>NW_022681444.1:3632500-4932500 GCF_009764315.1 Trachypithecus francoisi
TCTGCTCAGGGTTGGGGGGTGGGTCTAGGATGAAGTGTGCATGGGGAGCAGCCACCGCCTGCCCAGCAGAGGGAGTGACCTCACCTGCCTTGCTGGGGAATTACATCACAATGTGCCCAAACACAGGATTTGGCAGAGCCAAGAGGGCTTGCTTTCAAAACAATTAGCGCCAACATCTGCCCAAGCACCCATGCTGTTTTTGTATAATTAAAACAAGCCTCCACAATCCCACTGGACGCTCTTTAAAAACGGCTCATTTTTGGCATTATTTACAATGTGGGGGGGGATGGCAGGTGGGAGGTGCCTGACACCCCTACTGCTGTCCCCAAGGAGAAGCCTGGAGTCTCTCCATTCTCCGCTGGACCACTCCAGCAGTTACTATCTTCGTGATGGGTGAGTGAGCTCCAGTTCCCAGGGCCCCAGGGAGCGGCTGCAGGGTTAGGAGGACCTGCTTGGGACCACAAACACACCACCACCTTTCTTTCTTTTATTTGCTTATTTTTTTTTGTTGTTGTTGAGATAGAGTCTCACTCTGTCGCCCGGGTTGGAATGCAGTGGTGTGATTCAGCTCACTGCAACCTCCCCCTCCCGGGTTCAATCAGTTATCCTGCCTCCGCCTCCCAAGTAGCTGGGATTACAGGCACTCACCACCACACCTGGCTAATTTTTTGTATTTTTAATAGAGACAAGGTTTCACTATGTTGGCCAGGTTGGTCTCAAACTCCTGATCTCGTGATTCACTCGTCTTGGCCTCCCAAAGTGCTGGGATTACAGGCATGAGCCAACGCGCCCGGCCACATCATCACCTTTCTTGATCTTCCGTGGGTCCTGCTGGCTATAGGGTACTGGGGCTGACCCGGGGAGGTGGGAGGGTGGTGGAAGGGAGCGGGGAGTCCCATGTGCCTCTTTTCTGGGGAGTACTTGAATCCCAGTGGCTGGAATTATTTATCAAAGCTCAGCCAGTCACTGCTACAGAGGTGGTGGCAATTCTTAAAACAAACAAAACAAAAACCTAAAACCAATAATTAATAGCAAATCACTGCATTCAACCTTTTCAACTTAGAGAAAGCTTGGGATTGGGCAAAGGGAGCATTAGCTGGAGAAAGGCAAGTAGATATCACATTCCAGCCTCCCTCCCAGACGCATGCATAGGTACCTACATCCACGCATATCCCAAGGCAGACAACCGTGTTCTTTGTAGATGCACGTACCCAAAGCACATGACAGGGTAAACATATGAAGGCCATCCTGTGTGACATACCACGCATGTATGTGTACCATGCTTGTGTATATGCATGCACACACACGTGTATCTGTGTGCATGCTTAAACATGTAACCAAGCATAGTGCAAGCACATTGGAGGCACACATATGCACATATGTTAACACATGCACACACAGGCAGACACAGGTGGAATTGTGGGCACATTGGCTGGGAATGCATTTTGCCCATCCTCCCACTGCTCACTTTCTTTTCTAGACAATCTCAGCTCTGTGGCTAAGGTCTCCCTTGGGCCTTTCACATCAGTGGGAGTGGGGGAAGGCGGCTGCTTGGTGACCCCTGATCCTTGGCTGGGTTGGGCTGTTCTCCAGCCAGGAGGGTCAGTGGAGGGTCCTGAGGCTGCTCCAAGGGTGGGACCAGAGGGCCCTCAGAGCAACATGGTTTGGTGACTCCCTGGGGAGGCAGCCACCGGAGGGGGATGGAAAGGACCCTAAAACACCAGGAAAGAGCCCGGGTATAATCCCCATATCCCCGGGGAGCCCCCCAGGGGTTATTTCATGTCTCTCTGTAATGAGGCTCTTCAGCAAGATTCAGTATACATAGCCCTGTGTTCTTGGGGTTTGTGGGGTGCTTTCTCATCTACCCTCCTCCAGGGGCAGCTCCGACCTCAAGGATGTTCCTGGCAAAAGAGGGAGCAGAGCAGGGTGTGCCTAGGCAGCCCCAGGGAGGGGCAGACCTGCTGTGGAATCCCAGCCCTGTGTGGCCTTGGACTGTTGCTAACCCTCTGTTCCCAGCTTCCACCTCTAAGAGTGGCAACCACTGGGGCATCATCCCCCAAGGACTTATTCTGAGGACTCCATCAGATCACACAGGAAAAGGGCCTGGCACGGTCCCTGGCACAGAGGGAGCTCAGTGCATGGTGGCTTCTGCGACAATAATAAAAATGATGATCCACTAGAGCATTTGACATTCACAACAACCACAGGAGGTGCTATTGGTAGTTCCTCTTCATGAAGTGGGGGACAGAAGCTGGGGGAGGGAGTGCAGCCCTTTGGGTATCTGTCAAGCTCACCCTCTCTTTGAAATTTATCTCCTTGACCCCAAGGGCAGCCCCTGCGACGATGGTGTTACAGGACACCTGACCATCGGCAACTGGAGCCTGCTGGAATTGTGAACAACTGGATGAATGAATGAGTTGGAAAATATAAGAACAAATGATCGGATAAAGAAGTAAATGAAGGAATGAATTTGAGCCACAGAATCTCATGGTTATTCAGGCTCTGCCGTGTGCCAGGCACTGGCGCTAAGCAGCGAACAACGGACCCAGTCCCTGCCCTCGGGACTCTCGCCTGCAGACCTGAGAGGCAGAATTCATGCAGGTGTTCAATAGCTAGTGAGTCATGGTTGTGCTAAGAGCACACAACAGGAGAGGCTGTGTGCTGTAGGAGGCTGAACAGACCTCACCTGGCCTATGGATGCTGGTCAGGGAAGGGGTTCTTAAAAGTTTTCTGGGGTAAACTCTGGATATGAGAGAGAGTTTGTGGCATGACCAGTCATTGAGTAAATGACCCAGATGACATGGGGGCCCAGGACATCAGCTTCTTCCACCCCAGGAGATTGCCAACATGCCAAAGCCACAGAATAAAGCAGGGTAAAATCAGGAAGCCTTGGTGAGGCAAAGGCATGGGCCCTGGAAGGTCCTGCAGTCAGACCGAGGCCTCTACTGCTGACTTAGCACTTGGTTCCCATTACAGATGAGAAAACAGAGGCCCAAGGGTACCGCAGTAGTCTGGATAATTGTTCAGCAAATCTTTCTTCCCACTCCCACTCTAGGTGAAGTGTGCTTCCCTGTCCCACTGACACTGAGCTTGGCAGTGGAACTTGTTTTGGCTGGCGGAATGCTAGTGCCCTGGGTAGTGGCCCTCGATGTGCCCGTGCGGTTTCTCTTGGCTCTTGATCTTCTGCCATTTCTGTGGGCACCTGCTCTGGGTAGACATGGTCCTGGTGTGAGAAGAGACCTGTGAAGCAGCCCTGACGCTGACCCTCAGCCTGAAGTAGAGCCCCTTAGCCCTGCCCTGCTTAGAGCAGCCAAACCACTGCCAACCTGCGGACCCACGGGTGGGACAATAAATGTTTATTGCTGTAAGTTACTGAGTTTCAAAGTGTTGTTATGCAGCATTACTGTGGCTGTAGCTGACAGATACAGCTGCACAACCAGGCGTGCTATTAATCCCAGGAGAGCTGGGATTTAAAGTCAGGTGATTCTGACCAAAGCTTGCAAACTTAATCCTTATTCTCTGTTGTCTGTCAAATAAGAAAATGTGGGTGGAGTTTTGGGCATGGTGAAAGGCCCTTTATCAACATGTGATACGTACTATTATTCCTACCCATCTTGTCATTATAGTCATCTCTAAGAGCAAAGGAAAACCAGAACGTCCAGGGGTGCTGGAAGTGCTGTGGTCAGCACTGGAAAGAGGTGTTCTTGGCGTGGGGGGGATTTCTGTCTGGAGTCTGCAGCTGGAACACACCAGGTGCAACAGCAGAGCCAGAGTGATCTGTCTGTGACTGAGCTGCCATAAACTGGTGCCACCCCCTTCAGCATCCCTGCTGGGCCTGGAAGCAACAGAAAAACATGAGTTCTGGAGTCAGACAGATTTTGGTTCAAGTCCCAGCCCTCTACCTGCTGGTTGTTTGTCTCGACTGGTGCCTTCTCTCCGAGCCTCAGTCTTCTCATCTGTAAAATGGGGGTGACAGTCAAAGCTACCTTATAAGGCTATTTGTTGTAGGATCAGAAGTGATTGTTGGCTGGGTGTGGTGGCTTATGCCTGTAATCCCAGCACTTTGGGAGGCTGAAGTAGGTGGATCACTTGAGGGCAGGAGTTCAAGATCAGCCTGGCCAACAGGGCGAAACCCCGTCTCTACTAAAAATACAAAAATTAGCCAGGCGTGCTGCTGTGCACCTGTAGTCCCAGCTATTTGGGAGGCTGAGGCACGGGAATGGCTTGAACCTGGGAGGCGGAGGTTACATTGAGCTGAGATCGAATCTCTGCTTTCCAGCCTGGGTGACAGACCAAGACTCTTTCTCAAAAAAAAAAAAAAAAAAAAAGTGAGTGTTACTGGGGAGTGTTAGTGACCAATGAACCACATACACATGCATCCATGAACACAGGCTCCAGGGCCAGGGCCTGTGTGAAATGCCTCCAGATCGCTCTGGGAGAGCTGGGAGGGGGAGGGCCGGGGACTGTGAGTGGCGCAGGGTGGAGCTGGGGAGACTGGCTCTTCTGTGGCAGTAGTGACTGCCATGGTGGTCCTTGGGATGATGGTCTGCTCCAGGTCCCAGGGAGTTGGCCCACGTTGCTGGATTTGGCAGACAGACTGAGCGGTCCTCACAGGCACCCTGGTCACCCTGCTCCTGAAGCCGCCCACATGGCCCAGGCTGGCTGGCCAGACAGGGTCACTTGAAGCTCCTGGTCTGCCTAATGCCAGGGGTCCCTGCTTACCCGGGACTCTCATGCCAGCACATCAGCCCAGCCCTGGCAGGCACCCTCAAGTTTCCTGATGGATTTGGTTTTTCTTATTTGAGAAACCAAAAGGGCGCTGTGGCCCCTGGCCTTCTTTCAGCACACCAAACCCCTTTCTTGGGCTCTTTCTTCAGCGTTCAGGTCTTAGCTTTGAGACATTTCCCTTGGAAGTCCTCCCAGATCCCCCAGCCTATTACACCCCCCTTAGCTCCCTGTATTTCCTGCTGTTCTCTCCCGCACCCCACTCATGCTTCTTTGCCTCATTGCCAATAGCCACTTTTCTTGTTATAGTGAGAATGACTTACACTTGGCCTACAGCTGGGACTAAAACCAAGGGAGGAAGAGAATAATTCTTGGGGACGTGCTACTGCCAGCCACTACACGTACATACCTCGTGAATCCTCATCAAATGTTGCCTGTTAGCATGACTACTCCCATTTAGCAGATGAGGAAACTGAGGCTCAGAGAGGGAAACCCAGGTCTGCCTGACTCTGAAACCTGGTCCCCAACCCCTCTGCTTCTGGGACCTTGGCACACTGTGCCCTGAGGCAGGACTCACCCCTCCCTTAATTGTAATTCAACTACTTGTGATATTTTGGTACCAATTAATATTGATTTTACAATTGGTTTACGGAGATGTTGTTTTATTACTAATATATTTAATGTGCAAATCAATAAGAACACTTGCTTGGCCCTCTCCCTGGAAGGTAATAAAATCAAATATCTCAGGGGTAAAATGCTATCCGATCCGTGAATGGCAAAGCAGATGCTTAATGTAATAGTTAAAGACTCGGTCGGGTGCTTGGCAAAGCCAACCGGCCTCCCCGAGCCTTGCTTTCAAGGCTGCCAGTGAGGAGGCTCCCTGCGCTCCAGCTGTGCAGGGGATGTGCACGGAGGCTCCCACCCGCTTTTGATGGAGGGGCTGGAGCTGGGGGACCAGACAGGCTCACTTGAGGGGCCACGTTGCCTTTTGGGAGAAGCCCATCCTCTTCCCTGCTTCTCTCTCCTCCCTCTTCCTTTCCCTCCCCCCTCCCTCCCTCCCTCCTTTCCTTCCCCCTCCCTCCTTCCTCCTTTCCCTCTCCCTCCCTCCCTCCTTTCCCTCCCTCTCCCTCCCTCCTTTCCCTGCCCCTCTCTCCTTCCCCCTCCCTCCCTCCTTTCTCTCCCCCTCCCTCCTTCTCTCCTTTCCCTCCCTCTCCCTCCCCCCTCCCCCTCCCTCTCCCTCCCTCCTTTTCTTCCTCTTCCATTCTATCATCCCTCTTTGTGTATTCATTCCTTCATTTACTTCTTTATCCATTCATCCATTCTTACATTTTCCCTTCATTCATTCATCCAGTTGTTTGTTCATTAGTTCATTCATTCAGCAGTTTGTTATTTTGCTCATTCATTCACTCAGTCATGCAATTGCTCATCCATTCAGTCGTCTGCTCAATCACTTGGCCATTGTTTGTTCATTTATTATCCATTCATTCATTTCCTTAGTCTTTGGTTTGTTGATTTGTTCATTTGTCGTTTTTTTTTTATTCATTCAATCATCCAGCGGATTTGAACTAAGCACTCACTCTGTGTCAGGTTGGGTGCTGGGGACCAGGTGCATGGTCCCTTCCTGCCTCCTGGAGTCCTGGTCAGATGGGGGAGCTGCTTCTCTTTGCTGCCTTGAGTGGCTTGTCCCAGCCCCCTTCTGTCTGTCCTCTGTTCAATGGCAAAGACTCAAGCCGAGGATGCACTGTTGTACCCTTGTCCCTTGGGGTTTCCCTGTACTGGGCACCTCTGGAGCTTCCCTCTTCCCTGTGGTGTGCACCTGGGTGTCCTCAAGCCGAGGATGCACTGTTGTACCTTGTCCCTTGGGGTTTCCCTGTACTGGGCACCTCTGGGGCTTCCCTCTTCCCTGTGGTGTGCACCTGGGGCTAAGGCATCCAGGGGTCAGCTTGGGGCTGGGGGTAGCTCTGCAGGGGTCACTGCCAGCCAGGGCACCACCTGGTTCCAACTAGTGGCTTTCCAGGCACAGCCAGAGGGGGGCCCCCCGAGACCTCCCAGCCTCCACATGCTGCTGCCTCTGTTTGTGCCCCACACCCGGGTGACTTCCGCGCCTCCGACTCTGGGATCCACCCCACCCCAGTGCTGAAACAGGAGCATGGCAAGCCCTCAGCGTGAAGCAAAGTCTGAGTCTGGTGTTGGTCCAGGCAGGTCACTTGTAATGCCCACAGCACTTCTTGAGGGAGGGAGGCATTACTGTCACCACCTGACAGCTGAGGAAATGGAGGCACAGAAGAGTGAAGCTACTTGCTCAAGGTCTTGCAGCTTGTGGACATCATAAGTGGGACTTGAATCTGGCTCTGTCTGACCCCAAAGACTGCACTTTTCCCATCATTGAGGCAGGTGGTAGTTGGGAGCATGGACTCTGGAGCCAGATGGCTTGGATTCTAATCCTCACTCCCTGCTGACCAGCTGTGGGACCTCGGGTCAGTTACCTGACCACCCTGAACCATGGTATCCTTGTCTGTAGGGGTATCCAGTCCTGCAGCTTGGGCTGGGAAAGAGCTGGGCATGCAGCAGGTGATCCTGAGGACCTGGGGAGGCTGGGGAGGACCTGGACCAGCTGCTTGCAAGGAACTAGTCCTTTCTGAGACTCCAGTGGATAGGAGGCTACCGCAGGTCTAGACAGCGAGGGGTTTGGGGGTGGGGGTGGGAGTCAGGAGAAGTCTGTGTGCAGCGCTCCAGGACAGGAAGGGTCACAAATCCCATCTCTCTTGGGATCCCTCAAAGACTGAGCTCTGCTGGGGACCGGGAATTCAGCCTGGGAGTGGGCATGGAGGAGGGGGAGCTGGATCCAGGCTCCCCGCTGTGATTTATGGGGGAGCTGGTAATGAAGCTGGCTGGCAGTAAATAATCAGACATGAAAATCTTACCATTTAATTAACCAAAAATAAATGACCAAGGGCCCTGGGAAGAAGGGAGTCCTGACCACCCTGGAGTCAGCTGCAGCTGTGGGCTCGGACTGGAACCACTCACTTGTACATCACCCATTCATTCCCGTTGGCACAACCCTTGTAGTTCCAATGGGGTGTTGTCATCCCCATTCCACAGAGGGGGAAGCTGAGGCTCAGAGAGGGCAAAGAACAAGCTCAGAGTCTTACAGGAATTAGTAGGTGACCTGGGACCCAGTCCTGTGGCCCCTGAATCCAGAGCTGCAGCCCACAATCTGCCTTCCCACCCAGACTCAGACCTTCTTTCTGTCCATCCCCCATGTCCTCCTACTGCCCTCTTCCTCCAGGAAGGCCTCCTGGGATGCTGCAGCCCCAGAAGCCCCTCTGAGTGAGCCCAGTCTTGGCAGTCAGTGCAGAACTGAGTCCCAAGCACAGTTCCATCTCCTGTGCCTCTCCTCACTGTGCTTGGGGGATGGTGGTGGTGGGAGGGGGATGAATCTTTTCATTTTTAAAGAAGGTATCAACCAATGTATGCTGAACTAATGTTCCCATCTCCACTGACTCCTCCGGTGGGAATGATAGATTCACAGGTCAAAGAACCGATGGACCCCAGGGACAAACAGGACACTCCTGCTTGCTCAGGAGCTCTATGAAGGGGCCCGCTTCTCCCTTTCTTTTCCTTGTTTTTCAGGAGTCAATCACTGACTTTGAATCACTGCTAATTGGCATTCTGTAAAATGGGTACTTGCCAGCCAATTAAATAGAGCAAGGGGAGGGGAGCAGGGACGGAGGGGAGAGAGAGCCAGGGTATGTGGCCAGTGGTGTGTTTTGTCATTGTGGCCCCTCCCCTCCCTCCCTTGCTCCCTCCCTCCCTCCCTCTCTCTCTCTCTTTCTTTTCTTTTTCTTTCTTCTTTCTTTCTCTTTCTTTCTCTTTCTTTCTCTTCCTTCCTTCCTTCCTTCCTTCCTTCCTTCCTTTCTGTCTTTCTTCCTCTCTCTCTCTCTTTTCTTTCTCTCTTTCTTTTTTTCTTTTTTTTTTGAGATGGAGTCTCCCTCTGTTGCCCAGGCTAGAGTGCAGTGGTGCAGTCTTGGCTCACTGCAACCTCCACCTCCCAGGTTCAAGCAATTCTCCTGCCCCAGCCACCTGAGTAGCTGGGATTCCAGGTGCCCTCAACCACGCCCAGCTAATTTTTGTATTTTTAGTAGAGACGGGGTTTCACCATGTTGGCCAGGCTGGTCACAAACTCCTAACCTCAAGTGATCTGCCCACCTTGGCCTCCCAAAGTGCTGGGATTACAGGTGGGAGCCACCATGCCTGGCCTCTTTTTCTGTTTTTCTTTAAAACTTTTTCTGATGTCTCATTTTGTGTTTAAAAGAGTCAACATTGTGGAGCCCTTGGCGTGCGCCAGAGGCTGTGCTAAGCGCTGCGGTGATGATCTCATTTGGTTTACATGATAGGTCTGTGGAGTGAGTATACTTATTCTCTTCATTTTCAAGCTAAGGCCCAGAGAGGGTCAGCGACTGCCCCAAGGACACATAGCTAGTGAGAGGCCGCGCTGAAGCTGAAGCCATGTCTGTCTGAACCCAAATCCCTCCCTGTTTGCCTGTTCTCTTTGCTGCCTCCCCGTTCATGAGCCAGCAGGGCAGGATAAGGGCAGCCATGGAAACCTCAGTCTTAGGCCGCAGGAAGCGGACAGTGCCTGCAGGTCCAAGGAGAATGGCTGGGGCCAGCAGGAGAGAAGTGGACTGTGTGGGGGAGTGGGTGTGGACCCACTGCTGGAGCCAGGGCACGGCCCGATGGGGGTTATCCACTGTGTTCCAGCTTTGGGGGCAATGGTGGGGTAGCTGGGCACACATACTGGGAGGCAAACAGACCTGGGTTTGCACCATGGCTCTGCCACTTGCAATCTTTGTGGCCTTGGACAAGTCGCCTCCCACCCTGAAGGATAACAGCGGGCCCTGCCTCTCGGGTGTGGAGGGGACTGTATCATGCAGGTTCGTGCTCACAGATGTGCCAGTGTGTGCTAAGGGCCCCCAAAATGTGAGCTGAGATTCAGAGATAATATATTCAAAATGCCTAGAACAGAACCTGGTATGTATCAGGTACTTAGTAAATGTAGGGATTATTTCTGTTTTGTAAAACACATATTTATTGGTGTGCATATATTATACATACTGAAGAACATCTGGAAGAGAAAATGTGAAAATAGCCACAATGATTTTTTTCGGGGCTCCAGGGGTGTTGGTGATGTTTTTCTTCTTTGTGATTTCCTGCATTTTCTACCTCTTTAGTGGTGAGAAAGTACCATTTTTTGCAACTGGAAGGCAAAGGCTTTAAAAAGAAAACTGGAAACAACAGAAGCTGCTGTGGCCAGGCCTGCAGGGCTCTCTTCCGCCCCTAGCTGTCAGCGCCCATGCAATGCGTCATTTCCTGGGGGAAGGGGGTCCCTAGAGAGGCGGAGCTGCCCGGGACCCCTGGGTCTCAAACCTTGGGGGTTGGGAGTTCCATCTGAAGTGTCTTATCCCTGGGATCCCTGAGGGATGTCCAGGGCTGGGCTATGACCCTGGGATCTGCCCAACGCCTCCTTAGAGCTGGGCACCTCTAGGGAAGCCAGGGCTCCAGTCCCCCCAAACCTCAAAGATGCCCCATGTTTTTCCTTCCCACTCCAGCACGGCCCTGCTACTCCCTGCCGATTGGCATATGGGATGTGGAGACAATGGAAGCTGAGTGTAACCACTGTTTACAGAAAAAAAATGGTACAAGATTTATTTATTGGAAGGTGACTGAGGAATATGAATTCTACACTCCATTTAAAATGCTTTTTATTTCTCTCAGCCTTGGGGCTCAGAGTACATCTAATTTCACCCACAGCTATAATTCTCTACCAAACAGTTCCTGCTGCTCCTCTGGGTCCCCAGGAACCGAGTTAGTTTATGTCTGCCACTGATGAGGCTCAGGCAGGGGCAGTGAGGACCGCTCCGTGCCAGCACACTCTGGAAGCCCTCCCGCCCACTGCACCCCCTGCGTGGACGTTCAGGCTGGGGGCTGGTGGGGTGCCCATGGCGCCAGGCCTGGGGGCCTTGGGATAACCTAGACTTGGGCCGGCGAATGGCCCATATCTCATGCTGGACGTGTTGATTGTTCCAACCTCAGAGCTAACAAACAATTAGTTTGTTAGTATATTTATCCTGTGAACATTGGAGCCTGTGATTACAAATCCAATATCTGGATTGTGGCAGCATTTGGAGATAAATCTGTGCTCCAGGCCTGGTAGTGTCAGCGGTGGGGGTGGGGGCACCCTGAGGGGGAGGGGCAGTCATCTCAGCGGCCTTGCCTCCCTGTCCCTTTCTCTGGCCTGTCTGTCTGCTGGCCTGCTTGTCTGTCTAAATGCATCCATCCGCCTCTCTGACTTCTTGCTAGTCTGCCCACCTGGTATCTGTTCTTCCCCCATAGCAGGTTTTGGAGCTGCAGAAATTAGAAGACCCTGAATCCTCAAGTCGCTCATGGTCCACTTGGAGAGACAGATGACTCTAATTCTAGGGGGTCAGCGCTGCAACAGAGGGATGGATGGAGAGAACGCCATGGGATCTCCCAGGAGGGCAGGGCCAACGCTGCCCAAAAGGTTAAGCAAGGAGGTTCCAGGGGTCCTGACCAATAGCCACCTGCTCTTTTTTCTTTAGCCTTTAAGCATCCTTCCACAGGGCCCTCCCTTGGCACCCACCCTGTCTCCCCACTATTTAGGTCTTGATCGATCTACATGGGCCCTCGATGCCCCTCCTGACACCCAGCACAACCAGTTGCCCCTTGAGGCAAAATGCAATGCTATTATGGGCACACATCCTCCCCATCCCTCAGCCCCAGCAGGCATGGTCAGACTCCCTTCTCCTGCTGATTCTCTCTTCTTGCACCTTCCCTGATGCTGTGATCTCTGGATTGTGTCTTCCCAGCTCCCTGATTGTGGGAGGGTTCCATCCGCCCTGATTGTGTCTTCCTAGCTCCTTTGAGCTACCTCTTCCTCTGCTGGCTTCTCACCTGCGGCTGTTCCCTGGGCCCAATTCTGCAACACCCCCCGCCTCCCTCCTCCCTCCTCCTCCGTTCTCCATCCTAGCAAGTCATAATTCCCATGCCTCTTCCGTCATCCTAGCGATTCCTACATCCCATGTCTCTGCTTCCAGCCCAGAGCTCTCCAGGATCCTGGATTTTGGGGGCTCTTCTCCCCCTGTGCCCCTGAACTTAGGGTCCAGCCAGCCCTCCCCAACACTGGCTTAACAAGCTGGAACCTTGGAGGAGTCAGTCCTCATTGACGAGTCCTCCTTCACCCCCAGCCAGGACGTCTCCGGGCCCGAGTAGCTCTCCTCTCAGAGACACTTGGCACGTTGGCTCTCTCCACTCCTTGGGTCACTGCCTGGGCCAGGCCACCAGCTTCTCTCGTGGCTTATCTGTGCCACCTCCCAGCTGGCCCCTCAGCTTCAAGTGCATCCCCTATAACTCTCCTGCTGCATCTCAGTGTTCCTGAACCTTGGAGTGGGGCAGAGGTTGGTGCAGGCAAAACCTGTGAAATGGGAATGGTAATTCTTGTCTGTTACGGAGGGATGTTGGCAGCGCTTAGCGAGAGCTCAATGCTGTTAGGACTGACCTATATTTAGCATTTGCTCTGGGTCTAGCCCCATGCCAGGCAACTTACCTGATGGACTTGCTTGATTTTCACCACAGCTTGGTGGAGAAGGTAATGTCACTATCTCCAATTTCACACATGTGGGAACTAAGACTCAGAGTCAAACGACATGCCCAAGGTCACAGGACTGGAAGGGGTTGAGCTAGGATAGAAACGTAGGTCTGTTTGGCTCCAGGGCCCCGCCCTTAACTACTTTCTGTGCTGCCCCAGGAGACGCCCCTTCCAGGGCTGGCTCAGAACCTGGCCCTTAGCAGTGGCTCAAGGCCTGTGACCACTTTTCCTCTGAGATCCAAGGCCATCTGCGGGCTTGGCAGAGTTCCCTGGGTTTGTGAGAAAGAACTTCAGGGCCTGGACCAGTGCTCAAACTCTCACCCACCAAACTCTTTATATATATAAAATGCACATGCCATAAAATTCATCCCTTTGGTTGGGCCCGGTGGCTCACACCTATATTCCCAGCACTTTGGGAGGCCCAGGCGGATAGATCACCTGAGGTCAGGAGTTCAAGACCAGCCTGGCCAACATGGCGAAACCCCATCTCTACTAAAAATACAAAAAATTAGCTGGGTGTGGTGGTGGGCGCCTGTAATCCCAGCTACTGGGGAAGCTGAGGCAGGAAAATTGCTTGAACCTGGGAGGCAGAGGTTGCAGTGAGCCAAGTTCACACCATTGGACTCCAGCCTGGGCGACAGAGCAAGACTTTGTCTCAACAACAACAACAACAACAACAACAACCCGTCTCTACTAAAAAATACAAAAAATTAGCCGGGCGAGGTGGCGGGCCCCTGTAGTCCCAGCTACTCGGAAGGCTGAGGCAGCAGAATGACGTCAACCTGGGAGGCGGAGCTTGCAGTGAGCCGAGATCTCACCACTGCACTCCAGCCTGGGGTGACAGAGCGAGACTCCGTCTCAAAAAAAAAAAAAGTTATTCCTTTAAAGTGTGCAATTCGTTGGTATCTTCTCAATTCTTAGTATCATCACACTATCTAATTCTAGACATTTCCATTACCCTAAAAAGGAACCTCCCACATCCATGAAGCAGTTTCTCTCCATTTCCCCACCTTCAGCCTCTGGTCACCACTGGTAGGCCCTGGTAATCTCCTTTCTGTTTCTGTGGATTCATCTTTTCTGGACATTTCATGTCAATGGAAGCCTCCAACGTGGTTGGTCTGTTGTGTCTGACTTCTTTCACTTAGCATAGTGCTCTCAAGGCAAATCTGTGCTGCAGCAGGCCAGTAATCACCCGCGGCACAGGTACACCACTGTTTGTTTATCCATTCACCGGTCCATGGACTTTGGGGTTGTTTCCATTTGTTGGTTGCTGAGACCAATTCTACTAGGAACATTCTACCCATATTTGTACTGTGTACTAATACACCAGTGTTTCCAATCCTCTAGACACACTTGGAGTGGAGTTGCTGGGTTGCATGGTAACTCTGTTTCAACTTCTCAGGAACTGTTTTCCAATGGACTCCCCTTGGTCATGGTGTACTGGTGGGGGACCCAAAGATCCCTCTGATTCATGAGCAGCCTCGTGCGCTGGGACCCTTGGTAGGGCTCTCTGAGCCCACGACTCTTCTCACCATTTACCCCCAAGAACACAGTAATGATGCTGTGTGACCCACTCTGGTCAGGCACTTCCCATTTGTGATCTTACCCAGTCCCCAGAGGAATTCAGTGTGGAAGGACTTGGTCACCTCATTTGATAATGGAGAATACAGTGGCTCCATGAGATTCGGCAATTTGCCAGTGAGGAGCAGAGTTGAGTCTTGAACCCAGCTATATCTGATTCCAAATCCTTGCATTTCACCCCCAAACTATTTTGCCTTTCACTTGGCCCAGTAAAACTTGTGGGAAAAGGAAGCTCTGAAGAGGCAGGGGCTTGGTGAAGTCAGGGGGTCCCCCCACAGTATTCTGTATGGCTCTTGGCCGTTTTGTTTCACTGACTACTGGGGCTGCCCTCTGGAGGGTGGAGAATGGGCATAATTCCGGGCTCAGATCCCTGTTGTAGGCCCAGACATGCCAGCTCAGAGAGCTGGGGCCTTTTCTCTGTTTTATAGATGGGAAAACTGAGGACCAGATGGAGAAGGGCCAGGGCCACCCCACTGGTAGAACTAGGATTTGAATCCAGCTCCATTTGCATCCAAATCATTCCAGGGGTGTGTGTGTGTGTGTGTGTGGTGTGTGTGTGTGTGTGTTGACAGCAGTTGGCATGGCAAAGGGCCATGCTGTGTGACCAATTGCTGAAGGTGGATTTCAGCCAAGCTCAGCAAAGGGGGTGCAGTGCAGCAAAGTGAATCCACTGATATCTGAGTGATATGTGCCCATCCGGAGAATGAGGAGTAGCTATGGACAAAACTAGGACATGCCCACTTTAGAGGTTGCATGAAGCAGTGTCTCTGGGGAATGGTTCTGTGGGGCCTCCCAGGACAGGCACCCACTGGCGATAAGGGGGTAGTTATATCCTATTGACCCCTCCCTGGAGGAAGAAGTCATTCTGACAGGGCAGCGTGTAAGCGGACACTTAGGGTTTGTCCCTCAGTGACACCAGACAAGAGGAAGAGTCTAGGCCCTTTAAGAGGGATCCAAAAGCAGTGGTCTAAGAAACCCAAACTTGTTCCTTTGTAACTTCCACTGGGGGCTGCAGCAGCAAAATCTGAAAGCGAGCAGAGCCATGGGGTCAGTGGGAATTGGAGACTTGGGGCTACCATGCTCCCCTTTGCAGCCGGGCTGTCGTGGATGTCACTCTGAGGGAGAGCGGGCCTGCAGGAAGATTCCATGGGAAGAGCTGCCTCACATCCTTTGTGGATGAAGGCCATGTAGCTGAATGGTTCAGAGCTGGTGCACTGGACTCACCCTGCCTGGGTCTAAGCCACTCTGAACCTCTGGATCCTCTTCTGGAAAATGGAGATCATGATAGTCCCTACCTCAAAGGGTTATTGTGAGGACTTGGAGAGGCATCTTGTATGCTAAGGACCCCACAAAGTAAGTGCCCGATTCCTGGGAGTTAAAATAGTGAATATATAGGAATCAGAGGAAAGGGAATGGCTGCGGGGGAGCTGGAGGTGACTGCATGTCTGAGATGAGCAGAGGACTCTGGTTTGGCTCTGGCCACGGCTGGTTTTGAGCTCAGGCAGGGAGTGAGTAACTCAAAAGCAGGAGTGAAGCAATGCTGGGTCTTCGGTGCTGCCTCCCCAACTTGGTGCCAGCCTCTGATGGGTTTGCATGCTGGGACAATGACGCCGCCACCATCACCACCGCATGCTTCTATAGCCTTTGCTATGTGCCAAGCCCTGTTCTAAGCTCTTTATAATCATCCACTCACTTAATCCTTACAACACCCCCTGAGATAGGTTAGGTTTTATTCCATTTTACAACTGATAATATTGGGGCCATGAGTGAGAGATTAATAACTTGTACAAAGGCACATAGCTAGGAAGTAGAAGAACTGGGATATGAATAAGAGCTCTCTGTCTCCTGAATCTGTGCCATTAATGATCACTAGATTTCACTGCTTCTACCTGGCTGTGCTGTCTGGAACTGGGACAATGGGTGGCTAGATCCACTGAGGGTTCTGGGGAAGGCTGTCGGGGGTGCAGGGGCTCTCAGCTAACCTGGCCCAGAAAGAACCCCCATCTTTTTCCTCTTCAGTCATCTTTGACAAAGAACTGACTGGCATAAACTATCCTTTTACTTAAAGTTCTTTTCTGTTGATCTTTGGGATTCTTGGAGGCAAGACCCTTGTTTGGTTCTTTCTATGCCCTTTTTCTAGCATAGTCTTGGGCTTACAGCAGGTGCTAAATCAAGAGTAATTTGTTGCTATTGTTTTGTTATTGGCACAAGTTTGGACTCTTAAGGTTAGAATTTGACCTGCCTCCATGAAGTCTTAAAAACATGGCTCTGGAAAATCTCAACCTATATTGAAATGCGTTATAACCCACAAATGAATCATCAGGCCCCAAGTTTTTGGGAGGATGTCTGAGCTCAGGCACTGCAAGCTGCAGATTCCTGCAGAATCTTTCCTACTCTGAGTTAAAAGTACTACTACTGGGTAGAGATTTTGGAAATGAGCTTAAATTTGTCCCCTGCAGATGCCAAGGTGGGAACAATCCTGATGTTCCACAGGAACGATAATGATAATGATCACTGCCATTTATGGGCACTGACCACTTTCCACAGCAGCTCCAGCTGAAGAGGCAGAGTTGGCACGGCTTCTCCTGACAGCCTGACCAGCATGAGCCCGTTCCAGGCTGTGGGGAGCCAGATCTCAAGACCTTCAGACTCAGATCCAAGGAGGTTTGAGATGGCCAAGCCCTGCTGAGGGGCAAAGAAGGTTTATGTTGGGCTCCATGGGGGCTGTGAGGAGGAGAGCTCCTGCCAAAAGAGACAGGTGGGAGAATCTCAGTGGCTGAAGAAACAACTTTGAAGGTGAACCTTCTCCCAGTTAGGAGGCAGAGCAATGAAGAGGCTAGGACAAGAGCTTTGGGATTATTAAAACATACATTCACTCATTCAATAGATATTCATTAAGAGTTCCTTTATTGCTGGCTATAGGCAACAGGGGTGATGACCCCAGAAGTTACCAAGACATAATCACTGGCGCTTAGTCTTGACATGTGTGCAAACCCTGCGCCTCCACCTCGAGCTCTGTGAACCTAGGCAGATAAATAACCTCTCTAACATCAGAATTTTCATCTTCAGAATGGAGACAGCAACAGCACCTACTTCACTGGGTTGTTGGAGAATTAACTGGAATACTGCATATAAAGGGCTTAGCACAGACTCTGGACCACAGCCTGTGCCTAGTAAATGTAGGCCAAAGACTTCCCCTTTGGACCATTTCCCAGTCTACTGGGGATGCCAGCCTGGGAGTAGAGTTCTGAGGATGGCCAACCCCAAAGAAATGGAGTTTGAAGATGTCCCTGGGCAAATGAGGAGTGGGACTGCCTCAGGACTCCCAACTCTATTCCTTTACAAAAGGATTTCTTCAGATGCAGAATTTCCCACTCAACCAATAACTCTGAGCCTCCTGGGGTTGCAGTCTCTAGATAAGTGTCCCACCGGACATCCTGATTAGAATGTGGAAGGGGCGAGTGTGCAGTGTGGGAACTGCAGTGAGGGGAAGGAGGAACGTCCTAGGCAGCACCATGGACAGAAGCATGTTGCTGTCCGTTGTCCTGATCACCTTCGGAGCAGCCTCTCAGCTTGGAGGAGGTCAGAGGGGTGTGGGTTCTCAGGGACTAGAGGGAATGTTTGCGCTCGCGCTCTCTCTCTCTCTCTCTCTCTCTCTCTCTCTCTCTCTCTCTCTCTCTCTCTCTCTCTCTCTCTCTCTCTCTCTCTCTCTCTCTCTCTCTCTCTCTCTCTCTCTCTCTCTCTCCTCTCTCCTCTCTCTCCTCTCTCTCTCTCTCTTGTCTGGGTTTGTCTGTGTTAGTGGACTCACATCAGGAAGTGATTGACCACAATACTGTGATCTAGTCTGGCTCCTCTCTCACTCCTGCAGGTGCCAGGGATCCCAAGCCAGACAGGGTTAGTGAATGGCTTGGGGAAAAGTGGCATGGTGGGATGACTGCCCCAGCCTTCAAAAATCCCTCTCCATGTTAACAGAACCTGGGAACAGCGATTTCCCACCCTTATAAGAAATGAGAAGAAAAGAATCACAGTAGATGACCTTTTCCAAGATCCAGATTCCTTCACCTGGTCCTTACAATGACCTGTGAGGTAGAGACTTGCTTTTCCAATTCTGTGCATAAGGAAACAGGCACAGAGAGGTTAAGTAGCTTGCCCAGCTAGTGAGTGGCAGAACTGGGGTTGAAACTCAGCAGTATGACTCCAGTCTCCTGTCTTAGCCTCACAGGGCAGCCCCTCTCAGAGCCAGACTGAAAGAACAGCATGCTGAGGGTTCATCAGCAAGAAGTCCCTGGGTAGGCTTGTGGCCAGGAGTGTACAACACCTTGCAGGTTGTGATGGACACCACTCTACTCTTCCCCTAGAGGGGAAACCAAAGAGATGTGGGGCTCTGTCTGTTCCTCCTCCTCCTCCTCCGCTGCTGCTGCTGCTTCTTCCTCTTCTTCTTCTTTTTCTTCTTCTCCTCCTCCTCCTTCTTCTCCTTCTCCTTCTCCTCCTTCTCTTCTCCTTCCCCTTCCCCTTCCCCTTCTCCTTCTCCTTCTCCTTCTCCTTCTTCTTCTTCTTCCTCTTCCTCTTCCTCTTCCTCTTCTTCTTCTTCACCTTGCCTTGGAGCAAATGAGAATTGGCCTGGTGGGACAATTGGCCTGGTGAGGGCTTTCCTCATCTGCCTGGGAACGATGATCTGTCTGCTGCTTCTGTGTCTGGGGTGTCATGGATAGGCAACATGAATGTTTTAAGCAACAGACTGTAGCTTCTTTATTTCCTGCCTTCTTCTCTCCCCCTGGCCACTTGGGTCCTGAACTGGGCTCCCTGTTTTGGCTCAAGTTCCTGCTGATGTGTTAGCAGGTGCCCAGGCCAGCCTGGTCTCCTGTGGCTGAGACTCCTTCACTGGGGCTGACAAGTTCCCTGCAAGGCCTGGGGTTTTGAATTGTGTCCCTCTGGTCTGTTGCATGTCTGGAGGGCACTGGATGGTCCAGCCAGAAAATCCTCAAGATTATCCCCAGGAGACACTGGGACCTACCCTGGATCACTTCACACATGGGCTCTGGTCTGATCTGGTTTCATCTTAGCCACTCCTGTGCCAGGCCTCCACCCCCGGCTTCCTGTCAGGAGGTCCTGTAATCCAGGAAGCTGGGGCCACACAAACAGGATGCCCCTCCCTCCCCTTTCCCATGGTCACCTCTTGCAATGGGGCACAAGGTTGGTCTTTCCACCTCTTCCTCTAGTGGTTAAACTCAATTTTCAGAAAACCCGAAGGGCTTCATTATCCATTAAGGGGCTGTAGGATGGACCTGGTAGGATGTGTATGTCTGGCTTGGTGACTGTGAGAGATGTTTTATATGTGGTTATTCTCACAAGTGTGAGATGTGTCTCTGTACAGGCCTAAATCTATATGTTCTCTGTATGTGATCCTCTCTCTCTCTCTCTCTCTGTGTGTGTGTGTGTGTGTGTGTGTGAGAGAGAGAGAGAGAATGAGAGTGAGAGAGCTGAATTCTAAGGTGAGACTGTGTGTCATGTCAAGGAATGAGTCTTGCTCTCCCTCCCTCCCCATCTCTCTCCCTTGCAATTTGCATCTTTATGTGCACAATCCTATACCTACTATGCATTTCTCTGAAAACTTGGAGTGTGACGTATTGGGTGTGATTGTGTGTCCTCTGACAAGGTAAGATACATCTATGTCCATGAGTCTTGGCAAGTTTGCATGCATGCCTGTGGGCATAACCTGTCATTTCAGTGCCTGTCTGTTTGACTCATGGTATCACGAGGTGCGGATATGCCAGTGTCTATGGGGTCGTGATACAGACATTGTGCCAGAAACCAGCCCCTTTCACCCAACCAAATTCCTGACTTTCCCCCGAATGGCAAAGTTGTTTCTTTGAAATGCTTCCAGCACCTGGCTTAATAGACCTTCCTGTGAGCATATTCCCAGTTCTGCACTGCTCCCCAGTGACTGGGGACCTTTTGTCAAGCACATATGAAATTAAGTGAAATAAAAATCATATTAAAAATTATTACCATCTAACAGCCATTAGTCTGCACACTGCTGTCAGCCTGTGATGGATTCCTCACTTACTTCAATGAATGTTCTAACGACAGTGATAAAATCACTCAGAAAAAATAGAATAAACTGTTAACCCTCTCCCCATCGACACTTGTTTTTCTTTAAGAAAAACACAATAAGGGACCTGGGTGGAGGGGTTGAGACACATTAGACTGAGAGATGGGCTGAGTACAGAGGCCTGGGTTTCATCCCCTCAGTCTTGGGAGGGGATTTTGCTCCAGACTAGACATGAGCTCCAGTTTCTGACCTCTGGGCTGAGATTTGGATTTTTGAGTTAGACGCTGAACTGTTCCCTAGTCTGGTCAAGTAGGGACTAGTTCTTGTATTTTAGACTTGCAGATGTATTAAGCATCAACATCTGATAGAAAACCCCAGGGGAACAATTATGTATGTCCGAGCTGCGGCAGTGACCGAGGGCTGGGGAGAGTTGTCAGATTAGAAAGATGCTTAAAAGGTGGACTTGACAGGACTAGCCAATGGGCTTTATTTGCAGTAGAGAGTGAGGTAGCCCAGATGTTTATTGCTGAAGCTACTGGAAGTTGGAGGACATTATTCACTGAGATAGGGTGAGATGGTCCTTCTTCAGGGAGAAGGAGGAGCCCAGTGTTGAGCTCTTTGAGTCTGGAGAGACGTGGACATCCAGGAGGCTGTGAAGAAGGCTGTTGGGCTCTTGAGCTGAAGCCCCAGAGATGGTTTGGGCTGGAGATAGATTTGGGCATCGGTGGCACCCAGACAAGGGGAAAAGCCAGGGAGTGGATGAGACTATCCAGGGAGGGTGTGGAGAGAGAAGAGTTGCAAAGACAGCACCTGGAGGACAACTGATCATTGTGAAAATCCCAGAAGGAGGCAGAGAAAGGGCAGCTGGGGAGGAGGGAGGAGGACAGGGAGGTGTGATGCCATGGGAGTCATGGAGGGAGGGTGTTTCAAGAAGTGGAGAGTGATCAGCAAAGTGAAATGCTGGAAAAAAATCGGATAGAGCTGAAAAGAATTAGTGGTCACATGGATGTCCTAGGTGTCTGGATTTTGAGGCATGAGAGAAGGGAGAGGGAAGGCAGATGCAGGTATGCACTCACCTGCAGACCCTCTTCACCAAGGCAGGGTCCCTGACACAGCATTTGCTCTGGGTAGGATAGCTGAGATTCAGTTTATCCAAACACAAGGGGTTGGGCCTATGGACCTTGCAGCGCCTTATCACTGTGATCTGGGACCCAGGCTAATTTTGTTCCTCTCTGCTGGGCCCTACTTTGGCATAGAAGGACAGGATGTGAAGGCTTCCTGGGATCACTTGGTGACCCTGAGAAGTGAAAGGAGTGAGGGAGGGGCTCCTACCCCAGTCCTCAGGACCTCAAAGTTTCAGAGGTTCTGCTGGTTCCTCTGGAGAGTGAGCTCCGGGTCCCTTGGGTATGGACAGGGGGCTTTGAGGAAGCTAGCAGTGCATGAGAGATGATGCTGTGAGGTGGGGGGAGGGATCTCCCTCCTCTTGGATGAACTGTGGCCTCTCCTCTCACCCACGAGGCATAGTCCTCAAGCACAGCAGGCTGAGAGGATGGAGTCAGAGAGCCATTGGGAAGCCTCCCCCTCCATCTGTCTTTGTATCTGGAGCTAAATGGCCTTTCAGTTGAGTATCTGTGCACTTCGATTTCATTCTCCTGTCTGCACTTGGGTTCTCCCTGCTCCCCCATGCCTGCTCCCCCATGACACACAGGGTCACCTTATGGACTCTGTTTTCCTGTCATTAGGACAAGCCTAGACTGATTTGTGCCCTTTGGGCCTGGGCACAAATCCACATTCTTGAGCCTGAGAACGTAAGTGGCCTAGGCTGAGTCAGGTGTTCATTTTTGGTCCAATCAGCTACGGATGGAGTCACATTGGAATAAAAATATCGATGACAAGAGCATATGTGAAAATTATGATGATGGTAATGATAACAGCTGACATTTATTAAGCTCTTAGAATGCACTGTTTTAAGCACTTTGCATGTTTAATTCCTCATCTTCACGCAATGCTTGTATGAGATAGGCACTACACTTACCAGCCTCACTCTATAGATGAGGCACAGAGAATTGAAGTAACATGCCCATGGTCACACAGCCAGTGTGTGACTGAGCTGACTTTAAACCCAGTAGTTTGGTCTTAACATGCCTGTGCCTGACCACTGCACAATGCCATCTCTTGAGTGTGGCTATCACGCCCATCTGTCTTAGTTTGTTTTCTGCTGCTATAACAGAATACAACAGACTGGGTAATTTATAAAGAAAAAAGATTTATTTGGCTTATGGTTCTAGAGGCCGGGAAGTCCAAGTTCAAGAGGCTGCCTCTGGTGAGGCCTTCTCGCTTCCTCATAATATGGCAGGAGCATCACATAGTGAGAAAACACTTATGTGAGAGACAGAGAGAGATAAAGTGGGCTGAACTCCCATCATAACTATCCCACTCCCACAATAATGGTGTTAATCCATTCATGAGGGCAGAGCCCCTATGGCCTAATCACCTCTTTTTTTTTTTTTTTTTTTTTGAGACAGAGTCTCGCTCTGTTGCCTGGGCTGGAGTGCAGTGGTGCAATCTCGGCTCACTGCAAGCTCCGCCTCCCGGGTTCACGCCAGTCTCCTGCCTCAGCCTCCCGAGTAGCTGGGACTACAGGTGCCCACCACCACACCTGGCTAATTTTTTGTATTTTTAGTAGAGACGGGGTTTCACCGTGTTAGCCAGGATGTTCTCAATCTCTTGACCTCATGATCCACCCACCTTGGCCTCCCAAAGTGCTGGGATTACAGGCGTGAGCCACCGTGCCCAGCCCTAATCACCTCTTAAAGGCCCCACCTCTAATACTGTTACAATGGCAATTGAATTTCAACTTGAGGTTTGGAGGGGACATTCAAAGCATAGCACCATCCCTAGAAGGAAAACTCTTAGAATATGAGCTGGACAGACACTTCTAGAGTTGTCTGCTATGTTCAAGGTCATAGAGAGTCTGATGTAAAGACCAAAGAGGCCTGGGTGGATGGCAGAAGCAGTCAGCCTCAGGCATTGACCAGGGGATATGGCAAGCTGGGCAGGTGCCAGCCTAAGATCCCAGGAGGAGAGCAGCATGGCCAACTGGGGTGTCAATGAGGGTCAAGCCTGGAGGCTTCAAGTTGAAGCTTATGGTACACCCAGGAATGAGGCATGAGTTTCATGGAGCAGCCATGGCTTCTCAACATTACTCCAGGCATGAAAGACTCTGGATCTGCCACCAGCCTGGGCTCTCACTGGCTTAGGCCTGTGTAGGTGGAGCCCCAGGGGCAGCTATGAGAGGCTGGAACCAGCAGGGACTGAGACGAATAGGCAGCCCTGCTCCTGATCCATGCCACATCCTCCTGGGCATAACCCCATTGTCCATATCTCATCCCAAGTTACTGACATATCCCAGTTTGTGTGTCTTCACAAGTGTCTCCTCCGTTCTTTAAGTGTCCAAGACCAAAGTGTCTCTCTTGGCATATCCTGCTCATCCATGGGGAGGCTGGACACTCATGATGGGCTATGGAGTCAGAAAGGCCTAGACTCAAATTCTGATTCTATAAAAATCAGCTGGGGAAACTTGGGCAAATTTCTTCTGAGCTCCTGCTTGCTCACGTATAAAGTGGGGGGGTGTGTGTTGATACCCACTCTTCCACAAGAACACGAGCTCAGATAATGCCTGCCAAGTGCCTGCCACAGGGTAGATGCTCGGTAGGCATAGTTAGTATTACTGGAATTAATCCTTTTGTCTAAAGCTTGAGTCATGCCCTCCTGTTTCCAGAATCACACCTCTTGGAGATTTCTCTGCTCTGTATTGCTGGTAACTTGTCCAAGGACTGAAGTCTTCTGTGAGACGATGAGCACGAGGCTATGGGAGAAGAAACTGGGGTCCCTTCTAGATGGGGTGGTCGCTGCAGAAACAGGCCTGGTGGTCCACAGATGTGCGGCATCAGCCTATCCCTCCCTGCTCTGGGAGGACCTGCTTCCCCAGCAGCCCTGTACCCAGACAGCCTCCTGGCCTGTGTGCTGCTGTGCCACCCCTCCAATACATATGTGACAGCACCCTGTGCCATCCCCTAGTGAAGAGTGGCTTGCAAGCCCGGGTCCCAGCAAAGGCCAGGACCTTTCTCCATGTTAGGCATCTGACCATGACCCACAGAGCCAGGAAGCCCTCAGCATTCATTACCTAGGGCTGCCATGACAACTTACTACAAAGTTGGTGGCTTCAGACAGCAGAGAGTTGTCCTCTCACAGTTCTGGGGTCTACACATCTGAAATCAAGGTGTCAATGGGGCCACCCACCCTCAGAGACTGTGGATAGACCTTCTTGGCCTCTTAGCTTCTGGGGCTGGCTGTCAACCCTTGGAGTTCCTTGGCCTGCACTCTGCCTCTGTCATCACCTGGCCTTCTCCCTGTTTGTTTCTCTTTCTTTTTTTATGATGACATAAACAAATTGGATGAAGGGCCCACCTTATTTCAGTGCGGCCTCATCTTAATTTGATTACCTCTGCAAAGACCCTATTTCCAAATAAGGTCACATTCACAAGTACTGGATTTTAATACTTCAACGGGTTTTTTTTGTTTTGTTTTGAGACAGTCTCACTCTGTCGCCCAGGCTGGTCTATAGTGTAATGGCATGATCTTGGCTCACTGCAACCTCTGCCTCCTGGGATCAAGCAATTATTATGCCTCAGCCTCCCAAGTAGCTGGTGTTACAAGTGTGCACCACCATGCTTGGCTTATTTTTTCTATTTTTCAGTAGAGACAGGGTTTCACTGTGTTGGCCAGGCTGGTCTCAAATTCCTGGCCCCGAGTGATCTGCCCACCTCGGCCTCCCAAAGTGCTGGGATTACAGGTGTGAGCCACCACACCTAGCCCAACATGTCTTTTTGGGATACACAAGGCAACACACAGCACCTTCTAAGAGGGTCCCTGAGGCCCTGAGCATGCCCTGCTGGAGAGGGAGGGAGGGACTTGGGAGGTACAGTACAAACGAGCAACCTTGGTACCTTGGGAAGCAAGGGCTGGATCCACATGGAGCCTGAGTTAGGAATGCCAGGGAGGGACCACCACCCCAAGAACCATCTCAGCACTGGGGCCCTGCGTCCCGTCTCAAGAGTGCTGGTCAGAACCATCAGCTGCAGGGTTGGAATGAAGCTGCCCCTGCTGGCTCAGGAAAGTCACCACACAGGTGTGATGGCCTCACCAAAGACCTTGGCCCAAGTATTTCTAGTGTGTCTCTTGGGGTAATTTTGGGGTACAGTCACTCAAAGGTTGTTCCTAGGACTGGGGCCTCTTGGGTGGTAACTGACTCATTCATTCCTCAGATATTTACTAGAGATCCACCATGTGCCAGGAACTGCAACTGGCGTAGAGGATGGCCTCGTGGAGTAAGTTGTTAATTAAACAATCAGTCCAGGTAAATAGCGATAACCACTATTTTAAAAAAAACGCCCAGGCAAGGTGTGGTGGTGCAAGTCTGTAATCCCAGCATTTTGGGAGGCCAAGGTGAGGGGATTGCTTGAGCTCAGGAGTGCGAGACCAACCTGGCCAGGGGAGAGAGAGCTTGTCTCTACAAATAATAAGAAAATTAGCCAGGTATAGTGGTGTGCACCTGGGCTCCCAGCTACTCAGGAGGCTGAGGTGGGAGGATTGCTTGAGCCTGGGAGGTGGAGGATGCAGTGAGCCATGATTGTGCCACTGCATTCCAGCCTGGGTGACAGAGTGAGACCCCGTTTCAAACAAAACGAAACAAGGAGCTTAAGTGTATGTAGTATCACAGGGAGGCTGGATGCTGATTGCAGAATCAGGGGATTTAGCGGGGATCTGAGAGATTAAGAGAGAACCAGGCTAACGGGCAAAAGAGGATTGGGCCGAGTATTCTGGGTTGGGGGAACCACGTGTGCTGAAGCCGGGAGGCGGGAGGGATCAGAGTTTACTTGAGGAGGAGGGGCTGTGTCCATTAATGGGGATGATCAGGCATCAGGCTGGGTGAGATGGGTCTGAGGGAGCCCTGAGGGTATGGCCAGGGACCAGTCAGTAGGTCCCCCAGGTGATGGGGACTCTGGCTAGCTTTGGGCCAGTACCACTATCCAAGAAGGGAGGAAGCGCCGAGGCAGGGACTCAGCCTAGTTCCCTACCTTTCCCTTCAGCAGTGCCCACTGAGTCCCTCCTGCGGATCTGAGCTTCTGGCCTTACCAGGGAAGGAAAGGGCACCATTCCCAGTAGGAGGCTGCAGGGCTGGGCAGGGAAACTGAGGCAGAGACCTGGGATATCAATGGGGCAGACACAGTAGGCAAGGGAGTGGAAGGGTTCAGGTCATCCCCTTCCACCAGTCAAAGTACCTCTGATCCTCGGGGTCCCTAGATCCACCTTCTACCCTATGCAGGGTTGGCTCAGAGCCTTGTGGGGGCTGAACTTGTAAAGTCCCTGAAGCTGACAGGGACCCTGGATCAGGGATGCACAGTGAGATTGAGAGGTGGGACTGATGACCTGCTCTGGGAGTCTGAGCCATCATCAGGTCCCACAGGGGCTGGTGATCTCAGTGTAGTAAAGGTGCTGAGGACTTGGGCCAGAGACCAGAATTAAGCTGGTGGGAAAATGCAGGCTGAAGGAGCCTGCAGGAGTAGGCAGAAGAATTGGAGGGATATGTGTGTGTGTGTGTGTGGGTGGGTGGGTGTGTGTGTTCCTGTGCCTGTGTGTCTCTGTAGCAAGATTTGAGGCAGGGGTTTAATGGTCACCTGAGCTGTGGGAGGCCCTGAACTCTGCTGGCTCTCAGGGCTGGGGGGACGCCCCCACTCCCTGAGGAGAAGAGCGTGGCTTTTCACCACCAGTCCTGGAGCTGAGAAGGTGACTGAAGAAGGGAACCATGGAGTCAGGCGGTCTTCATTCTCCCCGACAGTGGAGTGTAGTACCGTCACATCTGGATTCCACCTGGGTTCCTTCACTTAGCAGCTGCATGACCCGGGGCAAGTTCTCGGCCCTTTCTGACAGGTTTTCTCCTCTAGAAAGTGGGAAGAGTGCCATTTTGTTCCCAGGAGTTGCCATGCCTGGAACAGAGCCTGGAGCCTTCGTAAATGGGTGAGTGTGCAGGGGGTTTGGGCACTCCTGGGCGTGTCTGAAGCACCAGGGTCTGTGTCAGTAGCTTCGAGGGCAAGGAGGACATTATGAAGGGTGGAAGGTGAAGGGCAAGAATATGTCTGTCACCTCCTGGACCTATGGACTCACATCTGAGCCGTGGAGAGGTAGTGTCTGGGCAGGAACTGAGGACCACTTTCATGGCGATGCTGGTGACTTGGGGCAGTGGTGGAGCTGCTGGGGGCCTAGAGAGAGCTGCTTTTTCCCCGGGCTGCACCCACCCAGCAGCTTCAGCTAATTGAGGGCTGCAGACAACTCAGGAGTCTTTGGTGCCAGGAGGGCTGGCAGCCTTGTTGGTATCAGAGGCAAGGGACACAGACTTCAAAAGGGGAGAACAGGAGAACGCTGTGGGTGGTCTCCATCCTGGGGGAATCCCAGAGCTACCAGGGGGAGGTCCTGTGCTGGTGTGCTTCTGTTGGGGTGGAGGGAGCAAGCCAGGAAAATGTGGGTCACGGCTGTGGAAACAACCCACTGGTGCCCACCACTGTGGAGATCTGGGGGTCACAGGGTACAGGTATGCGTGTTAGGTGGAACCATGCCCTTCTGGTCACCAGTACCCAAAGAAAAGATGCCAGGATGATGCCTGTGGCACATGTCCTCATAGCAGAGCTGGGGCTAGGTGAGGGGAGCGTGGCTCCTTGGACACAAAACATAAAGAGTTTGTTCTTTTTTTTTTTTTTTTTTTTGAGACGGAGTCTCACTCTGTCGCCCAGGCTGGAGTGCAGTGGCCAGATCTCAGCTCACTGCAAGCTCCGCCTCCTGGGTTTACGCCATTCTCCTGCCTCAGCCTCCAGAGTAGCTGGGACTACAGGGGCCCGCCACCTCGCCCGGCTAGTTTTTTGTATTTTTTTTTTTAGTAGAGACGGGGTTTCACCGCGTTAGCCAGGATGGTCTCAATCTCCTGACCTCGTGATCCACCCGTCTCGGCCTCCCAAAGTGCTGGGATTAGAGGCTTGAGCCACCGCGCCTGGCAAGAGTTTGTTCTTGTCAGGGTGGTGTGAGTACACGGTCAGCACCTGAGGGTGCCTCACGCCCCTCACTTAGTCCCAACACTGACACATTTGCCTTGCCTGTCACTTGGGGACACTGAGTCTTGGACTGAACCCTGTGCAGAATCCGCTGAGCTGGTGTTTCCCAGCCAAAGAAGGAAGAGACACCATCGTCCTTTCCTTTGTAGGTGAAAATGCCCTTCTTCCATTTCTCCATGATTAAGCAAAAATGGGAAATGTATCAGCTGGATTTCAGGAAAAGTCCAGGGGTAGATTTAGCTGTAGGCACAGGTGTATCTAGGGGACTCAGATGATGTTATTTTTTTAAAAATCACTTTATTTTTATTTAAAAAATGTTTTTTAGAGACAAGGTCTTGTTCTGTCACCAGGCTGGAGTGCAGTGGTGTCATCATGGTTCACTGAAACCTCAAATTCTTAGGTTCAAGCCATCCTTCTGCTTCAGCCTCTGAATGGCTGGTGCCCACCACTGTGTGGACCACAGGTGTGCGCCACCACTCCTGGCTCACTTTATTTTTTATAGAGATGGGGTCTTGCTATGTTGTCCAAGCTAGTCTCAAACTCCCAGCCTCAAGCGATTCTCCTGCCTCGGCCTCCCAAAGTGCCAGTATTATAGGTGTGAGGCACTGCACCCCGCCAGATGATACTACGTCTTTTGGACTGGAATTAGAGAACAGTGGTTAAGCGCTATGGGTTCTGAAGTCAGACTGCCAGGTTTCAAATCCTGGCTCTGGGTCCCACGGGCTGCAGAGGGAGAGTGAGGCTCTTTTTGTTTTGTTCTGTTTTTGTTTTGTTTTGTTTTGTTTTTAAGATGGAGTCGCACTCTGTCACCCAAGCTGGAGTGCAGTGGCGCAATCTTGGCTCACTGCAGCCTCCGCCTCCTGGGCTCAAGTAAGTCTCATGCCTCAGCCTCCGGAGTAGCTAGGACTACAGGCACCTGCCACCACTCCCAGCTACTTTTTTTGTATTTTAGCAGAGATGGGGTTTCTCCATGTTGCCCAGGGTGGTCTTGAACTCCTGAGCTCAGGCTATCCTCCTGCCTCGGCCTCCCAAAATGCTGTAATTACAGGTGTGAGCCACTGCACCCAGCCGGGAGTGTGAAGTTCGTGACCTATAGATGTTTTAATTCATTCCTGTGTAAAATGGGGACAATGATACTACACAGCTGTGGGGAGCTGTGAGGAGTCCATGTGATGACGCCTGCCAGGTACTGCTCCCCTTGGCCCTCTGCAGATCCACTGAGTATAGGTGACCACTCCCTGGCCCCATCCTTGTGAGAACAGAAGCTTCTTTCTCATTGGCTCCAGGCCTAGGGGTGGGGCCTATGCTGTACGTCCAACTCGCACTCTGTTCTCATTGGCTGCAAGCATGGGGTGGGGCTTATGGTCAGATAATGTCACATGTACCTCCAGGCAGATCTGAGAGCACCCCAGCTTAGCAGTGACAAACTCGGCACTCAGGCGTCGCCTTCAGGATTTTTGATCATCCATGTACTCCTCACATGATTATTAGCACACATGACAGATGAACCTTTTTAATTTTTTTTACAAACATTTATTTTAAAAGGAAAATTTACCTCCCATGGAAGACACTATGGTTGTGACAGATTCCACTTGTGGCCTCCGCACCCGCTGTGTGACGTTGGGGTCAGTACCAACCACTCTGAGCCTCAGTTTCCTTCTTTTTTCAGCAAGAAGAATAATCATCTGACCCCATAGGATTTCCAAAGGTTAGGTGAAATTAAAATACACAAAGCTCAGAACAACACCACGCCTGTTGTAAGTGCTGTGTATGTCTTAGCTATGTTGTCATCATTATTGTTAGTAAGGGAGACACTAGTCTTATTGCTATAGGCGGAGGTAACTATAAAAATAAGTAGAGTGAAAATGCAGCGAGGTTAATAAATTCCATTTCTGCATCCTGCAGAGGGCTCCAAGCCCAGGACCTGCAATCTTTGTTAACAAGGGTGATTGGGGAGGCCAAGGCAGGAGGATCACTTTAGGCCAGGAGTTCAAGACAACCCTTACAACACAGTGAAACTCCGCCTCCACAAAAAAATTAAAAAAAAAAAACATTAGCTGGGCATGGTGGCGTGCTACCTGGGAGGCTGAGGTGGGAGGATCACTTGAGCCTGGGAGTTCAAGGCTGCAATGAGCTATGATTGTGCCACCACTGTACTCCTGCCAAGATGACAGAACAAGGCCCTGTCTCAAAAAAAAAAAAAAAAAAAAAAAAGGGTGATTTGGGATGTTGATGAGGAGTTGGACAAGCCAGCACCAGAGACTGTCTTCTTTCTTCTTCATTTTCTTCTTCACTTGAGCAGGTCTGCAGACAGTTAAGAGGAACACAACTTCCCCAACAGTAATGAAATGGCATGTAGGCACCAGCAGCAGCCTGTGGCCTGCCCTCTGGGAGCAGCGTCAAGGCCTGCAAGGAGGACAGAAAGACGCTCTGATCTGCGTTAGGAGCCACTTGCCAGCTATGTGGCCCCAACAGGTTTCTCCACCTCTCTGAGACACAAGTTCCTCCTCTGAAAATGATGTCAACCAGGTGGCCCTGCTAAGGCTTCTGTGAGATGACAGCAGGGAGTCAAGAGCGTAACACAGTCCTGGGCATGCTCCAGGCTCTTGTAGTGAGTCAGGGAGGTTTTTAGGCCACATCTGGGGACAGGACTTCCAGAAAGCCGGGAGAGCCGGGAGGCAGTGGCTGAAGGAGATGTTTAAGGTGTGCTTTGCAGACACCAGTGTGGTTGGGCTTTTCTCCACGAGCAGCTCTGGGTTCGCACATGATTTTTCTGTTTTCAAAGACTGAGAAAGCCGGTGGAGGGGGTCAGGATGCCCCTGACCCTGGTCATGGGAGCCGTAGTGGCCTCTGCACACTGCTGTCATCCAGGGGCCAAGCGGGATCCAAAGGAAGCTGCCTAACGAGCAGCCGCAGTGGCAGAGGTGGCCTGCTCACCACCACGCTCACTGAGCAGAGCAGTGAGATGTGACCGGGAGGAATGGGGGCCTGCCCGGGCCTCCCCACACATGCCTATTGCCAATTTGCTGGTGACCCCGTGCCAGACTCTTCACCTCAATGCTCCAGAGTCTGTAAAATGGGGTGAGGGGTGGGGGCCAGCACTATTACCTATGGACCTCAGAAGGTCTAGAAGAGGCAGCTCAGGGCATGAGGGGGACCTGAGGTTCCAGCGTTGGTCTGCTGGGATTCACGGTGTGACTTCGGGCAAGTCTCTCTGTGCCACTCTGGGTATCAGTTCACACCTCGGTTCCTGGGGCTTGGTCTGGGTGATCCCTGCAACCTCAGTCTTTCACAGCTGGGATTCTGCAGGCTGCAGAGAGAGACCAGCTAATGTGGCAGAGGAAGACTGGGTTGGGGAGAATTCCTGCCTGTGAGGCGCCCCTAAGAAACTTCCTGCCATTTCAAGAGGGCAGAGGGGTGGGTAGGGAAGTGGGGACATAGAGCCTAAACAACTGGGCTTTGGTGTCATTTGCACCTCATGTGACTCCTGGCTCCATGTGTGCCCCTGTGTGACCCTGGACAAGTGCCTCCTCCTCCTGGAGCTCCAGTCTTCTCATCTGTAAAATGGGGGTGATGGTGGCATGTAGGACAGTGACACATGACAGCATTGGGGATAAATTGCTGAGCACAGCATCAGACTCGCAGAGGGCTTAGTAAATTACAGGCAATACAAAGACTACTGCTGTGGATTCTTACTGTGTTTTGTGGTTGGTCTTATTGCTTTGTGCAGATTCAGAACCAGGGGTGTGACAACATCCTACAAGGGTGGGAGGCCAGGGCAGGCTAGGGCTCTGGGAGCGGAAGGGTTAAGTCTCCATGGAAACAGGCATGCATTATTTACGTGGCCTAATGAATAAAACATTTATGTGGTAGGCTAATAAATTCCCTCACACAAAGCAAAGTAAGCTATGATTTAAATATTGGCCTCCGCTGGCTGGCTGAGTTATGGAGCCTGCTCAGGGGGACCCTCTTGGCTTTACACCTCCATCGGCTGGATGGAGTGGGAGGGGGAGAGAGAAGAGGGGGGAAGAAAGCGGGGAGGTGGAGACCTTTCCTAGTAAGCGGCTTTCTGGGCCCTCCTGACCTGAGACCTGAGTCCCCTGCCACCCCGGCTGTGGCTCTGTCCCTCCCAGCCCAAAGCTGCTGCACCCCGGGGTGCCTTTTCCCAGAGCTGGAGCTACAGAGGGAAGATTGGGTGACTGGTGGGACTGGCCCTTGGAGAGCAGAGATGGCCCAAGGTGGGGCACAGCCTTCTAGGATCTCCTGGGGATGGCAACTTCTCTCAGGGAAACAGGCCACACCTCTGGGACTTAAGGGGCTTGGAGATGAGCACTGGGCAGTGGGAACATCTGTCAGGTTTGGGAACTTGTCTGGTCCACCCTGGGGTAGTCTGGGATCAAACAGAGGGACAGCTGGGACTAGCCATGGGGAGCTGAGATGGGGCGTCAGAGGAGGACGTGGTTGCAGAGTCTGGGAGAATGTAAATCAGGTGCTTGGTGAAAATGGAGCAGCCCCCACCTTGGCCCCACCTTGGCCCCACCTGCCTTTGTCATTGTCATCTCCCTGGCTTTATCTCACCACTTCCTTTTTGTTTCTGCCTGTCTCGCTGTCTTTCGTCTCTCCCTCGTTTGCTCTGTTTCCCCACTTCTTTCCCTGTATCTCTGTCTCCTCTGCTTCGGTCTCTCTCCGACTTTCTTGTTTTCTCTCCCTCTGTTTCTGTCTCTTTCTGTGTATCTCTTTTTCTCTGTGTCTCTCTCTTTGTGTCTTTTTTTTTTTTAATCTCTGTCTCTCTCTCTCTGTCTCTACATCTTCGTCTTGGTTGGGGTCTCTCTGTCTGCCTCTCTCTCTCTCGGAGGATTCTGACATGGCAGGAGGAGGGGGCCCACACTCCTGGACCGGGGTGTGAGGCCTCCACTGGGCCCTGGAAAAAGGGTGGTTGTGGAGGAGGGGGGGCTGCCTCGGCGTCGAACATTTGTCTGAGAGGCATTGAATGTGGCAATGGTGCTGGGGAAGTGGTTCAGGCATCACCCATACCAACACCAGGTGGGTAGCACTGGGTCCCCTTAGCCAGAGGCCTTCTCTATTCTGGTCCCTGGGAAAGCCTGAAAAGGGAGATGTAAATTTTGAACATGTTCCTCACGCTGGGTGCTGGATTACGTCCTCCTGGCAACCACCCCAGGAAACCGTCCAAGGCAACTGTCCTGCCCCAGAGACCATTAAATCCACGCTGGGCATAGTTCCTCCCTCAGCAGTCACTGGGGCTTCAGCTTCCTGCTGTCACGAGGGCCTGGGACTACAGCCCTTTGGGGACTGCCTCCCAGGGCAGCCGGCACCCAGCTGCATAACTGGTGATGTGGCTGCCGCACTGTTCTGGTTATCTATGGCTATGCAACCAATTACCCTAAATCAAAATGGCACAAAACAACACCATTGTATTATGTTCATGATTCTGTGGGTCAGGAGCTCAGGCAGGGCCCAGTGGACGTAGCCCCTCTCTGGTCCATTGTATCTGGGACCTCAGCTGGAGATGGCTGGAAACGGCCTGACTAGGACCACCTGTCTGGGGTTGTGGGTCTTCTCTGTGTGGCATCTACAAGGGCTGGAGTGTCTGAGGTGGTTGCTTCACTCACATGTCTGGTGCCTGAATAGACTAGGCAGACATCTTTGTGTCTGTTTGCAGCCTCTCCAGTGGGCTAGCTTGGGCTTCCTCAGAACATGGCGGATTCAGGGTATACAGTTAGATTCCCTGCATGACTCTGACTCCCCTGGAGCAAGGATTTTGTTAGAAACTGCTGGTCCTCTTAAATCCTAGGTCGAGGATTGGCCAGGCATCACATTTGACGTATTCTATTGGCCAAAGCTGTTTCACACCAACCGAGATTCCAAGGGGGTGGAAGAATCGACCCCCACCTCTTGATGGGAGAATGGCATACATACATGTTCAGTGAGGGAGGACTCAGTGACAGCATTGGAGCCAAGGAACCACATCCAGCCAATGGTGTGGTACAAGGGAAAGCCTCTCCCCTTCTCCCAGGCAGGAGTAAGGCATAAATTTGCAGGCCAGACACTTTAGGGCTCATGGTCCAGTCTGACCCTCACTAGCTATGTGGCCTCAGCAAATGATTTCACTACCTGTGCTCTGTTCTAACCTCCATGAAATGGGGATCACAACAGTGTTTGCCCAAGAGTATGTGGAGGGCTATGTGAGCTGGTGAGTATAATACCCCCAGCTGTCTCCAGTGTTAGCTATTCTTCTCTGGCTTTCCCCACCCCTAGAGGCCAACCAAGTCCTGTAATGACTCACATGGTCTCTCCTGGGTCCTCTTACCCTTCCAAGTCCTGGTGTGTTGCATTCTCCTGCCTCTCTCAACTCCCAGGACTGTGCAATAGCATCACCCCTGAAGCTTTCAAAGCATCAGGAATGTGGTTGCCACCATGTGGGAGGGGGTAGGCCATCCTCTCTGTCCTCATTGTAGACCCCAGAGCAGTGCCACCTTCTGGAACCTGCCATAGCAGAGGATGCTGTGCCCTGGAGCAGTGACCTTGTCCTGGAGGCAGTGGCCGGGCGGATAGTGGAGGAGGCGTGATACAGACTCCTCCTGTGCACAGGGAGGTGAGGAGGCTGAAATTCCAAGAGAACTGCCTTCCACACAGTGGGGGAACCCCTGCAGGCTCACCTTTGAGGCAGACAAGCTTAGTGGTCAGGCCTGTGGATGTTGGAACCAGCCTGTCCAGGTTCTGCTCCAGCTCTGTCACTTCCTGACTTTGAAGCCTTAGACAAGTTTTTTCACCATTCTGCACCTCTCTTCCTCTTCTACAAGATGAGGTATTAAGGGTACCTACCTCTGGGGGCTACTGTGAGAATTAAATTAGTTGATGTTTGTAAAATGCTAATAGAGTGCCTACATGTGCTCTTTCTTAGCACTCTGGTGTGCACTTATTGTGTTGGCTGGGATCCTGCAATGACAGGTGGGTGCTCAGTGACATTCTAACTGGGAATTTGTGTTAACAGGGCCACATCTGTCCTTAGATTGATGGCACTTGAGATGTTTGTGCCTCTTTTTTCTTTTATGAGATAGAGTCTTGCTCTGTTGCCCAGGCTGGAGTGCAGTGGTATGATCATGGCTTACTGCAACCTCCACCTTCCAGGCTCAACCTAAATGTGTGACCATTGGTGGCATAATCACAAAAAGAGCAACTATCCCAAGTGACTTTAAAATATAGGAATCTGGCTTTACATTACTAGTGGGGTATACACTAAAGATAAAAACAACCCTAAGCTAATTTCCATAATCACATTGTTGGTGAAGTGTTGGTCCTGTCATTCTAAGACTGTGGTGTGCACAGAGTGAAATTAAATAAATGAGTAATTGTGTTAGTGTCATTGAGGACTAGGATTTTTTGCATGGAAAAAGGATATACAGATATAAGTTCTGTAAAGTTAAATAAAAACTCTGAATTTGAGTTGGAAGTAGTATCAATTCATAATGTATTTTACCTAAACATTTTTAAAGAGAAGACACATTGCCTATCTCTGCCTACTGAAAAGCAGTGAAAACAGTGAACAATCCAGTAGCAGTGAGCACTCCCAGTACTCGGATTATGGTTTCTAAATACAATTTTTCCCCTAGAAGCTAGGATTCCTTGGAGAAATGACTGATTTGAGATCTAAGGTAGAAAATGTACAAGGTAAGCCTGGAATGTCTTGTCTTTCTAGAAAGCAAAGGTATATCAAAGACTTCCAAGATTGTAGATACAAAGACTCGAAAGCAAACCTGAAAAAGGGTCCATGGCTAATGATGGGGCAATTGGAGCACAAGGATAATAGCTGCAATGGATTAAAGCACATCAAATATGTTTAAATCCGTGAGTTCACAATGATACTAAACCAAACCAAACCAAACCAATCCTCATAGGTCATCTTTGGAGGACGTTCAAGAGCCATTGGATTATTTTGAAAACAGGTAAATATAGAGAAAAAATAAAGTGCTAATGCTGCCATTAACATGAACTTTACTTCAGGTTACCAATTAATTGACGATGGGAAAATTCTCTTTATAGATGTTATCCAGCTAATGAATGAGGATGGAGTTACAAATTAGAATATAACTATTTCACAATCTCTAATGAAATAAAGAATCTAGGCCGGGCGCGGTGGCTCAAGCCTGTAATCCCAGCACTTTGGGAGGCCGAGATGGGCGGATCACGAGGTCAGGAGATCGAGACCATCCTGGCTAACCTGGTGAAACCCCATCTCTACTAAAAAATACAAAAAAAAAAAACTAGCCGGGCGAGGTGGCGGGCGCCTGTAGTCCCAGCTACTCCGGAGGCTGAGGCAGGAGAATGGCGTAAACCCGGGAGGTGGAACTTGCAGTGAGCTGCGATCCAGCCACTGCACTCCAGCCTGGGCGACAGAGCGAGACTCCGTCTCAAAAAAAAAAAAAAAAAAAAAAAGAATAATCTAGGCAATGAACTTCAAACATCCCTAAAAGAAAACAAAGGTGACTGGGCATGGTGGTTCATGGCTGTAATCCTAGCACTTTGAGAGGCCAAGACAGGAGGATTGCTTGATCCCAGGAGTTTGAGACCAGCCTGGGCACACAGTGAGATCCCGTCTCTGCAAAAAGTACAAAAATTAACTGGGCTTGGTGGTGTGTGCCTGTAGTCCCACCTACTCAGGAGGCTGAGGTGGGAGGATCACCTGAGCCTGGGAGGTCAAGGCTGTGGTGAGCCATGATCATGCCACCACACTCCATCCTGGGTGACAAGAGATCCTGTCTCAAAAAAAGACAAGAAAAGAAAAGATAACAAGACATTATCTCTTTATGAAAGTGTGCAACAGCACTTATGGAGTAGTGCTGAAAAAATAATAACATAAAAGCTGACCAAGACCCTAGATCAACTACCAACTTATAGGAAATATAGTGGATGGAGGAACATCCTGAAAAATACCATGGGGATGCAGTTGGCAAAATCCAGACTAGTGGATATTCTACAGGACAAATGATCTGGTTTCTTCAATAAAACATTCAAAGAAAACAGAAGAGTGGAGCAGAATATATAAATTAAAAGAGATCATACCTATTAATTACAACTTTGCAAATGGACTTTATTTGGATTTTACTTTTTTTTTGTTTTTGTTTTTGAGACAGGGTCTGGCTTTGTTATCCAGGATGGAGTGCAGTGGCACAATCACAGCTCACTGCAGCCTCCACCTCCTAGATTCAAGCAATCCTCCCATTTCAGCCTCCCAAGTAGCTGGGACTATAGGTGCACACCACCACACTAAAATAATTTTTGTACAAATTATACAAAATAATACAAAATACAAAATAAATATTGTCTTTTTCATAGAGATGGGGTTTCACCATGTTACCTAGGCTAGTCTTGAATTTCTGAGCTCAAACAATCCATCCGCCTTGGCCTCCCAAAGTGTTGGGATTACAGGTATGAGCCACTGTGGCTGGACTATTTGGATTTTAATTTAAAAAACAACTGTAAGAAAAAATTACAGGACAATTTGGTGAATATAAACTTTAACTAGATTTTATGACAAGAAAGAATTATTATTAATTTTTTCGGTGTGATAATGGCATTTTGAGATTTTAAAAGAATTTTGTAGAGATACACCTGAAATAACAAATGAGTTGATGGGAAGTCTGATATTTGATTCAAAATTATCTAGGAACCAGGAGCGGAAGTTATAGTTAGAAATGAGATTGCTTGTGAATTGAGGATTGTTGAGGCTGGGTGATGGGTAGATGGGGCTGATTAAATTGCGTTCTCTATTTTTGTATAATTTTGAACAGTAAAATTTTCTCTGATAAAAATAGAAATTTTAAGTTTTAAATAATGAATTTGAGTTAAAGTACAAAAAAAAAATTAAAAAACAGAACAAGTCAGTAACTCCTGCTCCCTGATGGCAACTTGACAGGGAATATTTGGGATGCCTAGGCTGCCCCCTCTGCCTTCCAATTTTCTAATGAAAGGACTTTATACATTTCCAAGGATCTTGATATTTATTTATTTATTTATTTATTTATTTATTTATTTATTTATAGACAGAGTCTTGCTCTGTCGCCCAGGCTGGAGTGCAGTGGCATGATCTCGGCTCACTGCAATCTCTGCCTCCCAGATTCAAGTGATTTTCCTGCCTCACCCTCCCGAGTAGCTGGGATTACAGGCGCATGCCACCACACCTGGCTAATTTGTGTATTTTTAGTAGAGATGGGGTTTTGCCATGTTGACCAGGCTGGTCTCGAACTCCTGATCTCAAATGATCCACCTGCCTCAGCCTCCCTAAGTGCTGGGATTATGGGTGTGAGCCACCCGCCTGGCCATTCATTGTTTTCTTTACTGACCACCCACCTGTTCCAGGTAGACACTGCCCTGCTGAGATACTTTCTAGTAACTTTTCTAAGCTTCCAAGAAGTTCCTATTGAACCAAGTGTGAGGAGTTCTGTGGAAATGACCAGCATTTGCTGAGACTTACTGTACACCTGGCACTTTTCTGAGCACTGGCTCTGCCTTTGTCCTCACTACTTCCCAGGGAACAGATTGGGAAGCAGAGCCTTTGGGAGGGTCAGCAGTTGGCATAGGTACCACAGGAGAGTAAAAAGATGAGCTGGGATTTGAACTGAGGTCTAGTTACACCAATAGCCATCCTCATAACCACAATCCTGCCCCAGGCATGGAGCAGAAAGTTTGGGTTCCCATTGCAGGGTGTGTGTGCGCATGTACATGTGTGGTGTATGAACGGGGTGGGGACTTTTAAGTTAAAGGCACTGGGTGGTGAGTGTGGCCAACTCTGGAAACCATAGGGCCATAGTCAAGGCCCTGGGAGAGAAGGGGAGACCAGGAGCCAGGCAAAGAAGCTGGCTTAGAGTACAGATGGGGTGCCCCATAAGAACCAGGAGCCTCCTGGGAGTCTGTGGACTTAGAAACCCAAAGTCAAGAAGGCTGTGGTCAAGAGTGGATGGATCTGGCTATCAGGTGACTCTAAGAGTAAGGACTAGGCTGCTCGGTGAGAGGGGCAGCTCATGGCATGTGTGGAGCGAGAGGCAGGAAAGAGGCTCTGTGTGAGGTCCAGAACTCTATGCACTGGCTGGGCACTGCTTGTCTGGGCTGAGTTGCCCACTCAAGCCCCCAGGTCTTTTTTTTTTTTTTTTAGACAAATTTGTATGCTGTCACCCAGGCTGAAGTGCAGAGGCATGATCTCAGCTCACTGCAACCTCTGCCTCCTGGGTTCAAGCTATTCTCATGCTTCAGCCTCCTGGATAGCTGGGATTACAGGTGTGCACCACCGTGCCTAGCTAATTTTTTCTATTTTATTAGAGACAGAGTTTCATTATGTTGACCAGGCTAGTCTTGAACTCCTGGCCTTGAGTGATCTGCCCATCTTGGCTTCCCAGAGTGTTGCGATTACAGGCATGAGCCACCGTGCCTGGCCTCAAGCCCCCAGGTCCAAAAGGTGGTTTGGACACAGAAGTTGCTTCTGGTTTCAGAGGGTCCCTCCCTGTATCTCGGCATCTTCAAATATCAGGCTCATCTTGCTAGAAGTGGGCAATGCTGGGCTCAGAAGGCACCATATTGAGGGATGGAATGAGTTGAAATGGAAATGATTACATTCAACTGCATTTTTGACAAAAGACAAAAAACAAGAAAGTTTTAGGTATTCATTGAGAATATTTCTCTCTTGAGGCCAAGGATCATGGTGGACCTTCCAATGGCTGTGTCCTGGGGTCCACTTCTCGGTCCAATGCCTCGTTTTTAGGAATCCTTGACTTTCTTCTCCTGGATCCCAGTACTCTCTTCAAAGTGGGTTTCCACTTTGAAACCTGTTCCGCCTGCTCTGTCCTCTGAGGTCTCTCTCCCAGGATGGGCCATCTTGCCTCCAGCTGTCTCTTTCTTAGTTGCTCTAGCTGCTAGACTGTTTTGACCTTGAAGGGTTTATTTGTTGATCTTTGTGGAGTCCTGAAGGTTCCAGAATGCTCTGCATTCCTGTCACTGTCTGAGGTGGCCCTCAGACTCATGCCCTGTCTGTACTTCCTGAAGGAGGAGCCTAGCAAACCACCTCCCTCCTGTGTCCCTGCCTTTTCTCAGCCTGCTCTGACACTTCATCCAGGAAAGCTTCTCTGCCCGTGTCAGCAAATTGTTTGACACAGGGCACGGCGCTCTGAGGATCAGCAAGAGTGAGTCTGGGCCAAGAAGCCGCCTAACTCCAGCCCTTGTCTCCATGGTCCAGAGACTCATTCTGTGAGAGTTTCTCTGCAAAGATGACCGCCAACAATACCTCCCATCCCTGCATGCACACGCCTTCCTCCCTTCAACAGGTGGGGTCTTTTTCCCCGTATCCTTGAATCTGGGCTGCCTGACTTGATTTGACCAATGGAATGTGGCAGGAGGGATGTTTTGAGATTACTGAGCTCAGACCTGAAGGGGCCTTGTAGCTTCCGCATCAGCTCAGAGGAAAACAAATTGCCATGTAAATCAGTCCAGTCACCCTGTGGGAGGAGCGGCCACATGGAGAGAGATGCCAGGAGAGTGAAAACTGAGGCTCCAGCCAACGTCATAGGTAAAGGGACCCAGCTGTCCCAGGCAGCACACAGACATTTGAACCATGCCAGCTGCATCTGTGTGAGAGAGGCGAGCCTGGACCCCTTAAGCCCCTGTCAAGCCACCCGCGTGAATACCACGTGGAACAGGAATGACCCATCCCAATGGCCTTCAGAATCATAACAAAAGGGATTGTTTGTTTTAAGCTACTAAGTTTTGGGGTGCTTTGTGATGCAGCAATAGATTGTTGAGAGACATAGACTTTCTGCCATGTCTCTAGACTTCTCAGGGGTTAGATTGTCCTAATGAGTTGAGTTCAGAGGTCATTTGGCCAGCCCCTGGGCCCTGGGGGAGGCAGAGAGAAACCAGGGTTTCCAGGAGACTGTGTAGCTAAGAAGGACATGAGCTGTGGTGACAGTCACACCCAGCTTTCTGGATCTGCCACTTACCAGCTGTGTGACCTAGGGCCTCACTGAGTTTCTTTCCACATCGGAAAGTGGAGATAATAATTCTATCTTCTAGAGCTTCATTCTCCCCCAGTAACTTTTTACAGTGATGGAACTGTTCTATATCTGTGCTGTCAAATACAGCAGACACTGGCCACATGAGGCTATTGAGCACTTGAAACATGGTAGGTGGGAACGGAGAGTCTCTGTATGTGTAAAGGGAACACATGTATGAAAAAAAAATGTTAAATACCTGGTCAATACTTTTAATATTGAGTCCATATTGAAATGATATTTTTATGTTATTGGGCTACATACAATATATTATTAAAAGTAATTTTACCCATTTTTACATTTTTAAAGCTATGTATGTGGCCCACATAATATTTCTATTGGACAATGTTGCTACAGTCTTGAAAAGATGAAATAATGCGTGTAAAGTGCCTCGCACAGCGCCTGGCATGCGAAAAGCCCTTGGTGAGCAGTGGCTGTTACTTTCATGTATATTGTCTTGGCGTAGGTGATGGCCAGAGCTCAGATTTAGCAGGGTGATGTCTGGGTTCCTGCTATAAGGGACAGAGGAAAGGAAATAACATTCTCTGAAGCCCTAACTATGCGTGAGTGACCATGAAGGGCTTTACTCAGGCTGGGCCACCAAATCTTCGCAATGGCCCATGGAGGAGCTATTTCTCTCCTCATTGGACAGATGGGAGAAACTGAGGCTCAGAAAACAGACATGACTTGCCCAAGTTTATATAGCTGGTTTTGTAATAGATCAAGAGTTCTTGACTCTGGGGAAAGCAGTTCTGGCACAGTACCTCAGTTTCCCCTGGAGGTCAAGTCCAGGCTCAGGACACCTCTCCACCTCTTCCTCTTACCCTCCCCGTACCCATCTGCTCCATCTCCTCTCTGAAATCCGTGGCCTCAGCCTGTCTCCTGTCTCCTGTCTCCTTCCCTCCCTTCCAGCCCAGACTTCCAAAGGAGCAAATGTGTTTCTTTAAGTGTAAATGGACTCTTTCCCACAAAGACGCCGCTATGTTGTTTCATACATTCTTTTTAACTTCATCAAACAAACTACAGCTCTCTGGCGCTAATGTCAATCTCCACAGCTCATTGGGTTTTTAAAAATAGTGGAGACGCAGCTCTCATCTCCCAGCCTCAGTGAGGAAGGCAGTACTCTAGCCAGCGAGAGGAACCCTTCGCTTCTCACCCCAGAAAGAGCCATAAAACACGCTCAGTGCCGGAGCACGCGCCCATTTGACAAAGACAATTTGATTTGTCCGCGGCTTCTAAAATATTCATCCCGCTTTGATGGACTATCGTTTTATAAATATAGATTATCATTAACCGACACCAGCGGTGCGCTGCTGGTCGACCCAGCGCCACGCCACTGGTTTGGGATGAAGACGTCTAATAAAAAAAATCATTATCTCTGTCTGCAAACCTTGATCTGTATCGTCTGCCTCATTTGCAGTGCAAGGGTCAGTAACTCACGCTAACTGCATCTGTTTGTGCATTTCACGGCCTGGCCACCCCCGCTGAGGAGATTGACAGAATGCTTCTTGAGTTCGGACCTGGGGTAAGAAATGGGGTAATTGGGGGAGGGGGAGAAAAGAAGGTTCAAGGGCTCTGCTTGGAACCCGTTGAGAAGACTGGAAGAATGTATTTCCAGAGAGGCAGTGGAGTGCAGTGGGCATGGATGTGTGTTTTGGAATGTGTCAGACCCCGCCCCACTACTCACTGGCTATGAGACCTTAGGTAGCTAAACTCTCTGTGCCTCAGTTTTCTCATCTGTTATATGGGAATCATAATCACACCTATCTCATGGGCACAAGACTGTGCCCATGAAGTGTTTAGCACATGACCTGACACTTAAGCACCCAGTAAACGTTAGTTGCAATGATGATGAGGGTGATGATGGTGGTGGTGGTGGTGATTGTTGTTTGCTTTAACCTTGAGCCATTTAACAAATTGCTTCACTTCCGTGAGCCTTCAGTTCTTCATGAGTAGAACATTCTCCATAATATCTACCTCCAATGGCTTTAAAGATCCAATGAGCTAATGCATTCGAAGAGTTTAGCACAATGAATGGTACACTCTGAGTGTCTACGATGGCCATTTTGTTTCATCGCGGTGGAAGCCAGAAAGAGAAAGCAGGGAAGGAACTATCCTGGAGAGCCATGGCCCCACGTCCTTACTCCTTGAGGACTCAGAATGCAGAGCCGGTGACCCTGGAGACAAGGTGGCTCAGGGTGTCATGTTGAGATGAACTCAGCTCTGTTCTATAAGGTTCTGTTATTCCTCCATGTCACCCCCTCCTCCTAGCATCCTGGGTCTTAGTGGGACCTGAAAAAGACGTGGAGGTGGGGCAGGTGGGTTTATTAGACACAGCCCCATGTTCCCCAATGTGTTATGCCTCCAGGGAATGAAACCCAATGTAGAATAAAAGACTTGCCTCACGTTGGAGACAAAACCTTGTCTGCAGCATTCCCTCTGCTATTTGAAAGAAATGTACAACCAGATATTGGGGGAAAGGCAATTGCAGAGAAACCTACAATAGAAGGTGGCCTGAGGGAGAAGGAATATAACAGGGCAAGTGTGGAGTTGAGGGCAGAGCGCAAACCTTTCTTCATCCTGAACAGGAGTGGAATGAGACAGGGTGAAATGAACTCTTAGACTCAAGCTCCAGCCATGGCCCCAGGTGAGGCGGGTGGCCTAGAACCTCCCAGGGGAGCATGGCATCAAGTCCTTTGCTGCTCCTGGAAGCAGGCAGAAATGCCATGTGTCGGGCTTCATCCTGCTGGGGAGACAGCCTGGGGCACTCGGCCCCAAAGTTTATTTAAGTGAAAAAACCCATCCGGGAGACAAGAAGGAGTGTTACACTACTGTCAAGTTTTAGACGTCGCCATCAAGCAAAAAAAATTACATCCCGTCCTGACGAGCGACTAATCAAGGCATGGCAAACGGTCCTGCAATAAATTACTCCGGCGCGAAATAAACCACACAAACAGACCGATGATAATAAATGTAAATTATTTCTCTGAAGAAATTTTCTTGGTATATGAGTAATACGAACCATCAGGAAGGCGTCTTCCTTAACATTAATTACAGAAAATGACAAGTGAGCTGATGACTGGGAAGGCTCATTATCTGAGAACATATTCACAACTTTGCAATTTGTGCGAGATGTACTCCGGCTAAATTAATCTCCCTTCTTTGCATGAGCCTCTTCTAATTTTCATGTTATTAACAGGTTTGCAGTATCAGTCAGTGCTTGTCACTCTAATCAGGTTTCAGCATGTTCGCAAAAGCGAAGCGTCATTTATAAGGATAAGCCCTCATAATGGTGCTTGCTTTCATGTGGAGAATTCTACAAGGCTGCTTTTAATAAGGTACTTTAATCATCTCCTTTGCTCAACTTTTGGCCCCACTGTTCCTTTATGAAGAGTCATTAAAAGACTTTGAAGTTCATCAAGGAGGAAAAATTCATGACATTGTTCGGATGAGGTTGGGGATGGTTCCAAGGGGGAAGCCTGAAGGGAGTCGGGGTGAGAGGGCCCTGTTGACCCGGGGCCTAACCATGGGTGAGGAGGGGCAACCTGTACCCACCGTCTCCACCATTCAACACCCTGTAGGTTAATATGCTGGGGTCACTGCTGAACCAAGACCTCAATGGGGAGTAGTCCAATTGGCAGAGCATGTTCTAGGGTCAATGATAAACGATCCTTAGAGAAGGGGCCAGCCAGGTCAGCACTCAGGACAGCTCCCAGCACACCACCATCACTCTGGAGTCTGGGAATCTTATGTGGGTTTTGGACCTCTTCTGATGATCTGCACTTGCTTTAGAAATCTCTCTCTCTCTCTCTTTCTCTCTTCCCCCTACCCCCACCCTGGCCCCACCACCGCTCTGTGTGTGTGTGTGTTCCCTCTCTCTGTTGCATGTCTTAAAAGACTAGGCAGGGCTCATCCTACAATCAAGGCTCAAGTAGATCCCATTTGCCTCAATTCCCTCAACTCTCTAAAGTTATATATGTCCCTACAGGTTTCCATCAAAAGAGATGCACAATGTTAGTTTGCCTTCAACGATCCTCAGTGGCCTCTGACAAACATTCTGAATTCACTGTTGTCACAGAGAATCCTTCTCTGAATTCACTGTTGTCACAGAGAATCCTTCTTGCTGCAGGCAGTTCTTCTATTACTGGGCAGAGTACTAGATAGGGAGGCAAAGATCTTCCTGTGACTTGGACAAGTCTCACCTCTCTTCTAGCACTATCCATATAGCTTTGTAAGGTTTCCTCCAGCTTGGAGCTTTGTGATGGTGTTTCTAATATTTACCGAAGCCCCATCTCCTTCCACCTACTGAATGGTGGAGAGGGTGGTCTTGTGTCCCTCGGCGACATCATTATCATCAGAGCTTGCAAGGGAATAGCCTTCCTGTTCCTATGAGTGTTTTTCCTCCCTGCAGGCTTAGGCTGGTTATGGGGTGGCCTAGGCTCTGTCTTGGCTGGGCTAAGGTCGGAGCACTTTTGTGGATGAACTTTCTGCCCAAATTGCATTGGCCAGTCTTCTCTGGGACCTGCTCCTGAGCATATTGATGCTACTTCATCCCACCCCTGGCCATAGCTGATCTGACTGCATCTTAGCAAGTTGGAGTCTCCCTTTGAAATTCTGGAATTGGACTAAGGGAAGGTCAGATAGTGTTGGGGGAATACCTGGATCTATGACATGGACACTCAAAGGTATGAGTGGGGCATCCATCTTCTCCCATGGGACCTGGAGAAGCAGGCAGGCTGCTGTGCAGGGGGGAGGAGGACGAACAGAGACATGAGGCAGGCAGAGAAAGCCTCGTGCTTGATTTCATTTTCTTCTAGAAACCCTTGCATTCTACGTATATCCCTAGATCTTAAAAATGTATTTCTTTTTCCCACTAAAGTTTACTTGGATGAGTTTCTGTTACTCTCAACCAAAAAGGCCTAACCAACACAGCTTCCTTGCACATGGGATGCAATAGTCTGAGCAGGTCCTCACATCTAACACCAAGCAGGGTGGAGCTGGTGGCTTGTTAAGGGGGGCCTGGGACATCTCTGGGGCTGATGGCTATCCAGGCCCTCAGGCTAGAGCTGAGGGGAAAGACCCCACTGAGTCTGAGAGGTTGACCCTCACTGTGCAGGGGTTTGTCCTGGAAGCATACTAAATGCAGCTGATGAAGCTGGCTCTAGGGTCCAGGGAGTGGGAGGAAGGACCCTGCAGCAGCTGATGGGTTTAGTTTAGTGCCAGAAAGCTGCTCTTCAGAAACTTGGTTCTTCCCAGACTTCCTGCAACCTGTGTTTATTTCTCAGTCATTGTGTCTCTCATTGTGTCTCTAAATCTCTTTAGAGACACCAGTCTGGCTCAGTCCTGTTATGGGGACTAAGGGAGAGGTGAAGCCTCACGGGACCAGGACACTGAAGGAGAGACTGCCCACCATGGTGGTAATGGACCTAGAGAAGGGACCCTGAGAACAAAGCATGGCCATTTGATCCAGCTCCCCTCCCAACTAGGAGAGTCCTGCTAGTTCATCCCCATCTATGCTTGGGAGGGCTCTGTGCGTTAATGAATTCCCCTTCCCCAACTTACCCAACAGACCCAAGGCCATTAGGGTTCATTTAAACAGTCAGCAGAATGAGGTGTCTGGGTTCAACTTAGTAAGTAATGATAGGTCAGCTCCAAGGTTGAGTGGCAAAACTGCATTTCACTGTAATTCGTCCATCTGTACTCTCTTCAGAGTGGCAACCACACCTTCATAGCTGGCGACCATGGTGGAGAAAGGAACCCTGGGAACACAGCGTGAGCCTGTTCTGCAGATGGAGCTGCCCTGGCTCCAACTGCAGAACGGGTTCATGAGGAGTAGAGCAGAGAGTCTTTCCTGTTTATCTGCCCAGACCCTTGGCAGTTGGGCTTGCCAAGTCCTCCCCTGAGGATCTTCCTCTCTGAACTCTGAACCCTGACCTGAATAGGACAGGGATCCCCAGAAGGGGGTCTGGAGAAGGCACCAGGAGCAGTGTGGGATTTGGGGATGAGGAGCGGCAGGCCTGAGCCCCAGGGTGGGCTGAGACATTGCCCCTCTTCACCTGACACTTCAGACCTGATTAGGACTTACGCAGGCCCTGAGCACTAAACAGTGTAGAGGGAGGGTGTGCCGCATACAGGATGCAAAACAAAAGCAATGCTAACCCATAAGATGAATGTTGGAAGTCCACTCAACTCTGATTTTTCCCATAATGGCTGATTTATTTAGTTGTATTAATAATTCTTTCATTTTTTCCCTCTTCATCTTAAAGCCTCTTTGCTGGGGTGGACCTCCCAGCTTGGGCTCACTCTGCCTGTCTGGAGCATGGGGTCCCACGTGGATCTGTGGGCCTGTGTGTGCCTGTGCCCACACGGGATCATGGGCTTGGGTCTCTGTGTGGACAGAAAACCAGCTGGGAGTGGCCAGAGATCTCCTGGGATAAAACACACACACTCTTTCTCCTGGGCCCAAGGGGAGGGCCTGGGCAGGTTAGCAACTAAAGCACAGCCAGGCAGCTTAGGTGGTGATACGGTTTGGCTCTGTGTCCCCAGCCAAATCTCATCTTGACTTGTACTCCCATAATTCCCATGGTTGTGGGAGGGACCTAGTGGGAGATAATTGAATAATGGGGACGGTTCCCCCCATGCTGTTCTTATGATAGTGAATAAGTCTCATGAAATCTGATGATTTTATAAGGGATTTCTGCTTTTGCTTCTTTCTCATTCTCTCTTGTCTGCCGCCATGTAAGACATGCCTTTCACCTTCCACCGTGATTGTGAGGCCTCCCCAGCCACGTGGAACTGAGTTCTTTAAGGCTCTTTTTGCTTGTGAATTACCGAGTCTTGGATATGTCTTTATCAATGGCATGGAAATGGACTAATACAGGTTGCCAAGGCAGACTGACATCCAACAGCACAATCTGACCCAACTGGTGAGTAGGCAGCAGCTCATGGTGGCAGGACTTTCTCCAGACCCCCTTCTGGGGACCACTGTCTTATTCAGGCCAGGGTTCAGAGTTCAGATAGGAAGATCCTCAGGGGAGGACTTGGCAAGCCCAGTTTCGAGGGGTCTGGGCAGACAAACAGGGAAGATTCTCTGCTCTACTCCTCAACCCCCGGGGTCCTTGCTTACCTCTCTGGCCTCTGCTCTGATGGTCACAAGTAGGGATGAGACATAAAAACTGTTGTCCCAGGGATTCAAGATAGTGATGGAGGTGGCCACCAGGCTGGACTGGGCACTTCTGATTCTTCCTCTATCAGTGTTGTTGCCACCCAAAGCACCTTCAAGGCCTCGGGCAGCATCATCCTAGAGCTGAGACTCATAGGACCACAGCATCTCAGAGGCCTCTGGCATCATCTCATTCATTCCCACTGTGCAAGTGGGGCCTCTGAGGCCTGGCAGAGGCAGAAGCTTGCTCTGGGCCAGGCGGTGAGTTAGAGGCATTCTCATCAGTGTACCTGGATCTTTGGCCTTCCTATTCTGAGGGCTTTTCCTTCCCTTCACCTTACTCTCCTAACAGAGCAAATACCTCCCCTTTGAGGCTGTATTTATTTGAAATTTGCAAATAGGCATCTCTTGGAAGCAGACGTGGGGATCAAGCTGCATGTGGCAGCTCCGCCTCCTGGTATCCACACCCCTGTGCACCCTCTCCGGCATGGTACCAGCCTGTGTGACCGATAGAATACAGCAGAAATGATGCACGGTCACTTCCCAGACTGTTATAAACACCGTGGCTTCCATCTCTGTTGCTTTCTCTCACCACTTGCTCTGGGGGAAGCCAGTTGCCATGGTATGAGGACTCTTGGGCAGCTTCCTGGGAGTCCCATGGGTGAGAGGCTGGGGCCGCCTACCTGAGTGGGCCTAGGCACAGCCCCAGTCAAGCTTCCAGCTGACTGCAGCCCCAGCTGAGATTGCCTGCACCAGGACCACCTAGCTCAGCCACTGCCAGATTCCCCACCCTCAGCAACTGCGAGATAGCAAATGTTTGTTGTTTTCAGTTTTGGAGTCTTTTGTTATACAGCAGTAGATAACTAACATGCTGGTGTCTTCTTGGTTTTGTTTTTGTTTTGATAAAATGAGGCTGGAGGGTTAGGTCGGTCTCAGGTTCCCCAGAGCAGTAAGATTTTGGGGAAAGAATACAAAGAACAAATTATTCAGAAAAGCCACAGGTGGAAGCTGGGGGTGTCCCCTTCTCTGTTCGAGAAGTGAATATGGGATTAGGTTCTTAAGCCTGTCCCAGGCTAGGCCAGGATGCAGTGATGACAAGGTCTCACCTTCTGTTGGCAAGGTCGGTGGGGAATTGAATTGATTCTATTCAGAATGGAGGAAAAATCGCCTGGATAGTGAAGGAAGGCAACAGGTGATCGTCTCGTTCCCTCCAGGTGCTGCGTAGCCATGACCTAAGAGCTGGCTACTCTTGGTGCCATTGTTTATATGGGAATACTGAGGCCCAGGAGCTTGACTGCCACCCCATGGACACTAGCGACACCCTCCAGGGGAATGCATGGTGCTGGATTTGGAAAGATGACTCCATCACGACAGAGGATGAACTAGAGGGAAGTGGCGGGAGACAGGGGCTCCTGGGGCCCAGGGGAAAAGCCCAGAGGCCTGAGCTGAGTCAGGGGCTCTGTGGGATGGAGAGGGAAGGGCTAAGAAAGGTGGCAGTAGGCAGAAGTGGTGGTCGATCTGGACATGGGGCTGGGGAAAGGGTGGGCTCCAGAGTGACACTCACAGTTTTCTGATGTGGGAGTTGGGAGACAATGGTGATGCTTTGCACCAAGCTGGGAGACCCTAAGTAGGAGCTCTCTTGGGAGCTGGGGGTAAAAAATTCTCTTGGGGAACAAATTGAATTTCAGGTGCTCATGGGTCATCCAGGTGGAGATGTCCGGGTGATATGACAATTACAGCCCTGGATGGGATGCAGAGGAGAAATGTGGACTCAGTCCTTAACTTGTTGATGTTGAAAAGAGAGAACTCATGGGCTTGTTGCAGCAGGAGCACCATGGTCCAGGTCTTGAGAAGACCGAGATTGAAAAGCTGGGCAGAAATGGAGATGTTGATGAGGCAGCCAGGGAGAGGGGAGAAGAACGAGTTGCACATGGCACGGAGGAGGCAAGGCGAGGAGGAAGCTTCAAGACGGACCTGTGGCTCTCGCTGCCAGGTGCTGGGGAGAAACTCAGCAACGGTGGGCAGTGGGGACGCCTGCTGGGTGGGCGTGCTCGTCAACACCCCCCCTCAGGGGTCACCTCCCCAACCCAGGACACCAGAGCACTGCCACACATAGCCCTCTTGGAGCTGAGCAGAAGTTGCAAAGAAGGTCCTAACAACCAGAGCTGATCGGCAGTGGAATGAGCCACCCCAAGTGGTAATGAGTGTCCTGTGGCTGGGAACATGCGAGAAGTTGGCTAGGCAATGTTGAGTGGGGAGTGATGAGTTGGAAATGGATTAGACTCCCACCAACATCCCTTCTGGCTCTGAGCTCTGGAGTGAGAAAAGGGGGGCCACGAGCCAGTTCCCAAAGAGTGGAACCCCTCAGACCTCTATTACCGAGTTCCCAGGGGTCCTGGGCAGGGCAGCTTTAGGAGAAAAGGAGAAGGTCATGCCCCCTCTGCTCCCACCCCCAACATTGAGGCTTCAGCTGCCTCTCAGGCCCTCCCCGCTTCTCCTGCCCCTTCTTTTCTTCCTTCTGTGTTCTTTGGAATCACAACCCCAGCACAGGTTGTGGGCAACATGGGAAAAAAGGAATAAGGAAAAGCAAATGGGAGCTCTGGTCAGTTCTTGCTCAAGCGGGAGTCCCACCATCCAGGATGTGCATGGGCACGGGAGTGAGAGGCTCCCCGACGGGGCAGTAGAAAAGGCCGCGGAGGGGCCACCGTTGGCCTTGGCACAGCCTCTAACCATCTCCTACCTGGCTGGGGCCAAGCATCAGCTCTCCTAATACAGGTGGGCTTGCGCTGGGAGGTTCTGTGCAAGACCCAAAGCCTCCCTCTCCCCCGAGCTTCCTGAGGGTGGGGATTTCGTCTCTGGCAGGGCGGGGTGAGGCACCCTTGCCCTGGGAGCCCTGACAGCCACCTTCCTCCTTCGTCACAGCGAAGCTCACCTGCAATAATGTCAGTGCACTCTTCAGGCTGACAGAAATCCCACTGATAATTGGGAAGAATGGAAAATGAAAACATTAAAATTTGCCATGTCATCCGTTCACTTTTCCTGATTGTCTGATACCCACCGTCCACTGACAGATGCTGTATTATTAACACTTGATTAAAAATCACTTCAGGTTTGAACCAGCCCGTCGAGAAGGGAGCGTCTTGACAAGACTTGTGGTTTGTGATTGACAATTAGTAATATTCGGTGTGTCACAACATAGATAGTGTGACTTATTGGTGCTGGTGTAATGCAACACATTTCATCTGAGCTCCTCAAATTGGTACATAGGAGTAAGAAAGAAAGGATGGAGTCCTCATTCAGCCGACTTTGATTACCAACAAAGGAGAGATTGTACATACCTGTCTCGGCATGGCCAACCTGGACTTCTATCAATCAGCCAGACGGCTGCCATTCCCTCTCCTCTTTGGGAACAGGAACCTCAGCAGAGCAAGATCTCATTATGCAACCCTCAACTTCTCCATCAGCAGCCAAATCTTTTCTGTCTGGAAATATGAAAGCTCCTCGCTCTGCGCTGCCTCCAAATTACCAGCCTGCTCCTCTTAAAACAAAAGGCTTCTCATTTTTTAAAAAATAAAACGATCATATCTTGATTGACATGCTACATCCTTTTTCTTCAGTTATTTTTCTAACTTGGTGTCAGCGGGAGTTGGATTTGGGGGCCAATTTTTTTTTTTTTTTTTTGGTCTCAGTTTTAATTCAATTCCTTTTAAGTGCTTTTAAGAGCAGTGCAATTCAAGGTCTTTCCTTTTTTGGGTCTGACCTGGATATCATTTTTGGTTTCCTTCTTGCCTAAGATTATCCAGGCAGAGAATGGTTGTTTGCATTAGTGAAAGGTGATGGATTTAATGTGATTAATCTCTGCAAACTTTGAGAGAAACAGCCTTAGGTGGGATGTAAGTGCTTTGCAAAGCTGTGTACCTTGTAATAGAGAAGTGAACAGTAGCGTGGGGATCATGCTATCTCACCACCCTGTGTGAATTGGCTTTTCAGAACTCTAAACAACTTTCTCTTCATGAGTTTATTTGTCATTCTGATTTTTGAGACTGGGTTTCAGTCTGTTATCCAGGCTGCAGTGCAGTAGCGCAGTCATAGCTCATTGCAGCCTTGAACTCCTGGGCTCAAGCAATCCTCTTGCCTCAGTCTCCTGAGTAGCTGGGACTACAGGTTCGTGCCACCACACCCAGCAAATTTTCTTTATTTTTGTTGACACGGGGTCTCAGTATGTGGCATAGGGTGATCTCGAACTTCTGGCCTCAAGTGATCCTCCCACCTCAGCCTCCCAAAGTGCTGGGATTATAGGCGTGAGCCACTGTGCCCAGCCATTATCTGTCCTTTGACTCTGTGCTCCCATCCTGTAGCCCAGACCCCCCAAAAACTCATGAGAATGAGGACCATGTCCATTTTGCTCCCTGCTATACCTACAGTGACAGAACACTCTCTGGCAAGTAGTAGGCTCTTAAATATTTGCGGAATGAATGAAGGGATGAATGAATGCATTGCTAATGGGGGTTGTGAGCAGGCTAGGGGTCAGACGCTGAGGACTGGCTCTCACAGAATGTTCTGTTGAGGGTCAAGGAGTCAGCTCTTGAGGTTTAAGGGGGCTCACCGTTCTTTCCTCACCCTTGCCGCCCCCACCTGAGGGGCTTGGGCCCTCCAGCTCTGGTTTCTTGACCACCAAGGTGAGTGTCCGAGACCAGGGCATCATGAGGGCAAGAGAAGCAGCTTTTCTGCTTTCATGGGATACCGCTGGCCAATCCAGCCTTTGCTTGCTCCAGGCTAAACCCACTTGTTCATTCATTTGTTCGTTTGACAAACCTCGAATGCCTAAGAGCATAGAGTCCCTAAGAACAGCGTGAGGCGGCTCGCAGTTGCTGGGCTAGGCTTTGTCACTCCCATTCTCTCTCGGGCCTCTCGGCCCTCCACCACAGATGCAGCCTTGTTCTCTTTGGCTGGGATCTCAGGACACTCTTCTAGGCCTGCCTCCAGGGACTCACCCCCAGCTCCGTCTGCTGTTAGTCACCAGCCAGTGTATCCCTCAGGTCCATCCCACCTCCCTGCCAGCACATTTTGGGCATCCCACTCCCCAAAGGAGAATCAAATCAGGGTACCTCCTGCAGCCTGAAAGGGTTTTCCTGTAAGAAAGGTTTCAGGCTTAAGACTCTGTATTAGGGCTATAGAGTCATCTGTTTCCCAGCTGCTCCGGGCCCTCCTGGGGAGCAGGACCCGTGTCAGAGCCATCTCTGTATTCTCAGCCCCCAGGAGCAGAAGAGGCAGGGGCTAGGCACTAGCTGTCAGGACTCAGTTTTCTCAAGTGTGAAATGGAGAGAACGCTGGAATCCACTGCAGAAGTTCAAAGGCAGGGCTGTTAGTGTACCGTGGGGCCCCTTGGCAGCCTAGGGAAGCCTGTGGACCCCTTCCCAGAGCACTGGTTTTTAAATGTGTAGGGTAATACACACAAGATTATAAAGAAAACCAATTTATTAAAATATAACTATCAAAACATAAAAATTTGTGATAGGGCTACACAGATCCTTCTTTATTAACACATTACATGGCAAGATTTGGTAGCAAGTCGAATAGCTGCCATGATTTCAAGGTGGTACCAAGCATAAGGGATGTTCTAAGAAACCTGCAGTGACTATAAGGTGATGTGGGAACACCTGTGGTTTCTACCAGTGACGATCATGGGTGTTGCCAATGCCACGTTCCCAATGGAAGAAAATGCTAAGTTTCCTTTAGAGTGAGTCAATATCCCCATTTAGGTTTAGGAGCCCTGTTCTGAGGGATGCACCCGGGGCTGGAAATGGGAACCAGGGAGAGGCAGCATGGGGGACAGAGATGAGGAGGGGCGGAAAGGGGGATGGCCACTATCTGGGGCTGCCCTGATGTGGGGCTGTGTGGGGCTTGAGCCCAGGGTTCTGAGTGCAAGTTCTGCATTGGATTGTGGCACACGTCTCTAGCAAAAGACAGGCAGTGTAGACGCATAACAGTTAACACCACAATAACGGTGGCTGGCAACAGGACAGATTACTGAGCATCCACTGTGGGCCATGGCTCAGGCTATCACATCTCATTCGCTGTCTCAGTTAATACAGCGGCCGTGCAAGATCACCATGACCGTGATGCTCAGCTTTCAGATGAGGACACTAGAACTCAGAGGGGTCACGCCACCTGCCCGAGGCCATTCAGCCAGGGAATGGGGGAGGTCAGTATCAAACCCAGGTAGAGCTAATTCCAAAGACCATGATCTCAACCACTGAGTGATGTTTAAAATGTTTATTTTGGCTGGGCGTGGTGGCTCACGCCTGTAATCCCAGCAGTTTGGGAGGTTGAGATGGGCAGATCACTTGAAGTGAGGAGTTCGAGACCAGCCTGGCCAACAGGGTGAAACCCTGTCTCTACGGAAACCACAAAAATTAGCTGGGCATGGTGACATGCACCTGTAATCCCAGCTACTTTGGAGGCTGAGGCATTAGAATAACTTAAACCCGGGAAGTGGAGATTGCAGTGAACCGAGATCACATCACTGTACTCCAGCCTGGGTAACAGACTGAGACTCTGTCATAAATAAATAAATAAACAAAGAAACAAAATGCTTGTTTTATAATTTAGTAGGTTTCAAAAGCAACTCATTATTTTATCTTTGAAAAAGTCATGTATGAAGCTGAGCAGGTCTCATGCTCTGGTGTACTAAGGTTTACCTTCGCAGGGAGTTACCTGTTCAGGTACCTGGCAAAGCTACTAGGACGTGATGTGGTTCTCATCAATTTGTGCTGACTTTTTAAATAGTACAGATCTTTACTGCTTTCTGAACAGTGAATATGAGTTTGGTATCTTCATTTAGAAATTCCTTCCCATTTGTCAAACGTACAAAAAATACCCCAGTGATGAATGCTTGAATGCTTGGGTTATTTGCTTTTCTTTTTCACTAATATTTGTTAGCAGTAGGATTCATTCCAAAATAGACCAATGTTCACATCATCAGATGGCAAAGGAGCCTCTCTTTGGAAGAGTCATTCTCAAGCCTGGCTAATCACCAGAACCTGTGAGGCAGTTACAAAAAAACACAGGATCCAGGCTGCCCATACACTGGGGCCTTGGCCTCTGCATTCTTCAGGGGCTCGGGGTCTTCCTCTGTTGCCAAGGCTGGAGTGCAGTGGTGCAGTCATAGCTCACTGCAGCCTCAAACTCCTGGGCTCAAGTGATCCTCGAGCCTCAGCCTCCCAAAATGCTGGGATTACAGGCATGAGCCACCATGCCCAGCTGGGCCCCTGCATTTTTAAAGAGTCCCTCTGGTTGTGCTGAAGACACACCAGTTTGGGGAGCAGCTTTGGGGGACCTCTGCTTTAGGACACTATTTGTCTGAACACTATAGAAAGTCCCGGGTTCATCATGAAGCATCTGAATAGCTACCAGACCTCTGAGCAAGCATTCAAATTACAGATTCTGGCCCTGCCATTTACAAGGTGAATGTCCTTGGACAAGTAACTTCATCTCCCCAAACCTCAGTTTCCTCATGTGTAAAATGATAGACCGTATCTAACTCACAGGATGTGATAAAGAGAAATGAGAACCTGTGGGTAACACACTAGACACAGTGTCTGTAGTAAGAGCCAAGTAAACGTTAGTTGTTATTTTCCTACTACTGCTTCTAAAACTGCCCTTTGCCATGGTAAATATTCAGGTAGAGCATTTGCTCAAAGGAACCTGGGACTTGGGTGCCAGTAATGATCACATCTTTCATAAGGAATGTTGCCATGTGGTCACCAAACTCTCAGAACACAAGGGGCTTAGGTGAAAATGTGCAGGTCCTAATTCTGGAGCAGGTGGGACCAGGTTAAGGTGATAGAACTAGCCGGGACCCCGGGATTCCCACTACAATGCCCTGGGTGGTGTGGTGAACTCTGGGGTGTCCGGGCTGGCAAGGCATTGCTACTCCAGGGACCCACTTGGTGGGGGGGGGGGGACAATGACTGGGACACTGCAGAGGGGAGCAATGTGGCAGGGTAGAAGAAACACACATGTAAATCCCAGATCTGCCATTTACGAGCTGTGTGATCCCAGAAAGTCTTTTGACCTCTCTGGTTAATCATACATGCCCTTCAGGGATTTAAAAATTAAATATATGATGTAAAAGGCTTGGCCAAAGGCCAGACACATCCTAGGCAATTGGTGATGATTGCTTTGATTAATATAGCAGCAGCACCTTGGGAGTCCATTACAGTTGAAGGGAGACCTCTGCCAGGGGCTGGGAGTGCCAGGCAGGGGACTAGACAGAGGAGAAGGGAGAACAGGAGGGTGCAAAGGCCTTTGACAAAGGCTTGAGACAGGGCAGATGCCATCCCAGCTGAGGCAAGGCTTCCCCAGGCCTATCAGACACCAGCCTTGGAACCCCATCCAATACCATCGTGACAAAAAAGTATTCTCAGTCAATATGATTTGGGACTAAACAGCCAAAGGAAGAAACTCAACTGTGTACAAACAAATAATCATTTAGTAAAGAGGTCAGAGACAAGACCTATTTACCCTAATCAACGCATTACTGTGTTCTTAGCCATACTCCACCAGAAACTGTAATGAAAAAAGAGATGCCATTCCCAAAAGCAATGGAAAAATACTTAGGAATAAACTTAATGAGAAATGCGTGTGACCTATATAAAGACAACTACAAAATTTTATTGGTGAAATAAAAGGAGACCAGAATAAATGGAGAGGCATACTGCCTTTCTGCATGGGAAGACTGAGTATTGTAAAAACGTCAAACCACCTCCATGTTAATTTGCAGATTTAATGCAATACCAAACAACCCCGCAAAAGGAACTTGATAAAATGATTCCAGAATTCATCTGGAAGTAACATTGATCAGAGAATCAAAGAATATTCTGGAAAAGGAGAGCATTGATATATAACTTTACTGAATATTAAAAGATATCATAAAGAGCAATAGTTGGAACAGAGAAAATATTGATGAAAAAACAGAAATAGATTTTAATGGGTTTGAATAGAAGGCTAGAAATAGATGCAATCACGTGTAAAAATTAAATATGGTAAACCGCCACAAAATAGTAAGTGGGTGATGAGCTATTCAGCAAATGCTGTTGAAAAACTGATTAGCAATTTGAAAAAATAGTTTGTAATTTAGATACACCTTAGACTTCAAGCCAAAACGACTCCAGTTGCATAAAAAATAAAGTTCAGAAAAGAACCAAATCCTGGAAAAGCTAGCTGAGCATGAATTTGGGCTTTTATTAGATCTTGAAATACTAATTTTAAAGGGACAATAAAATGAATGATGTAGAATATAAAATATACTTATACAATCATGTGATGACTGAGTAATATATTTGCCTGGGGGCAAGAACCATGAGGGTAATAAAATGCTCAAGGAGATTTTTTTTGTTTTAATAATATTTGATTGGTAAATAAAAATTAAGGGTAAAACACCTGCAAATTATTTTTTGAATGATTAAATATTATAAAAATTTAAATATGTATTAACACCTAATCCCTTTTTCCACGATTGCTCTTCTATTTTTAAAGAGTTAGAAAAACATTTGAGTCAATCTAATCTCCCAGGTATAATCTCTTATGAGGAGCTGTTGATAAGGGTTCTCATGAGTTCTTTAACTTCTAAAAATTCCTGCTTTAATTCGTTTTGATTTTCATCAGGCCAGGGTTAAGTTCTTTGTCAACTCACCTTAAATATTTTTTATTTTTATTTGTTTGAGACAGGGTGTGTCTCTGTCACTCAGGCTGGGGTGCACTGGCACAATCACAGTTCATTGCAACCTCTGCCTCCCAGGCTCAAGCAATCCTCCCACCCCAGCCTCCTGAGTAGCTGGAACTACAGGTGCACATCACCATGCCCGGCTAATTTTATTATTATTATTATTATTATTTTGTAGAGACAAGGTTTTGCCATGTTGCCCAGGCTGGTCTTGAACTCCTGAGCTCAAGTGATCCACCTGTCTTGGTATCCCAAAGTGCTGGGGTTACAGGTGTGAGCTACCATGCCTGGCTGATTTTATTTTTTATGGTGGTAAAAGTTTCAGCAAAGTGCACAATCTTAAGCGTCCAGCCCAACAAGCACCCTTCTCACCATCCATAAAAAAGCAGAGCATCTGCAACATCCAGAAGTTTCCTTCTGGCCAGTGCCCCAGCACTACTTTCCTGGAGTCCACATGAAGTTTGTTAGTTTTGCCCATTCTTGAACTTTCTATAAATGCAGTTATATGGCCTGCACTCTTTCATAGCTGGCTTCTTTCGCACTTCATTCTGCCTGTGAGCTCTAGTCATATTGCTGTGTGTACTGCTAATTCACTTTTTCACGGCCGTGTGCTCTTGCATTGTGTGAAGATAGCACATTTTATTTATCCATTCTACTGTTGATGGGTATGGGAAATGATTTCCAGATTTTGGCCCTTATGAATAAGGCTGCAGTGAACATTCTTGTATATGTCTTTTTGTGGATGTGCAACTTATTTCTCCTACATGAATCCTTAGGGGTGCAATTGATGGGTCACAAGGTAGATGCGTGTGTAGCTTTAGTAGATACTGACAAGCAGTTCTTCAATGGGGTTATACCATTTCCTATCCCATCAGCTGTGTATGAAAGTTTCACTTGTTCCACATCCTCGTCAGCACTTAATATTGTCGGTCTTTTACTTTTAACCTCTCTGGTGTCACTTTACACTTTAATACCTTTTGCCAAAGCCCTTTCAGAGCCTCCAGCAAAGTTTCAGTGAGCTTATTGCCTATTGAGCCATGCTAAAGTTTGGAAGAGGGACCCGAGGGAAAGTTAAACCAAATTCCAGGGGTGCCAAGAATCAATTCCCAGGAAGCCAAAGATAACATGAAATCTACAGGGCTGGAAGTAGGGAAGAGGCCTGGAAACCCATTCATGTAACAAGGACAACCTGAAGCCTGTGCTGGGCGGGACAGTCACGGATGCTGCTATGTCCTGGTCCCCCTGCAGCCTGAAAGTGGGAGAGCTGGGTTAAAGGCACAGGTGGGGAGGGTCACCTCTTTCTGCTCTAAGCACAGACACACAGAACAAGTCCACACCCGCCACAAGGTCATTGGTCCTTTCCCCAGTCCATGTGTAGGACTCTTTAAGCATAAGCCAAAAGCCTTCCATCACTCTGGTTTCTGAGGTCTGCTGTGGTCCCAGGCTGGTGGGTAGGGCACAGGGCTGGGTGAAGTGGAGATGGGGCTGAAGCCCTCTCCAGGAGACTACAGGGCAGTCCTTTTGGGGACAGCCAAAGATCCTATGTATGGAGGCTAGAGGGGTGGAACACAGAGGTCAAGGAGGTATGGCCTGGTGGGTGGGCCTGATGGCCCCAGCACAGGCAGCGGGCAGTGGCTGACACACGAGTGCCAGGGTTTACGGGCCCCTTGTCGCTGACAGAAGGTCCTCAGCCAGCAGCTGGGAGTTTGGGGAATATAATAGACCCACGCCCACAAAGAGAGGGGATTGGCAGGAGCTGGACGGGAGTCAGAGCCCCTGGGCAGCAGGCGATTAGGATATGAAGCAGCATAACCAGCAAGCGGGTGAAGGCAGGGACTCAGTCCTGTGGGAGGAGCCCACACAGCATAAGAGAGGAGATGTCTGCGGCTTGGAGGCTGCAAGGACCCCACATGCATCCAGGCAAAATCACTCTCCAGATGCGGGCAAAAAGGAATCACTGTGGCAGCTGAAGCTGTTGGTGGGCTCCTCAACCTAGTCATGCAGGCTCATCCCTCCATTAAACACATATTTATTGAACACCTACTATATACCAGTCTCTGTTCTAGGTGCTAGAGATTCAATGGTAAAGAAATCAGACCCAGATTGCTGCCCTTGTGGAGCTGACCTTTCAGGCGAGAGACAAGCAATAAATGGATAGAGACAAGCGATAAATGGATAAAAGAAATGGATGCATGCAGATGAGTGCACTAAAGAAAAATGAGCGATTAAGGGGACTCTTTCTTTAGATTAGTGGGGAAGGGCTCTGGTGAGAGTGTGGGCAGAGTTGGAAAGACAAAGGAGCAAAGCATGCAGGCATCTGCAGGAATGAACATTTCTGGAAGAAGAAACAGTGGGTGCAAAGTCCTGAGGTGGCAGTGTGCTTGGCTTGCTCCAGAACAGTGAGGAGGGCTGGGGCTTGGAGCAAAGCAAGCTGGAACTGGGAGGTTTTAGATAAGGTTAGAGGGGCAGAGAGCTCAGTGGAACCCCCCAGGAGGACTGCTGAAGGCCTGGATAACAATGAACTTAGAGTCTGGTCCAAAGGGGCTTTGTGGTGACGACCTCCCACCACCTCTTTATCCAATCATACGATGCATATGTGTTGATGTTCAGCACAGAGAGAGGTGTTGGGGGCATGGCAGAGAAGATGAGCTTACAGTCGGGGTGGCTCCCAGCTGCTCCCACTGCATCTGCAGGATAATCAGGCCCCCCCAATCTCTGAAGATGTCCCCTCTGTCTAAACAGTGACAAAATAACATCATATATTTTCTGCGTGCACACATCCTCCTGAGTGCCTGGTACTAAACTAAGAACAGAGGCTGCAACAGTGAATGAAACAGGTTTGGCCTCTATCCTCATGGGGAGACATCTGGCAAATAAATGATGAGACGAAGGTGTAATTGTAACCGTGAGTGCAAAGGAAAAAACAGACTCCAAGGGAGAATGATGGGGGATACTGCATTTGGATTAGGACAGCAGAAAAAGCATCCCCAGCCTGTGATTCCTATCCAAGGGACAGTTGGGTGAGAATATTTAGCAGAGAAGGAATGGTTTGTGCAAAGGCCCTTTGGCCTTTGTTTTGGTCTGGGGCAAACAGAGTCTGGGTGAGGCCAGCTGACGTCTTAGAGACCAAGAAGTTCAGATTTTTCCCAAGTGGATGGCAGTCATTGAAGGCTGTTGAGTAGGACAGTGACGTGTTCTTTGTGTGCTAAAAAGCTCTGTTTCCAAAGGCTGGGAAAGGGAAAAATTATAACCTTTAGTAAGGAACTCTGGCAGACATCACCCTAATCAACTGGTCAAGGTTAATTCTGCCATCATCAGTGACATGGTGTGGCTCTCGTATAGCCGTGCTGTGGAGGGGTGGGACGAGTGCTTCCACTCTGTGGTTCCTCCCTTGACCCATTTATGCCAGGTGTTCCATTATTGGAACGCTAAGCATGGGGGAGTTATTTACATCCTATTGCTCAAGGTCATCGCCAAGGTCTGATTGCAAAAATTCAAAAAATTGCAGCCTCAGGCATAAATGGGTTAAACCCATAACCCAGTCTAACCATGAGAAACCCAGCTGACAAACCTGTCCAGTGCTCTTCAGAACTGTCAAGGTCACAGCCTGGAGGCTAAGGAGATGCCACAACTAAATGCACCATGGTGTCCTGAATTGGATCCGACACAGACCAAGAACAAGAGTGGAAATAGGAATGGAATCCAAATAAAATCTGGAGTTCAGCTGCTAGTGGCAAACCAATGTTGATTTCTTAGTTTTACAAACATACGGTGGTAATGTACGGTGCTGGCAATAGGGAAGGGGTATATGGGAGCTCTCTGTCATTCTTGCAACTCCTCTGTAAACTTAAAATTATTTCCAAATAAACTTTTAAAAGTAAAAGCTCAATATGATTACTTAGAGGAAAATGGGTGGCAGGACTGAAGAGATGGGAGTGGCAACGGGAATATTTGAGCAGATGCCAGAGGGAACCGGAAGGGACTGAACAGCACTTTGTGATGGAAAGGGTACGCAGTGAGGGAGGGGTGAGGGAGGGGAGTGTTCGGATGACTGGGTCTCTGGTTTGGTAGTTGGAGGTGGGGGAAGACCCGAGAGGAACAGATTTGGGGAGAACCTTTGCCTATATCTGCCCCTGGTACCCCTGCATTTGATGACCTGGGCACGGGGGCAGGGTTTTTCCAGGATCATGCCTCTTTGGGGACAACACAGGCCCTGCCTTCTCAGACTCAGGAACTCTTCCATCCCCCACCAACTCCCCTCCCAGGGCTGATACAGAGCCGTGAACAGGTGATGGGGTCTCCGAGGGCAGCCCCGCCCCGGCTTTTCCATCCGTCAGAACTGGAGCCTGGAAGTAAGTGAATTAGGGCTGGGCAGGTCAGGCTGGCTCCAGATCCTCAATCAGGTTTGCTAGGGAGGTCCCCAGGGGTCAGCCCAGCTCCCAGCTTCCAGGGAAAGGTTGCCAGAGGCCTTAGCTGGCGAGTTTCCTGGAAGACCGCTGTCTGGGGAGGGGCAGAGAAGAGGGCGGTGGTGTGCGGTGCGAGTCACAGGCACTCAGGGAGGGGGGCTGCTGCTGCCCGGAACCAGGGACTTCTTCCAGGACCCTCGGGGGCCCACATGCACAGGGTCCCAGTGCCTGAAGCTCTTCCTAATCCCCTTCCCTGGCCTGCCTTGCTTGCTCTTTGACCTCGAATCTGGCTCTTTGTAGAAGACACTATTTCTCTGTCCCTGAGTCCCTACACCTAAGCCTGGCTCCTTCCTTCCCTTGTCAAGGGCTGTGTGTCTCTGGACAATTTTCTGCTGTGTCAGGGCTGCAGTTTATAATTTTTCCCTGAAAGAGTCAGACTTGGCCTTTGTGTTAAGAAGGAGAGAGAGAGAGAGAGAGAGAGAGAGAGAGAGAGAGAGAGAGAGAGAGAGAGAGGAAGAAAGTAGGAAAATCAAGGTCAAGTAAGAGACACAGTAAGAGACAGGCAGAGAGACAGAAAAAAAGAGAGAGAATCCCACATATAGAGCATAAGAGATGGGGAGGGAACACAGAGAGAGTCAGAAAAAGATGCAAACACACAGAGTGCCAGGAAGGAGAGGCAGCGATGCCTGCAGGAGGTGTTGGGAAGCTCTGTTCCCCACTTCATTTGGGCAAGGCAGTCCTGACCCCTGGTCATCACTGGGCCTGCCTGCCCTCTCCCTGGACACTGTGCTTGGGTCTAAAACCTGTCCCCCACCCCCAACTCACCATTCAGCTGCTGGCTCTGAGCCATCTTCAGCTGGGGGGTTCTTCATCCTCTATGAGCACATGGCTCCACCTGAGTGCGGCAACATGGGCAAAGTCCCTCAGTCTCTCTGGGGCTCATTCATTCGTTCATTCATTTTTGTGCCACGCACAGTGCTGGGCAGTGGGGCTTCAGCAGGAAATAGGGCAGAGGGGGTCTCTGCCTCCGTGGTGCTTACCACCTGTCAGGGAACCCTGGGATCTGGAGTGATAGAAGTGGAGACAGCATCTCTTTGGACAGTGGCTCCCAGGGGATGTCTTGGCCACAGGGTGCCCTCCGGTCCAGGGGCCTGGGGCAATGGCGAGAGACGCTTATTACAATCTTATCCTTTCCAAAATCACAGTGACTTTCCAGTCTTTTTCTGATGCTGAAGCCATGCCTTCCCAGACGAAGGAAGGAGAGAGGAACTGTCAGTGGGAGGACTTGTGACCTCTTATCTCTGCCCTGTGTCTAGGGTGGGCCCCTTTTTATGGGGCATTTAGTGATATTCAGCATTCAGGCCTTACTGGACATCTAACATCCAGCACCTACCAGGTCAAAGCTCAAAACTCCAAAATGCTCACATTCTTACCCCCACGCCCCACCGCCCCTTGGACCTGGTTTTTGCAGGGACTGGAACTGGCCCAAGGTCTAAGGGCACATTTGACTAATGGAAGAAGAAAGAGAAGCCACAATGCAGATATGTGGTCCTCTGACAAAGCCCTCCTGCCTCCAAAAGCCTCCCCAGTGGGGAGGGAGGAGGGCCGCACACCCAAGCCTTGATCTTCTTCCCAGTGATCGTGGACAATACACCCCAGTGCAGCATGACTGGGTAAGTACAAGTGCCCATGAGTTCACAAAGAAGGGCTGTGCCATGCAGAGGGGAGGCAGGTACACCCCACCCACACAAGGAAGCCATGGGACCTGCAGGAGGGATGGGAGCCAGCAGAAGGAGTGAGGCAAGATGGGATGGAGAGAAGCTTCCAGGCAGAGTTCTGGAGAAAGTGCTTGGCAGCCTCTGGGCACTGAAAGAAGAGGGAGTGGTGGGGAAAGGCGTGGGGGTGGGGGTTGGTGACTGATATGGTTTGGCTCTGTGTCCTCACCCAAATCTCAACTCGAATTGTAATCTGCACATGTTGAGGGAGGGACCTGGTGAGAGGTGATTGGATCCTGAGGGCAGTTTCCCCCATGTCATCCTCATGATAGTGAATGAGTTATCAGGAGATCTAATGGTTTAAAAGTGTTTGGCAGTCCCCTCCTCGCTCGCTCTCTTGCTGCTGTGTAAGACATGCCTTGCTTCCCCTTCTGCTACTATTGTAAAGTTCCTGAGGTCTCCCTCCCGTACAGAGCTATGAGTCAATTAAACCCTCTTTTCTTTGTAAATTACCCAGTCTCAGGTAGTGTCTTTATAGCAGTGTGAAAACAGACTAATACAGTGGCAGAGCCAGGTTCCGAGGGCGGGGCAGGGTGTCTTCGGGTACACACTTTAGAAAGATCATTCAGCTGGCGAGTGAGAGGATTGGACAAGTCAAGGTTAAAGGTAAGGAAATTGGTTTCCACATCTGTAAAACGGGATAATAATACCCACGTTACAGAGGGACCAGACAGAGGCGGAAACTCTGTAGAGTGTCTGGTGTGTGGTGATTCCTAGATAAAGGGTAGACAAGAGCAGGTGTCCCAGGCCAGAGTGGGGTGCTCAGAGACGCAGGTGCAGGCAGAAGTGTGTCAGCCTCCCAGCCTGCATACCACTGTCTCATGCACCTGGCGCCCTGTGAGCTCATGCTCGTTGACTGAGCAAGTGAATAACAGCCATCTGCTGGTTACCATTCTGTCTTTTCAGTGGCTTGGCAAGGCCAGATGAGAGACACAGGCATAATATACCCCCCTCACGGCATTGTTGGCCATTTTGAGTGAGACCAGTTCATAAAGCAGATATGCCCTCTACATCCTCAATCATGGTAGCCGCTGTGTTTTTGGACAAGGATGAAATGGCTGCTAGGGGGCTGTGGAGGTGATGACAAGACCTCCAGTCCTATTCTTGGTACCTAGCACCTCCGCGTCCCAGCCATTAGCAAGGCTGTAGATCCCACCTACAACCCCCACAACCCCCGCCAAGCCTCCCTTGCTGCATCTCCAAGCCCTTTTCCTGGTCCAATCATTCCACCTCTCATGTGGTCCCTGCAGCATGAAGAGTCACAGTTGCAAGGGGCATACTCTTTCCACCCTGGTCCCTTGCCCAGTTCTCCACCCCACAGCCAGAGGGAGCTTTTCCAAAGTAAACAAAGCCCATCACTGGGGGATACCCTCCCCTCAGGGCTGCAATGGCTCCCTATGGCGAAATAAAATGAAACCCCCCTCCCTGCCAATACCACCTCCTACCCTGCTCCCAGTCACTCTGCTCCATCTGACTCACGGCCTCTGCACTTTCTGTTCATGCTGCTGGGAAAGTTCTGTCCCCATGCCTTTCATGGCTGGCTCCTCCATGTCATTCCACTAAAATGACATTTTCCCTCCAACAAAGACCTGCCCTGACCAACTCATCTGAAGTGACGACTGCTTATTGTTTTCCCAGATTTATTTTCTTAATAATTTCTGAAATTGAATGACATTTTCTTATTCATGTATTTATTGCCTGCTTCATAGGTGTCAAAATCCAGTGTGAGCTCCATGAGCAAAGGGGACGGGTCTCCCCAGCAGCAGGGCAATGTCCAGCCCGTGGTGCACATTCAATATAGAATATAGAATACAGCATATAATGAGTAAATGGATGGCAAAGGAGGGAATGATGGCAGTGGTGGTGGTGGGAGGAGAGGGAAGGATGGGGGGGTAGGATGAAGCTGAGGAGGAGAAGACGGTGGTGAGGACTCCAATGAGGATGCTCTGTGCCTCTCAGAGGTCTTCATCTGTGCCTTGCTGGTCCCCTAACTTATTAATATCTCAAGGGTTGCACACTGCTCTCAGGGCCACCTCTGCATCTTCCAGTCCACAGAACCCCCCCAGAGACCCAGCCACAAAGCCACAAAGCCACAAAGTCTAGCCCTCCTCCCTGTTCAATATTCAGCTTAAACTTTACACACCCTGTTTAAACATTTCAGCACCTTCTCATCCATTCTGGGTCTCACCAAAAATAAAAATATTTTGGTAGTGCAAATAAAAGCAAATATTTGATACCACTTGGCGTTTTTCAGTGCATTAATTAGCAATTTGCTGGATAAATATTGCTGTGTAAACCAACAATCACTTCCCAATAATTAAAAGCCAAGTCAGATGTTATCGGAAGAGTCCCCAGTGTGTGCACGCGCTCTGGGAATGCGGTCCTCGCGGTTGTGGCTGGAGCGGAAGGGGCCAGAAGTGGATGTGGGTGGTCCCGGCTGGTCATTCCAGCTTTGACTTTGGAGGGAGGGAGCTGGAAGAGGAAATGGGCTAGAGGGTGATGGACACCCACCCCCTCCGTGGGGGCCTGGGTCTCTCAATGACCCACAGATCACTGGCCAGTTTTGTGATTGGAATGGGAGTCAGTCTACAGCAGTGGTTACGTGTATGAACTTGGGAATCGAACAGATGCAGGGGAGAGAGTCTCAGACAAGCCACTCACTGACTGTGTGATCTTGGATAAGGCAGGTCCTTTATCTGTGAAATGGGTATAATAAAAGCTCCTACCTCACAGAACTGTTCTAAGGATGAAAGGGTGGATTGCGTACGCTTAGCGCACAGTGCATGCCCAGCAAATACTGGTTGTTGGTTGTTGTTGTTGCTGCTGTTTTCCTTCTGTATGATGTGCCCTGGGTCTCATCTTTCCCTACCTTTAAGCTCTTACCCAGTACTGCTACCGAGGGAAGGGGCTGGATTAAATCTTTGCCTATCATCTCTTTGCTTAACCTCTCTCCAAAATATCTTCCTGGTCTGTGAAGCAAAATCCTCTTGAGTGAGTGTGCACTCTCCAGTTGTTGCCAGCTTGGTTCAGTAGGGAAGGAAGGTGGCGGCGGGGGGATGTGCTGTAGGGCCCGGGGCTGCAAGACTGAGGCTCTCTCTCCCCTAAACTGAGTGGTCTCAAACCTGGGGAGACCATGGTGTCTGGGGTAGATGGGAAGCCAAGCATGTGGCTCAGGAAGCTTGATGGCCTGAGGGAGCTGAAAAAGGCATGGACGGGTCAGGCTGTGGAAAACAACAGTGAATTGAGTGTTTGTGTTTAAGTGCTTCCCCCCTCCTCCTGTTAAAGTAGGGGAGGAGTGAGGACACTTGCCACCAGGAACACAGGTGAGGATGATACCGATGCGTTAGAAGCTGGAGGCAGCTGCCTGGGGGAAGGCTGGGCCTTGGTGAGACACACTGTGTGAGAGGGAGGGGCCATCGGGGGAGTAATTAGAGCTTCCACTGATTTCACAGCTACCATGCACCAGGTCCCGTGATGAGAAGGTGGCGCGCATCGTCTCAGAGTGAATCCTCCTCCCAGCACTGGGACCAGGTGCTGTAGCTGACCAGGTTTTGCGCAAGAGGAAGCTGAGGCCCAGGAGGCCATCCCTGAGCAACTACGCACAGTTACTCAGCTGATAAGTGGCAGAGATGGGACTCGAAGCCAGGGCCGTCTAACTCCTGGACCACGTTAATCACCAGGCTAGGTGGCTTCCCTAGGCATGAGGGATCCCTCAGAACTGCATAACCTGCCGCAGCACAGGGAGGCAGAGGAGGTGGGAGTCATTTCTGGAAGCACCTCCTGCAGTGAGACAAGGTGCCAGCTTGCGGCTTGCATTGGAGCTGGCTCAGTAGAGGAAGGTGCAACCTCAGCAGGGTCCTGGCATGGCCATGCCTGAGACAGAGGCAGGGCCACACTCCAGCCACTTGACATCGCCCCCAGCTTCAGAAGCCAGGCTCGCTCGCGAAGCACTGATGTTCCCACGGCGTGGGCACCTCAGCATCTCACCTAGTTACTCCCCTCAGACACTGAAACTTACAAAGAGCAAGAACTCCAGTGTTTTCCTCCTCTCCTACTCCCCTCATCTGGACCTGGAAGATTACAACAGGGCTCCCATCTCAACCCTCAGGGATGGACAAATATAGAATAAGAGAAGGGAGGAAAGCCATGGGCCCTATGAAAAGACTCAGCAGTTCTCTTAAAGGAATCAATGCAAATGTTTCCCTTGAGACAAACTTCCTGCCAGAATCCACAGAAACCTTTAGAAAAATCTCCAATTTGTGTGCCCATTGAGATTTGAGGGAATATTTATGGTATATCTGAAAAAGGCATCCTCTGAGATCGAAAAAGATGATTTTCAGCTGAAAAGTAAAATTGTTGCATTTCAAAAGGCAATGGAGGCAGGAAATAACAGATTGAAGATTGCAGAAAAATGAAGTGGAGCCCTTTAAAAGATGGGTACGAAGAAACCCCCCATAATTCATAAGAAAAGAATAAAAGATGAATATGCTTAGTGAAAAGATAACCTGAAGGAAAGATCCAAGAAATAAAATAGCCAAAGGAATCATTAAATAAAATTGCTCTTTGAACATTAGCTGAAGCTAATGAAGAGACCTATGGCCAGGTGAAACTGAGTTTCAAGGATTAAGGGGGAAAATCCTGTAAGTATTCAGACAGGAAAAAAAACTGTTGGCAATAGTATTCATTATAGAATAATTTGGCTGTGTGTGCAGAGGGCCAAAATAACAATGGCTAAAACAATAGAAAAATATTTCTCTTTCATGTAATAGTCAAAAGCACGTGATTCAAAGTTTGCTCTGCTCCATAAAGTTTCCCAGGGCTCTGGGAAAATATTGAGAGCATAGATTCCTTCTATCTTGCTGCTATGCCAGTCTTAGATGTCAGCTTTGTTTGCAAAGATATTTGTTATAAGCAGCAAAATGGAGTAATAATAAGGGTAACATCCCTTTCCCCTTTCAAATCCCCACCCAGAGTTGCCACACATCACCATTCACATCCCATTGGTCAGAACTTAGTCACATGACCACCCCTAGCTGCAAGGGAGGCTGGGAAACATTTTTATGTGCCATGCTCAAAATTAAGGTTCTGCTATTTTAGAGAGAAGAAGAGAATGCTTATTGGAAAACTCTTACCCAATGCATAAAACTTGAAACGAAAGATGAAACAAGAAAAAAGCAAAAACAAAAAAAGTCAACAATTCTCTACCACTAGAAATTTCTTAAATTATCTATAAACTTGTACCTGGGCCAAGAGGAAATATAAACAGAAACTGCAGGGAATCTAGAAGATAAAGATAGTAAACTGCATATCAGAATCTATGAGAAATAAAGTAATGCTCAGAGGAAAAGCCTTAAATGTTATCAATAAACAAGAAAGATGAAAATAAGAAGTTAAACATCTGATTTGAGAAGTTAGACAAAGAACAACAAAACAGGACAGAAGCAAGAAATTGATAAGGATAATAGAAGAAATTATGAGTTAAGAAGCAGAAAAATAGAACTAATGACATGAGGAAAACAATAAAATAGAAAAACTGCAAGATAACCTAATAAAGAAAATGGAGAAGGAAGCCCAAATGCACAAAATAGGAAATTATAAAAGAAAAATAACCACAGAAAGAGAAGAAAGTAAAGAATCATGAAACTGCTTTGCTTGACTTTATGCAAATACATTAAAAAACATAAAAGAATTTGACATTTTTTTCCAAAGTGTGAATGACCAAACCTGATTTCAAAAGGGGGAAAAATCTACTCATTTCCATTTGGAAATTGTCCAAGTAGCTGAAGAGCTCTCTCCCCAAAAATACCAGGCCCAGATTGTCTCACAGGGAAATTCTACCAAGCCTCTACTAAGCAGATAATTACAATATTATTTAAACTATCAGAGCTTTAAAAAGGGGGGAAATATTTTTACTTATTTCAATAAAGCAAATAGAACATTGACACCCAGATGCAAGAAAGATATGCACAAAAAAGAGAAACCACAGTCTCTTATGAAAAACAATGCAAATAATCCGAAATAAAACTGAGGTAAACTGGATCTACAGCACATTAAAAGAAAAATACATTATGACCAAATGACGTTTATTTCATGAACGTACAAATTATGTAATATTAGGGAACATATAATACAATTTATTGTAGTAATAGATGTAGGGAGAAAACTTACATTAACATCTTTGTAGACACCAAAAAATCATTGACAAAATTCTGATGTTCATTTTTGACATAAACATTTAATAAAATAGGGATCAGTGGATTTTTCCCTAATAAGATGGAGCACATCTGTCTCAGCAAAAAAGTCAATATCATGTTTAATGAGAAGACACCAGAAGTATCCCCACTAAAGTTTCCCCACTGAGATCAGGAGCAAGACAAGAATATCTGCTATCACACTATTATTAAACATTGAGCTGAAGGTACTTGCCAAAAGAAAGAAATTAAAAGGATAAAAAATTAGAAATGGAACTCAAACAACATTATTTCAGATAATATGATCATATATACAGAAAACACAAGCGAATCACATTTAAAACTACTATAAACAGCAGGAGAATTCAACAAGGTAGTGGTGCGCAAATTGATATGTGAATGTGAACAGTTTTTGTGTACAAAAGCAAGTAGTTAGAAGGTAGAGTGGAATAAAATACCTCATTTATAATAGAAAAAATTCAGGAGTAAATTTATCAGAAAATTTGCGTAACTGGTAAGAAAAAACTTAGAGCACTTCTGAAAGTTCTAAAGAAGGTTTGAACAGATGGAAATACATTCAGTGTTCTGAGGTAGGAAGACGCGCCGTCATGAAGGGCAATTTCTCCCCAAGTTAATTTTCAAATTTAATGCAATTCCAATGAAAGTGTCTATATGCTTTTTTTAAACAAAAACTAGACAAATTGATTCTAAAATTTACATGAAATACATGAAAATAAGAGTAACCAGAAATTACAAAAAAAAAAAAAATTGCCATGAGAGGTACTAACCCTATAGTCATTCAAGTCTGATAGGTACCAGATAAGAGACAGGCCAGTAGATGAGAAAACAAAGCCAAGATTTAGAGCCACATATGTGCAGAACTTTAGTATAAGTTAAAAGTGCCACCTTAAGTAGAAATGTGTGGTAGAGAAATGTACGATGTTATAATGCTTAAACCAGTATAACTATTTAATTTGTACCAGAGTATAAACCAGAGCAACAGTTGAGGACATCATCAAACTTCTTTCAGTATTTCACTTCTGCAATAGACAGCCAATTTATAAAAACATGAGTGATCCAATTAATATTATCTATAAGCTTATTTTTGGTAACTATATATTTGAGGGTTTTGCCTCAACAAGAAACGCACATTGCTTTCAGATGTCCATGAAATATTTTTAAAATTGATTGTTAACTAAGCCAGAAAGAAGACACACAATACTTCCACAAAATGAAGAAACTATACAGGCCACATTTTTCTGACCTCAGTGCAATGAAACTAGAAATTAATTACAAAGAGTGTAAGACAAACATCTTTATGAAAATGCAAAATCACTCTGCTAGACAATTATTTTGTGAGACAGGAAATCAGACGGCAGTAGCAGAATATTTTAAAAAAAGACAATGACAAAATGACACATTAACACGCAGGGGATGCAGCTATTCCAGTACTCACAGGATAATTCACAGCTTTAATTGTTTTTATTATTAAGTGAACAAGAATGAAAATAAATGAGCTAAGCATCTAATGCAAGAAATTGAAAAAAAAGAGAGCAAAATCGAAAACAGAAGAAATAAATTAATGAAGATAATAGTTACTTTAGTCCATGCGTATGGGTTCAAGTTGACAAGGGGTGGACTTGTGATGGCTAATACTGAGTGTCAACTTGATTGGATTGAAGGATACAAACTATTGATCCTGGGTGTGTCTGTGAGGGTGTTGTCAAAGGAGATTAACATTTGAGTCAGGGGCTGGGAAAGGCAGACCCACCCTTAATCTGCTAGAATCTAAGTAGGCAGAAAAATGTGAAAAGAGAGACTGGCCTACCCTCCCAAACTTCGTCTTTCTCCCATGCTGGATGCTTCCTGCCCTCAAACATCGGGCTCCAAATTCTTCAGTTTTGGGACTCGGACTGGCTCTCCTTGCTCCTCAGCCTGCAGACAGCCTATTGTGGGACCTTGTGATAGTGTGAGTTAATACTTAATAAACTCATATATATATTCCATTAGTTCTAGCCCTCTAGAGAACTCTGACTAATACAGTCCATTTTGTGCTGCTGTAACAGAATACCTGAGACCTGGGTAATTTATAAAGGACAGAGATTTATTTCTTACAATTCTAGAGGCTGGCAAGTCCAGGGCTGAGGGGCCACATCTGGTGAGGGCATTCTTGCTGGCCATCCCAAGGCAAGAGAGCACATGAAAGAAAGAGAAGGGAAGGAAACCAAACTCATCCTTTTATCAGGAACCCTCTCTGGTGATAACTAACCTGCTCTCATGACAATGGCATTAACTAATCACCTCTCAAAGGTCCCACCTCTCATCACTGGGGATTAAATGGGAGTCACATTGAAAACATTGCAATAGCTGAAATTAATGATATGGAAAATTTTAAAAGCAGATGTGATTTAAAACCCAAATGCTACTTCTTTAGAATCATCTATAAAAGAAAACAGTTTTCTGGTAAGATGAATCAAGAAGAATATAAAAAAGAAGGTGGTATCATAAATGAGAAAGCAGTTGCCATAGATGAAGAGGTTATTTTCAAATTATAAAAGAATGTTACATGAATAAATTTGAAAATCTCAAAATGAAGAATTTCCTAGGAAAATATAAAGTTATAAAACAGAAAATGTAAATATACAAATAACAACTAAGATAGAAGTTTAGAATATGGATAAAAAATCACTTGGCCCAATGCATTCTTTCAGAACCAAGCAAAAAGATACTTTCTGAATCATTTAATTTGTACCAGAGTATAAAAGAGACAGAAAGCCTCCCTATGTTTTTATGGATATGTATGAGTTCCTTAGATATTCTGGATAGTAATCAGTGTATGAACTCCATGAAAAACTCTGTTGGGGTTTTGAGGGGAATTATATTGAACTTATTTAGGGAGAACAGTGTGATGTTGAGCTTCTCCAAGTACGAAATGATATGTCTTTTTAATGTATGTAGGGTGTTTTGAGTCTTTCAACAATCTTTGTAACTTTCCCTATAATTTTAAAAAATATATTTTAGAGACAGGGTCTTGCTGTGTCACCCAGGCTGGAGGGCAGTGGTGTGATTACAGCTCTTAACAGCCTTGAACTTCTGGGCTCAAGGGATCCTCCCACCTCAGCCTCCTATAGCTGGGACTATGGACCTGTGCCACCATGCCTGGCTAATCCAAACACACCTCTTGTTAGATTTATTCTTAGGTACCTTATAGGTTTTGTTTCAATAGTGTTTTTTAAATTAAAAATTTGATGGCCAGTAGATACATGAAAAGATGTTCAATATCACTAATCATTAGAGAAATTGAAACCACAATGAGACAACACTTCACACCCATTAGGATAGCTACTATCAAAAGGACAGAAAGTAGCAAGCATTGACAAGGATGTGGAGAAAATGGAACCCTTGTGCCCTGTTGGTGGGAATGTAAAATGGTGTAGCCACTGTGGAAAACAGTATAGTGGATACTCAAAAAAGTAACAGAATTATCATATAATCCAGCAAACCCACTTCTGAGTGCATATGCAAAAGAACTGAAAACAGGATCTTGAAGAGATATTTGCCTACCCATGTTCATAGCAGCACTATTTGAAATTGCCAAGAGGGGTAAGTCACTTAAATATTTGACAGATGAATGAATAAACAGAATGTGGCATGTACATACAGTGGAATATCAGTCAGTCTTAAAAAGGAAGAAAATTCTGACAAATGCCACAACATAAATGAACCTTGAGGACATTATGCTAAGTAAAACAAGTCAGTCACACAAAGGCAAATACTGTATGATTCTACTTAAATGAGGTATCAAAAGTCAAATTTGCAAAGACAGAAAGTAGAATGGTCATTCCCAGAGGTTGGGAGAAGGGGTAAGTGGGGGACAAGTTTAATGAGTATAGAGTTTCAGTTTTGCAAGATGAAAAATTTCTGGAGATCTATTGCACAATAATGTGAATGTACTTAACATAGTGAACTGTACATTTAAAAAGGGCTCAGGCCGTTCATTTTATATGTTTTTGCCACAATTAAAAAATTAATGATAGAAAAAATGTGAACTGTTGTTACCGGAGCATATAATTAAATATAGTTAAGTTCACTTTAGTGTGTTGGTCTTATATCAAGCAAACTTGCTCAGACCCTTCTGGTTGGTCTAATAGTTTGTGTGATGATTCTGTTGGATTTTTTTATGTAGACAAGTATATCATCTGCACATAATAAGTTTTGGGGTTTTTTTTCATCTTTTATATTCCTTTTTCTTGTCTTATCATGTAGCCCACAAATTCTAGTACACTGTTAAATAAAGTTGTTATAAAGGATATCTTTGTCTTATTTCTGATTTTAAAGAGAATACTTCTAACAATTTTACCATCAAATAGAATGCTTGCTATAAGTTTGTCATGGATTCTCTATATCTTCTCTATTCCTTTTTTGCCAAGAATATTCCCTGCCATGAATGAATGTTGAACTTTACCACATGCTTTTCTAGATATATTGAAATAGCTTTGTGTTTTTTTCTTTGCTAATTTGTTAATGAAGTGAATTACATAATTTCTTTACATTAAATTATCTTTGTATTCCTTGCATAAATCCAACTTCACCATTTTTTCACAATACTGGATTTTGTTTATTAATATTTCATTTATGATTTTTGCTTTTATGTTTATGAGATAAGTTCTATTTTCCTTTATCTTACTGTCTTTGTCTGATTTTTGAATGAAAGTATTACCAGAATTCTAGAAAAAGTTGGGAAACATGACCTCTTCTTCTATTCTTTGAAATAGTTTAAGACTTATATAATGATTAGTTTTATGTGTTAACTTGACTGGGCCATGGGGTGCCAAGATATTTGGTCAAACATTATTCTAGGTGGGTTTATGGGAGTGTTTTGGATGAGATTAACATTTGAATTACTAGCCTGAGTGAAGCAGATTGCCCTCCCTAATGTAGGAGGCCCTCATCCAACCAGTTGAATGCTCAGATAGAACAAAAAGGCTGACTCACCCACAAATAAGAGGGTACACTCCCTGCCTGAACTGCCTGGAGATGGGAAATCAAATTTTTCCTGCCTGGTCTCTGGTGGAAACATTGATTCTTCCTGGGTTTTTTTTTTTTTTTTTTGAGACGGAGTCTCACTGTGTCGCCCAGGCTGGAGTGCAGTGGCGCGATCTCGGCTCACTGCAAGCTCCGCCTCCGGGTTCCAGCCATTCTCCCGCCTCAGCCTCCGAGTAGCTGGGACTACAGGCGCCCGCCACCGCGCCCGGCTAGTTTTTTGTATTTTTAGTAGAGACGGGGTTTCGCCGTGTTAGCCAGGAGGGTCTCGATCTCCTGACCTCGTGATCCGCCCGCCTCGGCCTCCCAAAGTGCTGGGATTACAGGCTTGAGCCACCGCGCCCGGCCTCCTGGGTTTTAAGTTGCTGGCATTGAGACCGAAACTATACCAGCAGTTCTCCTGTGTCTCCTCCAGCTTGGTGACTTCAGATCTTGGGACTTGTCAGCCTCCATAATTTCATGAGCCAATTATTTATAACAAACCTCTCAATCTCTGTCTCTACCTCTGGCGCGCCCTCTCTCTCTCTCCCCCTCTCTCTCTCTGTGTGTATGTGTGTGAGAGAGAGAAATAATATATACACATACATTCTATTGGTTCAGTTTATCTAGAGAACCCTGAGTAGTGCAACTGGGATTATCTGTTAATTAAATATTTGGTCAAAGTTGACTCTGGGCCTGGTGGGGTTTCTTTTGCGTGGTACATAAGTTAGATTTTACATCAATGATTCAATTTTTTGATGATTACAGGTTTTTTCAGAGTTTTTAATTCTTCCTGAGACAGTTTTGGTAAGTCACATTTTCCAAGGAAACTGGCCATTTTCAATTTTAATGGTATAAAGTTGTTCAAAACATTCTTTTGTGATGTTAAAAATTACTTTTTGCTGTATTTCTTTCATTTGTTAGTTCCTAATATCATTCACCTGTGCTTTCTTTTTCTTAACTAGGCTTTGGTTTTGCTGATTTTATCATTGTTTGGTTTTAAGTTTAATTATTTTCTACTCTTATATTTATTGTTTTCTTCATTTTTCTTTCTTTGGGTTACTCTGTTGTTCTTTTTCAATATTCTTGAGTTGGGTGCATAGCTTATTATTTTTTAATCTCTCTTCTTGTCTAATGTAAATGCCCTCCAAGTACTACTTTAGCTGCATCCCATACATTTTGATATGTACTATTTGCATTATCCACAATTATTCTTTCTTTGACCCATAAATTATTTACAACTATACTGTAATACGGGGTTTAACAGCTTATCTTTTATTAATTCTAATTTTATTGCATTGTGGTCAGAATAAATGATCTGTGTGCTAACAGTTCTTTGAAATTTGTTGAGTTTTTTTTTGAACTTGTATCCGTCAGTTTTTGCAAACATTTCATATGTACTCAAAAAGAATGGGTTTTCTATCATTGTTGCAAGATTTTGTTTGTTCATTATATCAAGCATGTTGTCTCATTCAAGTCGTCTATATTCTTGCCAAATTTTTGTCTCCTTGATCTATAAATTATTGATTGACTTTATTAAAAATGTTTCACTATGGATTTGTCAATTTTTAAAATAATCTAGTGCATTTTTGTTTTATATATTTTGTGAGACTGGCATTAGGTGCATGCATAGTAATATAACGCAACTGCTATATATTACAAGTAAGGTGTTCCTCGTATCATTGTCATTTCTGATGTGTCTCTAATGATAATTTTGCCTTAGAGTCTGTTTCTCCCCCCAACTTTTATTTGGCTAGTATTTTCTTTGTATAACTTTTTTTTTACTTTCAATATTTTTGCCCACAAATAACTGGATTTTGATTTTTAAAATTCAACCTGAACATCTGATTTTAAATGCATAAAGTTTATTCCATTTATATTTATTGTAGGCTGATATGCCTGTATTTAGTCTATTACACTACTGCACTTTCCTGTTTACCATGCTTCATTTGCTTCACTTCTTTTCTTCTTTTGAAGTAGTTGAATTTATACTCTCTTTCATTCCTCTACGTTTTATTTCTAGTCTTATAGTGCCTACTTTAAAGATTTTTTTGAATAAACCTTTCATTTTGGAATGATTTTAGATTTACAGAAAAACCGTGAAGATAGAATAGAGGTTCTCATAAACCCGACACTGTTTTCTCTAGTATTCACATCCTACGTTAGTATAATTCACTTGTCACAATTAAATGAACCAATATTGATCCATTGTTATTTTTACCTAAAATGTATTTTTATTCATATGTCTTTTTTTTTTTTTTTTTTTTTTTGAGGCGGAGTCTCGCTCTGTCGCCCGGACTGGAGTGCAGTGGCCGGATCTCAGCTCACTGCAAGCTCCGCCTCCCGGGTTTACGCCATTCTCCTGCCTCAGCCTCCCGAGTAGCTGGGACTACAGGCGCCCGCCACCTCACCCGGCTAGTTTTTGTATTTTTAATAGAGACGGAGTTTCACCGTGTTAGCCAGGATGGTCTCGATCTCCTGACCTCGTGATCCGCCCGTCTCGGCCTCCCAAAGTGCTGGGATTACAGGCTTGAGCCACCGCGCCCGGCCATTCATATGTCTTTAAATTTATACAATTTTTTTTTCTGTTCCAGGATCCCCTTCAGGATGCCACATTACATTTATGTTTCCTTAGGCTCCTCTTTACAGTGATAGTTTCTCATTTTTTTTTTTCATTTTTGATGGCAGCTTTGAGGGGTAATGGTCAATTGTGTTGTAGAATATCCCTCAATTGGGATTTTCCATAATTAAAGTGAAGTTATAGGCTTTGAAGGGGAAACCACAGAGGTAATATGTCATTCTTGCATCATATCAAGGGTAAATACTATCAAAATGACATCTCTGTTGATGTTGATCACCTGTATGAAGGAATTTTGTCATGTTGCTCCCTGTGAAGTTACTCCTTTCCCCCCTTTTTCATACTGTACTTTTTGGAAGGAAGTTTCTACATGCCCGCCACATTTAAGGCGTGGGGAGTCACACTTCACCTACTTGAAGGCAGATTATTTACACAAATTATTTGGAATTCTTCTGCATGGGAGATTTGTCTCTTCTCTCCCATTTGTTAATTTAATTTAATTTTTAATTTTTGTGGGTACATAGTAGGTCAATATATTTATGGGTTATATCAGACATTTTAATACAGACATGCAATGCGAAATAGTCACACCAGGGTAGATAAAGTATCCGTCACCTCAAGCATTCCAATTTGCTTATTAATTCAATTATTTATTCATATCAGAATGGGCTCATGAATATCTTAAATTTTGGGTTATAATCCACTAGTCCTTTATTTATTTTGTGGCTTAAATTGTTTCAACTTTCTGACACTACAAGATGCTCAGGCTCATTTTATATATTCCTAACCCTACTACTAGAATCAATCATTTCTTTAAGGAGCCTCTTTTGTTACAATTGCATGTATTAAAAACTTACATTAAAAATTGTAACATTAATACCCGACTTAACAAATATTAATGTTAACCAATAATAACGACCCTCCTCCTTTAAAACTACAAACATGTAAAACTCTGAATACCCTTTTTTGGCTTACATGGTATTCTTGTCCAGTGTTTTAGTCCTGTCTTGCTTTTAGACCTCCAAAATCCATCATGATTATTGACCTATACAGCCCAAATCTTTTTTTTTTTTTTGAGGCGGAGTCTCGCTCTGTCGCCCAGACTGGAGTGCAGTGGCGCAACCTCGGCTCACTGCAAGCTCCGCCTCCCGGGTTCACGCCATTCTCCTGCCTCAGCCTCCCGAGTAGCTGGGACTACAGGCGCCCGCCACCTCGCCCGGCTAGTTTTTTGTATTTTTAGTAGAGACGGGGTTTCACCATGTTAGCCAGGATGGTCTCGATCTCCTGACCTCGTGATCCGCCCATCTCGGCCTCCCAAAGTGCTGGGATTACAGGCTTGAGCCACCGCGCCCGGCCTACAGCCCAAATCTTATTTAAACATTTCTTTGTTCTCCATTGCTCTCACATCTCCCTCTTTCCTTCTGCATTCAATTTCATTCTACTTGAAATAAACCCTATAGTAGTTCTTTCAGGAGCAGTCTGAGATTTACATTTGTTTCTACCTTATCATTGAGCGATAGTTTAGCTATATGAGATTCTAAGTTGACAGTCATTCTTCCCTTATCACTTTGAAAATATTATTCCATTGTCTTCTGGCTTTTCTTGTTGCCAGAAGTCTGCTGTCAGTCCAATTTCCATTCTCTATTGATCTTTCTTTTTTCTCTTATTGTTTTTAAAGTTCTTTGCTTTGTTTGGTTGTCCTACAATTTCATTATGGTGCGTCAAGATACAAATTTATTTTTATTTATTCTTTTCAGGGTGCATTGGGCTTCTTCAGTTATGAATATTTTTTAAATGTATTATTATATTAAATTGTGGTAAAATACACATAATGTAAAATTCACCCTCTTAACCATTTCTAAGTGTACAGCTCAGGGGCATTAAGTACATTCACACTGTTGTGTAATCATCCTTGCCATCGAAGAACCCTTTTCCAGAGCTCTTTTCATCTTACAAAACTGAAACTCTGTACCTACTAAATAAAAACTCCCCATTCCTCTCACCCACGCCCCTGAAAATCATGATTTATTTTCTGTCTCTATGAGTTCAACTCCTTTTGATGCCTCATGTAAGTGGAATCATACAGCAATTATCTTTTGTGTGTGTGTGTGACTGGCTTATTTTACTTCACATAATGTCCCAAGATTCACCCATGTTGTTCCATGTGTCATAATTTTCTTCCCATTTAAGGCTTTGAAAAGCTTCTCTTTTTAAAGCTGAACAATATTCCGTCCTATATAAATGCCACATTTTGTTTATCCATTTATTCGGTGATGAACATTCGGATTGCTTTCCCTTCTTGACTATTGTGAATAATGCTGGTGTGAAGATGAGTATGCAGACCAGGCGCGGTGGCTCACACCTGTAATCCCAGCACTTTGGGAGGCCGAGGTGGGTGGATCACTTGAGCTCAGGAGTTCAACATCAGCCTGAGGAACATGGCGAAACTCTGTATCTATCAAAAATACAAAAATTAGCCAGGTGTGTTGGTGCGTGCCCGTAATCCCAGCTACTTGGGATGCTGAGGCAGGAGGATTGCTTAAACCCTGGAGGTGGAGGTTGCAGTTAGCCAAGATCTCACAACTGGACTCCATCCTGGATGACAGAGCGAGACCTTGTCTCAAATTAAAAAAGAAAGAAAGAAAAAAAAAAGAATGTGCAAACATCTCTTGGTGATTCTGTTTTCAGTTCTTTTGGACATGTACTCAAAAGTGAGATTACTGAATCATATGGTAGTTCCATTAATTTTCTGAAGATTAGCATACTGTTTTCTATAGCACCGAAACCTCCATATCCTTGTCAGTGTTTGTTAACTTCTGTTTTGTTTTTTTTTTTTTGAGACAGAGTCTCACTCTGTCGCCCAGGCTGGAGTGAAGTCATGTGATCCCGGCTCACTGCAACCTCTGTCTCCTGGGTTCAAGCGATTCTCATGCCTCAGCCTCCCAAGTAACTGAGACTACAGGTGCCTGCCACCACACCTGGCTAATTTTTGTATTTTTTTTTTTTTTTTTTTTTTGGAGAGACAGGGGTTTCAACATGTTGGTTAGGCTGGTCTTGAACTCCTGGCCTGAAGTGATCCACCCCTCTAGGCCACCGAAATGGCTGGGATTACAGGTGTGAGCCACTGCACCCCGTCAGTTTCTGTATTTTGATAGTAGCCATCACAATGGGTGTGAAGCGGCATCTCATTGTGGTTTTGATTTGCATTTCCCTAATGATGAGTGAATTGGGGTTTTATTGGTGAATTATGACTATTTTAAATCAATTCTAGATCATTCTTATTCTCTCCTTGAATGCTGTTTCTCCGATTCTGTATTTTCTCTCTCCTCTTCCTATATCAAAAGACAGGTTTTTTCCCAAGTCTATCCCTCACTGAGAACACAAGACACAGGGATGTCAGGTCTAGCTTTTCATCTAACTCACACTCAAAGCCTTGTCTCCTGTGCCTATGTGGGTATAAACATCCTCTCTCCCCTTTCCCTGGACAGCTGCAGTGACAGGTCATGTGCTTATCTCTTTGGTTTTCAGTTCCTACTTTATTTCTTGGTCCTGGAAATTTTCTCTACTTTTCTGTAGGCTCACGTATTTGTTACGCTGTATTGGGCATTTCTAGGCGTTTGTGGTGGGAAGATTTTGGGGATATCTGATCCACAGTATTTTCAGAACTAGAAGCCCTTCCAACTCATTTACAAAACTAAATAAACCTGACAAAAGATAGCACAAAAAAAGAAGGCTGCAGGCTAATCTCATTTACGAATATAGATGCAAACATCTTAAATAAAATATTAGCAAATTGAATCTAGCAATATATTAAATGAATATTCCACAATGACCAGGTAGGGTATATTATTGGAAGGCAAGGACAGTTCTATTTTAGGAACTCTATTAATATAATTCATCATATTAATAGGCCAAAAGGGAAAAACCAGGGATGATAAAAAGGCATTTGATAACACTCAGCATCCATTTTGCAGGAAAACCTCGCTTGGTAAAATAGAAATAGCAGGATTCTTCTTTAGCCTGGTAGGAAAGGCTTACAGAAACGTCCCACCCTTGAAGGGGAAGGCAGCACCTCCTGGGAGCCTCTGAATTGAGAGAGGGTCTCCTCCATTCCTGCCCAGCCCGTCTCCTCTGCCCCAAGTTGAGAGTAAATCATTGTGTTCTTATTTCTCTGGATCAGTTGGAGCCAAACATTCCACTTAGCCCGAGGAGTCACCGATGGGTATTTCGCTTTCCAAATACACACTTTGGACCCAGGCAGCCTAGTGTGGCTGTGTGATGTTGGACAAGTGGCCACCACTTGCTGAGCTTCTCTGAACCTCAATTTTCTCATTTGTGAAATGGAGCTAAGATTTTCTATTCCCTGGAGCCATGAAAGTGAAGTCCCCGGCACGCAGTAAAGGCTCAGAGAACATTAATCACTTAGCACTTTCCTCCTCCATCTCTCCTTCTGTCTCTTCTCGTCTTGCCTGGGTTTCCCTTCCTTTTTCATGCCTCCATGACCCCAGGCCTGGCCAGTTCAGTCTCTTTACCCAAGTAAGCCCACTGGCTGGGGAAATTTGGGGACCCCAGAGCCCTGAGTTAGCATTCAAAGCCATTAAGGTAGCTGCATGGGGCCTGACTGAGGGCTGGCCTGGGAGGCCCTCCCCAGGGCTTCCTGCCCCCAAGGGGGCCTGCTCAGTGAGTCCTGGAGGCCAGGAGGTCCATCTGGGCACCTGGTCTCATTGGGGGAGGTTTCCGTGCTCTGGTGGAATAAGGGTGGTTCCTGGTGGGCAGACCCAAGTCTAAGAACATGCTGTGTGGCCGAGCATGGTGGCTCATGCCTGTAATCCCAGCACTTTGGGAGGCCGAGGTGGGTGGATCACGAGGTCAGGAGATCGAGACCATCCTGGCCAATATGGTGAAACCCCGTCACTACTGAAAATACAAAAATTAGCTGGGTGTGGAGGCACATGCCTGTACTCCCAGCTACTCAGGAGGCTAAAGCAGGAGAATTGCCTGAACCAGGGAACTGGAGGTTGCAGTGAGCAGAGATCATGGCACTGCAATCCAGCCTGGTGACAGAGCAAGACTCCGTCAAAAAAATAAAAATAAAAATTAATTAATTAATTAATTAACAAACAAGCAAACAAAAAACACGCTGTGCTCCTCTAGGTCTGCCAGCCTCTTGCCAACTTCTTCTTACAGGGTTCCTCCCTCTGGGGTAAAGTCTGGGATCACAGTCCCACATTTTCTCAGACGAAGACCAAAGCCAGACTCTGGTCTCCAGCCTCAGCCTCAGGTCCTTGCACCTCACCATCTCTTCCGCGGGTCCCCTAAGCTCCAGCATGCCGCTTTCACCATCCCCAAACTTAGCTCTTACCTCCACCACCTCCACGCTTCCACCTGCACTCCGCTGCTTCTCTCCTCCCACTTGGTGTCCCGTGACTCATCCGAGTCCGCATTTGGTCCTTTCCCAGCTGGGACACCACCGAGGTCCCCTGGGTCAGTCGGGTGTACTAACCCCTAACCGCACCTTTTATTTCAAAATGCCTTGGGTACTTGCTGCCACTAGAGGGAGAGGGACTGCCCTTCCCCGGGGAGGGATTAGTGAATCCTTAGAGACAGCGAACAACCGGCCCCAGAGCGAGCCCCTTTCAAATGCAGACCAACCAATCCAGAGTCATTTACCCACCCACCTCCTTTGTGGGGCTCTGACACTCAGAGGCACTGTCCACCTGCCCTTTTCACTCCAGGGCCCACTTCCCGACCCTGGGGGCAGCGCCTACCCTCAGAGCCTGCTGATATTACTCACACTAGTCAGTGCTAAGCCTGCTCACCCTCTCTCCTCTCTTCTTTCCTGTGGAAACCACCACAAGGGCTCTTACCCACATTTTCGCTGCCTCCGTGCCCCCCCGGCCCCCGCCGCCGACCACCACCAGCACTCTGCTTCCAAATTGACTGGTGCTTCCCGGTATGACACCTCCACGGCATGGTGTGACTTCTCTCTAGGGATCTATGTGTACAACAAACCATCTTTTCAAGGTAATCACGTTCTGATCTGTTAGCCTCACCATCCCCGAATAGCAATAAAACCGATTACATTTGCAAACAGACAGGATAGGCTCAGTTATGCTGAGATTACAAACCGGTCTTGGTGGCTTAACGCGCAAAGCTTACTGTTGGTCTAGTTGACTCTCCAGGATAAAGTCCTCCACGCAGTGACTCAGTGATCAAGGTTGCAGGAGGCTCCACATTCCTGTAGTGGCCCCTTTGGGAACACACCTCCCCGTTTGCCTTGGAGATATGAAAGTACTGAAGGATTTAGGACCAGTGCTTCATTGCTTTGGCCCCAGAATGGCACACACCACCAATGCCCACAGCTCATGGGGAAGAACAAGTCTCCAAACCTCAACCAACAGCAAGTTGACTAGGAGGCATGACCCCTCAGAGTGCTCAGAAGGAGAAGAAAATGGGAGAGGGAGATGGGTGCATACTCAATGTCTCTGTCTCACTCTCTTCTCTGTTACTGGGTCAGGGAAAGGAATCCCCCAGCTTAGGATGTTACCCTCTCTGGTTCATCAGGAGGTCACACTGACTGGGAGGGGTCTGTCCTCTACTGACATCCACATAGTGGGGGCTGGCTGCAGGAGAAAAGACGCATTTGCCCAAGGAAGCCCTCATTTTGTCATCTCCCCCAGACAAAGCAGACTAGTGCTAGGGTGTCTCCTCTAGAGCTTAAAAAAAATTAAACATTTTAAAAGAGAGGGAGAGAGAGACAAACAAACAATTCTGATCCCAACCGGGCAGAGACACAAATAGCGACTTTTAATTATATAATCTGCTTTTGATGAATTTATTTCTGACAGTTTTATAGGTTGACGAGAGAGTGCATTTTAGATGCAAAAAAACCCATTATTCATTCCAGGCTCTTTGAGCATAAAAATTGTCAAATGATTTTAATACAGTTTTAAGTTTTATGTTTATTGTCAAGGAAAAAAAAAAAGTCCACAGCAATTACCAAGTCACATGCCCCTTCAATCTTTATGTTTCTGACAGCAAGAACAATAAAATATGTTTTTGCCCAAACCTTTTACCGCTCAGATTGACGTGGCTTCAGCGACAGCTGCTTTTCTTCCATGTGAGAACCATTTATGAGAAAGCTAACTTAGAACCACTCCTTGGTGGGGGGTGGCAGGGGGAGTCCCGGCTGCTCTGCAGAACACAGATGTTCCCTGGCAGAAACGTCCAGACCCTGAGGTCTGGGACCAGAGAAGACCAAAGTGGGGTGAAACCAGGTGAGACAAATCAGTGTTTTTACACCATCTTCGGGCACCTTGTTGGTTTGCAGGGGACTCAAGAGAGCACACTTTGCCCGGTGAGAACCACTGGCCAAGGATAACCCTCTAATCAGAGCATGACCAAGAAGACAGTGCACCAGTCATGGTCCTGCCAAGCGCTGGACCTGTTGTCTTGGTTTGAGCTCCTTCACAAACAGCACCTGAGAGAAGGATTTCAGAACAAGTCGTCTATTTGAGAAGTGATCCCAGGAAACACCAGCAGACAGTGGGGAAGGGAGACGGGGAAGAGAAAGAAGTGGATAGAGGATGAGTTGTCAGACAAGCTGCCATCATGGGCAACTGGAGCAGAATCTGCTGGGGAGCTTCAGGAGACGTAGGGCATGCCTCGGAGTTAACCCAACCGCCGGACAGGACAATTTGGCTATTTACCAGTTGGTGTCTCACCATACATCCTTGGTCCAGGTCTGCTCCTAGGGGCATGAACTCTGTAGACCTCTGCTTGCCCTGAGCTTGTGCCGCACCTACCAGCCAATAGCACAGGGAAAAGACAACCTGCCACTCAGGTAACCTGCAGCCTTGAAAGGACCTCCCATCGCACAGGTGGCCCAGATGTGGCCGTCCCTTCATTCTCCAGTGCCTGTGCCCATGGGCTGCTTCTCTGCTTTGTGCTCCATGCCAACCTGATTGCAGAATTCAGCATCTCCGCAGGGACTCCCAAGTAGAACCAGTGAATCATGTTTGCTGAGTATTTTTAGAGGCAATAGAGAAGCCCTTCCTCCCTTGTTCCTCTGCCCAGGGATTCTTTGGTCTCCCCTCCTTCTCCCAGTGGCCAGCCTGGTGGGCTTGTCTCCCTCAATCCCACCCCACCACAAACTTCTCAGCCTTCTAGGATATAGAGCAGTTCAGCTCTGCTCACTTTCTGTCTCCAGCCTTGCTATTCCCACACTCACCAAGTGCTCAGAGAAGCCTGGAGCCCTCTGGTCATCCGGGCCCTAGAGTCCTCCGGGTCCTGCCCATTAGAATGTCACCACCACTAAGTGGATTATCAAGGTGGTCCTATTCAACATGGAGGACTCTAGGGAGATGGATGGCAGGGCTGTGCTTTGCCAGATAGCTGGGCCCCCAAGGCCATGGACGTATTAGTCAAGAATCTCCTCTCCTGGCCAGGCGCCATGGCTCACCCAGGTGTGGTGGCTCACGCCTGTAATCCCAGCACTTTGGGAGGCTGAGGCAGGTGGATCACCTGAGGTCAGGAGTTCAAGACCGGCCTGGCTAACATGGTGAAACCCTGTCTCTACTACAAAATACAAAAATTAGCCTGGCGTGGTGGCAGACACCTGTAATCCCAGCTACTCGGGAGGCTGAGACAGGAGAATCACTTGAACCCAGGAGGCAGAAGTTGCAGTGAGCTGAGATGCGCTACTGCATTCCAGCCTGGGCAACAAGAGCGAAACTGTGTCTCAAAAAAAGGGGCGTACTGGGAGGCGAGGGGCACTCTGCCCAGGGGTGCTGTGGCCAGGGCTTGGTCTGAGGCAAGCAGCAGGGCTCAGCCTCTCCAGAGGGCATTTAAACCTTCAGGATTGAAGGGTATGGTGACCTGAGATCCACAGCCCAAGAGTGTCTCCGGTGGACATAGGCTTGAATCCAAGCTCCACAGGCCTGCAGTCTGGATGGACATAGAAACGGAGCTGGTCCAGCGTAGTGTCCTGCCCTCATGGGAACTGAGCTGAGCAAGCCTGTCGGGGAGCAAGGGGAGCAGGGAGTGCCAGGAGGATTGAGGTATGGAGGCTGCAGGGAGAGCCCCAGACATCCCGAGAGCCCTCCCTGGGGGTCCGGGGAGGGGCCTCTTGCAGACTCACATCCGGGCAGGTCTGGATAGATAGTGACTCTACAATGAGCAGGAGCAAGGTTCCTCAAGGGCCTTTGCCCGAACTGTCTCCTCCGCCTGGAAAACTCTTCATACAGCCGACTCAACGAACCCCTACACATCCTTTACGACGGCATGAAAGACACTTCTTCAGGGAAGTGTTCCTGGATTTCCCAGTCTTGCTCAGGCCCCAGTGCCACATGCCTCCATGAACCCCTGTGCTTCTTAGTGGCATGCATTACATTTTAAAAGAATATAACACTTCACAATAATTGTAATTTGTTGATTACAAAAATGTTTCTCTTCTCCTCCAGGCTGAACTCTATGGGGTCAAGGTCAAGGTCTGTTTTGCTTCCAGTTCTATCTAAAACACTGAATGGTGCCCAGCAGACAGCAGATCTCATTACATTGTGAATGGATAATGGGTGGATGGAGGTAGGGGTGGAGGGATGAAACAGGCTTCCCTTCTGTGGCACTTTAGTAAGCCTATTTCCTTTTCCTCCTGCACTCCCAGTCTCCCTTGCAAGCAGATGTAGTCATGTGCCTGGGTCTGGCCCATGTGACTGAATGCTGGTGGAAATGAGGTACTTCTCGGGCTGATCTATGTGGCCCTTCTACAGAGAACTCTGAGGCCGCAGGGAATAGCAGAGCCACACATGGAGGGTGCCTGGGCCGCTGAATGACTGTGTGGAGTAGAGTTCAGCCCTCCCCACTCCAGTGGACTTTATCCCTTTTCCCAAGCGGGAAATAAACCTTTATTGTGTTAAGCTACTGAGGTTTGGGAGTTATTTGTTCCAGAGGCGAGTATAACTTGTTCCAGCTAATACATCCCTTGGGATGGATGCCCCAGGAGGAACCGGGTCTGATCATTTCTCTGCTTTCAGCATCTCTGTCTTGTTACCCCCCTCAATGAGAATGGGTTGGGTGGGTTTCCAGGAAAGAGGAAGAGGTCATTTTCTAACACTTGTTCCTTGTGCTCACCCTCTCCCTTGGGAGGTGGGAGTGACTTGAGGACATGGAGTTTCTATCGGGAGTGGTAGAGACAATGGATGGGAGTTTGGACTCTGAAATCAGTTGTGTGTTCAAATCCCGGTTCTGTCTGTGACCTCTGGACAGTCTCTTGTCATTTCCGATAATGACGCCTGCACCATGGAGTTATGTAAACACTCAAAGAGCTCGAATGTGAAGCACTTGGCACCCGTACAAGGGAGCGATCATAATAATTACAATTTTCCTCAGGTCTCAGCATCTCAGTTGCAGGAAGCTCTGCATTGCAAGTCTTTTGTCTCATTCCATTTTTGAGCCAGACGACTCCATTTTTCTCCCAGTTTCCACGGTTCTTGAGCTGCCCCAGTGCCTATTACACAAACCCCAATGCATCTCAGAAGTTAGCAGCTAATTATGTTCCAGGAAGTTATAGATCTGGAGTTTTTCATGTGCCAGAGGCAATTGCCTGCTCGGGCTCTCATTTTGCAGGGCAGCCTTCCAAGGCCTGATTGGGATCCCCTTCCCCTGGTCCCAGGGGCCTTGTGGGACCAACTCTTCTGCACCTCGGGGAGTCAGGGTGCCCCTTCCCTGCCACCCAGCCTTTACTCGCTCTGGGCCTCCCTCACAGCTCCTGATAGGCTCGGGGGAGCTTTCGGGCTATCTGTTCTGGGCTGGGAGATAGGGGGAGTGTCAGAGAGCCCTTGAGAAATGTGCCTCCCTCCTGGGGAGGCACAGTTGGTCCTTCATTATTGTGAGTAATAGTTTTTGCTGCTGAACAACTGAGTGACTTGCGTCTGTTTAACGTGTAAGGGGTTGCCCTGCCCCCCTGCCCCACTGCCTCCCTGAGCTGCCTCTCCACCTGGCCCTCTCATTTCTGCCTCTCCCCTGCAGCCAGACAAATATCCCTGGCTCCCAGGGCTCCACTCCCCACACTGGGCTGTCCTCAGGGGGTCCAGTTTCTCCTTCCTTAGGCAGCATTCCCTTGGAACTAAAGTAAGAGAAGTGAAGTGCTCACGGTGCAAAATGTAACAAGGTGCTCACACTTTGGTGCCAATTGCACACTTGTGCACACTTGCACACCCTTGAGAGTGAGTGCCTCCTTAGGTTAGGTGCCTCACTGGCTTCTCCCTAGTCTGGACCCTGCCCTAGTAACCCCCTGCCCAACTTTGTGGGAGGTGAACTCCCCTGTGCACAGCTCGGCAAAGGTCTCCTGCCAACTGCAGCTGAGCTAAGGGAAGGAACCAGGGCTGCCCTGCTCACTGTCATCTCCCCATCCTCAGCACATAACACACAGTGGGTGCTCAAAAATGCTGCTTCTCAACCACCACAATGAGATGTAGCAAGAGATGATCTTGGCAAAGCCCTGAGTGAGATTCTGAGCATGCAGTAAGTGCTCTGTCTGTGCAAGGGCCATCTGAATCTGCCATCTTCCATTCATGATTTCACGAGGGTAGCATTAGAGTGAGTCTGTGATGCTGGTTCATGGGACAAAGATCAGGGTGTTTCAGTGGAATCCAAATTCTTAAAGTATGACACGCACCCTGAAAGAGACTTCTCATTTCTAATGCATACCAGATCCTGTGCTGGGCAGCCCTGCATCATCACCTCATTTGATTTCATTGATTTTATTGACAGTTGTTCCTGCAGCATGAGTAATCCATACTTGTTTTCGCCTTGAATCTTCTTTGGTCTATGTCTGAACAGTTCTGGAAAGTCCCAGCATCATATTGTATAACACTGTGCCAGGCACAGTACTAAGCACCTCCACATATGTTAGATCATTTGATGTCTGATCTCAGGTTGTATTAACAAAGATATGGAGTCTAGAACAAAGGAGGTGATAGTCTCCATCACTTCCGAACTACCGAAAACTTATCCAAAGTGTTGCCTCCTTAGGGAGTTTCCTCTCCTCAGAGAATCTCACTTTAAGAAATAACTTGACATTTCTGAGTGAGCTGAGAGCCACCCAGATGCAAAGGTAATCAGGATTATGATGAAGGCTATGAGAACTTTGCACATGGATGAGAATGGTTGTTGGGTTGTTGCCTTCAATGACATGATTTAACTTATTTGATGAAGGGTTAAACTTAATGGTGGGAGTTAGCTCCCTAGTCCTGGCTTGGCCCAGGTGGGCACTCTCCCGTGAGAGCCATCCAGCCATGGAGTGGGCTGCTGGCTGCATAGTGAAATCCCCTCAACCAGAACTAAGCAAATCAAAATGGGATATGCCAGCTGCAGAAACAACTGTGTGGAAGGGATAAGCTCCTAAACTCTCAGATTTGAGTCTGGGAGGCTCTCTGAGCCACAGAAATTTCAGTTATCCACCCATACGTGTATCCATTCACCCATCCACTCATCTACTCACCCCCTATCCAACCACCCATCTATTCTTCCACCCACCCATCCATACATATAATTCATCCATCCAACAAGTTATCCATCCATCTAATTCATCTGTCCATCCATCCATCTATCCATCCATCCAGTTCATCCATCCATCTAGTTCATCCATCCATCTGTCCAATTCATTCATCCATCCATCCATCCAACAATTATCCATCCATCCACCCATCTGTCCATGCATCCATCCATCCATACACTCATCCAATCATTTGTCCATCTATCCATCCACCCATCCATCCACCCAATTCATCCACCCACTAATTCATCCATCCATCCATCCATCCATCCATCCATCCACCCACCCATCCACCCAACAATTCATCCATCCATCCATCTATCTATTCACCCAATAGTCACTGGGCCTCTGCCATGTGCGAGGCACTGTGTCAAGCCCTGGAGGAGCAGTGGGGAGAACTACATACAGCCATGGTTCCTGCCCTCATCAATCTTCCCTTCTAAGGGAAGAAAAATAACAAAGGCTGATGAGCCTCCCAATAGGAAAAGGACCAACTTCTAGGGAGAATTTACATCCGGATTATTTTGTGGCCTGAGGCTTAGCTTGTCAGTTCAGTGATTTGCCAGTCCTTGGTGGGTCATCTGGGCCACTGAGAAAAACCTGAAACAGGATAAATTGCAATCAGTCCCCAGCCCCCGACTAGAAGATGGGCATGCCGAGGTCCCCTTCAGAACCCTAACATCCAAGCCTGTAATCCCAGCACTTTGGGAGGCCGAGACGGGCGGATCACGAGGTCAGGAGATCGAGACCATCCTGGCTAACACGGTGAAACCCCGTCTCTACTAAAAATACAAAAAAATCTAGCCGGGCGAGGTGGCGGGCGCCTGTAGTCCCAGCTACTCGGGAGGCTGAGGCAGGAGAATGGCGTAAACCCGGGAGGCGGAGCTTGCAGTGAGCTGAGATCCGGCCACTGCACTCCAGTCGGGGCGACAGAGCGAGACTCCGCCTCAAAAAAAAAAAAAAAAAAAAAGAACCCTAACATCTTACACAGTGCTTGGTTCAGAGGAGGAACTCAGGAAAGGTTAGATGACTAGAGAGGTGGAAGGATGGATGGATGAAGGAGGGAGGGATGGAGAGACTGACAGATGAACAACATGACTGAGGCCAGAAGGCTTGCCATGACTATAGTGAACTGGAAACTGGTGTTCAGAGCCCACCTCTATCCCTAGCCAGCCAGAGGGCACCTCTGAGGTGCTGCATGGTCTATGGGTCCCAGAGCCTTGGCTGCCCTTTCCTGTCTGGTGCCCACTAGCCATGACCCATACCGGGCCTGTCAGGCAACCAGAGCTCTGACGGAGCAGCATCTACTGCACTGCCAACTGCCTCCCTGAGCTGGGTCTCCAATTCCCACTAACGATGTCTGTCTGCCCCTTTCTAATGGCGAGATCGATCTCCTCGTTGGAATCAATAGAGCAGTTGATTAGTTCTGCATTCTCCCTGCCATCTGTTACCAGTAAGATGGTGTCATGGAAAGGGCACAGGCCTGGAGTCGGGCAGGCTGGGGTGAATTCTGCCTCACCCCCAGCACTCTTGCAGCAAATCACATCCCATCTCTGGGCCTCAGCTTCCTCGCCTCGGAAATGGGGATAATACGGCTGGGTTTGCTTTGAGAATTTGTGAATGGCTGGCACAGGGATTGGAAGAACGAAGAGGGTAGGTACAGCAAGGGTTCGTAGGTCCCGGCAGAGGCACGTCTGTGTGTCTGTGTGTTTTGGCAATGAGCTTCCAGTCTCCTGGGAAAACAGCGAAGGGACCCACGACATTTGGCCCCATGGTGGTGGCAGTGCACCTAGGAAGAGCCTCCGACTCAGGTTCACAGGTTTTGTGAGACTGCTCAGCAGGAAGGTGAGCCTGAAAGGGATTGGACTTCTTCTGCACACACGCCAGGCCCCCCAGCTGCTGGAGGAAATGTGCTTGGGGGCTTTGGGTCCCCAAAGGTATCCCTGGACAGCCCCGAGCCCTGGGGCACAGACGCCCCCAGGCTGGAGGAGTGAGGTGCCATCATCCTCAGGTTCAGTAGCAGCGAGGAGGGTCCTGGGAGAACCTGCCTCTTCCGGGGAACTTTTTATTTTATTTTATTTTATTTTATTTTATTAAGATGGAGTTTCACTCTTCTCGCCCAGGCTGGAGTGCAATGGCATGATCTCAGCTCACCACAACCTCTGCCTCCTGGGTTCAAGCAATTCTCCTGCCTCAGCCTCCCGAGTAGCTGGAACTATAGGCGCACACCACCATACCTGGCTAATTTTTTGTAGTTTTAGTACAGACAGGGTTTCCCCGTGTTGGCCAGGCTGGTCTTGAACTCCTGACCTCAGGTGATCTGCCCACCTTGGCCTCCCAAAGTGCTGGAGTTATAGGCGTGAGCCACTGAGCCTGGCCCCTTCCTGGAAACTTTATGAAAGACTTTCTTATTTACTGTAAAGTAAATGTATTATGTTTTCCTGGTTATAAAGCCAGTAAAGACCTAACAAATAGAAGAACAAGAGGAAAATTTTTTAAAATCCTTAATTTTATCATCTAGAGATACCCACCCTTACATATATCCTTCTTTTCTTTCCTTTTTTTGTGAATAATATTAAATATTCCTTCCCACCCGTAGGTGACCGCACAAGCCTCACTGGGCCAGGCCTCAGTGGTCCATGCAGTGGGAACCCTTTTGCTAACAACAAAGTGAAGGATCAGAGAGGTGAAGTGCTTTGCCAAGGTCACTCAACTTGAGAGTGACAAATGATTTATGTGCTCAGCTAACTTGAGTGATGGCAAGATGGACAGGGCCAGTGTGCTCTTGGGGCCTCCATTCAGGTGAGGGAGGTGGACCTGCCTGCCCAGCCCCAGTGCTCCTCGCCTCTCCCTCTACCTCTGAGATACCCCGCCTGGCTTTCTTAGGTGTGTGTGCAAAGTGGGGACTTGTTTGTGTCATCCCCTTGACTCTCTCCTGTGAGCCCTGCCCGTACCATCCTCAAACAATAGGGTTGGTTTTAAGGCCACAGGGCAGCCCGTCGGGTGAATGGGTCTCAGATCTTCAACTGTGGGTCCCTGGCATATGGAGACACAGGGGTTCATTTTGGGGTGCCTATGGGCAGTGGCCACCTTGCAACCAGGCCCTCTAAGGTTGGCTGAAACTCTGTGACATCATGACAGGCTCATTCTCCCCAGTGCGGGGCCCGCACAGAGTCTCAGCGCCCCTCACAGCCCTGGGGCCCATCTGCCAAATAAAGAAAGAGGCTCAGGGAGATGCCGTCACTTGCTCAAGGTCTCAGGGCCGTGGAGGAAAGCGTCACTCTGGTCTATCCGAGTCACCCACCTGTGTCCCTGACCCTCCATTGGCCGCTAGAGTGAGGGCTTCACTTCACTCTCAGCTGTCAGTGGCCCACGATCCAAGGATGTCCTGCAGGGAGTGGGCCATGCCAGGCACGATGCCATAAGAACGGGGACAGTTGGTGGATGGTGGGGGCGAAGGCAGTTCTGAGGCCTCACTGCGCAGTGTGGCTGATGGAGGCGGGGTCGTAACGATGATAGAAATCAAAGGCAGCAATGGATAAATATAGTATCTACCTTCTCCTGCACATGTCTGGGCTGAAAGGTTCTTGACGTGGTCCTCTCCTGCCAGCAGCTGTGATTTCGATCTCACCCACTCACACTTGCACACACTCACACACTCATCCAGGAGTCGTGTCCCTGCCATGTGCAAGGCACAGCAATTATCTATCCATCCATCTATCTGTCTGTGCCTCCATCCATACATTCACCCAATCATGCACTGTGTCAAGCCCTGGAGGAGCAATGGGGAGAACTACATACAGCCACGGTCCCTGCCCTCATCAATCTTCCAATCTAAGGGAAGAAAAATAACAAAGGCTGGTGAGCCTCCCAACAGGGGAAGGACCAATCTCACCCTCACATATACTCACACCCATGCACTTGTGTGCAGATACACAACACCCTCACACATGCACACGTACTCTTGTGAACATGGGCACACTCTCCTCCACTGACACCCATGCGCACATGCATGCACACAGGTGTGCACCCACACACTCACATGTGCACACACATCTTTCCTAGGCGCGTGACCATTGCCCACATTTGGTTTCTGGTGGGCGTTTTCCATCTACCTTTCTGTCCCTCTCCTCCCACTTTCTGTCTCTGTGGCTCATGATGCCTCATCTTTCTGTTTTTCTTTATTTCCCACTCTTTCGTTCCTTTTCGCCCCGTCTTCTGTTTCTTTCTCCCTCTTTGCATTTGCATGTCTCTGTTTCTTTATGTCTTTCTCTCTTCACGCTACATCTCTTTCTTCCTTCCCTGCCTCCCACTCCAGCCTGAGATCGCTCTGTCTCCTTGACCCCAGTGCTGGCCTCCTGGTGTCCCCAGGGCTCGGAGAGGCAGCCAGGGCCAAGTGGGGCCAGGCCGGCAGGCACCCCCACCGCTGCCCCCTCCCAGCACATGGAAAGGTGGCTCTTTCCGCTCTGCCTGGCGTGGGTGCAGTGATTTCATCTGCCTTTGGATATGAAGCTCAAATTGCACATCAAAAAGGATAATGCATCTTTAAGCTGTTACAACGACTTCTCAATTTTTCATTTCCTGTCAGGGCGGGAGCTGCAGGAGGCAGGGGCGGCTGTGGAGCCTGTCTCCTGCCAGTGAAGTGTCTGCCTGGATTTGAGCAGTAGGAAACCCAGGGGTGATAAATCGCTATTTCTAAGTAAATTTCATGCATTTGCCCTTTGGTTAAAGTCTCCCCTCTCAGCACTTTCCCTGTGCACACAGCCCGACTAATAACGCGCCGTGCAAGCTCTCTCCGCTGTGACAACTGATTGCACTTTGAAGTAATAATGGCTGATTTAATAATTGGTATAATTTTTCACTAGTACCTGAATGTCATCGACGCACAAAATAAGCTACCTGGACCCACGGCTGCGGCACTTTCCCTTCTTGGGGAAATCAATAATGCATTAAACCCCCAACCCAGGACCCCAAGAGGCCAGACCCTGGTGGAGGCTCTTATGGGGGGAGGTTTGGGGTCACTCCATGGAGGCTTAATGGCAGGAAAGCTAGACAGAGGCCTTCAGATGGGCTAGGTCCCCAAGCCCAGCCAGGCTGCAGGAGCAGAGACAGAAAGCCGTGAACCTCCTCCAGATCCAGCTCACCCTCTAGGTTCCATCTTGGCAGATTCTGTCTCCACCCATGAAAGTCCCCTGAAGCCCCCACTGGGGGCTACAGAGACGAAACCACCTCTCCTCCAGCATCAGCCGCCATGCACACAAACCACGTGTGCGTGAGTCTGTGTTTCCGTGTGGAAATTGAGTCCAACTTCATCGTTATTTAGAGAGGCCCTGTTGTGAGCCAGGATCTGTGCTGGTGACAGAGTGGTGAGCAAGAAAAACATAGTCGCTGCTCCCAAGGAGGCTACGACCTCTTGGAGCATGTGTGAGCGTGTGTGTATGCGCTCACGTGCATGCACACACACACACACACACACACACACACACACGTGCGTCTAGCTGTCTTTGTCCATATGGCATGTGTTGCATGTCTATATTTATAAATGTGTGTGTCTGTCTAGATCTGTGTGTTCGGGTGATGTGTGAGTGTGCCTGTGTGAAGATCAGGGTATGGGTGGCCCCTTACTCTGCCTGGCTGGGCTTTGAGAACATGTCCCTTCCCAGACCTAAGGCCAGGCTACTCCTCCATGTTGAGCTGGGCAGGGGGCAGCAGGGAAGAGGTCCTGGTGCTGCCAAGGTCCAGTCCACCTGTGCTTCCTCACAGGTCCCTGAGCTCTCCCTATTGTACCCTCCTGCCTGGCCTCTGCCCGTGCCACCTGCCTAGACAGAATACCCCTCCATGAAAAGCACACAAACTCTAGAATCACATCTGGATCCTGTCCTCCGAAGAGTCAGACATGCATATCTCTGAGGCCATTTCCTCATCTGAAAAGAGGGCACAAGAATCCCTGACTCCTGGGTTCTGTGTAGCACCACGAATGCAGCTTTCTTAACCCATCCCTGGACATAGACGGTCCTCTATAAACGTTAGCTCCTCACTCTCCATCCTGTTCACAGTCACCTCCTATGAGTTCTCTGAGGACAGGCCATGGCACGTAGCAGGCACACAGTGAATATCTGTTAAACAGAAGTGTAGGCTGGTCTGTCAACCATTAACATAGGCTTGGAAAAACCAAAGAGCTTCGGTCATGCCTGCTTTTTGGGGTGATGGGGCTAAGGCTGCCTCTCACCCACCGTGCAGTTTGTCAGAGTTTTGCAGGAGTGGGGGGGTCCTTGTCCCAGCCAGAGCTGGAGCCCAGACAGGCCTGATGTCCCATCTCCCCCAGCCCTCTCCCCTCCTGCCCACCACTGTCTGGCTGCGAACCGGGAAATCGATTTCAACTTCATCTCATCTCAAGATCAAACATCTTAAGTGAGATTATTCACGTTCCTCCATTGTTTCTAACTCATTTCCTATTTTCCAGTTGAAAAACCCTGCCAGAAGCATTCTGTGGCAGAGATTAAAACAATTTCGGAAGCAGGCACCCAATCCTTCTCTTTGGATAGTAAGTAAATTGGATGTCTGTGAGAAGCCGGCAAATTTTATTATGAACACATAGTTTGCTACTTAACTATCCTTAAGACCCCGGGTGCTGTGAGGCCCCAGCAGGAGGGCTCCAGAGGGGGCAAGATGAAAGGTGGGGAGGGAGTGGGGGTGCAACAGACCCCCAACCGGGACCCCAGCCCTTTCCTGCAAAGTGTGAACATCAGATCGTCATCCGTAGCCCACTTTCCTGGAGAAAAGGGAGGGAACCCACATGTGCTGTTAGCCACCAGGCCCAGGCACCGTGCTAGGCACTTCCAATGCCTGATTTCTCTGAATAGTCACAGAACTCTTGGGGAGGTGGAATTGCTCTGACCATGTTGTAGATGAGGAAACTGACTCAGAGAAGAGAAGACGTTGCCCAAGCTCTCCCAGCAAGCAGTTAGCGAGTCGGAATTAGAGTCCAGCTCATGTTCTTAACCATCACGGTGGGAGATTATTGCAAAAACGGCAGTAATTCTCACCTCTCCTTGCATCCCCAGAGTGGAGAATCTAGTTCTCTATCCCTGGATCCTGGGCTGGCTTCGGGCAGTAGAATGTGTGGGAGGAGCCTTGTGCTAGGTGCAAGCCTAGGCCTCAAAGAAGTCTTGCACACATTTGTGCTTTCTCTCTCATTATTCTGCCCGGTTGCTGTATGGACAAGCTCAGGCCAGCCTGCAGTGGACAAGAGACCACTGGTGCAGAGCTCAGTTGTCTTAGCTGGGGACATCCTGTCACCCAATACTCAGACATGTGAGAGAGCCCAGTCAAGACAGCAGAACTGTGGAGCCAACCCTCAACTGACCATAAATGCATGAGTGACCCCAGCTGACACCAGAAGAACCCCTCAGCTGGCCAAGAGAAATGTGAACAATGATAAAGTCTTATTGTTTTAAGCAGCTATAAATGACCTCAAAGTCATACAACAACAGCTGATACAGCCACTGACAAGTCTGAGGCCCTGGGATCAGGCTCCTGGATTTTCTTCCTCGCTCCCCCAGGCCCACATTGCATATCTACTCTGTGTCTGCTCTGGGATAACTGATGTGGGGGGTGGATCTGGTTGCTGGTCTCACTGCTTGGTGCATATGACAAAGATACAGGCTTGCCACCCTCAGGCCCTGGCACTTCGCCTGACTGCTTCATCCTGTTACTGTCCTTAAACTTGTCAGCCTTCTCCATGAGACTCCTTAATACCAGCAAAATGATAGGGTCATTTAATGATCACCTACTATGTGCTGTGTTTTGTGCCCAGCATTCATTTCCTTCCTTCCTTCCTTCGTTCCTTCCTTCCTTCCCTCCCTCCCTCCCTCCCTCCTTCCTCTCTTTTCTTTCCTTCTTTCTCTTTCTTTCTTACTTTCTTTCTTTCTTCCTTCCTTTCTGTCTCTTTCTTTTTCCTTTTCTTTCTTCCTTTTTTCTCTCTCTTTCTTTATTTCCCTTTCTTTCTTCCTTCCTTTCTTTCTTCCTTCCTTTCTTTCTTTTTCCCTTTCTTTCTCTTTCTTTCTCTCTCTTTCCTTCTTTCTTTTCCCTCCCTTCCTTCCTTCCTTCCTTCCTTCCTTCCCTTCCCTTTCCTTCCTTCCTTCCTTCCTTCCTTTCTTTCTTTCTTTCTTTCTCTTTTTTTTTTTTTCTTGAAACAGAGTCTTGTTCTCTCACCCAGGCTGCAGTGCAGTGGTGCGATCCTGGCTCACTGCAGCCTTGACCTCCTGGGCTCAAGTGGTCCTCCCACCTCAGCCTCCCGAGTTGTTGGGACGACAGATGCCTGACACCGTACCTGGCTATTTTTTGTATTTTTTTTTTCCGTAGAGATGGTGATGTGCCATGTTGTCCAGGTTAATCTGGAAATCCTGGGCTCAAGCAATTTGCGCACCTCAGCCTCCCAAAGTGCTAGGATTGCAGGTGTGAGTCACTGGGGCCAGCCTGTGCACAGTATTTCCTTTGCACATCTCACTGTGCCCCATCACAGTCCTATTACTTCTCGTTTTATAGATCAAGAGGCTGAGGCTCAGAGAAGCTAAGTAATGTATCCCAGAAACAGGATGTGGTGGAGGTAGGATTGAATCCAGGCCTGCACTTTTGTCTGTTTGAACTCATAGGCTGAAAGCCTCCTCCCGGGGCCTGGAGTCTTCTCTGAATCTGGGTCATAGAAGCCCCAGTCCTGTACCTTTTCAAGGCAGCTTTTGTCAGACCCTGAGCCTCCGTGTGTCAGAGGCATGGTCTAGAGCCCCCAGTCTGACCAGGGGAGCACTTCCCAATCTTCAGGGAGTCCCAACCTTGAAAGCAACCAGGAATGCTGGATTCCGATCCTACCATACCCTTGGGAAAAATCCCTCTCCCCGCCTTTTTTTTTTTTGAGACGGAATCTTGCTCTTATCGCCCAGGTTGAAGTGCAGTGGTGCAATCTCGATTCACTGCAACCTCCACCTCCTAGGTACAAGTTATTTTTGTACCTCACAGCCTCCCAAGTAGCTGGGATTACAGGCATGTGCTGCCACGCCCAGCTAATTTTTTGCATTTTTAGTAGAGACGGGGTTTCGCCATGCTGGTCTCGAACTCCTGAGCTCAGGTGATCTGCCCACCTCGGCCTTCCAAAATGCTGGGATTACAGGTGTGACCCACTGCACCCAGCCAGGAAAAGCTCTTCACCTCTCTGGGCCTCAGCTTCCAAGTCCACCCAATGGGCTGAGAACCGCTACCTCAGGGCCTGCATCTGGGGAGAGGTGGGTGAGAGGATGATGTCCGCTTTCCAGGTTTGGACTGTCTGACTGAGGTGGGAGGTATGTGGTTCCTGGGGAGGAGGACTTCTGGGCTTGAGGAGGAGGCTGGAGTGAGTGGAGTCCGCAAGGTTTGGCAGGGCGGGAGCCAGAATGTTGACCAGGCACCGTTTCTAAGCCAGGGCCTGGGCCCAGACCGGGTCTGTTGTCATCCCCGTCACACAGGTGTGAGGTGTCATGAAATAACCACCTCCCTCAGCTGCTTCTCCCCTTTTCCTCCTCACTGAACTATCCCAGGTCTCAGACTGGCCCTGGAGCCCAGGTGTCCACGCCTGTGGTGGCCCCAGCTTCTGAGTCAACTGTATCCTAGGGTCCTTCCCAGCCTCGCCCACCACCAGCTGCTTTGGGTCATAGGGAGCACGTGCCTGGGGCTCTGTGTGAACCCTGGCTCTGCTTCCCTCCCAGAGGGGGCTGCTAGGCTCTAGCTATGCGAAGGTCGTGCTATGCAGGCTTTGGCTGGTGAGCTCCTGGCTACAGCGACCCCCTCGAACCCCGCACTGGCTTCAGCCCTCCCTGCCAGGTAAGAGGAACCAGCTTCAGCGATTAGAAGCTGGTGGGGAGCATGGGAGAGGCTCAAATGAAGGGCAGCACAGTGGTCAAGGGCACAGGTTCTGGAGCTGGGGGGACATCCTGGCTGCACACTGCAGCGTGTGACCTCAAGCTCATGACTCCACCTCTGAGCCTCAGCCTCCTCAGCTGTGGAGTGGGCTGGGGAGACCCTAGCTTCCCAGGTTGTTAGCATGAACTGAGGCGATGCATGTGGGTGCTGAGCACGAAGCTGGCGTGTGGTCAACCCTCAGCGAATGCATCTAGCTACCCTCCTCCCTTTCCAGAAGCCGCAGCACTGAGGGTAGAGTGCTGGGGCCAGGACAGGGAGGGCCAGGGCCAGGGAGCTGGGCTCTAGGGACAAGATGGATAGGAGCTGAAGGGACCTTCAGGCGTGGGGACCCTGAACCCCCCAAGGTGACAGGAAAGCAGCGAGGCCCTCACCAGCCAACATCAGATTCATCATTTTCTTCTCTTATCCTCTCAAACTGGAGGTTCTCCCAGGTAGAGCCTGGTCTGCTGTGTCTCAGTGCCCCAGCACCCAAAGGAAAATCAATGACTTATTCAGTCTTAAGTGTTGAGTGGTGTCACTGTCCTATCTTGGTTGAGGGGGAATCCATTCATCAGCTTACAGGGTGCCACATCCTGGCACTGAGTGTTTGTGGCTTTAGTTGAGGGGATCGGGGACACACTGTAGGGAATTCAGAGCTGGCGTTTGTGTTGGGCAGGGACCCAGCTCTTTTTCTAAGTGGGATGAATTTGAGGTCACAATAATAACTCCAACCTATTGAGTCCTTACTCTGTGCCAGGTACCATAAGTGGGGCCTTGCCCTCATGCCTCCTTCTAGAAACTTCCGTATGATTTCTATTTTCAGACACAGACACAGAGGCTCAGGGAAGGTGAGCAACTCGCTTAAGGTCACCCAGGGCAGAGCTGGGACTTGCTCAAGGTCATTCTGGCTCCAGCGCTGCAGATGATCCTTTTCAGTGCAGCCTCCTCTCCGAGCTGTTGAACGGGGTCCCCCGCAACCCAGATAGGAGAGTGATGCCACTCACTGCCACCACCCACGACTGAGAAAGTCTTTTATTTTCCCTGTCTATAAAACTTTTCGCACAGTAACAAAAGGTGTAATGTGCAAGATCTTCAGAATGACCTTTAGAAGAAGTGACCACATCTTAGTGGCTCTTACCCTCGGCTGCCCATGGGCATCACGTGGGAGTGTCAGAAAGCTCTGAAGCCCCGCCTCACCCCCAGCCAGTGACGTCAGACTCCCTGGGGGTGTGGCCCAGAGCAGTATGTTTCAAAGCCTTTGATTGGTCCCTGTGGGCAGCTGGGGCACCTGATGTGTCTAAGTTGTATGTGTCTTTTTTTTTTTTTTTTTTTTTGAGACAGAGTCTCGCTCCATTGTCCAGACTCGAGTGTGGTGGCACAATCCGGCTCACTGCAACCTCCGCCTCTTGGGTTCAAGCAATTCTCTTGCCTCAGCCTCCCGAGTAGCTGGGACTACAGGCGCCCGCCACCATGCCCAGCTAATTTTTGTATTTTTAATAGAGATGGGGTTTTACCATGTCGGCCAGACTGGTTTCGAACTCCTGACCTCAGGTGATCTGCCCGCCTCGGTCTCCCAAAGTGCTGGGATTGCAGGGCGTGAGCCACCACGCCACCATGCCTGGCCTGCATGTGTCTTCCTTGCGTACCCTGATGGCTTCAATTCTTAGGTTAGCTTAAAGCCATTCTCATCCCAATTTAATTGAAGAGCCTTGGTGAGTCCCTTAAACCCTCACGTGGAATCAAACTGTCGTGCTGTGGGGAGATGGCCTGAGGTTCTGGAACTCCCTGACACTAGACCGTCCTTCAACAGGCCTCTTTCAAGTCCGTTTGCCCCCGGGCCCCTTTATCCCAGCTTTCTTTTGCCATCATTGTAACAGTCATCAACACAGCCCGGCCTGCTAATGAGTAGCCCCATCTGGGCACAGTCAGAGGAGAAAGGGTCTCTGCCCTCCAGGGACCAACGCCTGTCTGGGGAGGCAGCAACCCAGACTCGGATGAAGCCCCGGGCCCCTCCTGAGCCCCACAGCTGCTGGGGAGGTGGGGTGACTTCATCTCCACACTCTGGATCTTCCCGGGCGGTTCCCTTAGCAACAGGGCCTTGCTTTGACAGCCGCCTTCGCAGACAGTCTGCTTTCCAGGAGGCTCTTTCCACCAACCCCATCCTCTCTTCCAGTGGAAATTTTTGCAGGGGCTTCAAGCAGAGGCTCAAAGCAGGCCCTTCCTGACCCTCAGGGAGTCAAGCTGCCCCTGGACCCTACAGCCTTCCTGGACTGTTCACGAACGTCCCATACACAGGGCATGCCCATTCCTCCAGCTTCCGACTTCCTCCTGTTCCTGCAGGTCCTAATGAATTCGATCTTGCTCTTCTACCCGCCCCCCACCACCGCCTCCTTGCTTTTTCTACCTCCCGACTTTCTCTTCCCCTGACACACCTGTGCCCCACCTGCCTCTCACCCGCACATGAGCAGTTTAAAGCGTCTGCGCTGACATTTAATGTTCTTAATATAGGCCTCGGTGACAGAGGGAAGCGGGCACAGAGTCCCCTGCTGGGGAGGAGGCTTTTCATCCCCTCTGCGTGGGTATGGAGACCTTCCCTCCCGCAGTCAAAGGACGGGATGGCTTCAGTGGGGCCCACAGCTGCAGGCATCGCTGGCGACCATGTGCTGAGCCCTGTGCAGGGAGCCTCTGACCCCACGATAACAGCTAACAGTATTCCCATTTCCCAGGCTAGAGAAGGCGGCTTCAGAGAGGTTAGCTACCTTATTTAAGACCATCAATTAATAGTTGGAGACATCGGTAGTGACAAATATGAAATATTTTTGTCTCTGAGCACCCACCCAGTGGAAACGCTGGACACCCCACGCACCTGAGAGGGTCCTCATCAAAGCTTGCAAAGGAGGGAGTTTAAACTCAGCATCCACCTACAACCACAGTGCAGTGTGCTGGGGGAGCCAGGCCCAGGGCACCCAGTTGCCATGCAGTTTGCAAGCAGCCGGCTGCCGCTGCCAGCTCTAACCCTCCCTCCGGTGCCCTGTCTGTATTATCCTTCTCTTGGCTGCTGTCACTTATGTGGTGGGAAGAGGACTCCTCTATCAGGCCCCTAAAATGTGGCCTGTGGGCAGCGGTGATGAGTTTGGGGTCAGTTTTCTGGATGACGAATTAGAGAACAATGGAACAGTTCCTCCTTTGTTCACACCTTGAAGAACCTCTTTCCACCAACCCATAAACTTAGGGCAGAGGCCAAGCAACTCGGTGTGGAAGGTAAGTGGTCTTGCTTCTTATTCCAGAGCCGTAATCTCATTGCTCTGGCTTGATTGAAAATCCCAGGTCACCATCGTTCATCACCATTATTTCTCCCCAAAAGTCCACAGAATGCCATTTCAAATATCTGCTCTGGGCTTGGAGAGACCTGGGAGTCCGTAGTGCAGAAAGGGAAGCTTGACACCAGGGAGGTGGTGACACCCTTGAGTGCAAGTCCAGGGGAGAGGGACACTGGGGAGGGATTCTGAGGGACACTGAGATGGGCTGGAAGAGGCCAGACGAGGAGGCTGGGCGGCAGGGAAGGTGGAGAAAGTCCAAGGACGTGGAGTCAGGAAGGCAGAGGACATCTCACCAGAGACGAGGAATGGGGTCGGGAGCTGACACGTTGGGAAGGCAAGGGCTATGAAACAGTGACCGCATTTAGTGACAGGTGCATCGTTGTTGATCTTGTTGGATGTTGTTTCAGTAAAGAATTGGAAAAAGAAGCCAGATTTAAGCAGGTCAAGGAATCCACGGGAGAAAAGAGAATAGAGCAGATAATTCTTTGGGGAATCCCGACTGTGAGGTCCCATAGAGACATAGAGAGAGGCTGAAGGTGAAGAATTGGTTTTGTTTGCTTGTTTTAGGGGTGGAGAGAGACTCGAGCATGTTAAGATGCTGATGAGAAGGCTCCAGTGAGAGGGAAGGGATGGCTGGTGGGCCTTGGTCCCCAGAGGTGGAGGCAGCCAGCAGCTGGAATACTGGTACCGATGCAGGATTCATTCTGTAGAAGTCCCAGTCCCCTCTGTTGACCAAGAGGGAATGAAGTGACAGGGAGTGCTGATGGAGATAAGCCTGCATGTTCAATGGGGAGGGAGCGCTATGGCATCATCCCCTAAGAGACAAAGAGAGGATGGTGAAGTGGGGAGGTTTGAGGACAGCAGGGAAGGTTGGCAAGAGTGGAGGCCAGGACAGAGAGCTGACCAGGGAAGAATTGCTAGGCAATGTTGGGAACTATGAGAGGCTGGGGACCCTTGAAGTTATCACAGCATCAACTGTTTAGCCAATCCTTTGTGATGTTCTATATTCCAACTTTTTGAATTAGTCAAATACATTTGGGAAATATGTTGTATTTCCCACATAATATATTGGTAAGATATGTTATGCTAATAACAAGATTGGTTAAGCCAAATACGTTGCATCAATATGATGAAATCTTAGATTTCTCAGAGACTTTGATATGCTCATGTATGTTGTAACCTGCAGAATTGGCATGTCCAATTTTATTTTTGACCACAGTATTTTTTCCTCACAGACCATCTCATGGTCTAGTGTTCTATTCAGTGGTGTGCTTGAGCTGGCTTATGAAAGCAAAGGTATGCATCTGTTTTTAATTTCTTGTCCAGTGACATCACAGTGTGGCTTGACATCAGCCATGGTAGGAGAATTTACACCACAGAAATGGGCAAGTGGCACAAATCAGGGTTATTTCTCCTGGATAGCTGGTTGTTAAACATTTACCATCGCACCTCAGATATCTTGCACCGGTCAATGCAAAAGGAAAGAAAAACAATAAGTGGTAAAACTATAAAAAAGAAAGGCTCGAAATTATTTTTCACATATTATATGATTATTTACCTAGAAAATTCAAAAGATCAACTAGGGACTATTACAATTAATCAGAAAAATCAGTAAGATGCTGACTTAAAAGAATTATTCAAAAATCAATGCCTTTCCTATGTACTAGCATTAATCACCTAGAATATATGATGGAAAAAAGATGACACTCACCATAACAACAAAAGTAGAAAATATCCAGCAACAAACTTAACAAAAAATGTGTGAAGCTCAACTTAACATAAAAATAAGAATTGACTATATGGAAACACCTGCCGTGTTCATGGGAAAGAAGATGAAAATTTGTCAGTTCCATTAAGATTAATCCATACATTTAATTCCATTCCAATTAAATCCCAAATGTATATTCTTACTTGCAATGTTAGTTCACTGGGAGTTATAAGTAGTCAAGAATGCCCAAGAACATCTTGATAAATGCAATTGATTGGGGCAAAAGCAACTTTTTTTTTTTGTTTTTTTGAGATAGAGTATTGCTCTATTGCCCAGGCTGGAGTGCTGTGGTGTGATCTTGGCTCACTGCGACCTCTGCCTCCTGGATTCAAGCAATTCTCCTGCCTCAGCCTCCTGAGTAGCTGGGACTACAGGGCTGTGCCACCATGTCCAGCTACATTTTTTTTTTGTATTTTTTTTTAATAAAGACAGGGTTTTGCCATGTTGGCCAGGCTGGTCTCAAACTCCTGAGCTCCAGTGATCTGCCTGCCTGGGCCTCTCAAAGCGCTGGGATTACAGGCATGAGCCACCACAGTTGGCAGAGGCAAAAGCAACTTCTAAGGTCAGATATTAAAATGCAAGTGGCAAGAGGGTGATGCGGTGTTGTCACTGTTCCATTGCCCATTGTGGAATCTTGGTTTCTAGAACAGTACCTGGTCCACAGAACTACTCGATACGTATTCATTGAATAAGCAAGTTAGTGAGTGAATGAATGAAAAAAAAAAAAAAGCATCACAAGGATATTATAACTCAATACAGTTTGAATTGGCACAATTAAATAAATGAAATAAAAATGAGTATATATAACTAATATACGATAAATGTGGCATTTCAAATCAGTAGGAAAAAAATGAGTTATTTAAAAAATAGTGTTGGGGTAATTAGTTAACCATTTAAAAAATAATAAAGTCAGGCAGGGCACGGTGGCTCATGCCTCTAATCCCAGCACTTTGGGAGGCCGAGGCAGGTGGATCATCCGAGGTCAGGAGTTTGAAACCAGCCTGGCCAACATGGTGAAATCCCGTCTCTACTAAAAATACAAAAATTAGCTGGGCATGGTGGCGGGCGCCTGTTATCTCAGCTACTGGGGAGGCTGAGGCATGAGAATCGCTTGAACCCCAGAGGTGGAAGTTGCAGTGAGCTGAGATCCCATCCCTGCCCTCCAACCTGGGTGACAGAGCAAGACTCCATCTTAGAAAGAAAAAAAAAAGAAAAAAGTCACACAATTGGACATATACTAATAACAGGATAAGTTAAGCAAATTATGTTGCATCAATATGATGGAATGCCATGCGCCCACAAAAATGATGTTATGAATGATATTTATTGGCATGGGTCACACAATTGCTCAGTGGAAAAGGGAACAGGAAACAAAATTAACAATGTAGTTCAAAAGACAAATGAGGGAGTCAGAGCTTGCATTCGCATTTCGGCTCCGTGATTGCTAGTAAGCTGTGTGACCTAAAGCAAGTTACTTAGGCTCTCTGTGCCTCAATTTCCTCATGGCCAAAACAGCAATAATAACAGCACTTACTCTCATTGGTTCTTGAGAAGGATGAATATGAGAAAATGCATGCAAAGTACTTGGCATTGTATCTGGCACATAGTAGGTGCTCCGTAAATATTTGCTGTTATTACAGCATTTACTGAGCACCTCCAGTGGCCCAGAGGGTACAGAGATGTGTGGGACACAATCCTTGGAGGTGCTTACAGGCTGGGAGGGAATGAGGAGGTGAAGCCTTCTGTGAACAGGGGATACCTGCCTTACGTAATAGGTTATCCAGCAGGGGGAGGACATGTGCTCTGGGGACTGAGGAGGAACCTGGCCTCACCAGCAGGTAAGAGAAGGTTTGCCCTGTCTCATTAGTCTTGAAGAACCATCAGAAAATGAGAAAGAAGAGCGTTCCAGGCTGCAGGAATAGCTTGGGCAAGTGAGAAGCAAGCCAGCTGTATGGGTGTATTGATGACGTTGAGGTAGGATCAGGAGTTGAGGATGGAGAGACAGGAGAGAGCAAAGGATTGTGGGTGCCCTGTTAGTCATCTGTGGTCCACTAGCATGGCAGGCAGAGGGCTGCAGGGTCGAATGGGCAGTTTGCAATCACTGCCCTGGCTGCTGGGTAAAGAGTGGATTGAATGGAGGAAGCTGGAGTCAGGGAGACAGCGAGGAGGCCGGTGCGGACACCCGGTGGAAGTGACAACACAGGGAGGTGACACAGGAAGGGATGAAATGCTTGAAGCCAGTGTTAAGGAGCTATCTCCAAGGACCAGCGGCAGATGGGATGCTGTAGATGGGATGGAAAGAGCCCAGGGCAACACACAGAACTCAGCCCCAGGCCCTAGGGAGGATGGTGGAGAACAGGAAGAACGGGCCTAGGGGAAGGTGGGACATGTTGATTCTGGACAGTTGATGAGAAATGCATCCGGCCTCCAAACAGAGATGGCCCAGAGCAAGCAGAGGGACCCTTGGCTCTGAGCCACCACAACACCCTGTGTGCTGGAGAGGCACTCCCAGGACACCAGCCTTGTGTGGGAAGAAGAAGGGCCAGGAGGTCGTCCTGGGGGCACTGTGGGACAGGCATAGCACAGAGGCCAGCGGAGATGCCCAGGAGTGACTGTCAGAGCCGCAACAGGAGGAACCAGAGGGCTTCTTGACGTGGCAGCATCCCAGGAAGGAGACGGTGGGAGGAAGTGAGTTGGGGAGAGTCAAAAAGTCAAACAGGGACACGGGAGATGAGCAGAAGGACTCCACGGACTAGCAACGAGGGTGCCAAAGGGCAGTTAACATGAGTGCTTTCAGTGGAGGTGGGAGCTGGGATGGTACATGGTAGGGTGGGGACAGCCAGCTCACAGGGGCCCAGAAGCCAAATATGTTTGTGTATTTATTATTTATTATTTTTATTTTTAGAAACAGGGTCTTGCTCTGTGGCCCAGGCTGGAGTGCAGAGGCATGATCATGGTTCACTGTAAACTTCAACTCCTGGATTCAAATGATCCTCTCTTCTTAACCCCCCAAGGAACTGGGACCACAGGTGTGCACCACCGCATCTGGCTCCATTTTTTTTTTTTTTTTTTCTTTTCTGAGATGGAGTTTTGCTCTTGTTGCCCAGGCTGGAGGGCAACTGTGCAATCTTCGCTCACTGCAACCTTCCCCTTCCAGGTTCAAGCAATTCTCCTGCCTTAGCCTCCCAAATAGCTAAGATTACAGGCAAGTGCCACCACCCCCAGCTAATTTTGTATTTTTAGTAGAGATGGGGTTTCACCATTTTGGTCAGGCTGGTCTCGAACTCCTGACCTCAGGTGATCCACCCACCTTGGCCTCCCAAAGTGCTGGGATTACAGGCGTGAGCCACCATGCCCGGCCTCTCTTTTTTTTTTTTTTTAATTGAGACAGGGTCTCACTCTGTCACTCACTCTGTCACCTAGGCTGGAGTGCAGTGGCGTGATCTCAGCTCATTGCATCCTCCACCTCCTGTGTTCAAGCCATCCTTCTGCTTCAGCCTCCCAAGTAGCTGGGACTACAGGCGCACGCCACAATGCCTGGCTAATTTTTTTGAATTTTTTCTGGAGATGGAGTTTTGCCGTGTTGCCCAGGCTGGTGTAAGCTCAAGAGGTCTGCCTGCTTTGGACTCCCAAAGTGCTGGGATTACAGAAGTGAGCCACTGCACCTGGCCTTACCTGGCTAATTTTTTTTTTTTTTTCCTTTGGTACATGCAGGGTCTCCCTATGTAGCCCAAGCTGGTCTCTAACTCCTGGGCTCAAACAATCCTCATGCCTCAGCTTCCCAAAGCACTGGGATAACAGGCCTGAGCCAGTGTACCCGGCCTGATTGATTTAAATAAATATTTGATTTTGGAATAATTTTAGATTTACAGAAAAACGTAAGGTAGTACAGAGAGTTCCCATATACCCCATATCTAGTTTCCCCTACTATTAGCATCTTACATTAATAGAGTATATTCGTCGCAATTAACAAACCAATATTGATCTGTAATTGTTAATGGAGTGTATACTTTACTCAGATTTCCTCAGTTTTTCTCTAGCACCCTATTTCTGTTTCTGGGTCCCACCCATGAGACCACACCGCACTCAGTCCTCATGTCTTCCTAGGCTCCTTTCAGCTGTGACAGTTTCTCAGACTTTCCTTCTTCTTTTGGTGATTTTGACACTTGTGAGGAATACTAGTCAGGTATTTTGTAGCACGTCCCCCTATTGGAATTTGCCTGATGTTTTGCTTTGCTCATGATTAGACTGGAGGTATGGATTTTGGGGAGGACCACAGAGCTAAGCCACCATTTCGTCCCATCATCTCACGGCCACATGCTGTCCCTATCAATGTGACTTACCACTGCTGATGTTGACCTTGATCACTGGCCAATAGGACCTGAAGTGGGGCCTGGGAGTAGGCTGAATGCCCCAACTGGAGTGGCACGTTTGACTCATTAGGGACATGAAGGTTCTTGACCTTGGCCTTGGGCTGGTGTGGCTGGCCCTTCGGGGCAGGAGTAGCAGGGACTATGTCAGACAGGCCAGCAGAGGCAGGGAGCGGCTAGAATAGGGAGCAAGAAGGGCTTTCCTGTAAAGGCCATGCCCTGGGCAAAAGCTTAGAGAAGGGGAGGAGCTGGGCTTGGCTGCCCACCACCCTCGATGTGCCTTCGGGACTCCTCCCTCGCTGCTCACTCCTTTTGTCTGTGTAAGTGTTATTTCTGCAAATGTAATAAACCCCTGTGCCTTCCAAGTACACACTTGCTCCGCAGAACCATGCGGTTAAAATGACTGCTTAATGGAGCTAATGAGGTGCCTGTTTGTTCTGACCCAGAGGGCAGGAGGAACCCCCAGGAACAGGCACCAAGGCACTGATTAGGGGCAGGGCCCAGCCAGCCCCACAGCTGTTAACTCCCAGGGTACCTGAGTAGGGCGCCTATCTCCCCCTCCATCTTGCGATGGAGCCAGCATGCCAGAGAGAAGGGATAGCTTCAGCAGGGTTCCTTGGCTTCCACATCACCTTCAGGCCTTGCCAGTCTCAATGGGGACTTCAAGGGTAGAGCCCCGGGCTGAGGTTAGGAGATTTGAGTGACCTCCTGTCACACACTCCACCAACTCATGGTTAGTGAATCAACCATGTCAGGCACAGCCCCTGGTACCCCTGCCCCTGGGGATCAGTCACGCCAGCCCAAGGCCAAGGTCAAGAGCCTTCATGCTCCCAGTAATGGATCCCTGTGCCACTCCAGGTGGGGCATTCATCCTACAGAGTGCTGGGCACTTCCAGGCCCCACTTCAGGTCCTGTTGGCCAAGTCTCTGGCTTGGTGCCTGCCTGTGAGACCCACTGCCAGTGTGCAGATTTATCTTCGAGGATAGCGGTGCTATCCTCCAGCCATGGTGCCTTCTCTTCCTCCAAACGCAGCCCAGAAGACCCAGGGCTGCAATTCTGCGGATTTCCCAACAGTTTCACTTTGTTCTCATCCCAGCAGCCTCTATCTGCTGCCCAGTGGTCCTCACACAGCAGTTGCAAAATCCTTCCCTGCCCTTCCCTACACCTCTTTAAAGGCCAGTACAACCTTTCCAGGGTTGCTGGCCTTTAAAGAAGTGTCATTGCATTGTAGATAGGCTGCTGGAGCCACTCCACCTGGGCTCAAATCCTGGCTCCACGACTTAGACACGCTGTGACCTTGGGCATGTTGCTAACTGCTCTGTGCCTCAGTTTCCTCATCCTCAACTGGGGATGATGATATAGTAGCTCCTTTCTCATAGGGTGTTTTTGTGAGGAGTACAGGAATTGATACCTGTGTAACACCTAGAATAGTGCTGGGTGTGTCTAAATGCTGTGTGAGGGTTCTGTAACTGTCATAACTTTATTTGTATAACTGTTCCACTAAAATCATTTACTGAGCTTTTAACCACATGCCAGGCACTAAGCCTAGCATTGTACCTGTTGTATCTTACTGAATGCTTACATGAACTCCAGGATGGACATGCTACTGTACCAATTTTATGGAGGAATACACCAGCCCAGGCTCACAAAGCACTTCTGGCCTCACCCACCCTGTTCTCTTCTCTTCATCCAAATTTCTTTCTGTCTAGGTACATAGAGCTCCATGTTTCTCCAGGCCCCATGTTCCTCTCAATAGTCACTTTATTGATTGAGTTATACATTTATTTATCATCTTAAGCCTTCATTTTAAAATAGATTTTCATGTTTATAGAAAAATTGCAAGAATAGTACAGAGAATACCTACATACTTTTTATTCCAACTTACCAAGTCTTATTTTACCTCACTGGTTTTATCATTGTGATCTCTATCTCTTGCTCTCTCTTGGCATATATACATATATATGTATGTACATCTGTGTGTACGTACATATATATGTATGTGTGTGTGCATGTGTATATAAGTACGCAAATATGTCTATATACACACACACACTGCATATATATATGCATATATATTTTTTCTCCTAAATACTTTGAGAGTTATTTGCAAATAATATGATGTCCCTTTGCCTACAAATATTCAGGGTATATTTCCTAAGACAAGGACTTTCTCTGAGATAAAGTGCATTTATCAAGAGCATGAACTGTAGGATGATAATACTCTTATTTATTCCATAGTTCTTATTCAAATTTATCCCAATAATAGGAGGGACATTACATTCCAATAATGCCATTTATAGCTATTTTATTTACTTAAATTTTAAGTAAAAATTAAAATGGAGATATTAACCATTTCTAAATGTACAACTCAGTGGTTTTTAGTATATTTACAATGTTATATAGTCATCACCACTCTCTCATTCCAGAACATTTTCATCACCCCAAAAAGAAACCCAGTGTTAATTAGTCCATTCTCATGCTGCTAATAAAGAAATACCTGAGACTGGGTAATTGATAAAGAAAAAGAGGTTTAATGGACTCACAGTTCCACATGGCTGGGAGGCCTTACAGTCATGGCAGAAGGTGAAGGAGAAACAAAACCACGTCTTACATGGCTACAGGCAAACAGGGCCTGTCCAGGGGAACTTCCCTTTACAAAACCGTCAGACCTTGTGAGACTTACTCACTATCATGAGAACAGCGCAGGAAAGACCCACCCCCATGATTCAGTTACCTCCCACTGGGTCCATCCCATGACACTAGGAATTATGGGAGCTATAATTCAAGATGAGATTTGGGTGGGGACACAGCCAAGCCATATCACCCAGTATCCATTAAGCAATCGCTCCCCATTCTTCCCTCCTCCCAGATTCTGGCAACTAATAATCTATGTTCTGTCTGTACGGATTTGCCTATTCTGGACATTTCACATAAATGGAATCTCATAACATGTGGCCTTTTGGTCCTGGGTTCTTTCATTTACCACAATGTGTTCCAGATTCACCCATGTTGTAGTGTGGATCAGAACTTCATTCCTTTTTATGGCAGAATAACATTCTCTTTTGTGGGCATACGACAATTTGTTTATCCATTCATCGCTTGATTTGTTTTGTTTCCCCTTTTAATTGTTTCCACTTTTGACTATTGTGAATATTGCAGCTATAAGCATGTGTATACAAGTTTGTGTGTAAACATGTTTTTAGTTCTCTTTGTCACACATCTAGGAATGGACATGCTGGGTCATATGGTAACTCTATATTTAATATTTTGAGAAAATTCCAAACTGTTTTCCACAGGAGCGGCCCCATTCTACATTCTTACTGGCAATGTATTAAGTTCCAATTACTCCACATTCTCGCCAACACTAGTTATTTTCCTCTATTATTCCTATGTTATTTTCCTTATTTCCATATAACAACAACACTTGTTACGATAAATTATAGTAGCCATCCTAGTAAATGGGAGGTGGTATCTCACTGTGGTTTTGATTTCCATTTCCCTAATGACTAAAGACATTCATAATCTTTTCCTGTGCCTGTTGATCATTTGTATTTGTATATCTTCTTTGGAGAAATACCTATTTGAGTCCTTTGCCCATGTTAAAATTGGATTATCTTTTTGTTGTTGAGTTATGAGAGTTACTTATATATTCTGGGTACAAGATCCTTTTTCAGATGTGTGGTTTGCATGTACTTTCTCCCATTCTGTAAGCTTTTATCCACTTTCATGATAATATTTTTTGATGCATGGAAGTTTTTTATTTTGATGAAGTCCAAATAATATGTTTTTTCTTGTATTTCTTGTGTTTCTTGTGCTTTTGGTGTGATATTTAAGAAACCATTACCCGATCCACAAAGTCATGAGGATTTCCACCTACATTTTCTTCCAAGAGTTTTATAGTTTTAGCTCTTACATTAAGGTCTTTAATTCATTTTGAATTAATTTTTGTATGTGGTACGAGAGAGGGATCCAGTCTCATTCTTTTGCATATGGATATCCAGTTGTCCCCATACCATTTGTCGAAGGAAATTTTCTCTCCCCCATTGAATGGCCTTAGTATTCCTGTTGAAAAATCATTTGATCATAAATGTATGGATTTATTTCTGGATTCAGTCCTAGTGCATTGATCTCTGTGTCTGTCCTTATGCCAGTACCACACTGATTTTGATTCTTGTAGCTTTGTAATCAGTTTTGAAATAGGAAAGTGTGAGTACTCCAACTTTGCTTTTCCTTTTAAAGGTTGTTTTGACTATCCTTGCAATTCTATGTGAATTTTAGAATCCACTTGTCCACTTCTGAAAAAAGTAAGGTAGCTGGGATTTTGTTGGAGATTGCATTGAAATTGTAAATCATTTTCGAGAGCATTGTCATCTTAACAATATTAAGTCTACTGATCCGTAAATGTGAGATATCTTTCCATTTATTGATTGTCTTCAGTTTTTCAGCTGTGTTTTGTAGTTTTCAGTGTACAAGTCCTTCACTTTCTTGATTTAATTTATTCCTGAGTATTTTATTATTTTTAATGCTACTGCAAATAGAATTGTTTTCTTAATTTCTTTTTTTTGCATTATTCATTCCTAGTGTATAGAAATATAATACGTTTTTACCTGTTTATCCTGTATCCTCCACCTTTGCAGAATTTGCTTATAGTTCTAAGTTTTGGTTAAGTTTTTTTGTTTTTTTAAGTTTTTTGGTTAAGTTCTAAGTTTTGGTTTAAGTTTTTTGGTTTGTTTGTGAATTTTTTAGGGTTTTTTACATATAAGAACCTGCCATGTACGAATAGGATAGTTTTACTTCTTCCTTCTAATCTAGATGCCTTTTACTTCTCTTTCTTGACTAACTGCCCTGTGTAAAACCTCCACTACAATGTTGAATAGAAGTGGTGAGAGTAGACATCCTTTCTTGTTCCTGATCTTAGAGAGAACACTTTTGGTTTTTCTCCATTAAGCATGCTGTTGATTGTGTGATTTTCATAAATGCTGCTTATCAGGTTGAGAAATTTTTCTTCTATTCCTAGTTTGTTGAGTGCTTTTATCATGCAAGGGTGTTGGATTTTGCTAAATGTTATTTTTTTTTTTTAAATCTATTGAAATGATCATACAGAGTCTTTCATTCTTGCTAATGTGGTATATTATGTTGATTGATTTTTGTATGTTGAACCACCCTTGCATTAAAGGAATAAATCTCCCTTGGTGTTATGACGTACAATCCTTGTAATATGCTGCTGGATTCAATTTGCATAAAGGATATTGGTCTGTGGTTTTCTTGTGTTGTCTTTGTCTTTGGGATCAGTGTAATAGTGATCTCATGTGATAAGCTATAAAGTGTTTGCTTCTCTTCTGTTTTTTGGAAAAGTTTGAGAAATATGGGCATTAATTCCTCTTTAACCATTTGGTAGAATTCATTGGGGAAGCCATCATCTGGTCCTGGACTTTGTTAGAAGTCTTTTGGTTACTGATTTAATCTCTCTTATTCTCATAGGTTTGTTTAGATTTCTAGTTCATATTCAGTTAATTTTGGCTGTTTCTGTGTTTTTAGGAATTTGTCTGTTTCATCTAGATTATCCAATTTGTTGGCATACAGCTGTTCAGAGTATTCTCTTATAATCCTTTTTATTTCTACAAGGTAAATAATGATATCCTACTTCATTCCTGGTTTTAATAACTTGAGTCTTCTCTCTTTTTTTCTTGACTGATCTAGCTAAGAATTTGCCAATTTTGTTGATCTAAAGGACTAACTTCCGATTTTCTCTATTGTTTTTCTATTCTCTATTTTATTTATCTCTGCTGTAATATTTTTCTCATTCTGCTTGCTTTGGTTTAATTTGCTCTTCTTTCTCTTTTCTTAAAACATAAGCTTATTTTATTAATTTCATGTTTTTCTTCTTTTTAAATGTAGGTGTTTGCAGCCATAAATGTCCCTCTGAGTATTGCTTTTCCTGCATCCCCTAAATTTTGGTATGTTGTATGTTTATTCTCATTCATTTCAAAATATTTTCTGATTTTGCTTGTGATTGCTTCTTTGGTCCCTTGTTTATTCAGGACTATGTTGTTTAATTTCCACATATTTGTGAATTTTCCAAATTTCATTCTATTACTGGTTTCTAATTTCATTCCATGTGGTTAAAGAAGATACTTTGTATGATTTTATACATTTTACATGTACTAAAAGTTGTTTTGTGGCCTAACATGGTTTATCCTGGAGAATGTTCCATGGGTACTTGATAAGAATGTGTATTCTGCTATTGTTGGATGGAGTGTTCTGCAGATGTCTGTTAAGCCTAGTTGGCTTATAATGTTGTTCAAGTCCCCTATTTCCTTGCTGAACTTCTGTCTAGGTGTTCTATACATTATTGGCAGTGAAATACTGAAGTTTTCCAGCTACTAGGGAACGATCTATTTTTTCCCTTTGGTTCTGAAGCAGATACTGATTTGCTTTATGTATTTTGGGGCTCTGTTGTTAGATGCATATATGTTTATAATTGCAATATCTTTTTGATGGATTGGATCTTTTATCATTGAATCACATCCTTCTTTGTGTTGTAACAATTTTTGTCTCAAAGTCTATTTTGTCTCATATTAGTATAGTCACTCCAGCTCTGGTTACTTTTTGTACAGAATAGCTTTTTCCATCCTTCTACTTTCAATATATTTGTATCTTTTAATCAAAAGTGAGTCTCTTATACATGACACATAGTTGGGTCATTTTTTTCAGCCATTGTGCCATTCGATTGGAGGGTTTAATCCATTTACATTTCATGTAATTACTGATAAGGAATCACTTGTTTCTGTCATTTTGTGCCATTACATCTTTATTTTATGTTGGATAGAGATTTTCCAATGTATCATTTTAATTCCCCTGCCATTTCTTTTAATGTATATTCTTGAGTTATTTTCTAAGAGTTCATCCTGGAGATTATAATTGACATTGTAATTTATAACAATCAGGCTTGGATTAATATCAACTTTCTCTCAATATTATATAAAAACTTTGCTCCAATATAGCTTCATCTCCTTGCTTTATGTTGTTGTTGTCATGAATTATATCTTTCTACAATGTGTGCTCATCAACAAAGATTTATAATGGTCATAACAAATTATCCATAATTATTATTTAATACATTTGTCTTCTAAATCTTACAGAAAAATGAAGTTACAGAGAAAAAAATAATAGTACTGGCTTTTATATTTACCCATGTAAGTCTATGTCTTTACCAGTTTTCTTAACTTCTTTGTATAGCTTTAAGCTACTGTCTAGTGTCCTTTCATTTCAGCTTAAAGGACTCCTGTTAGTATTTCTTGTAGGGTAGTTCTACCAGCAGTGAACTCTCTCAGCTTTTTTGTTTGTTTGTTTTAAATCTTGGGATGTCTGATTTCTCCTTCATTTTTGAAGTATAATTTTGCTGAATATAGAATTTTTGATTGAGAGTTTTTTTTCCTCTCAGAACTTTAAATATTGTATCCTATTTCTTTCTAACCTCCATGGTTTCTGATGAGAAACTGGCTATTAATATTATTGAGGGTCCTTTGTATGTGACTAGTCACTTCTCTCTTGCCACTTTCAGGATTCTCTCTGACTTTGGCTTTGAACAGTTTGTTTGAACAGTCTGTGTGGATCTCTTTAAGTTTATCTACTTGGATATTTTGATTTTCTTAAATGTGTAAATTCATGTTTTTCATCAAATTTAGGAAGTGTATTACCACTTTTTCTTTAAATGTCCTTTATTCCCCTTTCTCTCTCCTCATCTAGGATTCCTATTATGCATATGTTGGTATGTCTGATGGTGTCTCAGAGATCTCTTGGGTTCTGTTCATTTATATTCGTTATTTTTTCTTTCAGTTTTTCAGACTGAATAACTTCAGTGGACCTATCTTCAAATTTGATGATTCTTCCTTCTGCCTGTTCGAAACTGGTATGATCCCCCCTATTTAATTTTTTATTACAGTTATTGTACTTTTTAACTCCAGAATCTCTATTTGATACCTTTTTATAATTCCTGTCTTTTTATTAGTATTCTCTGTTTGGAGAGACATTATTTGCATAGTTTCCTTTAGCTCTTTGGTGATATCTAAAATAGCTTGTTCAAAGCCTTAATCTGGAAAGTCCAAGTCTGAGCTTCTGCAAGGGCAGTTTAGTTTCTCTTAATTGCTTTTTTCCCTATGTATGAGCCATATGCTCTTGTTTCTTTGCACCCCCTTTCCTTTGCTTTCTGTGTGCTGGATGCCCAGCCTTCCTTCCATTGTTCAGCTACGTGTCTTCCCTCTTCAGAACCTTTGTCCATGATGATCCTTTTACCTGGAATGACTGCACGTACCCGCCCCCCTCCCAACCCCTTTACCTCCTAAATACCTTTTACCTCCTAAAGACTCACATTAAAATATTAGCTACTTGTAAGTATGAATAATAGATTGAAAACTGTGGTCTGCGGTAAACAAAACTGTCTTTATCTTTCTATATCTCTGAATCATCTCTGAGCTCTCACTCCATGGGCTGTGGAAGGGAAGGGAGAATTACATGGTTCTGTGGTTTCTACCCCCACCTATGCCCATTTCTGGATCGTGCATGGAATGTGGCAAGCCTCATCTTGCCCCATAAAGCTGTTTCCTCTGGACTCAGTCTGTCCCCTCACCATCAACAAGGACTAGCCCCTTCCACTCTAGCCCCTAAAACTTATGTTCCTCTCTTGTCTCTCCTTCTGATAGCTGGAAATCTCTTCTTTGTGTCAGAGAACTGATTCTTTCTTCGTATTTCTGGCCAAGACTCTTTGTCTATGCCTCATATCTGTGCCTGGAAATGAACGTATAGGGTTAGACTATTGGTGAATAAAGTAAGGCCACTGCCCCTCCAGGTGAACAAAACTGACATGGGGTTCCTGGAGGCTCTCGGGAAAGCAGGACCAAGGATAGTCCTTTGCCTCTCACTTGGAGTTTCGAGTTCTTAAACTATGTCTGATGGACCAGGGTGGACTGAGGGAGACCAGATGGCAGGAAAGGCCTAGAGGGTCTGAGGGAGGCTAGTCCTGGGAATAGGGTCAGGGAACCTGCCTGGTTGGCCTGGACTCAGCTCCAGGACTGGGCAGCTAGAGGAGAGAGGGATTCTAGTCAGGGAACTTTGCTGTCAGGATCTTCTAATATGATTATCTCAATGCTGTTTGACACGAGAGAGAATGAAGGAGTGAATGAATAAATGGAAGGAACCCTGGGGACCAGGCCACCTTGGGGAGCTGCAGCAATGGCTGGGGAGTGACTTTCCAGGGGCATGATGGATATCCATGGTGATGGGGCAGCATATGGGCTTCACGGGGGAAGTGAGAGTAACCAGAATTGGGGAAAGGACATGTGGGATATGGACATATGGGATAGGCTGGGTGAGGAGTGATGTGGGGACTGTGTAGAAACAGGACTCCTGGGACCTGGCAGTTGGGAGCTTAGAGTCATTATTCATGGACAATCATGGAAACTTGACTTTGTTTCATGGTCTCTGGCTGGTGGGGATCGAGGATCTTTGGATTCCATCTGAAAAAAAGAGAGTAAGGGAGAATGAGAAACAGAGAGAACAAGGACATAAGAACACAGAGTGAGGCTAAGGAGGAGATGTGGTGGGAAGAATAGAGATGGATGAAGACAAAGGGCGAAGGAAAGAGGGATGAGGAGAGAGAGAAAGAGGGAAAAGCAGTTAGCAATGGATACAAGTTGGAAGTGAAAGGCATCTGGCAACCTTGCATTGCCTATGAAATGATATTAACATTTTATTATTGTAAGGTGAGCTTTTTAAAACGGAATTTTAAATGTTACCCTGCTGTTCCGGAACACAAAAACCTTTAATTTTATGCAAATGAACAGCGAGGAGCTGAGCGCTTAATGTAAACGAACACTTTCTTTGTAGGAGAGGTTGGAAGAGAGAAAAAAAAAATTCCCCAGGATTCTTTAATTGCTGTCTGAAATTATGTAAATCCCAGCACCAGGCAGAACACAATTACCCCGCGGCCCTCCCTGCCAGCGCCGCTAATGTCTAACAAAATATCGGTGGGTGACATTTAGACGAGGTAATGCAAATGAGAATTAATTTTTTTTCCAAGACAAAGGGCAGCTGAAAGATCACCTCATTCATATACAGGAGCGGAGAAAGCTTGCAAATGCTGGGGGTGGGGTGGGGTGGATGGGGAGCCCAGGGTGCCAGTCTCCCTCTTGTGCCTGGGTCTCTGAAATTCTGGCCTCAGGGAGCCTTAGGTCACTAACCCTCTGACTGCAGCTCCCAAGCAGTTCTTCATGGAAACTGGGTTAACAAATGTAAATAGCCATTAAAAAATACTCCGTGACCCGTTCTCAATTCCATGCTCATGGCAGGCCCACAGAGTGCTAACATCAACTTCTTATCTGAAGGAGGAAACTGAGGCTTGGGGATCTGAAGACCCAGTCAAAGGCACACAGTTAACTCCAGTGGCAAGAACGGCATCAACTAGGGAAGGAAAGATGTTGGTTTTGTGTTTCTGTCTCTCATTCTTCCTTCCGTCCTCCCTCCCTCCCTTCCTTCCTTCCTTCCTTCCTTCCTTCTTCTTTCTTTCTTTTCATCCTTCTTTCCTTCCTTCATCTTTCCACTTATGGAAATGTTTTTCATTTTCTAAAATGCTTTTAGTACAGAGAGCTTGAAGAGAGAAAACCAGGGTCAAGCACTCACTTCCACCCCAAATTCTTTTCTCAGCATGAAATAAGTTCCATATATGTAACCCAGCTTGGTCAGCTCCCACTTATTCTTTCAGTCTCAGCATAAAGTCTTCAGTTGCCTCCTTGGGGAAGCCTTCCTTGACCAACTCCCCATCCAAACACCCAAAACTTTGACTTCTAAGCACTTACCAAAAACTGCAAGGCCAAGTCTCTTCCCTGTGAGATGGTAGGTAAGTTCTGCAAGGCAGGGGCAGGGTCCCTTGTGGTTGTCACTATAGCCCTGGTGTCTAGAACACTACCTGGCACCGCCTTTGCAGAAACATATTTAATGACTTTATGAATAAATTCGTGATCTAAAAGGAGATTGTGTATTGGTCAAGGTGAGCATAATGGTTTATGCATGTAAACATGTGAAGCAGAGGCCAGGTGTGGTGGCTCATGCATATAATCCCAGCACTTTGGGAAGCCAAGGCAGGCCGATCACCTGAGGTCAGGAGTTCGAGACCAGCCTGGCCAACATGATGAAACCCCATCTGTACTAAAAATACAAAAAAATTAGCCAGGTGTCATGGCACAGGCATGTAATCCCAGCTACTCAAGAGGCTGAGGCAGGAGAATCGCTTGAACCTGGGAGGTGGAGGGTGCAGCGAGTGGAGATTGTGCAACTGCACTCCAGCCTGGGTGACAGAGCGAGACTCCGTCTAACAATAAGTAAATAAATAAATAAGTGAAGCAAGAAGTAGTAATGATTCTCTTAACAATCACTGCTGGAATTCTAGAAATATATTTAACAGTTGGAAGGGTGGCAGGAAATGTTTGGGAGGGCAGAGGTCAGGGATCTTTCAGGTTAAGAGAGCTGTCTCCCAATAGTCTCAAAGCCGGCACAACTCACATCTTCAATTCTGCAGATGACCGTAACTTAGTTTAGTCAACTCCTGAGTATTTGTATGAGCCTCTTCTGCCAGTTTTTAATCTTGAGATAAATCCTCTAATCACTATGAAAGATGCTTCGGGCTTGACCCAAATCTGAAGGTATCCAAATCTATCATTAAAAAGAAAACAAGCCAAGTGCAGTGGCTCACCTCTCTAATCCTAGCACTTTGGGAGACCGAGGCAAGAGGATTGCTTGAGCCCAGGAGTTCAAGACCAGCCTGGGCAACATAGTGAAACCCGGTCTCCACAAAAAATAAATTTAGAAAAAATTAGCTGTGTGTGGTGGCATGCAATCTGTAGTCCCAGCTACTTGGGAGGCTGAGGTGGGAGGATTGCTTGAGCCCAGGAGATCAAGGTGGCAGGGAGCCACGATCATGCCACTGTACTCCATCCTGGGCAACAGAGCAAGACCTTATCTCAGAAACAAAACAAGACAAAATACATTCTCTATGTGTTTGTTATTATTACTTTAAAAATACATTATCTATATCTACAGCTTTTAAAGAATGATCTGATATTTGTTCCTCTGTTTTTCTTCTTTAAAAATAACCTAAAACCTATGTAGATCAACAACCATAGGAGAAATTGAGAAATTTTTCTAACTTCCCACCAAAAAACGTGAGGTCCAGACAGTTTTAAAGTGAATTCATTCAAACCCACTAAGACCAGGTCTTATTAATACTTTTAAATTCCTTTGGAACACAGAGAAATAAGAACTTTCTTTTTCTTTTTTTCTTCTTCTTCTTCTTTTTTTTTTTTTTGAAAGCAGTACCAACATAATACTTCTCAAGGTCCAGGAGGAAAAAAGAAATTGCTCCGGATATGTCAGACAGAGGTAATTTAATATGGAAATTGGTCACGCCTGTGATAAGAATGCCGAGAAGCTAGACGGGATAGTGAGGTGACCCAGACATTGGCAAGAGCAAGAAGCTGCCACTGCAGGAAAGAGAAAGAGAAGATGTGTTGCCACGGACCAAAGGCAGAGGTCACCGGGAGGCAGCTGGAGCCAGGGAAGATGCGCAGCTGATGATGGAGAGGCTCCTGAAAAGGGAGGGAGAGAGAAGCGCCACCCAGGCCTTTTCCTTCTTGCAGCTCTCTAGTCCCTGCCGGTGCCTTCTATTGGGTTTACCTAGCTGGGATCCAGCTGACAAAGGAAGCTGGGAAATGCTACCTCTCCGGGTCAGCTCCCCAGTCCCCATTCAGAACAGAGCAGAGAAAGGTGGAAGATTGGATGAAAGAGCAAACAGGCAAAACCTTGAACCTGCTGAGACAGAGGCTGAAATAGACCTCTGGAACAAAGGCCCCCGATGATCATCAAAGTCAGGCTGATGGGGCAGTGTTAATGAATGATGAGATGGATGACTGGAGCTCTCTGGTCAACCTTAACGCCCCAAGAACAGAAAAACAGATCTTTCAGCACCGCTGGTGGAAGCGCATACCACCACCTCTGAAGAATTTGAACAAAAACACTGAACCTGAATTTGATGAAGCCTCTAAAACCAATCGTGAGTTTACAGAAGGGACATTGAAACATGTTAAAAGACTTCACAAGAGATCGGGGCTTGGTGGCTCATACCTGTAATCCCAGCACTTTGGGAGGCCAATCCAGGCAGATGACTTGAGGTTGGGAATTCAAGACCAGTGTGGCCAATATGATGAAACCCTGTCTCTATTAAAAATACAAAAATTAGCCAGGCAAGGTGGTGCATGTCTGTAATCCCAGCTACTTGGAAGGCTGGGGCAGGAGAATCACTTGAACCCGTAAGGTGGAGGTTGCAGTGAGATGAGATCCCACCACTGAACTCCAGCCTGGGCAACAGAACAAGACTCCATCTCACACACACACACACACACACACACACACAAATAATATAAATTTTAAAAAAAAAGACTTCACAAGACACATCAACAAAATGGAGAAAATAGCAACTCTACAGGGCAGTTGACTGGTTTCTTCAACAAATAAATTATAAAAACCAAAAAGTGGGGCAACTTAAAGACCAAAAGACACTTAGGGGACCTGTCAACCAAATGCAATGCATGAACCTTGATTTTTGTTTCGTTCTTGAGTCAAAATAAATCAACTGTGAAAAAACATTTATGAGACAATCAAGGAAACCCGAACACTAATTGGATATTTGATGAGATCAAGGAATTCTAGTATTTTTTTTAGGTGTGATGGTGGTGGTATAGCAATGTTTTGTTTCGTTTTTGTTCCAAAAGAGTCCTTTACTTTTAGAAAGACACATGGAAATTTTTCAGATAAAATGATTTGATGGCTGAGATTTGTTTCACAATAATTCAGTGGGGTCTTGGAAGATGGAGGGATAGAGACAAACTAGATATGAATTGATAATTGTCAAAATTAAGTGATAAGTATATGGAAGTGACCTCTATTATGCTCTACTTTTGTGTATTTTCATTTTATTTTTATTTTTTATTTTTTGAGATGGAGTCTCACTCTGTCATCCAGGCTGGAGTGCAGTGGCACAATAGCAGCTCACTGCAACCTCTGCTTCCTGGGTTCAAGGGATTCTCCTGCCTCAGTCCCCTGAGTAGCTGGGATTACAGGTGCATATCACCACACCCAGCTAATTTTCTGTATTTTCGGTAGAGACGGGGTTTTGCTATGCTGGCCAAGCTGGTCTTGAACTCCTGACCTCAGGTAATCCCCCTGCCTCAGCATCCCAAATTGCTGGGATTACAGGCATGAACCACTGCATCTGGACAACTTTTGTGTATATTTAAAGTTTTCTGTAATATAAAGTTTTAAATATTTGAAAAGGAAAATAACAGTCCAAACAAACTTAGCAATGTTTAGCCAAAAGATGTACTCTATGTATTCACATTTATATATATGTATATATACACACACATACATTTATATTATGTATATATGTAATTATGTAAGTAAAGAAAATGAGAAGTACATATATTTAAAAGAGGAATCTACACAAAGAAAATGGAATACCTTATGAGATATATATAAGAAAAATTGGGCTGGGCATGGTGGCTCACGCCTGTAATCCCAGCACTTTGGCAGGCCGAGGCAGGCAGATCACGAGGTCAGGAGATCGAGACCATCCTAGCTAACACGATGAAACCCCATCTCTATTAAAAATACAAAAAAGTTAGCCAGCTTTGTGGCGGGCGCCTGTAGTCCCAGCTACTTGGGAGGCTGAGGCAGGACGATGGCATGAACCCCAGAGACGGAGCTTGCAGTGAGCCGAGATTGCACCACTGCACTCCAGCCTGGGCGACAGAGCACGACTCCATCTCAAAAAAAAAAAAAAGAAAGAAAAATTGACTAATTGGAAATCCATTCCTTGCTCTAGGTAGGAAGCTTAATATTATAAAAAATCAATTCTCCATTAAGTAATCTATACATTAAATGAAATCTTAATAAAAATCCTAGCAGGTTTTTTTTTTTTTGAACTTGATAAACAAATTTGGAGATGAAAATCAGGAAAATACAGACACAGAAGAATCATGAGAATCATGAAGAGAGATTTCTCCTTATAGGACTATGGTAAACTGAGAAGGCCTCCTGGTATAATATACCTCAAAGTTCTGCGTGAAATTTTAAAATGTGCTTTTAAGTCTGCTTCTGAGCAGACAATAAACAGATCCCCAAGACTGTGAAAGGCACGATTCCAGAAAAGAAGCCTGGTTCCTCAAAGTATCCTCTGATCCCATGCAAGGAGGGAAACTGGATCAAGAACTCCCATCAATCTGTTACCTTGAAAGATAAATTCCTTAGGAAATGGGTTCATTTGCAAAGAAACACCACCACCAACAATATCGCCTCCCGTGAGGGATACTTGATGTCTTGACCTTGTTCTGATGAGTGAAAAAAACACAAGTTTCCCTAGAGAATCCCAAACCATAAACAGATCATCTCACGGATTGTTAGAATTCATACTCTCTGTGTAGCCCACACACCACCCCGCTAACAACAACAAAAGAAAGCTAGAGATTAGCTTGAAGTGTTTCTGTTATGTCAGTGTCTCCAGGAACCTAGTAGAAACCAAAGAAAAAATTTCTGTGGTTTCTGTGGTTTCAAAGAAAGAACGCATCTTAAACCAAAGTCTCAAAGAATGCCACTAGATAAATAGCAAATAAATGATTGTGAGTTTACTATAAAAACTCCCAAAACACACAAATGAACAAAGCCCCCATGCGTGGGCGGTAGCAGAAATGAAAGACTACAGAATCAGACCTGCAAAGACAGTAGATACTGGCACTGTTAAGGGCAGAATATAAAATAGTTTTGTCTGGCCTGGCATGATGGCTCACACCTGTAATCTCAGCACTTTGGGAGGCCGAGGTGGGTGGATCACTTGAGGTCAGGAGTTCAAGACCGGCCTGGCCAACATGGTGAAACCCTGTCTCTACTAAAAATACCAAAAAAAAAAAAAAAAAAAAAAAAACAGCGGGGCATGGTGGGATGTGCCTGTAGTCCCAGTTACTTGGGAGGCTGAGGTGGGAGAACCGTTTGAGCCCAGGAGCAGGAGGTTGCAGTGAGCTGAGATCACGCCACTGCACTCCAGCCTGGGTGTATGGATTAAATGTAGATCAGACATGGTCCAAGTAAAGAATAATGAATGAACTGGGAGACAGAGCTGAACAAATGACCAATGATGAAGCACAGACAGAAAGAAAATGGGAAACATGAAATAAAACTATGGCATATCAATGATAGAGATACTGAGTCTAAAAACACATTTTTTTTTTTTCTAGAGGAAGGATATAATCAAGAGAATGGGGAGTGGAGGAGATAATATTAGAAGAGATATTATCAATTTTCAGAATTGATGAAAGACACAAATATTCAGACTGAGGAAGTCTAGTAAATCTGAGCATAACAAATAAGGAATCCATACCTAGCCATTTTGCAATAAACCCGAAAAATAGCAAAGACAAAGTGACAATCAAAAAAGCAGCCAAAGGCCGGGTGCAGAGGCTCACACCTGTAATCCTAGCACTTTGGGAGGCCAAGACAGGAGGATTGCTTAAGGTCAGGAGTTTGAAATCAACCTGGGCAACATATCGAGACCTCATATCTACAAAAAAATTTAAATAATCAGCTGGTCATGGTGGTTCACAGCTGTAGTTCTAGTCTCTTGGAAGACTGAACCAGGAGAATAGCTTGAGCCCGTGAGTTTAAGGTTGCAGTGAGCTGGGATCACATCAAGCTGCACCACAGCCAGAGGGTGACACAGCGAGACCCTGCCTCTTTTTTTTTTTTTTTTTGAGATGGAGTCTCACTCTGTCACCCAGGCTGGAGTGCTGTGGCATAATCTCAGCTCACTGCAACCTCCGCCTCCTGAGTTCAAGTGATGCTCCTGCCTCAGCCTTCTGAGTAGCTGGGATTACAGGTGCCCACCACCACTCGCAGCTAATTTTTGTGTTTTTAGTAGAGATGGGGTTTCCGCATGTTGGCCAGGTTGGTCTCGAACTCCTGACCTCAGGTGATCTGCCCACCTCAGCCTCTCAAAGTGTTGGGATTACAGGTGTGAGCCACCACGCCTGGCTGACCCTGTCTCTAAATAAATAAATAAAATTTTTAAAAAAGGCAGCCACACAGAAAAAAGCAGATTACCTACATAACAATGACAGACAGGTGACTTTTCATAAGCAATGATGAAACCCAGAACACAATAGAATCTTTTTCAAAATGTGTGGTCAACAAAGCTATCGCTCAAGAACAATCATAAAATAAAGTCATGTTCAAGCACATAAAAACCCAGAGAATTAATATTAACAGACTCTCACTAAAACATCTAAAAAAGTGTCCTGCAAAGGAAAATGACCCTAACAGGAAAGTTTGAGATGTAGATAGAAATGATGAGCTGAGAAAATGGTGACTATATTAGCATATCCAAATAAATATTTATTCTATAAAATGGTAAAAATTGTAATACCAAACGTGGGGGGTTACAAAAGAATAGAAGAAAATACGGGATTCGATGGTTAATTTTAGCTGTCAGTTTACTGGATTGAGGGATGCCTAGATGGCTGGCGAAGCGTGGTTTCTGAGTGTGCCTATGAATGTTTTCAGGGAAGACTGGCATGTGAGTCAGGGAACTGAGAGAGGAACACTCGCCCTCAATGTCGGTAGGCATCATCTAATTATTGGGAAAAGGGATTGGGACCAACAGGCAGGCAGAAGGGAGGGGGATTCTCTCTCTCTGCTCTTTCTCCCTTCCATAGCAGGCCACCTTTTTTCCTCCTGCCTTTGGACATCAGACTTCAGTTTCTTTAGCTTGTGGGCTCTGACACTTGCACCAGTAACCTCCTGGGGCTCTTGGGCCTTTGGAGGCCTCACCATGGGCTTCCCTGATTCTGAGGCTTCTGAACTTGGATTGAGCCAAGCTACCCACTTCTCTGGTTCTCCAGCTTGCAGAGGGTGGGACTTCCCCATCTCTGTGATTGTGTGAGCCAAGTCTGCTAATAACCCCCCACCTTGTATTATATCCCATTGGTTCTGCCTCTCTGGAGAATCCTGACTAATACATTGGGTATCAATAACACACAAGTCAAGCAGGGTTTTCTGAGTTAAAGTGTTTTAAGGTCCTTGTATTGTTTGAGAGAAGGGTAATTTCAGAATTTATTAAACAAAACATGCCTGTTAATTTTAATCTTTATGTGAAAATAATTTGGTGGTGGTTTTAAGCCATTAAGTTTTGGCTTGTTTGTTATCCACCAATAGTTAATGAATACATTTGCCCTACCTGCTATTAAAAATGCATTTTAAAGTTACAATATTAAAGCAGTCAGGTACTTGTACATAAATAAACACACAAAATAATGGGACAGACTAGAGTCTAAAAATAGACACAAATAGAGGAAAAAAAAAAAAAGACCGGACGCAGTGGCTCACACCTGTAATCCCAGCACTTTGGGAGGCTGAGGCAGGTGGATCACTTGAGGTCAGGAGTTCCAGACCAGCCTGGCCAACATGGTGAAACCCCATCTCTACTAAAAATACAAAGTAAACCAGGTGTGGTGGCATACGCCTGTAGTCCCAGCTACTTGGGAGACTGAGACAGGAGAATTGCTTGAACCCAGGAGGCAGAGGTTGCAGTGAGCCGAGATTGCACCCTAGCCTGACCAAGACACCATCTCAAAGAAAAAAAAAGGTATTCAACAAGTGGTGTTGAGACAATTAGCTGGCCATTTGGAGGGAAAAAAAAAAAAAAAAAAAGGCTGACACTGTTCACTTTCCAGCACTGTTGGGTGGTGAATTTTTTTGTTTTGTACAACGTGTATAATTATTACCTCTGTATGTGTAAGTCCAGTAGGAACAAAACTCTCAAGGGTTTTACTTTTATCATGTACCATTCATCATGAATGAAAACTATAAGACGAAAACCATAAAGTACTAAGTTTAAGTAGAAGTGTGTAGTCGTGACAATAAGTGCATACAGAACGTCGTGTGCTCCTCCACGAGTCACAGCCTGCTTCGCAGTTAAGTTAGAGTTGTATTATGTTTGCACCCTGGGGAAAATGCTGCTAGTCACTTACCCAAGACCTAACCTCCTTCTTGTTTCCCCCAATGGAAGGTTGATATTGAGGAAGCTGCAATATGCCCTTCTAGAGGAATAACGAACAGAAGCACAATAAAGTGTGAGGTAAAAAAAAAAAAGGTTTGCAGAAGGAGAGGCAATTGAGAAAAGTGAACTAATTAAAGGTATTCGTGAGGCCGGGTGCGACGGCTCGTGTCTGTATTCCCAGCACTTCGGGAGGCCAAGGTGGGCAGATCACAAGGCCAAGAGATCAAGACCATCCTGGCCAATACGGTGAAACCCCGTCTCTACCAAAAATACAAAAATTAGCTGGGCGTGGTGCCCAGCCTGTAGTCCCAGTTACTCAGGAGGTTGAGGCAGGAGAATCGCTTGAACCCAGGAGGCTAAGGTTGCAGTGAGCTGAGACTGAACCACTGCACTCCAGCCTGGTGACAGAGTGAGACTCCGTCTCAAAAAAGAAAGAAAAGAAAAGAAAAGAAAAGAAAAGAAAAGAAAAGAAAAGAAAAGAAAAGAAAAGAAAAGAAAAGAAAGAGAGAGAGAGAGAGAGAGGGAGGGAGGGAGGGAGGGAGAGAGAGAGAGGAAGGAAGGAAGGAAGGAAAGAAGGAAGAAAGGAAGGAAGGAAGGAGGAAAAAGGAAGGAGAAGGAAAAGGAAAGAAAAGGAAGAAAAAGGAAGAAAGGAAAAGAAAGAAAAAGAGAGTGGAAGGACATATAACAAAAGTTATTACCTCTCAGTTGTTGAAGCACAATGATTTTTGTGTTCATCTTCACATAGTTCTGCATTTTCCAGGTTGCTAGGAGCATAAATTGTATTTTTATTAGAAAAAGTAAATGCTCAGCGTGTTCTGAGTTGTAATCCATTTATTCAAAATAGCACACTGTTTCACATGTTTTTACAAACCAGGTCTCCTCATCATGAACTGTTGCCTCCTTTGCCAACATTTTTTATTGGTGTCTTGATTTTTCCCTTATTGATATAGATCCCTTATTGATATAGACTGATTGATAATAAGGATAGTAACCCTTTCTGATTCTTTCCTTAGTTTGTCACTTGCCTTTTAATTCTGACAATGGGATTTTTAACTTAAAGAATTAAATTATTGGAATCAAATGAAATTTATCAATGTGTTCCTTGATACTTATTCCTCAGCTGGTCTGCCTGGGAAGTCCTCACTTTGATGGAGTTAAATATGCCCTTTATTAGAATACACATTCTTCTAGTTTTCTGACTTTACTTTTCATTCTGTAAATCCTATGGACATCGTATTCGTATTTGGTATGGATAAAAATATAACTTGAGGTTGTTTTTTAACCAAAACATTTTAGTCACTTCCTCTACCCTCATCAGTCAAATAATTGCTCCTTCCCACCCTTCTTCCTCATAGTGATTGAGATGTTTTCTGTTGGCAGATGTTGCTGGTTTCCTAGAATAATTAACCCTTCTTACCAACAGAATCTTAATTTTGTTTGGGGAAGGATTGTGCCCACCTATTTTTTAAAAAGTGTTTTTCCAACTGGGTGAGGTGGCTCATGCCCTATAATCCCAGCACTTTGGGAGGCTGAAGCAGGAGGATGACTTGAGATAGGAGTTCAAGACCAGCCTGGGTATCAAGAAAGGCCTCTGTCTCTACAGAAAATTTAAAAATTAGCTGAGCATGGTGGCAGGTGCCTGTGGTCCCAGCTACTCTGGAGGCTGAGGTGGGAGGATCTCTTGAGCCCAGGAGTGAAGGCTACAGTTGTCTATGATCACACCATTGCAATCCAGCCTGGGCGATAGAGAGAGACCCTTTCTACTAATAAAAAAATATATATGTGTATCAGCTTCCCTTATAGTTGGGGTAGTAGTTGACCCAAGTCTGGGCAATGAGATATAAGTGCATATCTGCTGAGGACTTAACGGGAGGTAGTTCTACTTCTAGATATAGATATCATTCTTTCTTCCTCCTCCCTCCCTTCCTCTCTCCCTTCCTCACTCCCTCCCTTTCCTCCTTCTTCGTATGTCTATAATGTGGATGGGATGTCTCAAGATGGGGCAGCCATTCTTCCAGTCCTAGATAGAAGGCACTCACCAAGCATGGTGGAAGAGAAAGGAAGAAGCTCTAATCCCAGAGTGGATGTATCATCTTGAACTGCCCGCCCTTGGCTAGCTTGTTTCATGAGAGAAACAATACCCTAAACACCAACAGCCAGGTTTCTGTTACATGTAACCAAATGCAACTTACATGTTAATGGAAATTATGCTTTAATGAAACATCTTATTTTTGAGTCCTTACAGCTAAAGTCTGTTTCCAGGCTATTTATCATGTTCTATTGAGTTGTCTGTGAAATACAGTAAAAGTGATATTCTTTTTTAAATGACTGCATTACTGTGCAGTAAGTTTTATTATTGGATGGATCTAGTGTCCCCTCATTACCTCTCTTTTTTCAACAACTCAACACTTTATTCCTCCTGATGAGCTTCAGAATACTTTATCAGATTGGTTCAACCCATTTTGTCCTTTGAAAGGAACTGTATTAAACCTATTAACTAATTTAGGAAGCATAAATATCTTCACAATATTTCATCTTCTTATGCTTGAGCATGGAATACGTTTTCATTTTTTTTCAGTCCTGTATATCTCTGTAAAAGATTTGGAGCATTCTTCACATAAAATTTCTGTGCTTTTTTTAAACGATTACTGCTAAATATTTTATGTTTTTATTGCAATTGTAAATAGAATCTATTTCCTATTATATCTTATAACTGGTTATTGCCAGGAGATAAAAAGCTATTGATTTTCAAATATTTATCTTGTATTTGACTACTAATTATCCTAAGAGTTCTTCAGTTAATACTTTTATGTTTTCTAGGTATATAATTATATAATCTGTAAGTGATAATGATTTCATCTTTTCCCTTCAAATACTTAGACCTCTTATCTATGTTTATGTATTTTAATGCATTGAACAAAACAGTGTTGAATAAAAATAGAAGTAGTCATGCTTGTTTTGCTCTTGATTTTCAAGAGAATGCCTCTATTGTATCCCCATAATTCTATTGTTCTCTTAATATAAGTATGCTTTATTATGTTAATGAATATTCTCCTCTTCCTGGTTTTTAAACAGGTTTTAAATATTAGCAATGAGTGTTAAATTTTATTCTTGCCTTTTTCGCGTTCATTGAGGTTATCTCTTGTTTTTGTTATTGGTCTTTCTGATATGATATATTATGCTATTGGGTTTCTTACAAGAAATCCTTGAAATCCTGTGATAAATTGCACTTTTTCATAAAAGGTGATTTTCTGAATACCATAATAGATTTTAATTTACTAATTAAAAAATATTTTTCACATTTTAATTTACAAATTAGGTTTATCTATAACTTTCTTTCCTTTAAAAAATGTTTGTGCTATCTCTGTTCACCGTTGGCTTCAGATTCTACTAACTTCATAAAAGGAAATAGTTAAGGTAGATTAAATTAGTTAGAATTATGCAACCAAATCTTTACTCCTTTGCAGTAGAATTTGACGTCCACATCCTTGTCATATCTTCATGGTGTGCAGAGTGTATGTTCTGCCCCTTGACATTGGGCTTAGCTATGTGACTTGCTTTGGACAATGAAACATGAGTGGATGTTTTAACAGCAGAAGCTTAACATGTGCTTAAACCGTGTAATTGCTTTCCTGCAATTCTGCCATCACTACAAGAAGAACATCAGCTAGTTTACTGGTCCAAAAGATGAGATAAACATGGAGTACACCTGGATCCTACCTTCAGCTTGGATCCAAGTCCAGCCAAGCCAAGATGAGATAAGCCAATACCCAGATGACCTATAGGCATGTGAGCAACGATAAATGATTGTTATTTTAAACCATGTAGTTTGGAGGTGCTTTGTTATGTAGTAGTATTGTGGTAATAGCTGACTGATGCACTAGATAACTTTGCACCTTTTTCCTGTGTTCTGGAACCATTTATTATACCCACAGGAATTATTATTTTTTGCTCACACGATTAAAAGAATTCACCAATATATCCAGCTTTTAAATGTCTGCCTTGCTTTGCTGAGGGGTTTGAATTTGTTCGATTTGTTTCTTTTTCTTTCAAATCATTTAAAAATAAAATAAGACATTACAGATAGTTGAATGTTCTAAATTCTTCCACGGCCCTATCCCTCTTTCTCCCTCCCCAGAGATAACCATGATCTGGACCCCAAGTGTATTATTTCCTCCAAGTTAGAAAACTTTTGCTACATAAGATACATATACGTAAAAATATATAATGTTGTTTTACCTGTTTTAAAATTGTATATATTGCTAAATAAATCGTACTATAATATAATGTCCTATTTGATGGGCTTTTGTTGTTTCTCCTTCTTTTCTGCAACTACAACAGTGTTTCAATAAACACCTTTGGCCCAGCAATGTGGCTCAACCTGTAATCCCAGCACTTTTGGGAGGCCAATGCAGGAGGATCGCTTGAGCCCAGGAGTTCGAGACCAGCCTAGGAAACATAGGGAAACCCCATCTCTACAAATACTCAGGGGCCTAAGGCGGGAGGATCACCTGAGCCCGGGAGGTCAAGGATGCAGTGAGCCAAGATCACTGTGCTGCACTCCAGCCTGGGCAACAGAGCAAGACTCTGTCTCAAAACAAACAAAAAAAAAACCACACACAAAACAAAACAAAACAAAACAAAACAGCCACCCTTGTACATGTTCCTTTAGACATCATGTCTGAATTTCTTTGGGCAGTGGCTTTCAAGTATTTTAAAACTTCAACTAATAATCACAAGTTATTTTACAGCACAATGCAAGGCACATATGTGTATTATTAAAGCAAAAGTTTTATAAAATAATATTTATCCTTATAAGTGATGCAATCTAATAATTTCCATTCTGTTCTATTTATTTTGATACTGGCTTCTACTCTCCAAATCGAGTTCATGACTTTTTAATGGATCATGACACCAGTTTGCCAAACAATACTCTAAGGCACGTGCCTCAAAGTAGAACTGCTTAGTTGGATGTGAGCATCTTCAGGTTTATTAGCTATTCTAATTGCTCTCCAAGGTGATTATAACTATTTTATTCTTACCAGCCGTGTACAAGAGTTTCCATTTCTCAGCATTCCCATCTATGCTTGGTACTGTTAGATTTCTCAATTTTTGTCAATCTGATGGATATTTGAAATGGTTTCTCATTGTTTTAGTTTGTATTTTCTAGTACTAGCGACATTAAACATCTTTCCACAAGTTCATTTGCCACTTGGGTTTCCTCATCTCTAAATAATTTGTTACTCATATACTTTGTCCATTTTTTATTAGGTTAGTTGCCTTTTCTTCTTACTTTGTAGGATATTCTAAATCTAATTTATTGCTATGTACTGAGACAAATATCTTCTCTGAATATGTGTGCCAAATCTTTTTACTCTCTAGATAAACAGAAGGTCTCAAGCTTAATATAATTAAGATTATCAATTGTTTCACTTATACTTTGTGCTTTTTGGTCTTATTTAGGAAGACTTTCCTACTCTATGTTTATAAAGTTACTTGCCTAAATTTTTTTCCAACTGTTTTAATGTTTTGCTTTTCACATTTATATCTTAATTCATCCACAAACTGCATATTGTAATTGTTTATGGTATAAGATAAGGATATGTATTTTTCATGTGGATAACCAATTGTTCTAATCCATTCTTTCCTTGATGATTTGCGATCCTGACTCTGTAATATACCATCTTTTTTTTTTAATGCAGAAGATTGATTTCTGGCATCTTCATTTTATTTCATTTGTCTATTTTGTAGCTCATGCTACATTGCCTTATTAACTTTTACTTTTATACTCTTAATGGTTAGTTCAATCTTTCTTTAGGGAGTAGGTTTTTATAACTTTTAAAATATTTTTCAATATTATTAGTCCATTTAGGTTTTTTTTTTAATTAAACTTTGAGTCAATTTGATAATTTATATTGTCCCAGGTAATTATCTTTTATTGAAATTTTAACATATAAGTACAGAGATTCCCATAATAATCCCTTATAATGTTATTTTAAAAAATCATTTCTTTAGCTTTTGTTTTATCTCATTTCTCAATTGTATCTTGATATATTAATATTCTGTCTGATATTGTTTGATTTGTCAGAGGTTTGCCTGTTTTTGTTTTTACAAAGACCTTTCTGTTTCGATGTAGCTGGATTTTTGGTTTCTCTAGAGGATTCTGTTAACCTTTAGTTTTACTGTGTTCAGAGAAAGAGACTTAGAAATTTTAGCTTTTTAAATATATTAGCTGACGATAAGATTTGGCTCTGTGTCCCCACCTGAATCTCATCTCGAATTGTAATCCCCACATGTCGAGGGAGGGACCTGGTTGGGGGTGATTAGATCATGGAGGTGGTTTCCCCCATGCTGTTCTCATGATAGTGAGAGAGTTTTCACGAGAGCTGATGGTCTTAAGTGTGGCACTTCCTTGCTCTTTCACACTCTCTCTTCTGCCGCCTTGTGAAGAAGGTACTTGCTTTTCCTTTGCCTTCCGCCATGATTGTAAGTTTCCTGAGGCCTCCCAGCCATGTGGAACTGTGAGTCAATTAGACCTTTTTTCTTCATAAATTACCACTCTCAGGTAACGTCTTTATAGCAGCATGAGAATGGATTAGTACAGCTGCTACATAAACAATTTTTATAAATTGTCTAAGAATATTTAAAATACAGGTTTTCTATTAAGGTATAAATTAAGTGTTTCTGTTAATGTAGTCATATTTTTTAAACTACTAAAAAATCAATTCTGCATTTTAATGGTTGTCTACTTGGTATATGAAATAATCAAATAGTGCTCCTAAAAGTCTCCCCAACGATTATTTCTGTTCATTCCTTATGTTCCTGGTGAATTTTGCTTTATATAGAGAGATAATGACATTAGTAATTGCATAAAAGTTAATATGTTTGTATTCATTATGGATGATCACTTTGATCAATATAAGATGAAGCAATATTACCACTTTTGCCTTCTTTTCCTTTGCATTTGCTTGAAAAAAATTTGCCTATAATTTCTTTATGTGTTTTGTTTTTCTTGGTGTTTTCTTCTAAGTAGCAAATGATTTGATCTTTTTTCAATTTGAAGATTAAAATGTTAAGAGAGATCAAATCTTCCTAAGTTAATATAGACATCTAATAAGATCACGATAAATATGCCAAGAGAATTTTTTAAATAGACAAGTCAATTATAAAGCTCATCTGGAAAACCAAATATACACAAGAATGGCCAGCAACATTCTGGAAAAAAAAAAGAGCAATGAAGAAGAACTAGCTCTGCCATATATTATGACAAGTCACTAAAGTTCAGTAATTAAAATGTTGTGGTTGTGATATAAGAGTAGAAAGACTGGCCAGTTGGTCAAATGGAGCACAGAAGTGTATCCAGTAAGAAATGAGAATGTAATGTATGATAAAAATAGTATTTCTTTCTCTTTTTTTCTTTCTTTTCTTTCAACTTTTATTTTAAATTCTAGGTACATGTGCAGGATGTGCAGGTTTGTTATATGGGTAAATGTGTGCGTGGTGGTTTGCTGCACAAATCAACCCATCACCTAGTTATTAAGCCCAGCATCCATTAACTAGGCTTCCTGATGTTCTCCCCCTGCCACACACACGTCCAACAGGCCCCAGCATGTGATGTTCCTCACCATCTGTCCATGTGTTCTCATTGTTCAGCTCCCACTTGTAAGTGAGAACATGCAGTGTTTGGTTTTCTGTTCCTGCATTAGTTTGCTGAGGATAACAGCTTCCAGCTCCAGCTATGTCCCTGCAAATGACATGATCTCATTCCTTTTTATGGCTGCATAGTATTTCAGGGTGTATATATACCACATTCTCTTTATCCAGTCTAACACTGATGGGCATTTGGGTTGATTCCACATCTTTGCTATTATGAATAGTGCTTCAATGAACATATGTGTGCATGTATCCTTATAATAGAATGATTTATATTCCTTTGGGTATATACCCAGTAATGGGATTGCTGGGTCAGATGGTATTTATGCTTCTAGATCTTTGAGGAATCACACACCATTTTCCACAATGGCTGAACTAATTTACACTCCCACCAACAGTGTGAGAGCATTCCTTTTTCTCCACAACCTCGCCAGCATCTGTTGCTTCTTGACTTTTTAATAATCGCCATTCTAACTGGTATGAGATGGTATCTCATGGTGGTTTTGATTTGCATTTCTATAATGATCAGTAATGTTGAGCTTTTTTTCATATGTTTGTTGGCTACATGAATGTCTTCTTTTGAGAAGTGTCTGTTCATGTCCTTTGCCCACTTCTTAATGGGGTGCTTTATTTTGTGATATTTCTTACCAAAGAGAAAACAGGGAGTATTTAATAAATGGTACTGGGATAACAGGAAACCATCCAGAAGAAAAATTGTCAGATCCCTACCTTAGGCCTTACATCAAAGCCATTCCACACAGCTCAAATGTTTAAATATAAAGTTTAAAAACATAAAAAGTACTATAACAATAGAGATTTTAAAAAAACAATCTTGTTATAAGAGAGGGCTTTCTAAATAAGACACAGGACCCAGAAGTCATAAAAGAGATAAATTCAAATGAGAAAAAAAGTTTAATATGCAAGAATAAAATAGAGTGAGAAGACAAATAACACAATAGGGAAGGTGTTCGCAACACACAGATTGATAAATGACTGATTTAATATAAAGAATGCCTACAAATAGGTTTAAAAATAAATAAAAAACAATGACCCACTAGAAGAGCTAGGGGCTTGAAAAGGCAGCTTTCTAAAAACACAAATTCAAATGGCTCTTAAGCATATGAAAAGATGTTCAGCCCAGCTCAAAGTAGCAGAAATGAAAACCTATGGCAAAATATCCTTTCTCATCAATCATACCATCAAACCTCAAAACCTTGTTAACACACAATGTTGACACAGGTGTGAAAAATATATCAATGCATAAAACATTTGTGGGAGAAAATTGGGCAAAATCTTTCAACATTAAAAGTGCACAAGCCCTTTGACCTAGCAATTTCACTTTTAGGGATTTATTCTACAGACACGTTAGCCAAATCTCAACTGAATTTTACACAACAGTGCTGGATTGAGCACTTGCCATGTGCCAGGCATGGTAGCAGGCAAGAAGGATACCCAGGTAAGTGAAACAAAGTCACTGTATAATCTTACAATGTGAACTTCAATGGAATTTAGAGATTTCATTCCAGAGATGAAAACAGTGAGGTTCAGAGAGAAGAGTGTCTTTTCTAGGAAGTGGCTGAGCAGGAACTGGAACTAAGGTTAAACATTTCCACACAAGTGGCCCTTAACCCCGAGAGAATAGAAACTATTCCCCCAAAGATCTGGGAGCAAAGCCTAGAGTGGCTTATTACAAGCAAGGAAATATTTATTATTTGTTTCTAAAAGGTCATGCAAATTTTGCATTTTATTTTATCTATTTAAACACACACATATAAATTGTTTAACATAAAGTAATGTTTTAAAAATTATTTTATTACTTACCACTTAATGGTAAGTAATCTCTTGGGGGTTGCCCGACTGCTGCAGCTCCCCTCACCAGGAGGTGCTATAGTCACCTGCCTTTTCGCATTCAGGCCGGCTGTGACTTGCTTTGGCCAATAGAACGCAGCAAGAGCTGTGGTTCCTCAGGTGCGCGGAATCAGGGCCTGGGCCTCAAGAGCGCCCCTGCTGGATGGAGCCAAGGTGACTGTGATGCATACACTAACGTGCTAATTCCGTGCTAACTTGACTGGGCCACCGGATGCCCAGACATTTGGCCAAATGTTGGTCTGGGTGTGTGGGCTGTTCTGGGTGAGATTGACATGTGAATGGGTAGACAGAGGGAGACAGATAGCTTTCCTTGTGAGAGTGGGTCACATCCAATCAGGTGAAACCCTGAGTTAAAGAAAAGGGTGGACTCGTCCTCGAGGAAGGGGGAATGTTTCCTGCCTGACTGCTGGAGCTGGAATGTCGCTTTTTTCCTGCCTTCAGACATGGATGGAGACATTGGCAAGTCCTGGGTCTGGTGCTTGCCAGCTTTCAGACTGCAACTTACAACACCAGCCGTCCTGGGCCTCCAGTTTGCTGACAGTAGATCTCGGGACTTCTTAACCTCCATAGTTGTGTGAGCCAATTTCTTAAGATAAACCTTTTATACCACCCCCTCCCACACACACACACACACACACCCTGTTGGTTCTGTTTCTCTGGAGAACCCTGCCTAATACAGTGACCTCCATGGGACTTTGCTGACACGGCAGCCCTGCTTGGCCTCCCTTCCTCCTGTCCCCAACCCCGTGTCCCCAGGAAGCCATCCTAATGCAGCCCTTCATGGGACTCCCCGTTCCACCCTCTCATCCTAGGCCTCATTCACACTGATACATATGACCCCCGACTCCACTCCCAGGCACCCTAACCCAGACCAGGAGTGCCTCCCCTTGGTGCCTACCCCCCTCCCCAGCACACACAGACCCCACCCCTGCCACTCACTGTGACATTCCTGCCTCCTCTCAGCCTGGGGTTCACTCAGTCACCAGAGAGGGAAGGCCAAGCCTGCCGAGAGGAGCCCTGCCCACACCCCAGCCTGGCCAGCAGGCAGGAAGGGGCCAGCCACTCAGACCTCCTGGCCCAGTGGATGAGGGCTTGGCAGGGGACTTCCAACCCACTGGCTGCCCCAGGTAGGCACTGCGGCACCCAATGCGTGTGTGTATGTGTGTGTGTGTGTGTGTGTGTGTCTGTGTGGGGGGTGTGGTGTGTGTGAGGGGATGTGTCTATGTGGTGTGCCTGTGTTTGTGTCTGTGTCTGTGGTGTGTCAGTGTGTGTGGTGTGTGTGTGGTGTGTGTCTCTGTGTGTGGTCTGTGTGTGGTGTGTATGTGCATCTATATATGTGTCTGTGTGTGGGATGTGTGTGGTGTATGTGGTGTGTGTGGGGTGTGCATGTGGTGTGTGTGTGTGTGCATCTATGTATGTGTCTGTGTGTGGTGTGTGTGTGGTGTATGTGGTGTGTGTGATGTGTGTGATGTACATGATGTGTGTGTGTGGTGTGTGTGGTGTGTGTCTGTGTATGTCTGTGGTATGTGTGTGTCTGTGTGTGCATCTATGTATGTGTCTCTGTGTGGTATATGTGGCATGTGTGTGGTTGTGTGTCTGTGTGTGGTATATATCTGTGTGTGTGTCTGCGTGTGGATCTATGTATGTGTGTGGTGTGTGTGTGTGATGTGTCTGTGTGTGTGTGGTGTGTATCTGTGTATGTGTGTGTGGCATGTGTCAGTGTGTGTCTGTGTGTGTCTGTGTTGTGTGTGTGTGCCTGTGTGTGTGTGGTGTGTGTCTGTGTGTGTGGTGTGTCTGTGTGTCTGTGCGTTGTGTGTGTGTGTATGATATGTGTAGTGTGCAGTGTGTGTCTCTATATGTGGTGTGTCTGTGTGTCTGTGGGTTGTGTGTATGGTGTGTGTGGTGTATGGTGTGTGGTGTGTGTGTGGTGTGTGGTGTGTGTGTGTCTGTGTGTTGTGTGTGTGTGTGTTGTGTGTGTGTATGGTGTGTGTAGTGTGTGGTGTGTGTGTCTGTGGGTTGTGTGTATGGTGTGTGTGTGTATGGTGTGTGTGTGTGTGGTGTGTGTGTGTCTCTGTATGTGTGGTGTGTCTGTGTGTCTGTGGGTTATGTGTATGGTATGTGTAGTGTGTGGTGTGTGTGTGTATGGTGTGTGTGTGTCTGTGTGTTGTGTGTGTGTATGGTGTGTGTAGTGTGTGGTGTGTGTGTGTGTCTCTGTATGCGTGGTGTGTGTGTCTGTGGGTTGTGTGTATGGTGTGTGTGTGTGTGGTGTGTGTGTATGGTGTGTGTGTGTGTGGTGTGTGTGGTGTGTTGTGTGTGTGTGTATGGTGTGTGTAGTGTGTAGTATGTGTGTCTGTGTGGTGTGTGTGTGTGTCTGTGTGTGTGTGGTGTGTAGTGTGTGTGTGTGTGTGTATGGTGTGTGTGTGTCTGTGTGTTGTGTGTGTGTATGGTGTGTGTAGTGTGTGGTGTGTGTGGTGTGTCTCTGTATGCGTGGTGTGTGTGTCTGTGGGTTGTGTGTATGGTGTGTGTGTGTGTGGTGTGTGTGTGTGGTGTGTGTGTGTGTGGTGTGTCTGTGTGTTGTGTGTGTGTGTATGGTGTGTGTAGTGTGTAGTATGTGTGTCTGTGTGGTGTGTGTGTGTGTCTGTGTGTGTGTGGTGTGTATGTGTGTGTGTTGAGGGGCAACCGCTGCCCTCCCCAGCCCCAGACCCTCCTCGTTCCCTCAAGCCGGGTGGTGGATGCTGCAGGAGCTGGCTGCCGGCTGCCCTCATTAATATTTATGACAGGGAGAGGAAGTTGCATAAATCTTCCCTAATACTTAATTAAACCAAACTTCTTTTGATTTCCCCTTTTTTCTGCCTCATCGAGTGTGGCCAGCATGCCTATCAGATGTTCATCCTCCCCTGGGGCTGGACAGGATCCCCCAAGGGCCTCCACACACACTGGTCACTCCAGCCACCAGCTGGGAGCTTGGAGAAGCCAGGTGACCCCCGCCTGCCCTTGGCGGACTGTGTGTGTGGCTTTGGGTAGAGGCTCCCCGCAGCCTCTGGGGAGTAGAGGAGATATGGGAAGACACTGGCTGCATCCCCTCAACAGATGCCCCCTCCAGACCTGAAAGATGGAGGCTTTGAAGAGTAGCAAAGCAAAGCTGTGACCTCCCATCCTCCCTGCTTCTCAGACAGGGAAGACCCCCAGCCTCAGGAGTGGCTGAGTCCCACAGAGAAGCTGGCTTTGGCTATGTTCCCCTCAATCCCCTCTCCATTTTCCACACTGGCACCCTGGCCCGGGGACCCCACTGCAAACCCAGCCAGTGCTGGGTGTCTCCGTGAACAGCAAGAGCTGGTTAGCACCCGGCTGACACATCTTTGATATGGAATCATATCCAGGAAGCAGCTTGACCCCGAAGGCCCCTCTTAGCGTGGGATTGACACCGAGCATTGACTTTGCTTCAGGCTTATCCACAAATCTCAGCCAATTTTATTAAAGAGCTGCGTGTGGTGTGGAACATGCCAGAGAGACAACTTTATTTATAGATCTTGATCGGCAGAGAGGAGCCCACGCTTGATTCTGTTGGCGCCCCGGCCTGCCTCACTCCACCTCAGGCGGGAGGGGGTGATTGACAGGTGCGGCTCCTCACCAGCCCCCCTCCCAGCCCAGCTGCACGCAGAGACGCAGACACATGTGTGGACCGACACGTGGGCCTTAACCTGGACAGACACATCTACCTTCACCAGATGCGGAATCCCACATTGTTATGGATTGAATTGTGTCCCCTCAAAATCCGTATGTTGAGACTCTAACCCCCTGTGACTGTATTTAGAGACTGGGCCTTTAGGGAGGTAATTAGGTTAAATGAAGTTGTAGGGGTGGGGCCCTAATCTGAAAGGAATGTTGCCCCTATAAAAAGAGGAAGAGGCACCCAATCTCTCGCTCTCCCTCTCCTCTTCTCCCTTTCCCTCTCCTTACCTTTCTCTCCCTGCCTGTGCCCGAAGAAAAGGCCTTGTGAGGACCCAGTGAGTCTGTAAGGCAGGTAGAGAGCCCTCATCAAAAACTGAATTTGCTGGCACCTTGATCATGAACTCTAGCCTCCAAAATTGTGAGAAAATAAGTATCTGTTGTTTGCCCACCTAGCCTGTGGTATTCTGTTATAACAGCCCAAGCTGACTAATGCACACGTAGACACACTCATGCACCAGCATACAGACGTGTGGAGTCATCACTACAGACACCCACAGTCATGTACCAGTTCACACACACACTGAGACACAGACACACAGGGACATACACTGACCTTGCTAGACCAAGGCAGCACCTTCCCTGATTTGCCTCTAGCCCAGAGAAGGTGTTCGGAGATGAGTTGGGGACTTAGTGAGGGAGGGAAAGAGGGGCAAGTGAATGTAGACAAAAGCCTGAACTCTAAGAACATAAACCTGTAGATATGCAATACTACAGGTTTGTAAATGTGAATACTCTGCAGTCCCCATAGACAACATGCATAGGTTCCACAATTAATAATAATAATAATAATAATAGTGAATAATGCCTATAATGCTGGCCTAACCTAAATAAATACAGCTGGCATTGACTGATGTTTACGAGGAGCCAGGCGCTCTATCAAGCATTCGTATGCTATCTCATGTTTACCTTCGCAACTCTGGAAAGTATGGCGCTCTAGAGAGAACTGAGAGATACAAAGTAGTGTGCCCAGGATGATACAGCTGAGGAGATGCTAGACAGGCATCAAGCCAGGTCTCTTGGCTGGACCTGAGCCCCACCCTTAACCACTTGCCAGCCATGCCCGTAGCATGGGGCATGCGCAGTGATGCCAGTACCCTGGGGGGCTCGCCATGAGCCAAGCACCTGTGCTGCAAGCGCCAGAAAGCCTGCAGAGATGCTGTCTTTTCTTAACCTGCAGTCTCATTGACCGAGTTATAGCTGACCCTGCACAAACTGGGATCTAGACCAGCTAACAGCTAGGAAGGGAAGGGCAAAGAAACGCCCACCAGCCATGCCGCCACCAAAGCCGGCTAATGGGAGAGGTCTTTGGGGTGCTTCATCATTAATTTCAGGCCGCCATGTGTCCATTAACATGGACTAAATCTAGACATGAGCAGGTGACCTGTCTAGGGGGTTGTCAGACAAGGTTTCTCTCTGGCTGTGGCAAGGTCAGACTGAAAATGTTTTGGCTCCAGAAGCTTCTCTGTAGGGAGACAAAGGGTTCTGATGGGACACGTGGATTCCTGCCAAGTATATGTGTTCAAAGAAGATGGACTTTAACTGAAATTCTTCTGGCTCCTTGTGCTAAGCCCTAGGCATAAGACTCAGTGAATCACTCACAGCCACTGAGCCTGAGGAGCTCTGGGTAATGGGGGGACCTGGTGGGGCTCAGAGATGTCCCCCAGACAATGTCACCTGGAGGGACTGTGCAGGACCAGGGCCATAGCTCGTAGGGAGGTTGGAGGGGGCGATGCTGGGCAGAGTGGGACAGGGACTGGGGAAAGTGGCCTCTGAGCTCCAAGTTATGTGGCTTTGGGGAGCCTCAACTCCTCATTTTTACCCAAGAGTTGGTAATGTTGAGCCCAGGGGCTGCTGAAAGGATTAAGGAAGATGACTGTGTGTGAGCGCCCTCGCCACTGCCTGGTACATTCCTGTTTCTTCCTCCCAAAAGAAAGGAGGTCTTCCCCCTGCCCCATGCCCAGGAGGCATGGAAGGCCCCAACTTCCTTCTTTGTGGCCCTGAAGCCCCAAGAGCTCCTGCAGGCAGCTGCGCAAGGAGGAGTAAGAAAATACTCAGGAGATCCTCAGGTCAGGGCAGAAACTGGGCTCAGGCCCTGGGCATGAGGAGGGTCAAGGCTGCTGGGGTAGTACTGGGGATGGGCCTGAGGCAGGTTGGGGGTGACAGGGTTCACCTACCCCACGCTAATGGCAGCAGGGCGGCCAGCAAAGGTGGAGTTTCCAACATGGCTGAGAAGGCGTGATTAAGGGCACTAGTGGAGTGACTGCTCAGTGGACTGGTGGTTTTCTTTTGGGGTAACAAAATGTTTGGAAACTAGATAAAGGTAATAGCTGCACAACATTGTGAATGTACTAAATGCCATTGGATTGTATACTTTTAAATAGTTAATTTTATGTTATGTGAATTTCACCTCAATTTAAGAAAAAGAGAGTGGGAGAGCATGGGCATTTAGCTCTCTGAACCTACCCTTGAATCCCAGCTCCGTCACCTGTTGGCTGGGTGTCTTCATCTGTGAGATGGGCTAATATTAATACTTACCTAGCACATTATTGTGGATAAAATGATGGGATAGATTTGAGAGCATCTAGAACATAATAGGAACGATGCCAGTTTGTAAAATGAACTACAAGACTTTCTAGATGTGCTCTACACTGTCCTACCATTCCAACTCCAACACACACACACACACACACACACACACACACACACACACAGAAAGGCAGGCATCATCAGCAGTTGGGACCAGGTCTCTGATTCAAAGACCTGTCAGCCCATGGGAAAGATTTCCAGTAGCCAAGGCAAGGACAAAACCCTGAGCAGAATGAAGATGACAGACAAGAAAAAGATGTCAGGGGAGTTACTTCACCGGTCCGTTCTTCTGGGCTCATTTCAATGACTGAGAAGGAAGCAACTCCCTGCTCTACAGAGACATTTTAGGGCAGCAGTTTTGAGTCCCCCTCACCACCCCCTACCCCGTAAATCATTCTCCCATCTCAGAATTTAAGCCTCCTTGAACTGTAGTTCCCAGCAGAGAAGTGCTGCTGAGTGCCACCCATCTGGGGTTGAGAGGCTCCAGAAGAAACTGGACCAGACAGAACCACAGAGGAGGAGAGAAGAGGTGCATTCTGCAGATTGTAATTGTCCATTAATTATTTCCTGCAAGGAAATAGCTACAGGGTTCAGAGAAATCAAGAATGCATTCCCCTCATGACCTGGTTGCTCAACAAAGAGATTCCTCTTCAAGTCACAAAATCCACAGAAATCATAAAATTAAGAAAGAAACCATCAGAATGATGCCTGGAGCTCCTTCACAGGTGCCTCCTTGAGGAAGGAAGGAACAGCACTGCGTTATCAAGAGATTCTGCATTGTGAAATGTGGAAACTAGAGGAAGCACAGATTTTTAGGGAAATTTTGCTATAGGAAGCCAAAGTGAATTAAAAAGCATTTGCTTTGTTCTCTCAGTAAGAGTCAGGAAAACATGAACATTATGAAAACAGAAGATGATAAGGCCAAAGATTGAGTTGAAAAGGAATGTAGCAATGAGGTCAGCAGAATTGAAAATAGAATAGCATCAGGTCTAGAAATATTGTGAAACAAAAGAAAAACCAAATTACAGTTAAAACCAGAATTAGAAACATTAATAAAAAAAACCAACCCTGTAATAAACTGAATCTGTGTTGTGAAGGAAAACTTGAAAAGCTCTTCTGAAACTCAAGGAAGGAAAAGCAGTTTTTCTAACAAATGATTGATATAAATGACAGAGGACAGAGAAGAGACTCAATTAATTGGTAACCAATAGTTAACTAATAGATATTGTTGAATTAATTGATATTGTTGAATAAGAGAGAAGAAAACCAGAAGTAATAATTAAAGATATTATAGAAGAAAATTTTCAAACATGAAGAAAGTAGTAAATCCATGGATTAAAATATTCAAATTAGTTATTAGAAATATACACATAGACATGTTCTGTTTGATGTTTTTATTATAAGAATAAAACCTCATAGAAATTTAGGCAGACAAAAAACAAGTTGCCTCTGACGAGCCAAAATTAGATTTGCTCAGATTTGTCCAATACACACTAAACACAAGATAACAATGAAGCAAAATGTACAGAGTTATGAGGGAAAGATCTTGTGTCATAAGAATTTTATGCTTATCTTGTCTAGCATGAAAGCAGCTGATTTGCTTTCACAGATGAGAAAAAGCCTGTTAAGTCTATACTCCCAGCCTCATCATGCAAAGATACTGAAGAAATTTTCCAGCCCATGTCTTCTGAAACTTTTTCATGTGATGGCACAACAATAAGGTGATAGAAGTGTGCCACACAGAGATTTCAAAAAGTCTATTCTTGCTGATATCTATAGCAATGAGATTTGAGCTTTGGGGAGTGTATTAGTTCGTTCTCACATTGCTATAAAGAACTACCTGTGACTGGGTAATTTATAAAGAAAAGCTGTTTAATTGGCTCACTGTTCCACAGGCTGTACAGGGAGCATGGCTGGAGAGGCCTCAGGAAACTTACAATCATGGTGGAAGTTGAAGAAGCAAGCACATACTCACATGGCCAGCAGGACGGAGAGCGAAGGGGGAAGTGTTACACATTTTTAAATAACCAGATCTTGTGAGAACTCCTTCACAATCTTGAGAATGCCAAAGGTGAAATCCTCCTTCATGATCCAATCACCTCCCACCAGGTCCCTTACCCAACACTGAAGATTACAATTCAACATGAGATTTGGGTGGGGACACAGGGTCAAACCATATCAGGGAGATCATTGTGGATGCAAGACTAGAAGGGGGTGAGAGGGGAACAGGACTGTCGGCACAGAGCAGTTGGGAGGATGTCCCAACAAAACAGGAAAGCAGCTGTGAAATGACAGGGAAGCCAGAAGATTGAGGAAGGTGAAGAAAGTGAAGAATGTGTTTTTAAGAGAATGAGCAATGGTGCCCAATGCTGCTGAGAGTTCAGAGAATGTGAGGATGAAAAAGTGACCCCCAGAATTAGCAACATGGAGGTCACTGGTAGCTTGGATATGAATAGTTTCCAAGGAATGATGAGTTTAAGAAAGAACGAAAGGAAGAAAAATGAAGAAAATGGGCATGGCTAACACTTGCAGGATTTTGCTGCCAAAGGGAGTTGAGAAATAGGACAGTAGCTGAAGAGGGAGATAGAATCAAAAGGGGCTGTTTGTCCTATGAACATGGGACATGTACTGGCATGTTCACAGGAAAAAAAGAATCATCTATTGGGAGGAAAATTTGGTGATGTAGGAGAGGGGAGAGAACATCTGGGCAATGCTCATGAGTAGGCAAGAAGGGGAGAATCTATCCAGTGCTCAAGTGGAGGGTTGACTTTGGAGAGTTGGTTTACAGGGATGGGAAGGAAGCCAGAGGATGTATGGGTGCACATGCTGGTGGGTGGATGGATGTGGTGGTGGATCTGACAGAGAGAGAGAGATGATGGTGGAGGAGGTGTCAAAGGAATGAGGAAAGAGGAAGTTTTGAAAGAGTCTAGGAGGTGGGAGAGAGAATGGACTAGGGAAGTAGATTACAATGGCTGGGCCACATCAAGGTCCACTGAGATTCCTGGTGTTATTTTAAAGCAAGAGCAGTGAGGGTGGTTGTATGTTTTTCTCCAGTCACATTCAGCTGATTGGCAGCTGAGAAGGAATTGGATTTCACTCAGATTGTGGTCTTGCCAAATGTATATGACAAAGTGAGAGAGGGAAGAGGGAGTTGAGAAAGAAGACTAGGAGAGATCTTAATGCGTGGCTGTGAATTTGAAGCTGGGTCACGGGTGATATGGTTTGGATATTTTACTCACCCAAATCTCATGCAGAATTGTAATCCCCAATGCTGAAGGTGAGGCCTGGTGGAAGGTGTTTGGGTCATGGGGGCAGATCCCTCATGGTTTGGTGCTGTCTTCATGACAGTGAGTGAATTCTTGAGAGATCTGGTCATTTAAAAGTGTGTGCCACTCCCATCCTAACTCTCTCTCTCTCTCTCTTTTGCTCTTTTTCTTGCCATGTCATGTGCCAGCTCCCTGTTTGCCTTCCTCTATGATTGGCAGTTTCCTGATGCCTCCCCAGAAGCAGATGCTGCTATGCTTCCTGTACAGCCTGCAGAACAATGAGCCAAATAAGCCTATCTTCTTATAAATTACCCAGTCTCAGGTATTTCTTTATAGCAATGCAAGAACAGCCTAACACGGGAGGAAAGAAGGTAAGGACAGTGAGAAGATGGCATCAATAATTGTAGGTCTCTATGGGGTCAAAGGATAGCTAGGGATGAGGCACTAGAAGGAATGAGTTGGAAGGACAGAAGGTGGTGTTCAGGGAGGAGGATGAATAAGATGGAAAGGATGGAGGGACTACTGGTAAAGACAAAGTCTAGAGGATGACCCTGGGAGGGAGGGGCCCAGGTAGGGTGGAGATCATGGAGGAAAGGAACTTGGGCACTGAGAGACCAGGATGTCAGAAGGATCATCTCCAGGCATACTGAAATCATCAGAATAAAACAGTAGTAGTGTTGAAGAGAGAAACAACAAGCCAGGAGCTAAAATCAATGAGAACCAAGGAGTGACATGGGCATCAGTGAATTGATTGCAGCAAGGATGAGGAGCAGAGGATAGATTTGTGGGATATCTTGGGGTGAAAAGTGGGTTGGGGTTTTCAGGGATGAGAGAGCAAGGGATATTGTAACCCCATTTTTTATACCTTCTGTAGGTACACCCATTGCAATGCAACTTTGCAGAAATCCCTTTCAGGAGATCAAGTCTATTTCCCACCCCTTGAATTTGGACAGTACTTTTGACTTACTTTGGCCAACAGGATGCAGCATAAGCAATCCTGTGCCAGTTGATCAAGAGGTCCAGCAGCTCCCACTGCCTTGGACCCATGTCCTGCTGTCATATGAACAAATATGGGTTAGCCTGCTACAAGCTGAGAGATCATGTGAAGCAGAACCAAGTTGTTCCATTTGAAGCCATCCAGATCAGCCTATAGTCAGTGGACCCCAAAACATGTGACAGACCCCAGCCCAGATCAGCAGAGCTGCCTATCCAATCTGCAGCTGACCAGAGACACATGAGTGAGCCCAGCTAAGACTGCAAGAACCATCCAGCTGATCAGAAAACTCATTAATCAAATCAATGCTTATTGTTGTAAGCTGTATTGCTTTTCTATTGCTTTGTAACAAATTACCACAAATTTAGTGGCTTAAAACAACACCCATTTATTAGCTCATAGTTCTGTAAGTTAGAAATCTTGATGAGTTCAGTGGGGTTAGAGTCTCCTTAGTCTCACAGCCAGTATTTAGCTTCACTGCTAAGCCATGTAGTGTACTATATTAATATTTCCTTTCTTATGCAACTTGGAGTTGATAGCTGCTGGCTTTTTTCATTCACTTATTTTTATTGACACATAATATTTGCAATTTAGAGAGTACATGTGATATTTTGATTCCAGCATACTATGTGTAATGATCAAGTCAGAGTGTTTAGAATATCCATCACCTTGAACATGTATTATTTCCTTGTGTTGGGAACATTTCAAATCTAGCTATTTTGAAACATACAATATATGGTTGTTAACTATAGTCATTCCACTGTGCCACTGAATATTAGAATATATTCCTTCTATCTAACTGCATGTTTGTACCCATTAATAAACCTTTCTTCATCCTCCCACCCCCACCCTTCCCAGCCTCTGGCAACTAATATATACAGATTATCTATCTACTCTCTTGCTGGGTAGGGGAGGGACAGTTGCTGTGTGGGTTAGAAAAATAGGCCAGGGAGGGGGTGGGAGATCTCACAGCTCTTTCTACAAACTCTCATCTAAATCCAACACATAAACACCCTATTATTTCGCTCATAAAAGCAAAACAAAACCGAATCCAAAAAGCCTCACTGCCACACCAATCTTCTATCCAGTATGGCAGCCACTAGCTATACATGGCTCTCGAGCACTTGCAGTGTGGCCAGCAAAATCAAGGTGCATTGTAAGGGTAAAATACACACCAGATTTCAAAGATATCATTTGAAAAAGAATGCAAACTATCTCATTAATAATTTTATATCAATTACATATGGAAAATATAATTTTTAGATACATTAGGTTAAATAAAATATATTAATAAAATTAATCTCACCTGTTCCTTTTAATTTTTAAAATGTGGCTACTATTAATTTAAAAATTACATAGGTAGCTTATATTGTTTCTACTGGACAGGGCTGGTCTAAACCCTTGCTCCAATTGCTCTATTCTTGTCCTCTCTTGAACTCATTCTCTACTTCCCTCCCTTGAAATGGTCCCTCAGGCTCACTGACAACTGCCATGTTGCCAAGTCTGAATTCCCAGACCTCATCTTACTTGACCTCTCAGAGGGTACACACCAACTGGTCATTCTCCTCTTGGAGACACATTCTCTACTGGAACTCCAGGACATGACACTCTCCTGGTTTCCCTCATACCTCTCGTGACTGCTGCTCCCTGAACCCTTTGCTGGGTTCCCCCTCCTGTCCCTGAACTTTAAATGTTGCCATGCCCAGTCTCTGGTTTCTTTTCTTTCTTTCTTTCTTTCTTTCTTTCTTTCTTTCTTTCTTTCTTTCTCTCCTTTCTTTCTCTCCTTTCTTTCTCTCTCTTTCTTTCTTTCTTTCCCTCCCTCTCTCCCTCTTTCTATCTTTCTCTCTCTCTCTCTTCTTTCTTTCTTTCTCTCTCTTTCTTTTTTTCTTTCTTTCTTTCTTTCTTTCTTTCTTTCTTTCTTTCTTTCTCTCCCTCCCTCTTTCCCTCTTTCTATCTTTCTCTCTCTCTCTCTCTCTCTCTCTCTCTCTCTCTCTCTCTCTGTCTCTCTCAGGATCTCGCTTTGTTGCCCCTGCTGGAGTGCTATGGCACAAACATGGCTCACTGCAGTCCCACCTCCTGGGCTCAAGAGATCCTCTCACCTCAGCCCCACAAGTAGCTGGGACCACAGGTGTGTGCCACTGCATCTGACTAATTTTTGTAGAGATGGGGTCTCCCTATGTTGTTCAGGCTGATCTCAAATTCCCAGCTCAAACAATCTTCCCACCTCAGCCTCCTCAAGTGCTGGGACCACAGGTGTAAGCCACTGCACCTGGCCCATAGCTTTCTTTTCTGTCCACAATCTTTCCCTTGGTAATCTCATTCACTCAAGCTTTAAACACTATTTCTTCATAATAGGACCCACTGCTAATTCCCTGACCTCATCTCCCACTGGCCTTCCCCTCACTCACTTGGCGCCAGCCACATTTTCTTCCTTACTGTCCCTCAAACACGCTGGACACATTCCAGTCTCAGGGCCTTTGCACTTGCTGTCCCCTCTGATGAAGCAATCTGTACTCAGCTTTGTGAATGGCTCACTCCCTTTCTTGCTCCACGTCTTGACTCATCTGTCACCTTCCATGGAGTCCTTCCCTGGCCTCTCTAAAGTTGCACCCCTCCAATGTAATATTTCCTGTCCTTTTCCCTCCCTCATTTTTCTCCAGGGTTCTCACCACTGTCTAATATCCTATATGTTTCACTTATTCATTTGTTTCCTCAACTAGAATGTAAGCTCCACGAAAGAGAAACCTGGAACATAGCAGATCTCCTATATTTGTTGAATGAGTGACCAAACAAATCCTCCTGCTTTGACCCCATACCTCAACCTCATCTTCCTTGGTAGCTGATGCTCCAAGCTCCTACATCTTTCTAGGGTGCTGCATCTTCCTGGGGTGCTGTGCTGTGGAGTTCATTGCCAGCATCCCCTCTGCTGGCTCATAATGCTCATCTTCATCATCTGCTCTAGTTCATTATCCTCACTCCACTTCCCCCGAATTCCTGTCTCTCATCTCCTCTCACATTCACTTTGCCTTGTGGGTTTGTGCATTTTTATTCCTTTTATTTTAGTGTGATTTCAGGGGGAAGCAGAAATAAAAACATTTTTTCAACCTACCCTATTTAGCCAGAAGTCCCAACATAGTATTTTGGGAACACCTTTTTACATATCATTGTATAGGGTGAGCGTGTGTGTGTGTGTGTGTGTGTGTTCACTGTAACTGGCCGCAAGGATTCTGCTTTGTAGATAGACTACAACTTATTACACTAATTCCCAGCCCTGGCCTATTAAGAGCTGTTTCTAATTTTTTGCTATGATAAAATAGTGTGATTCACATTGTTATATTTTCTCCTATCTTTGTGATTATTTAAATGCTAAGGAGCGGAATTTTGGAGGCCAAAAGGCATGCATATTTTTAAACCTTCTGATACATATTGCTAGATTATTCTTCAAAAAAAATTCCAGTTTACATTCCTCCCAGCAATGATTGTTTGGAAGAGCCTGTTTCTGCATGCATATACCAGCAGTAGGGATTATCATTATTCTAAATCTTTAACAATGTGATAGCTAAAAATTTATGTCTCACTGTTATTATAATTCATATTTTCCTTAATTACTAGTGAGATTGTCTTTTCATACTTATTTGCCTTTTCTATTTCTTCATATATTTATGACATATTATAAAAGATAAAAGCAGATTACAAAACATTATGTATAATATAATCCCAAGTTTGTTAAAAAAAAAAGTTTATCTATGCATAGAAAATGAGACTGGCAGGAACTAAGACAGACATGGACTGTGGTTTTGTCTGGGCAGTGACTTAATGAATGAGTTTTCTTTTTCATTTTCAAACTTACGTATTTTCTAAATTTTATACAAGAACCATGTATTATTTTGTAACTAAAAATGTGATTTTAAAAGTAACAATTATTATAATCACATTAACATAGCCCAAAGTTTGCAGAACAGAGTCGGGCAGCAAAGCAGCCCACAGTTTCTTGAAAAAGCACAGTCCAACCAAACCTCTGGGGACATTCAAGATTGGCTCTTCTTTACAACTGCAGAAAACCATATGCGATGCATTCTGTCTCTAGAAGGGCAAAGGTGGGCCACTGGGGGTGGGGCAGCAGGCCTGGGATGTGGCCGGTGGGTACCAGGCGCTCACAGGCATCAGTGGGTAATTACATCTCCTTTTAACGCATGCAAATTGTATCAGTATTATTTATATATTCAAAGCCACGGATGAATAATATATGCATTTATGCAGAGGTAATTGCCTTAGCCAGGTTCTTCCTGGGACTTTTATTGTCTCCCCAGATACTGAATATTCAACTCCTCTCTCCCGACTGGAGCTGGGGGTGCAGTGTGCTGTGTGCAACCCTGGCCTCCTCCAGGGAAGGGGAGAAGGCTGAGCAGGAAAGGAGGCCTCAATTTGAAGTGTATGGGTAATGAGGCTGAGGGTCAGGGCTCTGGAATTGCAACTCCAGCTGGTTCCTCCGTGGCTCATCCCTGGTTCAGGGATGACACCCAGCTTCCTTCTTTGGTGCAAACTCTAGTACTGCAAGAGTCTGTTAAACCTGGGTGTTCACCTGCTTCCATGCAGCCAGCACCACCGGAAAGGCCACCACCTCCTTTGCCCTATTGACAGCCTTGCTTAAGAATCTCTTACCCTAACCCATGCATTTTTACAGACTGCTCCAGCCAGACCAGTTTGGGCTGTGACTGTGGCAGGCAGTTCTGGTCTCTGTGGGGGCATCCCGGGTAGACACCCTCCCATCTCATGCAGCCTTCTCTATTTGGTGCAGTGTGGCCCATCCCTGGCCATGCCCCGTGGGAGTGCAAGAGGAACCAAGGAAGCAGGAAGCATCGTTCTAGATGTCTTCAGTGAAGACTCAGGAAACAAAATTAGACTGCAGTGGGTAAAGGGTTGGGTGGAGTGTCGGACTCACAATTGAGGGAGTAGATCTCTAAGCCAAGCCTTGCTTTTTGGTGCGTTCTGTGCACCTCTTGTCTGAAAAGATGTCACTTTGGGGAAATGAGCTCAGGGGCAGCACCTGCAACCCCTGCCACCCTCTGCAGGGTGACACTCACCAGGCCATGAGCCCACGAAGGGATCCCACGTAGACTATTTTAAGAAAGTTGGCAGAGTAAGGAAATTGAGAACTTTGATGAAAAGAGAAATTTGTTTCTAGGGAAATTTTAAGAGATGGGACAACATAAGATTTCATAGCAGGATGTGCCAGGGAGGGGGAGCGGCTGGGGACCCCAGAAAAGGAGGGCTCTCGGTGGAGGGGCTTCAGAGGAGGTGAGATAAAATGGGGGTGTGGGCACAGGCAGAGGCAGCGCCCTGCAGGAGCAGAGACCCCCAATCTCCTGAGGCCTGGGGGAAGCAGGGCAGAGGCTGTGAGTCCAAGAGATGTGCAAGTTTGGCAGAGGCAGGTGGGAGTTCTAACCTGTGACTTCTGTTTTGTCTATTAACTGTGAGATGAAATGGATTCCAGAGAGCAAGTGGAGGAGTGGGGAGAGGAGATCCTTGGGGACATGGGAAAAGTTTGGAATAACTGCTGAGAGGGTGGAGGAGGGGTCCGACATCCTCTCTGGCACCCAGTCTTACCAGGCTTTCACTCTGCCACCACACCAAAGTGCCCTTGGTCAAGGTCTCCAGTGACCTCCTGACCTCCTTGTTGCCAAATTCACTCATATCTGTCCTCTAGCCAGCACTTGACATGGTTGTTCGCGCCTTCCTCCCGAAAACACTGCCTTTGCTTGGCTTGCAAGATGCTCTCGGTTGTCCTCCCACCTCCCTGACCATCCTCCTTGGCCTCCTTCACTGGTTCCTCCTCTTCTCATCCTAAAACCTTGACATGCTCAGGGCTCAGGCCTCAGACACCTCCAGCTGCATGCACTCCTCAGGTGGCCCCTTTCTGTGTCATGGCTTCCAATCCCGTCACATGGCTGAGTCCCCGAGTTTAGCCTCCAGCCTTGGTCTCTCCCTGCCTCCAAGCCCTCACACACAGCAGCCCACTCCACAACTCCCCGTGACTGTGCACCAAGCACCATACACCTGCCATGGCTACAGCCACACTCCTGATTGTCCTCCCTAAGCCCTCCTCCATGGCAACCCCATTGGCTCAGCTGCTCAGGCCAAAACCTGGGAGATATTCTTGACACCTCCCCTTCTCCCTCAGCTCACCTCCAACCCATAAGGAAACTTGTCAGCAATGCCCTTGACATTCATCCCCAACCAGACCACAAAAGTGGTCAAAAGGCCACCTCCACCACCGCCACCCTAGTGCAAGCCTGTGTCAGTCACATCCAACCTGGATGGCCATGGCAGCGTTCTACCCATCTCTCTGCCTCCATCCAGCAGTTTACACATGAGCCCCAGGCATCTCTCACAACACAGGGCCGACGCTGCTGCTTCTCCACTCCAAGCCCTCCTCCAAGGGGCCCACCTCACTTCTAGTAAGAGCCAAAGGCCAGCCACAGCCCTGAAGCCCTCCACAATCTGCTCCCTTCTCTGCCCCCCTTCTCCGACCTCCTCTCCCGCAACCCCCTCCCTACTCTCAGTGTCCAGCCACACTGGCTGTTGCTGCTTGGAGCTGGCCTGGGGCTCTGCCTTGGGCTGTGGGTGGCAGCTGTTCTAGTTCAATCATCTTAAAAATCATTTGAGGTGATGTGGAAACCCACCTGCCGACTCCACATCAGGAGACACCCAGATCCGGCCAACTGCACAGCAAGGTCACGCCCCCACAGGGTCAGCGTCTGCTCTGTGATGCACAGGGCATGGGGACAGAGTGGCCACTGGGGACGCTGCAGATGGCCAAGGGGTAGTCATTAACCAAAGAGCAGCAGGGCCTAGGCCCTGGCTTGGGGGAAATAATGGGAGGGGAGGGAGGAGGTTGCCTCATTGGAGAGGATATATTTTTTAAATTTTTACCATAAAAATTGCAAACATTCAAAAGTAGAGCTAATAATATAATGAGCCCTCAGCAGCCATCATGAGTTTCAATCACAATCAGCTCATGACCAGATATGTTTCATCCATTTTACCATTCGCTCTCCCTCAATTATTTTGAAGCAAATCCCAGAGATAATAGTATTTCAACCCAGGCAATGACTCTTGTTTCTTTACCTCTAGGACTAGATTGCACTCTCACAATGGGTGTACGGTTCTGGGTTCTTGGATACCCCAGTCTTCTCTCTGGGCTGGTTTCCATTAAAGGACAATGTCCTAGGTGAAATAGTGAGTTTTCAGGAAATGATATTAGCAGGAGGGATAGTTGAGGGTGGCTGCTCAGGGACATTCAGAGTGCCAGGCCTGGAGCTTGGGCCAAACTGGCAGGGTAGGGCACCAAAACCGGGCAAGGGAGCCAGGTAGCCTCCTGAGACCCTGTATAAAGTGACATGTGGAAAAATTTGGATCCCAGTCGAAGTCTCAACAGACCTTCGGCAGTAATTGACAAGCCAATTCTAAAATTTATGTGGAAAAGCAAAGGACCTATGATAGATACCATCATTAATCTTTAAAAAGAAGATTCACTATATCTGATTTTCAACCTTACTCAAAAGGTACAGTAATCAAGACAGTGAGATCCAGCACAAGGGCAGAAAAAATGGATCAACAGACTCAAATAGAGTCCAGAAACAGACTCACAGGTAGAGAATCCACTGATTTTTTTTTTTTTTAACAAAGGCAGCAAGGCTATTCAATATGAAAAGGAAAGGCCTTCAACAATTCGTGCTGGAACAACTGAATAAATGAATGTGGAAAAAAAACTCAACCCCTACCTCACACCACACAAAGATTAATTCAAGATGAAGCATAAAAGCTAAATCTATAAAGCTTCTACAAGCAATTATAGGAGAAATACATTCCTGGGCAAAGATTAATTTGAGAGGACAGAAGAAAGCATGAACTGTGAGAAAAAGTTGATAAACTGGACTTTATTAAAGTTAAAAATGCTTATCAAAAGATACTGTTAATTAACAGGCAAGCTACAAATTTGGAGAAAATATTCACAATAGACATATCTAGCACAGAACTTGTCTTTTTTTTTTTTTTTTTTTGACAGAGGTCTCACTCTGTCTCACAGGCTGGAGTGCAATGGCACAATCATAGCTCACTGCAGCCTCAAACTCCTAGGCTCAAATGATCCTCCTGCCTCAACCTCCTGAGTAGCTGAGACTACAGGTGCACACCACCATACCTGGCTTTTGCTTTTTAATATAAAAATACATCCTACAAATCAATAACAAAAAGATAAATAATCCTCCCCAAAATAAGCAAAATATACACTTCACAAAAGGAAATATACGAATGGTCAATAATTACCTTTAATTACCTGAAAAGGTAATCAGTAATATTAGTCATAAGGGAAGTGAAAATTAAAACTACAATGAGACAGCACTACACTCAATAGAATGGCTAAAATTTAAAAGCCTGACAATTCCAAGTGTTGACATGGATGTGGAGCAACTAGAAAACTTAACTTAGCCGGTGAGAGTGTAAATACAAACTTTTGGAAAACAGTTTGAAAGTCGCTTTCAAAACCAAATATATGCTTATCATTTGAGCTAGAAATTTCACTCATAAGTATTTACTCAACAACAAAAAGACCCGTATACAAATTTTCACAGAAGCTATTATTATTCATGATAGCCAAACACTGAAACAACCGCATGCTTATCAGCAGGTAAATGGACCTGTGACAGTCATACAGTGGAGTATTATTCAGCAATAACATGAACAGACTACTGATAAAAACAGAGTACATGTCTGTATGATTTAATTGATATGAAGTTCAAGAACAAGCAAAACTATTTTATGGCAAAGGCACTCAGAAGAGTGGTTGCCTTTGGGAGTAGGAGAGGGAGCTTCCTGCCTTCAAGGGCGCAAGAAGAAAGCTAATGGGGTAGGGAAAGCTCTGTATCCTGATTGGGGTGTTGATTTCAGGGATGTGTACATTGATCAATATTCAAAGCTTGTATAGGTAACATTTCACTGTATGGACATTTTACTTCCTCCCCAACCCACCTCAAAAAGCTGAGCAACTTTCAGGGGATCCATTCCAACCTTTAGTTTTAGAGAGGTCCCTGAAAGTCGCAGAAGGCAAGCGGTCTGCCTAGGGTCACACAGCAGGTTGGGGCAGGCACAGCCCCTTCCCCTCCCAACTCTCCCAATCTGTCCACTGAACTGCACCCACCTGGGATTCCATTCTCCTTACTTACTGAGGTTCCCGACCCAGGGAAAAAGGAGGGAAGGAAGACAGAAGGAAGTGATGGAGCAAAAGATGGACCCCCAATCAGAGTTGGCCACAGAGCTGGGGAGAGGCCTCTGCACGCGGATTGGGGCAGCCCCAAACCTTCCTCCTGGTACTGGGCGATTCCAGTGCAGCCGCAGGGCCCAGAGCGGGTGTAGGAGGCGTGGCCGCAGCCCCACCTTAGACCCCAGGCCGGGCCAGGAAGATGCGTCTGGTCTGCGCGTGCGGGCAGGTGTAGGGGGCGAGGAGGTGGGAAGAGGCGGGCAGGGGAAGCAGCGAGGGGAGAGGTTGCCTAGCCGAGCCTCCGCGGACCCGCTCGCCCCTAAATCACGCAGCCACATGAATAATAAATAAGGACTGCTCGGATCCTTAATAGTAGTCGCATGTCTTATTAAACTAATATTTCACAAACTTTTATTCTCCCTGTGGTTGGAGGTCGGGAACAAAGCCCCCAGTCCCTCATCCCGCTGGCTCTGCACAGCCTGGGGCGGACCCCCGATGGGAGGAGCTCAGCGTGCCCCGCAGGGCCCTGGAGGGGGACACCTCTCGCCCTCGTCTCCCCTGTGGGTTCCTTCTTTCAACTCACGTGGCCCTGGTTCTTCCCCTGTGCCAGGCCCTGCGCAGAGGATACAGATGGGTCCACCCCGCTCCCGCCCAAGGAACCCCCTGGGCCCGGGAGGGAGAGACAGACCCCTACACCAACGGTGTCCGTGAGGCCCAGGGCTGGAACACAGTCGGGCACAGGGGGCTCGCCGGTGGGGAGCAGAGGGGAGCAGGGGAGGCCTCGCCTGGGAACCCTAAACAGAGCCCTCAGGGGTGAGCGTGAAAGCTCTGTCCTGTGGAAGGCGCCGCAGCGCAGGGCCTGGCGGCCTCGCGACACAGACCTGATGTGAACCTTGCCTCCACCACCAGCCGTGTGGCCTTGGGAGGACAACGGACAAGACCCTGAGAGGAGTATGCTGTGTAAGAAGGCCGGAGGGGCCCTGGAGACCCAGAGGGCTCATCTCAGAGTCAGAAGGGTGGGGGGCTTTGGGAAGGCCAGGGTCCGGAGTTGGGGCGGCCCTACTGGATCCATGCTTTTCTCCTTAGCAAAAGATCTGTTTTCCTTGAAGATCTGGGCTCCAATCCTGGCCCCGTCCCTCATCTGTGAAAGCAGTCACAGAATCCACCTTGCAGGGCTGACGAGGGAACAGTGTGAGATAGAAGCCTGTGTGGGAGCCAGTGGGTATCTATTCCCATTGCTTCCCCCAAACCACACCCTTCTGCTGTGCCCCCTACTCCCCAGAGGCTCTGATGGGCTGCACCCGGTCCCAGAGGTCTCTTCCTCCTGCCCCTCTGTGCCTTCCTCGGCTCCATGCTGCATCCTTCTTGCCTTCCCCAGGGACCTACACTTGCCAGGTGCCAGGCTGTGTGCTGGCACCGGGGCTCTGGGCTGGGTGCAGACAGTGATCTCTGCCCTGAGGAGCTCCCAGACTTCCCAGTCTGATGAAAGAAGCAGCCACGAAGGCCCAGCATCACCATGCAGGGGTGAAGCAATGCTGGGCAGGCACTGGCTCTGCCAGGCACCCCATTCTCTCTAGTGGTTCTGACCCCCAGGCTTGCCTGCCCACCCTGACTCTATCTCTGGCCAGATCACGATCCTGAGCATCCATCATGTCCAGGGGCCTCCTGGACACGACATCTCCCAGGCTCCTCCAACTCCACACAGTCACCACTGAATTCCCCATCTGCCTCTTGGCCTTGACCCTCAGCCAAGCTGCTTTCTCCCCTTATGAGTGGCAGCACCTCACTCCTCCATTAATGGGATACCAAACCAGCGATCAGATCTGGTTTCTCCCTCTCCCACTCCAACCCTGTGCAGTCAACTCAAATTCAGCCAGGCCTGCCTCCAAACTGGTTTCAAACCTTTCCTCTCCTCTCCACCTTCCCCACCGTGCTATGCTGGCCTCTCCTCCATTCCCCCAGGCTAGTTACCCAGACCCTGTGCAGGTCTTCCTGCCTCCACACTCCCCCAATCCCATCCATCTTACACCCACCATCAGGGTAATCCTCCAGCTGCTCAGGTATAACCTCAGAAGGCTTCTGTGGGTCTCCACTACCCACAAAATAAACCCAGGCTCTTTAACCTCGTGTTCAACACTCTTCTGCCAACAGCTAGTATCCACTCCTTATTCCACACATAGTCCCCTCCACCTCCTTCCCCACCCTGACACATACACTGGCTCAGCCACCCATCCTCCACTGTGTCCTTGGAGACCTATAAGGTAGGAAAACAATAACAGCAAAAATGACTTAACTGCTCTGCTCAGTAATAATAGTATTGTATGAGTTTCACTAGCTCAGTTAAGAGTCCAGAATGAGGCCAGGTGCAGTGGTTCATGCCTGTAATCCCGACACTTTGGGATGCCAAGGTGGGAGGATCACTTGAGCCCAGTAGTTTGAGACCAGCCTGAACAATATAGCAAGACTTCTTGTCTACAAAAAAAATGAAAAATTAGCCAAGGGTGGTGGTGCATGCCTGCAGTCCCAGCTCCTTCCTTGGAAGGCTGAAATGGGAGGATCACTTAAGCCCAGAAGGTTGAGGCAGCAGTGAGCCCACATTGTGTCACTGTACTCCAGCCTGCGTGACAGAGCAAGACCTTGTCTAAAAAAAAATCTAGAATGGACTATAAGGGGGGTTCTATGAGCATCTAAGAAGAAGAAGTGGTAAATCCAGGAAAGCAATGGGGTTGCTAAGAAAAGGCCACATCAGGCTCATGCCTGTAATCCCAGAACTTTGGGAGGCTGAGGTGGGAGGATGACTTGAGGTCAGGAGTTTGAGACCAGCCTGGCCAACATGGCAAAACTCCATCTCTACTAAAAATGCAAAAATTAGCTGGGTGTGGTGGCAGGTGCCTGTAATCCCATCTACTCGGGAGACTGAGACAGGAGAATCTCTTGAACCCGGGAGGTGGAGGTTGCAGTGAACCGAGATCATGTCACTGCACTCCAGCTTGGGCAACAGAGCAAGACTCTGTCTCAAAACAAACAAACAAACAAGAAAAGAAAAGGCCACATCAGATTGGTCCATGTCCTTGTCCACAAGGTGACTAGCCCAATAGGTCAGAGAAGTGAGGCTGTCAGAAGGGATCTGGGGTCCTGTGAAACGGATGATGAGATCCCCCGGGACGTGCTTAGGCGAGATGGGGAAATGTGGGATGGACAAAGACACAAGCAAATAACACCACGACTACAGCCAATGTCCATGGGCGGGCGGGGGATGGGGTCTCCACAGAGTGCCCCAGGCTCCATCCTGTTCTGCTGTGTTTCACTTCCTTGTGCATGAAGGTAGAGGTGGTACCTTCACAGGTCCCACAGAGTGGGAGCAAGAGAGCTCCGCTGGGTCCACAGCCCAGACAAGGAGAGAGGAGCCCGGCCGTGTCAAGGCAATGTGTCCGGGACCCATAGGGGCTCCCTATTTGAGTCCTAGACACGGAAAGGAGAGAGTCTCAGGCTACCCAGGGTGTGTGGGAAAAGGGGCCATGGTGGGAGGAGAGGGAGGGGCCACTAAAGGGGCTTTTCCTCTGCTGCTAAGCACTTTCCTCACAGGCTCTGTGACACAGGAGGGAAGTGGGGCTCCTGCAGGTTGCAGCACCTGTGCATGGTCACCTGGTCGATGAGCAGCAGGGCCAGAACACCAACCCAGGATGTATGGAGTTAGTGCCGCTGTTCTAGGCTGCCTCCCATCTGGGCAGCAGCCTCCACAGCCTGCAGACTAGCAGGCTCCATGGTTTTTTTCTACCTGGAACAGATCACAGAGTTGGAGGGGAGAGGAGTCACCCCCTCAGCCCCGGGGCAGACCCCAGTACTCTCCAAGAACCCCGGGGCTCTGGGCAGCAGAGTTTGAGCACTGGGTCTAGGATGAAGGGAAGAGTCCGGGTGGCTGGTTTTGCCTCTGTGAGAGCAGCCCAGGAGAGCAGCCAGCCGAGTTCCTGCCTGAAGCTGGAGGGGCCAGGCCACCCAATCAACGAGGAGAAGCATCAGGAGCAGCTGAGAGGGGCTGCACTTGATGCTGGGGGCAGGAGGGGGCTGCGAAGAGCTCCTGGTTATTGACTGCCTACCTCTGCAGGGCTGATAGGAGTAGGGAGTGGAGGGAGCTGTGGGTTAGCACATAAAGGCTGATTCTGAGGAAGGACCTTCTCAGAGTTAGAGTTCCCTAAGGATGAGTGAGTTTCCCATCCCTGGAGATGGCCAACTGGGTGACCCTGCGGGGAGAAATTACAGAGGGAATCCAGGCATTGCTGGATGCACTGGGCCTTCAAGGGTCCTTGCAACCTGGAAATTCTGCCATGCTGTTGCATAAGCCTTTCCCACAATCTGGAATGCTGTTTCCTCGAATTCCACCTCCACACTCAAGTCAAACCTTTCCTCTTGCAAGGTGTCTCCCCAAAGCCATCCGTCTTGCCTCATCTCATTTTTCCTGACTCATGTGTTGTAAACTAGACACCTTGTGGAATGGGAGAGAGTCAAGTCAAATGGAATTGCAGGAAATTGACTAGAACCAGGGAAAACAATAGCACACACTTGTACAGCACCCACTAGTACCAGGCACTGGTCCCCAAGTATGCAGACGTGGACCTGTTTAACACTCACAACCACGATTGGCATGGGTAGGTGCCATGTTCCAGATGAGGGCAGCTGGGGACCGGGAGGAAAAGTGACCTGCCCAGGGTCACGCAGCCAGGGCCAGGGGAAGAGCTGGGATTTGAACCCAGGCAGTCTGGCTCCGGAGTCCATGCTCTGATTCACTGCCTCGGGGCTATCAGGAGGATAACATGAGCCAATGCTGTGAGAACACAGAGCAGAGCCAGCACTTAGTAGGCACTCGGCACTCCCGAGGCCCGTCTCCCTTTGTCTCCGCCCCTGAGTGTGCCCACCACTGTCCCTGCCCTGCCCAGCTCTGCCGTTGCCTGCTGCTCATCCTCTCTGGCTTTGTCTAGCTCTCCCTGCCCCTGTGTGTCACTCTATGTCTGTCTCCCTGTTCTCCCTCCCCTGCCCTGTCTCTTGCTCTGTGTCCTTGTCTGTCCTTCTGTCCTCTCTGCATCTTCCTGTCCCTTTCCCACCAGCCCCTGCAGCGTGGACCCCGCTGACTCGTGCTTCTGCTTTCCCCATATCCCTGGCGCCTCTAATCATCAACGCATCCTTTGTCTTTACAAGCTGGCCTGGTCTCTCTCCGTCTCTCCCTCCATTTACGAGCCTATGTGTTAGTGGACAGGGCAGCCGATGGAGGCCACTCAATAGTGACCCATCTCTGTGATCACCTCATTATTTATCACCAGGGACGCCAGTGTTTCCATAAATTACCCCGACCAGGAGCCGCCCGCGCCGGAATCAATAGTCACCTCTCACCTAATACCCAATTATTAATAACCACGGGGGGAAGGGTAACCAGACGTGGCCAGACGTGGTACTCCAGGTTCTTGCCCAGCGGGGGAGGGGCGGGCTGGGAAGGTGCTGGCCCCCATGCTGCAAGATGCCAGCACAGGGCAAGAGGCGGGGCCTGGAGAAGGACAGGGTCCCCACATTCTCTCTAGGACCGGGCGATAGAACCTGAGACATGGTTGCACCCTGAGGGCAGAGGGAGACGCAGAGCCCCATCGTTACGGTCCTCTAGTCTGAGGACAGGAGACCTGGCCAAGCAGTGAAGTCTGCCCTTTTAGGACCCACCGGGGCCCTAGCCATAAGGGTGCACCTTCCCCAGAGAGAAGAGTTTCATCCCACAGGCAGAAGAAAGGCTACCAGAGGCAGGTGCTGGGGTGGGGCTTTGGTTCCACCAGGGCACAGGGGTCAGGAGGTAATTTTCCACCCCCGTCCTCCGGCCCTGCAACACACGCTTGGAGCCCTGCAGTTACATCTGGGTAAAGATCTGAACCTGCAGGAGCTGGTGCTTGGTGGGGTGGAGGCACGGCAGGAAGGACAGGAGGAGGAGCAGGGCACCTTAAGGGGGTCTACGCCTGCTGGTGCCCGAGGCTGGGGCTTGGGAGTGAATCAAAACAGTTGTCCATGCAGATGACGGTGGGAGAGGCAAGGCCAGAGGAGAGAGACCAAGCCCTGGAAGACTCCTACCTCAGTGTATCCTGATACCCAGATATACACATGTCCTCAACCAGTGGCTCTCCCTTCACTGCAATGGATGGACACACACACACACACACACCCCACATGCACAATCCAGCGGCACGAAAACACCCACACACACCCACACGCAGAAATACAAGTGCATGTTTGGGCCTATGCACACATACACCCCAGATACCCCCCCCCCACACACACACACACAGGCATCTACACACGCTGACACAACGCACACTTGCAGCCCATCCTGCACGCACACCCTTTTGTGCACACAGTGTGCACATGCAGCCACGCGGCCTCTAAGGGCATCTCTCCGAACGAGGCTGAGGCTTCGTTCAACTCCTCTAGAGCCCAGTCGGTTCCAACACTGCCACCGTGTGGCCTCAGGTGCACAGTGCGCAGGCCGTGAGGCTGGAACACCTGGCCAGTGGGGATGAGGTGTCGCCCCAAATCTTGGGTCTCTCCATCTAGATGAACCGGGCTGCCGTTTGGCCACTTCCCAGGGAAACCGAACACAGTCCTGGAGAACTGGGGTCAGATTGTGTGATGGCTGGAGCCTGCTACTGTGGGCCATTGCTGTCCATTCAGCAGGGCTGGCCCCGTGGCTTGTGTCTCTGCAACCCATGGCTGGAGACACGTGGTAGGCAGGCAGCCTCCATGTTAGTGTAGATTTGGTGCCAAGTTGCTTAAACTCTCCCCGAGAGACGGGTTCAATCCCGACCTGCAACTTAATTATTAATTCACTCATCACAGTATCGAGGCTGTAATCTCTGTCCATGTATGATGCTAAGTTGAAATTACAGTGAGCAACATGGACAGTTGCCTCTCCTAAATGTCAGGGGGCCCAACACTGAAGAGATAACACAACAAATATTTATCAGGTTATACCACAGAAAACTGACACTGGCGTAGGTCTAAATGGTCAGCTACTGGCAGAGTATTCACGCAAGATCCTTTGATTCACCCTAATGATGGCAAGTGTCATACAGGTTACAGAACAGGGCAGTGGGGCTTAATCTGGGGTTGGAATGGCAGGGAAGGCTTCCTTGGACTGTAAGCTGAACTTGAAAGGGTGAGCAGTGATAAAGCTGCTCACAGGGCGCCCAGAGCCCGTGGAGGCACAGATGTTCTCGCTTTTGTTCTCAGAGGCCCTGGAGCCCTCAGGTGCCCCCTATGCACCTCAGTTTAGACTCGAGGTCTCCCCAGGGATGAGCACTGTTAGGGGAGTGGTGCCTGGGATGACCTTGCCAAGGTTTTCTATCCTCCTAGATGCTGCAAGGAGTTGAGGCAGACACCCAGTCACACAGGCCTGCCAAGGATGTATCATGATGTTGTAGAGATGGGGAAACTGAGGCTCAGGGAGATTACATCACACACTGAGTAGCAGTGCTGGGATTTGAGACGACCCTGACTCCCAAAACTACGCTTTTTAATTTTTTAATCTTAGGTGCAGAAACTTGAGTTAATCATGCATCTCAGTTCCCGGCAGACTATTCATGCAAGATCCATCTCCTGACTTGTTATTACTAAAAAATCGATATGTGTCAGTCAATCATTCCCGGAGCCTTATTTTGCACCCGGCTCAGTGACAAGGCCCATGCGGGTTCATCCACAGGTGGTTCAGTGACAGGTCCTGCCCTTGGGGAGCATGCGAGCTAGTGACAGTCAACTCTGGGCAAAGAACTTCCACTCTCCTGCCCAGCAGTGCTGATTTAAGGGATTTATCCAAGGAAAACAAGGACGAGGATCTATAAAGGTGCTTGCATCAGGCTGATAATAAATATTTCATGCCCTTCAGTGAGGAATAAAGGGATTATGATATATCTGTCCAATGGAATATTATGCATCTATTACAATTGGTGGCAAGAGCATTCCTTTATTGATGTGGAAAGATGGCTACACTTTGTGGTTCAGATTTTTTAAAAAATAGGTCATATAACAGTATTCATAGAGATATCCATTTTGAAAAACATAGATAATACGTGCATACATTTTCCCGATTCTAAGATGCACATTTTTAAACATTTGAACATTTCTAAAATCAGGATGTGCATTTCAATTAATAGATATGTTTAATGCAGTAGTTCCTTTCTCCAAAAGAACCGTGTAATTAAATCAATGATGCATCCCGCAATCAGTGTTGTCCTAGAATCAAGAAAAACAGATATCTACATGCACACATAGGAAAAATTCCAGAAAGATAGCAACCAAAATGGTAAAAGTCATTAAATCTAGGTGATTTCCACTTTCTTCACAAACCTTCTGTACTGTCTGGGTTTTATAAACTGAACACGAATTATTTTTATAATTAGAAAAAATCTCCTATTTTCATATTGAAAAACAAAACAAAGTCTCAGGTCAAAAAAAGTCAAAGCTTCTCTTACACAACAGGCCAGAATACTCGCTAAACAGAGCCCCAGAAGCAGGGGATGGGAACCAAGGGGACTTGGCAGCCTGGTTGTAAAGGAGCTGGGCTTCCTAATGCAGGAGGGATTTGGGTAGAAGGGGAACAGGTTTAGACACTGCAAGCCGAGGAGACAGTCTAAAAGGAGGCCTGGGTATTCGGAGTATTCCCCTCAGGTCTGGAGGGAAATGGTGTGGCTGAGGCCAGGCAGATGGCAGTGGTGGTCATTAGAATAATAACCTAGCTGGCCGGGCGCGGTGGCTCAAGCCTGTAATCCCAGCACTTTGGGAGGCCGAGACGGGCGGATCACGAGGTCAGGAGATCGAGACCCTCCTGGCTAATACAGTGAAACCCCGTCTCTACTAAAAATACAAAAACTAGCCGGGCGAGGTGGCGGACGCCTGTAGTCCCAGCTACTCGGGAGCTGAGGCAGGAGAATGGCGTAAACCCGGGAGGCGGAGCTTGCAGTGAGCTGAGATCCGGCCACTGCACTCCAGCCTGGGCGACAGAGCGAGACTCCGCCTCAAAAAAAAAAAAAAAAAGAATAATAACCTAGCTGACGTTTATTGGGTGCTTACTCCGTGCTGGGTACTGCTCTAAGCATTTCATATGCATGTCCTTATTGTAACAGACTGCCTTGTGTCCCCGCAAGATGCATATGTTGATGTCCTAACCCCCAGTACCTTAGAGTGTGATTGCATCTGGAGATAGGGTCTTTAAAGAGGTGATAACGTTGAAATGAAGTCACTAGCGTGGACCCTAATCCAGTATAACTGGAGTCTTTGTAAGAAGAGATTAGAACACACACATCAACAGAGAGAAGAACACGCAAAAGCACAAGGAGAAGACGGCCGTCCACAAGCCAGGAGGAGAGACCTCAGAAGGAACCAACCCCTGCTGGCACCTTGACCTCAGCCTTCTATCCTTCAGAATAGTGAGAAAATAAATTTCTGTTAAGACACCCAGTCTGTTGCTCTTTGTTATGACAGTCCTAGCAAACTAATATACTTCTTTACCCCACAACAACCCTGTTGGGGTGGGTATTTCTGTTATCTCTTGCTGCGTAACGAGCTGCCCCAACACTTGGTGGCTCGAAGTATCAATAATAATTTGCTTTGCTCTGGAGCTTGGCAAGGTCAGCTTATCTATGCTCTGCATGGCATTGCTGGGCAGACGACATTCAGGATGGCTCATGCATGTGACTCACATGACAAGCTGGTGCTGTGAGCCAGATGCCTAGTGTGGCCTCTCCATGTGGCTGCTTGGCCTCCTCACAGCATGGTCACTGGATTCCCACAGTGGGCATCCCAAGAGAACCCGATGAAGTACGTGGCATTCTTATGACCGAATCTTAGGAGTCTTGCAACGTCACTGGTGCTACATCTATCCAGGCAGTGACAAAAGTCCTCCCAAGTTCAGGGCAAGGGACAGCTACCCCCTGGGAAGAGTGTCAATGCTCTCATAAGAAGACCTTGTGGGATGGGATATATATTGTAGCTGACATATTTGGAAAATGCACCCCATGATAGTAGGTACTGTAATTATCCCCATGTTACAGGTGAGGAAATGCAGGTGGAGAGATAATTTAAGGGATGGGGCTAAGATCCTGCAGCTTGTAAGTGGTGGCATTGGGTGGGTTGGTGCTGGATCATGAAAGGCCTTGAATGCCAAATCCAAGGTTTAGGTTTCAAGTCAGTGGACAATAGAGAGCCAGTGAGCTTTTGGAAGCAGAGAATGAAATCATTAGGTCTGTGTTCAAGGAAAATCGCTCTGATTGCAGGATAGAAAAAGGAAGAAGGGTAATCTGGAGGCAAGAGGAGGCCGGAGTCACAGTGCTGGGGAGGGGATGTGGACCAATCCAGGGCAGTGCTTGGGGGCTGGAGGGAAGGATCTCGCTGCTGCTTCTAGGCAGGAGGGCCTCTGGGTGGTTAGTAGCACCCACCCCACTCCTCTGCAGACCAGCTGAGGTCCCCGCTCCCTTGGCTCCCCAAGATCCACCATCTCATAAGATTCCTCTGGGCCCTCCTTCTTCAGGGCGTCTGGCGAGGGCCCTGCTGGGTTTGATCTCACCGCACAGAGCTAGCACGTAACAGGTCCTTAGTGTTTGCCGAATGAGCAAATGATGAGTGAATGAATGAATGAGTGGGAGACAGGCCGTAAAAGAAAACTGATAAACTAAGGGAGGAAAAAAAAAAAAAAAGCCAAATGTACTTCAACTATGCACCTTCATGGAATCACAGATTTGGGGGGACTAACTGGGTGATGACTAGAAGCATGGCCAGAATGGGGCAGGGCAGGGGTGGGGTGGGCGGTTCAGGAGTTTGAGAAGCCTCCAGAAGCTGTCCCAGGAGAAAGACCAGAGCCGGGATGGGGCTGAGCTCTGATTGGATATAATGGGTGTCCATCACAGATGTTCCACCAATGAGGCAATCAGCTACTTCCGCAGTGTCCACAAAGGCAAAGTTTCACCCGGGTTCGAATACCTGCTCCGTGACCCGTTCCCGAGACGTCCTCGAGCCCGATCCTTCTCTGCAGTTTTCTCAGCTGCACCATGGGGGTGAGAGCAGCACAGCCCTCCTTGGGTAGCAATGCAGACCTGGGAGGCGCTGGGTGAAAAGCACCAACTTCGGTCAGGCTGGAATTAGAGGCTACTGGGGACTCCTGGCCCGGGCCTTGGCCCCACAGTGGTGTGTGCTAGAGTAATGGTCCACCCACTTTTCTTCCCCGCCACCAGACTGGGAGCTCCTGACAGGCAGAGACTGTGTCCCAGGGCTCAGCCCAGGGCTGGCAGGAGTAGGACTTGGAAAGGTCTGGGGTGTTAGCTTCGGGAACGGGTGCACTTCCCCAGGGTGCTGTTCACAAAAGGACACAGAGCATGGAGGGGCAGCCAGGACTCCACCGTCTCCTGCAGACTGCCCCATCGGCAGACCCTGTCTGGATGCCAGCCCGGAAGCCCAGGGTCACAGAAACCCTGCAGCACAGCCAGTCAGGCCCATGGGAAATGGGTCAAAGGTGAACGAGGGACTTCCAGCGGCCAGGAACCAGAGAGACAGGAGGTAGGGAAGGGACCCCTGGGTGGACAGAACACCTACAACATGCCAGGAGGAAGTCATGTTCCCCTCCCCATTTTACAGATGGGAAATCGTGAGCTTTGACCTGTATTACTCCACGGAGACTTTGAGGAGGGGAAGGAGAGAGACATGGATAAGGGGCAGGGTAGGCCCTCCCCAGTAGCAGCATCTTGGGATCAGAGAATGGCCAGCTGTCGTCTCCAGGTCCTTGCACCCCGGGTTCTGTGCCTCAAGCACCCCTGCTTGGGCTCCCCCTGGGTAGGGCCCCTAAGTTTCTTCTGAGGGGCATTCCTTCTGGGTTCACCATTCAGGTCAACCTAGACTGACAGAAAGCCAAGAAAAAGTAGATTTCTCTCTTGTGTGCTCGAGGGGCAGAGACAATAGGGGTCACTGGTGTCCTGGAGAATGGGGCCAGTTCAGAGATCCTTGCGAGTGAACACCAGTGAGACAGGATCACAGGACAGGCTGGTGGCTTCCTGCCTTCTCTCGGGGCCAGATTCACCTTCAGATTCCAGGGCCCACATCCCTGTGTCCCAGCATGACCTGGAAGGAGTTCCAAATAGTCCCAAGGGTTCCGGGACCTAAACCTGGGGCTGTGGGCTGGGCTTTGAGTTCAAGCTAAACTCATCCCTCGTCTTTTGCCTCATGTCATCTTCACCCAACTAGGATCCCTGCTGGTCACTGCTCAGCCCCTTGCCTGCCCTGGTCAGGGCAGGAAGCTCATCCGGTGCCAGCAATAGGCACCAGAATTGGCCACGCTGCCCTAAGGCCATCAGCAGCCCCGCAGGGCTCCAGCCTTGCCCGTGCCCTCTCCAGCTGGCTCAGTTCAAGGCCAAACTCTCACAGCCCTTTGGACACTGATTCAAACAGCTCCCCCTCCTGCAGCCTGGCCTACAGCCAGTCCAGGTCCTGCAACATTCCCCCCTTCAACTCCCCCAAACCAGCGTGTCCAGAGCCCCCATGCCCCGCCTTCCCCCAAAGCCTGCCTCCCCCGATTTCTGTTGGATTTGACATTCACCCTGTGGCCCAGAGGCCCAGGACCCCCCACAGTTCTGCCTGGGGACCCAGCCTGGGTTCCAGCTGACTGGCGAGCCCAGCCAAGCATCACCGCTCCTGCGACATCCCTGAGTGACAGGAAACAACTCGCTCCTTCCAAGAGGCGAAGCTCTGACAAACACTCACTAGGAAATAATAAAGTGGCAAAATAATTCTGCATCGGACACACTTACCAGAGCAGAAAGCGTCTGCGGAGGAGACAACATCTTGTACCATCTATCTTCCTTAAATCCCCACGCTGTGACAAAGTGGAGGGCGAAATCATGATGAATGATCGGACACATTTAGCCAGTACCTGTGCTCTGTAACGAGCGTGGCCCGGGAATGGGGCCCTAATGAAGATCTGTGCCCCCGCCCCAAACCGGGCCTCGTCGGAAACAAGTCTTTATTACGAAATTGGCGCCTGGTTTTCATACCACGCAGGATGGAGGCGCGAGGTGTGACATGAATTAAAGCCGGCACCTGCAGGGTCAGCCCAGCCCTGGCTGGCGGTACGGAGACAAACGGGTTCGGCTCCCGCCACCACCCTGCGTCTGGTTGACAAGGCGCCAGTCGCCTTCTGATTGTGCGGGAACACGCCTCGGTTTTGTTCCTACCCGGCCCGCCATCATTTATTCTGCTGCCTCATTTGAATATGATGAATACTGTAGTCCTTTATTTGTTCACAACAACCAAATAATTGTAGATCCGTGGGCTTCGGGGCAATTAATCACATTTTTCCCTCCACCAATCCACTATAAACATGACATTGAACAATAAAGTACATTAACCTCTGCTTTGCACAAAACTTTGCTTATTTAAACACAGCAAGGTTATTTGTTTTCCTTCTTGCCAGGCCCCTGCCATGAAGAAGAGGTAGTGGGGAGAGAAGGCCCATCCCATACTGGGCAACCACACCAGCCCAGCCCAGCCCCCAGCTCAGCCAGGCCCAGGGCCTGGTGTCAGGAGCGAGGTGTGGTTGCAGACCCTGGAGTGGTCATCCTGGCAGGATCTGAGTCTGTGTATATGTGTGTGCACACATGTGTGCACATTTGTATGTGTATGCACAGCTGTCACTATGTGAGTACTTGCGTGATATGTCTGTATTGCACATGTGTTTCTGTGCATATGTATGTTTATATATGTCTGATCTCAGAATAGAGGTTCTGAGGACAAAGCCTGTGTGTGTGTGTGTGTACTTATAAGCGTTCTTGTTTGCACATGTGTGGCCATTTTAAAACATGGCTGCAAATTATTTCACATCCTTCCCATCAAGAGGTGGGATCTATGTCCTCCCCTCCTTGAATCGGGGTGGACTTGTGACTGCTTTGACCAGCTCTCACCGAGGTCAAAAAAGGTCATGCAGCCTTCACCTTGTTCATGGGAACGCTTACTCTTGGAGTCCTGAGTTGCTATTTAAGAAGCCCGGCTACTCTGAGGCTACCATGCAAAAGAGGCCACATGGAGAGGCCCTGAGACCTCAAGGATAGAGACAGAGAGAGAAAGAGATGCCAGATGAGCACCCAGCCATTCAAGACATCCCAGCCCAAGTGCTAGACATGTGAGTGGAGACACCTCCAGCCATTCCATTCTTCCCCGCGGAGGATCCAGACGTGTTGCAGCATGGACAGGACATTCCCACTGCATCCTGCCTGAATTCTCGCCCCACAGAATCCATGAGCATAGTAGAATGGTGTTGCTTCATGGCACCAAGATTGGGGTGGCTTGCTATGTAGCAATAGATAAGAGGGCTGAAGGTCTGTGCAATGTGTGTGCATGTATGTGCATGCATGTGGGGGTGTGTACATGAGCAAGTGATGTATGTGAGCAGTGCATATATGTGCAGAGTGCATCCAAGCCTTCACTCAGCACCTTGCTGAACACCTGCTGCGCCAGTCTTTTTCTAGGCGTGTGGGATACATCAGTGACCAAAGCAAAGGCCATGTGCTCATGGAACTTGACTTCTGACGCAGATAGACAATAAATAATAAACTAAAGAAAAAGAGTTCAATTAGATGGCATGTTATAAGGTGATAACTACTGTGCACAAAGGTAAAGCCAGAGCTGGGTGTGGGGATCAAGAGAGCCGGGGACAGGGAGTGGCTCACATTTTTCTACAGGGTGGTAAAGGCGGGCCTGTTTGAAAACACGGCGTTGGAAAAATCCTCAAAGGGCATGAAAGAGTTCGTGTATAGGTTTGATTATGCCCCTGAAAAATCTTCCCCCAAATGTTGAATTTCTAACTTTCAGAGCTTCAGAATGTGACAAATATTATTTGGAAATATGGTTGTAGCGGATACAGTTAGCTGAGACAGGGCCATACTGGAATAGGGTGGGCACTTAATCTAATAAAACTGTTGTCCTTGTAAAGAGAAGAGACACAGAGACAGAGACACACAGGGAAAAGACCATGGGAAGACAAAGGCAGAGATGGGAGTGATGCATCTACGGGTCAAGGAACACTAAGGGCTGCCAGCAAATACCAGAAGTTGGAGGCAGGCATGGTGGCTCACACCTGTAATCCTAACAGTTTGGGAGGCTGAGGCAGGAGGATCGCTTGAGCCCAGGAGTTGGAGACCAGCCTGGGCAACATGGTGAGACCCTATCTCTACAAAAGATTAAAAAATTAGCTGGGCACAGTGGCATGCGCCTGTGATCCCAGCTACTTGGAAGGCTGAGGTGGGAAGATCGCTTGAACCCAGGTGATCAAGGCTGCAGTGAGCCAAGATTGCACCACTGCACTCCAACCTGGGCAACAGAGCACGACCCAGTCTCACAATAAGAAACAAAGGAGAGGGGGCGGAGCAAGATGGCCGAATAGGAACAGCTCCAGTCTCCAACTCCCAGTGCGAGCGACACAGAAGACCGGTGATTTCTGCATTTTCAACTGAGGTACTGGGGTCATCTCTCTAGGGAGTGCCGGACAATCGGTGCTAGTCAGCTGCTGCAGCCTGACCAGCCTGAGCTGAAGCAGGGCGAGGCATCGCCTCACCTGGAAGCACAAGGGGGAAGGAAATCCCTTTTCCTAGCCAGGGGAACTGAGACACACAACACCTGGAAAATCGGGTAACTCCCACCCCAATACTGCGCTTTAAGGAAACAGGCACACCAGGAGAATATATCCCACACCTGGCCGGGAGGGTCCCACGCCCACGGAGCCTCCCTCACTGCTAACACAGCAGTCTGCAGCGATCAATCCGCAAGGCAGCAGCGAGGCTGGGGGAGGGGCACCCACCATTGCTGAGGCTTAAGTAGGTAAACAAAGCCGCTGGGAAACTCGAACTGGGTGGAGCTCACAGCAGCTCAAGGAAGCCTGCCTGTCTCTGTAGACTCTACCTCTGCGGACAGCGCACAGCTGCAATCCAATAGGGGAAAGAGAGGGCCGGTGCAGACGCGAATGACTCTGTCTGACAGCTTTGGGGAGAGCCGTAGATCTCCTAACGCGGAGGTTGAGATCCGAGAACGGACAGACTGCCTGCTCAGGTGGGTCCCTGACCCCTGAGTAGCCTAGCTGGGAGACATCCCCCACTAGGGGCAGTCTGACACCCCACACCTCACAGGGTGGAGTCACCCCTGAGAGGAAACTTCCAAAGAAAGAATCAGACAGGTACACTCACTGTTCAGCAATATTCTATCTTCGGCAACCTCTGCTGCTGATACCCAGGCAAACAGGGTCTGGAGTGGACCTCAAGCAATCTCCAACAGACCAACAGACAGTCCTTCTGACTGTCAGACGGAAAACTATCAAACAGGAAGGACACCTATACCAAAACCCCATCAGTACGTCACCATCATCAAAGACCAGAGACAGATAAAACCACAAAGATGGGGAAGAAGCAGGGCAGAAAAGCTGGAAATTCAAAAATAAGAGCGCATCTCCCCCTGCAAAGGAGCGAGCCCATCGCCAGCAACGGATCAAAGCTGGTCAGAGAATGACTTTGACGAGATGAGAGAAGAAGGCTTCAGTCCATCAAACCTCTCAGAGCTAAAGGAGGAATTACGTACCCAGCGCAAAGAAACTAAAAATCTTGAAAAAAAAGTGGAAGAATTGACAGCTAGACTAATTAATGCAGAGAAGATCATAAACGAAATGACAGAGATGAAAACCATGACACGAGAAATACGTGACAAATGCACAAGCTTCAGTAACCGACTCGATCAACTGGAAGAAAGAGTATCAGCATTGAGGATCAAATGAATGAAATGAAGCGAGAAGAGAAAACCAAAAGAAAAAAGAAGAAAAAGAAATGAACAAAGCCTGCAAGAAGTATGGGATTATGTAAAAAGACCAAATCTACGTCTGATTGGGGTGCCTGAAAGTGAGGGGGAAAATGGAACCAAGTTGGAAAACACTCTTCAGGATATCATCCAGGAGAACTTCCCCAACCTAGTAGGGCAGGCCAACATTCACATTCAGGAAATACAGAGAACGCCACAAAGATACTCCTCCAGAAGAGCAACTCCAAGACACATAATTGCCAGATTCACCAAAGTTGAAATGAAGGAAAAAATCTTAAGGGCAGCCAGAGAGAAAGGTAGGGTTACCCACAAAGGGAAGCCCATCAGAATAACAGCAGACCTCTCGGCAGAAACTCTACAAGCCAGAAGAGAGTGGGGGCCAATATTCAACGTTCTTAAAGAAAGGAATTTTCAACCCAGAATTTCATATCCAGCCAAACTAAGCTTCATCAGTGAAGGAGAAATAAAATCCTTTACAGATAGGCAAATGCTTAGAGATTTTGTCACCACCAGGCCTGCCTTACAAGACACCCTGAAAGAAGCCCTAAACATGGAAAGGAACAACCGGTACCAGCCATTGCAAAAACATGCCAAAATGTAAAGACCATCGAGGCTAGGAAGAAACTGCATCAACTAACGAGCAAAATCACCAGTTAATATCATAATGACAGGATCAAGTTCACACATAACAATATTAACCTTAAATGTAAATGGACTAAATGCTCCAATTAAAAGACACAGACTGGCAAACTGGATAAAGAGTCAAGACCCATCAGTCTGCTGTATTCAGGAGACCCATCTCACATGCAGAGACATACATAGGCTCAAAATAAAGGGATGGAGGAAGATCTACCAAGCAAATGGAGAACAAAAAAAAGCAGGGGTTGCAATCCTAGTCTCTGATAAAACAGACTTTAAACCATCAAAGATCAAAAGAGACAAAGAAGGCCATTACATAATGGTAAAGGGATCAATTCAACAGGAAGAGCTAACTCTCCTAAATATATATGCACCCAATACAGGAGCACCCAGATTCATAAAGCAAGTCCTTAGAGACCTACAAAGAGACTTAGACTCCCATACAATAATAATGGGAGACTTCAACACTCCACTGTCAACATTAGACAGATCAACGAGACAGAAAGTTAACAAGGATATCCAGGAATTGAACTCATCTCTGCACCAAGCGGACCTAATAGACATCTATAGAACTCTCCACCCCAAATCAACAGAATATACATTCTTCTCAGCACCACATCGCACTTATTCCAAAATTGACCACATAATTGGAAGTAAAGCACTCCTCAGCAAATGTACAAGAACAGAAATTATAACAAACTGTCTCTCAGACCACAGTGCAATCAAACTAGAACTCAGGACTAAGAAACTCAATCAAAACCACTCAACTACATGGAAACTGAACAACCTGCTCCTGAATGACTACTGGGTACATAACGAAATGAAAGCAGAAATAAAGATGTTCTTTGAAACCAATGAGAACAAAGATACAACATACCAGAATCTCTGGGACACATTTAAAGCAGTGTGTAGAGGGAAATTTATAGCACTAAATGCCCACAAGAGAAAGCAGGAAAGATCTAAAATTGACACTCTAACATCACAATTAAAAGAACTAGAGAGGCAAGAGCAAACACATTCAAAAGCTAGCAGAAGGCAAGAAATAACTAAGATCAGAGCAGAACTGAAGGAGATAGAGACACAAAAAACCCTCCAAAAAATCAATGAATCCAGGAGTTGGTTTTTTGAAAAGATCAACAAAATTGACAGACCGCTAGCTAGACTAATAAAGAAGAAAAGAGAGAGGAATCAAATAGACGCAATAAAAATGATAAAGGGGATATCACCACTGACCCCACAGAAATACAAACTACCATCAGAGAATACTATAAACGCCTCTACGCAAATCAACTAGAAAATCTAGAAGAAATGGATAATTTCCTGGACACTTACACTCTCCCAAGACTAAACCAGGAAGAAGTTGAATCCCTGAATAGACCAATAGCAGGCTCTGAAATTGAGGCAACAATTAATAGCCTACCCACCAAAAAAAGTCCAGGACCAGATGCATTCACAGCTGAATTCTACCAGAGGTACAAGGAGGAGCTGGTACCATTCCTTCTGAAACTATTCCAATCAATAGAAAAAGAGGGAATCCTCCCTAACTCATTTTATGAGGCCAACATCATCCTGATACCAAAGCCTGGCAGAGACACAACAAAAAAAGAGAATTTTAGACCAATATCCCTGATGAACATCGATGCAAAAATCCTCAATAAAATACTGGCAAACGGATTCAGCAGCACATCAAAAAGCTTATCCACCATGATCAAGTGGGCTTCATCCCTGGGATGCAAGGCTGGCTCAACATTCGCAAATCAATAAACGTAGTCCAGCATATAAACAGAACCAAAGACAAGAACCACATGATTATCTCAATAGATGCAGAAAAGGCTTTTGACAAAATTCAACAGCCCTTCATGCTAAAAACGCTCAAAAAATTCGGTATTGATGGAACGTACCTCAAAATAATAAGAGCTATTTATGACAAACCCACAGCTAATATCATACTGAATGGGCAAAAACTGGAAAAATTCCCTTTGAAATCTGGCACAAGACAGGGATGCCCTCTCTCACCACTCCTATTCAACATAGTGTTGGAAGTTCTGGCTAGGGCAATCAGGCAAGAGAAAGAAATCAAGGGTATCCAGTTAGGAAAAGAAGAAGTCAAATTGTCCCTGTTTGCAGATGACATGATTGTATATTTAGAAAACCCCATTGTCTCAGCCCAAAATCTCCTTAAGCTGATAAGCAACTTCAGCAAAGTCTCAGGATACAAAATTAATGTGCAAAAATCACAAGCATTCTTATACACCAGTAACAGACAAGCACAGAGCCAGATCAGGAATGAACTTCCATTCACAATTGCTTCAAAGAGAATAAAATACCTAGGAATCCAGCTTACAAGGGATGTAAAGGACCTCTTCAAGGAGAACTACAAACCACTGCTCAGTGAAATCAAAGAGGACACAAACAAATGGAAGAACATACCATGCTCATGGATAGGAAGAATCAATATCGTGAAAATGGCCATACTGCCCAAGGTGATTTATAGATTCAATGTCATCCCCATCAAGCTACCAATGACTTTCTTCACAGAATTGGAAAAAAACTGCTTTAAAGTTCATATGGAACCAAAAAAGAGCCCGCATTGCCAAGACAATCCTAAGTCAAAAGGACAAAGCTGGAGGCGTCACGCTACCTGACTTCAAACTATACTACAAGGCTACAGTAACCAAAACAGCATGGTACTGGTACCACAACAGAGATATAGACCAATGGAACAGAACAGAGTCCTCAGAAATAATACCACACATCTACAGCCATCTGATCTTTGACAAACCTGAGAGAAACAAGAAATGGGGAAAGGATTCCCTATTTAATAAATGTGCTGGGAAAATTGGCTAGCCATAAGTAGAAAGCTGAAACTGGATCCTTTCCTTACCCCTTATACGAAAATTAATTCAAGATGGATTAGAGACTTAAATGTTAGACCTAATACCATAAAAACCCTAGAAGAAAATCTAGGTAGTACCATTCAGGACATAGGCATGGGCAAGGACTTCATGTCTAAAACACCAAAAGCAACGGCAGCAAAAGCAAAAATTGACACATGGGATCTAATTAAACTAAAGAGCTTTTGCACAGCTAAAGAAACTACCATCAGAGTGAACAGACAACCTACAGAATGGGAGAAAATTTTTGCAACCTACTCATCTGACAAAGGGCTAATATCCAGAATCTACAAAGAACTCAAACAAATATACAAGAAAAAAACAAACAACCCCATCAAAAAGTGGGGAAAGGATATGAACAGACATTTCTCAAAAGAAGACATTCATACAGCCAACAGACACGTGAAAAAATGCTCATCATCACTCGCCATCAGAGAAATGCAAATCAAAACCACAATGGGATACCATCTCACACCAGTTAGAATGGCAATCATTAAGAAGTCAGGAAACAACAGGTGCTGGAGAGGATGTGGAGAAATAGGAACACTTTTACACTGTTGGTGGATTGTAAACTAGTTCAACCATTATGGAAAACAGTATGGCGATTCCTCAAGGATCTAGAACTAGATGTACCATATGACCCAGCCATCCCACTACTGGGTATATCCCAAAGGATTATAAATTACTCTACTACAAAGACACATGTACACGTATGTTTATTGCGGCACTATTCACAATAGCAAAGACTTGGAATCAACCCAAATGTCCATCTGTGACAGACTGGATTAAGAAAATGTGGCACATATACACCATGGAATACTATGCAGCCATAAAAAGGATGAGTTTGCGTCCTTGTAGGGACATGGATGCAGCTGGAAACCATCATTCTTAGCAAACTATCACAAGAAGAGAAAACCAAACACCGCACGTTCTCACTCATAGGTGGGAACTGAACAATGAGATCACTTGGACTCGGGAAGGGGAACATCACACACTGGGGCCTATCATGGGGAGGGGGGAGGAGGGAGGGATTGCTTTGGGGAGTTATACATGATATAAACGTCATGCACATGTACCCTAGAACTTAAAGTATAATATAATAAAAAAAAAAAAGGAGAAATACTTTCACTTTCTTTTTTTTTTTTTTTTTTTTTGAGGCGGAGTCTCGCTCTGTCGCCCGGACTGGAGTGCAGTGGCCGGATCTCAGCTCACTGCAAGCTCCGCCTCCCGGTTTACGCCATTCTCCTGCCTCAGCCTCCCGAGTAGCTGGGACTACAGGCGCCCGCCACCTCGCCCGGCTAGTTTTTTTTTTTGTATTTTTAGTAGAGACGGGGTTTCACCATGTTAGCCAGGATGGTCTCGATCTCCTGACCTCGTGATCCGCCCGTCTCGGCCTCCCAAAGTGCTGGGATTACAGGCTTGAGCCAACTTTCACTTTCTAAAATCCTTTAGTGTTTGAAATAATTATCTTATAAATAAAGCAAACAAAATAAAAGCAAAAAAAAAAAAAAAGAAACAAAGGAGAAGGAGTTGGAGGGGGAAAGGAGGATCATCTCCATAGATATATTCCAAGGAAAGATGGCCTGGCAGACACCTTGATCTTGGACTTCTAGCATCCAGAGCTGTGAGACAGTAAATTCCTGTTGTTTTAAGCCATCCAGTTTGTAGTACTTTGTCACACAGCCCTAGCAGACTGATGCAGTGAATGACATGGAGATCTGGGAGAGGAGCAGTCTGGGCAGGAGGATCAGCCGGTGTGAGGGCCCTGCAATGAGCAGAGCAGCAGGTTCAAGGATCAACAAAGAAGTGGGTGGGCAGGGAGAGAGGAGGAGGAGACCGGTGAGCCAGGTGACAGGGGCTGATTCACACAGCCTTGAGCCACTGCAGGGACTTGGCTTTCACTGTGGGTGAAACAGAGATTTGCAAGGTTCTGAGCATCATATATTCTAACCAGGATTGAAAAGGCTCTCTCGGTGCTTTGAGAATAGACTCTGGGTTGGAGGGCAGATTAGGGAGAATAATTAGAAGCCTGGTGCGATAATCCAATGATCCATGTAGTGGCTTGGACCAGGTGGTGGTGGTGGAGGTGGTGAGAGGTGGTTTATTATGGATATATTTTAGGAGTCCAGGCGACAGGACTCCCGGATGCATTGGAATGTGGGGTGTGAGACAGAAATCAAGGAGGACTCCAAGATCCCTGGTTTGAGAAACGGGAAGGAGAGAGTCATGATCAGCCAAGATGGAGACAGCTGTGGAAGGAGCAGGTCTGGGATTGGGATAGACCAGGAAATGTGTGTATATATCACATCATATGCATTATGTGTACGTGAGAGTGCATAAGTGTGTATGTGTGTGTCTGCATATATCTTCAGGTGCATTATGCACTCAGATAGGTCTGGGTGCTTTTGTATGTGTCTACTGATAGACATTTTTGTCTTTAAAAAGAATTTAGGCTGGGTACAGTGGATCACCCTTGTAATCTCAGCACTTTGGAGGCCGAGGAGGGCGGATGACTTGAGGTTAGGAGTTCAAGACCAGCCTGGCCAACATAGTGAAGCCCATCCCTACTAAAAGTACAAAAATTAGCAGGGCATGATGGTGGGCACCTGTAATCCCAGCTACTCAGGATGCTGGGGCAGGAGAATACTTGAACTCGGGAGGTGGAGGTTACAGTGAGCCAAGATTATGCCACTGCACTCCAGCCTGGGCTACAAAGCAAGACTCCTTCTCAAAAAAACAACAACAACAAAAAAGGAGAATCTAAATGAGTATCTGCAATGTGTTTGCATATGTGTGTGCATTTATGTGACTTTTTGTAGTGTGTGTGCCTGAAGAGTGTATGTGTATATCCGTGGAGGGGCGTGTGTGTGTGTGCGTGTGCATGTGTGTGCATGCATGCATGTGTGTGTGAAGTGCTCTGGAGGGACAGTGCAGGGAGGCCAGTCCCCTGTCAATGGACTTGTCTTGGGTGGACAGGATGGAGGTGGGATTTACATAGGCAGGGCTGCACTCAGAAACCTCTTTGAAGCCAGACCCCAGGACAGGAAGAGTCTGTTCATCCAGGTTCTCATTGAGAAGGAGGTGCTGAAAGAGAGGTAGGCCTCCCATGGATGGGTGCAGAGCTCCAGCTGCACCAGGTGGTACCCACATGCCAACAAGGGGGGAGTTGGTCAAGTGGATTGGGAGTCTCCACAGGATGCAATGTAGGTTTGCCTTCAAAAAATGACATCTTTAAGAAATAGTTGGCTGGGTGTGGTGACTCATGCCTGTAATCCCAGTGCTTTGGGAGATCAAGGCAGGAGGATCACTTGAGGCCAGTAATTTAAGACAAGCCTGGGCAATATAGTGAGACCCCCATCACTACAAAAAAAAAAAAAAAAAAAAGAAAGAAAATTAGCCAGGCATGGTGGCACATACCTGCAGTCCTAGCTATGTGGGAGGCTGAGGCAGGAATATCTCTAGAGCTCAGGAGTTTGAGGCTGCAGTGAACCGTGATCACACCACTGCACTCCAGCCTGGGTGACAGAGTAAGACCTGTCAAAGAAAGAAAGAGAGAGAGAGAGAGAAAGGAAGAGAGAAAGAAAGGAAAGAAAAAGAAGGAAGGAAGGAAGGGAGGGAGGGAGGAGGAAGGAAGGAAGGAAGGAAGGAAGGAAGGAAGGAAGGAAGGAAGGAAGGAAGGAAAGGATTATTTGGGGAAAAAAAAGTCCCCAAAGAATAATAAACTTTGATATGAGCTAATGAAATTCTTCACAAAGAGAAGCCATCTAATGAATACTCCCTCAACTCATAGCTGCCAAACATCTTGGCTATAGAATAGGATCTGTGCCCATACTATACTCTCTTTGTTTCCCACCAGGCTGAATGGAGGAGCTTCCCCTACCCATCTTTGAGGTACTCCCTCTCTCCAAAGGGAAACTCATGGCACCTATCAATCACTGTGGCCCTCACTGCAGCTGCCAGGTTGGGCATGGTATCATTGCTAGAGTAAATTAATAAAGCCTCAAGTACATGGAATGTGGCCATTCACCTCATGAACGCACTGTTTTCTATTCCAGTCAAAAAGAGGATCTGAAACAGACTGCAATAGTTATTTGTAGGTTTGTAGTTTTGCCCAGGGGCTGTATTAACTCTTCTATCCCCGGTCGTAAAATTGTCCAAGGAGATACAGACTGCCTCCAGATTGCAAAGAACATCACATTGATCCGTTACATCAACGACATCATGTTGATACAGACAAGCAAAAAGTGCTAGTTCTTTGGAGGTCTTGGGAAGACACAGGCACACCAGAAGGTGTGCATGTATTTATAATTAGTGTAAAGGTATTGTATAATGTTGCCATTCTCTTACTAATTGTTTTTCGATTGGCACTGTGTTTTTAAGATCTATCCATGTTGCTATGTGTACATATATGATCCTTTGCTTCATAATAGTGAGGGCCAACCCAGATGGCTACTGTCTGTCCTCCTCCCACAAATCTGCAACAGAAATCTTTGTAGATTTCCCAATGCACAGCTGTGTTAGAATTTCTTTGAGTCCTAGGGTACCTATGTGCTTAATTTGCATAAGTAGTGTGGAATCACTCTCCAAAAAGGCCTCACCAATTTACACTCCCATCAGCCATGTGTGAGGAATCCTATCTTCCTCATTTCTGCCATTAATTGGTATTACCCAGCTTTCTAGTTTTTGCCAGTCTAAGGTGTAAAGTGATACCTCGTTTTAATTTGCATTTCTCTGACTACTAATGAGTTTGAGCATCGCTTCATGTGCTTATTAGCTTTGGGGGTTTCCTTTTCTGTAAATTGCCTGTCATATCATTTGCCCATTATTCTATTGGAGTTGATGTTCTCTTCTTGTTGCTTTGCAGAGCTCCTTGTATATTCTAGGTGTTAATCCCTTGTCAATTTTAGACTTAAAAAAATCTTAATCCTATCATCTGATGCTTAATTGGTCCACATTCTTTTTTTGTTAAACACAGTTTCTGAATTTTGATGTAATCAAATTCAGCAAATTTGTGCATTGTGGCTTGTGCTTTTGAAGTTTTGTTAAACAAGCCTCCTTCCCTTTCCTAAGCCCAAAGATATCCTTCCACATTTGTGTCTATTAACCCTATGCTTTTTAACTTTCACATTTAAATTTTTAATGTACCTAGAGACCCCACGCCACACATGAGGGGAAACAGGGGTCCAGTTATAGTTTTCTTGGTAGTCTGAGGCAGTTTTTCCTACTTTGTGTGCAAAACAATCCATCCCTTACCCATGGATTTGCTGAAACACCTCCTTTATCCCTGTTGAGTTCCCATAGGTAGGTCTTTGGGTTCTCCATTTGGGTTTCATTGATATAATTTGTCTATTCATAGTAATTAAAAATTGTGGTGTAATTAAAAACACCAAAGTTTTTAGTTACTATGGCTTTATAGTCATTCTCAATATTTGGTAGGGAAAGTCATCCCCCTTCATTCTTCTTTTTTTAAGTTGATTTAGTTCTTCATGGAACTTCCATTACTCCACATAATTTTTAGAGTAGATTTATCAATTTTCTAAATACACACACACAACTGTAATTATTATTGGAATGGCAGTGAATTTATGAATTAATCTGATTAGAGTTGACTTAATTATGAGATTATGTCATCCTATCAAGAGACATCAATTACACAAGACTTAAAGCTCAATTCATGGAGATCTAATATGATCTTGGTTTAATTCCCAAATGCTTTGTAATTTTCATTGCTCTGATGATATTTTATTTTGATTACATTTACTTACATTTAAAATTTCTTTTATTATGATTTCTTACAATTACATATTATATTTGTCATCTTTTCTTCTACTGAATTTTTAAATTACATTTTCTAATTGGTTATCGCTGATGTAGAAATCCTATCGATTTCTTGTACCTGGGCATCCTTAGCTGGATTCTCATATTCATTCTAATAATTGGTCTGTACATTCTTTTTGTACTCATCTAGATGGGTTACATATCTACAAATATGACAGTTTCATGTCTTTTTTTCCAGACTCCACAATCTTCCTTTCTTCCTTCCTTATAGTATTTATTGGAATCTGTAATACTGTATTAAACCACATCAGTTATGAGATACTGAGGTCTTAAAGCTGTATGTCTGAAGTTTCTCTATTATGTGTATTATTTACTTGGGGATGTATAAATTTTATTAAATTAATTTCTTTCTACTCCAAGTTTTATAAGTTTTTGTAATCATAAAAGGTATTCAAATTTATCAAATACTTTTTCTGCATTGACATTATCATATATTAATTTTCTCCTATTATATTGAATTAAATGAAAACATTTTCTGATGTTGAACTATCCTTGCATTCCTTGAATATGATGTATTATTTTTAATACACTGCTGGATTCAGTTAGCAACCTTTTTTAGAATTCTTGCACCTATGTTTATAACAGGGCTACAGTTTTCTTTATTTGCATGGTCACCATCTGGCTGTGGAATCAGGATTGTATTAGCTCCATAAAATTAGCTGGCAGACTTCTCTCTTTTTCTATTTTCTGAAAAAAAAAAAACTGGAATAAAACAGAAAATAAATATTCCTTAGAAGTTTAGCAGAATTCATATGTAGAACCATCTGGGTCTAAGTTTTGGCAGAGAAGAAATGTTGATAGAAAGAGGAGATATTTGGCCAGGTGTGGTGGCTCACGCCTGTAATCCCAGCACTTTGGGAGGCCGAGGCAGGCGGATCACAAGGTCAGGAGATCGAGACCATCCTGGCTAATACGGTGAAACCCCATCTCTACTAAAAATACAAAAAATTAGCCAGGCATGGTGGCGGGTGTCTGTAGTCCCAGTTACTCAGGAGGCTGAGGCAGGAGAATGGCATGAACCTGGGAGGCGGAGGAGGTTGCAGTGAGCTGAGATTGTGCCACTGCAATCCAGCCTGGGTAATAGAGTGAGACTCTGTCTCAAAAAAAAAAAGAAAAAAAAAAAGAGATATTTGACTACCATTTCAATATTTTAAATATTTATTCGTTGGTTCAAGTTGATTCATGTCTGTTCAAGTCCAATTCTCCTTGCACAAATTTTGGCCTTTTATATTTTCCTACACATTTTAAATTTATTTTTTAATTTTTTTTATCCTACACAGTTTTTATATAGATTCTTAAACTTGTTAGCATCTAGGTCTTCCTAACAGTCTTTTATTATTATTAATTTCTATCTCTTTTAATTAGTTTTTTCCAAAAACAAACTTTTGGTTTTGTTTATTTTCTCCATTTTTTTCTTCATTATGTCATTGATAAATGTGTTTATTGTTTCTTTCCTTATTTTGGGGGATTTGTGCTGTTTTATTCTTTTTATTTTTTAATTTCTTGATAAACAAATCTGTTTATTTGATGCCATAAATTTCTTACTAACTGTTGTTCTTGGCTATGCCCATAGTTTTGACAAGTACTGTTTCCATTCTCATTTACTTGTAAAATACTTCTTCAGTACATTTAGTACTATACTGTAAGTGGTAAATTCAGAGGCTGTGTAGCTTGTCTGCCTGGGTTTGAATCCCTGCTGTATCACTCACTAGCTGTTTAACCATGGGCAAGTTACTAACCTCTCTGTGCCTTACTTTCTTCATTTAAAAACAGTCCATTTAAATGAGTATTAGCTCATATAATGACCAACACAGAACATGCCTGCATAGAGCAAGTGCTATGTAATTGTTAGCTATTAAAGGTTCCAAACATATGGAACATTTTAGCTCTCCTTTAGTTGTTAATTCCTAGTGAGATATTACTCTTAGATGGGGGAAGCTTCCTGGCTTCTTCTGAGACAGAGAGGGGAGAAACTGAGGGAACATGTAAGGTTGGAGAACTTGATTTTTTAGAGACACCAATCTTTACCACTGTGGTGTGCTCCCCTGAAGGCTTTACTGCAAAGTGTGAGTGTGGAGAAGCCAGGCTGCTTTCAGGGTGGAAGACTGCAAGGTGAATGAAAAGGAAGGACAAACAGGCAAGAATATCAAGGTCAAGGACTCTGGCAAGAAGAGGCTCAAGGGATGGTTCATGAAAGGCAGAGCAGATTAAATGTGGGAATTGAGGGAGAAGCAGAATCTGGGAGAACCCCAGGGTGTCTACAACTAGGTGAACTGAAGTGCTGGTTCCTGAGATGGGGAAACCTGAGAAGAGACAATCTGGGAGAGGGAGAGCAGAACTGGGATTCAATTTTGGACACATGATACTTGGGATCAGTGGGTCCAGGCCCTGGAGCCTGGCAGCAGGGCAGGAGAGGAAGGGATGAGAGAGAAAAAAAGGCAGGCACGTCAAGGTAAGTCATTTTGGAGAGTTTGAGTGTTACTGAGTGCAAAACGAGCACTGGGAGTTGGACATGACTGATTCTGTGTTTTGGAAATACCACTGACTCCAGCATGGAGAATGGGTTGTAGGAAGAGAGAGGAGAGGAAAGAGACAAGTTGGTAGGGATCTGGCCCCACCAGACGCTTGGTGTTCCCTAGGGCTGGTTTCATGGGCGTGAAACTTGTGCAGTCACACAGGGGCCCACACGCCAAGGAAACCTTTGCTTGGTTGAATGCCCTGCGTTTGTTATCTTGAAATCCTTAATAATTTTTTCTTTGCACTTGTGTTTCTTTGCACTTAATAATTTTTTTGCACTTAATAATTTTTTCTTTGCACTTGTGTTTCTTTGCACTTGTTTCTTGGACCAATGGGACCAAGAAACATGAGCACGTGTAGGGGAGGTGTGCCCAGTCTGTGTGCCAGCCACAGTTCCTCACTGCCCCGTGGCATACAGTGTGTGTGCTGCCCCATGAGCACAGGATGATGGTGGGCCCACAATGTGTGGGAGTCCAGTGAAAATCAAAGCCAGAACAAGGCAGATATGTTACATCGATGACTCAGGCCATGCTGTCTGTCACAACCAGAAGCTGCTTTGAATGCAGAGGAGGAGCAATGGTGTTCTCAGAAATGCAAATGAGCAAGGAAACGTATCATAGACTTTCTTATGCATGTGACCTCCCTGTAACCAACCACTTAGGCTGAAATGATGACAGAAGGTAAGGGAAGGATATGACAGTCTATATTGTTCTTTTTCCTTTTAGTACTTTCTTACCCAGCAGTAAGCTGAAGGTAGACATGTTAGTAGAATGTGTGCATATCAAGAAGTGAAAAAAAAAATTAAGTTACTTTTGTGCATCATTTCCGCTGTTCTGGTAAGAATGAAATTTGTATGTATGAGGACAGTGGTTCATGTGTGTAATCCCAGAGCTTTGGGAGGCCAAGGTGGGTGGATCACCTAAGCTCAGGGGTTCAAGACCAGCCTGGCCAACATGATGAAACCCCGTCTAAATTAGCCAGGTGCGGTGATGGGCACCTGTAATTCCAGCACTTTGGGAGACTGGGGCAGGTGGATTACCTCAGCTCAGGAGTTCGAGACCAGCCTGGCCAACATGGTGAAACCCCATCTCTACTGAAAATACAAAAATTTAGCCAGGCGTGGTGGCATGTACCTGTAGTCCCAGCTACTTGGGAGGCTGAGGCAGGAGAATCACTTGAACCCAATAGGCAGAGGTTGTAGTGAGCCATGATTGTGCCATTGCACTCCAGCATGGGCAACAGAGTAAGACCCTGTCTCAAAACAGAGAGAAGTCTGTATGTAAGTCTGAGCCACAAATGACAAACTGTATAATTTTGATGTGTTGCATGCTAGTTAAATGTCCTTATATTTGCATTTAAAACTGCCATTGCACAGTATAAAGATAAATAGAAAAATGGATTCTAATAACTTACATTTTTAAACTTGTTTTTACTTAGAATAACATTAAATTGTTTATTTAAAAAATATCACCAGTCACGGTGGCTCACGCTTGTAATCCCAGCACTTTGGGAGGCCAAGGCGGAAGGATCACCTGAGGTCGGGATTTCGAAACCAGCCTGACCAACGTGGAGAAACCCTGCCTATACTAAAAATACAAAATTAGCTAGGCGTAGTGGCACATGCCTGTAATCCCAGCTACTCGGTAGGCTGAGGCAAGAGAATCGCTTGAACCCAGGAGGCAGAGGTTACAGTGAGCCAAGATCGCACCATTGCACTCCAGCCTGGGCAACAAGAGCGAAACTCCATCTCAGAAACAAAATAACATGACAAGCCCAGAGAGAGACCATGGAAATAAGGAAAAAGGTTTATATTTCAGTACCTTTTGTACCTTTTATCCAATGTTTCCCCTGCTTTATGAACAAGGGGTCCTGCATTTTTTATTTCCCACTGGGCCCTGCAAATTACTAGCCAGATCTAGTATCATCTCCTGAAGGTCTCACTCAGCCTTCTCAGTCTTTACTGTTTATTCACAAGCCAGACTGTTACAGAGTGCTGTCTTCTTCCTGCCTTTCTCCCAGACATCATTCCTCACTGAGAGGACAAGGTCCTCCTATTGAGTGGATGTGTGTGTAAAGTACGAATCATGCTCACAAGACACTTTGTAGCTTGATGTTTTCAAATAGTATATTATGAACACATCCCCTTGCTAATAACCATTCTTAAACACATTTTAATAGCTATGTATTATTCTAACATTCTAACATTAGACCACAATTCAGTGACCCCCTTTTTTCAGCTTTTCAGAGTTATTAGCGATGCGCTGATAAATCTTCATGAACACTCAGCACAGAGCAACAAAAACGTTCCTCTTACAAATCAACAAATATTGGTTGGATAAATGCAATCATAAATTCACAATAATTTTCTTAAATTCTTACGGGTATACTGTCAGGGTCAAAAAGTATATAATTTGAACAATTTTAATATTCTCCCAAAATGTAGTACTAGTTTGAAACAGCAGTGAACAATGGATCTCACTTGTGTGAATTTTTACCAAATTCTTTTTTTTTTATTATTATACTTTAAGTTCTAGGGTACATGTGCATAACGTGCAGGTTTGTTACATATGTATACTTGTGCCCTGTTGGTGTGCTGCACCCATCAACTCGTCAGCACCCATCAACTCGTCATTTATATCAGGTATAACTCCCAATGCAATCCCTCCCCCCTCCCCCCTCCCCATGATAGGCCCCGATGTGTGATGTTCCCCTTCCCGAGTCCAAGTGATCTCATTGTTCAGTTCCCACCTATGAGTGAGAACATGCGGTGTTTGGTTTTCTGTTCTTGTGATAGTTTGCTAAGAATGATGGTTTCCAGCTGCATCCATGTCCCTACAAAGGACACAAACTCATCCTTTTTTATGGCTGCATAATATTCCATGGTGTATATGTGCCACATTTTCTTAATCCAGTCTGTCACAGATGGACATTTGGGTTGATTCCAAGTCTTTGCTATTGTGAATAGTGCCACAATAAACATACGTGTGCATGTGTCTTTATAGCAGCATGATTTATAATCCTTTGGGTATATACCCAGTAGTGGGATGGCTGGGTCATATGGTACATCTAGTTCTAGATCCTTGAGGAATCGCCATACTGTTTTCCATAATGGTTGAACTAGTTTACAATCCCACCAACAGTGTAAAAGTGTTCCTATTTCTCCACATCCTCTCCAGCACCTGTTGTTTCCTGACTTTTTAATGATTGCCATTCTAACTGGTGTGAGATGGTATCTCATTGTGGTTTTAATTTGCATCTCTCTGATGGCCAGTGATGATGAGCATTTTTCATGTGTCTGTGGCTGTATGAATGTCTTCTTTTGAGAAATGTCTGTTCATATCCTTTGCCCACTTTTTGATGGGGTTGTTTTTTTCTTGTAAATTTGTTTGAGTTCTTTGTAGATTCTGGATATTAGCCCTTTGTCAGATGAGTAGATTGCAAAAATGTTCTCCCATTCTGTAGGTTGCCTGTTCACTCTGATGGTAGTTTCTTTTGCTGTGCAGAAGCTCTTTAGTTTAATTAGATCCCATTTGTCAATTTTGGCTTTTGCTGCTGTTGCTTTTGGTGTTTTAGACATGAAGTCCTTGCCCATGCCTATGTCCTGAATGGTACTACCTAGGTTTTCTTCAAGGGTTTTTATGGTATTAGGTCTAACATTTAAGTCTCTAATCCATCTTGAATTAATTTTCGTATAAGGGGTAAGGAAAGGATCCAGTTTCAGCTTTCTACTTATGGCTAGCCAATTTTCCCAGCACCATTTATTAAATAGGGAATCCTTTCCCATTTCTTGTTTCTCTCAGGTTGTCAAAGATCAGATGGCTGTAGATGTGTGGTATTATTTCTGAGGACTCTGTTCTGTTCCATTGGTCTATATCTCTGTTGTGGTACCAGTACCATGCTGTTTTGGTTACTGTAGCCTTGTAGTATAGTTTGAAGTCAGGTAGCGTGATGCCTCCAGCTTTGTCCTTTTGACTTAGGATTGTCTTGGCAATGTGGGCTCTTTTTTGGTTCCATATGAACTTTAAAGCAGTTTTTTCCAATTCTGTGAAGAAACTCATTGGTAGCTTGATGGGTATGGCATTGAATCTATAAATCACCTTGGGCAGTATGGCCATTTTCACGATATTGATTCTTCCTATCCATGAGCATGGTATGGTCTTTCATTTGTTTGTGTCCTCTTTTATTTCACTGAGCAGTGGTTTGTAGTTCTCCTTGAAGAGGTCCTTTACATCCCTTGTAAGTTGGATTCCTAGGTATTTTATTCTCTTTGAAGCAATTGTGAATGGAAGTTCATTCATGATTTGGCTCTCTGTTTGTCTGTTACTGGTGTATAAGAATGCTTGTGATTTTTGCACATTAATTTGTATCCTGAGACTTTGCTGAAGTTGCTTATCAGCTTAAGGAGATTTTGGGCTGAGACAATGGGGTTTTCTAAATATACAATCATGTCATCTGCAAACAGGGACAATTTGACTTCTTCTTTTCCTAACTGGATACCCTTGATTTCTTTCTCTTGCCTGATTGCCCTAGCCAGAACTTCCAACATTATGTTGAATAGGAGTGGTGAGAGAGGGCATCCCTGTCTTGTGCCAGTTTTCAAAGGGAATTTTTCCAGTTTTTGCCCACTCAGTATGATATTGGCTGTGGGTTTGTCATAAATAGCTCTTATTATTTTGAGGTACGTTCCATCAATACCGAATTTTTTGAGCGTTTTTAGCATGAAGGGCTGTTGAATTTTGTCAAAAGCCTTTTCTGCATCTATTGAGATAATCATGTGGTTCTTGTCTTTGGTTCTGTTTATATGCTGGATTACGTTTATTGATTTGCGAATGTTGAGCCAGCCTTGCATCCCAGGGATGAAGCCCACTTGATCATGGTGGATAAGCTTTTTGATGTGCTGCTGATTCTGGTTTGCCAGTATTTTATTGAGGATTTTTGCATCGATGTTCATCAGGGATATTGGCCTAAAATTTTCTTTTTTTGTTGTGTCTCTGCCAGGCTTTGGTATCAGGATGATGTTGGCCTCATGAAATGAGTTAGGGAGGATTCCCTCTTTTCCAATTGATTGGAATAGTTTCAGAAGGAATAGTACCAGCTCCTCCTTGTACCTCTGGTAGAATTCAGCTGTGAATCCATCTGGTCCTGGACTTTTTTTGGTTGGTAGGCTATTAATTATTGCCTCAATTTCAGAGCCTGCTATTGGTCTATTCAGGGATTCAGCTTCTTCCTGGTTTAGTCTTGGAAGAGTGTAAGTGTCCAGGAAATTATCCATTTCTTTTAGATTTTCTAGTTGATTTGCGTAGAGGTGTTTATAGTATTCCTATAAATACTATATATTTATATTATATATAATATAATGTATTATATATAGTATATGGTAGTTTGTATTTCTGTGGGGTCCGTGGTGATATCCCCTTTATCATCTTTTATTGCGTCTATTTGATTCTTCTCTCTTTTCTTCTTTATTAGTCTAGCTAGCGGTCTGTCAATTTTGTTGATTTTTCAAAAAACCAACTCCTGGATTCATTGATTTTTTGGAGGGTTTTTTGTGTCTCTATCTCCTTCAGTTCTGCTCTGATCTTAGTTATTTCTTGCCTTCTGCTAGCTTTTGAATGTGTTTGCTCTTGCTTCTCCAGTTCTTTTAATTGTGATGTTAGAGTGTCAATTTTAGATCTTTCCAGCTTTCTCTTGTGGGCATTTAGTGCTATAAATTTCCCTCTACACACTGCTTTAAATGTGTCCCAGAGATTCTGGTATGTTGTATCTCTGTTCTCATTGGTTTCAAAGAACATTTTTATTTCTGCCTTCATTTCGTTATGTACCCAGTAGTCATTCAGGGGCAGGTTGTTCAGTTTCCATGTAGTTGAGCGGTTTTGATTGAGTTTCTTAGTCCTGAGTTCTAGTTTGATTGCACTGTGGTCTGAGGGACAGTTTGTTATAATTTCTGTTATTTTACATTTGCTAAGGAGTGCTTTACTTCCAATTATGTGGTCAATTTTGGAATAAGTGCGATGTGGTGCTGAGAAGAATGTATATTCTGTTGATCTGGGGTGGAGAGTTCTATAGATGTCTATTAGGTCCGCTTGGTGCAGAGATGAGTTCAATTCCTGGATATCCTTGTTAACTTTCTGTCTCGTTGATCTGTCTAACGTTGACAGTGGAGTGTTGAAGTCTCCCATTATTATTGTATGGGAGTCTAAGTCTCTTTGTAAGTCTCTAAGGACTTGCCTGATGAATTTGCGTGCTCCTGTATTGGGTGCATATATATTTAGGATAGTTAGCTCTTCCTGTTGAATTGATTCCTTTACCATTATGTAATGGCCTTCTTTGTCTCTTTTGATCTTTGATGGTTTAAAGTCTGTTTTATCAGAGACTAGGATTGCAACCCCTGCTCTTTTTTTGTTCTCCATTTGCTTGGTAGATCTTCCTCCATCCCTTTATTTTGAGCCTATGTATGTCTCTGCATGTGAGATGGGTCTCCTGAATACAGCAGACTGATGGGTCTTGACTCTTTATCCAGTTTGCCAGTCTGTGTCTTTTAATTGGAGCATTTAGTCCATTTACATTTAAGGTTAATATTGTTATGTGTGAACTTGATCCTGCCATTATGATATTAACTGGTTATTTTGCTCGTTAGTTGATGCAGTTTCTTCCTAGCCTCGATGGTCTTTACATTTTGGCATGTTTTTGCAATGGCTGGTACCAGTTGTTCCTTTCCATGTTTAGGGCTTCCTTCAGGGTGTCTTGTAAGGCAGGCCTGGTGGTGACAAAATCTCTAAGCATTTGCTTATCTGTAAAGGATTTTATTTCTCCTTCACTTATGAAACTTAGTTTGGCTGGATATGCAATTCTGGGTTTAAAATTCTTTTCTTTAAGAACGTTGAATATTGGCCCCCACTCTCTTCTGGCTTGTAGAGTTTCTGCCGAGAGATCTGCTGTTAGTCTGATGGGCTTCCCTTTGTGGGTAACCCTACCTTCTCTCTGGCTGCCCTTAAGATTTTTTCCTTCATTTCAACTTTGGTGAATCTGGCAATTATGTGTCTTGGAGTTGCTCTTCTCGAGGAGTATCTTTGTAGTGTTCTCTGTATTTCCTGAATTTGAATGTTGGCCTGCCCTACTAGGTTGGGGAAGTTCTCCTGGATGATACCCTGAAGAGTGCTTTCCAACTTGGTTCCATTTTCCCCCTCACTTTCAGGCACCCCAATCAGACGTAGATTTGGTCTTTTTACATAATCCCATACTTCTTGCAGGCTTTGTTCATTTCTTTTTCTTCTTTTTTCTTTTGGTTTCTCTTCTTGTTTCATTTCATTCATTTGATCCTCAATCGCTGATACTCTTTCTTCCAGTTGATCGAGTCGGTTACTGAAGCTTGTGGATTTGTCACATATTTCTCGTGTTGTGGTTTTCATCTCTGTCATTTCATTTATGACCTTCTCTGCATTAATTATTCTAGCTATCAATTCTTCCACTCTTTTTTCAATATTTTTAGTTTCTTTGCGTTGGGTACGTAATTCCTCCTTTAGCTCTGAGAAGTTTGATGGACTGAAGCCTTTTCTCTCATTTCGTCAAAGTCATTCTCTGATCAGCTTTGATCCGTTGCTGGCGATGAGCTGCGCTCCTTTGCAGGGGGAGATGCGCTCTTATTTCTTGAATTTCCAGCTTTTCTGCCCTGCTTCTTCCCCATCTTCATGGTTTTATCTGCCTCTGGTCTTTGATGATGGTGACGTACTGATGGGGTTTTGGTATAGGTGTTCTTCCTGTTTGATAGTTTTCCTTCTAATAGTCAGGACCCTCAGCTGTAGGTCTGTTGGAGATTGCTTGAGGTCCACTCCAGACCCTGTTTGCCTGGGTATCAGCAGCAGAGGTTGCAGAAGATAGAATAGTGCTGAACAGCGAGTGTACTTGTCTGATTCTTACTTTGGAAGCTTCCTCTCAGGGGTGTACTCCACCCTGTGAGGTGGGAGGTGTCAGACTGCCCCTAGTGGGGGCATGTCTCCCAGTTAGGCTACTCAGGGGTCAGGGACCCACTTGAGCAGGCAGTCTGTCCGTTCTCAGATCTCAGCCTCCGTGTTGGGACATCCACTGCTCTCTTCAAAGCTGTCAGAGTCGTTCGCGTCTGCACAGGTCTCTGCTGCTTCCCATTTTGTTGTTTAGCTGTGCCCTGTCCCCAGAGGTGGAGTCTATAGAGACAGGCAGGTTTCCTTGAGCTGCCAGTTCGAGCTTCCCAGCGGCTTTGTTTATCTACTTAAGCCTCAGCAATGGCGGGCGCCCCTCCCCCAGCCTCGCTGCTGCCGTTTTGGTTAGATCGCAGACTGCTGTGCTAGCAATGAGGGAGGCTCCATGGCCGTGGGACCCTCCCGGCCAGGTGTGGGTATCATCTCCTGGTGTGCCGGTTTGCTTAAAGCGCAGTATTGGGGTGGGAATTACCCGATTTTCCAGGTGTTGTGTCTCAGTTCCCCTGGCTAGGAAAAGGGATTCCCTTCCCCCTTGTGCTTCCCAGGTGAGGCAATGCCTCGCCCTGCTTCAGCTCTCGCTGGTCGGGCTGCAGCAGCTGACCAGCACCAATTGTCCGGCACTCCCCAGTGAGATGACCCCAGTACCTCAGTTGAAAATGCAGAAATCACCGGTCTTCTGTGTCGCTCGCGCTGGGAGTTGGAGACTGGAGCTGTTCCTATTCGGCCATCTTGCTCCGCCCCTTACCAAATTCTTTTTAAAAAAAAATCTTCTAATTTAATAGGCAGAATTTCCTATTATTAGTTTAATGGTCATTTCTTTGATTTCTAGAGAGTCTGAACTTTGCTGGCCATTTGTATTTCGACCTCTGTGAATTATCAAGGTACCGTTTGCCTATTTGACATTGAGTATTTTGTCTTTTCCTTACTGATTAGTAAGAGTTCTTCATATGTTGATACCAATTCTATATGTCACATATATTGACAATAGGTTTTCTTACTTTGTGACTTGTTTTATGGTTTCATTTGTCCTATTAATGCTCTTTAAGGATTTTATTTTTATTTTATTTTATTTTATTTTATTTATTTTTTGAGGCAGAGTTTCACTCTGTCACCCAGGCTGGAGTGCAGTGGTGCGATCTCAGCTCACTGCAACCTCCCCATCCCAGGTTCAAGTGATTCTCCTGCCTCAGCCTCTGGAGTAGTGTGGGCCACCATGCCTGGCTAATTTTTGTACTTTTAGTAGAGAAGGGGTTTCACCATGTTGGCCAGATTGGTCTCAAACTCCTGACCTCAGGCAATCCACCCACCTCGGCCTCCCAAAGTGTTGGGATTACAGGCGTGAGCTACCGTGACTGGCCTAGGATTTTATTTTTAAGAAGTCAAGTTTCTCCATCTTTTTCTTTGGAGATACTTAATATCTTCTCATATATGCTCCAAAAGCCCTACCTCCACAAACTCCCGGCTCTACCCCTAAGAAAAGAAGTATATTATCTAATATTCTTATGATTTTCTACCATTAAAAGGTGAGTTAAAGCCCTGTTTACATTATTGATATCACATTCTTTTGTAAATTTAATTTTTTTTTAAAATTTGATTGGACATGTTTGTTAAGTTTTGTCCTGTCATTTGGCTTTCGATGTCTATGTGCCTACACACACGCACACACACAATCTTTCACTATGTGCTCTGCTTGCTCTTTGTATTCCTTTTATGTATAGGAATGTGGCTCATGTAATGCTCTTGGTTCTCTCTTTCTGGAGACTATATTGGTTCCCTACTATGAGCAATACTGACATCAGCTCGTGAACTCTTCCCCCATCTCTCCTTCCCTCCCCACCCAGTTTTAGTCACCACTCTTAGTTTGGAGTTTCTCTCTGTACCCTTGAGTACAGTTAAGTTTCCTTCTTGATTTGGAGGCTTCAGGTGACATCCTTTTACTTCCAGCTAGTGCCTCTGAGGCAATTAGTCCCCACACTTCAGTCCTCCTGTGCCCCATGTGTGTTGGCTGTGCTATTTCTACACTGCCAGTGTACACGGCATTCACACACTGTCTCTGAGCCCTTCCATTTGCCCTCTGGATCCACACTCCCTGCCCTTCTCTGTTCTGACCTGTGTGGATTTCATGAACAGTTCCTATGTCCACCACCTCCCGTGTCCTCCACCTCCACCTCAGCTGAGGAGGAGCCCAAAGGACATTGAAAGATGGGAGGAGAGTGAATTCAGTGAACTCAGGTTAGTGATTCCCAGGCTTCCTGTCTAATCCTCTTAGGTTGGCAGTGTTTCTCCACCTAATTTTTATTATTTTCATTTTTATTATTTATTTATAGTATTTATTATTATTTTTGAGACAGGGTGTCACTCTCTTGCCCAAGCTGGGTGCAGTGGCATGATCACAGCTTACTGCAGCCTCAACTTTCCAGGCTCAAACGATCCTCCTGGCTCAGCCTTCCAAGTAGTTGGGACCATTAGGTACATGACATCATGCTCAGCTAATTCTTATATTTTTTTGGAAAGATGGGGTTTTGCAATGTTGCCCAGGCAGGTCTCAATCTCCTGGATGCAAGTGATCTTCTTGCCTCTACCTCCTAAAGTGCTGAGATTCCAGGCATGAGCCACCGCACCCAGCCCAGTTGACTTTAGATCCAAAAACCACTTCTCTCATCCCTTGGGATCTAGTGGTAGGCCCGGGGTTAGTGCACCATTCCTGATAGTCCCTGAATCCTATCTTTGTCAGTCATCCCTTTGTAAATAGACTTTCTTTTTGCCAATGTGCCTTCTACTTCCTACTGGGACCCAGAATTAGATACATATAGATTTATCACTGTCTTAGTCCATTTCCATGCTGCTAATAAAGACATACCTGAGACTGGGTAATTTATACATGAAAGAAGTTTAATGGACTCACAATTCCACATGGCTGGGGAGACCTCACAATCATAGCACAAAGTAAGGAGGAGCAAGTCACATCTTACATGGATGGCAGAAGGCAAAGAGAGTGTGTGTTCAGGGAAACTCCCCCTTATAAAACCATCAGATCTCATGAGACGTATTCACTATCACAAGAACAGCACAGGAAACACCTGCCCCATGATTCAATTACCTCCCCTTCCCACAACACATGGGAATTGTGGTAGCTATAATTCAAGATAAGATTTGAGTAGGAACGCAGCCAAACCATCTCAATCACCTTTATCCTTATCTTTTCATTTTAGGTTTTCAGTTAAATATATTCAATACTGACCACAAAACTTATAAATCCAATGATTTGTTAATTGTCTAAATATCTTTCTCTACTATTCTCCTTAGCAAAGTCTCACGAAAATAATATTCTCTGGGTTCCTGCATGTTCATAACTGGTTGGTTGGCAGCCTTCATATTTGTGGAACAGTTTGCCCAGATACAAAATCTTTGGCCCATTTTCTTTCCTTAAATATCTTTGAAATATTACTCTATTGTTAAAACATAGAATGTTACTGTCTAGGATCTTGATTCCATTCTGATTTTCTTTTTCTCAGAAATAACTTGGAGTTTTTAACCTGCATGCCTAAAGGATTTTCATTTTGTCTTTAAGGAACCATAATATCACCAAGCAAAGTCTCAGTGTTGACCAGTTTAAGCTAAGTTTCTTAGGACAGAATGTACCCTTTCACTGTTGAGATTAAACCTTCTTATATTTCAAGAAATACCTTTTAAAATTCGGTTTTAAAATATGTATTCTGTTCTGTTGTTTAGGCTTTATTCGCTAGAGTCTTGAATTATATGTATGTTGGATCTCCTTTGCCTAACTTCTGTATCTATCACTTTCTCTCAAATCCTTGTTATCTCTTTATTTCTGTTTGATCTTCCTCACTTTTCTATTTTCTCTATTCTCCTTTTCAAAACAAGATCTGGCTCTATTGTCCAGACTGGAGCGCAGTAGCACCATCCTGGCTTACTGCAACCTCCCCCACTTCAGCCTCCCTAGTAGCTGAAATACAGGTGTGGGCTACCACGCTTGGCTAACTTTTGTATTTTCATTAGAATACAAAAATGTTTCACCATGTTGCCCAGACTGGTCTCGAACTCATGAGATCGAGCAATCCACCCACCTCAGCCTCCCAAAGTACTGAGATTACAGGCGTGAACCACCACACCTGGACTATTTTCTCTATTTTTATTACTGTTCTTTGGAGATGTTTACTCACCCTTGTGTTTCTTCTAATTTAATATTCATTTCTGAAAAAAATATTGTTTTCTCTCTGTTTTCCAATTCTATCTGAATTTTAGAAATCCTCCTGTTGTCGAGCCATCTCATTTCCATTCTCTTCTCTTTCTGGTGTGTGCTGTTCTTTCAAAGCTTCTTTTATTTTTGTAATTGCTTTCAGCTCATTTAGCTTTGTGTCCACATATGTTCTTGTTGTCTATCACAATAGTATTTGGTTTATTTTGATTTCCTTTTCTTTCTTGTAAAAACTATTACTTGGAGTTAGATTGTATTTTGTTGTTGTTTCTTAAATTTAAAAAGCTGATTTTTCCTGGATTCTTAGAAGAAAGCTTCTATAGAAGGGGCAGAGATGGGCCAGATGGCTTTCTTTACCTTTTCTATTATTATTATGAAACACTCAAATGGTGGTCTCTCTATGCAACTGCTTTTTAGCTTCTCAGAATTAAGCCTGGGTCAAAAAGGCATACTGCCTCTAGCCCTGGGTTTCCCAGAGTGCTATGGGACTTACTCTTCAAGGTAATGCTCTAAGCTTTAAATTTTCGTTGTCCAATATGGTAGCCACTAGCCACTTGTAGCACTTAATATGTGTCAAATCTGAATTGAGATATATAAAATACCAAAGACAGTATGGAAAAAAGTAAAATAGCTCATTAATACTTCTTTTGTTGATGACTTGATATGGTTTGGCTGTGTCCCCACCCAAATCTCATCTTGAATTCCCACGTGTTTTGGGAGAGACCCAGTGGGAGATAATTGAACCATGGGAGCAGGTCTTTCCCATGCTGTTCTCTTGATAGTGAATAAGTCTCATGAGATCTGATGGTTTTATGAGGGGGAGTTCCCCTGCACAAGCTCTCTTTTTGCCACCCACCATCCATGTAACACATGACTTGCTCCTCCTTGCCTTCTTCCATGATTATGAGGCCTCCCTAGCCACATGGAACTGTGAGTCCATTAAACCTCTTTTTCTTCCCAGTCTCAAGTATGTCTTTATCAGCAGCATGAAAACAGACCAATACATTACATGTTGAAATGATACCATGTTGAGCATACTAGATTAAATAAAATATATTATTAAAATTAATTTTACATGTTTGCTTTCATTTCTTAAGTAGTAGTTACTACTAGAAAACATAAAATTATGGCTTGCATTTGCAGTTCACATCATATTTCATTTGGACAGCACTGTTTTAGACTTTTATTTTTAAATTTGCTATTACAATATGACAAAATCTGCTCTCGAAGACTTCCTTCCTACTATCTGAACCTTTTCTCTCACTGACCCCTAGGCTTCCTTCCCTGTTGGATTTATTTTCTAGACATTTTATTTCAATATTAAACTTCTGGAATGAGTCTTGTGGATAAGGATTAAATCCTTCAGGACTTAGACCCCTCATATAATTCATCCTTCAGCATCACCTTTTTTGAACTTACCCCTAACTGGCATTTTAGGGAGCCACATCCCAGTGTTGACAGGGATTCTCAGATCTGCTTGCCCAGAGCCTGCTCTGGATGGAGTATGTAAATTCTTTAGAGATTTTGGGGGTTCTGTGGTTCAGAGTGTCCCTCAACAGTCTATCTTCATTTCAACAGTCTATCTTCACTTATGGTGCTCCTGATTCACAGCTGCTACCCTGTCCAGTACTTCCTGGTACTCCCAGGAGTTTGGCCATGTCTGCCCCTAACACTGGGGTTTACAGAGAATCTTCATCATCTAGTTTCATTAAAGAGATTGCCTGTGGGCTTTTTTTTTCCCTTTTGCTGTTCTATTGATTTTCAGGAAAAATTTTGGTGTAATTAAAAACTATGCTGCTGCCACAATCTCAGTATGACTAGAATTCCTTCACTTGCTATATTTAATTTTGTAAACTATGTGGAATTAATTTTGGTGAATAATGTGAACTGGAAATCTAATTTTATTTCTTCATGTTTTTAAAGCAATTCTACTTTTTCTTATTATGAAACTTGCATGTACATATTGAAGAAAGCATACAATATAGACAAGCAAAAGGAAACAAAATACAATTTTATTATAATCTTCCCACACAGAGAGAATCATTTTAACAGTTTGATCTACATGCTTCTAGGAGATTCAGTATCATTATTATGAAACAGGGGAAATGCTACATTTTGTTGAATCTAATATGGAATCAATTGTAAGAATTACCTTTTGCTACCATTAAGAGAAAAAGACACAGCTAATTAAACTAGACACACTAGCAATCAATTTTATGTATCTTGATATATGAAAATCTGTTAATCTTCAAATCAGATAAAAATTGTAATAATGACCTTACAGGACTGTTATAGAGATCAAATGATATAATGTATATAAAGTACAATAAATAATTATCATTCCATCATTTTAATATACTGAAATTTATTTATCCAACCTCCTATTGTTGAACATCTAGGTTATTTCCAACTATTAGCTACTATAAATATTAATAATTTATAAATAAATAAATGCAAATGATCGCCAAATATAAAGTGTTAAATCTTAACACTAATTGGGAAATGCAACTCAAAACAGTGATGAAATACCATTTGCCCTTTTTGAATTAACAGGATTCCTTCAAGTGGAAGAAAAATTGAGAAGACCTCAATGCCTAACAATAGAATGTAACTAAATAAATTGTGACACAACGGTATTCTCGGACATTTTAAAAAAGATGATATACAAAGGTGAACAATTTATGTCAAAAGCTACAACTCTTAATGAAAACATAGTTATGCACATCTGTGTACTAATAGGAGATAAAAGAAGAAACAGAAACACATTAGTAGTGGGAGATTTTAATTCACTTCTCTAAGTTCATGACATGTACGTACAAAATAATAATAAAAAAGACCTAAAAACATAGCTAATGAGATAAGTCTCATATAATCACGTTGACTAATCATAAAAAATACAGACTATAGGCCGGGTGTGGTGGCTCATGCTTGTAATCCCAGCACTTTGGGAGGCCGAGGCAGGGAGATCACGAGGTAGGAGTTCGAGACCAGCCCGGCCAACACAGTGAAACCCCGTCTCTACTAAAAATACAAAAATTAGCTAGGCAGGGTGGCACGTGCCTGTAATCCCAGCTACTCAGGAGGCTGAGGCAGGAGAATTGCTTGAACCCAGGAGACGGAGGTTGCAGTGAGCCGAGATTGCACCCTGCACTCCAGCCTAGGTGACAGAGCAAGATTCTGTCTCAAAAAAAAAAAAAAATACTGACTATACTTTCCTTTCTAGTGCTTCTGTTGATTCACAAAATTGATCATATATTACTTCAAAAAGAAAACAACAACAATAGGAATAATAAGACAATACTCTCTGATCACAGTAAGACTAAAAATTAATTCTAATACCCAAACACACACAAAAAATTCTATCTGTAAAATTTAGAACTCTCAAACAATTCTTGGATCAAGAAGAAATTAAACCCCAAACTGGAAAGTGTTTAGAAAATAATAATAGTGAAAATCCTGAAGATTAGATCTATGAGGAAAATTCATAGCTTTTGAGCACTCAGAGGAAAATTCATAGCCTTTGATGTCATATTTATGATTAAGAAAGAATCAGCTAAAATGCTCTAAGTATTTAACCTAAGAAATTAGGGGGAAAAAAATAAAGAAAACCAAAAGGAAGGAATCATAAAAAGAAAAGCAGACACCAGTAAAATAGAAAAGAGAAAAAATATAGCACCACTAAATCCAAGTGCTAATACTCTGGGGGTAAAAAGAATATATCAGTGGTTTGGTAACCTAACCCAAAAATAAGAAAATAAAAATACACAAAATAACAATGACAATTGGAAAATAAACACAAATAAAGAGACAATTATAAGCATTGTAAGAGATACTTGGCTCAACTTTATGTAAATAAATTTGAAAACTAGAAGAAATCAATACTTTTATTAGGTAGAAATAATTTATCAAAACTGACTCCAGAAGAGAAAGAAATAATATACAGACAAATGACCATAGAGGAAATATAAAATGGTGGTGGAGATTTATCCGTCTTCTCAGAAAATAAACGTGTCCAGACAGTTCTACAGAGGAATTTTATCAATTATCTAAGAAACAGGTAATTCCAATGGTACTTAAATTTTTCCAGTGCCTATTTTTAAAAAGATATTTAAACTGTTTTTGTGAGACAAAACTATTTGACCCCCAAAACCCAACAAAGAGACACACACATACAGCCCACATGCAAAAACACACTTGTGAAGATTAATACAAAAGTCCAAATTAAAATAGTAAAGGAAATACAGCAGTACTTCAAAACAAAATAAAACTAATATACCATGACCAAGTGAAGTTTACTACAGTAATACAAGAATGGTTCAATATTTTAAGATCAATTAAAATCAATATTTTAAAGTCTATTATCTATTCTGTGATAAGGTAAGTATAGTAACATGTTAATGGTAGAATGCAGGTGGTAGGTATATATGTTTGTTCACTGTAAGATTCCTTCAACTTCGGTATACGTTTGAAAAATTTCATGATAAAATGTTGGGAAATATCTATTAATATAATTCATCATATTAATAGATCTAAGGAGAAGGCTCATAGAATCATCTCCTAAACACTGAAAAGGCATTTGAAAAAATCCAATATATATTCTTAATTTTTAAGACATTTAATAACATAGAAAGAAATAGTTATTTCTTTAGCATATAAAATAGATTCATCTCAACCCATAAGCCTTAGTTGATACTTTTATTAGGAAAAAAATAATTTATTCTTAATGCTTAATGGGAAAAACACTACAAGCATTCCCATTAAAGTCAGGATAGAACAAAAATGTCCAATATTACTCTATTGGACTATTATTTAACGTTGTTCTGGAATAAATAACCAATGCAATTAAAGAAAGACATTAGAGGTATGAAAATAAGAAAGTGGGATATTAAATTATCTTTATTTGAAGATGATATGATTGTATAGCTGGAAAACCCAAGAGACTCAACTAAAAAACTGTTATAAACAGTAAGATTGTTCAATAATGTAGCTGGCAACAAAATTAAAAGGAAAATCAAGAGTATACATGTATTATTCATACCCATATGCACATATTCAGTATTTTATCATAATGAGATATTTAGTAATTTTATCATAATCAGATAAAATATTCAGGATTTTATCATAATGAGATACTCATAATGAAAAATGTGTAATAGATAAGTGAATAAAGCCTTGAGATACTACTGAGGACCACACATGATGACTTTAACAATGGAAAGTTATTTTATGTTCTTGGGTAGGCAGTTTCAGTATGAATATGTCAGTTCTTTTTAAATTAATTTACAATGTATCAGCATCCCATCAAAATGCCAACTGTATAGTATGATGAAACCAGCCAATTCTAAAGTTCAGATAAAAATGAACAAACCAAAATAAGAAACTAATTCTTAAATGCCAAGAAATTAGGGGAAAATAGTGCACCAGATAATAAAACACATTGTAGGGCTGTAATAAGTAAAACAGTGCAGTAATGGCACAGTACTTACATACACAGATGTCAACGGTAGTTTAATGTATGATAGAGGCGGCATTTAAAATCGGGATGGGGAGGGGAATATTGATCATTCAACAATAGATCTTGAGATAACCAAGCAGTCATCTGGGGGGAAAAAGTTGAACCTAGACTTTGTATTTTACATGAAAATAAATTCCAGGCTGGGCCTGGTGGCTCATGTCTGTAATTTCAGCGCTTTAGGAGGCTGAGGCGGGAGGATCCCTTGAGGCCAGGAGTTCGAGACCAGCCTGTGCATCACAAGGAGACCACCCCCCAATCTCTGCAAAAACTAAGACAATTAGCAGGGCATGGTGGTGTGTACCTACAGTCCCAGCTACTCAGGGAGCTGAAGTGGTAGGAGTTTGAGGTTACGGTGAGCTATGATTGTGCCACTGCACTGCAGCCTGGGCAACAGAGTGAGACCCTGTCTCTCTAAAACAAACACCCCAAAATGATCAAAATAAATTCTGGTGGCTCAGATATTTAAACATGGAAAATGAAACCATAAGCTACAGGAGACTGTACTTATAATCTTGGAATGGCAAAGAACTTTCTAATATGACACACACAAAAAAAACACCCAGAAGCCATAGGAAGATTTGTAAATTCGGCTACATTTTTTAACATTTGTAAAGCAAAAATCATAAGAAGTTAAATCCCAAGAAACTGCAAACTGGATGGGATTATTTGTAACCCATAGAACAAATGAAGCATTCCTGAAAATTGAAAAGAATAAGAGCAACCCCAAGAGGGGGGAATGTACAAAGGCTGCAATGCATACATTTCTCAAAGGGTGTGATATGGCCCCCAAGAGAGCAAAAATTGCTTCTTGAGGGACAAAGTATCTCAGACATTGCAATGATCTGTGGCCCTCCAAAGCTGTTGTCTTAATCCACTTATTTTTCCAGATGAGTTTTAGAATAAAATTCCATGTGTGTTACTTGGAGTTTCAAAAATTCTTAGATTAATTGGGGGAGAATTAACATCTGCAGAAGATCTGCAGTCCACTGTTCTCATTCCGGAACATTTCTTGCTGATTCTCAGATATTTCTCATTCATTCAAGTGTCCTTTCATATAAAGTTTTATGGCTCTTCCCACATAGGTCTGCACATATGTTTTAGTTGTTTAATAATTTGGGTTGGTTTTTTGAGTTATATTTTTATCCCAATATTACTTTATACATTTTTATTCCTGCCATATTTATTTCATAAACTGCTACTTTACCAAATCATATTAGTTTTTGACTTTTTACCCCTCCATTTTATTTAATTTCCAAAATGAAAGTATCATTATTGTTTTCTGGATATAAAAGTACTACCCATTTATCATTTTAAAATGCAAAGAACTTAGAAGAGTAGAAAGTGAAAGCCCTTCAGTAAGTCTACTCTTGGGGTAACCACGATTTCTTATTCGCTCTAAGTATTTTTCAGTTAATTATCTGGGGTTTCCCAGATAGAAAAATCATCTCATCTTTAATTAACGTATGACAAGGTAATGTCTGGAGAGTTAAATCAGTGCGTTTTCTTTAAAAAGTAATTTTAGTTATGAAATATGTTGAATATACAAAAAAAGTATAGAAAGTGATGACAGACACCCATTTCAGCGTTATCATTTAACACTTTGCCATACCTATCCCTCTCGTATTCTTTTCTCACTCTGCCTCCCCCACGAATACCACTCTCTTAGAGTTGGTGGATGTCATTCCCATGTGCTTACAGCATAAGTGTATATCCACGGCAGTGTATACAAGTCGTTTGGTGTTTTTTTAATTTATATGAACAGTGGCATACTCTTCATATCTTTTTAAAATCTGATTTTTATATTTACTCATGTTGATACATAAAGATTTAGTGCATTCCTTGTATCTGCTTGCTAGTATTTTATTGCTTGAATATTTTTCCATTTCCTTTTTAAGGTACTGTAGTATTGTTTCTCTTTTTCAACTATTTCATGCAGTACATGAGAAACATTTTTATTCATGTCTCTTAGGCACATGGGAAAATTTATCTAGGGGAGATACATGTAAGTGGAATTGCTAAGTCACAAGTTAGGTGCACCTTCGTCTTGATTAGTCCAATACTACCAGAATATCTCCAGTGTTGCACCAGTTTACCCTCCCACCAGCAAGAGTTCTTGTTCCCCTGAATCTTCTCCATCACTAGGTATCATCAGCTTTTAAGTTTTGCTGATTGATAGATGTGAAATGTATCTCCTTGTTGCTCTAATTTCATTATCCTGATTGCCAGTGAGTTTGCAGAGTTTTTCACTTTTATTTACCATTTGGATTTTCTCTTAGAATTCTCTGTTTAGAGCCTTTGCCCATTTTCCCATTTTTCTTCTTATTGATTTGTAAACGTTCATTATATATTGTGGAGACTAATATTTTGTTGCAAATAGTTTCTCCCAGATGGTGGTTTGTCTTTCACTTTATGATAAGTTTATTCTACATAAATATTTTATTTTTAGGTACTAAAATGTATCAATTTGCTTTTATGATGTAGTGCTTTTTCTATCTTACTTAGCAAATCCTTCCCATCCCAATGTTCTAAACATGTGTTCCTATATTTATTTTTATAAAAGTTTCAAAATTTTGCAAATTAGTCTTTAATCTACCTGGAATTTATTTTTTATACAAAATAAGGTGGGAATCTAATTTTATCTTTTCTATGTGAATAAATCACCCCAGCATTGTTTTCTCCCTTTGTTTAATTTTAGAAAATGTCAAACATACACCAAAGTATAAAGAGAGAATAGGATCATAAACTTCATGCGCTCATCACCCAACTTCAGTAATGATCAAATCACAGCCAATCTTATTTCACCTCTACCTCCAAATACTCCTTCTCTTGAATTATTTCAAAGGAAATCCAGACATCAAACAATTTCACCTGTAAATATTTTAGCATGAACCTTTAAAAGTTTAGATATCTAACCACCATAACACTATTAAATCAAAAAACAACCCCTTTATATCAATAAACAAATTTCTACAAATTATATCATTTTCTTTTTGCAGTTTGTTTTAATCAAAAACCAAATAAAGTCCATCCACTGCATTTGGTTGGATGTTTCCTAAATGTATTTTAATCTGTAAGTATCTCCTTTCTCATTTTTCCTCTTGAAAATTCTTTATTTAAGAAACTGGACTGCTTGTTCTGTACAGAGTCCCACATTCTAGATTTGCCTGATTGTATTCTCTGGTATCCTGTAACGTGTTCATCTGCCCTTGTGTTGCCTGTAAGCTGAAAGTCAGTCAGTCAGTCAGTCAGCCTAGCGACTCGATCACATTCAGGTTTGATGTCTGGTAGGAGCACTTCCGACAGGATTTTGTGTACTTCCATCAGTAAAAGATATAATATCTAAAATCACATTTTTGGGATGTTAGCAACCATAGGAGATTATTCTCTGGATCCATCGCTTCATTAGGGCTTTTTCAGAAGGTGATATTCTAATTCCACTACTCCTTGATTATTTATTACAGCCTCACTTATTAAATACTCCATTGTGTTCTCACCATTTGTGCAAATCCCTTATACACATGGGTCGGTTTCCAGACTCTTTTATGTTCTTTCGACCTATTTGTGTGTCTTGGCACTAATGCCACATTATTTAAATTACTCCATTTTCTTAGCTGGCAGGAGAACCTATCACTGAACTCATAGGCCGATACACACACTTATAAAAAAAATAGCTCTTCTTGACTCTCTGTGATTGCAAACATATTTTGAAATCAGCTTATCAAGTTCAAGAGAAAACTCTCTTTTTGTTTTGGAATGGTACTGCATCAAATCTATATATTAATTTAGATAAAATTTTCATATTTATGATATTGAGTCTTCACAGCCATTAAGGTGACTTATCCATGGATTTATATCCTTCAAAGAAGTCTTTTATATCCTTCAAAGAAGTTGCAGGATATTCTTTTTAAACTTCTTGCATATCTTTAGATCTTGTGAGTGGAATCTTTTTAAAAATTACATTTTTAAATGACTTGTTGCTGGTATAGAGGAATGCAATCAATTTTTGTACATGGAATTTGTAGTTATTGGGCTTGGCAAACTCTATTTTTCTGATAGTTTGTTGGTAGATTTCCTGAAAACTTATTTCAAATGTGAGCAAGGGTATTTTTACCTGGGAATAATGACACTTCTATCCTTTCTAATCCATGTATTGATCTTGCCTTATTAATTGTGTTTGTCCAGTACAATATTGAATACAAGTGGTCATAGCAATCAGTTTTACTTGTTTTTTTGTTTTTGTTTTTTTCTCCTTCTTCTTTATTTTTAAATAGAGACAGTCTCATTATATTGCCCAGGCTGGCCTCAAACCCCTGCGCACAAGCAATCCTCCCGCCTTGGCTTCCCGAAGTGTTGGGACTACAGGCCTGAGCCACCACACCCATTTTTGTTTATTTTTGCATTTAATAGGAATGCTTTTTGCTATTCACAACTAGATAGTATGTATAGTGTAACTTTTTTATACATACCTGATATGGTTTGGATCTGTGTCCCCACCCAAATCTTACCTTGAATTGTAATAATCTCCACGTGTCAAGGACAGGACCAGGTGGTGATAGTTGAATCATGGGGGCAGTTTCCCCCATACTGTTCTCGTGAGGGTGAGCCCGTTCCGACGAGATCTGATGGTTTTATAATGGGCTTCCTCAGTCGTTTGGCATTCATTTCTCTCTCCTGCCATCCTATGAAGAGGTGCCTTCTGCCGTGATTGTAAGTTTCCTGAGGCACGCTCCCCCACCCCAGTCATGGGGAACTGTGAGTCAATTAAACCTCTTTTCTTTATAAATTACCTAGTCTCAGGCAGTTCTTTATAGCGGTGTGAGAACAGACTAATACAATACCCCTTATGAAACCGGGCATGTTCCTCTCTCTTCCCCAGATAACGTTTCATAAATGAGCACTCGATTTTGTCACTTGCTTTCTCCCACAATTGCTGAGCTGATAATATGGTTTTTTTCTTTTCATATGTTACTGGGTTAACTATGTAAGTACTTTTTAAGACTAAACTTTCATTCCTCAAATAATCTCTACTTGGTTATAATGTTTTCTTCCATTTTTCATGTATTACTCAATTTGTTTCACTAATACTTTGTTAAGGATCTTTGCCTCTGTGGTCATAAGTAACTGTGCTAGAGCAGGCGATCCTAGCAGTCTCCTTCTCTGTTTTGGTATTAAGGTTGCATCAGCTTCATAAAACATGATAAGGCGCTTTCCTTCTCTCTCTATTCACTAGAACATATTGTACAGGATAAAGATTTTCTAGTCCTTGAGGTTTGGATATATCTCACTTATAAAATCATCTATACCTAGTAATTTTATTTTGTCTTGTTTTTGTGGTTATAGTTTAAAATACTGATACAATTTTATTAATGGTTGTAGATCTATTCAAGCAACCCCTTCTTGGGTCAGTTTTATAAATTCCATTTATCTTAGAACATTGTTCAAACTTTTAATTTATTGTTGTAAAATTCTTCATAGCACCCTCCTTCGACTTATTATATCTGAAGTTTTGTTCCCCTTTTCATTTTTAATATTATTTATTTGTGCCTTTTTCTTGATAAATCATGCTAGAAGTTTATATATTTTATTAATCTTTGCAAAGAATCAATTTAGGGTCTTGTTTCTCTTCTCTTCTGTTAATTTGTTTCATATTTAATCGATTTCTATGATTTTCTTTGTTCTCATTGTTATCATTGTCCTTGGAGTTTACTTATCTCTATTTTTCTGGAATTGGATACTTAAGTCATTGATGTTCCATCTGTTTAAAGTACTTTCTTCTGTCAGTATTGCTGCTCATATTTTTTTAAAACATGGCACTTTTATTTTTGTTTCATTTCCTAAATTAATGGGGCATTTTGGCAATCTACTTATAATTGATTTCTAATTTTACTACACTGTTATCAGACTGTATGATCTGCATGACATCGCAATTTTTAAAAACTAGTCTGGTCGAGTGCTAGGTTGACTTTTATAACTATTCCATAGATACTTGTAAAGACTAATTATTCTCAAAATTTTCAATATAAGGTTTTAAACAACTTTATTCTTTCAACTTTGTTAACTGTGTTGTTCAAATCTTCTCATCCTTACTAGTTTTACTTTTCATCTCTTTGATGTATTAATAAGAGAGAGCACACTAAATATCTCCATGATTGTGGATTTGTCTTTTTCTTGTAATTCCAGAAATATTTTGCTTTATATATTTTGAATTTGTTGTTAGATGCATACAAGTTTAGGATTCTTACATGTTTCGGGTTGTTTCTTATCATCTTATAACATTACTCCTTGTTTCCATTTTTTATTTTTTGGTCTCAAAATCTATTTTGCCAGATTTTAATATAACTTTTAAATTTGTTTTTGGATTAAATTTCTCTAACGTAACACTTTCCAGTTTTTAAAAAAATATTCAGTCATCACTGGGCATGGTGGCTCTCACCTGTAATACCAGCACTTTGCAAGGCTGAGGTGGGAGAATCACTTGAGCCCAGGAGTTCAAGTCTGCGGTGAGCAATGCTCGTGCCACTGCACTCCAACCTGGGCAACAGAGCAAGACCCTGTCTTTAAAATAGGAAAAAAAGAAATCCAATCTTTCTGACACATAATCCTTCACTATACACCTGTTCACTTCCCCACCCCCAATCTAAGTATCGTTGTCTTTTAACTGGCAAAGTTATTCCATTTACACTTATTTTGAGTACTAACGTACATTTCCTTGATCTTATTTTGAGAACTTTCTATTTGCCATCCTTTTTCCTTACTTCCTCTCCTCCACCTCACCCCCTCATTTCGTGCTTTCTGTTTGATCAATCAGATTTGTTTATTTCCTCTCCTCCTTTCTTCTCCTAATTATTTGGAAAGCTTTATTTAACATCTGTTATATTTCTCTGCTTTCGGATGGTATGCTTAAATTTTTAAAATGCACGCTTGAATGACCAAAGTCTGAGTTAATCAGTATTCATGCCCTTGTCTCAAACCATTCAGGGATCTGATAACCACTCCCTTCCACATTGTCCACGTTATCCTTGTCTAGAAATTTAATTCCACACTGTTTTAAAACTTATCCAAATTAATGCCCTATGTCATATCTACTCTTCTCACTGAACAGCTACTGAACTTTAATTTGTACTCCTACAGTTCTGGCTTTTGAAAACTTCCCTCTTTGTTTCTATCATCTGGGTGTTTGTGTGTGTGTGTGCATATGTGTGTGTGTGTGTGTGTGTGTTTATGTGTAAGGGAATAAATAGAACCCGTACTTTGAAAGCATTACGGAATATTTGATCCAGGATTTCTAGGAGGATTCTAGGTGAGAGAAAAAGGGGTACCACGTCATCTCAGTTTGTTATTTCCTATATTGAATGTCACGTCAAGATTTTCTAGGCATTCATATACATGAACTTAGAGAAGAAAATTTTTTAAACATATAGAGTATTATATTGTATACACTTTCCTGCATCTTTCTTTTTTCTATCAGTAATAAGCATCTTTTCTTGTCAATATCTATGTATCAATCTGATTCATTTTAATGATTACAGTGTATTGCACAGTATGGATTTAAAATAGTTTATTGAACCACATTCTGTTTAATGGACACTTAGATTATTTCCAAGTTTTGCTATTATAGAGAATGCTGCAGCAGACAGCATGTACAAGCTGCCTTAGGAATGACAATGTTTCTTGCTCTAAGGTAGCAAAGACATGGAAATATGTTATAGAGTGTACAGTTTTTCATCTTAGTCCTGCCCAAATGCCCTTAAAAGTGGGAATGCCATTTTGAGTACATATTATACAAACTTTATATTGCTCTTATAATGTATGAATGTATTACCCCCATCTTGCCAACACTTATTACATTCAAACTTAAAAAAAAATTGCTAAGGTCGTGAGTGAATAGTAGTACCTCTTTATTTTACTTTGCAGCAAGTTCCCTGATTATTAGTAAAATGAAGCATCTTTTAAAATAGGATTAGTGACCATTTTAATTTCCTTTTCTGTGGATTGCCTATCCACATCCTTTGTCCATTTTCTGTTAGATTGCTGGATTTTTTTTTTCTTATTGATTTGTAAGAGTCCTTTCATCTTGATCCTAATCCTTTGTCTCTTAAATAGGTTGTCAATATTTTTAGCATGCTTGTCATTTTTCAGAATCTTTTGTAGTGTCATTTATCACACAGAATTGTGACTTATAGTGTAGTCAAATTTATTAAACTTTGCATTTATGGCTTTCGGTTTCTGTGCTTTATCTAAGAAGCTGCCTATGCCCCAAGTTGATATTAAAGTCTCCTACATTTCTTCTAATACAGTTGTTTTACATTTTGCTCTTAGGATTTTAATTTGTTGAACTTTTTCCTTATGGATAGTGTGAGGTAGGAACTAATTTTATTCTTTCCAAATAGTATACAATTTTTCCAATATCATTTATTGAACACTACATAGTTTCCTCAAGCATTTGGCATTGTATCTTATTTAAATTAATAAATCAATGAACACGGTATAGCTGAACTCTACTCAGTTCTGTGAATTGAATTGCCTTTTCCAGCACCAATAGCACACCCTTTTAATTCCTATTATTTTATAAAATTATGACTCTTATAGAACAAAAAATCGATTATTTTAAATATTCCTCTGGTCAAATCATGCACATTTGTTCTTCCATATTAATTTTAGAACCAGCTTGTAAAATTCCATGAAAAATCATATTGAGTTGCAATTGATATCTCATTGATTTTAAAGGCTATTTTGAAATAATTTATTTTGTTTTCCAAATGCTTTAAGCTTTTTATTGGCTTAAACTTCTGTTATGAATTTTTCGTTTTATTGCATACAAGAAAATACAGCCTTCTCCCAGCAGTAAATGCTAATTGAGAACCTACTCAGTTATATAGCCACTGTACTAGACTCTGAGGATTGAGTGGTGATGAGACAGACATTTTCTCTGCTCTCTTGTGACTTAAACTTCCTACCTTTTGAAAGTTATTAGCATTTCCTTTGTGGGTTAGAAGAATGACCAATTTTTTTTTAAATGCTAACTGGAACGTGTTAAGATTATATAGTCTATATTTGTAGATTGCTGATTTTGAAATGTATCTAGTAAATAACCTTATTAATGAAATTATTCATATCTCTCATATTTTTATTTCTTTTTGCCTACTTGATTTGACAAAGACTAAGCGATGCAATAATATTAAGGTATCCTATTAAGATTGTGACTTTGCAAAATTCATCTTGGTATTTCTCATAGCTTTTGCTCGTATATTGCTTTTTTAAAAATACCATTTTTTAGATTTTTTAATAAAGAAAATGTTAAAGAATATCCCATAATCCCACCATCAACATCATCTTTGCTAACCCCCATTGTGTGTGCCCATGCATGCACACACACACGGCTAGGAAATACAAATGGTAGAGAAACACTGAAAACAAAAACTCAAGTTTTCTGTGTCACTCTCCCTCTTTCCACTGTTAACCATCGGCAGGCTTTATCTTGAGTAACCTTCTTTACCTCCAGTGCTGTCCCATAGAAGCTTCTGTTTCTGGAACTTCAGTGATGAATTGAACGTGGGCTCTATCTGATGACAGCCTCCATCACATCTTGGAGCGGGTGTTCTCAAAACCCTACCCCAGGCCTGTTGCCAATGCCTTCTGCTCTGAAAGTGCTTAAGGCTAAGAAGCCTGCCTTCTAGAGCAGTACTTATCAGGCGTCTATGTGCACGCAGATCCCGAGGCGTGTTGATAAAAGCAGATTCTAATTCAGTGGGCTGGTGTAAGACCTAAGATTCTGCATTTCTTTTTCTTTTCTTTTCTTTTCTTTTTTTTTTTTTTTTTTTTTGAGACAGAGTCTTACTCTGTCGCCCAGGCTGGAGTGCAATAGTGCGATCTCAGCTCACTGCAGCCTCCGCCTCCTGGGTTCTAGCGATTCTCATGACTCAGCCTCCTAAGTAGCTGGGATTACAGGTGTTACCACCGCGCCCAACTAATTTTTGTATTTTTAGTAGAGACAGGGTTTCACCATGTTGGCCAGGTTGGTCTTGAACTCCTGACCTCAGGCAATCCACCCGCCTCAGCCTCCCAAAGTGCTGGGATTACAGGCGTGAGCCACCGCACCCAGCTGGTTCTGCATTTCTAACAAAGTAACCAGAGTGATGTTTGTGGGCCACCCTTTGAGGGGCAAGGGCCTGTCCTTAAACTTGGCTGTACTTTGGAATCCCTTGGGGAGTTTTATAAAATATTAATATCTGGGTAACACCTCCCAGAAATTCTGATTTGGTATGGGTTGCAGCCTACACACAGAGCAGTTGAAAAGCTCCCAGGTAATTATAATATGCAATAAAATTTGAGAACCACTGTGCTACAGATGCTGTCTCCTTCATCTCCACACTTGCTTTTGCTGCAAAGTTACACTCAGCAGGTGCTTGGATGGATGCAGTGCGTGCGGCTTTGGTAGGCTTTTCCCCTGGCGTCCTAGAGAGCACCAAGATCTCTGCCATGTGCTTCTCAGAGTAGGCTTTCTTTGCCTTGGAAAGTTCCAGGCCCTGAAGATGCTTCTCACTTTGTCCTATTCTGCAATCATGGGGCATGTCCCTGAAGTTTCATGCTCCCTCAGGGTTCCCCTTCTACCAGGAAGGCACTGTTTTTGTCTTGTGGTATCTCCCAGAGTGAGAGAGAACAAAATCAGAACGTTCTGGCTATGCTGAAAGCATCCATTGAGCAAATATATCTCACCCCATCTTTACTTTCTAAATCAGATCATCTTCCCAGGAGATCTTCTCCATCATCCAGCATCGAACCGAGGCCTGCCTCCATCTGTCATTGTCCTACCTGACCCCCCTTTATTCAGTTTTATCTTTGCAGTGCCTTTCCTTAGAAAAAGTGGTCCTCAAAGTGGATCCCCAGGCAGTAACCTCAGCATCGTCTGGGAATTAGTTAGAAATTCAAAATTCTCAAGCTCTACCCCAGACCTACTGAAGCAGAAACTCTGTGGGCGGGACCCAGCAATTAGTGTTTTATCAAGCCCCCCAGATGATTCTGATGCCTACTCAAGTTGGAGCACCCCTGCCTGAGAGCATCAGATGATGATTAATTTGGCCTGGGGTGGTGTTCAAGCATCACTAGGTTGAAAAGATTCCCCAGGTAAATCTTACGTGCAACCAGGGCAGTGAACCACTGCTTTAGAGGGTCCTAATTCCTTAACAGGCCATTTCTTGGGGACTGAGTAATACCTTGATCTCCAGCTACAGTGGTTCTGGCAACTTGAAACTCACCTAGTTAGTGATGCTTCTAATATTTTATACTGATCTTCCTCTTTTCTTAAATTTGTCTGGATTTTCTGTAACTCCTGGGATTAGGTGCCCCAGTATCTAAGGGGAAAGTTGTCATTTACTCCAATGGTATGTGCTCTCTCTCCCTCTCTCTTTCTCTCCCTTTCTCTCTCTTTCTTCTTTTTCTCTCTCTTTCTTCTTTTTCTCTCTTTCTTCTCTTGTTCTCTCTCCCTCCCCATCCCCGTCTCTCTGTGTGTGTATGTGTGCGTGTGTGTGTGTGCATGTGTGTATGTGTGCGTGTGTGTGTGTGCGCGTGTGTGTGTGTGCGTGTGTGTGTGTGTGTGTGCGTGTGTGTGTGTGCGTGTGTGTGTGTAAGGGGTTTCCTGGATATGGTTCCCTTGGGAAGAATCATTCTAGTCTCCTCTCTGAGACCTTGCTTCTCTTCCTTAGTGAATTTCTGTGGCCCTCAATTACCATTTCTGGTCTAGTAACAACTTAGACATGGCCCCTTCTCAAATGCTGTGCCTGCGTTTATTTCCCTTTCCTATAAGTCTATTCTGCCTTCAAGATCACATTTGCCATTTCATATCCATCCAGTCTGTTCCCAAGATCTCAATGTTTCTCTTCAGAAAATCTGTCTCTTCCTCCAGCTTAGTGGAGCTGTTTTTAATTCTGTTTCCTTTCTTCTACTGTGTCTGTTTTGATCATCTGAGGCATACTTTGCTCCAGACACCCTGATTTCCTGGACAACTTAATTCTCAGAGACAGAGTCCTTCAAGTATGAGCTTCCTTAGCTCTTTTTGTAATGTTTTGTGTTTGCGACGTTACTGAGTTGTTCCTCTGTGAACCTAAGATGATAACACATCTCTTTATAACAGATTTCCTGTTCCTTCTTTACGTTAACAAAATACACTATTTTGAGAGTGGAGCCTGGAGTTGAATCTCTAAATCCAAGGCCATGATTATTCCAGAGGCAACTGTAGACCATATGGTGGGGTGTGTGAACCCCAGGAGCCTGTGGGGAAGCCACATTAATTCCCAGTTCTCCTTAGCCCTGTACCACAAGGCAACATAGAAAGACATGAGGTTTTTGGCAGCCTCCCTCCGCTGTCTACCTCAGCCTCACAATAGCAATACAGTGGTGCAGGCTCACAAGTGGTATTGTAAGGCATGGAACTTGGATGCAGTATAAATTGTACTGAAAAATCATAATAGCGATAGGTAATTGTTCCTCCTCTTAATGTACAAAAGATCTGTGTGGGCCGGGTGCAGTGGCTCACGCCTGTAATCCCAGCACTTTGGGAGGCTGAGATGGGCCGAGGTCAGGAGATCGAGACCATCCTGGCTAACATGGTGAAACCCCATCTCTATTAAAAATACAAAAAATTAGCCGGGCGTAGTGGCGGGCGCCTGTAGTCCCAGTTACTCAGGAGGCTGAGGCAGGAGAATGGCGTGAACCCAGGAGGCGGAGCCCTTGCAGTGAGCCGAGATTGTGCCACCGCACTCCAGCCTGGGTGACTGAGCAAGACTCTATCTCAAAAAAGGAAAAAAAAAAAAAAAGGAGGTCTGTGTGGCAGGATATCAAAGAGATATCTGCACTCTCATGTTTATTGCACCACTACTCACAATAGTCAAGATTTAGAAGCAATCTAAGTGTCCATCAACAGACAACTGGACAAAGAACATATGGTACATACATGCAACGCAGTACTATTCAGCCATAAAAAAAGAATGAGATCCTGTCATCTGTAACAACATGGATGAAACTGGAGGACATAATGAAGTGTTAAGTGAAACAAGCCAGGTACCTGCTTGGGAGGCTGAGACAGGAGAATGACGTGAACCCGGGCAGTGGAGCTTGCAGTGAGCTGAGATCGTGCCATTGTACTCCAGCCTGGGCGACAAGAGTAAGACTCCATCTCAAAAAAAAAAGAAAGAAAGAAATCAGGCACAAAAAGACAAGCTTCACATGTTTTCACTTATTTGTGGGAGCTAAAAATTAAAACAATTGAACTCATGGAGATAGAGAGTAGAAGGAGGGTTACCAGAGGCTGGTAAGGGTAATGTTGGGGAGAGGAGGGATAGTTAATGTGGACAAAAATATAGACAACAGGGTGATGATAGTCAATACAAATTTATTATACATTTAAAAATAATTAAAGGAGTATAATTGGATTGTTTGTAACACTAAAGTAAGGATAAATTCTTGAGGTGATGGCTACCCCATTTACCCTGATGGGATTATTATGCATTATGTGCCTGCATTAAAGTACCTCATGTACCCCATAAATATATATACCTACTATGTACTCATAAAAATTAAAAAATTTTTAAAAAGATCTGTATGGTAGCCTGAATAACGATGTTTCTGTCCAAAGATGTTTATGGCTTAGTCTGTGGAGCCTATGGCTATGGTAAAGGGATATTGAAAATGTGATGAAATTAAAGATATTGAGATGGAAAGATTATGCTAGATTACCCCAGTGGGTCCTAAATGTAATCATCAGGGTCCTTCTAAGAGGAGGCTGGAGGCTCAGAGTGAGGAAAAGTTGGTATAACAACAGAACAGAGACAGATGAGAAGATGCTACACTGTTGGCTTTGAAGGAGGAGGAAAGGATCACCAGCAAAGGAAGATGGAGGGCTTCTAGATGCTGGAAAAGGCACGGAAATTTATTCTAGATGCTGGAAAAGGCACAGAAATTGATTCTGTCCTAGAGCCTCTGGCGGGAACGTGAATATGCACCTATATTTTCAAGGTGACTATGCTCCTTGATTCTGACCCAGTGAAACCCTTTTGGACTCCTGACCTCCAGAACAGTAAGATAAGAAGGTTGTGTTGTCTTAAGCCACTAAGTGTGGTAATTTGTTACAACAGCAGTCAGACACTAACAGAGTCCATATATGGGTAAACTTTATTTTACCTACAATCAAAGCATACTGTCTGCAATGCCTGTCCACAGGGGCCCTGAGGCCTACTGGCATCTTCAGAGAACCTCGTGGCCAGTGCTAAGGAAGGCACTGCCTTGCCCAGGGTGGGCTGCAGCAGCTCTTAGCCTAAGGCCTCAGGAACCAACTCAACCTACTTTTGCCAAGGCTTATGCCTGTATAAAAATAGCAGCTTGCCTGTAAAAAAAAAAAAAATCTGATGACCTGGTCCCCTCAAAAGCCTCAGTCCTTGAGTATTAATTTGCTCCCCATGTTCAACTGCGTGTTCACTAGGCACTAGGCCCAATGTGTCAGCTGGGAACACTATCCTGAATATGCGAACTTCACCACCCTAACTGGGGCCTTCTTCCCCCGAAGGATCCAGCCTGCCCCTGTACACTTATGGCTTACGGGGGGTGACCAGAATGGGTGCTTCCCATAGACAGCTGGCTCCTGAGAATGAAAGAGGAAGCAGCTGAGCTACCCAGACCCAGCTCCTGCCCTCAAGCTTCCCTACCAAGCATATCCCACTTCCACAGGCAGAACTCAAGGAGCAGACAGAGGCCAGGGGTGCTACCCAGAGGGACTTCTCTCCTCCTGGAAGGAAACACCGGAAGTGAGGAGATGAGTTTCTCCCAGCACACTCATTGAACACGGTGCACCAATCAAGCCCAAAGTTCTACAGAATCTATCTCATTGAGTCCCTGCAATGACCCTATGGAGATCAAGTCTATTCGCATTACCATTGAGTTTTACACTGAAACCCGGAGAAGTGAAGCAATTTGCAACAACTACTAAAATAATTTTGTGCTTCCAATCAACTAATTCAGCAAGCATCTCTGTTCTGCCATGTTCTTGAGTTGATCCCAATGGCCCTTCCTCCAGAAACAAGAGCAATGCTGTGGTTGACGGCCAGTGAGCACTGGTGGGTAGGAAGTTTAGCTCTTCTTCCTCTGTTTCTCATTTGCTATGGAGCCCCCACTGATCTGCACCTGGCCTTCAATATCATCACCCATGTGAAGCTTTGCAAGGCACGGGGGGCCCACACATCTCCCATAGGTCAATCCTGTCAATCCTGCGTAATTCTGGAAAGTCAGCCCCGAACGTTGCAACTGGAAACACAATTTTGTTTTAGAAAAACAAATCTGACGTTGTCACTCCCCTGCTGAAAACCCCTATATGGTACCACATTGCTCTTAGGGAAAGTTGCAACTGTTTAAAATGGCCCATGAGGTTCTGCCATGTCTGGTACCTATTCACCTTGCTAGTCTCATTTCAAGTCACCTCCTAATTTCTTTTTCTAATTGAATTTTTAAATGTGTATCAAAGTACATGTATATGGTTTAGAGTCAAATAGCAGCATGAACTTCCAACAAAAGCAATAGTCCCCACTATATCTTCAGTTTACTCTCCCACAAGACAGTCACTTTTCATGCTTTCACTGGTCTGCTATTTACCTTTGTACTTCAAAATAACGGTTTATACTGCTAGTTTCACATTTTTAAAGAAAATCTGTTGACTTTTTAGTAAAAAAGAAGAGTATTTAGTTATCTTACACCACATCACACATATCCCCCTCTTCCCATCCTTCCAACATAGTTACATCACAATTTTTGTTGAGTACTCAATATTTATATAAAAACTGTATAAATATTGACCATAGCTGAGTCATGTAGTGTACTATTAATATATGCTTTTCTTGTGTGATTTTTGTTTTTTCCAGAGTTAATAATTGCTTAGTTTTTATCATTTGCTAGTTTTCACCTGTTTTTCCCTTTGCCTTTCTGTGGGATCTCATTTCCTGGATCCCATGCTTTCTCTTTCTTGATGTTTCTTCCTCGTTTAGCTATAGTCATATATCTTCCAGTAGCATCTTGAGAAGGAACACGTAAGAGCTAACTTTACTTTTTATCTTGCATATCTGAAAATGTGTTTATTCTACTCTTAGGGACAATTAAATTATAGCTACATGAGCTTCAGAATTCTTGGTTGGAAATAGTTTTTTCTTATAATTTTTAAGTCTTTGTGTCACGTAGCTTGCAGGGTTGCTGTCGGGAAGGTATATTGTTCTGGTTCCCAATTCTGTGTGTGTAACTTTTTCCTTTCAGGAAGTTTCCAGGATCTTCTCTTTATATGTGGTCTGAAATTTCACAACAATATGCCTAAGTGTGGGTCTTTTTTCATTGGGTTAGTGTTTCCTTCCTTCCATCCTTCCTTTCTGCCTGCCTGCCTGCCTTCCTGCTTTTCTTTTTTCCTTTGAGACAGAATCTCACTCTGCCACCCAGGCTAGATTGCAGTGGCGTGGTCACAGCTCACTGTAGCCTCAACCTCCTGGACTCAGGCAAATCCTTCTGCTTCAGCCTTCCGAATAGCTGGGACCACTGGCACATGCCACCATGCCCAGCTACTTTTTAAATTATTTGTAGAGATGAGGTCTCCCTATGTTAGCCAGGCTGGTCCTAAACTCCCGGGCTTAAGCGATCCTCTCGCCCCAGCATCCCAAAGTGTTGGGATTATAGGCAGGAGCCACTGTGCCTGGCCTGGAGTGTTACCTTTCAATCCTGAAATTCAAGTCCTTCAATTCTGGGAAACTTTCTTGTATTTTTTTGATTATGTTCTCCTTTTTGCTTTCCCTTCTCTTTTTCTAGAACACTTATTAGCATCATTCTAGACCTCCTGAATTGATTTATTTCTTCTCTCTTTCTTGGTCTCTGATAGTTGGATGTTGGACCTCCTGGATTGATTCTTTGATTTTCTCATACTTTATACCCTATTTAACAACAAATTTTCTTAGTTGGGCAACATGGTGAGACCCTGTCTCTATAAAAAATACAGAAAAATTAGCCAGGTGTGGTGGCACATGCCTGTGGCCCCTGGTACTTGAGAGGCTGAGGTGGGAGGCTCACTTGAGCCCAGGAGGTACAGGCTACAGTGAGCCATGATTATACCACTACTCTCCAGCCTGGGTAACAGAGCAAGACCCTGTGTCAAAAAAAAAAAGAAAAAAATCTGTTTTTATTCTAACTTCTGGGTTTTCTGAACTGTATCTTCCAACCCTTTTGTGTTATCTCAACATTCCCTTAAAAAATATATGTGTAACATTTAAATCTTATTTTATAACTGCAATGTATTGTCTCTTTTTCCTCCTAGTTGCCTTTTTCTATTTTCCTGAATCTTTGGTCTCTGGCTTTCATTATAGAGTTTTCCACAAATACCTGGTGACTCTTGACTGTCATTCATGTTTAAAAGTGTGGTGTAAGAAGCTGACTGGGGCCGGGCGCAGTGGCTCACGCCTGTAATCTCAGCACTTTGGGAGGCCGAGGCGGGTGGATCACCTGAGATCAGGAGTTCAAGACCAGCCTGGCCAACATGGCGAAACTCTGTCTCTAGTAAAAATAAAAATAAAAAAGTTAGCTGAGCATGGTGGCCTTTGCCTGTAGTCCCAGCTACGGGGGAGGCTAAGGCAGAAGAATCACTTGAACTCAGGCCAAGATCACACCACTGCACTTCAGCCTGGGCAGTAGAGGGAGACTTCATCTCAAAAAAACAAACAAACAAAAAAACAAGCTCTAGGCACCTGGGTGGGGCCTAAGGGGGACCAGGCCGAGACTGGAGATTTCATTAGAGGGCTTCAAATATCAAATCATGGTCTCTGTAGACCTTTCCCCATGCCAGGTGTTTTCGCCAGAAAAGAATTCTCTAGTCTCCCGACCTGGAGAGGGAGGGAGACATGGAAACAGCTTGAAGCCTAACTGCCCACATCCCATACACAGCATGGGAGGACAAGGTAGGAATTCTCCGGCGCCGCTCGTGGGGGGCCCAAGTCCTTCTGATCGAGGCCCAGCCCGTGGACGGTGTGAGGCCGGTAGCGGCCCCCGGCGCGCCGGGCCCGGGTCTTCCCGGAGTCGGGTTGCTTGGGAATGCAGCCCAAAGCGGGTGGTATAATGAAAGCCAGAGACCAAAGATTCAGGAAAATAGAAAAAGGCAACTAGGAGGAAAAAGAGACAATACATTGTAGTTATAAAATAAGATTTAGATGTTACACATATATTTTTTAAGGGAATGTTGAGATAACACAAAAGGGTTTGTTTTCCTCCCAGTTTTAGTCTGGAACTCACTCTTTCCTTTGCAAACGCCCCAAATCCTGAGTCGCCTCCAGTCAGCTTCTCAAAGAGTCAACTTCTTGTCTTCTGCTGTGCTGGGAGGTATAGTTGCTCGCCTGGCTAAATGAGGTTTCAACCTGTCCTCTCCTGTCGCTCCCTCTCTCTGCCCTGTGGTCCATGCCTGTGGTCCTAGCTACTCAAGAGACTGAGGCAGAAGGATTTGCCTCAGCCCAGAAGGTTGAGGCTGCAGTGAGCCATGATCATGCCACTGCACTCCAGCCTGGGTGACAGAGGGAGAGTCTGTTTCAGATAGAGAAAGAAGTGACAGCCTCCCATGTCTGAGCCTTTCCCAGGTCGCCAGGTCCCAGGGGCTGGTTGTTTTGCTCCTGGCAGGCTCCCCTTCCTGCAGGCTGAGATGTCAGCTTTCTCTGCTTTGCAAGTCCCTTACCATCATCCATCTGCCCTCCAGCTTCCAAATCTTGTGAAAATCTCCTGTCTGCTTTGGTCTCCTCTCCTGTTCTCTTTATTCTGTGGGTTTATACATTTTTAAATTCCACTAAATTCCATTTTGGTGAGGTTTCAGGAGCGAGTAGGAAAAACACATCTTCAAACAGCCATCTTATCTAACGTTCCTGACATTTCTCCATGGTTTTCTTTGTGTGAGCAGCATCTGCTTCCTCTGCAGTTCTCAAACATGCCAGAGCCGTCCTGCCTCTGTGCCTTTGTGTGTGCTGCCTCCCCTCCTGGAACACGCTCCCCTCCTTTTACCTGCTCGTCACCTGGCTCACAGTGACTTACCAGACACGTGTCAGCTTAAAAGTCGCCCTTCAGAGAGGCTCCCCCAGTCCCGGGCCTCCTGCCTACCTAAAGCGGTTCTAGTGACTAACTTGTCACATACCAGCGCTGCTGCTCCTGAATCTTCTGTGACCCATTCTTTCTCTCTCAGACTCAGGAGGTTTTCAGAAAGAGATAGAGAAGCCAGGAGAGCTTCCTTCCCGGAGCCTGGAGCACCCTGCAGGAAGCCCCTCCGGCCTGGGCTTCACTCACCCTCTGCACCGATGCCTGGCTGCTGCCCTGAGTAGCTGAGCCCGTCCCTGGGATCCCTTCCAGCTGCTGGCCAAGAGCAAGAGGTCAGCTGGAACAAGGCCTTCTCTTTGTTCTCCCAGCCTCCCCACACATCCTGAATCTTTTTGTTGCACTCTGTTTTTCTCTGTTCCTGTCACTTTCTGTGTCTCTCTATCTCCGTCTCAGTGTCTCTCTCCCTGGCTCTGTTTTCTCCTCTCCTCCTCCTCCCCACCCACTTTCTCTTCTCCCATTCTCTCTCTTCTTTCCTGTCCACCCACCTCATTTCCCCTTTGTCTGTCTCCACGTTCCTCCCACGCCCTCCCTGGCTCTGGCTCTGAGGATCCCTCTCTCTCTCTCTCCCTGGTACCCACGCACTCAGAAGGTGCCTCCGCCTCCTTCCACTGCCTCTCTTCAGGTGCATGGCTGCCAGGGCCTTCCTGCGGCGAGACCCAGGTGTAGTGTGGCCTGGTGGCCGGCCGGACCGCCTGCTGTCTCACACCCTTGTAAGGTTACTATTTATCTAGTGCAACCGAAGTTGGCACACACATCTGGCGCCTGGTACTTAGTGCAATTATTTATGATTTCCACCAAGATTTAAAAGCTCATCGCCGGCCTTGTAATGCAGTAACTGATTGCGCTGCTAATGTAATTAAGAAAAGATTATGATGTCCACGTGGCGTACCAGATGGTGGCATTCATAGTAATCGGCGTGCACAACTGGCAGACAACTGCACAAGGGCAGCCGAGCGGAGGCAGCTGGAGACCAGCATCTTCCTCCAGTCACTCAGGAAGGAGAGGAGGCTGCTGGGAGTGCTGGACAGGGAAGGGTGGGGAGGGGAAGGGGAGGAGAAGAGCCCAAGAGGAGAGGACGGCTCCAGCTCCCCTGATCTGTGGCTCCTAAGTGGGCTCTGTTTTTGCACACACACACACATGCACTGATAAAGTTTTGCTCGTACACATGCACTCAAGGGCACATGCAGAGACACACACACACACACACACACACACACACACAGACCTCCATGAATAAGGGACTCTTGCCTTTGTGTATTCAAAAACTTTGATTAAGTGTCTAGTTGTGCTAAGCCCTGAAAATATATCAATAAATAAAACAGTGATTCCCTTCCTTGTGGAGCTCAACAGATTACAGAAGGAAAACCCATTGATCAAATTACCGCAAGAATACATGAAAAGTTGAATTGCATTTAATATTGCAGAGGGAGGTGGATTGTGTTATGAGGGCTTTGTGGGGTGTTTCACCTGGCTGGGGAGTTCAGGGAAAGCTTCTCTGAGAAAATAACAACTGAGGTGTGATCTGAAGAGTGAGTAAGAGCTAACAGGTGATAACAGAAAGGAAAGGTGTTTCAGCAGAGGGAGCATGTGCAAAGGCCCTGGGGTTGGAGGGGCGGGGTGGGGAGAGCACAGCTAATACATGAGTCTAAGAAAAATCCAAGGCAAACTTGAAGAAGGAAAACAAAACTGTATGCCGAGACTTTTAATAAAGCTATGGTAATGAAGACAGTGTGGTATTGGTGCAAGGGTGGACAAACTGACCAATGGAACAGAGAAGAAAGTCTGGAAACAGACCTACACATACATGATTCCTATAATGACAAAGACAACATCATTGCCCAATGGGAAAGGAGTGATCTTTTCAGTAAATGGTGCTGGGTCCATTGGATATCCATCAGAAAATAAGTGTGTCTTAACCCCTATCTCACATCGCACACAAAAATCTATTCCAGATTACTGTGGAACTTTACAGAACTAAATGTGAAAGGAAAAACAATAAAGCTTTTTTTTTTTTTTTTTTTTGAGGTGGAATCTTGCTCTTTCACCCAGGCTGGAGTGCAGCAGCACAATCTCAGCTCACTACAACCTCCTCCACCTCCCAGGTTCAAGCAATTCTCCTGCTTCAGACTCCCAAGTAGCTGGGATTGCAGGCGCATACCACCATACCCAGTTAATTTTTTAATATTTTTAATAGAGATGGGATTTCACCATGTTGGTGAGGCTGGTCTCGAACTCCTGACCTCAAGTGATCCACCTGGCTTCAGCCACCCAAAGTGCTGGGATTACAGGCATGAGCCACCGTGCCTGACCCAGCCAACAATAAAAGTTTTAGAGGAAAACATAGAACAGCTCTATGACCTTGGAGTAAGCAAACGTGTCCTAAACAAGTCACAAAAAGGCTATGTAAGAAAACAATTTATAAATTGAACATATTAAAATTTCTATTCCGAAAAGATACCAGCAAGAGAGTGAGAAGCTAATGGAAAGAGTGGGAGAAGATGTTTACAGCTCATTTAATGAAGAACTTAGATTCATAAGATACATAAAATTTGCTACAACTCAATAAGAAAAAGACAAACCACTTTTTTTAATAGGAGAAAAAAACTTTAACAGGCATCTCACAAAAGAAGATATTCAAAAGGCCAATACACATATAATAAGGTGCTTGACTTCATTAGTCATAAGAGAAATGCAAACCAACTAAAATTACAAGATACCGCTACTACCCACCATGATAGTTAAAAAGACAAAACATCAAATATTAAAGAGGACATGGAGAACAAGGACTCCCATTCACTGTAGGTGGGTACTTCGGCAAATTCATTATCTACTAAAGCTGAATATATGCATACCCGTGGCCCAGCAATTCCACTCCTTGGTATACGCCACCCTAAATGTTTATCATAGACATGTACTAAAGTGTCCATAGTTGTACTGTCTATAATAGTCAAAAACTCAAAACTATCTAAATGCCCATAAATAATAGAATGAAAAAATTTATCAAAATAGATAAATTGTGGTATATTCATGCATTTAAATATTATACAAAAATGCAAATAAGCAAATTACAAAAGGGTCTGATATCATAGAACCTTGGAGAGACTTGGCCTCAAAGACGCCATGTGTAAGGGAAAGTGGGAGTAGCACATGGGGCTTAAAACAAGGGGGTTGACTGAACGCTGGTGGATAATGCTATCTATTCCTAGACCACCCAACCCTACTCCTACACACAGAACACCCAGAACTCCAGTGTCTAGCCACCAGGCAAGAGGTCAGAGGGTTCCTCATTGGAGAAGGCCCCAGCAAAAAAGACTACCTCATTCTAGCCCTACCTCATTTGGGGTCTTCGGCCCAACTACTCACGTACACAGGGCTCCCAGTCAGCTTTTCATTGCCTGCCTCTTAAATATAAACAGATAACCAAGATAAAATAGAGAAATCAAGTGTATAAACAGAAAACGTGACTCCAGAGGAAATCAAGATAACATGCAAAGTAGAAGAGTATTTCAAAAGAATCAAATTAGTGTGCTCAGAAAAATTAAAGATGAAAAACTTGTGACGACTGTACTGTACTGTCCATAAAAAAAAGGAACTATCAATAAGAAAGGACTCTGAGAAATCAAAAATTGAAGTGCTGAAGTGGATAATTCAATAGAATTAAAAGATAAATTTAAGGGATTTTCCCAGGAGGTAAGATCAAGATAAAGGAGGCAGAAAACACAAGAAAATAAGAAACATAAAGGATTTATTTAAGGGTTTCAATAGTTGACTAATAGTAGATCCAGAAAAAATTTATTTTAAAAGGGGACGTGGAGGAAGAATTAACAAAGATATAGTACAAAAAATGTTCTCACAGCTGAAGAATACAAGTCTACAGAATAGACAGAACCACTGAATGCCCAACAAAGATGAATGCAAAATAATCAACATATAGACACACCGCCGTGAAATGTCAGAACACCAAAAATAGAGAGGCAATATAAAAAGCTTCAAGAAAGAAAAATATGTCATACACAAAGGATTAAGTACCAAAATGCCATCAAATTTTTCAATAGTAACTAACATTGGATGCAATATTTTCAATATCATCAAAATTCTGAGAGAAATCACTTTCAACTGAATTTATATGCCCAGCCAAACTATTGATCAATGTGAGATTGAAAGAAAGAGTCTCAGAAAGTTTACCTCCAGTGCACTCTTTTTAAAGGAAATTATTTGAGAATGTGCTCCAGCAAAATGAGGGACTAAACCAAGGAAAAGGATACATGGTATCCAAGAAACAATGTGCCAACCCAGAAAAACAGCAAAGAGAAATCTCAGAAGAGAAGCAATGCACAGAATCAAAGAGGAGCCAATCCACATTGTAGATGGAGTTCCTGGAAGGGAAGGGTATAATAAAATATGGAATTGGATGGGAAGGCTGGAAACAAATGAAAATATGATAATGTCAAATGGCACAAGGGGAAAAGGGCAGGTAGAAATTCCAGGTTGGGGGTTGGGGGTGCGGAATGGTATTAAAAAAGTAAAATACAATCATAATACATGACTTGGCTCTCCAAAGGAACAGTATTTAAATAGTGTTTTTTTGTGTGGAGGGGCATAAGCTAAATGCTCACCTATCACAGCAGGAATACAATGACTAATGAAAGATACATAATAAATCAAGAAACAGAAATGGAAGCACATTATTGCAAGTGATCAGAGATACTGTAACTAGGAGCTGTAAAGGAGCTGAAAGTGGCTTCTGGGATGAGAACTAGGGATTTAGGGTGGATGTGGGCAGAGATGTATTTTTTTAACCAATGTATATAACACACTGATGTCTTTTTTTAATGGCCTTTAACTCTGGTTGCAGAGTAGAACTCTGATTACAGGTGGTCAAGAACAGATTCAGGGAAACTGGTTAGGAGACTATTGCATCAGTACCAGCAGGAAACAAAGGTTTATTGGACTAGATTTGTGGTTGGTGGAGATAAGGACAAGATGATGGAGAAAACGCCATTAGGAGATCAAACCAACAGTCCTTTCTGGTGGGTTGGGTGAAGGGATAGTGAGAAAGATGGGGATCCAGGGAGGACACCTAGTTTCCTGCTTGTGTATGTGGGTGGACAGTGGCCCTCCACTGAGAATCCTGGTCAAGAATCAAGTTGTTAGGAGGCAGTAGTGGACTCAGATGGAGACAAGTAGAGTTTAAGGTGCTTGGGAGGCAGGGAGGAGAAGATGCTAGACAGGAGGTTATAAACACAGCTCTGAGTTCCCATCACATACCCTGGGCTAGGCAACAAGCCTGTTAATGCAGGTGAGCCTCTCCTAGGGAGGGACTGAGGATGCCAGATAGAAGTAGTTGATGGGGTAAGGTTGACACTGGTCTCACATCAGATATATCCAGCACAGAGACCCCGACTGGAACAAATCTCAACATAGTCACACAGTCACAGCATCCTTACAGGCACACTTATAACTCAGAACCCCCAAAGATTAGCCCTTACTTTAATTTTTTTTTTTTTTTTTCGAGACAGGGTGTCACTCTGTCACTCAGGTTGGAGTGCAGCGATGTGATCACAATTCACTGCAGGCTCTACCTCCCCAGCTCAATCAATCCATCCACCTCAGCCTCCTCAGTAGCTGGGACTACAGGTGCATGCTACCACACCCGGCTATTTTTTATTTTAACTTTTTGTAAACACGTCGTCTCACTATGTTGCCCAGGCTGGTCTCAAATTCCTGGGCTCAAGTGATTCACCCACCATGGCTCCCCAAAGCACTAAGATTATAGGCATGAGCCACTGTGCCTGGCCTAATATTAAAATAAGATAGTTCAAGCACTCATCCCCATGCTGTGGAAGACCTCCTCCAATATTTCTATCCCTGGGTTTCCAGGAAGACTCTCCTGAGTCAGATCGCACTGTAGCTACCCTCAGCACGAGCCCCAGCCCCTAACTGTGGTCCTGACTTCCAACTTTGGCTGATTGTATCCACACCCTGCCCCATTTATTTTCCCCAAATGGCACCAACAAAGGTTGTCGTGTGTAGCAGACTTCTAGTAAAATGTAGGGACAGTTACAGTACACAACAGGAAGCAAATTAAAACTCAATATCAGGCGTCATTGTTCCTAGAAATTTATCAGCTGTACTGCCTGTACAGGGAATTCTGTACTGGCCATGACTTCCCTTGGAATCCCTCCCTCCCTCCCTGTTAGGGTCCTGTTCATTCCCTCTGGCCTTTCCTCCCCTCTCCCTTTGTCTTGTCTCTGCATCCTCCATCCCCTGCCTCCCAGGCTGACCCCAGAAATTATGCAAGAAATTGAGCTCTCTGTTCTCCTTCACCTTGCAGACCTTGCCAGGCCACTTACAACACCCAAGGGGGCCGACAATTTATTTCACAAAACAAAGAGCCATCTCTCATGAGATGAATGATGTCAGTCCCCTAGAATGGTAAACTGGCTGCCTTCTGGCCATTCTTTACTTTTATTTTATTTTTTTATTTTTTCAGAGGCAGGTCTCACTCTGTTGTCCATGCTGGAGTGCAGAGGCATGACCATAGCTCACTGCAGCCTCTAACTCCTGGGCTCAAGCAGTCCTCCCACCTCAGCCTCCCAAGTAGCTGGTACGACAGGTGTGTGCCACCACACCTGGCTCATTTTTTATTTTTTGTAGACACAGGGGTCTTGCTATGTTGCCCAAACTACTGGTCTCAAACTATGGGGCTCAAGCAATCCCCCCGGGCCTTGGCCTCCCAAAGTGCTGGGATTACAGGTGTGAGCCACCACACCCAGCCTGGGCGTTCTCTAAAAAACACCCCTCACATACACTCATATGCAGGCATCTACATTTACTTTTACATTTGCTTATATGGGCTAAAGGCTTTTCACAGTGAGCATCTAGGAGTAGGTGGAAATCACCCCCTCAGGTTAACCCTACCCCCAGTGCGAGTGTGTGCATGCACGTGTCTGTGCATACACTGACTCTCTGCTGCTTTATGCACTGAGCCATTTTAAGGGAATCTGTTCCTGAACCCGTGCCTGTTACCTGGGGAAAGGCCTCTCCTCCGCCCAGAAGCTAGAACTGAGCTGGTGAGCCTGAGTTGGCTAGGACTGTGCTGGGGTCTAAAACATGGCCCTGTCACAATGTCACAGAGGCGGCCTCACCCTGGGCAAACAAGCCAGGAGTGGGGGCTGTGGCAGGAATAACGGCCCCCTCAAAGACATCCATGCCATGTCCTAATCCCCAGAACTTGGGACTATGCCAGTACCCATGTGCACAAGGGGACTCTGCAGACATGATTCAGCCGAGGATCTTAAAATAAGCTGGGCAGGCCCAATGTAACCACAGGAGTCATGAGGGAAAGGGAGGCAGGAGTGTCAGAGAAGATGACAGGACAGTGGGGGAAGAGGTCAGAGGGCTGGGACATGGGCTTTGAAGATGGAGGAAGAGGTCCCAAGCCAAGGAACACAGCAGTCCCTAAAAGCTGGAAAAGGCCTGGGAAGGCTTCTGCCCTAGAGCCTCTGGAAGGAATGCAGCCCTGCCTTCCTCTTAATCTTAGCCCTGTGAAGCTCCTTTTAGACTTCTTCAGAACTGCAAGGGACTATGTTTGTATTGTTTAAGCCACTAAATCTGCTGCCATTTGTTTTGGGTTTGTTTTGTTTTGTTTGAAACAGAGTCTCACTATGTTACCCAGGCTGGAGTACAGTGGTGCAATCTTGGCTCACTGCAACCTCCGCCTCCCAGGTTCAAGTGATCCTCCTGCCTCAGCCTCCCGAGTAGCTGGGATTACAGGCACGTGCCGCCAGGCCCAGCTAATTTTTGTATTTTTAGTAGAGACAGGGTTTCACCTTTTGGCCAGGCTGGTCTCAAACTCCTGACCTCAGGTGATCCACCTGCCTTGGCCTCCCAAAGTGCTAGGATTACTAGGTATGAGTGACCACACCCAGCCTGCTGCCGTTTGTTACTGCAACATTAAGAAACTAGCACAGGTTTCTTCTGTTACCTGGGGAAAGGCCTCTCCTCCACCCAGAAGCTAGAACTGAGCTGGTGAGCCTGTTCTAGCTTACCCATCTGACAAAGGGCTAATATCCAGAATCTACAAAGAACTTAAACAAATTTACAAGAAAAAATCAAACAACCCCATCAAAAAGTGGGTGAAGGATATGAATAGTGTTTAATTAGATCCCATTTGTCAATTTTGGCTTTTGTTGCCATTGCTTTTGGTGTTTTAGTCATGAAGTTCTTGCCCATGCCTGTGGCCTGAATGGTATTGCCTAGGTTTTCTTCTAGGGTTTTTATGGTTTTAGGTCTAACATTTAAGTCTTTAATCCATCTTGAATTGATTTTCATATAAGGTGTAAGGAAGGGATCCAGTTTCAGCTTTCTACATACGGCTAGCCAGTTTTCCCAGCACCATTTATTAAATAGTGAATCCTTTCCCTATTTCTTGTTTTTGTCAGGTTTGTCAAAGATCACATGGTTGTAGATGTGTGGTATTATTTCCGAGGGCTCTATTCTGTTCCATTGGTCTATATCTCTGTTTTGGTACTAGTACCATACTGTTTTGGTTACTGTAGCCTTGAAGTATAGTTTGAAGTCAGGTAGCATGATGCCTCCAGCTTTGTTCTTTTGGCTTAGGATTGTCTTGGCAATGTGGGCTCTTTTTTGGTTCCATATGAACTTTAAAGTAGTTTTTTTCCCAATTCTGTGAAGAAAGTCATTGGTAGCTTGATGGGGATGACATTGAATCTATAAATTACCTTGGGCAGTATGGCCATTTTCACAATATTGATTATTCCTATCCATGAGCATGGAATGTTCTTCCATTTGTTTGTGCCCTCTTTTATTTTGCTGAGCAGTGGTTTGTAGTTCTCCTTGAAGAGGTCCTTCACATTCCTTATAAGTTAGATTCCTAGGTATTTTATTCTCTTTGAAGCAGTTGTGAATGGGAGTTCACTCATGATTTGGCTCTCTGTTTGTCTGTTTTTGGCGTATAGGAATACCTGTGATTTTTGCATATTGATTTTGTATCCTGAGACTTTGCTGAAGTTGCTTATCAGCTTAAGGAGATTTTGGGCTGAGACGATGGGGTTTTCTAAATATACAATCATGTCATTGCAAACAGGGACAATTTGACTTCCTCTTTTCCTAATTGAATACCCTTTATTTCTTTTTTTTTTTTTTTGAGATGGAGTCTCGCTCTGTCGTCCAGGCTGGAGTGCAGTGGCCAGATCTCAGCTCACTGCAAGCTCCGCCTCCCGGGTTTACGCCATTCTCCTGCCTCAGCCTCCCGCCCTTTACTTCTTTAAAGAGCTTCTGCACAGCAAAAGAAGCTGCCATCAGAGTGAACAGGCAACCTACAGAATGGGAGAAAATTTTTCCAATCTACCCATCTGACAAAGGGCTAATATCCAGAATCTACAAAGAACTTAAACAAATTTACAAGAAAAAATCAAACAACCCCATCAAAAAGTGGGTGAAGGATATGAACAGACACTTCTCAAAAGAAGACATTTATGCAACCAACAAACACATGAAAAAATGCCCATCATCACTGGCCATCAGAGAAATACAAATCAAAACTACAATGAGATACCATCTCACACCAGTTAGAATGGCGATCATTAAAAAGTCAGGAAACAACAGGTACTGGAGAGGATGTGGAGAAATAGGAACACTTTTACACTGTTGTTGGGACTGTAAACTAGTTCAACCATTGTGGAAGACAGTGTGACGATTCCTCAAGGATCTAGAACTAGAAATACCATTTGACCCAGCCATCCCATTACTGGGCATATACCCAAAGGATTATAAATCATGCTGCTATAAAGACACATGCACATGTATGTTTATTGCAGCACTATTCACAATAGCAAAGACTTGGAACCAACCCAAATGCCCACCAATGATAGACTGGATTAAGAAAATGTGGCACATATACACCATGGAATACTATACAGCCATAAAAAGGATGAGTTCATGTCCTTTATAGGGACATGGATGCAGCTGGAAACCATCATTCTGAGCAAACTAACACAGGGACAGAAAACCAAACACCACATGTTCTCACTCATAGGTGGGAATTGAACAATAAGAACACATGGACACAGGGTGGGGAACATCACACATCGGGGCCTGCTGGGGGGTGAGGGGAGGGGGAAAGGATAGCATTAGGAGATATACCTAATATAAATGATGAATTAACGGGTGCAGCACACCAACATGGCACATGTATACATTTGTAACAAACCTGCACATTGTGCACATGTACCCTAGAACTTAAAAATAAAATAAAAAGTAAAATAATTAAAAAAAGAAACTAGCACAGGTGCCCTGAGGTGCTGCCAGCTCTTGGAGGCCAGAGATCAGGTCAGGGCGAGGCCCTGGGAGGTGTTACCTCCAGCGAGACTCAAGTTCGGGCCTCCCTGGGTCATTGCCCTGCAGCTATCTGAGGAGCTCACAAAGACTAAGGAGAAATGTTCTTCCCAGGCTGCCAGGGAGCAGGGGCTTTCCGGGACTGCGTGATGTGGCAGCAGGAGGAGGCGGCGGCTCTGGAGAAGGAGTTAGGCCTGATCATGAAGCAGCCCCTCCCCAGAGGCCGCTCCTGCAGGAGGTGAAGCTGGAGGCCAGGGACCTCCTTTCAGGAACAGTGGCCATGAGCCCCTGGGTGTGTGGCTGAGGAAGGGGCAAACTCTGCCATCCTTCAGTCTCCCTTTGGAAGGGATTCCAGGTTCTTTAGCTGATGATAGCCAAGCCCCCAGCCTCAGAGGGGAGCCAGTCAATCCCAGCTCATGTTAATTACCAGACTGGGCAACTCAGGTGCGGGTCTGTGCCGGCCATCCCTGGACCCCACGCTGGAACAGCTATCCAGCAAGCACCAATGAGCATGTGTAGGGGGCGGCAAGGGACAGGAAGCCCAGGCCCATCTGGGGTTGCTACAGAAAAGGGGATCCTCTTGGGCCCATGCAGTCATCCAGCCATGTTCCTGGGCCTTCTGAATGGAAAATTCCAGGGCACCCTCAACCTTAGTTCCTCACACACTTGGATGAGGATCTCATCCTAAGTGTCTCTCTTGACTTTGTGCTCATAATTCCAGCAGAACCCATGGTTCTCCTGGGCTGTGGCAGCACAACCTCCAGTATAATCCCAGGAAATGACCTTGGATGAATGTCTTGAGTTCTGTAGTCCTCAGTCTCTTTCTCTGTAAAATGGATCATGTAATAGTTATCAACCTCACGGTGCTGTTGTAAGGATTAGGTGAAATAATGAGTATAAACTCCCTGGAATAAAGCACAAGAAAAGACCTCTTTTTAAAAATCTTTTAAAGTCTGGACACCAAATTTCTGGATCACATTCTGGCCGGTCACCATCTGATGCCCACCAAGCACTGGCTATCCTAAGAAAGCGAGTACCCTGGGCCATCCGGAATTTTCTGGGTTTTACAAATGATTGGACCCCACCCCCACACTGGCCACTTTTCCAATTCCACTTCCCTATTGATAGACGTTCTCAAAAATTGGTGGAGAATCCTAGAAATCCTTTCTAAGGATTTATCTATGAATGCTAAAGGACAAAAGAGCAAGAGTGGTGTTTATTATGGTGAAAATGGAAAATTCCATGGCCAATAGCAAAGGTATTATTAAACATACAAAATGGGTTTGCTGACCAAAATGTTATGCATTGATAGAAAGGTATCTATACATTTTCTGAAAATTATGATGATGTATCTGTATGGAAATAGAAATATGTTCATGATATATTAAAAAGCTCATTATTTAAAACTATTGTTAAAATAATTATATATGTAACATATAATACATACATTTTGATGTATATATGTGTGTTTATGTCAGATACACACAAATATCTTAGATTTATGCACACATCTTATATACATATACACATATACATATAACATATTTTAAAACATATATATGTGTATATCTGCATGTGTGTGTATGAATGTATATACACAGAAAATGGAAAAACAATCTGGAATTAAATAGACCAAAAAGTTAGTGATTGAAATGGTTATTACTGATTAATGAAATTTCAGATGCCTTTTATTTTCTTCTTTATAGCTTTATGCATTGTCTGAAAAAAATGCATTATGTATATACTAGTCTTTTTTGCAATGTTAAAATAAGACATTTTACACACACAAACAGTATTGATGATGTAATAAAATATCATGAAACCTCCAATCAACTTAAGACATATGTTACTTTTATTGACAGGAAAATTACTTTATTTTTTAAAATATGTGTTCCATGTCTTTGCTATTGCAAACAGTGCTGCAGTGAACATATACATGCATGTGTTTTTTTAATAGAATGATTTATACTTCTTTGGGTATATACCCAATAATGGGATTGCTGAGTCAAATGGTATTTCTGTCTTTAGGTCTTTGAGGAATTGCCACACTGTCTTCCACAATGGCTGAACTAAGTTACACTCCCACCAACAGTGTATGAGCACTATTCACAATAGCAAAGACATGGAATCAACATAAATGCCTACCAATAGACTGGATAAAGAAAATGTAGTACATATACATCATGGAATACTAGGCAGCCATAAAAAAGAATGAGATAATGTCCTTTGCATGATGGAGCCAGAGGCCATTATCCTTAGCAAACTAACACAGGAACAGAAAACCAAATACCACATCTTCTCACTCATAAGTGGGAGCTAAATGATGAGAACACATGGACACATAGAGGAAATGAAACAAAATGGGGCTTTTCAGATGATAGAGGATGGGAAGAGGGAGACGATCAGGAAAAATAACTAATGGATACTAGGCTTAATAACTGGGTGATGAAATAATCTGTACAACAAAACCCTATGACACAAGTTTACCTGTGTAATAAACCTACACTTGTACCCCTGAACTTAAAAGTTTTAAAGAAAAGTTTTCTATTATTATTCAAATAAAAAATACATAAAAATAAAGTCTCTAGTTCACCTCATTTTTATTGAATTATGAAATTTTATTGAAAAACTTTGTAATATGAAAAATTGGAAAATATATGCCATATTTTTGGATGGAAAAGCTTAATATAAAATGTCAATTCTCCCAACAGTAATGTATAAATGTAATGAATTACATAATAGTATCATTATAACTCATTATAATGAGTTACATTATAATACCATCTGATTATAGAACCATTTTTAATTGGATGAAATTACAATAAAGTTCCTGTAAAAAGAATAAATGTCTAAGAATGGTCAAAAAAATATAAAGGGAAATATCTTGCCTTGCCTTATAGATATTAAAATATACTATAAAGCCACTAGAATCCAACAATATGGTATTGGCATAGAATTAGTGGATTCACAGAAAACTCTGAAACAGAATAAAGAACCCAGAAATATGTCCTAGTATGAAAATTTAATACATAATAAATACCTCCTTAAGAAAAAAATATTAATAAACAATGCTAGCAAAAAGCAGCTATTTGTTTGTAAGAAAATGATGTTGGCTCCTTCAAACCATATAAAAATTTAAACTCCAATGGGTTAATAAGACTTAAATGTAAAAACAAAACATAAAACCTTAGAAAAAATTTTAGGTGAATACATGTATAAGGCAGTGTGTAGGGGGTTACTTTTACCTATGACAAGAAACCTAGAATCTATAAAGAAATAATCATTTTTGACTACATAGAATTTAATCTCATCCAGGAAATTTTTATTTCAGATATTTTATTTTTTGGTTCTAGAATTCCCATTTGCTTATTTTTACAGTCTATTTCCAACTGGTTTTCTATTTAATCATTCATTGCTAGTATATTTTTCTTCATTTCCTTGAGCGTAGTTATAATAGCTACTTTTAAATTCTTGTCTCTTAATTCTAACCTCTAGGTCACATTAAGGTTACTCTCCATTGATTGCCTTTTCTATTAATATGGCTCACATTTTCCCATTTCTTCATATGTCTAGTAATTTTGGACTGTATCCTGGACACTGTCAATGGTAAGTTGTAGAGACTCTGGATTTTATTATGTTCTTCTGAGTATCGACTTTTTATGTTAGCAGGCAGTTAACTTGGCTGAACTCAAAGTTCAAACTCTCCCCTCTGGTAGACAGCAGCTGAAATCTCTGTTCAGTTATTTTAGCCACAGTTAGGATTCGAGGAGCCTCCCAAATGAATTCACAGTTCAGAAAACAGCCTGAAGTTTGGGTGCAGTTTTTAAGGAGAATTCGGAACATATCCCCCGTGGAGTTCTCCTTCCTGGAATTTCTCCCTTTACTTTTCAATTTCTGTGAAGTCCCAGATTCTGCCCTGTGATTCCTTAACAAGTAAGAATGCAGATTTCTATCCAACTTTTTTTTTTTTGAGACGGAGTCTCGCTCTGTCGCCCGGGCTGGAGTGCAGTGGCCGGATCTCAGCTCACTGCACGCTCCGCCTTCCGGGTTTACGCCATTCTCCTGCCTCAGCCTCCCAAGTAGCTGGGACTACAGACGCCTGCCACCTCGCCCGGCTAGCTTTTTGTTTTTTTTTTAGTAGAGACGGGGTTTCACCGTGTTAGCCAGGATGGTCTCGATCTCCTGACCTCGTGATCCACCCGTCTCGGCCTCCCAAAGTGCTGGGATTACAGGCTTGAGCTTATGTGGTGCTATGTGGCGCCTGCAGGGCAGTGACCCAGGGAGGCCTGAACTTGATGGTAGCCAAGCCTCCAGCCTCAGAGGGGAGCCAGTCATGTAAAATGTAAAAATAAGAAACACTGTCATTCCCTGCTTACAAATGTCAGATGTTATAATTTCTGCCTGGTTTGGGTCACTTTTAGTGCCCCCACATAGCCTTTTGTCCAGAATTTATAATTGCTGTCTGTGGGAGAGATTGTCTTTTACAAGGTACTCTGTCATTATTGGAAGTACAACTCTCCGACTACATACAATTTAAACCTTTTTAGGCCGGGCGCAGTGGCTCATGCCTGTAATTCCAGCACTTTGGGAGACTGAGGCAGGTGGATCACTTGAGGTTAGTAGTTCAAGACCAGCCTGGCCAACATATTGGAATCCCGTCTCTACTAAAAATACAAAAATTAGGCCAGGTGTAGTGGGTGCCTGTAATCCCAACTACTTGGGAGACGGAGGCAGGAGAATTGCTTGAACCCAGAGGCAGAGGTTGCAGGGAGCCAACATTGCCCCACTGCACTGCAGCCTGGGCACCAGAGTGAGACTCTGTCTCAAAAAAAATAAAAAATAAATAAATTTTAAACATTTTTAGATGGCTAAATGTTCCCATAAAAAAAGCTAAAAGACAAGTACTGAATTTGGGGAAAATATATTCGTAACACCTATGACAGAGAAAGAGTTAATTTTTAGCTCTTACAAATTGTTAAGCAAAAGACAAAGCATCCAATAGAAAAATATTCCCAGGATATGAATAGGCGCAGAGAAGAGTAAACCCAAATGGCCAATAAACATATGGCTGAACCTCCTAGTACTCAGGGAAATGCAAATTAAAGTAACAACGAGGTAGCACTTCTCACCCATCATACTGGCAAAAATTCAAAAGAATGTTAACACCTACTACTGATGAGAGTGATAGGAAAAGTATATTTTCATACATTGCTGGTTCAAATGAGAACTGATATTGCCTTTTTGGAAAGCAATATGGAACAAATCTATTTTAAAGATCTAAGTATATATAGGCTTCAACCCAACAATCCCACTCATAAGAAATTTATCCCAGAAATAAACAAAAGCACTCAGATGTAGGAATATATAAAGGTGTTAATGTCACAATATTTGTAGTGGCCAAAGAGCTAGAAGCAATCTGTCGATAGAAAAGGGTTTAAGTCATTACACGGTCATGCCATGGAACAAGATGCAACCATTAAAAAAAATAGATTCAGCCGGGTATGGTGGCTCATGCCTGTAATCCCAACACTTTGGGATACCAAGGTGGACAGATCGCCTGAGGTCAGGAGTTCAAGACCAGCCTGGCTAACATGGTGGAACCCCGTTTCTACTAAAAATAGAAAAAATTAGCCAGACGTGGTGGCATGCGCCTGTAATCCCAGCTACTCAGGAGGCTGAGGCAGGAGAACTGCTTGAACCCGGGAGGTGGAGGCTGCAGTGAGAGCTGAGATCGCGCCATTGCACTCCAGCTTGGGCAACAAGAGCGAAACTTTGTCTCAAAAAAAAAAAAGAATAGATTCACTTGGATGGGTTTCCACAATGCATTGTTAGTTGAAAAATTCAAGAAATGTATGTAATGTGATCTATTTGGTCAAATAAAGATCAGCAAGCCCTATATGTATACAATGCACAGGCACATGGAAGATATGGGATACATGCCAAGTTATTAACTTTGGTTTGGGGACTATCAGGGAAAGACTAGAGAGATGGAAAAGAGGGTCAGACAAAAGTGTTTTAAAAGTGTCCATGAAAACAGTAATATATGTGATATATTTGTGGACAAACGTGTGTATGAAAGCAGGGAAACAGAAAGGTGTTTGAGGACCAGGCACGGTGGTTCATGCCTGTAATCCCAGCCCTTTGGGATTACAATCCCAGCACTTTGGGAGGCCAAGGAGGGTGGATGACCTGAGGTCAGGAGTTCAAGACCAGCCTGGCCAACATGGCGAAACTCTGTCTCTACTAAAAATACAAAAATTAGCCGGGTGTGGTGGCAGGTGCCTGTAATCCCAGCTACTTAAGAGGCTGAGGCAAGGAGAATCGCTTGAACCCAGGAGCTGGAGGTTGCAGTGAGCTGAGATCGTGCCACTGCACTGCTGCCTGGGCGACAGAGCAAGACTCCATCAAAAAAAAAGAGAGAGAGAGAAGAAGGAAGGAAGGAAGGAAGGAAGGAAGGAAGGAAGGAAGGAAGGAAGGAAGGAAGGAAGGAAGGAAAGAAAGAAAGAAAGGAGGGAGGGAGGGACTGGGCGTGGTGGCTCAAGCCTGTAATCCCAGCATTTTGGGAGGCCGAGACGGGCGGATCATGAGATCAGGAGATCGAGACCATCCTGGCTAACACGGTGAAACCCCGTCTCTACCAAAAATACAAAATATTAGCCGGGCAAGGTGGCAGGCGCCTGTAGTCCCAGCTGCTCGGGAGGCTGAGGCAGGAGAATGGTGTAAATCTGGGAGGTGGAGTTAGCAGTGAGCTGAGATCCGGCCACTGCACTCCAGCCTGGGCGACAGAGGAAGACTCCGAGGAAGGAAGGAAGGAGGGAGGGAGGGAGGGAGGGAGGGAGGGAGGAGGAAGGAAGGAAGGAAGGAAGGAAGGAAGGAAGGAAGGAAGGGACCCAGGTTGGTCTCCAACTCCTGGCCTCAAGTGATCCTCCCACCTTGGCCTCCCAAAAATGGGGAGAGTTTGAAGTTTGGGTTCAGCCAAGTTAACTGCCTGCTAAAATAAAAAGTCAACACTCAGAAGAACATAATAAAATCCAGAGTCCCTATAACTTATCACCTAGGCTGGAATGCAGTGGCATGAACATAGCTCACTGCAACCTCAAACTCCTGGGTTCAAAGGATCCTGCCTCAGCCTCCCAAACAGCCAGGAATACAGGCAAATGTCGCCATGCCTGGCTAATTTAAAAAAAATTTTTTAGAGATGGGGTCTTGCTATGTTGCCCAAGCTGTTCTCAAACTCCTGGCCTCAAATGACCCTCTCACCTTGGCCTCCTCCCAAAGTGCTGAGATTACAGGTATGAGCCACTGCACCTGGCCTTTAAACACTATTTTTTAAAAAATGCTTTAAGTATGTATTAATTACATAAATAGAAAAGTTAAAGGTATTTTTACCATGAAGAAAGATTTTTTAAACTCCAGAAGTATATAAAGTCAAAAGTGAAAACGAAAAGACCAACCCCATTTCCATTCTCCAGAGCTAATCATTGTTAACATTTTGATGAGGGCATGTACAGATTATATAGATTACATATATATAATACATATATATGTGTACTACATACATACATACACCATATATATATCCATATATATTTAAATCCTATTATCTTTTTTGATAAAGAGGTCAGAAAGAATAATGAAGGGGATGGGAGGAAACTTTAGGAGGTGGTGAATATGTTTATGGCCTTGATGATGATGGTTTCACACATACACACTTATCCCTAAATGCATCAAGTTGTATAGATTAAATATGTACAGCTTTTTATATGTCAATCATGTCTCAATAAGGCAATTTTTAAAAAAAGAAAAGAAAGAGTCAGAAGAAGAAGAAAAGATGAAAGTGTAGTCTTCCGGGAGTTTCAGAACCCGAATTACAGAGTCTAACCTGCCCCTCCTCCACTGCGTCTCCTCCTACCTCTGTATTCCTGACACAGGGGCCCGGGGCACTGTCACAGGAGGTCCTGGGCCTGGGACCTCTGTCCTCATGCATTCTTCTTAAGGAACTGTCTCCTACCAGCACCAAGTGTCCCTTAAAAAGGCGCCATCTCAGCAGCTGGAATGGTGCAGCACTGGTACAAGCATCCCCAGCTCTGCCAGACAAGGGGACCCCATCCTCCCTGTGACTTGAATACTTCCCCATACACCATGGATGGTGCTGGGACTTAATTGTGTCCTCCACAAATTCATATGTTGAAATTCTAATTCCCAATATGATAGTATTTGGAGATGGGGCCTTTGGAAGACAATTAAAGTGATAGCAGATATTATTGGATCAGTGTTGAACTTCTTGGGCTGACCACGGTACTGTGGTTATGTAAGAGAGTGTCCTCACTCTTAGAAGATACTCTGATGTATTTTGAAGTGAAATGTTCTGATGTCTGCAAATAACTCCCAAATGAGGCCGGGTAGGGGAAGAAAACAAACGCTGCAAGATGTTAATAGGTTAGTGAAGCTAGGGGATAGTAACTATTCTTTTCTTTCCATTTTTTGGAGGAGTTGAACTTTTTCAAAATAAAAGTTGTGGGAAAGCTGGGTCCGTGTCTGGTCACTGGCCAGCTCCCCACTTCTGCTGTGTTGATCCTCCCCATTTTCCCTCCTAATCCTTCTTCCCCACCCTCCAGTCTATTCTCACAGAGCTGCCCAAGAGATTATCTTAAGACTTGCCATTCCCATGACTAATGCTTTCCTTTTTTTTTTTTGATAGAGTCTCACTCTGTTGCCCAGGCTGGAGTGCAGTGGTGCTGCAGTGGATCTCGGCTCACTGCAACCTCCACCTCCTGCGTTCAAGTGATTCTCCTGCTCCAGCCTCCCAAGTAGCTGGGATTACAGGTGCGCACCACCATACCTGGCTAATTTTTGTAGTTTTAGTAGAGATGGGGTTTGACCATGTTGGCGAGGCTGGTCTCAAACTCCCGACCTCTGGTGATCCGCCTGCCTCAGCGTCCCAAAGTGCTGGGATTACAGGCGTGAACCACCACGCCCGGCCCTCCTAAGGCTTTCTTGACTCCTAAAACAAAATCCAAATTCCCTGCTGAGGTCTCTAAGTCTTTCCACGATCTGGTCCCACTGGTCTACCATCCTCAGCACACTCATTGTACCCCAGCCTCAGGGCCTTTGCATAGGCTGTTCCATATGTCTGAACCCTCTGCTCCCAGATTTTCATGTGGCTCTCTTTTTCTCGTTATTCACACATCTGCTCAATGTCACCTCCATCGAGAAGCCCTCCCTGACTACTTTTACTTAAATAGCTTCCCCATTCCGACCCAGTCGAACTCTCTCTCTCAAGCCAAATTAATTTTCTTCTCAGCTCTTGTTTTGTTTGTCTCCCCTGCTAGAATGTAACATGCTCCCAAAGCAGAGGCTCTGTCTAGTCAATGATGCTCTCTTAGCACCAAGAACAAAGCCCAGCACATAGTAGGTACACAATTAATACACCTTGAATGAAGATGTAGATAGTCACTGATACAGACACATATAAATGAATGTGCTTACACAAACACACACTGTCACACAGGAAGACGCACAACTGCTCAGTAAAGTACAAGCAGAGAAATAATCACAGACATATCTGTGAACAGCACACAATTATGTAGCTCATATAAACACATAAACACACATTCATACAAGACATCCGGATGGACTCATGTACTAACACACATTAATCTTTACCTATACATCTACTAATCCACACACCTACAAACATTGACATGCACAATCACGTACACCCAGACACAAAAACATGCTCACACAGCCACACAAGTATGAAGAGTCAGGAGTACAGTCATGAACGGACACCTACGCACACACGCTCACCCTTGCCTGGCCTGGGACTGATGCCCTTGCTAAGCCTGGCTTGGATGGGCACCACTGGGCCACTCTGCAACCCTTGGCCCGGAGGACCTCAAACCTCCTGGCAGCACTCTGAGAGGGGGTGGGGGCTGCTAGGCGCCCCTAGAATTATGACTGCTCTGAGGCTACCGTTAGGAGCAGCAATGTCACCGAGGCCATTAGCTGCCTGGGCAGGGCCGTAAAACACGCCTGGCTCAGCGCCCTCTCCTCCAGCCACGTCTGTGTCTGCGGTCACCCTGCCCACAGGGCAGTGCCAAATGACAGAGACAGTGGCCTCTCATGGCCAGGTGCTAATGAGACGAGGTCAGCAGGAAAAAGCTCCCCAGTGCCCCCAAGTGGCTAATCACCTGGCCGGTCGGCTGACGACCCTATGGGGTCGGGGCAGGCAGCAGGCAGTGGTTCTCAGCAAGGCAAGGCAAACTGGTCTATGCTCTGCCAGGAGCCAGCTGGATCCAGCAGGGGCTGGAGCTAGAGAGGCTACGGCCACCAGGGGAGGGGCTGAGATGACACCTGCCCCCACCCCGTTGGGCTCTGCCAGTGCCTGGAACTCCCAAGGCACACTCAAGGCCAGATACCAGGCAGCAAGCCAACCCCGGAGCCCAGCAGCTGGCATCGCCCAAGCTGCTCCAGGCCCCCTGCCTGGTGTGCCCAGGATGACGGTCTGAGCTCCCGAAGTCTTCTGGGAGCTGGATGTGCCCGTTGCCCCAGCACCCTTGTGGGAGACCCTGAGGAACCCTCCGTGGCAATCCTCCCCAGCCCCTGGTCACAGGGAACCTTTCGGTGATGTCCCCTGCTGGGAGCAGGAAGTGGAGGGACAGCTTCCAGAGGGGTCCCTACCATACGTCCAAAAGCCTAGAAGCTGAAGAGAATGCAGTTTGTTCAGGAACTCAGTGACATAGCTGTGAAGAGGGACCAGCATGATGGAGGGTGGTGGTGGGAGGGGACACGGTGCGTTCAAGGCTTGAGAGAAACCCGGGCTGGCTGGAAGCGGGTGGGGGAGCTGAAGAACTGGTGATGCCCAAACTGTGCAGGCCCAAGACAATGATTTGGGGCTTGAACCTGAGAACACTGGGAGCCACAAACGGGTAAAGAGTGATGCGATCTGATTTGACACGATGTCTCTGGCCGTCTCCTGCAGCATGTGGCCATTATTCCAATACAGAAGTACAGAGGTGGACTGGGACAGGAAAAGGGGAGGAGACATCTTACATTGTGTCAGGGACTATGCACCAGTACCCCATGTTTTGCCAAAAGAATGCTGCTTGCACCTGGTGTTAAACCAAGAAGCTGGGTTCCATTCATTCATTCATTCATGAATGCATGCATTCTTGTATCTACCATCATATAACCCTCATGGAGATAAGAAATAAACCAGTTGCTGCCCTCCAGGGGTGTACTGTTCAGTAGAGGAGGAGGAAAGGGAAGGGGCAGGAGCTGGAACCAGCATTTATGGAGCACCTGCTGTATGCCTCACAATCACCCACTGAGGGAGGTACTTCCCAGGCCGTTTCATAGACAAGGAAACTGAGACTCAGGATGAAGCCACCAGTCCACATTCTCACAAAGGGCTCCGGCCCCGGGGGCAGAAAGGTTTCAGAGTGACAGAGAGCAGCCTGGGCTCCTCCAAGGGTAATTTCAATCCTTGACTTCAGGCGGAGCAAGGTTCTGAAGTTCCCAGAAAGGATGAGACCCTCGGGGATTGGTCTGAGGGCCCAGCGCTGCCTCCCCCTCAGCTGTGATTAATGCCTGACAGTCCCGCCACTTGCAGGGAACTCATCAGACTAATATTTCCTCATGTGAACTCCGTGTCGCCCTCAAATGAGAAATCCCAGCCCCTTCGCGTTCCGTGCCCCAGATGAATGGGCTCCCGTCCCGGGGCCCGTGAATGATGCAGCCCACGTCTGCAGCGGGAGGTCGATAAAGGCCCTTTATCAGCAGAACCACAGCTCCCCATGGCCAGCCATCAGACCCCAGCTCCCCTGTCACACTGCTCCCCTGGAGCTGACCCTGGACGCCTGCCAGAGACAGGGAGGCAAGGTCAGTGCCCAGCAGATTGGAAGAAAGGGCTCCGTAAGGGAGGGATAGGCCTTCTCCAGCCCTGCCTCCCATAGCTGAGGCTCTTGGGGATCAGAGGGAAGGGGCAGGGTCTGCCAACATTTTGCGGTGAGCCCAAGGAAGGTGTAAGCATGTAGCCAGCTAGGAGCAGATGCCTGCTGAAGGTAACCTAGAACCTCCAAAGTTCTGTGGAGTGGAAATAGAGGGTGTGGAACCAAGCGGTTCTAGGAACAGAAACACCAGTGGTTGGTCTAGTGGTAAGAGAAAATAAAAACAGTACCCAGTATCATTTCTTGAGTGCTCACCATGTGCTAGGCATGGTGCCAAACATCAATATGCATTGTTGCACCTGCTCCTCACAGAGCCCCGTGTAAAAGGAGGTATGATCCCCTTTTACAGGCGAGAAAAGTGAGGGCTAGAGCAGTTAAATGATACTCTGAGTGGAGGTGTCAAGATTCAACCTTAGATTTCCCTAGCTTCCAAGTTGTGCTTTTAGCTGTTCATCATGCAGACAGTTGAATAACTGCTACTTGTAAAATGGCATCTTTGTGCCTGGCGTTGAGCCAAGTGCTGGGACTACACGAGGCAGACATGGTCCCTGCCCTCACGGAGCTTGCAGTCCTGTGGGGAGCTGACCTCCCACAAGGGGACTGTGGTGCTGCAGTGAGAATGTGGGTGAGGCCTGGGTGCTCAAGGAGAGTCTCGCCAAGGAGGGAAGCACCTTATCTTGCCCTTAGCACAGTGCTTCCTAGGAAGAAGCCAGTGCAACCCCGAGTGTGGGTCCTGAGAACAAGTCCTCCTTGAGGTGGCCAAAGGTGGAAAGAATCCAGGGCTGACAGTCAAAGCACTGAAGGCCAAAGCCAGGAAAAAGAGAGCAGCCATCCTGCCCAGCAGGTGCCCATAGGCTGATAGCAGAAGTGGAGTTGGAGTGTGGATGGGACAGAATCAACCAGAAGGAAACCTGGGGTCTCCTGCTTGAAGGAGGCAGCCAGAGCTGTGTGGACCCTGGCTGTGGGGCAGCTTGGGCTGGGCCTCCAGGTAGAGACAGACAGGACGGATGTCCACACCCAAAAGGGATCTCCCCGCTGAGGGTGCCCCCGACCCCGACAACAGGAGATGCTTGGAGTCAGGTACACAGCAGGTGATCCACCCGTGGGAGGCCCCAAGCCAGAGGCTCAGGGAGCAGGTATGACTCAGGGGTGATCTGGCATGCGTGATGAAGGGAGTTCAAGCCCCAGACAAGCAGGGTGGGTTCCAAGCTCAAGCTCCAGGCCCTACAGGAAGAGGGACAAGGGTACAAGCCAGATCTAAGCGGACCCCCAGCCAGAGCCCAGGGTGCTAAGAGTAACATTGAAGGTCACCTGCTGACAGTGCTGTGGCCAAGCGGCCACTCTCCAGTCAGTCAGGGTGGGCCTGGGGCTCCCACTGAGAAAGACAGGGTAGGCAGAGCCACCCACGCCTGGGGCTGCCAGGAGCTGGAAGGAGGGGGTGGGAAGAGCCTCAGTCCTGGCTGCAGAAGAGTTTGTCTCTCTCCTGCATTTTACCTGTTGTTTGGCTCTAGGACTTCATCGTGTGCAGTTTCCTATATTATAAAGGATGGACACGTCACGGCCTCTGACCTTCTCCCTCCCTGAGCCCCACCTGTGCAAGGCTCCACCCTGTTTCTGAAGCTGCCTTGAACCTGACCCTCAATTCATCCTTGACCCTTACCCTGTCCCTGACCCCATTCCTGAGCCTCACTCCATCCTGAAATTTCTTCCCTCTCTGGGCTTCAGCCCCTCCCTGTCTTTTCACCCCTTCCTCAGTCCACCCCAGTTCTAAGCCTCTCTCTTCCCCATCTGGTTACCCCATTTCTGACTCCTGCCCCACCCCTGCCATCCCACATCCCACCCCAGATCCCTCCCCATCCTTCCCACCCACACTGCCTCTGGAATGGGTTCAGGATTCGGCAAGGCTCTGGGAAGAGAGATGAAGGTATCTCTTGTTCATATTCCTTATAAACTATTTCAAAGCTGACAGGGCGCAGTGGCTCGCACCTATAATCCCAGCACTTTGGGAGGCCGAGGCAGGCACGTGAGGTCAGAAGTTCGAGACCAGCCTGGTCAACATGGTGAAACTCTGTCTCTAATGAAAATACAAAAATTAGCCGGACGAGGTTGAGGCAGGAGAATCGCTTGAACCCAGGAGGTAGAGGATGCAGTGAGCCAAGATCGTGCCACTGCACTATAGCCTGGGTGACAGAGTAAGATCCTGTCTCAAAAAATAATAATAATGATTATTTCAAAGCTGAGAGGTTCCTGTTTTCTTTGTGGGGGGGCAAAAATGGGAATTTCAAAATCTACTTTATAAAACAGGTGGGAATTTCAAAATGACCTCATTAAAATGCCAGATACAGTATCAGTCCACAGCTTGAGACATCAGAATAGTGGTCCCCCTTGTGCGAGGAGGGAGCATTGAGACTGGAACAGGACACAGCGGGAGGGGGACTTCTGGGGGCAAGTGATGTGGTTTCTGGAGTTGGATGTTGCAAACACAGGTGTATTCAGTTGGTAAGATTCATCAAGCAATATATTTATTATTTGTGCACTTTTCGGTATCTTTGCTATACTTCAGCAGAAAGTTCTTTCGTAATGCTCTGTAGCCTGGGCAGATTGGACCCTGAGGGCAACAGAGCTGGCTGTTGGGTCCCTGTAGCAGTGGGGACATGCCACCCTGGGGGCCTTTGGAAAAGCATAGTCTGGTTCTCTGTTCCCAGGACAGTTTCATCCCAACAGGGTGCTGACGAGGAGCCCCCCGCCCCCCCTCTGCTCAGCCACACACCCCATTGTCCGCTGGGACCCTGCCTTGGTGCCAGCTGCCTTTCCTACCCTAACAGCTGTATTTTTCAGGTACAATATGACAGGCTCAATCTATTCCTGTTATATATTTCCCAGTAAATGGACAAGGTGAAAACAGTGTCAGTTCAAATCACTATCATGACACTTAATTCTGATTTACTGTACCTTTTGCTGCAATCTTGAAAGTGCCTGCATCTGTGGTGAGCTGGATCGCCCAGCCGAGCCCCATGGGGTCGACGTTAAGATCAGCTTCAATAAAAGAATTTAGGGTAAGGCAGCCCCAGGTGGGCGGGGGGCGAGCTGGGGCCCAGAGGACCAGCCAGCGGAGACGCTGAAGCTGCTGCTTTTCCACACCTCCCTCCCTCTACTCTTTGTCCCCAGCCCTGTGTTTGCAGCAGCTGGGAAATTTATGGAGGCTCCATAAACGGGTTTTACAGACAGCTGTTAGAGCGTGCGGAGCAAGGCTTGGCTGTCGGGGGACCCAGTCGCAGGCTTATAGCCAAGACACTTAAATATTATGGCCCCACATATATAAAAAGTGTGCTGCGCACGTCCTCGGCTGCCTCCCTCCTCCTGACCCAGGAGCACGGGGTCTGGCCAGAGAATAGCAATGCTCGCAGTTGCTGGCTCGGCAGAGACAGAATACCCGCCGCAACCCTTTGCTGCAGCCCCTGCAACCACCACCGGGAAACTCTGGGAGGGTTGGGAGCAGAGAGATGCATCCAAACAGCAATGCCAGCACGTGCTGGCCCCCGCCTGCCCCTGCCCTGCCGGCCCACTGCACCAGGCTCAGCTCACCAAGTTCTCTTTGCCTCAGAGCCTTGCTCCAGCTGTTTCCACTGCCTTGAAAGCTCTCCCTTCCTTTCTCCCAGTCCCTCAGCCTTTTCTTGGCCAATTCCTATCTACCCTTCCAGAACCCGGCCTAAATGGTGCTTTCTCAAAGGCACAGTCATCACCCTTCAGAGTCAGGTCTCCTGTTAGAAATGCTCATAGCCCCCATGGACTTCTTCATAACATTTATAACAATTGTAATTAAATAATTATTGGTGTCATTATCTGTTTAATGTCTGTCTTCCCCACTGGACAATAAACTCTGTGAAAACAGGGACTCTATCTGAATGTATCCCTACTGCTTTGTGCAGGGCCTGGCACTCAGTGAATATGCAATGAATGATGGCATGCCTGAATGAATGAATATGCAGAGATGAATTCCACACAACCCTCAGACAGAATACAGTGAAATGTGCTCGGTCCCTAAGAGCAGGAGAAGGATTCCGCAAAGAGAAGGCACTCTACAAGGGGGAATCCAGACAGGCTTCCAGGAAGAGGCGCCATCAGACCTCATAGTATAAGTAAAGAGCTTTCATTCAGAAGCCCCAACCGTGAAGCTTAAAATGTGAGACAGTGAGTGAGTCCCTTAGTCTCGGTGAGCCTCAGCTTCCCATCTCTAAAATGGTACTGATGATGGTGCCTACATCACATGGTTATTGTGAAGGTCAAATGTACTTAGTACAGCACATGTAATATGAGTTCCTTAAACTATATCACTAGTAAATACAGCTGGAGCTTGGTAATGCCAGGCAATGGGAACAACATGCATGAAGGTATTGATGAGAAATAAAAATCATTTTCTGCTGCCTCGGAAGCCATGCCTTGTATCTCAGAAATTCACCCTGAGCTATTTGACCAGGAGAGAGTGTCTGACCTGATAAGAGTCAATCGTAGGCGGCTGGTCAGTGACCTATGACCTAAGGCCAGTGAGATTTCCTCTCATGGGTGATTGATTGAAGAGATATGAGAAGAATTGGCAGGAAGAGCAGAAACTGTAAGTTCCATGATGAAAATATCATGGCACAACAAAATAGAAATTAAGTAAGTGCAGGGATCAGAGAGCGCCAGTCCAGCCCATCTCAAGCCTTATGATGGAAGTCTTATTTTTTTCTGTTGGAGGAGGCAGCATAGTAGTGCAATTAAATTCGACTTCTCGCTCACAAGGGTACTAGCTGTGTGACCTTGGACAGAATACTTAACCTTTCTGAGATTCAATTTCCTTGTTTGTAACATAGGGATAATAAAAGCATTATCTCAAAAAGTTGTGTGGATTCAATGAAATAATGTGGTGGACTATATTACTGGTATCCTCGCCAAGACCAACTAGCCTGGTTTCAAAGATACTGTGACTGCTTACGACTTGGCACTACCCCAGGTCCTCTAATCTTTTGTGGATAGAAAACAGGCTGAGAGGCTGGGCGTGGTGGCTCATGCCTGTAATCCCAGCACTTTGGGATGCCAAGGTGGGCACATCACCTGAGACCAGGAGTTTGAGACCAGCCTGGCCAACATGATGAAACTCTGTCTCTACTAAAAATAAAAAAATAGCTGGGCGTGGTGGCGTGCGCCTGTAGTCCCAGTTACTCAGGAGGCTGAGGCAGGAGGTGGAGGTTGCAATGAGCCAAGATTGTGCCACTGCACTTCAGCCTGGGCGACAGAGTGAGACTCCATCAGAAAGAAAGAAAAAGAACGAAAGAACGAGAAGGAAAGAAGAAAGGAAAGGAAAGGAGAGGAGAGAGGAGGGGAGGGGAGGGGAGAGGAGGGGAGGGGGGAGGGGGGGGGGGGAGGGAAGAGAGGAGAGGAGAGGAGAGGAAAGGAAAGGAAAGGAAGAAAGAGGAAAAGAAGAAAGAAAGGAGAGAGGGACGGTGGGAGGGTGGGAGGGAAGGAAGGAAGGAAGGAAGGAAATAAAACAGGCTGAGAAATATGCCTAACCCTCAAACTGAATATATTCTCCAACATGGAGAAAGAATAGATGGAGACTATGAAAATTGCCAATATTTGGCCAGGCGTGGTGGCTCACACCTGTAATCTCAGCACTTTGGGAGGCTGAGGCGGGCAGATCACGAGGTCGGGAGATCAACACCATCCTGGTTAACATGGCAAAACCCCGTCTCCACTGAACAAAATACAAAAAATTAGCCGGGTGTGGTGGCGGGCGCCTGTAGTCCCAATTACTTGGGAGGCTGATGCAGGAGAATGGCGTGAACCCCAGAGGCAGAGCTTGCATGAGCTGAGATGGGGCCACTGCACTCCAGTGCCACTGGACTCCAGGGCCACTCGCTCTGGGTGACAGAGCGAGACTCCGTTGAAAGAAAGAAAGAAAGGAAAGAAAGGAAAGAAGGAAGGAAGGAAGGAAGGAAGGAAGGAAGGAAGGAAGGAAGGAAGGAAGGAAGGAAGGGGGAAGGAAGGAAGGAAGGAAGGAAGGAAGGAAGGAAGGAAGAAAATTGCCAATATTCAACCATTTTGGTTCACAAAAGTGGTCCCATAGAGTTCAACATTAGAAGAGGAAGGATCCCTCAGGATCCAAGAGCCCTGGAGAACACAGGACTAGGGCATTTCTCCCCGGAGACAGAATCAGGACCTGATCAAGGAACATTCCCCGTGCCCAATGAAGGAACCCTTTGAAATGTGTGTCCAGCCTGATTTCAGAATTTTCCAGTGCTCTGACTGCCATGTGACTCCCATTCTGATCCCTTCGAATAGGAGTGTTTAACTGAGATTGTCCTGTTCCATTTCACCATTGCATATGGTGTGGGTGGGAGGTAGCCAGTCTTTTTGGTTCATAGATCTCTGAACCAAAATGAGTCAGTTATTTCTTCTCCTTGATGAGTTTCAACTTGATCACAAGATCATACAAGATCATGGACTTTGGACTTCAGCCTGAACTAGTGGCTGGATGGAACTTTCGATTGCTTGCCTGGAGGTGAGCATGTTCTACATGTAGGAGGTAGAGGGAATTGAACATTTGGTGACCAGAAGAACAGGGCCAATCCAGATTTTTTTTGGCCACTAATGCCCCAGCCCCTTGAAGTCAGTCTTTGCCATGTAACTCACTTTGACCAACAAAATGTGAGTAGAAGTGATATGTCACTCTAAGCAGAAAGTCAGTTTGTACTAGAGTCAGTTTGTACTTGGCCACATTTTCTTTCCTGCTAAAACAACAAACACAACCAGCAATGGTCCAAACTGAGAATGCTCCAGCAGCCTGTATTCTGGAAGAAAAAAAGTGAATTGCCAAACCCTAGCCAACTTGCCCTGGACAGTAGCGTAAGTGAGAAACAGACACTGTAAGACCCTGGGATTTTCAGATTGTTTGTTACTGCAACATAGCTTGGCTTATCCTGACTGACCCAATCACTTAGCACAGGGCCTAGCTCAAAATAGGTGCCATGATGACTTTTTTCCTATCTCTTGAAAGCCAGAAAATCATATTAAAATTCCTGGAGACATACATAAAGTATGAGTTTGGTTTGGTAAATAATTCAATGGAACTAGAGTGAAGCCTACATGGAGGGGAGTAGTTAACAATAAAAGTGAGAAACTGAGGCTGGGTATGGTGGCTCATGCTTGTAATCCCAGCACTTTGGGAGGCTGAAGTATGCTGACTGCTTGAGACCAGAAGTTCAAGACCAGCCTGGGCAACAAATCAATACTCTGTCTCTACAAAAACTATGTATATAAAAATTAGTTGGGAGAGGTGGCAAGCACCTATAGTCCCAGCTACTGGGGAGGCTGAGGTGGGAAGATCACTTGATCCCAGGAGTTCAAGGCCACAGTGAGCTATGATCACACCATTGCACTCCAGCCTGGATGACAGAGACAGGCCTCCTCTCTAAAACATAAAAATAAGTGAGAAACAGAGACCAGATTATCAAGGACTTGCAATAGAAGCCGTATGTTTGGCTGAACTTACTTTGTAGCGGGTACAAATAAAATCACCTTTACAATTCCAATGTTAATTTTCCTGTCAGAAGAAAGAGCGTCTTTCTTAGCCTCTCACACCAGGTTAAATCTGAGATCCCCAGCAGGAGTCAGTTGAGGTTACGGCTATCTCACAGAGAGGAGCAGAAAATCCAATCTGTCCACCAGAGGGAGGGCCTGTGTTCCTGGGTGCTGGCTTCTCTGCCTTTCGGTGTCACAGCTGAAAACAGACCCACCCAAAGCAAGAAGCATAAAAGAAACAATTGATAGACCTCGCTACGCTAAAATGTAAAACTCCTAAATGACCGCAGACACCATAAACAAGCTAAAAACAAGCTATAGCCTGGGAGAAAATATTTGCAATTTATATAACAGATAAGGGATTAGCATCCAGAATATATAAAGAATTCTAGCAAATCAATAAGAAAAAGACAAATGGCCCAATAGAACACTCAGCAAATGATAAAAAACAGTCGATTTATAGAAAAGGAAATTCAAATGGCCAATAAACTTGAAGAATGTTCAGTTTCACTAGTAATCAAGGAAATAGAACATTAAGTGACCATGAACCATATTTCACTCATCAGATTGGCAAAAAAAAAAAGAAAAAAAGTTAAAGCTTGATATGAAATGTTAGTGAGAGTGTGTGGAATTGGGGACTCTTGGATCATGCTGATCATGATGCAAATTCGTATCACCACTTTGAAGAACAAGAAATCCACTTGCCCATATCTCCCCTGGAGAGAATGTTTGCACATGTACACAAGGAGACCTCTGTGAGGGTTTTTACTGAAGTACTTTCCATAAGAATAAAAAATTGGACAGAGCCCAAATGTCTATCAACAGGGGATTTGCTGAATAAACCATAGCATGGCCATACTATGAAATATTATGCAACCATTTAAAAGAATGGGGTAAATCTATGACATCACCTGGAGAGATATTGTTGGGTAAATAAAGCAAGAAGCAAAAAATACTTAGAGTAGTAAATTTTATGTAGAGACAAAGAGAACAAGAAAAACAGAAACACCCAAAATATTTTTTTAATGTTGTATGGATATGGATGCATAAAAAATATTTGAAACAACGATTCAAAAGGAAATAAGAGTAGCAATCTCTGAGACTTCAGGAAAGGACTTTATGTGGTGGTGGTGGTGGTGGTGGTGACAGTGGCAGTGGTGGTGGTTATGGTTGAGTGAGTGACAGGAAAGAATTAAAGGGGACTTGAGCTTTATCAATATTTTTGTATTTTTTACAGAAGACAAAAAGGAGAAAGTATTTATGAACTGCTTGTATAATTGAAAATTAATTATTCATAAAGAGAAAAACAAGCTGTCTAGCAGCTTGGTGAACCCCCTCCCACTGACAGAAAGATAGTGCAGAGCTAGGAGCACACACATCCCACCACAGGTGGGGGACAGTCATTTTTCAGGGTGCAGTGGAGGGAGAAACAGTGTGTTAGTCAGGACAAGCTAACTGCTGTAAATAACAACACCAACATTTCAGTGCTTTAACACAAGTTTTTCTCTCACTCACTTCACAAGTTAATGCAGGGTTGGGTGGAGGCTCTGTTCCACACAGTCACTCAGGGGCCCAGGCCCCTTCCATGTTATGGTTCTGTCACCTCAAGGCGCTTTGCCTTTCAGGCCTAGAAGTAACCATACCTCACATTCTATTGGCCAGAACTGAATGAAATGGTTTCACCTAACTGCAAAAGAGGCTGGGAAATGTAGTCTAACTGGGTGCTAGGAAGAGGAAAATGGCTTGGTGATCATATAGCAGTCTCTGCTACACTCAGCCCTGGTGGCTCCAGCTTCTATTTACACAGTTGTTTTAGAACATATGCCAGCCTGTCTTCTCACAATAAAATGGAACAGGGACCCATTACCCATAAGCCATCTAAAAATTCAGGTCTTAAACATAAACCGCCCAATTCTCCTTGCTTGGCACCCTGCAAGTAAATGCCTTCCTTTCTCCCACTACAAACCTTGGTGTGGATATCTGGTCCTACTGCGCCAGCAAGGGCATGCCAAATCGGTTTAGGACTCCCAATAGCATCTCCCCCGACCTCCCTGCACCAAGCCATTTTCCCCAAGGCACCCTCATGCTGTCAGTTTAGGAGGAGTTTCCAACTCTAACCATCCTCTGAGCCTAGACCCACCCTCTGTCCCCATCTCACTGTCTTGGTCATGGAGGAAAAAGGAAATGCCTCCCCAACCCCCAGATCCAAATGAAATGCCCACCCTATTTGTATGCTCCGAAGACTATTTTCTCCAGGAGGAAAGTTCACCTTGCTACACAGGGCTGGGGAATGCAAATTCCACTCAGAAGCAACAGGAAACTTGGAAAAGGTTCTGGGTAGGGCACTGAAGTGACGAAATCCATGCCTCAGGAATTGGTGATGGGGCAGCAGTGAGGCGGGTGAACTGGGTTTGGAGGTGATAACGGGGTCCTGCTATGTTACTTATGAGACAGGATCATTTAGGCAAGTCTGGGGCATAGGAAGAAGATGCAGACACACCCAGCTCTCCTCAAGATGTGTCCTTGTAGCTCCCAGCATCCTGAAATTAGGTCAGCCGAGGGGATGGACTTCCAGACACTGCCCAGTCTCTGGCACAGGGCAGAGGAGCTAGGACAGGTGGGAGAAGCGCTTGGTGGAGGATGGAGCCCCAGGTGAGCCCCCATCTTTCTGAGAGGGAGCGGCTGGGCCTTGGAACCAGAAGCAGCCCAGGGGTGGGGAAGCTGCACGCTAAGGCTATCTTGAGGGCAGGAATGTGGCCAGGGCAGGCAGGGCCGGATTCATGAGTAGGTACCTGTGAAGTCACACCCAAGCTCCAGTGGGCCCTGAGCTTGGTTTAATGCTCTGCTGTGGCTGTTTTGAAATTCTTAGCAATTTTATCTTTGAACTGTGTTCTGTAAGTAAAGATATTAGGGGCAATGGAGCATGCCGTGAACAGAGTAGACAGCATGCAAAATGCACACCCCTGTTCCCCGTTCCCAATGGTTTCCATGCCCATGAGCACAGAATTCCAGTGGACCCATGATGACTGTGAGTCCATGACTTCCAAAGCAATCAGAAGGCAAGCGTGTTACTTCTGCGGCTAAGTGGGGTGCTGAAAGCCCCAAGAGGTCATACTCCCTCTGCAACCAGAACTTCAAACAGAAAGAAGGTGTTTTGAGAAACGTGAACCACCAAGCAACCCTAGCATATCCTTTCCTATCCATGATACTTCCCTACATTAGCCAACCACTTAGCCAAAAACCACAATGGGAGCAAAGGTACAGATAGCGCAACCATTGTTCCTTTCCTTTCAGCCCTTCCATACTCATCTATAAGCTGGAGGCAGACAGTGTTAGGAGAGTGTGCGTATACCTAGAAGTGGAATAAAAGCAGGGAGTGAGTGTTGTGCAGTATTTCTGCGTTCTTGTGAGGACAAAAGTCATATGTCGATGTGAGCTATGAAACACATGTATTGGTGGCGGGCACCTGTAATCTCAGCTACTTGGGAGGCTGAGGCAGGAGAATCGCTTGAACCTGGGAGGCAGAGGGTGCAGTGAGCCGAGATCACGTCATTGCACTCCAGCCTGGGCAACAAGAGTGAAACTCGGTCTCAAAAAAAAAAAAAAAGGAAATACGCATATAACATAGGTGACTCTGCACATGAGTTAGATGCTCTAATGTTTGCATTTAAAACTGACTTCGTAAAATACAGAGCAAAATTTGTACTAATAATTTGAAATTATGTGTTTTTTATTTTTACTTATAGTGACATTACATAGCAAACTGAAACCATTATAAGTCAAGAGAGAGGCCACTAAGGAAAGAAGAAAACTTTTTATTTTAATTTTTTTTGTGGCACTTTTCTCCTGCTTTTTGAACAGGGGACTCATTTTCATTTTGGAACTGGGCCCTGCAAATGATGTTGCCAACCTAAAGGCTTTTTTTTTTTTTTTAATGGAATCTCGCTCTGTTACCCAGGCTGGAGTGCAGTGGCAAAATCTCAGCTCACTGCAACCTCTGCCTCCCAGGTTCAAGCGATTCTCCTCCCTCAGCCTCCCAAGTAGCTGGGATTGCAGGTGCCCACCACCATGCCCAGCTAATTTTTGTATTTGTAGTAGAGATGGGGTATCACTATGTTGGCCAGTCTGGTCTCGAACTGCTAACTTCAAGACTTCAAGTGATAAGCCCACCTCAGCCTCCCGAAGTGCTGGGATTTCATGCATAAGCCACCACACCCAGCCTGGGAAAGCATTTTGACTTGCTTTCTTCTTGACCTGGGATTTGAACTCTTCTGTAATCTGGCTCTATCTCTGATCCTGGTAGCAAATTGTCCCATGGTTTAGAGCTAGGTTTGAGCCAGGTTGCCTCGATTCAAGTCCCAGCTCAGCTTTTGCTGGCTGAGTGATCTCAGGTAAGTTACTTGACCTCTCTGGCCTCTATTTTGCCATCTCTCGAATGGGGATTTCGGTAACAGCACCTACCTCCAAGGTTGTTGAGAAGGCTGCATGAGTGAATACCTGCGAAGTGTTTGCAACAGCCCTTGAGATTTCCAAACGGAACTCAGCTGTGTGAGCTGTTATCACAGCATTTTCCGCAATTCCACTGCCCAGTGGAGGAAGCCCCCAGGTGCCATCTCCTCTTGTATCTTGGTGCCACCAGGAAATTGGGCCAAACTCAGGCTGAGGAAGGGGCTGTGGCAAATGCAGCCCCGGACTTCATGTCTACAGGAGTCCATGCTGCCTCCAGGGCTCTGTGCAAGGCTGTGGAGGCGGTAGTGGGTCTGGGGTGGCACTGGGGGACATTGAGGGTCTCTTGGCCTCCATGTCTGAATTCATTTGCCAGGGCTGCCATGACAAAGGACCACAGACTGTGGCTTACACAACAGGAATGTATTTCCTCAGAGTTCCAGAGGCTGGAAGTCCAAGTCAAGTTGCCAGCAGGGTTGGTTTTTCCTGAGGTGTCACTCGGCGTGGAGATGGCTGTCTTCTCCCTGTGTCTTCACGTTCTTCCCTCTGCATGTGTCTGTGTCCACATCTCCTCTTCTCCTAGGGACAGCAGTCCTGTTGGATTAGGGACCTCACCCCAGTGACCTCATTTCAACCTTCTTTACCTCTTTAAAGGCACTCCCTCCAAACACAGCACGTTCTGAGGTAGGGGGTAGGGGTTAGGACTTCAAGACATGAATTTTGAGAGAGACACAATTTGGCCCACAGCAATGTCTGTGAATGTGTGGCCGTTCCCGGGTGCCTGTGACTGTGTGATTGCACATCTGTGTTTCTGTGTCAGAGTCTGTGTGTCTGTCTGTCTGAGCGTCTGACCATAGAGGACTCTGTCCTTATGAATTTATGGGGCTGGGGCTCCTGGGTCTCGGCTGCCTTTGCTTATGAGATCTCGAAAGGGTTCTGCGTGGACTTGACTGTGTCTGTAAGTTGGCCTGCAATCCAGATGTCATAGGTTGGGGAGACTGGGACCTCTGAGAATAGGATCTGTCCCTGTCTGGGCCCCTGTGAACATGGGTCCTATCATGTATCTGTCTATGGTCTGAAATCTAACTGTCCCTGGGCATGTGGCTGTAAGGCAGGATTTGAAAGGAGAGGGGAAGGATCATATTAATTTGAGATTTGAAAGGAGACAGAGTGTTTACAAAAGCAGAGGAACAGCGGGTTAAACATCTGTTGACGATGACGGTGAGGACAGCAGCTGAGGCTGGGCTGGCTCCAGTGTGAGCTCTGTGGCATGTTGACATCTTTAAAACTGTCACAAAACCAGATACAGAAGCAAAACAGTGGGACTGAGGGAATCTGCTGGTGGGGGCCGGGGCGGGCAGCGCAGGAAGCAGAAGGGTCTGGGAGGGGGACTTCATGAAGAGGCTTCTTTGTCTCAGGACCAGGGAAGCACACAGCTGACCCCTCCAACACTGACCTCTTTCTCTCTCTCCACTCATTTTCCCTGCAGCTGAAACAAATCTGTGCACCCCGAGGCCTGGGGCTGCTGGGTGGGTATGGCCCTCACTGCCAAGACCCCACCCAGACTGTGCTGGGGGCTTTACAGGAAGCTTCTCTGTTCCTCCCTACAAGCCTGCAAGGGGCACAGGGCAATTATGATTCCCATTTAGGAGCTAAGGAGGCGGGCCGGGCGCGGTGGCTCAAGCCTGTAATCCCAGCACTTTGGGAGGCCGAGACGGGCGGATAACGAGGTCAGGAGATCGAGACCATCCTGGCTAACACGGTGAAACCCCGTCTCTACTAAAAGCTACAAAAAACTAGCCGGGCGAGGTGGCGGCGCCTGTAGTCCCAGCTACCCGGGAGGCTGAGGCAGGAGAATGGCGTGAACCCGGGAGGCGGAGCTTGCAGTGAGCTGAGATCCGGCCTCCAGCCTGGGTGACAGAGCGAGATTCCATCTCAAAAAAAAAAAAAAAAGAGCTAAGGAGGCTAGGCACAGTAGCTCACACCTGTAATCCCAGCACTTTGGGAGGCCCAGGTGAGAGGGTCATCTGAACCCAGGCATTCAAGACAGCCTGGGCAACATGGCAAAACTCCATTTCTACAAAAACACAAAAACTAGCTGGGCTTGGTGGTGCATACCTATAGTCGCAACTACTTGGGAGGCTGAGGCAGGAGGATTGCTTGAGCCCAGGATGTTGAGGCTGCAGTGAACTATGATTGCACCACTGCACTCCAGCCTGGGAGACAGAGAGAGACCCTGTCTCAAAAAAAAAAAATGGGGAAACGAAGACCCAAAGAAACACGATGACTTGGTCAGGCTGTTGCACCTAGGATTTCAGTGAGGTCTAATTGCTCCCAAGATTCAGAGGTGCTTAGGTAAGGAATGAAAAAATTGAACTGAATGATAAAATATTCTTTGTCCTATGAAGTGGAATCTATGTCCAGGTCCTGGTTAAAACCCCCAAGGACAACCAAGCATGGTGGCTCATGCCTGTGAAGCCAGCCTGGATAATACAGTGAGACCTTGTCTCTACAAAAATAAGAAAATTAGCCGGGTGTGGCCGGGCGCGGTGGCTCAAGCCTGTAATCCCAGCACTTTGGGAGGTCGATACGGGCGGATCACGAGGTCAGGAGATTGAGACCATCCTGGCTAATACGGTGAAACCCCGTCTCTACTAAAAAATACAAAAAACTAGCCGGGCGAAGAGGCGGGCGCCTGTAGTCCCAGCTACTCGGGAGGCTGAGACAGGAGAATGGCGTGAACTCGGGAGGCGGAGCTTGCAGTGAGCTGAGAGCCGGCCACTGCACTCCAGCCTGGGTGGCAGATCAAGACTCCATCTCAAAAAAAAAAAAAAGAAGAAAAGAAAATTAGCCGGGTGTGGTGGAGCATGCCTGTAGTCCCAGCTATTCAGCAGGCTGAGGTGGGAGGATTGCTTGAGCCCAGAGGTTGAGGCTGCAGCAAGCTATGATCATATCACTGCACCCCAGCCTGGGCGACACAGTGAGATCCCAACTCAAAATTAAATTTTAAAAAAATCTGACCAGGTGCAGTGGCTCATGTCTATAATCCCAGCACTTCAGGAGGCCAAGGGAGAGGGATCACCTGAGGTTAGGAGTTTGAAACCAGCCTGGCCAACATGGCAAAAGCCCGTCTCTACTAAAAATACAAAAATTAGCCAGGTCTGGTGGCTGTAATCGCAGCTACTCGGGAGGCTGAGGCATGAGAATCGCTTGAACCCGGGAGACAAAGGTTGCGGTGAGCTGAGATGGTGCCACTGCACTCCAGCTTCGGCAACAGAGTGAGACTCCATCTCAAAAAAAAAGAAAAAAAAAAACCCTCAAGGATGATAGCTAACACTTTTCCCCCACCACACCCATCAGCCATGTGATAAATGAGGCTGATCATTTTGATCAATTCTTCTTGGAAAACTGATGGCAAATAAGTGACAGGGATACTGATGGCTCCTGAGCCAGGGAACAGACCTTTCCTGGGGAAGCAAACAGGGAGGGGTTGGTCGGGACACAGGTTCTCCCGTTCCTCTACTCTCCTCCGCACCCATAGACACAGTCCCGGCATTGGTTTGGCTCAGCTGTGAACTTGACTTTGAGTCCCAGCTCTGCCAAATGCTAGCCTGCAATTTTTCCTTCCTCTCCTCTTCTCCCGTTGTTTGCATCCCTCCTTTTATTTCATCCAATGGGCTTAAATGCTCAGCTCTTTCAGGTTGTTCTTTCATCTCCAAGTCTTGGGGTGCAAATTATCCCCTTGGTTGTACCCACTGGGTCTTTCTCTTGGTGGCTTGTTTCTTTGTGTGCTCTGTATTTTTTTTTTTGAGATGGAGTTTCGCTCTGGTCGCCCAGGCTGGAATGCAATGGCATGATCTCAGCTCACCACAACCTCTGCCTCCTGGGTTCAAGCAATTCTCCTACCTCAGCCTCCCCAGTAACTGGGATTTCAGGCCCCCGCCACTACGCCCAGCTGATTTTTGTATTTTTTAGTAGAGACAGGGTTTCACCACATTGGCCAGTCTGGTCTTGAACTCCCGACCTCAGGTGATCCACCCGCCTCGACCTCCCAAAGTGCTGGGATTACAGGCGTGAGCCACCATGCCCAGACTGTAATTTTTGTCTATTAACTCACACTAAGCAGGGTCTGTCTTCCCTGGGTTCCCCGTGAGCCCTGGGTTGTGTCTATAGAGCTGTTTGAAGCTTGCCTCCATGGGGATCCGAGATTTTCCTCCGGTCCCAGGTGAGATTGCTTACTAATTTCGCAGGGTAAATGCCAGTGGCTCCAGGCTTTACACTGGGGCATGCTGTTGCCCTGGACTCCCATTTGTTTTTCCCATTCCTGGCCCAAGAGATTGGCAAGACTTTTTGCCTCCTTTGCAGACCAGCAGGCAAAATTTTTCCCCACAAGTTTTGATAGGGAGAGCTGCTGTGCTTGTTTATTTGTAAGCATGGTACTCTCTAATTTCCATGATATCAAGGCTTTGGGCCCCATGACAAGGGGCATTTTCCAACCCAAGCATTCCAATGGCCCCTGCACTTTTGGCTTTGACCCGTTGTTGATTTACAAATGTTCTGCTTAATTTCCAAAGTTTCCTTTTTCTTCTGATCTTTTGTCAGTTCTAACAGATTTTTAGAGTGGATACTAACTAGAAAGGATAGAGCTAGAGAGGTGTCTAGAGATGTTATTTTAGTTGAATGTTTAAATACATTGACAATGCCTGATTATCAGCATGCAGGCCAGTTATGGAGCAGCGAGGTCAAATCCCTGCTCCAGGCCTGACTTAGCTGTGCCACTTGGATGCCTCGCTCCACTAATGGTCTCAGGCCACTGGCTGCTCATTGGGAAGACAGTGGGAGCCCCGGGCAGAGTTGTTCTGTCCCTCTTCCTCTGTGACTCCTGGCTCTATGCACATAGCTCTGTTCCAGCCCATTGCATTCACAGGGCCCAAGGCTCCCAACACCCTCCCTCACCCCAGCAAGCCCCTCAACTTTACATTCTACTCACTGTCCCAACTCTGAATTTCCTCCTTTTCTGGTCCCTGGGGCTTCCTTTCCCTTGGCTATGAACTCAATCATGCATTTATATGTTTTGTTTATATTTTGTCGAGAATTATAATGTACATAGAGCAAGAGGGGGAATTTCCCATACTGGCAGTTATGGCCTGAATGTGTCCTCCTCAAATTCATATGTCGAAACCTGATCACCAAGGCAATGATATTAGAAGGTGGGGCCTTCGGGAGGTAATTAGGTCACGAGGGCTCCATCCTGTGACTGGGGTTAGTGCCCTTATAAACGAGGCACCAGAGAGCTGCCGTTCCCTTCTACCATGTGAACACACAGCAAAGAGCCACCTATGGAGCAGAGAGCCCTCACCGGAAACTGAATCTGCCGGCACCTTGATCTAGGACTTCCTGGTCTCTGGAACTGTAAGAAATAAATGTCTTTTGTTGTAAATTACCCTGTCTGAGGGATCTTGTTACAGCAGCCTGAATGGACTGAGACATTGGCTCAGTGCACTGCATTAGTTAGAAGTCCCTGACACAATTAGCTATGTGACTTTGAGCAAGATACATAACTTCTCTGAACCCCAGTTTCTTCGTGTATAAAATGAGTAGGTCCTACAATAAGAATATCTACATAATAGGTTTTGTGGGTTTTCTTAGGCAGAGTCTTGCTCTGTCACCCAGGCTGGATGGAGTGTAGTGGTGTGATCTGGGTTCACTTGGCTCACTGCAACCTCAGCCTCCCGGACTCAAGCGATTCTCCTACCTCAGCCTTCTGAGTAGCTGGGACCACCGGCACCTGACACTGTCCCTGGCTAATTTTTTTTTTTTTGTATTTTCAGTAGAGATGGAGTTTTACCACATTGACCAGGCTGGTCTCGAGCTCCTGATCTCAAGTTATCCGCCCACCTTGGCCTCCCAAAGTGCTGGGATTATAGGCGTAAGCCTGCACCTGGCCCCCAAATAGGTTGTTATAAGGCTTGTGTAGACAGGGGTGCCAAGAGTTTAACATACATGGTGTCTGGAACAGGATTGATGCCCAATAAGTGATAGGAGCTATTGTCATTCCTGCTTCTATTTTACATATAAAGGTCTGGGGCTTAAAGAGATTGAGTAGCTTGCCTAAAGTCACACAGCTGGACAGTGGTATAATCCCAGATGTTTGAGTTTTCCCAGACTAGGAGCCAGACATAGGAGTGAATAGGTCTTCAGAATGACCTGGGCCGCAATCGCTGTCTGAATACAACTTCATGAGAAACCCCAGTTGAGAACTGCCTAGTAGAACCCAGCCAACTCCCAGCTTTGTAAGCAAAGAAAACAATTCTTATTGTAAGAAAAACAATTGCTTATTGTAAGCCACTGTTTTAAGAAGGCTGGTCCCACAAAAATAGATAACAGGCGCAGTGTCCTAATGCTTACAGGGCACAGTTAACTCCTCAGCAGATGCAAGGAAACACGGAGCTGCATCATTTGTTCATCCATCCTGTATTAGGCCATTATTTCATTGTTATAAAGAAAAACCTGAAGGCCAGGTACGGTGGCTCATGCCTGTAATCCCAGCACTTTGGGAGGCCGAGGCGGGCGGATCACCTGAGGTCAGGAGTTCAAGACCAGCGACCAGCCTGGCCAACATGGTGAAACCCCATCTCTATAAAAATTAGCCGGACATGATGGCTGGTGCCTGTAATCTCAGCTACTTAGAAGGCTGAAGCAGGAGAATTGCTTGAACCCGGGAGGCGGGGGTTGCGGTGAGCTGAGATCGCGCCATTGCACTCCAGCCTGGGTGACATAGTGAGACTCCATCTCAAAGAAAAAAAGAAAGAAAGAAAAAGAAAAACCTGAGACTGGGTAATTTATATAGAGAAGAGGTTTAATTGACTCACAGTTCCACAGGCTGTACAGAAAGCACGATGTTGGTATCTGCTCGGCTTCTGGGAAGGCCTCAGGAAATTTACAATTATGGCAGAAGGCGAAAGGGAAGCAGGCATGTCACATGGCTAGAGCAGGAAGAGAGAGAGAGGGGAGAGGTGCTACACACTTTTAAATGACCAGATCTCATGAGAACTCACTATCATGAGGACAGTACCACAAGGGGATGACACTAAACCATTCAAGAGAAATCCACCCCCATGATCCAATCACCTCCCATCAGACCCCCACTCCAATGCTGAGGGTTACAATTTGATATGAGATTTGTTGGAGACAGAGATCCAAATCACATCACATCCACTCACTCAACAAACATTTATTAGCTCTTGTGTGCCCTGGGCTCTTTACTAAGCACTGGGGATTCAATGGCAAAGAAGACAGAAACATTGGAAAGACGGGAAATAAACACACAAAAACACCAGGTAGTGAGGCGTCGAGATTAAAGTAAAACTTGGTGGTATAGAATGACAAACGGGGCTTTTCAACTTTTAGGTGACCAGGGAAGGTTGCTCTGAGGAGATGGCATTTAGGTTGAGGTGAATGTTAAGAGGAAATATGATCTGGAAACAGACCACTCCAGGCAGAATGCAGATGCCATTGGGGGAGTGAGCTTGGTGTGTTTGAGCCTCCTTCAAGGGCCAATGTGGCTGGAACAGGGTAGATGTGGGAGCCGTGGACAGGAGGGGGTGCCTGAGAGGTAGGCAGGGGCCACAACATGGAGTGCTTTGTAGACCACAGAAAAGATTCTACGTTTTCTTCTAAATGCAATGGGAAGGCACCAGTGGGCATTTTTAGTGAGTGGTATATCAGTCAGAATAGGATAGGCCATGCTACAGTAACAAATAAACCCTAGAATCTCCATGGTATGCTTCAATAGACATTTATTTCTCTGCTACACCACAGTCTACCAGGTTTCTGGAAGGTTTCTTCTGAATGGTAACCCAGGAGCCCAGGCTGCCTCCATCTTGTGGCTCCATCACCTTGTAGCTTCAAGGTTACTCTGAGGTTATCTACCTGAGGGCAGGTAGAAAGGGAAAAGAGAATGGGGAATCCCACGAGGTACTTAACTACTGTAGCCTGGGATTAATACACAGCACTTCTGCTCACATCTCCATTGACCAGAACCAGTCACATGGCCAACCTAACTGCAAGGGAGGCTGAGAAACATGAAGGAGCACACCAATATGCTCCAGGGCCCCGGAACATCTACCACAGATGGCAATGTACTCTGATTATATTTTAATTGGCATTCTGGTTTCTGTGTAAGAAATTTAAATCATCAGTAGTGGGAGTTTCAGCCACATCAGGCTCTGAAATGACATCCTAACTCCTTCCCTGTTGGGTTTGTCATTTGTGGTCTTATGTGCCAGGTAAATTTTACCTCCTGGAACAAAAAAGCAAATGCTGGAAGTTGTGTTCTAAAGGGACATTCAGGTCAAAGATGTAGTAAAGTGTTCAAAGCCAGATGTTTAATCAGGGAGGCCCTGATTCTCAGCCCTTGGGATTTCATGGACTGGAAAATTCCAAAAACAATTTGGAAACCAACAAAGAGTTGCCTACAGAGAAGCCAACAAAGAGTTAGTCTGTCTCATAAGTACCTATGCTGTCACCACAATTTCATAAAATAAAGTCCATCTTAATATTTATCAGTTGGAAGGAAATAATAACACAATCAAAAACATTCCAGCCGGGCACAATGGCCCATGCCTGTAATGCCAGCACTTTGGGAGGTGGAGGTGGAGGATCACTTGAGCCCAGGAGTTCAAGACCAACCTGGGCAACATAGCAAGATCCCATCCATTTAAAAAAAAAAAAGAAAACAGAAAAGGAAAGAAAATAATACTCTTTTCACTGAAAAGATATTTGACAAATTTACACATATCACACACATGTGCACATGTACCACACACTCACCAGATATTCACAGGTACTATACATTAGTTGGCCTTCTGGAATTGCCCCTGAGAATCTTTTATCATCATTAAATAAGTGAATCTGTGCCATGACCCACTGTAGAAACACATGGAGTTGCCTGTGTGAGAAGCTGCTTGATGATAAATTACCACCTTTCATTCAAAGAATCACCCTAAAAACTTTCAATTTGGGAGTTACACTTAAAATCAGTTTGTCGGCCAAGCACAGTGGCATGTACCTATAGTTCCAGCTACTCAGGAGGCTGAGACAGGAAGATCACTTGAGGTCAGGAGTTCCAGGATGCAATGTGTGATTATTGTGTCTGTGAATAGCCACTGCACTCCAGCCTGGGCAACATAGCAAGACCCTGTCTCTAAAGTAAAAAATAAATGAAATAAAATCATTTTGGCTTCTTTTACTGGGGCATCTTAATATTCACCTCGTGTCCCTCTCAATTGGTAGCCATATAGGCCTCTTATGTTAATAACTGCTTACCTATTTGTGGTGTCTTTCCCCTTCATGCCCCCAAAGTGAATTCTGTGTGTACTGTGTAGCTTCAGTTTTAAGCCAGAGTGTTCCAAACATCCACTTATATTCAACATGTCCGGCCATTTTCATGCATTGTGGCAACACACAGACAGAAATGCAATTCTGTTTCCATCATGCCACATTGTCCCTATTTCTCATTTCCCTACTTGCATTTCCATCTCATTGACAAGCGCTGGTCTGTGAACTCGTGCTTGGAGGCTATAGGGCTGGGAGTGCAACAGGAGCCAAAAGCCAAAACCAAACACAGTGGTCTAGGAACTGTGATTCTGAGAGTCAAGGGTGGCTACATGGGCAATGGGCAGAAGCTTGGGTGAAGACAGGAAGATTAGGCACAGGCCTGGGTGCTTAGTAAGAGGCTATGGAGGACCTCGAAGGGTAAGCTAGGAGACCTAAGAATCTGTCAGGACCTGCAGGAGCTGGCCAGACTTCATTCACTTCTGGAGCCTTCCTTCACCAGGTCCCCTTGAGTCCCCATGCCTGCAATCAGACTGGCCTCCTTGCCATCCCCACACAAGACCTCTTTCTTATATTTTTGTGCCCTTTGCACATGACCTTCCTGCCTGAAGCGTCTCCTTCCTGGGCCCCTGCCCCACCACTTCTGCTTGGCCAATGTGTATGTATCCATCACAAGGAACATGCCTGCTCTTCTTCCACACAGCTAAAAATAAGTTTGGTGCTCAGTAGAGGCACCTCTTTTACTGTCCTAAGCCTTGAGGCTGACAGCTTGGAGGTGAGGCACAAGAGAAAAAGAGGAGGCAAAGATGGCACCCAGGTTATTGGCTGAGCAACTGGAAACATGGAGCTCCTGATGGGTGGGATGGGGAAGACCAAGGGAGGAGAAGGTTTGAAAGAGATGACCAGAGCTGAGGTCTAGATGTGGGATGCCCATGAACTATTCAAATGGACATGTCATGTAGGCTGCTGGATATACATGTTCGGGGTTCAGGGAAGAGGACCAGGCTAAAGGCATCAATTTGAGAATCACTAGCATAAGTGGTTGTAAAAGAATTTTTGGATGAGGTTATGTGAGATGTGGCTCCCACTGGCCCTCAGCCTGGGACACTAGATCCTTCCAACTGGGCGTGGTCCTCCACTCAAGCCTCATGCCTTCCCCTCCCAGCTGCGCACCCTTCATACTGGCCCCAGCAAACCTCTCACCCTTCTGTGCCCTGCACATGTGAACAGCTTTCCTGGCTTGTCTGCCTATTGACCGCCCCTCGTTTCTCAAGGACTGGCTCATACCTTATTTTTCTCTGTAGCTTGTTCCTGGAAAAGTGAATATTCCTATTCTTACTTTTCCCAAAGCACTTTGACTGTATGTATCGACACCTTTGGGAAATGACCTCGCACTATGCTATAATACCTGTGTTGTGGATAAGTATTTTGAAAGAGTGTTTTCTCCTTGGCAGTTCCTTCTAGCACCTTAACCTGGTTCTCATCCCTCTTTAAAAGTTAGGCTTCAGTTGAGTGTGGTGGCTCACACCTGTAATCCCAGCACTTTGGGAGGCCAAGGCAGGTGGATCACCTGAGGTCAGGAGATCAGGACCAGCCTCACCAACATGGTGGAACCCTGTATCCATTAAAAATACAAAAAATTAGCCGGGCGTGGTGGTGCGTGCCTGTAATCCCAGCTACTCAGGAGGCTGAGGCAAGAGAATCACTTGAACCTGGAAGACAGAGGTTGTACTGAGCCGAGATTGTAGCCTTGCACTCCAGCCTGGGCAACAAGAGTGAAACTCCATTGCAAAAAAATAAAAAAAGGTTAGGCTTCATATCTCAAGCAAGAAGTGATATGAAACAAAAACAAAAAATAAACAGCAAAACAAAAGGTTAATTTTGTAGCTTTGAGTTTTTACATTTCACTACTAAAAATCTATGGCATCAAGAGAATAAGAAGACAAGCCACAGACTGGGAGAAAATATTTGCAAAAGATATAACTGATAAAGGACTATTATTCAAAATATGTAAAGAGCTCTTAAAATTCAACAATAAGAAAAAAACTGATTTAGAAATGGGCCAAAGACCTGAACAGACACCTCACCAAAGAAGATGATAGCATAAGCATATGGAAATATGCTTCGCATCATATGTCAGTAGAGAAATGCAGATTGAAACAACAGTGAGATACCACTCTGCAGCTATTGGAATGACCAAAATTTGGAACACCAACAATAGCAAATGCTGATGAGGATGTAGAACAACAGGAATTCTCATTCATTGCTAGTGGGAATGCAAAATGGTACAGCTACCTTGGAAGATGGTTTAGCAGTTTCTTGCAAAACCAGACCTACTCTTGGCATACAATCTAGCAATCAGGCTCCTTGGTATTTACTCAAAGGAGCTGAAAACATGTCCACACAAAAATCTCCACCTGCTGTTTATAGCAGCTTTGTTCATAGTTGTCAAAACTTGGAAACAATCAAGAAGCCCTTCAGTCAGTGAATGAATAAACTGTGACACATCCAATCAATAGATTATTGTTCAGCCCTAAAAAGAAATGAGCTATCAAGCCATGAAAAGACATGGAGGAAACTTAAATGCATATCGCTAAGTGAAAGAAGGCCATGTGAAAAGGCTACATACGTATTGTTGCCGGCACTGAATCCATATCTGTATAGGTCTGCAGCAACCTCAATTCTCGCCTCCTCAGAAGAAAGAACTCGACTGAGGGGCAGAAGGCAGAAGGAGAGACGGAGGCAAGTTTTAGAGCAGGAGTGAAAGTTTATTAGAAAGCCTTAGAACAGGAATGAAAGGAAGCAAAGTACACGTGGAAGAGGGCCAAGCAGGCGACTTCAGAGATCAAGTGTGCGGTTTGACCTTTTGACTTGGGGTTTTATACGTGTGCGTACTTTCAGGGTCTTGCTTCCCTTATCCCCTGATTCTTCCCTTGGGGTGGGCTGTCCTCATGCACAGTGGCCTGCTAGCGTGGATGAGGGAGGGGAGCTTTCGCCCTGTGTTTACTGGAGTCGTACTTATGCTCACTTGAGGCATTCCTCCCATACCAGTCTAGCATTCCTAGAGGAAGATCATATACCAGTTAAACTCTGCCATTTTGCCTCTCAATGCTTATGCTTGAGCCCACTCGCCCAACTCCTGAGATCTTATTGGGAAGGTACTGATCACCAGTTTCGGGTGTTCTCTGACTATTAGAAGACTACCTTTCCCTAGCAACAGATGTTACCAAATATCATTTTAGAGAGACAGTCAACAACCACCTGACCATCACCTGATGGTCGCTGACATTCCTGCTGTATGTATGTGGGCGAGTGGGGGGAGCCCTCTCCTGCCCTGCTCATGCCTGACCAGCTACCCACTGTAACAGTATGATTCCAACTAGATGATATTCTGGGAAAGGCAAAATGGTGAAGACAGTAAAAAGGTCAGTGGCTGCCAAGGGTCAGGAGGGAGAGAGGAATGAACAGGCAGAATACAGGATTTTAGGGCAGTGAAAGTATTCTGTGTGATACTCCAGTGGTGGACATTTGTCATTACACATTTGTTCAGACCCATAGAATGTATACCATAAGAGCGAGCCCTAATGTAAACTATGGAGTTTGGATGACGATGCTGTTTTAATGTAGGTTCATCCGTTGTAACAAATGTACCACTCTGGTGGGGGATGTTGATAGTGGGGGAGGCACAAGGGGGCAGTAGGGTGGCGAGGGTGGCAACCCTTTGTACTTTCTGCTCAACATTGCTGCAAACCTCAAACTGCTCTAAAAAAATAAAATCTATTAACAAAAAATAGTTAAGACCAAAAACAAAAACAAAACAAACAAACAAAAAAAGACTTGGCAGAGAAATAGTCTGAAAGAACATATGCTTTTGACTTTTAAAAAAAAAACAGAAAGCTTCCCGGAATGGGTGTGAATGTGAGGAAGGCTTGGAAGATAAAACCAGAGGGTTTGGACGCTAATTGTGGGATGGGATGAGCTTGGGATGGGGCGAGCTAGAGATGGCACAGCCATGCTCCCTGAGTTCCAGAACCAACTGAGGTGGGGTTAGGGGCTAGTAGAGAAGATAAGCAAACAGAATCATAACACAGCTTTGGGCCAATACATGGGTTGATTTTCCCAGGACCACCTATTTTCCTGGCAACCTGTTCTTTCTGCAGGAGCAGCTGTGTTCTTTAATGATCCTGTCCCTCTAAATGGCCTTGATCGGGCCAGAGTGGTCACCTGGTCATAGCTAGGCCCATTGGAATCTTTTCCCAGGATTTTTAAAGTGAATCTTAGACAGCCAATTCTTATTCAATGGTAGAAGCAATAAGAGGATATAAAACTATCAGCAGTCTGATTCTGCCGTGTGGAAGGAGAAGGTCTGTGATCAGAGAATGAAGCTGAGATAAAGGAAGCTCTGGGCTTCTGGTTTCAGTTATTCCTGACTACACCTGCGGCCCTAACCTTCCTGAGGTTTGCCTGGTGCAGGAAAGTGGGCACATAGATGTGATGGGACCCTGCTGTCTGTCTCAGTTTATTGGGTCTCGGGTAGTTCTGACCTTTACTGGGTCTGTCAGATCATCTCTCCATAAGTCTGGAATTGGAGCTTAGTGATGCCTTGTCAGAGTCTGCAGGCCACTGGGACTGATGTGACATAGGCTGTGGGCTGAGAACACCATCATGGCAGCAATTGTTAGACTGTGGACAGAGAGGAGAAGAAGAGAAAAGTGGTGTATTAGAAAGGGCAAAACACAAAGGCAGACACAGGGAGAAGGGGAAACAGGAGGAAGCATAACCCTGGAAGAGGCCTGCAAATGTGCTTGCCATACCAGACTGCTTCCATGAGAGAATGCCAGTTTGTTCCATGAATTCTGTTTTATGCCTAACTGGGTTTGAGAGCGTTTCTTTTATGGAAAACGAAATGATGACTGAACAACATCTGAGTCTCCCTAAAGCCTGTGAACATCTTGAGGGCAAACTGACTCTGTTTGTCTCTCTAAATTCAGAAGCTTGGCCTGGACTCCCAGTGAGAGAGTGAAGAAACAGCCATTGTCCCGAGAATCAGGGCTCTATCCAACACAATGTGCTTCAGGACTCTGGAAATCCTGCTCCAGAGTTTTGTAGGACAGGTGCAGTGGCTCACGCCTGCAATCCCAGTGCTTTGGGAGGCTGACAGAATAGGATCGCTCGAGGCCAGGAGCTCAAGACTAGCCTGGGTAACATGGCAAGATCTCTGCCTTTATAAAAAAAATAAATAAATAAAAAAATTAGTCAGGAGTTCAAGGCTGCAGTGAGCTAGGATTGCACCGCTGCACTTCAGTATGGGCAGCAGAGTGAGATCCTGTCTCAAACAACAACAACAACAACAACAAACAAACAAACAAACAAACAAAAAAAAACACAAAAAAACAAACAAACAAAAAAAGAGTTTTGTAGAGTGAAGTGCCAAGCATCGACTTTAGAGTCTAACACCTCCAACTCCTATTTTCCATGATGTAACTTAAGAAAGCCACTTTGTCTCTCTGAGCCCTAGTTTTTGTAGTTATAATATGGCAATCATACTCCCTGCTTTACAGGATTGATGTTGGTTATTGAGTGAAATAGTTTAGGCAGAAGGACCTAGCCCAGTGCTTGACACAGAAGAAATACCCTGTGAATGGCAAAGATCATGATTTCTAACAGTTGCGGATAAGGACTGACATTCATTCAAGAATTATTTGTCGAGTGCCTGCTAAGTCCTACGGTGGTAAATAAAAGAGACAAGGCTCCTCAGGTGCCTGCCCCTGTGAAGCTTACAATCTAAAGAAAGGGAAGTCGCTTTTGTACCAGCTCTCTGCGGCACAAAGGCCCTCTCTATTAGGGAAGGTGTTGAAACAATCACAAGTTGGATCCGTTATTCTGTGGGGCCTCAGTGTCATAAAAGCAGGTCTGTGTGTGTTTACGGCCTCTTCATTTCAACAACACTGTTTGTGGGTATCCTCCATTTATTTCTCACATCCACCCAAAGTCTTGTGAAAGAGAGCCTGCCACATTTACACACCTGTCCCACAAACATGCTAATCCCACCTGCCTGCTTTCTGCTCCTACCAGCATCTGCATCCCATTTGAGAGCACAGATCAGGTCAAAAACTGTGCAGATCAGGGAAAAGTTCTGTTTAGCCAGCAAGACTCATAACTGATGAGATTTTACTCTCACTCTTTTAAGGCAGAATCAATCCATTCTAGTTCCCACAGATCAATACCAGAAAACAGCCCTAGGAGTAATGATGTATTTATTATTATAATTGAGAGAGCCCTCATAAAGAGGGCCAAAGAGGAAAGAAGTGAGTGGTGGGGATCTGAGCTGCAGGAAGCTGCCCGAGTTGGCCCTGGACCTGTGCAGGTGAGGTCTGGTAAGCGTGAAGACCTGCTTCACACGGCTCTCCACATTTAACCCATCTCTTTCAGAACAAGTACTGTTTGTGGCATTGAACACTTTCTGGGATCTCATCATGGATGAAATGCACTGACATTTTTTCCCCTGATCATAAAGGTCATATAGTTCATTATTAATTTTTTAAAAAACTTAATTGCTTTCTTCCTTGCTAATGAAACAGTGATTTTTTTTTTTTTTATTGGCCTGGAAAGATGGCCAGTTTCAGGAAGTGACTGCCATTGACAAAGCCAATTTCTCATCCTCCCTTGCAGTGAGGAGGTGCAATGTGACCCATTTCTAGCCAATGGTATCTAAGCAGGCCTGGTGGGGAGTTTCTGAGAAAGTTTTTGCTGCCAGGCCATGACATCTGAAGCTAGGGGAGCAATCCTGCACCCATGAGGCAACAAGCATGAGCAGAAAAGACATCAAGCTGAAGATGTCAAAGAAGTGTGGATGGACACGTATTCTTAATGGCTTCATTCTTTCATAACAAGAAGACTAAAGACGATTACTGGCCAGTAAAATAAATGTCTACTCTTCAAGCTACTGTTGGTTGGGTTTTCTGTTATTTTTATCCATATTCCTCAGTGATGCAAATATGCTAAAATAAAAAATGATAGTCTCTGTGTAAATCATTCCCAAGACAAAGCCACTGTTAAACAGTTAACATTGGGTATATATTTTTTCAAGTATTTTATGCATATGTGAATACATATAAATAATCACAAATACATATAAAATTGATGGACTCATATAATAAATGCATTCTGTTCTAGAACCGCTTTTTTACTTAACAAAATATCATGATATATTTCTATGTCAGTACAGCTTTTTTTAATGACTCAATCTATTGCTAGACATTTAGGCTATGTCCAGTATTTTCTCATCATAAGCAATGCTGAAATAATTATCCTTGAACATACATCTGTTGCACTTGTCTGATTGTTTATTGTGGATAAATTATTAGACATGGACAAAGGGTACGCACATATTAAATGTTGACACATCTATCTAGAAAATGTTTATTGAGGGGCTAGTATGTGTAGCACATTTATGTTTAGTGAACAGAATAGATATGTCTCCTGTCTGGGTGGAGCTTTTTGTATGCTGGGAAGACTGACAGTTGAATAGGTTAGTGTACAAATAGTGTAGAGTTAAAAATTGTGATGAGTGATAAGCAGGAAATGAACTAGTGGGGTATGGAAATAACAGGGACCTACTTAGATAGATGACCCGTGAAGGCCTTTAAGAGGGTGACATTTGAACTGAGAGCTCAAGGATGAGAAGAGTCCAGACCCTACAAGACTGAAAAGAGTGCTGTAGGCAGGGTCACCTGGGGAAGAAAGAGCTTTGATGTTTAGGGATCTACAAGGAAGCCAGTGTGGTTCGAATGGCTGAGAAGAGGATGGAGGGGAAGCTGAGTTCATATAGCATGGGTCCTTGAAGGCTGTGCTGGAGCATTTAAATATCATTTTATTTTATGGAAAGTCACTGGAGGGCTTTAAGCAAGGGAGCGCCTGCTGCATTTTTATTATTTATTTATTGAGATAGGGTGTCACTCTATTGCCTAGGCTGGAGTACAGTGGCATGATCACGGATCACTGTAGCATTAACCTCCCAGGCCCAAGCAATCCTCCTACCTCAGCCTCCTGAGTAGCTGGAACTACAGGTGTGCTGCACCATGCAAGGCTAATTTTTGTTATTTTTCATAGAGGTGGAGTTTCATCATGTTGCTCAGGCTGGTCTCAACTCCTAGGCTCAAGTGATCCTCCTATCTGGGCCTCCCAAAATGCAAGGATTACAGATGTGAGCTACTGCACCCAGCCTTTATTTTTTTTTATTTCAAGAAAGTATTTATTCATTTTTTTAGAGACAGGGTCTCTCTGTCATCCAGGCTGGAATGCAGTGGTACAATCATAGCTCACCATAGCCTCAAATTACTGGACTTAAGTGATCCTCCTGCCTCAGCTTCCCAAGTAACTGGGACTATAGGTGCACGCCACCATGCCTGGCTAATTTATTATTTTTTGTGGAGATGGAGTCTTACTATGCTTACTGATCTTGAACTCCTGGCCTCAAGTGATCTTCCTGCTTCAGCATTCTCCAAATGCTGGGATTATAGGCATAAGCCGCCACACCTGACCTATTATTATTTGTTAATGATTGCTCTAGTTGCTATTTTCCATTGTTTGGGTAGGGCAAAGCCAGGAGACCAGTAAGGAAATTACTAGAGTGGTCTAGGCCATATAATATGGTTTGGAGTAGGGTGTATGGAAATATACAAATTTGTATATCTTATTTCTATATGTATATACAAATAGCTCAATAGATTAAAATGGTTATTCCTATTACATACAATAGATATATAATATACAATGGATATACTTGTTTTTATAGGAATAGTTATTTTAAAATATACACATTCTCAGCAAACTAACACAGGAACAGAAAACCAAGCACCACATGTTCTCAATCATAAGTGGGAGTTGAACAATGAAAACACATGGACACAGGGAGAGGAACATCACACACTGGGGCCTGTTGGGGTGTGGGAGGTAAGGGGAGGGAGAGCATTAGGATAAATGACTAACGCAAGTGGGGCTTAAAGTCTAGCATGCTGTGAACCACCATGGCACATGTATACCTGTATAGCAAGCCTTCATGTTCTGCACATGTATCACAGAACTTAAAGTAAAATACACACACACACACACACACACACACACACAAATAGATCAATGGATAAAAACAAAGCATTGTAAACAGAACTTAATATATGATAAAAGTGTATATTCTTACACTAGTGGCCCATAGTTTCTTCTGAAGTTTACATTACATTTTCATATTTGTTAGAGCAGCATTTTATCATTATTCTTCCATTTCAAAAATTTCATGGGTATTTCCTCATACTTATTTATCAAGATAAGTTTCTTCTTTTTTGTTTGTTCGTTTGTTTGTTTTTGAGATAAGGTCTTGCTCCGTTGCCTAAGCTGGAGTGCAGTGGCATGATTATAGCCTACTGCAGCCTCAAATTCCTGGGTTCCAGTAATCCTCCCACCACAGCCTCCCAAGTAGCTGGGACCACAGGCACACACCACCATACCTGGCTCATTAAAAAAAAATTTTTTTAGAGACAGGGTCTCACTATGTTGCCCAGTCTATTCTCAAACTCCTAGCCCCAAACAATCCTCCCACCTTGGCCTCCTAAAGTACTGGGATTATAGGCATGAGCCAACAAACTCGGGCCAATCAAGGTAAATTTTAAAATAATTTCTTCCTGTTCCATCTCACCTCACCCCTCATATCATATTGGTTCCTTGATCTGAATTTTACTAAATTTATAAAGTGAGTTGGGGAGATATGGCATCTTTGCATTGTTGAGACTTCCTGCCCAGGGATTTGTTATATTTTTCCAATTATTAAGATCTTCTTTTATCTCCTTCAGTCAGGTTTTATAGTTTTCTTTCCATGGATCTTGACATTTCTTGTTAAGCTTATGCTTAGTATATACTTTACAGTATTCATTGCTAATGTGAATATGCTTTTTTTTCCATCACACTTCCTAAACGGAAATAACTGATATTTAGTGTTGTATTTGGAGGTCTCTATAAGTAATACCTCCCTCCCTATTCTAAGTTTGGAACAAACTGGGGCATAGACACAGGAAAGAGATATAAGACAAAAATACTACCTTAATTTTTGATGAAGCTGACTGGAAAAAGTAGCTTTGGATCTGTAGCTAAGTGGGCTTGCTATATTTCTCCCTGATTTAAGTAGATTTATTTCTATAGTGACGGGTGGTGCAGGACAATAGTATCACTCTGTCTCTGAAACAGGTTCACTTACCCCATAGTGAGAGCACATGGAAATATTTGCTCTCTGCAGTCAGCCAAATCCAAAAAGAGAACTCAGAAGCATCTATTCTTGTCTACTTTTTCCAAATTCACTCATCTTCCCTTAGAGTGGAGAGAGGCCAGGAGTCTTATTCTAATGGAAGTCCCTCTATATGGAAAAGAAGGCTTCTCCCTTCAGCACCATAAGACAGGGTAAGGAGAAAGAAGAAGAAGAAGAAGAAAGAGAAAGAGAAGGAGAAGAGGGAGGAGGAGAAGCCTTCTCCCTTGACATTTAGGAAAACCATTGATTTTGGTGTTTATCTTATAACCGATCACCTTACCAAAGTCTCTGTGATTTTTAGTTGATTCTTTTTTATTTTTCTTTTTTGGGAAACACTTAAATCATAAGCAAATAATGACAATTTTATATCTTCCCTTCTAATATGTATATTTCTTATTTATTTTTCTTATCTTATTGCATTGGTTTTATTCTAGAATTAGCCATTATATCAGGCATCCTTTTGACCCCGACTTAAATGATAATACCTTTAGTGTTTCACCATTAAATATGTTTGTTCATGGCTTCTGATAAACTTTGTCATGTTAAAAGTTTAAACTTTTTTCCTATAATAGTTTACTAAGAGTTTTTAGAAATTTATGGGCCTTAGTTTTGAAGTTTATAAAATACTTTTAAAGCATCTATCCCATTGATAATATCCTGTAATTTGTTTTCCTTTAACAATGCAATGAATTTGCAACTTCCCTAATGTTGAATTTTTCTTGTGCCTCTGGAATAAATCTTGCTTGATCATGGTGGGTTTTGAGTTGTTTTAATAGTAAACTGGATTCAAATGGCTAAAATTTTATTTAAGAGTTTTACAACTACTATATACTTAAATGAGTTGGTCTATAGTGGAGGTTCACATATTGAATATTTGTCAGTGAGCTTTAGAAGGTGGTCCTGGCTCAGATGAGTTTGGGAAATGCCAGGTTAAACAAACCAAACAGGTTTCTTTACTCCTGGACTTCACAGAGGCCTTCCTTAATATAGGAACACTTATCGTGATTCTCCAAAAGGTACACTATAAACGGCATGCAGCACTTTCTCAAGTTGACTGCAGAAGCCCATTTTCAAAAACCAAATATTAAATTCTCTGGGGACTCGTGTTCTAGGTTAGTAATCGGCAGTTCTTTTTGGTATTGTCTGTTGGATTTTGGTATCAGGGTTATGCTAAACTTGGGAAATGAAATAATTTTTTTTGTTTCTTTTATTTATTTATTTTTCCTGCGTAACAGTTTAAGTAACATAGGGGTGATCTGTGCCCTGATGGAATGATAGGGCTTGCTGTAAAGCCATCTGAACCCGTGGCATTTCTGAGTAGTGAAGACACTGGGAATGCACAAGTGCATGGCTTCCCTACAGGATGTTTCCCCCTGACAGCCCATTCTGCTTGGAGCCCTTTTCTTTAGGATCAAACAGCTATTATGGAAAAGCCTAGAATGTGTGAAAATGAGACTCAATGCGTTAGCAAATCGATGCTGATCACTCCTGCGTGGTCCTCAGTTGCTAATGAATGCTCCAGCCTCCTGGCAAGAAACCTTTCAAATCTTGCACACGCTGGCCTCTGCCTGGGGTGCTTGGCTGGGCCGTGTGGGGGCATGGTTGGTTAAGGCGCAGAATCCGCCTTTCCTACCAGCCGCTCTAGCGGAGGGTCAAGCTCTGGACCCTCCCCCAACCATCCAGCTCCATTTTATCCTTGGCTTATGCCTTTCCCCAAGTACTGCAGAGTAGGACTCCAGCTAAAAACCTCTTCTACATGCGTGCCTGAGGCTGGCCCCAGAAACCCGACTCTAGGCTTCGGGGGATAAATTATCTAACCAGCATAAGGAGAGGCCTGAGAATTGCTAGGAACTTGGGGTTAGTTTGAGACGACTGGCTGAGCTCATCTTAGGTGAGCTGGTGGGTGGGGGAAGATGAGCTGAAGGATTCTAGGGTTCAGTGAAGCCTAGAATGGCTGGGTGGGCGGAGAGTCCCTAGAAGGGGCCAACTTCTAGCCTGAGGGCCTGGGGGCTTCCAGGGATCTGCAGCCGAGCGGAAGACTGGTCTTGGGTACGGCGAGGCCTACGAGAGCTAAGCGGGCTGAGGGTCCCTGGAAAAGACCAGCCTGGGGGCGGAGACCATCGATGCCCCAGGCTCCAGAGGCCGGGGGCTGCCGGGAACCTGAGGCTGTACTGGGGTCGCCGGCGGGCTCGGGGAGGCCCGGGTGGGCGCACCGGGGCGCTGCCTGGAGCTGACGGGCTGGGCCGAGGGGGAGGCTGGGGAGGCGGGGTGCCGGCCGGGGCGGCGGCGCGGGCTCGGGACGCCAGGGCTCCCTCTCCCTCCTCCTGCCCGAGCCAGCCTCGGGCGCCGGGCGCCTCCCTCGATCCGGAGCCAGCGCCAGCGCCGGGAGGCCCGGAGCCCGGCCAGCCGCCGCGGCCCGCGGAGGGAGCCGCCACCGCCGCCACTGCTGTTGTCGCCGCCGCCGCCAGGCCGCGCCCCGCCCCTCCGCCGCCGCCGCCGCCGCCGCTCCCGGTGAGACTCGCGCTCGAGCTGCGGCGCCGGCTCCTGCCGCCTGGGCCCCGGGCCCGGCCCCTCCCGCGCCGCCCGGGCGATGAGAAGCTGCTTCTGCGTGAGACGGAGCCGGGACCCGCCGCCGCCGCAGCCACCGCCGCCGCCGCCGCCCCAGCGGGGAACAGTTAAGTGAGGCCCGGGCGCCGCGGAGGCTCGGCCGAGCCGGCCCTGCAGCCAGGAGGGCGGGCGGGCGCGGGGCGCGGGACCCGGGCCGAGGGGCTGGCGGACGGGAGGAGCCGGGCCGCGCCGAGGCCTGCGGGCTCCGTGCCCGACCTGCGGCGGGGACAGGCCCGGGCGGCCTTTGCCGAGCCCCGAGCGCGCCGCTGCTGCCGGTGCCCAGGCTCGGCCTGGCGGCGAGAGGCGGGAGAAGCTGGGGGACCCGAGTGCCGGCAGCGCCCCCAAGGCCCGGGCAGGTGAGGGGTGCGGAGAGCCAACCTTGCCCGCGTGAGAGGGAGGTGGCCCACCTGGGCACAGACTGGGGACAGTCAGTCGTTTGGCCTGGTCAGGGGTCCTGCTCTCTGTGGTCACGTGGGTGCAGACCAACGTGCACCTGCCCCTGGGGCTTGACTGCCTCTGTGATCTGGGCACAGCAGAGAGGACATCTAAACCCTCTGGCACCTGTCTGCAAGGTGACATGCCCAGCCTGGGTACCCGAGACCCACAGCACCCATCCAGGAACATGGTGGGCACGTCGAGCACTCTACAGTGACTCCAGCACCAGCGAGATGCGAGGAGCAGGGGCTGGGACAAGAGCTGAGGCATGGCACCAGGGGACATCACATCCTCAGAGGCAGGCACCAGGGAACGGGGTAGACCCTAGAGCATCTTTTGTCCTCTTTGTTACCAACACACAACTATTCTAAATCAGCAGCCCTTCTCACCAGGAAAGATGAGACTCTTCTGTTCCCTGCCCCTCAACAGCCTCTTGCGCAAGGCACTGAGGAAGACCACAGCAGGGCAAAAGGCAAATGGCGGTCACCCCTTCCCTGCTCCCTGCCCCCACCCAAGAACCAGAGCCCACTCCAATTGCTGCCACAAAAGCAGACAGCAGACCAGCTCCTCTTAGGGGCCTTTGTCTCTCGTGGTTCCTTCTCAGTATAATCTCATTGTACATTTCTCGACAGCTGGCTGGATCTCATCTCATTTTAACAGGGCTAGGAAATCTTAGCAGCAGCACCAGAAAGCTTAGAAAGTTAAAAGATAAGCTCTGTGAAGCCTTGACTAGCTGAAAAACTCAGTGTGCCAGGATGTTTAGTTACAGTAGATGGTGACACCTTTCTTGCTCGTTGGAAATCATGTGGGGTACTTGGAGATACTGTACCAGGCTCAGAATCTTTAAATAGGGCCTCTGAGAGCTGCTTCTGCTTGGGACCCGGGCTCCAAGCCCATTGGGAAGCAGTTGATGTGGCGATTACTGGTTCATTTGAACCTAAACTTATCATCTGTAATCCACATTTTTCATTCCCTCCTAGGCTTTAGGTCACACTCCTCATTCAGGCTCAAGGCATTTTCCTTGCCCTGTCTCCATCCTGCTAGGGGTCTTTTACCACTTCCAACTGGAATATTGTGCCCTAGTTATGTGCAGGGAGTTTAGAATTAGACCTCAGCTTAAGTCTTGGCTTTCCTACTTACTTTGTGCCCTTGGACAAATTATTGAACTTAGTTCTGAGTTTCAGTTTCTTCATCTGCATAGTGAAACTAATGATAGTATTCATCTCATGGGATTATGGTGTGATATAAATGAAATATTGCAAGAAAGGTCTAGCTCAGTGCCTGCTACATGACAAGAAGTCAGTAAACGGTAAGGGTTATTATGAGAGGTTTGTTAACGGATGAATGAGAGGAGTAGCTTATTTATTTTTAGAGTTTCTTGCTGTCTTTTTTTTTTTTTTTTTTTTTTTTTTTTTTAGTTTTTGTTTGTTTGTTTGTTTTTGAGACAGGGTCTCACTGTCACCCAAGCTGGAGTACAGTGGTGCCATCATGGCTCACTGCAGCCTTGAACTCCTGGGCTCAAGAGATTCTCCCACCTCAGCCTCCCAAGTAGTGTAGGTACCTGCCACCATGCTCAGCTATTTTTTAAATTGTTATTATTTTTAGTAGAGATGGGGTCTTGCTATGTTGCCCAAGCTGGTCTTGAACACCAGAGCTTAAGTAATCCTCCCGCCTTGACCTCCCAAATTCCTGGTATTACAGGCATGAGCCACCACACCTGGCCTATTATTTAGTCTTTAACAGGACACCCAGGAAGTGATGGTATAGTAGAAAGAACACTGGACTTGGATTTAGGAGCTCGAGTTTGACTCTCCGGCTACCTCCTGGACCCCAAGTGACCCTAAGTGAGTCACAGAAACTTTCTGAATTCCCATTTCCGTAATGTAAAAGTGTCTTAAGAATAAAGCCTACCCCATAAAGCTAATCAGTCAAGAAGGCTGAAGGAGCTAATGTATGTGACTGCACTGGGTACTGTACAAGGTGGGGCTCCTCATGAAATTTAAGTGCGATTCAGCATCCAGCAGCAGATCATGGTGTTTTTTTTTCAGGTCCGATGTTTATACAGTTTGTTGGGGGGAGAGCTTTAAGAAAAAGAACACAAGAATATCCTGTGTTTGTACATGTTACAGAACCACGCCACCATGTGAGCACACTGCTGGATGCCCTCTCAGGGCCTTGGAAGGGGTAAGGGAGAAGTGTAGTCTCTATCCATTTCATGGAGGATCTGCTCCTGGGGGGATAGGCCCCTCTGTCTGAGTTTGCTGGAAGTGCTCCATACTCAAAAGGAGACACCCTTTCCACACTGCAAAATAACGATGGTGCTGGAGTCAAGCCTGGGAAAAGTTGAAGGTGCTATAATGATGATGAAGATAACAAATGACTACATGGCTGGATGTGGTTAGGATGAGCACACTGTGTTGCAGAGCCTCCTTTGCAGGTTGGGTTGTGGAGGGGAGGCCTGGGTTTCTTGAATGAGCTCCTTCTCCCCAGGCTGCTCTGTCTCTCAACGAGGCCCACCCTGGCCAGCATTTCCCCAACCACCCACCCCTCAACCCCGGCTCTCCTTGGCCTTCTACTTGCTGGGCTGCCCTTGGGAATCGTGGCTTCCCTGTGCTGTCTGCACTAGTTGCAGTGAGTTTGCCAGAGTCAAGTCTCCTGTCTCCAGCTGCCTGGGAGGCAAAGCCACTGCAGAGTGTGCCTGATATTACCTCCCTTGTTGGGGACATCCTGTGGGCATGCATTTGGTTTACTTGACACGCGTCAGGCGAGATGCGGAGCTTGTCCAGGCAGAAATGTGAGAGCCCTGTGGGCCTGGAGCCCAGGGGTTGCACATAGTAGCTTTGTAGCTCCTACTTCCCTTAGGACTGGAGCGCTATCTTGTTGGACCTGTGGCAGGAGTCAACATGAGTTTGTTCTTTCTTTACACATACACACACATACACACACACACACACACACACAAAACAGATTCTAATCAGCAGAGCAGATTACTTAAAAGAATATCCCCTGATATTTTAGAAGAGAGAAATAAATGAGTTCATAATGTGCTAAATATGCCTGTGGTGTTGATGAAAATGCAGATTCTAGGACCTCATACTCAGACTTCATTGAATCAGAATCTCTGGGGAACGGGACCTGGAATCTGCATGCTTAGCAGACACCTTGGGTTATACTTCTGCTTACCAAAATTAGAGACCTACAGTTCTTGATGCTTTCTTAAAAAGTGTTCAATACACATAACATAAAATTGACCATCTTGCTCATTTTTAAGTGCACAGATTGGTGGCATTACGCACATTCACACTGTGGTGCAACTAAGCTGCAGAACTTTTCATCTGGCAAAACTGAAACTCTGTGCTCATAAAACAACTTTCCATTTCCCCCTTTCCTCACCCCTGGCAACCACCATTCTGCTTTGTGTTTCTGCGAGTTTGACTAACCTAGGTATTCATAGAAGTGGATCATACGGTATTTGTCTTTTTGTGACTGGCTTATTTAGTTTAGCATACTGTCCTCAAGGTTCATGATGTTGTAGCATATTTCAGAATTTCCTTCCTTTTTAAGGCTGAATAATACTCCATTGAATATGTGTACCATGTTTTGTTTATTCATCCATAGATGGATGCTTGAGTTGCTTCTGTCTTTTGGCCATTGTGAATAATGTTGATCTGAACATGGGTCTACAACTCTCTGAGACCCTGATTTAAATTCTTTTGTGCAGATACCCAGAAGTGGAATTGCTGAATCATATGGTAATTCTATTTATAATTTTCTGAGGAACCACCACACTGTTTTCCATAAAATAGTGGCTGTACCATTTTACATTCCCACCAGCAGAGTGCCAAAGTTTCCAGTCTCTTCACATGCTTGTGAACAGTTATTTTGTTTGCATGTTTGTTTGTTTTTGGGTGTAGCCATCGTAATGAGGTGAGATGTGGTTTGGATTTGCATTTCCCTAGTGGCAAGTGATACTGAACATCTTTTTGGGTGGTGGTTGGCTATTCGTGTATTGTCTTTGGAAAGACTTGTTATTCAAGGCATTTGCCCATTTTTAAATTAAGGAATTTGTTTTTGTTGTTGAGTTGTAGGAGTTCTTTATAGATAAACATATTAACTCCTCATCAGATATAAGATTTGCAAATATTTCCTCCCATTCCATAGGTTGCCTTTTCACTCTGTTGATTGCCTTTTGCTGCAAATTCTTGATGCTTTCTACACATTATAACCCTGTAGAAACAATATTATTTGATATTCCGGTTTTGTAGGGATGGAAACTCAGGCCCAGTTTAGTTTAACTTGCCTAAGGTTATGCAGTAAGTCTCAGAGCTGGGATTCAAGCTCAGGTCCCTTGGACTCCAAAAATGCACCCCTTCCATTCCTCTGCTCTGCCTGCCATTCCACCCTTGAAGCTAACAGCATAAGGAGGCCCCATGGAGGTGTGAAGGAAGGGGCTTTGGTTGGAGAAATGTTCAGTTGCAGGCGGGGAAGCATGAACGGAAGGCCTGGGAATCTCTTCCGTTAGACCACTGGGGTGCCCCTTCCTGTAGCTCAACATCATTGCTTAGATCTTAGAAACAGCAGAGAAGTGCAGACAGGTTTTTTAGTTCAGTTTGATTGTGTTTTGTTTATTTGTTTTCTTAAGCATTTTATAAGCTTGTTTCAGAGCCCATCTGCTCCTCGCAGTTCCCCGAGCAGTCCCTGTGTGTTCACACCACGGTGCCTTTGTTGAGGCTGTGTCTTCTGCTTGCAAGACTTTCACCACTCCACACACCCCCATCTTTCAGGGAGGCCAGTTCTTTGCTCACCTCTCCCTGCCTGACCAGGCAAAAGGAAGAGTCCCCTCCTTTGCAGTCCCTTTCTCTTGGGATATTTCCCACAGCCCGTGAGCTCCGTGTCTTATTCATTGCTCTATCACCCAGCACTGTGGAGCTTCTCCTTGGCTGTGCGCTCTCCAGTCTCAGTCCCAGCCTGAACCAATTAAATGAGAACCGAGGATAGGGAATGGGAAAGCTGTGCTTCTACAAGCCCGCCAGGGCATTCTTCCTGCAGCCAGCCTAGATACCCATTGGCCCCTGACAGGCCCACATCCAGCCTGGCTGCACTGAGTTAGATCTAAATCTGGAATCCCCTGGAAGTGCTGCAGTCCCTTCCCCCCTCCTCTGCAAGTGGCTAACGTCTAGGGTCATGGTGTGTGTCCTGCATGGAGGCATTAGTGACCCCAGACCCCAGGCTTTCATTGGAAGGGGTCTGACAGTTCTGCTATTCCCCCACCCCTTTATGTGCCCTCGCCTCTTTCTGTGCCCTCCTTAATCCAGTGAAACTTGGCAATTTTGAGAGGATAGGAATTTTGTTTGTTTATCCTTCCTCATTCATTCATAATCCATTTATTGAGCACCCACTGTGAGGTGGGCATTGTGGTGGACATAACACACCTTTGAGTAACTTATGGTCTGCTAGGGAAAGCGTGTTCTAGCCTTCTGAGAGGCAAGGCTGTGTGTTTGTGTACGTGTGCATGAGTGCATGTATGTACATACGTGTGCTAAGACTACATGCTTGGATGATGTCAGGATTCTGAGTGGTGGCACCTGTCTGGCTGGGCAATTGGAGGAGGTTTGAGGGGAATGGAAGATGTGACCCTGTTTGTTTTTTTTTTTTTGAGACAGACTCTCACTCTGTCACCTAGGCTGGAGTGCAGTGGCTCGATCTTGGCTCACTGCAACCTCTGCCTCCCAGGTTCAAGCGATTTTTCTGCCTCAGCCTCCCAAGTAGCTGGGACTACAGGTACACACCACCATGCCTGGCTAAGTTTTGTATTTTTAGTAAAGACAGGATTTCACCATATTGGTCAGGCTGGTCTCGAACTCCTGACCTTGTGATCCATCCACCTTGGACTCCCAAGGTGCTGGGAATACAGGTGTGAGCCACTGCATCTGGCTGTGACCTTGATTTTATTTATTTACTTATTTATTTATTTTTTTGAGATGGGGTCTGGCTCTGTTACCCAGGCTGGAGTGCAGTGGCACCATCTCGGCTCACTGCAACCTCCTCCTCCTGGGTTCAAGTGATGCTTGTGCCTCACCCTCTCGAGTAGCTGGGATTACAGGCACTCACAACCACAACCAGCTAATTTTTGTATTTTTAGTAGAGACGAGGTTTCACCACGTTGGCCAGGCTGTTCTCAAACTCCTGACCTCGTGATCTGCCTGCCTAGGCCTCTCAAAGTGCTGGGATTACAGGCGTGAGCCACCGTGCCCATGCATGACCCTGGTTTTAAATGGTGGGGTAGGTGTCTGCAGAGGAGGAACCTGGTGCTCTTCGCTGAACTGTCAAGAAGAAGGAGGGGGAGACTGGAGGGCTGATTCTGAGGCTTTTCTCCATGGAAGATTACCTTTAGATTCATTTCATCCATTCATTCATTCTTTTCTCCATGGAAGATTACCGTTAGGTTCATTTCATCTATCCATTCATTCATTCATTCATCAAATACCTGATGAGTACCTGCTCTCTTGTACTTAAATTTTGGACTGTAGACCAGCTGTTTTAGTGTCAGCTGGGAGCTTGTTAGAAATGCATGTTCTTAGACCAGCTCAGGCCTACTGAATCTGTATCTCAGGGGGTGGGGTTCAGGAATGTCTGTTTTCACAACCTCTCCTGGTGATTTTTGCACATGCTAAAGTTGGATAACTCCCACTCCAGAATGTGGACTTTCCATCTCATTATTGTAGCCCAGTGCTTAGCCAAAGTGGCTCCGTACTCATTTGTGGACTCACTGTTCACACGCCAGGCCCCCGTAGGGACCGGGAATGTGGGAGGATGCTTCAGGGGGAAGATGGCAAGGTCAGCCGAATTTGAAGTATTCCTGAGCCATGTGGGCAAAGACACCACACAGACACCTCTGAGTCTAAGGAGAAAAGCCTGGCTTGGAGGTATTTTGGAAGTCATTAGCATATGGGTAGAATGATTAGATGACCAAATGTATGAAAAAAAAAATTCTCAAGACCCATGTGAAAGTCCGAGAGGGGTGTGGTGGCCTGGCTGGCCTGAAGACAGGTATTCTGATGATTCTGGCAGGGGCCCCCATTTGCCTGGCACTGAGATGATGTTAAGTGTTTTTACTCTGTGAGCACTGCGCCCCTCAGGGCAAGCTGTGACTCCTATCACCAAACACTCAGGAACCATTGCTTTTGCGGCCCTGGGGATGGTTTCATTTGTAGGCATCTGCCTTCTGTTAGGGTCCTTTTTTTTCCTTCTCTACAGGGGACAATATGATACTATCCAGCAAGACCTGATGGGAGTGGACACGGACTACCCTCATTTGCAGTAATCATGGGCAAGCAGGTGGTACCCACAGTGTACTAGAGAATGCCCTACCCTCGAGTGATGTTCCCTGGTTTGCGCAGAGTCAGGCCTGTAAGGGGCGGGGCTTTGGCCAGGACAGTGCTATAGAACTTGATCCTGGATTTATTTTTGGAAAGTGAATCCTGGAACCTACCATTGCATAAGGGTTGCAGCAATCTGAACCCTAGTCCTGCCTCATGTGGTTTATGCAAAATCCATGTTTGGTAATCAAATGGTTAATAGAAATCTAAGCATAGGGCAGATTGAATAGACATGTGCATACACTGGATTCTTCTGTTGCAGGGAAGAGGAAATGCTCACAATTGTTAGTTCCCTAGCTGGAAAATTATTTGCGATCTAGGAGAGCTTAGAAAAATATTTACCTTAGTTGCCCAACAACTTAGCAGTCCTTCTAGCAGCCAGTGACTTGTTGCCACCTGACTATGTCCAGCAGCATTTGTCAGAGTGATTTGACGCTGACTGGTCAGCAGGTAATCTGTCTAAAGTTCAGAAGGTGTCAGGATGCCATCCTGAAGCTCCACAGTGACAGCCTCTCAAGTCTGTGCACTGTCCCCCACAGGTGACCCCAAAGCCAGCTGCCCATTTAACTGGGCACGGCATGGACACTGGCCCCAGCTCTCAGCCTTCTGAGGAGGTAGGTCTCTGCACCTTTCTGTAAGGAGGTGGTTGGGTTTGTGTGTGTGGTGTTCATTGGTGAGGCCTGGCCACAGGTTCCCTCCTTGGGGACAGGCAGTCGCTTGCCTGTCCTTCTGACCCTTGCTTGCAATTTGCCAGCAGAAAGGTGTCAGTAATCCTGGGGCACCAGAGGTGGGCATGGATTCTTACAGACCATTGCTGCTGCTGGGAGACAGGCAAAGACCCTCTCTATGAAGGCCAGAGCAGCAGCTTTTACTGGGGGACAACCCATTTCCAGTAGCCACCTGCTCTTGTGGCGTTTCCCACGGCGAATGAAATGTTTATTCTTTTCCCTTCCTCAGCCCTGGAAGCTGGTAGATGTGAGCAGGCAGTTTTTGTCTTTGGTGCCCTTGACTTTGGATTTCAAGCAAGCTGATCACAAGTTTGCCCTTCTGTAGGGATGCAATTAAGCCACGGTTTTTGTCATTTCAATTACAGTAGCCCAATTTAGCCTGCCCCCCTTTAATACTTCGAAATTACTCTCCTCAAAAGTTGTATGCCAGTCATGCTTTCAGCCCTGACCAGCAGTGCTCGCTGGCGCCACTTCTGAGCCGGCCTCACCACGGCAGGAGGCCGAGATGGCAGGAGGCTGGAACGTGGGCCCACTGCCCACAGCACCTCCTTTGAAGGCAGCGCCCCCTGCCCCCTGCAGTTGTTGCTCCCTGAAAGCACTTTAAACTCCTCAGCCCACATCCCGCCGCTGGAAGGGCCTCGGTGGAGAGAGGTCTGAGCTTTGTTAGTTGCGTTTTGATTTCAGTACAGGAGTTGATAAAACGAGATAAACCCCAGGCTCAGGAGGGCCGTAGAAATTAAACAGAGATGATATCAAAGTTCCCCTGAGTTTTCAACTGTGATACAGTAGCTCAGTTTTCTCCCAGACTGGGGCCGGGAGGCACGCCTTTGATTCCGAAACAATGTTCAGCATCAGTTAAGCCCAGCACTGCTGACTTTCAGGGATTAAGCACACTGTTGTAGTAATTCTTTGATCAGCTACAAGGGAGCAGTGTGCCGTCTGTATGAAGGGTCTTTATAGTTAAAGTTCATTTCTCCGTGAACCTGGGATGACAGTCTTGTGCTAGGTGCTGCAGTGACGGGAGATGGGGCCTCCCCAAGCGCTATCTGCAGCACTGCAGGCGGAAGCTGGAAGCAAGCTTGCTCTTGGCTTTGTTGTGTGGTTTGTATGGTGCTCTCTGAGTATGGCATGGTGGAAAAAATCCTCTTGGCTTAGAAAACACTTCACCTTAACCCTCCCCAGCTTTCCCATTCCATATACATGTGGGCATATGTGCATACGTGAATGTGTATGTGCACACACACACACACACACACACACACGCTACTCTCCTGCCTTGCAGAGGAAGCCTCTCAGGAGCAGACAACACTGCCTGAACCGAGGCTCTGCAGTCCCCAGCCTTGCAAGAAATGATCTTGCAGAGGCTGTATGCCCGCTCAGGGGAGAGGTCAGAATGGAACCGTCTGGGACCTGATGACCTTCGAGGTGAAAGTAAGAGGACCTGCTCAAGGTCCAGTTTGAGTTTCTGGCATCCCACCACCTTTATTCCTTACCCAGCATGTATTGAGAATAGACTTAGATTGGCCCAATCCTATAGTTCTGCAAAATCTCAACATTTGTCTTGTCATCCAAAACACTGGGTCAACTTTGGAGGTTCCCTATAGAGACCTTCCTTGCAGCCACAGCTGAGATGGCACAAGTTATGGCACAAGTTTCCCCATCTTGCTTCCCCCTCCTCCCGATTGGCCCTGCAACTTCCAGTTGGATATGGAGCCCCTGTGAGCTGTCAATCCTGCTCGAACCGTGCCATAGATCAACCTATTCCCTCCTGTGCGGTGCTCGGATCTCCCTCATTAGGCCTAAATTTACCTCCATCCTACACAAACATGGCCTTAGCTCATTTTTATTGTTGTAAATTATTTATGAGGGGAATGTTGAATCTTGAAACTGAGGTGCGAGGAAAATTAATCCCATGCTACTTTTATCCTTCTGTACTTTTTCCCCCTTGCTTGACTTATTGAGCTGTGGCTAGAGAAAGAAAAGCTTTGGCATTTTAAAATATAATTAGTGTTGAAACTGCTTTCTCAATTGGATGCCTTTCTGCCTAGTACAATGATAAACAGACCAGACCCAGGGAGGAAGACCAGCCGTCCCACTCCTGGGAGGTGACCCAGCCACCTACCAGGTTTGATGTGAGCTTCAACTGGGAAGGAGCCTGAGAAAGCTTCTTGAGAGCTGCAAAGCACTGTCCAAATGCTACAGACCTGTTAGTGTGTTTTGTGGGCAGTTTGGACTGTGAGATACAGATGGATGCTGGATGAGGAGCTGTTGATACAACCTGGGGTTGTTGCAAGTAGGCCTCAGGATTTGATGTGAGAGGGCCCGCATGAATGGCCTCCTCGAGTCCTCAGCCGCGGGGCCATCCTTCCTGGCTTGAGGCTCCGCGGCCTGGGAAACGTGGAGCACTAGTTAATAAATGGCCTTTTGTTAGGAAGGTCAATTGAAGTGCCGGTAGAGACGCCTTTAAGAGTAATTTGCAGTCAGAAAATATGTAATTCAGGGCAAGCGGCTTTGAGTGATGGCCCCTGCCATGGATATCTTGGGCGTTTCTCATTAAAAGCTGCCTTGGTTGGTGATGGCGCTTCCTCCATGAGTCGGCCGCAGCGCGCGCAGCCCGGAGCCATTTGTCCATATTTCACAAAGGCCGCCTTCGTCCGGGGCACAGCAGCTGGGGGGAAGGAGAGAGAACGGCGGGCGTTGAAGATGCTCTGCTAGCAGCTCTGCGAGGAGCAGCTCTGCGGGGCCCTTTGGCAAGCCAGGCCCAGCCAGGTCCTTTGTCTGCCTCAGCCGGGGGCCGTCCGCAGCCATCTTTGAACCTTCTCCTGGGCCGCCGCAGGGCATTGTGGGAGCAGCATGGCTTCTTCCAGGGCCTGGTGACCCTCCCTCCTGCTGTTGAGAGCGGGCTCCAAGCAGAGGGCCATTGTCATCATCGTACCGGGGAGGTACGATGTGACCAGGGGTTGTGGCAATGAATCCACCAGCAAATAGGATATTGCTTATTCATGCTTACCCCCACTTCCCTCTCTGTTCTCCTTTTTCTTTGTCCCTTTCTTTTCTCTCTCTCTGATAGTAGAGTCCATACTATCTTTAAAAAAAAAAAAAAAAAAAACTTACCTCACATGTTCTTTATTAAATTCACAGCGTGATATTTTAGCACTGGCAGAATTCGTACATTCTGTTAATGAGTTGTTAATTGCAAAGCATTCTTGGTAACCAACAGCAGGTACCAATATTTTGCAAACTGCAGCAATGTTATTTTCATGTTACCAATACTACGGGATTTTTCAAGTACTGAGCCCTTTTGATCAGTGCCTGCTCTGGATCTGCAGGTGCAGATATTTAATTCTAAACCTTTATTGGGGACATGCATGTGTATTCACTCAATAAATATTTACTTAATGCCTACTGTGTGCAGGAAGCACTAAGCCCTGTGTTTTATGCAGATAAACCTGCCTGGTATATGAAACTTGAAAATAGAAAATGATACAGTGATGCAGTGTGATACCCCCTGCCCTGGCTGTTTAGAAGCTTATTTTCAGAAGAATTAGGTAAAGCATAACTTTGTTAAGCTTTTGTTGTAAACAGAAGAGAACTGCAGCTGTGCCAGGCACTTCCTAGCCTTGATGGAGGACTCAGCTCCATTGCACTGACAAGTCTGTTTCCGGAGCTTTTTGTGGGTTCCACTGACTTCATGGAGACTTGCATATGGCATTTTGATTGTTCCTATTTAGGAGGCTGCAGTCATTTTTAATGGCCTCTGCCTTTTCTAATTCTAGGCTAGAAGCAAGAATATTCCTCCTGCCTGCTTAGTGAGGTAGGGTGTTTGGTTTGTGTTAGAAGCAGTAACCAGCCTTGAGAGATCTGGCAGACCTACAGCCAGTGGAGTTTAATTGCTGCAGAAGGAGGTGGAATTTGACTTGCTCTTTTTCACTGCTTGTCATTTTAAAAGTACTTAGGTTCATTTACATATGGTGTTGTCTCTCTTATTTGCTTTCTGGTGCACTGCCACTCCAGCTGCCCAGACCCAGTGCTCTCTATATTCTACCTGTCTCCTCTGTTCACATCAAGAGGCAGTCAGCAGCAAATAATAATTCCATTTTCCCTCCCTTTCTCTCAAAGTGCCCAGCAAGACTTATGATCATTGTTACTATTTGGCTTTGAGTAAGTGCCCACATGACCCAAGGGTAAAACACAACAAAGGGATCTGCCAGTCCCCTAGGGAGTCACGCCTATCACATTTCTGACCAGTTACCTGGACTTGTATGTCCCACACCCCACCAGTCTTATGTGCTTTTTTGAGCGCCTACTGTGTACCAGGGACCTCTCCAGACCTTTCGTTTACATCTACTCTCTTTGACTCTCTTGGTCCTCACAGCACCTCTGCAAGGGTCAGTATCATGACCTCGTTTTATAGCTGAGAAAATGAAGGGTCCATGAGGTTAAATTGCTTACTCAAAGTCACCAGCTAGTCAGTCATGGAGCCGGGAGTCCAACACCATTCCTTCACCCAAGCCCAGAACTCTTATTTCTGTGTTTACAACATTCTTTGCTTCTTTGCAAAGCTGTGCCTGCTGAAGGCCTAACCTTGGCTGGGGGTTTGGAAGTCTAGGCCTCCATAGGAGAGATTGCAAGGGAGAGAGAGGAAAGGTGTTGTTAGGCTTAGCCATGTCTGACGTGTCTTCAGAGCAGGTGCTGGTATGTGTTCAGAAATCAAGCAGCTGGATGGCGGAGTTAAGAATGATGTGCTCTTGAGTTTGAGTCAAACTTACCTCCTGAGAGTAGAGACAAGCTCTCATGTTAGCTCAGTGTTCAAAGCTAACTTGAGAAGAGTGGGGACCAGTGGTGATTTGAATTCTTGACCTAGGGAGAGAGTCACATAGGGTCAGGACTCATTCAACTAGTTCAGGTATGTGAACCTCAGGGTATTTGCCCCAAGATTCTGGTTCTGTCTGTTTGAGACTTTATATTATTCACGTAAATGCTATGTTTGAATTTTGTGCTTTCTTTTTCCTTTGCTGAACCAGGACCAGTCCACCATGCCTGAAGTCAAAGACCTCTCAGAAGCCTTGCCAGAAACATCAATGGATCCCATCACAGGAGTCGGGGTGGTGGCTTCTCGGAACCGAGCCCCGACAGGCTATGACGTAGTAAGTCAAGATACTAGTTTGTACATTTTGCTCATTGATTCTACAAGTATTTATCTCCTGTGTCCAAGACCCTCTGACCCTTGCGTGTAAGATGTGCTTCTTCCCTCTAGGAACTTAATCAAGGGAGGGTCTGGAGAGCATCCTGGTTTGGGCATTAGAAGACCTGAGCCCATCTGGGCCATTTCCTGGCCTTGACCACCTCTATGATGGTCATTTTCACCTTCTGTAAGATTAAGGAGTTAGATTCATTGATTTTCAACTTCTGGTTGTGACATTTCATGAAAAGGATCCAGAGTCTATGAACGACTCCTGGTGGTTGTCATGTATTGTCATGCATGTGTAAATATTGTAAAGGCATTGTCCTACATCTGTGTGGCTCTTTACAGTTTAAAACATTTCCTACCTGTGAACTCATTTAGCTCTCATGGGCTTTTGGAAGGCTGGGAGGGCAAGTAGCTGTATCGCCTCTTTGCTGATTAGGAGAACCCAAGCTCTGAGAAATGAAGTAACAGAGTCCCGGTCTTTGGATACGGTGAATCATCAGGACCAGACTCCCTCCAAGTCCAGCGCTGTGGCTGAGCACACCACCACAATTTAGTGGAGAACTTTCCTTGTTTTTCAGCAGACATCTGTGCAGGTGTTCAGTAGTCCTGATGATTGGAACTGGTTATTTTGTTGTTATGGTAGGTAAATTCTGCTTCACCTGTAAAATTCTGATTACAAAGTACAGAGGAACATTATGAAGGTTTAATTAACAATGGATATTTTCATGTGTTCTGAGATTCTAAGGTGGTCTTAGGTTTACTTTCCTCACTTTGTGACATTTTGTGTTTATTAACTGAAAATGTGTACCAAGAGTACATAAGAGTGAAAGAACATGAGTCTCATTAGCCAACACTGAAAACCTCCCACAGCAATTAGAATAGTGTCTGATGTCCTGCAGTGAGGAGGATGCGATGCCTGGCCCAGTAGAAGATGCCCCAAGGCAGCGTTTCCCAACTTCGGCACTGTTGACATTTCAGGCAAGACAATCAGATAATTCTTTGTGCTATCCTGTGCTTCATAGGATGTTAAGCAGCATTCCTGGCCTCTCCTTAGTGAATACCAGTAGCACCTGTCCCTCCTCCCCCAGTGGTGACAACCCAGAATGTCTCCAGACATAGCCAGATGTCTCCAGGAGCAGGGGCTGGCTGGGCAGAATCAGCCCCCTTTGAGAACTGCAGTGGTCAAGGCAGATCTGTACTGGGTCAGCCAGTGCTGTGTCCGGGTAAGGAAGGAGGAGCCTGTCCAAATGCTACACATCCCTTTCCAACTGTTTGAAAGCTCATAAACATTTTAAAAGTGAAAAAGTGAAGGAATCTTTTTTTTTTTTTTTGAGACGGAGTCTCGCTCTGCCTCCCAGGCTGGAGTGCTGTGGCCGGATCTCAGCTCACTGCAAGCTCCGTCTCCCGGGTTTACGCCATTCTCCTGTCTCAGCCTCCCGAGCAGCTGGGACTACAGGCGCCCGCCACCTCGCCCGGCTAATTTTTTTGTATTTTTTTAGTAGAGACGGGGTTTCACCGTGTTAGCCAGGATGGTCTCGATCTCCTGACCTCGTGATCTGCCCGTCTCGGCCTCCCAAAGTGCTGGGATTACAGGCTTGAGCCACCGCGCCCGGCCAGGAATCTTTTCTGACAAACATTTGAATCTTACCTGCTGCTTGACTTCAAAGCACAATTTGAATGTATAACTTTCCATAAAATAGAATCATTAGGTATGGCTTTGTGCCACGAAACTCTGGGGGAAGCTAATAAAAATGTTCCTGATTTGAGAAGCCAAAGTGTCTTTTGATGAATTAGGGATGAAGCAGCAAGTCATGAATCAAGGCAGGGACTGGGAGTTCCCGCTGTGGGAGAGGACAGGCTCAGGGGTCACTCTCCTAGGAGGGCTCGCAGGGAGCTTGAGCCCAGGGCAGGGGTCTCCCCATCTGCCCATGCCCTCTTTTGTTGATCTGTATCTTTAGCATTCTGTTTGTACCTTTAGGGTCATCCTGCTTGCTTGGCTAGTGGGTGGCAGATGGCCTTTGATAGTTTGGTTTTCTGGAAGTCTTGGTTAGTCTGACAGTAGCAGAATCTATCCCTATCATTTTCTCCTAACATCTAGCTCAGGGCAGAAGAGCGCAGTGTCAAATGAGTAAAATTAATAAGCACATTTCATGATTGTGCTGTGCCGTGCATTTTAGTGGGAGGTGAGCAGGGCAAGGGGCTTGAGCTCATCCGCCCGGTAATTACCCAGCTCTGCACGGCCGAGGTAGAGACTGCTCGGGCTCCCTCTGAAAGCCCTAACAGGGAGAGAGGTGGGAGTCCCCTTTTGGTGCTGGCCTCTGGACTGTGTGCAGACAAGCGTCTCGTTCCCCAGAGGTCTGGCCCCAAGTTCAAGGAAGGCGGGGAGGGCATGGTGAGAAGAGAGACTTCTCATTCCTTTTATCTGGAGTTTCATATTAAGTCAACATCCAAACCAAAGTGCAAGGCGCTCTGTGGTGGCTAGGCTGCAGAGATGCTTAGACAGAACTCCAGCAGATGAGGAAGCCCTGCTGCGGATTGGGCCAAGACCTCTCTGTCTGTTGTAGCTGCTGTAGGATTAATTTCTCCCTGCACACAGAGCCCGTTAAGTACTGCTACCATGTAGCCCTGCGAGTTAGGCACCAGATGGACTCGTGACCCTGAGTAGCACAACTGCTTTAAAATGAGTTTAGGTCCCATCGCTGCTCGAGGTAAAAGGTGCCAAATGTTCATTTATAAAAATTTAATTCAATAACTTCCCTTCTCTCTGGGTCAGGGGAGCCTTCTTAGGCTAGGGGGCTGGGGATTATATGCTAAACTTCTCAATTTATTGTTCCAATGTCTGCAGTCCTCTCTGAAAGAGCCTCCCTTTTCTGTTCTGCACCCACACTATCTGGGAGTGACTGGTGCTTCTCTCCCCTTGCAGTCAGAGTTGAGGTGAGTCTCGTGCGTCTTCGTGATGCCACGTGCCCGGAGTAGTGACTCTATGTCATAGATGACTAGTGTTTGCCAAAGATAGTGCATGCGGTTTTATCCTGTGTGGATGGTCAGTTTTCAAAGAATTGTAATGCTGTAAGAAGCACTTCCTGCTACAATGCCTGTATGCAGAATGTAACCTTTGATTGATAAGCCACTCTGGGATGTTGCAGTGTCTGCGGGGCATCAAGCTAGACATTACTGAGAATCATTGTTGGGTGTGTTTCCAGCGATATACATTTTACCTTTCACCCACATTCCTTTGCCTTTCTAAATAAATGCTTATGGCCAGGCGTGGTGGCTCATGCCTGTAATCCCTGCAATTTGGGAGGCCAAGGTGGGCAGATCACTTGAGGTCAGGAGTTCAAGACCAGCCTAGCGAACATGGTGAAACTCCATCTCTACTAAAAATACAAAAAAATTAGCTGGGCGTGGTGGTACGTGCCTGTAATCCCAGCTACTCATGAGACTGAGGCAGGACACTCGATTGAACCCAGAAGGCGGAGGTTGCAGTGAACCAAGATTGTGCCACTGCGCTCCAGCCTGGGCAACAGAGTGAAACTCTGTCTCTGAATAAATAAATAAATGAATAAATAAATGCCTACAACTCAGAGACTGAAGCTGCAACACTATATTTATGAGATGACTCTTTCTCTGTAAAGGACATGTCTTCCTTTCCTTGAAAATATACTTTTCTTGGTTAAAAAAAAAAAAAAAAAAAGTTGGCAACATAGAGAAAGTGAGACGAATCAAACACTCCAGAACATTTTAATTTTAAATTGTTTATCTATCCACCCCATTTTTTGAGTACCTACTATGTGCCAGCTAGGAGCTGGGGAAACAGCGATGAGCAAAACACACACAGCTCTGCCTTCATGAAGCACACAGTCTGGAGAGGAAGACAGGCAATGATGGTTGCAAATAAATAAAAGATGAAACTGGGGGTAAGTGCTTTGAAGGGAAGTCCTTATAGATGATTTATCTTTCAGATCTAGCTTTCCAGATAATTCTGACAGCATGAACCCCTTGCACCCTACTTCTAAAAATCACGGATCATTCCCTTCCTTCCATACCTGGAAGCCTGCTAGGTGTTGGAGCCTTTCCCAGGAGACCACCTCGAAGATGCTCACCGTTCTTCAGCGCCAGCTTTCTCACCTGCCACCACATGGCTCCTTTTTAGTTGGTGACATCTGCGAGGTTGTCCCATGGCTGGGTTCAGCTCCCTGCCCACCTGGCAGCTGCTGCTCTGGCCTTTTTGGCCTGTGCAGGGGTTGGATGCCGCTCTCCCTGCATCTCCCCCTCCTCTGTGACCCTCCATGGTGTCTTAGTCCATTTATGCTGCTATAACACAATCCCTAAGACTGAGTAGTTTATAAAGAGTAGGATTTATTTCTTACAAGTCTGGAGGCTGGGAAATCTAAGGTGAAGGGCCTGCATCTGGCAAGTGCCTCATTGCTGCATCATCCCATGGTGGAAGGCAGAGGGGCAAGAAAGGGAGAGTGAGCAGGAGGGGACCACACACATCCTTTAATCAGGAACCCACTCCCGGGATAAGACTGTTAATCTACTCATGAGGACAGAACCCTCAGGACCTAATCACTTCTTACAGGTCCCATCTTTCAACACTGTTGTATGGGGGATAAAGTCTCTAGCACGTGAACACTGGGGGCACATTGAAAGCGTAGCACATGGCTTCCCATAGAACAGCTGAGACCAAACTTACTTTTAATGAGAACTTTCTGGGACTTTGGGGGATAATGGGAATGAGATATTAAAACTCAGAGGATCTTGACAGCTGTGGTGGGGGTCCAGATCCATGCTCAGACCTCTTCCTAGTCAGCCCTCTATCTTGCTGTTGGCTGACTTCATCTTGCCTACCTCAGAAAAGCGTTGCGAGCTGCCAGGCTAAACTGTGTCCTGGTCTCAGAGAGACTAGGAGATATTTTATTCTTTTTCCTCACAATTTAAGACCTCCTCCATTCTCTTCTTAAGAAATCCCACCCAACCCATGGGAGTCTTTCCTGGCAAAGTAACCCTGAAGTGACAGATCAACCTCAGGCTCCATGACTCTTTCTGAAAGTCCAGGTAAGGGATTCCCAAGCTTTAGTGGGCCTCAGTCCCCTGGAGGGCCCTGCATCAGAGTTCCTGCCTGAAGGTGCTTTCCACCCTCGGGCATCTCTAGAAGAGCAAAGGCCTGATGATAATAAGCGTAGGTTTCAGTGGCAGGCAAGGAGCCACTCCCCAGGAGGTCTCTCTGATAACCACATATAGGATAAAAATCCAAATTCTTTGATATGGCTTTCATGATTTCATTGTATCTTACAGTTTCACTTCCTTCTACTCATCCTTTCTCCAGCCCTATTGAACGGCTCACTTTCTCACATCCAGAATAAGCAGGAACTTTGTACCATTGTACCTTTAAACCTTCTTCATATTTCTGAAATGCCTATACCCAGCCCCCCAACTTTTAAGTAAAATTTTTCTCATCCTTAAAACCCAGATTACATAGCCCCTTAGTGAAACTTTTTCTGACCGTTGCTCATTCATTTATTTGCTCATTGGTTTCACAAATGTTTATTGGCCACTTAGCTATTGTCCAAGGCACTGGAAATCCAGTATTCTGAGAAGGCCGGGCTCCATCAAGTGAGAGGTGAGAGACGAGGATGGGCAAGTGGGTGAGACCGGATCATAGCCGCTAAGGAGTTTGCTATTATTCTGAGGGTGGTGGGAGTGATTGGGAGATTTTAAGAAAAAAGAGGCTCTTAGCCAGATTCGTGTTTTCCAAAGATCACTTGGTTGGTACGGAAAACAGTTCGGGGGAGGATAAGCAGTGAGGCAGGTGGGCGTGTGTGGAGGCTGTGAATTTGTGCAGAGTGAGAGCTAGAGCCTGTGCCAGGCTATTGACAGTGGACACGTGAAGCGGTACATGGATCCTGGGACTGTGGGAACTTGGGACATGGGAACCCAAATACGTATATTCTTTGATGGCAAGAATGGGTTGAATGTTGGGAGTCGGGGGAGTGGGGAGGAAAGGGAAGGATGAGAGTGCCACAGGGTGTCTTGCTGGCCATGGGTAGATGCTGGTGTTCTCTGCTGGGACAGGAATGGAGACAGCCAGGTCGGGTGGAGGCAGGAGGGAGACTCTTGGGTCAGTTTTGAACACCTTGAGTTTGAGCTGCTTGTATGACTCTAGCGGAGCCCTAGGACCGAAGGTCTGGAGAGGGATCTGGGCACCATCCTCATATAGCAAGGACCGTGGGCATAACTGGGCTTGTCTAGGGAGGGTTGTGGGACTAGAAGAGAGGTTGTGCCATTTCAGACTCCACTACCGTGGAGGGTCACTGGTTAAGGATGGGCAGAGGAGGAGGCACTCAAAAGGGGACTAAGTCTGAGCATCCAGAGAGGTAGGTGGAAAATTAAAGAAAACTAAGAGGAAAAGTGTATTTCTGTAAGAAGGTGTGGTGAGTAATTTTCAAAGTTGCCAAAGTGAAAGGAGCCTGAAGGGTGTCCATTGGGTTTAATGCAAGGAGATGGTTGTGAACTTGGTGGCAAGCTCAGAAGCAAGGATAGAGTGGACCTGCAAGGTAAGTGGGAGGTGCCAACTAGAGGTTGAGAGTGCAGATGACGTTTGAAGAGGAGAGGCCAGGGCATAGCGGGAGCTAGAGGATGCCATGACCCCAGGAGCCTTTTCTCCCTTTGTTAAAGGTAGGAAAGTGTTCAGTGTGTCTAGTTGCTGATGGGAAGGAACCAACAGAAAGGGAGGGGTGTAGACATAGGAGAGAGGACTGGCTGATGAAGCAGGGCCCATGAGGGGGCAGAGGAGTTGGGATCCAGAGCCCAGTCAGAGAGGGGCACCGGGTCATGTTTCTTTAGCCTTTGCCCCGTCCTGCCCCTGCGCGCTGGGAAGCCAGCTTTGGGCTCGGCCTGTGCGGGCAGCACATGGGCCAGCTGCCCTGAAAGTCTCCACTTCCCCGTTTTTGCTGCTCCTCCCTCCCCCTATGTCTCTTTCTCTCAACACTATTTCTGAAACTAATTAGACAAAAGAACCTTTTTTAAAAAACAACTGGACCTTTATAATTTATATATGCCCAAAATGTAATAGGAATTTTCTGAATAATTGGAGTTTCAAATGCTTGAACGCAAATATGAGGGACTATGGGGATCCTAGGAGAGGTCAGCTTCTCTCTGGGCCAGTGGGCTGGGTATAGGGAACATAGGGAGGGATAAGTTTAAAATCCCAAACCTCCAAACGAGGTCCTATTCTTTTACTTACTAAAGTAAGAGAAGGAAAAAGAATCTCAGTGGTGATACAAGTTCAAACAAGCTTGCATTTTTATATAGTGCTCAAGGAATTTTTAAAAATCACATTATGAAAAGCATGTGAAGATGGCAACTATATCTTGTTAAAAACATATGGCAGATATCAAGTGAAAATGTGGGACATTGGCATATCCCATCTGAGCACAGCTGTCACATGGATTTTCAGAAAGCCGAACCTGTGGTGGGGGGCTTTTCGGGGGGCAGGAAAATTGCCCTCTTTCCCCATGGGCTGGAGGACAGCGGCAGCCCAAAGCCTCAGGCAGTTGCCCCTCCTGGAACTCTGCCTCCATGAAGCGAATGAGGAAACAAGGGCGGCAGCTTGTTCCGGCTGTCCTGGCTTCCTGAGCACAGAGCTTTGCTATCATGGGGCTACTGACTGCAGAAATAACCACAGACTTTGAGTCCTGCCACACAGATTGGTTTATTTTCAGAACCAGAGCTTGTTTTGATAAAAGGCACCAGGTGTTCCTCCTTTTTGTTTTGTTAGAAAATACATTAAGCTGAGATTTACTGAAAATGCAGAAAGTGGTTTTGTAACTAGCCCTGGGCCTTTGTTCCCTGTGGCCTGGATTAGCAAACCTCTTTTAAGGTCCTTCGCTCCACATTCCCCTTTGTCCTGCCACACCCTGGCCCCAAGGGAGCAGAGCTGCGGTCTGAGAGGATGCACGTGGCACACCTAGCACAGTGCTGGCATCCAGGAGGTGTGCAGGAAGCAAACATCAGCTGTCATTAGGTGATCCCATTAGAAATAGTGGCCTAAAGCACCTGGTTGCAGAGGAGCTGGTCTTTTCTTCTTCTAGGCTTCCCTTCCCTGCCAACCGTGAATTTTTTTTTTGACCCAAAGTTCCCACTAATGACTTGTTCCGTAGTTGATTCATTTGGAAAGTGGTAGGGAACAGTCAGTGTTCTGGTACTTCCTTTTGTTCGCTAAAACTTCCTAATTCCCTATTTAAAAAGCCTTCTAACAATGAAATGCCAATTAATTGGATTGATGAAAAAAGATGAGGCGCTTGCTTTAATTTTTCTTTCATTTTTTTTTTTTCAGTTAAACTTTTTATTTTGAGAGAATGGTAGACTCATATGCGGGTGTAAGAAGTACTACAGAGAGATCCTGTTTACCCCGAGTGGTAACATCTTGCAGACTAGTACAATGCCACAACTACGATACTAACATTAATACAGTCAAGATACAGAACATTTGTTTTAAAATGTACCCAGGTTTTTGTTTTTATTCAGATATGATGTGGCCAATAAATTAGGAGAGGATTGCCACTGGAAAGATTATTACTCACAGTTCCCAAGAGGAGCAGACAGGCCACACCCTGTAGGGCCACCTGGGAAAGTGCAGGTGGGGAAGTGCAGGTGGGGAAGTGCAGGTGGGGAAGCGCGGGTGGGGAAGTGCAGGTGGGGAAGTGCAGGTGGGGAAGCGCGGGTGGGGAAGTGCAGGTGGGGAAGCGCGGGTGGGGAAGTGCAGGTGGGGAAGCGCGGGTGGGGAAGTGCAGGTGGGGAAGCGCAGGTTGGGAAGCGCAGGTGGGGAAGCGCAGGTAGGGAGCCCATGAAAGCAGGCAGATGGAGATAAGAACTCAGCATTGGTTGCTCTGCATATCCAAGGCGTGCACACGAGCAAGTTGTTCACCTGGGAGGGGCAGTCCCTCCCTGCTTCTGCAAGGCCTCAGGATATCAAAGCATCATAAAATATAGAAAAAACCTGCCATAATACAATTTCTATCACCATAAGGATCTTCCATGTTGGCCTTTTATAGCTATACTCACTTCCCTTCTACTACCACCTTCTTCTTCACCCTTGATAGCCACTAATCTGTTCTCCATTTCTATAATTCTGGCATTTCAAGAATCTTATATAAATGGAATTATATAGCATGTCACCTTTTGGAATTGGCTTAAAAAAAAAAACTCAGCATAATTCTCCTGAGATTCATGCAGAGAGTCTATGTGTGGGTTAATGGCTTATTTCTTTTTACTGATAAATAGTATTCCATGGTATGGATATCCCACAATTTGTTTGATCATTTACCCATTTAAGGACATCTTGATTGTTTTCATTCTGGCACTATTATGAATAAAGTTGCTATACTCACATGAAAGTTTTTGTGTGGCTGTATTTTTATTCCTCTGGGATAAATATCCAGGAATGCCTTTGCTAGGTCATGTGGTAGTTGCACGTTTAGTTTTTAAAGAAAATGTTAAACTACTTTTTTGGGTAGCTGTAATGAATATATGAGGATCCAGTTTCTCTCCATCTTTTCCAGCATTTGTTATTGTCAATATTTTTTTTGTTTTAGTCATTCTGATGGGTCTGTAGTGATAATTCATTTGGTTTCACATTGAATTTCCCTAGTGATTAATGAATGATGTTGAACATCTTTTCATGTGCTTATTTGCCATCTGTATGTCTTCAATGAATATTTCTTCATGCCTTTTACTCATCTTCTAATTGGATTGTTTGGTTTTTTGCTGTTGAGTTTTAAGAGTTCTTTGTGTATTCTAGCTATGAGTCCTTTGTTGGATATGTGGTTTCTAAATATTTTCTCCTAGTCTTTACTTGCCTTTTCATCTTAACAGGGCCTTTCACAGAGCAAATGTTTTTAATTTTGGTGAAGTCCAATTTATTGCTTTTTCTGTCTGTGAATCGTGTTTTGGTGTCAAGTCTAAGAACTCTCTGCCTAGCTCTAGATCCTGAAGATATCTCCTGTTTTCTCCTACAACTTTTATAGTTTTACATTAACACTTAAGTCTGTGATACATTTTTTTCCTTAATTTTTGTATAAGACGTGAACTGAGTTCAAAGTTCCTTCTCCCCTCTTTGAAAGAGTAATTGCTCTAGCATTATTTGTTGAAAAGGCAATCTTTCCTTTTGAATTGCTTTTGAACCTTTCTCAAAAATCAGCTGAGCTTATTGTGTGGTTTTCTACTTTCATTCTATGTGTCCATCCCTCTGCCAATACCACCCAATAGTGATTACTGCAGCCGTATGGTAAGTCTTGAAATTGGATACTGTATTAGTCCATTTTCTTTTGTTTATAACAGAATATGTGAAACTGGATAATTTATAAATAAATGAAATTTGTGTCTTACAGTTCTGGAGGCTGGGAAGTCCAAGTTCAAGAGGCACATCTGGTGAGGGCCTTCTTGCTTGGTGAAGATTCAGCAGAGTCCCAAGACAGTGCAGGTCATCTCATGGCGAGAAGGCTGAGGGTACTAACATGCTAGCTCAGATCCCATCCTCTTTTTATAAAGCCACCAGTTCCACTCCCATGATAACCAATCAATCCATTAATCTGATGAATGAGCCCTCATGATCCAATCACCTCTTAAAGGCCCCCCTTTTCAATACTGCTACAATGGGGATTAAGTATCAGCAGGATTTTTTGAGGGTACATTGAAACCCTAGCAGGTAGAATGATTCCTTCTACTTTATTCTCCTTTTCCAAAATGATTTTAGCTATTCCAGTTATTTGTCCATATAAATCTTAAAATAATGTTGCCTATATCTACAAAAAACTTATTGGAGTTTTAATGGGAATTAATGTTAAATCTGCATATCAATTTGAAGAGAATTCACATCCCCACTATGTTGAGTATTCCAATTCATGAACATAGTATGTCTCTTCATTTATTAGTTCTTCTTTCATTTCTTTCACCAGCATTTTGTAGTTTTCAGCAAACAAGCTCTATAATGTTTTAGTAGATTTAAGCCTAAATACTTATTTTTAGATTTTGAGCAATTATAAATGGAATTGTACTTTAATTTTGATGTTCACATGTTCATTGCTGTTATATAGAAATTCAGTTAATTTTTATAGGTTTATCTTACATCCCATGACCTTGCTGCACTCATTATTAGTTCTAGGTTTTTGGTTTTGTTTTTTTAAAAATTCCTTGTGATTTTCCACCTGCACAACAATCTCATCCTTTTTTTCCTTCACACCTGTATGCTTTTTATTTTTTTTCTTGCCTTATTGCAAAGGGTGGAACATCTAGCACTGTGTTACCTATGAGAGAGTAGACCTTCTTGCCTTGTTGCTGATCATAGGTGGAAAACATTCAGTCTTTCACTTTTTTTTTTTTTTTTTTTGAGACTGAGTCTTGCTCTGCTGCCTAAACTGGAGTGCAGTGGTGTGATCTCAGCTCACTGCAAACTTCACTTTCTGGGTTCAAGCAGTTCTGCCTCAGCCCCCAAAGTAGCTGGGATTACAGGCATGTGCCACCATGCCCAGCTAATTTTTGTATTTTTAGTAGAGATGGTGTTTCACCATGTTGGTCAGGCTGTTCTGAAAGTCCTGACCTTGTGATCCACCTGCCTCAGCCTCCCAAAGTGCTGAGATTACAGGCTTGAGCCACTGTGCCTGGCCCCAGTCTTTCACTCTTAAGTATAATATTAGCTGAAGGGTTTTTGGTAGGTGCTCTTTATCAAGTTAAGGGAGTTCCTTTCCATTCCTGTTTTTCTGAGGGTTTTTATCATGAATAGGTGTTGAATTTTGTCAGATGCCTTTCCTGCATCAATTGATATGATCGTGTGATTTTTTTTTTCCTTTAGCTTGTTAACATGGTGGATTAAATTGGTTGGTTTTTGAATATTAAACCAGCCTTTCATCCCGGGAATAAATTTCACTTGGTGATGGTATATAATTGTTTTTATTTATTGCTGAATTCTCTTTGATAATAGATTGTTAAGAATTTTTTTCTGGCTGTTACAGATGTCTGAAAAAGAAAGAAAAAAATGTTGTGTTTGTGTTTATGAGGGATATTGATCTGTAGTTTTCTTTTTGTATACTGTCTTTGTCTGGCTTGGTAATACCAGATTCATAAAATGAACTGGAAAGTGTTCCCTCCTCTTCTGTTTTCTGGAAAAGACTATGTAGAATTAGTATTAATTATTTTTTAGATGTTTAGATGTGGAAGTCTGGGATCCTTACTCTGGCCTTGTTGGCATGGGTGGGTGTGGGACCACAGTATTTTATGTGGCACTTGGCTGGAGTAGAGCAATTATTGTCTAAATGTTTTCTCTCTTGCTAGGCTGCCCCCTGACTAGAGGAAGCAGGCTTTTGTTGTTTTTGTTTTTTGGTTTGTGTTTATTGCTGTTTCTGGGTTGCTGATTTCTTTAGCTTCAAGTCTGGGATATATGAGGCAGAAAGAAAACCACGGAACTCACCACCATGTTGTTCCCTGGGTCATGAGATCCCTAGCTGGTCAGACATATTCTTTCACCTTTCAGAGTCTTCTTGTGTTGTTTGGTATAATTTCCAGTTTTTTTTAGTTGTACTTACTGGGAAGATTAGGGAAAAGTTTACTTACTCCATATTCCTGGAAGTGGAAGTACTGGCTTGCTTTAATTTTATGTTAGTCCAGAGTTAGCCAAAGAACCTGTTTATTTCTAAGCCTTTCATAAATCTTTCCAAAACATTTAGGTTTCAACCTTAATATTATATATATAGGCAGGAAGTATGCTATTGTGTGCTTGTAAAATACTTGCTAGTTACTCCTTAAAGTCTGTAAGACTCAAAATGCTTCAGGGCCTTCTTTCTCAATTTTTATGGTCCAGATTTATAGTATTAAAAGGCTGTTTGCATGAGGGATGATACAAATTAGGAAGAGGAGACATGGCTGGGGATGAGAATTGTGGCTGGTGAGCTGTATTGAAAGGTAGAGACCACTGAAGAAAAGAAAGAGTCCATGAGATGTCTCCAAGAAGGGGAGACAAGACTGGAAGGAAAGATCTGTTCTGGTTCTTGAAGTAGGCAGACATCCAGGGGATCTGTCAACTTGCTTCTGTCATTCATTCGTTCATGTCTTTGTAAAGTATTGTTTTGTTTGAATAGCACAAGTATTATACTGTATAAATATACTCTCATTGTAAAAGATTCAAGCAATAAAGCCCTGTCACCTTCCCTTTCCCAGAGGTAATTGTCGTTAACAGTTTGGTCTGTATCCCTCCAATCCTTTTCCCACAAACCTGCAAATACCTATTTATAGAGAGAGGCCCTATAGTTTGGTGGTGACCTTGGTTAAGTTACTTTACCTCTTAGTGCCTCAGTTGTCTTGTCGCAAAAGTGAGGATTAATACCAGGATTTTCCTCACAGAATTGTGTTGAGGATTAAATTAGCTAATGTTTGTGATGTATTTAACAGTGACTGGCAGTAGCGTTAGTGTTGTGGCTGTTACTTAGTGTTATTATTATGTATTGTTATGCAGTACGTAATGTGCCTTTTCTTTTTCCCTTAACATTATATGTAAGAAGTATTTCCATGTCATGACGTGCCACTCAGCCTCTATTCTTCTCCTGGTATGTTTCCCTACTGTAGAGTAACTTAGTAACCACTGTGCTGCTGATAAAAATTTAGATTTTTCTTTTTGGTCTGTGAAAAGCAATACTGATGATGAGTATTCCTATTCATACATCTCTGGGTGTGTGCTGGTGGATCAAAGGAGGTGTACATTTTAAATTTTAGTAGTTAGTATACCAGGTAGCTTTTCAAAAATGGTTTACCAATTTATATATACTCCCAGTAAACAGTATACCCAAATAACTATTTACCCTTGTCCATACCATTACCCTTTATTGTCAGTCTTTTCATTACTTTTCAAAACTGGGAGCTCATTTTGTGAATGTGCAGTTCTGTGATTAGCAATAAGGCTGAGCATCTTTTCATGTTTCTTGGCCATTTGCATTTGACTATCAGTTTCCAGTTTTTGTAGTTGGCTCATGTGGCCGGCTTTCTCTTCCTGGTTTCTAGGCTTCCCTCATATATTCTGTGTATGGATTCTTTGCCTGTTGTAGATGTTACAGATATTTTTCTCTCAGACTGTCAATCTTTCAACTTTGTTCATAGTATCACATTTTGTTGATACGTTTGTGCCTCTTATCAAAGTTTTGTTTTGTTTTTATGTCATCATATCTGTCAATCTTTTTCTTTCTTTCTTTATGATTGTTGTTATTTGTTTGGTCTTAATTCTTTAAAAGACCTGTCTAGATGCTAAAACTAGGAGGTGATATTTTTATGAGAAACAGTATATTTACAGAGTCTCAGAGTATCTTCCACAAAATACTTATTAATTACAAAGGAATAAAAGTGGGGAAACCAAGCAGATACCACTGTAAGCGAGTGATCCAAGTTAACATTACCAGTAATGAGACAAGTAGATGTCATGTGCCTGCTGATATGCTACACCGAGAAGGACACAGCATGTAAATGACCATATGGATATGAAAACACATATATACACACATGCATAGAAATGCAGTGTATACATATATAAACACAGAGAAAGAGGGGAAGCAAATACAGTAATGTTAACGTTTTAGGGAATCTGGGGACAGGGTATATAGGCATTCTTTGAATTATTTTTGTAGCTAATCTTGAAATCTGAAATTATTTTTACATAAAAACTTAAAAAAATTAGAAACAAAAAAGCCTGCCTACCCCAGGATAATAGAAATATCATCTATTTTCAGCTAATATACCATCTATTTTATTGATTTGGCTTTTTAAACATCAGAGTTTTATTTTGGAGTGGAGTGTAAAGTGGAGTCTAACTTATTTTTTTCCAATTGTGTAGCCATTTTCCCATCACTGTCCTCTCCCTGTAGTTTTGATGAGCTGCAGCTGTCATACGCTAGGTCTTTGCATATACCTAGATTTCTGCTTTACACTGATGAGAACGCTCGTTTCCTCTCCCATAGATGAAAGCCACAGCAGCTTCTTTTTGTTTAATATAGGGCCTTTATGCAGGGAATACAAGACATGGGGGAAACAAAAATAGACTTTATTACCACCTTCTTCTGACCCCTGATGACCCCAAGCCAGACCCCAGCTAGCAGGTGAGGGGCTGATCCTGGAAGCCCGATCCTAGGGGTCTGCAGAAATGCTGGGTGGGCTTTGCCTTCAGGCTGGGATGTGAGGCCCATGTGCATAGAGGTTGTAGTAGATATAACAGCAGCTACACTGCAGCAGGCCAGGGCCGGGGCATTGACAATACTCAGGTTAGGTCAAATCATACCACTAACAGTAAATCAGGCCCTTAACATTCAACGCTACTTTTCTGCTTAAATTTAAAGTACTGCGTTATGAGGACATTGTAACATCCTGCTTATAACTTAAGGCCTGCAGGCTTCAAATGATCTAGGAAGCAGCCTGATGACCGCAGGAAGAAATTTTGTTGTAGGGTGGTGTTTGCTTGGGCCCCAAAGAGAGGGATTTTCCAGACTGTTTTTAGGCCGTATTCTCTTTAATTAATCAATTTAACCTATTCTTCCACAATAGCTCACTGTTTCAGTGATCGCAGGTTTATAGCATAGTTTTGAAGTTAGCAAATTGTTAATTTTCTAAAAACTGAGGTAAAGTTGCCCGTAACGTAAAATTAACCATTTTAAAGTGAACAATTTAGTGGCATTTAGTACATTCATAATGTGGAACAACCACCACCTCTATCTGGTTCCAAAACATTTTTATCGCCCCAAAAGGAAATCCTGTACCCATTAAAAGTTGTTCCTCATTCTCCCTTCCCTGCCATCCTCTGGCAATCACCAATCTGTGTTCTGTCTCTATGGGTTTGCCTGTTCTGGATATTCCATATAAATGGAATCATATAATATGTGACCTTTTTTGTTTGGCTTCTTTCACTTCGGATCATGTTTTCAAGGTTTTTGTAGTATGTTTTAATGTCTGCTGGAACTATTTCCTTCCTCCTACTCTTTTTCAGAAATGTTTTGGTTACTACCACATATTATTTTTTCTAAAATAACTTTAGATTCAACTTGTCAAATTGCACAAAATACTATGTTTTGATCCTCAGTGCAATTGCAATGAGTTAATAAGTTGATTTGAAGGGAATCAGCGTATTTGCAATACTGAGTTTTCCTATCTGGGAACATGATTTGAATACTTAGGTCTTGTTTTAGTCCTTTTTAGTGAACTTTTAAAGTATCCCATAGATGTTTTGTCATTTCTGTTATTGTATGTACGTGTTTGGTTTCTGTTGCGCATGGATTCTTTTTTTATAGCTTTATAATTGACATCCAATAGACTGCATATATTTAGAGTGTATGATTTGATGAGTTTTGGCCTATGTATATAAACGCCTGGGAAACCATCATTACAGTTAAGATAATGAACATGCCCATCACCCCTAAAATGTTCCTCCTACCCTTTTACAATGTATCCCTGATTTAGCTTGGGTATTTGTCACCCCGAATCTCATGTTGAAATGTAATCCCCCCATGGTAGAAGTGGGGCCTGGTGGGAGGTGATTGGATCACTAGGGCGGATTTCTCATGAATGGTTTAGCATTCCCCTGGGGTGCTGTCCTTTCAAGAGAGAGTTCTCAACAGACCTGGTCATTTAAAAGTGTGTGGCACCTGCATTCATTCTCTCACTCTTGCTCCTGCTCTGGCCATGTCACATGCCTGCTCCCGCTTCACCTTCCTCCATAAGTAAAAGCTCCCTAAGGCCCCCCAGAAGCCAGGCAGATGCCTGTGCCATGCCTGTATAGCCTGCAGAACCATGAGCCAGTTAAACCTCTTGTCTTTATAAATTACTGGTTTCAGGTATTCCCTGAGACTAGCAATGCAAGAATGGCCTAATACAAGCCCTCATTCCCCCAACCCCATTTCTGGGGAACCGTTGGTCTACTTATTTTCTGTCACTGTAGTGTAGGTTGCATTTTCTAGAATTTTATGTAAGTTCTTTACTTTGTCTGGCTGTTTTCTCTCAGAATAATTATCTTGAGATTCATTAATATCGTTGAATATGTCCACAGTCCTTGTTTGTTTGTTTAATGAGTAGTGCTCTGTTGTACACCTGGATGACAGTTTACCTGTTGAGGGTCATTTGGCTTGTTTCCAGTTTGGGCTATTAAAGTAAAGCTGCTGTGAACATGCATATGCAAGTCTGTGTGTGGACATATGCATTCATTTCCTATGGAAAAATACCTAGGAGTCGAAGGGTTGGATTACACAGTAGATGTATGTTTAACTTTTAAAGAAACTGCCAAATTATTTTCCAAGTGGTTGTATCATTTTGTATCCCAGCAGCTGAGCATTAGAGTCTCAGTTCTTCCACATCCTTGTCAACACTTTAAATAGTCATTCCTTCAATTTTAGCCATTGTAGTGGGTGTGTATTTGTTTATGATTTTAGTTTGCATTTCTCTAACAAGTAATGATTTTGAGCTTTTTTTGCCATTAGTATGACTTCTTTGGTGAAGCATCTGTTAAAAATTTTTACCTGCTTTTCATTGGGTTGTCTTATTCCGTTGAAAGGGTTCTTTATATATTTTAAGTACAATTCCTTTGTTGGGTATGTATGAACTATTTTCTCCCAGTCTGTAGCTTGCCTTTTCATTTTCATTTTCTTAACAGTATTTTTGAAAAGCAAAAGTTTTAAAATTTGATGAAGTCTAGTTTATTATTATTTTTTCTTTTATAGCTAGTGCTTTTTGCATTACATTTACTAAATCTTTGCTAGCCCTAAGGTCAAGACTTTTCCTTCTAATCCCTTCTGAAAGTTTTATGGTTTTAGTTATTATATTTAGATCAATGATGTATTTCAAGTTAATGGTTATATGTGGTATGATATATGGATCAAATATCATTTTTATATATAGCTGTCCATTTGTTCTAGTACCCTTTTTTTAAAAATATCTGTTCTTCATTGAATTATTTTGGCACTTATGTCAAAAATCAACTGATCATAGATATATAGGCACATTGCTAGACTCTGTTTTATTCCATTGATCTATAAGTCTGCCTGTATGCCAAATCCATATTCTTTGATTACTGTAGCTTTATAATAATTCTTAACACCAAGTAGTCTTTTAACTTTATTCTTTTTCAAAGTTATTTTGGTTGTTCTAGGTCCTTCAAATTTTAATACAAATTTATTTAAGAATAAGCATGTCAGTTTCTACAAAAAAAAAAAAAAAAAAAAAAAGCCTGCTGGGATTTTGATTGGAGTTGTATTAAATGTATGGGTCAATTTGCAGATAGTTGACATCTTAACAATATTAAGTCTTCAGATCCATGAATGTGGTACATCTCTTCATTTATGTAAGTCCTCTTTAATTTATCTCAGCAGTCTTTTAGTTTTTAGTGTAAAATGTGCAGATCTTTTATCCAATCTTTTAGGCATTTCATATTTTTGATGCTATTGTAAATGGTATTTATCTTTACTTTAACTCCATTCTTGTTTATAGAAATACAAATGATTTTTGTAGATTGTCTTGGTATTCTGCAACCTTGTTAAACTCACTTATTAATTCTTATACCTTTTTGAATATTTCTTACAACTTTCTATGTAGATAATGATGTTGTGTGTGAATAAAAACAATTTGACTTCTTCCTTTCCAGTCTGTATGCCCCTTACTTCTTTTTGTTGCCCCCTGCACTGGCTAGAGCATCCAGTACACTATTGAGTAGAAGTAGGAAAATCAAGCATTCTTGCCTTTTTCCAAATCTTAGGGGGAAAGTGTTCAGTGTTTCACCATTTACATATGGCATTCACTGTGGATTTTAAAATAGATACTATTTAACAGAAAGTACCCTTCCAGAGTGTTTTTAAATCATACATTGATATCAAATTTTATCACATGCTTTATCTGCTTTTATTGAAATTATCATATGGGTTTTCTCTTTTTAATTTAATTTTATTTATTTATTTTTATGGAGACAGGGTCTTACTCTGTTGCCCAAGCTGGTATCCAGTCTCAGCCTTCCAGAGTGCTAGGATTACAGATGTGAGCCACTGTGCCCAGCCTGGGTTTTCTCTTTTAATCATTTAATATAATGAAATATACTGATTAATTTTTGAGTGTTAAACCAAACTTCCATTTCTGGATTAAATCCCCCATGGACATAATAAATTATCCTTTTAATATATTGTTAGATTCAATTTTCTCAAATTTTGTTAAGAAATTTTGTGTGTATGTTCGTAAGGAATATGGATTGGTCTGTGGTTTTCTTATAATATCTGCTTTTAGTATTAGGGTAATAGTGGTCTCATATAATGAGTTGAGAAGTGTTCCTTTCTTGCCTGTTTTCTGAAATATTTAATGTCTATTTGGTATTATTTACTCTATAAATATTTGTAGATTTTACCAGTGAGGCTCTCTGGGCCTGCATGTGGGAAGGTTTTTAAATAACAGTTCGATTTTTAAAACAGATACAGTGTCATTCAGGTTATCTATTCTTAAATGAGCCTTGGTAGTCTGTGTCTGCTAAGGAATTTTTCATTTAATTTAATTTTTCCAATTCCTGGGCATAAAGCTGTTCAAAATATTTCCCTGTTATCCTTTTAATGCTTCTATCTGGAGAACATACTCTTTTTTATTCCCAATAATGGTAATTGGTGTCATCTCTCTTTTTTACTTGCTGAAGCTGCCATCCTGGATCAAAAAGTAGTTCTCTTTTTAGTTCTTTCCATTTTATTTTTGATTCTAGTCTTAGTTTGATCAATTTAATCAATCTTCTCAAAGAACCAGCTCTTGGTTTTATTGACTTTTTCTCTTGTTTTTGTTTTAACTTTATTGTTTTTACTTTTTAAAATTGTCTTCTGCTTACTTTGGGTTAAATGTTCTAGTTTTTTAAGGTGGAAGTTTTGGTCATTGATTTGAGACCTTTATTCTTTTCTAACATAAGCATTTAATGCTATGAATTTCCCTCTAAACTCTGAATTAGCTGCATCCCTCAAATTTCGTTGTGTCGTATATAATTTTATTCCATTCACAATGCTATCTAATTTCTCTTCTGATCTCTTTTTTGACCCATAAATTATTAAGATGTATGGTTTTTTGTTTCCATGTATTTGGGGACTTCTGGATATGTTTCTGTTACTAAGAATACATTCCATGTGGCCAGAGACATAGTTTTATGGCTCACAACATGAGTCAGCAAACTTTTCTGTAAAGGGCCAGATAATATATATTTTAAGCTTTGTGAGCTATATGATCTCCATTGTATATTATTATGTTTTCAACTCTTGAAAAAATATAAAACTATCTGTAATTTATAGTCTGTATGCAAACAGGCTGCAGGCTGGATTTGGCCTGCAAGCTGTGATCATTGACTTCAGCCTAGACTGTGATCCATCTTAGTGAATTTCGTTCCACATACACTTGAAAAGAATGTATATTCTTCTTTTGTTGCAGTTGAGTGTCCTACAAATGTCAATTAGGTCAAGTTGGTTGATAGTATTGTTCAAGTTTTCTGTATTATTACTGATTTTCTCTCAATTTGTTCTATCAATTATTAAGAGAAGGGTATTAACATCTCTGACTCTAATTGTGGATTAGTCTAATTTTTCTCAGTGCTGTAAGTTTTTGTTTCCTGTATTTTGGTGTTCAGTCATTAGTTGCATAAACATTAAGGAATGATATGTCCTCGTGATTAATTGACCCCTTCGTTATTATTAAGTGACCCTCTTTATCTCTGTTAATATTCCTTTCTCTGAAATTGGCTTTGTCATATGTTAGTATAGCCACTACAGCTTTCTTTTGATTTGTGTTGGCATGAAATATTCTTTTCCATCCTTTTGCTTTGAACCTATCTATGTCTTTATATTTGAAGTGGGTTTCTTGTCGACATCATATTATCTAGGCTGACAATTTCTTCCTTTTAATTGGGGTGTTTAGGCCGTTTACGTTTTCCATGATTATTGATGTGGTTGGGTTTAAATGTACTAATCTTGCTCTTTGTTTATTTTTTCCCATCTGTTGTTTTTCCCCCTTTTCCTATTTTTCCAACATATTTTTTGTTAATTATTTTTATCTCTTTTTATTTCCTCTGTTGGCTTACCAGTTCTATTTCTTGTTGTTGTTGTTGTTTCTCAGTAGTTGCTTTTGAGTTTATACCATGTATCTTTAACTTATCACAGTCTATTTTTAAGTAATACACAGCTTCATGTGTAGTGTAAGAACAGGATGTTTATTGCTCCTCTTCTGGCCCTTGTGCTATTGTTGGCATACATTTTTTTCTGTATATGTCATAAACTCCACAATACATTGTTATCATTTTTGCTTTAAAATTTTATTATCTTAGACTTAAAAATAATAACATAGTATTTTATAGTTATCCCTATGGTACTATTTCTAGTGCTTTTCATTGCTTTGTGTAGATCTGCATTTTCATCTGATATAATTTTCCTTCAGCCTGAGGAACTTTTTTGAACATTTCTCATAGTGTTGGTTTGTTGGTGATGTATTCTCTCAGCTTTTGTTTGTATGAACAAAGTCTTTATTTTGTCTTTGTTTTTGAAGGATGTTTGCCTTGGGTATAGAAATCTAAGTTGGCATTTTCTTTCAGTACTTTAAAATTGTTGCTACAAATACAAAATATTAGAAGAGCGTGATGGTGCACACCTGTAATCCCAGCGGCTCAGGAGGTTGAGGTGGGAGAATCACCTGAGCCTAGGAAGTCAAGGCTGCAGTGAGCTGTCATTGCATCGCTGCACTCCAGCCTGAGCAAGAGAGTGAATCTATGACAAAAAAAAAGGTGTTGCTTCATTATCTTATGGCTTGCATTGCTTCTTATGAGAAGTCTGCTGTCATTCTTACCTTTGTTTCTCTGTACATAGGAGGTCTTAGGCTGTCTTGAAGATTTTCTTTTTATTACTGGTTTTAAGCATTTTGATTATGATATACCTTGGTGTAGTTTTCTTAATGTTTATTCTGCTCAAGGGTCATTGATCTTCTTGAATTTGTGGGTTTATAGTTTTCGTCAAATTTGTAACATTCTGTTTATTATTAAAGTATTTCTCGTTCACTTCTCCCTTTCTGAGACTCCAGTAACCTGTATATTGAACCACTTGATATTGTCCCACAGCTTAAACAGCTAGAATAACACATGGAAGGAAATAACAAAGATAAAATCAGAAATTAAAAGTAAGAGAAAAGGAGGGAGAGATGTTAATTAAGAATTGAATCTTTGTAAAAAGCATAATAGATAAACTGGCAAATCTAATAGTAAAATGCAATAATATAAAGATGAGGAAAATTTAGTTGGGAAAAGGAAAGTAAGAATATAGGAAATTTCAAAATTACAAAAGAAGATGATGTGCAGCTCTTATGTATAGCCATGTTTGACTAAAATTGAAAATCCTGATGAGTTAGATAATTTCTACTGTTATCTAAGAAGAAATCCTAAAAAGCCTGTATCCAAGGAAGAAATTGGAAATATTGTTAGAGAATTATTTGCAACAAAAGCACTAGGCCCAAACTGCTTTAAAGTAACATTTTTTCAAATTATCAAGGAACAGTTAATTTTTACATGATACAAACTATCCTAAAGCTTTGAAAAAAGATTGGAAACTTCATCATTTGTTTTACAGAGCTAATTTAACCTTGACAATTGACCTTGCTAATGTAACTTGTACTGGTTCCCCCACCTCATTTTAGTTTTTAAAATGGTTATTGGTATGGTTTACATGTTTTACATAAAAGAAAATTAATTTTTGGCCAGGCGTGGTGGCTCACACTTGTAATCCTAGCACTTTGGGAGGCCAAGGTGGGCATATCCCCTGAGGTCAGGAGTTCAAAACCAGCCTGGTCAACATGGTGAAACGCTGTCTCTAGTAAAAATACAAAAAATTAGCCGAGTGTAGTGGCAGGTGCCTATAATCCCAGCTACTCAGGAGGCTGAGGCAGGAGAGTTGCTTTAACCCAGGAGATGGAGGTTGCAGTGAGCCGAGATTACACCATTGAACTCTAGCCTGGGTGACAGAGTAAGACTCGGTCTCAAAAAAAAAAGAAAACAAAAAAAAAATTAATGTTTTAAAAATATATTTCTCTTACATTCAACAACCTCATTGAATTCTTGTTTCTAATTCCGTCCCTTGTTTCCTGGCTGTTCCATGACCCTTTAGATTATGGTTTAGGATGACAAACTTATGAGGTGTATATGATGGGAAATTATGTGATTACAAATTCTACCGTGTGTGTGGGCAGTGGCAGGTGATTGGGGAAGAATGTAAGAAGTGATTGACCTGTGGGCTAAGCAAATACACATTCACTCTGTTCTCCACGCTCCTTTCTTAAGGCCTATTGGATTGTCTTCTAGTGCATCTCCCTAACTCCATTCTAATCTTCTCCGGTTTTCCCTGAACTGTTGCCAATGGAAACTTTCCAAAAAACAAAGTTACTCACCTGCTTAGAATTGTCCTCTGGCTCTCTGGTTTTAGACATAAAGGCAAATTCGTTGTTTTACTTACCACCAAGTGCTGAGCACCTAGCACTCAGTAAGTGTCTATCCAGTGGATGGACTTCACTGGCATCTGAGACTTGTTTAGATTTGCTCCTTCCCTACTTTTTGTGTTCTCATTCTGGCCCCGCTGAACTGTACACAGTTCCTCAGAGGTGCTGTGCCCATCCTTGCCTCTGTGCTTTCGTGCGTGCCCGCTGTTCCTCTCCCCATGGAATTATGTTCTCGTTCTGTGTGTTTCGATAGCACCTTTTTCCTCCATTGCCGTGCTTACCACTTTTTAGGTACAGTTTAATTACAGTTACCACTCTGTAATGACTTCCCTGTGTACTGAGCCCCATGAGGAGGAGGCCACGGAGCTGTGCCTTTCGCATAGCTGTACCCCCAGTACCCAGCACAGGGCCTGGTGCACACATTTTCCACCAGCATGCACAGGACATTTATTGAATTGAATTAGCTGGCTCCTTTCTGTTTTGCCTTTCTGTGTCTGGGATATTGGATGCCAACATCCAGCTAAGTTATGTTTGTGTTAAACATGAATTGAAATGCAATTACAGCTGGCAATGTGGTTTGAGAGCTGAGTAATAGAGTAAATAAGAAGAGTGACTTAGGCATGAGGACCAGTTTATCTCCTTTCCTTTCTTGCCTCCTGTCATTGGGCATGACTCATGAACGGCACGAGTTCAACTTGTCTTCTCTTAAATCCCATCACTTTAACTCTTCCTGCCCTCCTTGTCTTGATGGGTCTCTTTCAGGGCCCCTTTGTTAAAACCAGCAAGAAGCCCAGAGCCAGGCCTTGCAGTCTGAGTTGGCTGGCGCCAGAGGAGGCTGCACTCCCCGCTCTAGGGCAGAGGTGGAGCCAGCACCATGGGTGGGAGTATGCACGGGGCTGCTGAAGTTTTGGCTGGATCACTAGTTTTCACTACTAATCACATCCTGCTAGGGCCCTAGCTAAGGCAAACACAGTGTATTTTATCAAAGATGTTGCCACTTTACCTTAGACCCGTTGCTTTCATAGCCTTCTTGAATTGCATTCAGGAATTGTGTCTTAGGTTTGGACCCACCTTGAGGTTAATTGATTTGGCTTGATAGAAAAACTCCTCCCTTCTTGTTCTTTTGTTTGTTTGTTTGTTTTGTTTTGTTTTGAGACGGAGTCTTGCTCTGTTGCCCAGGCTGGAGTACAGTGGCACAGTCTCCGCTCACTGCAAGCTCCGCCTCCCGGGTTCATGCTGTTCTCCTGCCTCAGCTTACCAAGTAGCTGGGACTACAGGTGCCCACCACCACGCCTGGCTAATTTTTTTTATTTTTTATTTTTATTTTTATTTTATTTTTATTTTTTTTGAGACGGAGTCTCGCTCTGCCGCCCAGGCTGGAGTGCAGTGGCCGGATCTCAGCTCACTGCAAGCTCCGCCTCCCGGGTTCCCGCCATTCTCCTGCCTCAGCCTCCCGAGTAGCTGGGACCACAGGCACCCGCCACCTCGCCCGCTAATTTTTTTTTTGTATTTTTAGTAGAGACGGGGTTTCACCGTGTTAGCCAGGATGGTCTCGATCTCCTGACCTCGTGATCCGCCCGTCTCGGCCTCCCAAAGTGCTGGGATTACAGGCTTGAGCCACCGCGCCTGGCCTTTTTTTTTTTTTTTTAATTAGAGATGGGGTTTCACTGTGTTAGCCAGGATGGTCTCGATCTCCTGACCTCATGATCCACCCACCTCAGCCTCCCAAAGTGTTTTTTTTTTTTTTTTTTTTTTTTTAAGAGACAGAGTCTCACTCTGTTGCCCAGGCTGGAGTGCAATGGCAAAATCTCAGCTCACTGCAACCTCTGTCTCCCAGGTTCAAGTGATTCTCCTATCTCAGCCTCCCGAGTAGCTGGGATTATAGGCATCCGCCATCATGCCCAGATAAGTTTTGTGTTTTTTGCATTTTTGTAGAGACGGGATTTCACCATGTTGGCCAGGCTGGTCTCAAACTCCTGACCTCAGATGATCCGCCTGCCTTGACCTCCCAAAATGCTGGGATTATAGGCATGAACCACTGCACCCAGCCTCCAGACTGTGCAGTTGCTTATTAATATGCCTTTCTATTGTTTCTCTAAATCAGCTGGCATGCTCATTTTATAAACCCACTTTCCTGGGTCCAAAGGGAGATTTCATCAAACTTTAGAGATGGAGCAGAGGAAGAGGGAAGCTTTTATTTATTAGCAAAGCCCCCACCACTGGCCTGTACTGGGTACTGCAAACTGAGTGGTAAATGGTCGGATGTAGCACTTACCTACGTGGAATTTACAGACCCAGACTGAAGAATTAAAATGAAAACAGGGGTAACAGAGATTGGAGCACCCTCCAGTGACCTCTTCCTTCCCAAGGTTAATCCCAGTAGGTGAGTTCTCATTTCCACATCTTCCTGCCTGGCTTTTGCTTGGAATTCCCTCCCCCCATTGTGCTGTCAATCTCTCCCCCTTCTCTATGTCTTCCTTTCCACGAAGACATGCCCCTGTCCCTTCTGTTCTTAGCAGATGCTGCCTCCGCCACCCTCCCTTCATCTCACTAGCTGCTCCAGCTACCATCTTTGGATGCCCTACTCCCCAAAATCGTCCCTGCTTGCCATCTCCTCTTCATTATCCCCACTCACCCCTCAATTCCTAAATTGTCTAACTCAGTGGCTCTTTCCTAATCCTTATTCTTCTCGACCTCATCTCAAATTTGGTTATTGTTGACCAATTTCCTCCTTCCTTAATATATTCGTTTTCTGAATGCAGAACTAGTACATATTCACTCTAGACTATGTAGAAGATGTTAAAAAGCACAAGGAAGAACATAAAAGCAACCTGTAATCCTACAACTCAGGAAAACTATTGTCCACACTTTAACTCTCTTTTAGTTTGTGTGTGTGTGTGTGTGTTTTAGCAATAATGGGATTCTATTTATATAAATTTTATAACCTGCTTATTATTGCATCATATTTTCTTAGTGTATTTTTGCAGTATTTTCTTAGATCATCGGATATTCTTCTGTAGTCCTTCTTTCCTAAAATACTGCATTGCTTCCATTTGATTTCAGCTGCATTCAGCTTTGTTCCTCTCTGACCCCCTTTCTTGTAGTAGCCTCTCCCTCACCGTGCGCCCTGCCCAGCCCCCACCCAGCCAGCCTCCTGCACTGAGCACTCTTCTCTCACTTGGCGTCCAGCCCTGCCAGGTGCTGAGCTTCCGACGGCACGCAGCCAGCCTGTGCTCTCCATAGCACCGGGCCTCCATTTCCACCAGCCTGCTGGACAAGCCCACAAATCTTGACTGGCTGATACCTCAACCTGAATATTCCCAAACCGAACTCCTCTTCTGTTTCCTTACCACTCCCAATAGAAGACCCAACCCACAACTACCCTTCTTCAAAATGTTCCCACGAGACAGAAGCCAGAATCCTCCCAAGGGTTCTCTGCCAGCCCTGCCTGCCAGCACCCCATCAGGCACTTCTTTATCTTTTCATCCTCCTCTTCTGTCTCTGCTACCACCTGGATGAGGTCCTCACATTTCTTGACACGGGTAGTTTCTTCTATGTAGTCTCTGGTGCCTCCCATCTCGGCTCCAGGTTTCTCCTGTAAGTGCCACTCTGAGAATTTCTCCCCCCTGCCCAGGGCTCTCCAGCCATGCTTCCCCTCTTGCTCCCTAGGATGGGCCAGGTCCTAAGACAGCACCTGCCCTGCAGCCTCCCAGGTTCCAGCTCCTCCCACCAGATCTCTGTGGTCGTATGGTCTGCTATCTCTCTCTCACCTGTGGCCAGTGGTCCAGCCAACCCCACGCTTCCCACACATGCCAGGGAGGACCCACACCCTGGCCTTTTCTGTCCTGTGTTCTAGGGATGTGCCTGCCCCTCTGCCCCTGCTTCGTTTCTGCCTGCTAGCACTTGATGATACATCCCATCTGAAGACGCCTTTGGTTCTGTTTATCCTCTCAGCAGCCTACCCTTTCTTCTCCTTCTTCTGCCTTATGCTTGCTTCTGAGAGCTCTCAGCACTTGGTGCTCCCTTACAGCACTGAGGTGATTCTGTCTGACACTTCTGGTGACACCAAATATCCATACTGTGTCTGCCCCTGCACTAGTTGCTTCCACACACAGTATTTATTTCACACAATAACCCTGCCAAGTTACTATTGCAAGTTACTATTGCAATCTTGTTTTACAAGTAAGAAAGCAAAGCCTCCAAGAGCTCAAGGGTGTGGCTGAGTGGAGGTCAAACCCAGGTCTTCTGCCTCTGCGTGGCTCTCTTCCCTGCGTCCTCACTCCTGATTCAGCTCACCTGGGAGCCATCCTCGAAGGGAGAGGAGGGAGTGCCTTACATATCATAAATGCCTAGTGAATGTCTGCTGAAAGAGAAGGAAAGACTTGTGGCCTGAAGAGATGAATTGCAGCCTAGTGATGATGGCCCATGCTGGGGAGGGCTCTATTTGATGCCAGGCCCGCCTGCATATCTAGGTGTGGAAGGGAAGCAGTGGTTTCCGATGCAACACCAATACTTAGCATTGATTAAGTGATTACTGTGTACTGACCAAAGCACTTTCTTTTTTTTTTTTTTTGAGACGGAGTCTCACTCTGTCGCCCAGGCTAGAGTGCAGTGGCGCGATCTCAGCTCACTGCAAGCTCCACCTCCCAGGTTCCCGCCATTCTCTTGCCTCAGCCTCCCGAGTAGCTGGGACTACAGGCGCCCGCCACCTCGCCCGGCTAGTTTTTTGTATTTTTAGTAGAGACGGGGTTTCACCGTGTTAGGCAGGATGGTCTCGATCTCCTGACCTCGTGATCCGCCCATCTTGGCCTCCCAAAGTGCTGGGATTACAGGCTTGAGCCACCGCGCCCGGCCCAAAGCACTTTCTTTGGTGCTGTAACTACAACTGTATGAGCTAGGACCTGTTGTTTCCATTTATAGAGACAAAAGCCAAGGCTCAGAGAGGTTAGCCAAGGCCACACAGCCACTACTGGTTGGTGAACCCAGGATTTGAATCACATCTGTCTAGTATCAAGGCCCATGTTTTAACCTCTGTATGCTGCTGGCCTGGGAGGCTGTATTGGGTGATTTGGAGCAAACATTGTTATCCCAGATTCCAGCCAGGAAGAGGCTTTGGAGCCTGCCCTGCTTTGCTTTTTCTTCCTTCCCTGACCAGCAGATGCACCCTCCATAATGAGATGATCTTGAACTCCCTGGATACTGTGGTAGAGCGAGGGTTGGAAAACCTTGTCTTTAAAAATTTTGTTTTAAAATGTTGCATGACATTTAAAAAATTATCAAAACTCATCTCAGAAAATCTAAATCATATAGAATTCTATCAACCAAAGAGTGAAAATATTACCTTTCTTTTTTCCTCTAATGCCAATACATCTCGTTGACAGTTTGCAAGTATCTTTCTAGACTTATGTTTTTCTTTTCACCAAAAAAAGTATTTGTTTTTAATTAAATAAGGAACAGAAGAATATCTTTTATCTAAAAAAAAATTAAATAGTAACAGCCAAAGCTTAAGTACCTTTCAACCACACCAGTTTGCTCATTTTTCTTCCTGACTTTTTTCTCTGCATTTATATGTAAATGACTTACGGAAATATATCGTTGTAATTTGTGTTTTTAATATAAATTAGATCATGCCATCAGCTCATGCTTTATTTTTATGAAAGATGTACACGTGTCATATAGATCTTTCTAGACTTGTGTGTGTAGACCCTCCACACTCTTGTTAACGGGTGTGTGATGCTCCGTGGTTGGGTGAGGGCCACAGGAGCCTTCTGCTGCTCAGCCAGTAGTTCTTTTACCTTCAGTTTTTCACTGAACAAAGCTTTTAGTGCATGCCTCCTTGTTAAGAGTGTTGGATTTAACAAATAAAAATACAGGATGAACATTTTGAAAAATTTTTTAATTAAAAAAAGTATTTGTTGTTTGTCTGAAATTTAAATTTCACTGGGTGACTTGTATTGCCTGTAGCAACTCCATTCCTTATGCACATTTGTGAGATTTGGGGAAAAAAAAATTTCTTCTTAAGGTCTATTATCTGATTTTTAAAATTAAAAAGTTACATGACAAAATATTCCAAATATATAGAAAAGTATAGAGAACAATGTAGCAAAATGCCCATGTATCCACCATGCAGCTCTTCCAAGTCTTGATGTTTCACCAAATTTCTGTCAGATTTCTTCTTTAATAAAAGAAAACATTACTGATGCCCATGCACCCCCTCAGGCCCACGCCTCCTTCCTTTCCACAGTCTCTACTGCTCTGAGTTTGATGTTTTTCATTCCTAGATATCTTTCCATGTTTTCACACTTTATATAGGTAATATCCTATGTGGGATATATGTCACACTTATATGTATTTTTCAACATGGAGTTTTTTGTTGTTGTTGTTTTCGTTTGTTTTTGACAGATTTTCGCTCTTGTTGCCCAGGCTTGAGTGCAGTGGTGCAATCTCAGGTCACTGCAACCTCTGCCTTCCAGGTTCAAGCGATTCTCCTGCCTCAGCCTCCCGAGTAGCTGGGATTATAGGCACATGCCACCACACCTGGCTAATGTTGTATTTTTAGTAGAGATGGGGTTTCTTCATGTTGGTCAGGCTGGTCTCAAACTCCTGACCTCAGGTGATCCGCCTGCTTGGGCCTCCTAAAGTGCTGGGATTACAGGCATAAGCTACCGTGCCCAGCCAACGTGATTTTTTTTCTTAGCAGTGTTCTTGAGATATTTTTCCCTGCTGATACAGCTCTAGTTCATGTATTTTCAAGGGGTATAGAATTATATTCCATGAATATACTATAACTTAGTTATTCATTCTTATGTTGGCAAGGATTTGGGTCATTTTCAATAATGCAATACTGTAAACAATGTTGTAAATAATATCCTTTTGTCTCTATGCTAAGGATTTCTCTAGGGAACAAGTTAGGAATAGAATTGCCAGTCATTTTCTCCTTTCTGGATATAGTCATGTGCCCTCTGAATTGGCGTGCAGGATGTTCAGGTTTATACTGCACTCATTTTGTTAGACATTTGCGGTTTGGTCAGTGATTTGCCGTGAATGGCCACGCACTGCCATTTTGCTTGTGGGTAATGTCTTTTTCTTATTGCTTGGTAGTGGCTTTTTTTTTTTTTTTTTTTTTTTTTCCAGAGTCTCACTCTGTCCCCTAGGCTGGAGTGCAGTGGCGCCATCTCGGCTCATTGCAACCTCTGCCTCCCGGTTCAAGTGATTCTCCTGCCTCAGCCTCCCGAGTAGCTGGGATTACAGGCACCCACCACCACGCCCAGCTAATTTTTCTATTTTTAATAGAGACTGGGTTTCAGCATATTGGCAAGGCTGGTCTCGAACTCCTGACCTCAAGTGATCCACCCGCCCTGACCTCCCAAAGTACTGGGATGACAGACATGAGCCCCTGCGCCCAGCCTAGAGGGGTTTTTTATTTCCTTATTTTGGATGTTAATCCGTTGTCACTGTGCACTGCTCCCAGTCTAAGGCTTCTCTTTTTACTTTGCGTCTTGTGTCCTTTGTAGCATCCAAGTTTTCATTTTTAGGGTAGCAAGATTCATCAGCCTATTCTTTTATAGATGGTTTTGTACATGTCCATCTATTTCTTTAATAATTCTCTCTATTAAAACATAAATATACTCCACATTTTTTTTCCTAAAAGTTTGAAAGTTTTGCTTTTCACATTTCATCTTTAATCCATCAAGAATTTGTTTTTGACAAATTGAGGTAGGGCTCAACTTAGTTTTTCCTGTGTAGTGACAATCAGGTGTCTGGGTACTATTAATTGACTAGTCCCTACTTCAGCCACTGATGTGTCACTGGCAGTGCCATGGTAGACCAGGTGTCCTGTGGCTGAGAGGAGCCGGCCTTCCCCTGGGTGAGGACCAGCCATGAGGCAACCTCTCGGCTGCAGATGCTGCTCTCTGCAGGCCTGTGGAGGTCCAGGGCTGTGTCATAGCTTGGCCGTCTGGGTGTGACAGAAATGGGAGCTCTTCTGGCCCAGAGCCTCCCTCCTGATGACCTGGAACAAGGAAGACATACCTGCTCCGATGCAGCCAGGTGCCCTGCCTGCGTGTATCTCCCATTTCCTGTCGCGTATGCCTCCCACGGCACTGTCTTCCCTGCCTGGCTCCATCAGGAGGTGCAGAGCCAGGGCTCCTAATCCCTTCGCCTCTTCAGGGGCTTTTGCTGGGAATCGAGATCTGCTTTCTGCCTCCCTGCCCAGCCTCAGAAAGCCATCCCTTCTATGCCTGGTGTGGCCAAGGCACCTGTGCCACAGGTAGAATGAGGAAAGGGCTATCTTGTGTAGTCTTAGATGCACCAGGCTTCAGTCTTTGTGTATTTTTCATACCGTAATTCTTTTCATGGTTCAATGGTTCAATCAGTCATTTAGCAAATATCTAATTGTGTACTATAAACAAGGCATGGGGCTAGGAACTCAGAAAAATGTTCCATGAATAAGGTAAGATCTTTACTTTAAGGACCAGAGATAATAGTAAGTAGTTAACATTTTTTGAGTGTCTGCCATGTGCCAGGCCTTATGCTAAGTACTTCTAGAAATATTAATAGCTTTATTGAGATATAATTCATACACTACAAAATTCACTTTTTAAGAGAATACAGTCCATTGGTTTTTAGTATAGCCACAGAGTTGCACAATTGTCACTGCTGCCTAATTTTGAACATTGTCGTCACCCCCTAAAGAACCCTCCACTCATTAGCCATTCTCTCCATCAACTCTTCCTGCCCCCAGCCCCTGGCAGCACCAGTCCACTTTCTGTCTCTAAGGATTTTCCATTTCTAGACTTTTCATATAAACAAAATAATGTAATATGTCGTCTTTTGTGTCTATCTTATTTTACTTAGCAAACTGTTTTCAGGGTTCATCTAAGTTGCATTATGTATCAGTACATCATTCCTTTTATGACAGAATACTATTTCATTGTATGGCTATGCCACATTTTTATCAGTTGATGAACGTTTGGATTATTTCCTCGTTTTGGTAATTAAGAAAACAACATGCTGTCATGGGAACGTTTGAGTGCAAGTTTCTATGTAGACGCTTGTTTTCATTTCTCTTGGGTATATACCTAGGATTAGAATTGCTGGGTCATATGCTAACTCCATGTCTAACATTTTGAAGAACTTCCAGACTGTTTTCCAAAGTGGCTGCACCCTGTTACAATCCCACCAGCAGTGCAGAGAGCTCGTCCATGTCCTTGCCAACATTTGGATTGCCTGTCCTTCTAATTGTAGCTACCGTAGTGGTTCTAGAGTGGTATCTCATTGTGGTTAACTGCTTTTTGTGCTTTCTCTCATTTAATGCTTACAAATAATCCTATGAGGTAGATATTATTTCTATTGTCATCTTTAGGTGAGGCTCAGAGAGTAAAAGAGTGACTTTGGAAAAGCCTAGTATGTAAGTGGCAGAGCTGGGACTTGAACTCGAATCTACCCAACTCCAGAAATCCAAGTTCTTGCCTGCTGGGATCATCAGGGAGGTTGTAGAGTGGCAGGTTCTTTCAGCCAGGCCCTAAATAATGAGAACATTTCAACAAGACAGATGGGAGAGGTAGCAACACGAGCAAAGGCAGGGAGACCGGAAATGGTGGGGCACAGTTAGGAAAGACCTGTCTGAGGAAGGAGAACTAGAGTGGAGAGGGGGTACAGTATCAGGAGGCCCAGAGGGGTGCAAGGCCAACAGGACTGGGTGGTCCGCTGTGTCCCTGTGCCCCGTGAGTGGAGAGGACCACCTGGAGACTGAGGGAGATGCATTGGTCTCAGGGAACAGGTTTATGCTTTTCATTTCTTTTGCTAAAAAAATGAGACATTTCAGCTGAAAGTATAAGAAAATGTTGCAAATAAAATCAGAACCGAAAAACAATTGAGAGTTCCTGCACTCTTCACTGCATTAGTTAAATGCCTCTTCCTTTCACTTGATATTTGTAGAAAGCATCTTGGGCACACCACCTGTTAGGGAGTCCACGGATGGTTGGATTGGCTCCTTGCCTCTGCTATGCCCACCCTGCTCTTATTGAGTTTAAGTGGCTCACAGTTGGCCACTGTCTGGCCTGGGCCAAGTGCGTGTGTTTCCACCGTGGATGATCTAACATACCCAGAGGCCTTTGAACTTCATTCTCGTTCATCGTGGCAGCCAGATATTTCCTTTGGAATGTCTGCAGGATTTCCTGGCCGCTTTCATTGCTCTCTGTCTGCTGAGTACACCTTTGAGTTGTGGGTGGGCTCTTTTGAAACAGCGGGGTGTAAACAGATTGATGAAATTGGTGGTTAGCTTGTCTTTTGAGAGTTTCTCTTTGGCAAGGAGCACTCAATTCCAACGGTGGAAAACCTCTAACGGTTGAAATGATTGACTGCATAGCTCCTCTTTAGGTGGCTTAGTTGGACAGCTGATTTACAAAGTGCTTCTCAAGTTTAAATCCAGCGGATTTTTATTTTTCACCCCATCAAATGAAGTATTTACAATTATTTTTCTTATAAAAGCTATATATGCTCATTACCAAAAAAGCAGAAATGCAGGGGGAAAAAAAGAACATTAAAAATACTCATAATCTCAACTGTGCAGAGCCAAACAGTGGTTAATGCTTTGCTTTATATTTGCCTAGATCCTTTTCTATACAGATAATTGTTTTGAAAACAAAATATAGGATTGTACTTTATAAACCATGTTGTAACTTACTCTTTCTCCTGAACTTTCCGTGTTAGTATGTGTATGTGTACAGTTGTTTCAAATGGCTGTTGAGTCTTCTATTGTGAGGATGTCCTCTAATCATTAGAAATTTATCATCACCCACTCTTGCCTTTATAAACTGAGCCTCAATAAACATATCAATAACACTTACCCTGTCTTACCAGGCTCCAGTTACAGAGCCCCATTTTCTGTTCCTTTAATACAACAACTTTATTTCTACCCTAGGGTCTTCACAGTAGCTGTTCCCCAGGCCCCTGGCCCCCAGATCTTTCAGGGATTAAGGGAATCCCTTAAACCAGGGAGACTGCTCACATTTAACGTCAGAGGTCGTTTTACAGTGAGCATGTCTTACAGGCCAGCCGCAGGTAGCCAGTCCCACTGTCCAGTGGGCTGTTGAGGGCTTCCTGAACGCACATCATCCTCTGTGACTGCTGCACAGTGGTCCAGAATGTGACCTCTGAACTCAAGCTACTGGAAGCAATCAGAGACCTGGGCTGTGTGAGAAAAGGGTTTGTAGAGCCCTGTGTGGGTTCTGCGGCACTGGCAGCCACCATCCCAGGGACTCCCTGGGTGCTGCAGCTCCGCCTCCAGGCATCTGCATGTTGAGTTCTGATGAACTCTAGCAGTGGGGAAGGTTGGAATCAGCTGGACTTGCAGCTTTGGACATTGTCACCCACTTGGGAACACACTAACAAGCTAACTAGGAGTGAGATTATGTTGCATTGCTAGTCACGTCCCTGATGGCAGCAATAGCAGCAGCTTGCCTAAAAGAAATAACAAATTATCACACTATCTTCCGTGAGATATTTCTTTTTTGCTTTTACTTTAACCAAGTGCTGCCTGCATGCACAGTTTAAAAAATCAGAGTGCTCATAAGAAAATATAGCAGCCCCTGCCCTGTCTCCCCACCTTCACTTTTTTATTTCCCAGAGGCATTTACTTTCCACCTTTTAAGATTTTTTTCCCTCTAGTACTTTATCTTCATATTTCTAAATAATTTTATTATATTCCTTATTTCTTGATTATTTTCTTCTCTTATAATCTCCTCCCATTAGGCATTATCACAATTTTTGGTGGATTAATGCTCAGTGTTCACATAGATTACAATGCAGACATTGGGTACCACTGAATCAAGTAACATATTAGGAGTGTGTTCTTTCTCATACAACCTTTTATTTTTTCTTGGAATTAATCAAACTTGTTTCATTCATTTGAGGAGTTGTCCAGGTGCCTATTGATTTTCACAGTACATTCTTAAAAATGTCTTTTTAAGTTTTAAACTGATTCTTTTTTTTTTTGATCAAATAGCCTTAGGTGCATTGTTTTCATTGTTCTAAATGCTCTAAGGCGGTTGTCACATGCCCATCCCTATTTCTTTCAAACGGGAAAGTGCAGTTCTAAATGCTCTTCCCTCCACATCCCTCCTCCCCAGAGGCTGCTGCCCTGACGCCTCTTCCTTTCCCAGCCTGGGCCTGGGCGTGCTGCTGTCGCCTGGCTGCTGTGCTGTGTGGATTCTGTTTCCTGGAGTTTATGGTTTCCTCTTTATTGATTTAATCCTGGGTTCTGCTGATGCATCCTCCGGTAGCTTCCTTAGAAAGGGCCCCTGGGAGATAAACTTTTTAAGTCCTTGCACATCAGCAAAGGTCTTTATTCTACCCTCACACTTAATCGATAGTGGGCTTAGGTGTGGAATTCCAGAGTTCCTCAGAATTTTGAAGACATTGCTATCTTGTCTTTTAGTTTCCAGTGTTGTCGTTGGGAAGCCTGATGCAAAATGATTCCCGTTCCTTTGTATGTGACCCGTTGTCTTTCTCTGCAAGTATTTAAGGTGCTTCCTTTATCCCCAGTGTGGTGGGATTCTCTGTTCTTTCGTTTTGGAGTGGGCCTTTTTCATCCACTTTGTGGAGACACTCAGGACCTCTTTAACACAGAGGCTCCCCCTCCCCTCTGTTTTTTATTTTAAAAGTTCTTTCTGAAACTTTTTGTTAGCTGGATGTTGTCTTGACCCTTCAGTTCTCGTTCCTATAATTGATCTCTTCATCTTTGTACTTTACCTTCTGGAAGATTTTCTCAACTTTCTCTTCCAGTGTTTACAATTTCTAATCTCTTTATATTGTCCTCAAATTGTTCCTTTTTAAAAAGGTTTTCGTAATACTGTCTGTCCTTGTTTGGTATTTGCAGTCTATTCCCTCGTCCCTCTGAGGATTTAATTACAAACTGCGTTCTCTGTCCTGAGCCGGCACTGTTTCCCCCTATTCTCTGTGCTTCCTTCAAGCTCCCTTTTTTCTATTTTGGGCCCTTCTGTCATGTCTGAGCCTGTCCCCAGTGCCTGGTGACTCTTTGTTGTGGGTTGGGATTTAAGATGGAGGCACCAGCTCATGGGCTGGAGCCCTGTGGGTGGGGGGCCTGTGGCTGGTGTGCTACACAGTGGGGCGACGAGCAGGGAGCTGGCTCAGGGATCATGGCCTGGTCCACCCTGGCGCTCTCCAGAGACAAAGCTCTCAGTGTCCAGTGTTCAGGGGAGGCGGTTGGAAGCAAGAAGGAGGGTAAGCGCGGGTGGCAGGGAGGGGCCTGCAGTTGCCATTCAGTGTGCGCGCATGGTTACTCAGTTACCGTCGTTTCCACTCTGAATTGCACCTCCTCCCCCACCTCCTCCCGACCTCCAACCTCCTTCCCCACCTGCCGGTGTTGTAGAGTCCTGAGCCCGTGCTGGGTTCCTTTCTGCAGAAAATACACCTGAAACGGGGGTGGGCACCTGGGAGTCTAACCCCTTTGTTTATGAACATGTTTCAGTCCACCCAGTTCAGCCCTAAACTTGTACTTGCTCCCCTGCCCCTACCCCAGTGGTGTCTGGTGATTCTGGATCCTCGGCCTCTGCTCAGTATCAGCTCCCATGGGCCCCTTAGGTCACAACCCCTCCACTGGCTAAATCCCTTGCCTTCCGCCTTCCGCAGCACCAGGCCTTTGTGCTGCCTCTCCCGTTTCCCTCTTCATTGCGGAGGCTTCTGCACTCTCCATTTGATTGTTGGTTTAGAAGAATCCTGGCAGGAAGAGAGATAAACCATGTGTACAGTCCGCCACTGCCTAGCCCTGGGGCCCTCCTGCTCCCCCTCAGAGACGGCTCCTACTCCCGGGGAAGAAATGCTAGGAGAGAGGTTGTGAGAATGTGTGAGTGTGAGTGTGCAAGAGCATGTGTGTGCGTGCACGTGTGCACATGTGTATATGAGGCCCTGTAACAGACTCTGAAGGTTCTGCAGTCAGCAGACATTGAATTGTCTTGGGAACAAGGCAGCAAACACACAAGATAACCAAAAGAGTAGGCGGCCTCTGTGCTGAAATGGCTGTGTGCCTCAGAGTGGTGGTTTTGAAGGGGAGTCACTCAGCTCAATGGATTAAATCCTGGAAATTTCATTTGAAAAACTTCCCATGACCTTACTTGGGTAGCTGGTAGGGTATGTGGCTTTCACACTGCCCTGATTGCAGAGTTGACTCGTTCATTTATTCTCTCAACAAGGTTTGATGGAACCCATCCGTGTCAGGCATTGTGCTTGGCACAGGGGGTAAAATGGCAAGCAGAACAGGCACTGCCATTGTCCTTGTGAAGCTTATAGTCCAGGGTGGGATAGCAGGGGGAGGGCAGATGTTCCTCGTACAAGTATATCATTTGTGTTTGGAAAGACCAGATTTGGTCCCAGAGATTGGCGCTGAGCCCCAGGACAACTGAGGACGTTTTGAATCCTGATGTGGCCTGACATCACTTTCAAGGCTTGTTTCGCCAGAGCAGATGGCCTCTTTTTTGGTTTAGAAACATTAGCGCTGTCTTTGGAGTGCTCATGCACTAAGGCGGGCACTTTGCATGTTCGTGGTCTCCTGTGTCCCTGGCAGTGATGCCCGCAGGGAAAGGCAGCATGTCCACTTTGCAGAGGAGGACAGGACTGGTTTAAGCTATTGGGTCTCAAGTTCAGGTCCGCCTCTGAATTCCATGCTGCTCATACTGCACGCAAAGCATTTGGTCCTCTACCCCACACCCCACCTCCCCGCAGCTTCCTGATGCTGGGACCTGAGGCTGACTGCTGAGTTTGTAAGCTTCTGCAGCGCCACCAGGAGGGCGTGGGCACTGTCAGGTAGACCCTGCCTTGAGTCAGGTGTGAGGGCTCCTCTTGGCACTGTGACTTCAGCCGCATAGATAGATTGTTTGTCTTGCAGATCATTAGCTCTCCTGACTTGGGATGGGAAGAATTTAGGTTATTAGGCACCTTTATGTGACTGGGTTGGGGAGAAGCCTCTGGGTACATCTTGTTGCTGTAGGAAAGACAGGCCAGAAATACCCTCCTTGTTCCACCAGGGCCGCCTTCCCAGTGCTCTCAAGGAGCCAGGAACTCACATCTCACTCCTCATCCAGTACCTGGTCCTGTGGGTCCCTGAACCATCCAGACCTCCGGGACTGTTCCAGAGCCCTTCTCTGCCCAGCACCGCCTTCCTTGGAGGTTAGGGGAGGTTCTCTCTCTCCCTCTCTCTCTCATTCTTCCCACCTTACCTCCCTGGGCCCCTCATTATACCTTTACACACTTCCACCTCATCACAAATGAGTTTTGGCCCAGGTCAAAGCTGGGCCTTTGGTCATCCTTTTTTAATGCTTCTCAGACAAGAACTGGGGGGCTCTAACTGCCCAAACAGTGAAGCACGGGCTCAAACAGAGGGGCCCACACTGCCAGCTTCCCCCATTACATTTTCATTTCTCACTGTGAAAAAGGACAACTCTAGCAGTGTGGTGGGTGGAGAGAACCATCACTGGCAAGTCCTGGAGACCTTTCTAGCCTTAGGTTAGAATGCACACCACCCCTCCCTAGCATTTCCAGATATCCAAACAAGCCCTTCTAGACTCCCTTGTCTCTTGGAAGGTTAAAGACACAGCTCCCTCTCTTCCAAGGCAGCTTGTGGTTCCACAGCCTTGGAGTGTCCTGCAGACAGTTTCTGTTTTTGAAGGTTTTTCAGAAAGTATGCATTTATTATAGAGAGATCATGTAGGTTCCCTTATCCCCTTTGTTTAGAGTATCTTTTATTTTTACATTTTAGTGGTTCTGAAATTGGGATGCATCTTAAAACAGATGCATGTGTTTGGATATGGTACTATGCCTTTTTGGTGTGAAGGGGTGTTCCCCAAATGACTGCTTCCTAGAATTGAGGAAATACAGTAAAAAGTGCGTTGGGAGACAAAAATCTTTCAAAACATGGAATCCATGGGAGAAAATGAGCATAGGGGGTCCTTGGTATGTAGGAGCTGGGACCACTGCCTTAAATCTCATGCTTCCCGAGAAACTGTATGTGTGACCATTATGGGAAAAAATGCTCACAAGGCCTGACCCCCATTCCATCCTGTTTCTATCTGTGGGGGTGACATACTTGGAGCAAATAGTTCCTAAAATTATTCCCATACCATTCCTCCTTCAGCTTTCAGGTCAAATATATTTGCATCTTTATCATAAGGGCCTTTCTTTTCCTGTTGTTATATTTGCTAATTTACAATTGTTTGGTTTGAAAAATAAGGATTTTTTTTTTCTTTTGCCTCCTGGCCTTTTGATTTTTCTGAGGCAGCCTCAGAGAGCGTGGCTGTGGTGGGCTCCAGGAATGTCCTGAGGAGCCTGAGCCCACTGGGCTGGGGTCCTGGCTCCCGCCTCTGCCTTGAGTGTGTGACAGGCAGAGGCCATCCATGTGCTGTGGGGCTCACGTAGAGCCTGCAGTCGGTGTGCAGGATGGGGCTGAATCGGGGCAGTTTTGTGTGAAGAATGGAGGCACTTCCAGCGGTTTGTCAGGATGGGCAGGAGCTTGTCAGGTCAAGGACTGGATCCCAAAGTCTAAAGCTCAAAAGGACAACCCAGAAGGAGTCAGAAAGTGAACTGCTCAGAGACCTCCTGCAGGGTTTATCCCAAACTGGTTGTGGCTCCTCAGTCTTCCTGGATGCCCCTCTTTGCGGTGCTTAAAGGAAGGTGTGCAAGGTTGATTCATACTCTCACAGGGAGGCTGAGTCAGAAAGCAGACCAAGCCCTGCCCAGCGATTCACAGAGCAGTCTGGAAAGAAACAGGAAGAAAGCACCACCTTCTTCTAGCCTTCTCCTCCTCCTCTCCATCTCCTTTGCACTCTGTCCCACAAAGCCTGGTCTTTCATGTGAATATCCCCCACCCAGCCCCAGTCTAGGTCACAGGGGCTTCGATACTCAGATCAAGTCTGGCTGGCGTCATTCTCAGACACTTCCTAGTAGAGAATTTCTACAGCTGCAGATGAGAAAATGACTTCTTATGGAGACTAGAAACAGGGAACCCAGTGAGTCTTGTTTTGTTTTTCTATATCCTGATCCAGTTTCTGACCTTGAACACCACTCTCAGGCTTGTACCGAGAGGACGCAGGGTGGAGTGAAATGTCTCTGGCCTCCCTCCCGCCCAGTCCGGAGGAGAATCCCATTGACTGAAGCACCCAGCTGGCCCCAGGGCCCTAGAGCAGGAGGCTGTGTCACCCTCTCCACAGACAGCGCCCCCCCAGGTGGTTCATCACACCCACTGGACTCCTTTCTTCACCCTGCACCATTCCCCCACTGCGCCCCTGAGTAAGTGGTAATAGCCACTTAATGTGCTGACTTAGCCAGTCCCTTCTTGGTCCATTATGACAAAAGTTGCTCTTTTCTCATTAGAGCCATTTCTGTCAGGGTGTCTTTCATCAATGGCTTCCCCAGGGACAGTATTTTTAGAAGCTGTATTTTTCACACTCTCCCTTTTCCCTTTTTGGAAAATCTCATCCCAGTGCCTAGTGAAATGAACTAATGAGATGCCGGGAGATCCCAGGCTGGTGTTAATTGGAACAGGCACAGAAGAAGTGGCCCACACACACCTTCGGTTCCTTCTTGCCTTACCTGCGATCCTTTTCTCTGTCTCTCCGGTGTAGGTTGCACAGACAGCAGATGGTGTGGATGCTGACCTCTGGAAAGACGGCTTATTTAAATCCAAGGTTACCAGATACCTATGTTTCACAAGATCATTTTCCAAAGAAAATGTAAGTCCAGTTGTAGTTTCCATTTGCTGAGTGAGCACAAGTAATTTACATTCCTGTTTGGAATTTCCTCATTTTGTTGTTGTTGTGGTTTATTTTCATTGCCGTATTAATTTATCTGTGGTTTTAGTGAACTGGGTAGAATCAGCAGCCAGCACTGTGTTTCATTTATTAACAGTATTATTAACCACGTACCCAAGTGTACCGTGAATTCCATTAAATTGTGTTCTCAAAAGGAAACCAGGAAATTTCTCTCCCAGCTTTCTTTGCCTACCTTTCCTCCAAGCAACAAATCACAGGATAGTGCGGCAGTGAGAATTCTCCAGTGGAGCGGGATTTAATGCTGGCCAGCAAAGGCAGCCTGGCTCAGGGAGGGTCCCTGTGACTCCACCCCATCCACAGACATCATGCCTTTGCTTCCACAGTGACGTTTCCTCTCTGAGTCTCTGTGTGACATATTGCATTTCATTATTTTTGTAGGTAAGTATCCACTCATGCAGATTTCTCTTACTATGGTTTTTTTTTTTTTTTTTTTAAAGTACTCGCACCTGTAAATTAGGAAACTTTAAAGATACCTACTAAGGTTTTTTTTTTTTTTTTTTTTTTTAAACATCTAATAAGGTATTTTAATAGATGGCTTAGAAAAAAAAGGAAATAGTTTTGGTGAGTATCTACTCTGTACAAGGCCTGCCCTGGGCACCTCATTCTGTCCCCAGATAATCTCTACAAGTGGAAGTTCCTTTCCATTGAAGAAACCGAGATCCAAGAGGTGACATGCTTGTTCAAGGTTACTTCTCTTCCCCAGCCCCAAATAGGGAGGAGTTGGGATTTTCATTTTCAGGGCTAACATTTTATTTTTGGCCATATGTTATTGTCTCTTTGTCATGTAAATTTTATTTTGGGGAATATTTTTATTGATTTATTTATATAAATTATATTATAAAAGTAATATTTATTTGCAGTTAAAAAGAAAAAAACTGAACCCAGACAACAAACATACTCATTCAACAGCATGAAAGGGGGAAAGCCTTAGTCCTCGTCTCTGCCACCTGGCCCCGCAGGCCCAGGGTCCCATCACAGGGTCCTTGTGTGTCCCCTTGGTGTTTTCTGAATGTCGACCATCATGTGGCTCTCTGGCTTGTACTCTTTTCTGCCACCTATTCCTGTTGTTTGTGGTTAATTCTTTGGTAGGAGAATTATTCTGAACAGGACTGGGAGAAAAGTCGTTGCTTTATTTTTTTCCCCTAATTACAAGAGCAATATATGCTCATCGTAAAGTACAGAGTTTATAATGGAGTCAGGGAAAATCTTGACACAAAAGTCTGGAAGCCTTTTCAATTCAGGCTTTTGAGTGTATTTTAAATACCAGGAAGGTGGCAGGGCTGAAGAGTGGACAAGGGCACTGTGAGCTTATAATGAGTCCCTGCAGGTCCCCCAGCTCGCTGAGCAGCCTGAGGCACCCAGGAGTGGGCTGAAGGCTGAGTAGAGGCTTCACTTAAAAATGAGTAGAGGCCGAAGAGGCTTCAGTTAAAACTGGCCTGAGGACAGCCATGATCTCTGTGATCATTTTTTGTTTGTGTTTTCATTGCATGAAATCAAAAACACTATGGGGTGTTGGTACCTAGGCTAGCAGAGTCCCTGCATCCCTTGGAGTGGGGACAGTGACAGGTCTGAATGTGACAAAGAGAAGTCACTGGGGCTTGTTAGCATTGAGTGTCATGGGTAAGTGTATTAAAGAAAACCCGTTGATTTCGTCAACATGTGTTGAACATTAAAAAGATTTTTCTTGGGTGTGATGAAGGGATGTAAGAAGAGGACAAGGGCAGTGTGAAAAGCCTCTATCTCGCTTTTGAAGCAGTGAAGGAGATAGGTGTGTGGTGCATACTGTTTTTGGAAAAAGAATGAATGGATCCAATAGTGGGATCCAAACGATCGAGTTCCAGCAGTTGGCAGGGGCCCACTTGCCAGCTCAGGAGTGGAGGAGGAATCAGAATATTTTAATCTGTTACAGCCAGTCTATGCTGGTCCTATAGTCCAAACCAAGACTTTGCAGAGCATCATTTTTTACAGCTGTAAAGGAGGGATGTGGGATCTCAAGACTGGACAGATTCTTAATTAGGTGACTTGAGACTCCCAATGTAGGAGTTTTGGGAGACTCCTTTGGAACCTAAATTCCTTTCCCCCAATAATGCTATTAATACAGAAACCTGGCTTTAGAGTGACATTGCTTCCTGGGGAAGGATCGAGATTAATTGCACTTTTCATGCCCTGTACTTTCTGCATTACCTGTAATAATAATGTACATATATTAGGTAGGGAGGATATTAAACAGAAGGATTTATGAACATTTGAATATTAAGTTGGTTATCTGTGGCTACCTTAAATGCAAGGTTGTCAAAAATAATTACAGTATACTAGCAAATACTGGCTACCAGAGACAATATAAATACCCTGAGTCAGTGCATATTGGGCTTTTGGCATGAATCATTTGCTCAACAAGGATTGGGAATACGTTCTTCATATTTATGAGGAGGAAATGAAAGAGAGCACAGATGGGGGAGGGGAGAGGAACAGGCAAAATTAATGGTGTCGCAGACCCACTGTATTAAACCCAGTACAGTGGCAGCCCCGTGTAAGGAGGGACCACACTTGGGCTGTAGGGAGCTCTGACAGTGCAGCCTCCCATTTTGTATGCATGCAAGGGTTTTTTGATGCTTTGTTTTTAATGGCCACACCACTGATGTTCAGGTTTTATGATCAGGGACATTTGTAGGGTGTGTGGAGGGTGAGGTCACTAAGTGGTTTGCAGTTGACTTCTGTAAAACCCAACTTGTCAAGTAGAAGACATTTGAGAAGGATATTGATGAATGCCCATCCATCTGCAGGGCAGGAAAACATGCCTAGTTGTTAATTTCTCAATGCAGAAAGCAGTGATGACATGGAAAAGCAACTGCCATGAAAAAAAATTATGATAGATTAGACCAGGCGATTCTGAAAGCAGCTGATGTTTGCAAGTTAGGTTAACAGTTCAAACCCTTCCTACACGGTCAGAGATTTATTCCGTGTTCTGAGGGTCCCACTTACCACTCCCTAGCCTGCACTGTACATTGCCTTCCTGAGGCCCAGCTACCTGGAATATCAGAATATCAAATTGTTGGCAAATGTGATAGTTCTGAGAGGAAGAAACGGTTTCCTGATGACTGTGCCATAAAAACACTAGTCGTAGGTTACACTTGCTACTTTGACCTTCCTAGTTAAATTCTAATAATTTGTTTCATTTGTGTACTTTTGGTTCATAATATTTATTAGTGTATATCAATATTTTTGATATTTTTAATCATATAGTTTAGATATGACATCTCAGCAAACCCAACTTGATATATGTGTGTGTGTGTGTGTGTGTGTATATATGTATACGCACACACACACATATGAAACGAAGTCTCCCTATCGCCCAGACTGGAGTGCAATGGCACAATCTCAGTTCACTGCAGCCTCCACCTCCTGGGTTCAAGTAATTCTACCTCAGCCTCCCAAGTAACTGGGACTCTAGGCACCTACCACCACACCCAGCTAATTTTTGTATTTTTTAAAGTAGAGACAGGGTTTCACCATGTTGCTCAGGCTGGTATCAAACTTCTGACTTCAAATGATCCACCTGCCTGGGCCTCCCAAAGTGCTGGGATTACAGGCATGAGCTACCATGCCTGGTCAGTTTTATTTATTTATTTATTTATTTATTTATTTTGAGACAGTGTCTCACTCTTGCCCAGGCTGAAGTACAGTGACATGATCTTGGCTCACTGCAGCCTCAACCTCCCAGGCTCCAACAATCCTCCTACTTCAGTTTCCTGAGTAGCTGGGACAACATGCATGAGTGCCACCACACCCAGTCAATTTTTTTAATTTGTAGAGATGGGGTTTCGCCATGTTTCCCAGGCTTGTCTCAAACTCCTACCCGCCCACTTTGGCCTACCAAAGTGTTGGGATTACAGGCATAAGCAACAGCACCCGGACTCCAGTTTGATTTCTGACTCTGAGTGGCCCAGTTGAAAAATGTGCACCCGAAATTAATTTATTCAGCAAGTAATTACTGAGCACCTGTTGTGTGGCAGAATCCATGCTAGGCTTGTATTTATAGTAGGAACAGAGATAGTTTTGGTCTTCATGGTTCTTAAACTCTAGAAGCAAGACAGATATTAAGAAAATAACCCCACAAATTGATAGGGAGGGGAAAAGAGAGTGCCAAGAGGGAACACACACCGTTTAGATGATAAGAACTCCCTGCTTGGCTTTCAGAGACATGGCACACTGCAGGTGGAGGTGGGATCTTGGCTCCCATGTGCAGAGATGGAGGTAGCAGCCCTTCTTCTCTAAGCAAGATGGAACAACAGCCTCAGAAGTTGCTGTCCAGGGCAGAGTGATGGTTGACCAACTAGATGCTTGTCCAAGGATGCTGAACAAGTAAATGGAGAGCATGCTCACACTGGGCCTTGGGGATGAGGCACTTCTGCAAAATGGGCACGTGGAGTGCATTGCTAGTATCCTAACAGGACAGATTTGGGATTTGAGCCCATCATTCTTTCCTTAACTGGCTCTGACTAGAGAGGGGGAACCAAGCTGCAAATTACTCTGAAGATTTTAATGAAATCTCCAAAGTGCCCCCACATATTTAAGTTGTAGGGTAGATATCGTTAGAGCTCATTTCCAGCTTGAAATGCACGCTGCAAGTGCCGGCGTGTTTGCAAAGAATTCTCTCTCGCAATTACTGAATGTGTACTGTCTTCGAAAGATATTTGTACACCAGTTACAGAAACTGCGCACTGTGGACCCCATATACTACCACTAAATAGAAACTTTAGGAGGCCCTTGTGCATGTCATTTTAGAAGACGTGTAATATTGAGGCAGCAGGACTTTCACTCTGTGTTAGTTTATGATTCTTGGGATTTTGTAAAATGTATCTAGCAACTGAAATGTGTGTCAGTATGCAGACTGGTGATCACTTAGGAGTGTGATTGGTTCCCTATTAGGTTTAGATGCAGTTCTGTCCTACGAGTGCCTCAGGAATTTGCTCTTCCTAAAACCTCCTGGCCTTGAGATCTGATGCTCAGGGCTGAGTGGCAGCCTGGTCCCGGGACGTGTGTGCACAGCTGCCCTCTGCTGGGTTATGTCTAAAGCATCTCCTGGGTTGCTCCTGCCTCACCAAGGCTGTGTCTGAGTGAGTGGCTTTGAGGTTCTGCAGATAAAACTCCTTCCCGGGGGCCACACGAGTCCCTGTGTAACCACTGGGGAACATTAAGTGTCACCTACTCTAATTAACCTGCTGTCATAAAGCTGCACGAGTCATTGTGTTAAATATGCATCTTGAAGCCAAAATGGCAAACCCACCACAGGCGTGTTCAGATTAATAGTCTGTATCTCTTTTCTTTCTTCCCAAGAGTCATCTGGGGAACGTGTTAGTAGATATGAAGCTCATTGACATCAAGGACACACTGCCTGTGGGCTTCATCCCAATTCAGGAGACAGTGGACACACGTGAGTCATCCTTTAGTAGCACTCATCACAATGAGGGTTTTCTTCCTCCAGATATATTTCTAGGTGTTTTTTTATGTGCATTTTTCTTCAGAAACATTTTCGGAGGTCTTACTGCATGCCCATGAACAAACCCTGCTGCTTTTGATGTGTGTCTGGCTGGGTTCTCCAAGGAGTTTGCAGAGTATTCTGGGTAGTGGCATGTAAATGAGCAGAACGTCCCTTTCTTTTAGAATGGTGCTCCCTGCTGAATGGACTCACTGGGGAACGGAATGGTGAAACTCGATATAGTTTGTCTTTAGTCCTTGCTCTGGTGTTGCTGAAGCCAAGCTTGGCACAAGACGCAGAAGGAAGCAGAAAGAAAACAATCAAAAGACGCCCAGAGAACACAAAGCCAATAATGTGCCCATTTGGGGCCCATAGAGCAAACAAGAAAAGTGAGAATCAAAAAGACTGCAAATTAAAATTCATAGGTTCGAATTGGACTGAATATTCTGACCACTGAGCAGGTCCAAGCAGAAGTGAGTCACTGAGGAATCGGCAGTGTCTTCAGGGTGCTGGAGCCCTTGGAGCTTCTTGACCCGCACATGAGTTATTAAATGGTGCTGGAAAACCTCTGGTGATTCGGCTTCCTTGTTTTGGTGTAATTTAACTTACCTTGTTTCATTTTTAATCACTGGTCAGCCAACTTGATGATATCTACAACAGTGAAGTAGTGAATACAAAACAAATACAGAGAATCCTTTCATTATGACTCAGGGTTTGTTTATTAAATTCTGTCTCATTTTCTGTCTCATACTTTATTCTCTCATAATTAGCCCACGTTGGTCCCACTATTTTTTGCTGTTTTCTTGCTGGCGCTTCATATGATATGAACCAGAGTTTCTGTCTCTACGCAGATCCCACCTAACTATTATTTTCATGAAACCAGCAGACCCCGTTGTATAGCATATTTTTGTTTTCGTGGTGGTCTCTTCACGTTTAGACATTACATTGCTTTTTGTCATTTATGATTTTATGTATTACCTGATAATCATAAGAGCTGATACTTAGTATGCATTTACTGTATGCTCACCCCTGTGAGAAATGCTTTACCTCCCTGATTTCATTTAATCTTCAGAAGACCCCTCTTATGAGACGGGCATTATTATACCCATTTCAGATATGAGAAAAATGAAGCACACTCACTCCTTAGGGATTAAAGAACTTGGCCAAGGTCACGCGTCTGGAACTGGAGGAATAACTAGAATGCTCACATACGTCTTACTCCAGCTACACTTTTAACCACAGCACCACACTGGAAGAGCATGTGTATAAGCACATTTTACAGATATTTTTATATTAATGTATAGGGTTTTAAAAAATTAAGATATAACTCACATACCATGCACTTCACCCATTGAACAGGCACAGTTCAGTGACCTTTAATAAAGGCAGAGTTGTGCAACCATTATTGCACATTATATCACCCCCAAAACCCATTGTCAGGATATCACCCCTGTACCCCTCAGCAATCACTCCCTTATTTCTCTCCAACCCTCACCTCCCCACTCCCCAGCAGCCCTAGGCAACCACTGATCTACTTTCTATAGAGATTTGCCTATTCTGGACATTTCATATGAATGGAATCATACAGTGTGTGGTCTTTTGTGACCAGCTTCTCTCTCTTAGCATAATGTTTTCAAGGTTGGCCCATGTTGTAGGATAGATCATTACTTCATTCCTTCTTATCGCCAAATAATATAACATATGGATATACCACATTTTGGTTATCCGTTCAACTGATGGATATCTGGGTTGTTCGTACTTTTTGGCTGTTAGGAATGAGGCTGCTATGAACATTCGTGTACAAGTTTTTGTGTGGGCTTATGTTTTCGTTTCTGTTGGGTATCTACCTAGTCATGGAATTGCTGGGTCACATGGTAACTTGGTATTTTTGAGGAACTACCAAATGGTATTTCAAAGGAGCTGCACCATTTTTTATTCCCACCAGCAGTGTCCGTAGATTCCAATTCCTCCTCATCTTCACCAGCACTTTGTTATTGTCTGTCTTTTTGATTCTAGGCATCTTAGTGGGTATGAAATGGAATCTCCTTGTGCTTTCTGTTTGCCCTTGTCTGATGACAAATGACGTTGAGCATCTTTTTATGTGCTTGTTGGCCATTTGTGTTATCTCCTCTGCTTAGGATCTACAGTCTTCTCAAAGACTTAGATCACTTTCCTCCTTTTCCCCTGTGTTTTTCACAGTTTTAAAATTTGCATTGGTGTTCATTTTTTGACAGTGAGTTGACTTCAGATGTCTCTATATTGATGTGCTGTGGAGCCGCAATGGGTTTTCCATTCTGCATTTTCCTCTCGGTTAGTTGGACCAGTTCACTGAGTCTGTCCTGTCTGGACTTGGGGACCAGCTGCTGTGGGGCCCAGGGGTCTTGGTTGGGAAGTTTCTTCGCTGTGACTGGGAGTGCACAGGTTGCTGCCCCAAGTGTGGACTCTGAGATCGGTCCTGGGCCCAGTGCCAGGTGCCTTGTCACACAGGAGGGTGGGCAGCAGGGAGCCTCTTCATTTCTGGTTCTAGCAACATTTCCTGGAGGCTTTACCTGGGGGACAGAGGAGCCCAAGCTGACCATATAAGCCTTATGGTCAGCTCTGTATCATTTGAGAGCATTCAAGGCCCTGATTTTATAAAGTCAGCCAAAAACAGGAGACTCCTGTAATCCATTTAAAATATAGTTTGTGGCCGGGCGCGGTGGCTCAAGCCTGTAATCCCAGCACTTTGGGAGGCGGAGACGGGCGGATCACGAGGTCAGGAGATCGAGACCATCCTGGCTAATACGGTGAAACCCTGTCTCTACTTAAAAATACAAAAAACTAGCCGGGCGACGAGGCGGGCGCCTGTAGTCCCAGCTACTCGGGAGGCTGAGGCAGGAGAATGGCATAAACCCGGGAGGCGGAGCTCGCAGTGAGCTGAGATCCGGCCACTGCACTCCAGCCTGGGTGGCAGAGCAAGACTCCGTCTCAAAAAATAAAATAAAATAAAATATAGTTTGCTGTAATCCATATAGCACTGAAAAACTGGAAGACTGTTTGTTTTAGTAAAGTACTGTGTACTTTCTCTGTGTTCATTAGCATGACTGAACACATTTCTATTGACTATGTATAATATGTTTACTTAAAATTAGGCCTGCTTAAGCATGTGTAATTAGTGGCTCCATCTCTTACCCCGAGTTTGCTGCAGACGGAGGAATGGAGCCAAGAGCAGTGTGGCAACAGCAAGTGAAACACCCGGCATTAGTTTTCTTTGTGTAAAGGTCTCATCTTCTTCACGCCTTCTAAGGCCAATCTGAGCAGCTGATAATCTTTGAAGGTGCAGAGTTGCTGTGAACAGCGCCCCCCATTCCCCAGGTTGCTGTCCCAAGTGTGGACTCTGAGGTTGGGTCTTGTCACACAGGAGGGTGGGCAGCAGGGGCCTCTTCATTTCCAGTTCTAGGTTCATTTCCTAGATGTTTAGCAATGTTTAGGGTCTGGATTCAGAACGTTGTTTCTCTCCGCTGGTAGATCTGCTCTAGCCCTCAGTTTCTGTGCCTGAGGAACGCACAAAAAAAAGCGACCCTACCCCCCTAAAAATATAATAACAAAAACAATTCCACTGATTTTCTTGTCCCCCTCCCCACTCCTGGCCCCTATAAGAACCCCCAGGCAGGGCTGTACTTCCCCTCATTCTGTTCCTCGATTTGAATGTGCTGTTGAATGTCTTACTTCCTGCCACAGAATTGCAAGGTCTTGAAACCCAATACCAAGCACAGGCATAAATTACACGCTAGAGGCTTACTTGTCAATAATGACAGTAAGGGCCGGGCACGGTGGCTCAAGCCTGTAATCCCAGCACTTTGGGAGGCCGAGATGGGCGGATCACGAGGTCAGGAGATCGAGACCATCCTGGCTAACACGGTGAAACCCCATCTCTACTAAAAATACAAAAAAACGAGCCGGGCGAGGTGGCGGGCGCCTGTAGTCCCAGCTACTCAGGAGGCTGAGGCGGAAGAATGGCGTAAACCCGGGAGGCGGAGCTTGCAGTGAGCTGAGATCTGGCCACTGCACTCTAGTCCGGGCGACAGAGCGAGACTCCGCCTCAAAAAAAAAATAATAATAATAATAATAATGACAGTAAGATCCCACACAACTGTTCTTTACTGAGCACTTACTGTGTGCCAGGCACTGGGCTAGGTGGATCATATGTGTTGGCACAGTGCATCCAACCCACATCCCTGTGGGGTGGGTTTCATTAACTCCCTTTTACAATTTACCAAGACTCAGAGAAATTAAGTAACTTGCCTAAGGTCACAGTGCCAGAAAATGTTGGTGTTGGGATTTCAACCCAGATCTGTCTGACTCGTGTATTAAATGGCTGCAGTTGGTTGAAACTCAGGCTTAAAAGCACAAACACACACACACCTCCCGTTGGTCAGCACTGGAGGTTGCTCAAGCACCAACTCCTTACTCTAAGGCTTGATAAGTAAGAGAAAAGAATTATGTGCTTATCCTTTTTTTCCTATACAAAATTTATTTCAGGGAGACCAAATAGTTGATGAAGGAAAGTTATTTTTTATATATAGAAGAATTCTAGCTAAAAAATGCAGAAGGAGGCTGGGTGCGGTGACTCACGCCTGTAATCCCAGCACTTTGGGAGGCCGAGGTGGGTGGATCATGAGGTCAGGAGTTTGAGACCAGCCTGACCAACATGGTGAAACCCCATCTCTACTAAAAATACAAAAATGAGCCAGGCATGGTGGCACGCATCTGTAATCCCAGCTACTCAGGAGACCGAGGCAGGAGAATCACTTGAACCCGGGAGGTGGAGGTTGCAGTGAGCCAAGATCATGCCACTGCTCTCCAGCCTGGGTGACAGAGTAAGACTCCATCTCAAAAAAAAAAATAAAAGAAAAGAAGCAGAAGGAATGACAGAGTTCAAAAGTTACCATTGTGAACCTTTAATAAAGCATGGATCTTAGCAACAGTCATCAGAGGGTGAGAAAGTACTCAGAGGATGGCAGTGGGGGAACTGTATGACCGAGGGCCCAGGCCGACACCAGCAGAGCTCAGCAAGAATGGCCCAACCAGACTCCAGGACTCACCATATGACAGCCTAGACTTACACGTGCCCCTGGACAGCGTGTGCATCTAAAAAACCTAACCTGAGTCTAATCAAGGCTTTAGCTCTGTCAGTCTACAGGAGGCACAGGGGAATGACCCGATTTCTCCAACCTGTCAGTGCCCTGAAGAAAAGGGAGCAGGAGTGGTTGTTCCAGAGTCAAATGGTCTGGGAGGCCTGACACCCAGAGGCAGTGCCTTAGCATCCTGGGGATCCGGATGCAGACAGACTGGAGAAAACGTGAATGTAGGCTCTCTGTTGGATGATACTCAGGAATTCTGTTCGTTTTGTTAGGAATGGTGATGGCATAGTGGTCTTTAAAGAACAGTGACCTGGATGCCTACTGAGGTATTGATGGCGACATGACGTGGTGTCATCAGGGATTCATTTTAAATATCCAGCAAAGCTGCAGGGGTGGGAGGAGAGGAAACCAGCTTGTCCGTTGTGCACAGCATTGACACTGGGTGACGGGAACACATGGATTCATTCCGCTGTTCTCTCTGCTTTGGGGTATGTTTGAAGATTTCTATGATAAAAAGCAGAAAAGAAAAGAAGGCCATGTGGTGAAATGTGTTAATGCTCAGGGCATCAGCGTGCACGTTTCTGATGGCTGAGCAGTGAGCAGATTGTGGTTGCGGCTCTTAGAAGCCACCCGGATTTACTGCAGGGTGTGCGGTCCCCTTCTCAGCAGGGGATGTCTAGGTTGAGTCCTGCATGCAGAGCAGGGTGACTGCAGCCCAGGGGAAGGCAGGCAGCAGAGCCCAGCCCTTCTGTCTAGCAGCTTAGGTGACCTGCCACTTCTGCTGCCAGGCACAGGGTGTGACAAGGGATGTGGTTTTCAGAATAGAGATGGTGGGATCTCTGGAAAACTCATACCTTTTCTGTTGTCCTTTCCTTCAGAGGAAGTGGCTTTTAGGAAGAAGAGGCTGTGCATTAAATTTATTCCACGGGATTCAACGGAAGCTGCAATTTGTGACATTCGGATCATGGGCCGGACCAAGCAGGCCCCACCTCAGTACACGTTTATCGGGTGAGTCTTAATGATAGGACTCTCAGCTGCTACTCTTCCATGAGAGCACTCAGGCCGCTCCAGGCAGTGAGGTCCCAGAGATTTCCATGTGGTCCCCAGGCTCTCAGCCGTGGGCCTCTGTCAGCCCAGTGCTCCTCGCTGCCCTTCCTGCTCAGCTGCGGCCTCTCTGCGCCTGGGCTCGCACTGCTGACTCTACCTTAGGGCCTTTCCTCCCCCGCCCTTCTGCGCATTCGGCCTTGAAGCTCCTCTGGGTCCTTCCCCGACACCCTGTGATGCCACCAGCCTCAGCTCTCCACACTCGTTATTCACCCTATAGGAAAGGTCACAGGGACCCATTTTGTACCATGGGGCCAAGGTCACTGGATGTGGTCATGAGTGAGGCAAAGGCCCTGCTGTCACAGAGCTGATGTTCGAAAAGGGACAGACGAGCAATAAACAAGAAAATAAATGAGCTAATTCCAGACAGTGAAGAAAGTGAAACACAATGGTGGAGTGGGGGCCTCTTCCGTGAGGGGGTCAGGAAGGTGACACTTGAGCAGAGACCTGAATGTCAGAAAACCAGCCATGCACAGATGTGAAGGCAGGGCCTTCGAGGCAGAGCAAGCAGAAGGAGAGAAGTGGGAATGAGCATGGCATGTTCTGGGAGCAGAACGCAGCCCCATGCAGCTGGAAGAGCCAGGGAGAGTACTGGGACAAGGGCGAGGGTTGGCAGGACCTCCTAGGACATGGCCTGGAGTTTATTCCAAGCACACTGGAAAGCCAGTGGAGGGCTCCAAGTCAGGAAGAAACATAAATATTACACAGCTGCATGATAATTCCCCAGTAAGCAGAGAACTACTGAGGCCTGGGCCCGTTTTTGTCTTATTTCTTCAGTAGCCTCAGCCCTGAGCATGAGCCTGGCTCTGTTGCGGCTCCATAAATACTTAGTACAGTGAAATCCCAGGGTTTCACTTAGGGCTCTGTTGATTGTAAGTGACAGGAAACCCAACCCACTTTGGCTTGAGCAAAAGAAAGAATTTGTTGGCTGGCATCACAGAAGAGTTGGGGAGGCAGGACCGGCACGCCTGGAAGCGGAAGCTTGAAAGCCGGCACTGGGTTCTGGTTTCCCTGTCTCCCTCTGGCTGTGGTGCTGGGCCCTGTTCTGACATGTTTCCCCCTCAAGGAGGCCTGGTACTGCAGTAGCTCCACCTGCTTTTCATCCAGGTTCAAGTCCAGAGGCCAAGAGCAAGTCTGTGTTCCTGCTAGTTCAAAAGAAGTTCTAGAATTTAGTCTCATTGGTCTTGATTGATCTAGGTAGGGTCATGTGCACCCTGGGCTGGTCACTGTTTTCGGGAAAATTCTTCCATTGACCAGGCCTGAGCAGGAAGTAGGATTAGCTCCATGGGAGCTCAAGGACTAACCATGACTGGTGCTGCCCCTAAAATACGGAGGGGAAGTCAAAAGTCAGAAAGGGTGTGAGGGGATGCCAGCTGTCTTAAAGGAAATAGATGTTCACTGTCCTCGGTCAACTGAAATCCAAGTGTACCAGGTACTTGGTGTGGCAGATGGTTTACAGCCCCCTCAGCCACGTGCCTCTTCCCTGGCCAGGCCTGGGAGGTGCCATGTGTCTCCCTGAGGGCTCCCAGAGACACTCCTCCTCAGCTTCTGAGGCCAGCCTCCTGGCTCAGGCGTGTACTCTGCTTTACTCGTGTTCATTTGAGCCCAGAGCTGCCTTTTTATCAGCCAGGGCCTTTCCTGATAGCCTAGACCCGGTGAAAGCAGCAGATGAGCCCTTGTGGCATTTGCTTGAAGCATGCGGGGAGCAGGTACCACAGAAATGCAGAGTTTCACCTCTGGCTGTCTTCAGCTCTGGCATCGGAATGCTCTGTGTCAGGATCATGTGGTTAAGAAGGACTCTGTGATCATTCCCTTCCTACACACTCAAAAATCCTGTTTTGCAACATGGTTTACACTAATTATGTAAACAGGACTACAGGAGTAGGAAATAGAATAAACATACTTCAGGCACCTCAGAAGCACCCATTTACATACAAATGGCAGAAACCAGCAATTTAGTAATGAACTTTTAAATCTAATTTCAGTTGCTATGTGTATCTTTAATTATAAACTATCCTGTTGTAAAAAGATTCCATTTTTAACCAGTTTAACCAATTTTAAGGAATAGATATTTACCAGTATGTACCTTGATAAAACCAAAGCCTTTTTTCCTTTATATCACTTTGGAAATATGACTATAGTTTTATTTCATCTTGGGGCAACAGTTCTCTTCCAGAGGAAGACAATTCCAGTGTTATTTTTAAGCAAGGAAAGAGAATTCAGTATTCAGAACTCTAAGTCACTTATTCTTAAAAGCGGGCACAGTTTTACGTGTTACTTTGCAAGGGTTTGGGATTGTCAGTTGGGGAAGATAGAAAGTTCACATTCCAAACAGCACCTCCAAAGCCTGGCAGCTAGAGGCCGTGGCCCGGATGTGGAGAAATCAGTGCAGCTCACTGGAATCACTCATCTAAGAAGACAGGACTGTGGTTTTACATGGTTCCTGTGGTGTCCTGAGAAGCTTATTAGGGGTTCCCACAGAATAAGTCTTTTTAATTTTTTGAAGAGATTATATTCCTCTACATCAGGTCCCAAAGATGCAGTTCTGTGGGGCAACTGGGAAGTTGGAAACTGAATATGGTGAAAATGATCCCGTCACTATTCCTAGGAGCTTGGCTGTCTCCTCAGCACTCGCGAGTGTGTGGTGTAGTAGGGGTCAAGCCTGTAGTATCTGTGTGAGGGAAGTCACAGGAGAGCTTGTGCGGTCTCTGGGAGGCCCCTTGGTGTCCACTTCTAGTTATGTGGTTTGGGGGGCAAGTTTTGCAGTGTGAAGATGATTCCCAAACTGACCCTGAGAATGAGGCCGATGGCAGGTGACACACAGCTGGAAGAGGCTGTATCCTGAGATTGGGGTGTGTTATAGAGTAGGGGGCTAATTCATCTCATGGTTAAAAACCAGCATCTCCCTATCTGTCTCTCCTGACTGCACAAAGGACTTGATGTGGATCATGATGTCATACTCTACAAGGAAATGGTAAAACAGAAAGAAGTTTGGAGAAGCAAGGGAAGTACCAGTTGGAGTAGGAAGGCAAGCTCAGGGAGGGTGACACAGGCGGCCTTGTCCTGAAGGCCTGCCTAGATGGAACAGGTCACCCTCATGTGAACTGTGATGCCCAGAGCACAAAGGAGGTGGTGAAACCCATTTCATGTGGGGGGCAAGAATTGATTCCCTGGTGTTTGAGGCCATGACTCTTTTAAGTTAGTTGGTTTCCTTTGTCACTCAGGTAAATGCTTTGTGCTAACCAGAGCCATGAAGATTTCTCTTTTTTCCTAAAGGGAATTGAACAGCATGGGGATCTGGTATCGAATGGGCAGAGTACCAAGAAATCATGACTCATCTCAACCCACAACGCCTTCCCAGTCATCAGCTGCTTCCACCCCAGCCCCCAACCTTCCCAGGTGAGGCCTTGTTGGGGTGTCTTGTGTTGTCCTGTGGTCTTGGGTCCCTGCACAACATTTTAGAACACCACCAAGTGTCTGCTGAAATAGTGCAAAGGACAGCTGAACAATTTTACAAGCAATATATCTTTAGAGGAGATTTTTAAAATCCACTTGGAAATCTTTGCATTACGTGAATGCAAAGGCCATTCTGTGGTCTATTTTGTACGTGTTCTGCAGGCTCCTAAAACTGCACATTATGCAACTTAAAATTGGCTTTGCTATTCAAAAGAGCTGCTAGCTACACACAGACATGTGCTGTGTAGCCATGGAGTTGGGATCACTGGCCTTAAGGTCAAATTCCTTCTCTATCTTGGCCAGCAACTCATTTGCAACCCAGGAGGGTAGGTGAGTTCTTATATTCTTCATTTTCATATAATTTCTTTTTCTAATGATCTACAAACTAAGAAATGGGTAGTTTGGGTATGAGAGAATAGTGAGGAGTTTTTCAGGAAATGCTAGTTTTAATAATTGTCTCCACAAAGAAACTTGGGTGAGGCAACTGTTTGCTCTGCAACTGATTTCAGTCATAATAGAGGTAGTAACAGTCTCTACACTTTCTGCAAAAATAATCCTGTCAAATAAAAATCCTGTGCATCACTAGGAGTAAACTGAGGGCAAGGAACAAACAGCACTGATGGATTAAGCTTGAGAAAGGGACTGCAAAAGTAAATAAAACAAGAATAGTGAGGCAGCAACACTTAGGGATTGACGTAACATAAATGAGAATGGATCTCAAAGCTTCCACATGGGTGAATAGAGATGAATAAAATCTGTCAGGAACCAGACAGAAGAGTCACCGGTGGGTCTTCCTGGGCCCTCCACAATACAGCCTGCCCTCCGGGACATGCCACCAGCTCTCTGTACTCTGTTCCTCTGTGCCAAGCCTCCGCCTCACTCGGAAGAATGCGCTGTAATGAGCCCCCAAAGCCCTGAGGACTCTGTCCTCTGGGACATCCCCCTATAAAGACAATCTGGTCTTTCTTGTGACAGTTTCATAAACCAAGAATAGTATTTAAACTTAACTACCCCTGGAATTGCCTGGAACTTTAGAAGGAGTTTTCAGTTTCATTTGGCATAAAAAGTTAGAAATCGCTAATGAGTCTCCCAGAGTTGCAGGGTGAACATTTGAGTCTCTGTTAGGTTCAGGAGTGTGAGGCTAGCACCGCGCATCAGCACTTGTTCCTCCGTTTCTGAGCGAGAGCACTGTCAGCTCCACCCTGGAGGGCACTGCCGAGAGTCACTGTCAGCTGTGCTCAAGGCTATCTGAGGTGTGTCACCTGTGCTGGGGGGTCAGCTAAGGCCATCACCTGTGTGTTGGGGTCCTCCATCACCTGTGCTGAGGCCCATCGCCTGCCTGTACTCGGGTCCGCTCAAGTTTGGGCTCCTTGCAGAGGCTGGAAAGCCCCCCTAGGAGCAGTTGCCCCTGAAGTCGTTACAGCTGCTCCCTGCTGACATCATGTGGTTTAGAAGGGCCCAGAAATGGGCACCACCTCAGTCAGGTTTTGACTTTCTGTGGATAAAGAAAGAGCTCCAGTTTTCTCAGATAAAGCAGAGAGAGTACTCTCGGAAGCCTGCCGGTCACTGTGAGAGCAAGGCCACTTGCACCTGAAGCAAGACGGCTGAGAACACTGAGCCACCAGCAGCCTGGCAGGATTGCAGGGCAGCGCATCAGAACCAAGTGTTTATAAGGCTTATGTACTTTATCACCTCTGCCGTACAGTTTATGGTTTACAATGGCTGCAAGGAAATTGGATCAGTTTTGTTTTACTTGCCAAATAAAACAAATGTCAAAATAGTCAATATAAAATGTATTCTAATTTGGCTGAGTTAAGTCAGCCAGTATGCAGTAGGATAATTGAATGTACTTTAATGCTTCCAAGTAAAAACCACTTGTCTGTCCCAAGTTGTCCTGTGCAGTAATTTACAGGTAGGATGCACACCTTGTGAGCCTCGTCCATGAGGGTTTTTTGGTTTTTGTGGGATTTTTTTTTTTGTATTGTTTTCCTATCCAGTATCTTTGATTTTTTTTAAATGAAATGTTGATTATTCATTCAAATTTTTCCATTGAAGACTAGCAAGGATGAGTATGCTGTTTTATTCGTTGAGGCTTCAGGTATCTACACTCTCCAGAGGAGGAACCTGATCGCCTCCCTTCTGGTGAGCAGCAGTGGCTGGGGCTTGTGCTCCAGGTGCTAGGGCCTGCAGGGCCTCACACCAGCTCCGGGATTTCTTGTCTTCCCTCTCCCAGCTCGAGTCCCAGACATTAAGTTGTGCTGGCAGCCTCCTCCTCCCTTCCTGCCCCTGGCTTCTGCACCTTTTTGCTCTGGGTGCTCCCTGCACATGAGGTGTGTTTGGCAGGTCTCAGCGCAGAGGACTCCTCTCCCAGGAAGCCCTCCCTGAGGCTCCTGGACTGGACCTGTGCTGGGTCTTCTTCTGTGAGCGCTTCCGGGACATCTTGAGTCAGTGGGGTGGTGTGGGCACGTGGTGAACCTCCGAGGAGCTCCCCAGCGCCCACCTGAATCCAGGCAAGCATTCAGTTTCACAATAAATGTGTCCCTTGCAACCCCTCCGGACGACTCCCTGTTCCCTGAGCACTGCGTGGATCTTTTCCGATGGTGAGAGTAATCCAGGCTTGTAGAAAATTGGCAGAACGTAGAAAGCATGAAAAAACAGGAACTCCATTTCCCACGAGCAAATGCTTATAACCTTTTGTTATATTTCCCTCATCTTTTTCTTGTGTACTTTTTACATAGGTGATATCATATCGTGTAATAGCAAGTCTGTGTCTTGCTACTGTTTTCTCAAGTAGCCTCAACCATAAACCTGAGAACCCACGTCCAGTGCGGTCTTTGTGTGGCGTGGATCGAGCCGCTGGGAGCGCGGTGACGCAGCGCCCTCTACTGCCCAGCCGTGGCGGTGGCAGGGAATGCGGTTCTGAGCCAGAGCTGGTGGCAGGCCCTTTCCCCGCAGAGCGCTGGCCCAGGCTGGCCGGGAGGACCTAGGAAGGGGTGGGTCACAGATCTTGCTGCTTTCTTGAGTCTGTGTTCTTCTCCAAAGCCAAACCATGTGCTCCGCCTCCGTTTCTTGTGTCATCACTCAGATTTCAAAGAATTCCCTGCCATTTTTTGGAATGCCGTTCACTCCCGGCTTTATTTCAGACAAAAGGTGGATCTTTGCATGATCTGTAGGCCATCACCTGAGGACCCGTGGTTCTAGCAGCACTGCCTTCTCTGTCCATAAGCAGGAACTGCCTCTAGAAGCAGGAGCTTCCCGCAGAAGCTCTGTTATTGCAGAAAATGCTGTGGTGTCACCAGCTTTGGAGTTGTCCTTTTGGAGCGGTCAGGTCCCCTGGGCTGTTCCAGTGAGTTGGTGGCTAAGGCAGTAGAAGGTAGCTTGGCAGAGCTCCTCTCCCTCACAGTGACGCTTCGTCTCACACGCAGACATCGCCACACACCTCTTGACTGTCTCCTGATGAAGAAGGGGCAGCCGCTTCTTCTGGGACCCAGAGCCTCTTCCTTTCCCTGGCCGCAGGCACTCCATCCCCTCTTTGCCCATGTCATGCATGTCGATCAACAGGAGAGGGCTGGCCTCGGGGCGGAGGCACGGTGCCATCTCTGTGGCCCTCTTTGGGGCTGGGCCTAGCTTTGTGAGTCAGCCTCGGGCGTGCGATCAGATGATGGGGTTTCTGATTTTGGCTCTGTGCAGCTCTCTGGGGCAGGGGAGCCAAGAGAGGAAACACCTTCCTGGCCTCTATCAGAGCAGCCCCTCCACCGTCTCTCACATGCAGGGCATCACCTGTTTCTGCTGGGAAGAAAAGGTTCCGCTGCTGCTGCCAGGACAGAGGTTGGGAAAAGCCCCAGGAGGCAGGTGGGCTCACAACCGCTGGAGCAGCCGAAGCCCCCAGTGTGATAAGTGAATGGCTCTATGTCAACCCAGGAGGAGGCCCCTGGTGAGCTGCTGCCCTGTAGCTCAGCAAGCCGCAAACCATGGCTTGATAAAGACATCAGAGGCACGCTTATCAAATTTGCAGATGATACAGAGTCATTAGGGTGAGCTGACGTGCTGAATGACAGAATCAATACTCTGCATCTCCTCTGCAGCCAGAACAACCTGCTGGAACCATGGGAGGTGATGGGCGCGGGCCGAGAGGGCCTCCAAGGTTCAAAAAATTCCATCACACAGGAACCAAGCTGAGGCCTTGCTTAGCAGCCGTGTGTGCGATGGCGGCAGTCAGAGCATGGGTGTGTGCAGTGCAGCCTGGTGTGCACAGCGGGAGGCCCTGAGTGGAGTCCTGCTCCTGGAGCGTGTGCACTGCCCCACACCACCAGGCAGAGGTTACCCGAATCCAGTGTCGAGTTTGAGAAATCCAGTTTGGACCTGAGTGGAGACAGGCCAACCTGCTGCAGACATCTTAAGGGTCAATAGCAGCAGAGAAAGTAGAAGTGTTTCCAGGTGTGGATGGGGGGTGGAGAAATGGCTGGGGGCTCCAGAAGACAGAATTAGGTCAGGTGGACTGAGGTTACAAGGAGGTAGATTTAGACTTAACACTTAAAAAGAAAATCAATAAAGACACCTTCCCCAAGGTGAAAATTCTGTGGCATCAAGAAGCTGACCTGAGGTGTGATGCGCTCCCAGATGCTGGGGGTGGTCAGATGACATTTGGATCCTTCAGACTGCAGGAGAATTAGAGCAATCAGCGTTTCTTAAGCCTTATTTAAGAAACGTGTCATATTCCCTCTCCCCACCTATAGAAATTCAGGTTCAGCAGACCTCCGTGTTAGGGCCACAGATGCCCTCCAGTGAGCAGGGAGGGCACAGAGCAGCGGGCCTTGGTTTCAGAGGTCCCCAAGCCACCGTTGATGCTGCTTCTGTATCTGACTTGCAGCCATTGCCTTCCTCCACTCACCAGTGCTGAGGTCAGAGGAGGAGGCATGGATAGTGGAGAGTTGCTGCTGTGCAGCCTCCCTGAGAGGGAAGCTCAGAGGGGCCTCCCAGCACATCCGGGGCCCTTGGCGATGCGGACAGCATGTCTTGGTCCAGGGTAGGCAGGTGTGAGACGATGACAAGTGGTATTCTGTCCCTTTCAGAGTCTGTCAGAAACACAGTCTGGCCTCCAGGTGGCTGGAGTTTTCAGGACATCTTGTGTTTATGTGAACATCCATCCTGCGGGGGCTCTCCCAGAAAATCTGCAACATGTGGTTCCAGTAGCCCCACCCCGCCCTTCCCACTCACCTGGGCTGTCCTCACCATGGTCCTGAGGGAGAAGCTACTGCCCAAACTCTCCTCCCCACAGATGCCAGGCCACGGGCACATCCTGTGACCTTTCCGTGACACTGTCTCTCTTGGGAGAAAGGGCTATTTTCCCCCCCGAAGCCACAGAGCATTTCCCAGCCATTGAGTTCTGACCGGCAGCCTCCCCTGCAAGGTGCAGTTCCTGGGAGCCTCTCGGAGTGTCAGCCACGCCTGGGTTGCCCGTAGGAGGTGACGTGGTGCTCGCTGTTGCAGTCATCTTCCTGTAATTTGTCAGCTCCCAGCAAGTTGTCAGTCACAGGTTCGGAAGTATGTTTCTTAGTGACAGACATAATTGTACTTAACTTTTTGCATGGATGTTATCAATCTGTGACAGATACTCTGGGAAATGGGGCATTTTGATTGCAGAATATCTGTCACATGCATTTAGTCTTCCTCTCAGGGACACCAGAATTCAGTCACAACTTTTGCATGTCGATGTCAGGTTTTGAGAACATAGATCCTTGCTGACCTCAAAAATCGTTCCATCACTCCGATCCCAGGGCTGTCATCGGAAAGGTTAATGGCCCTTCCTACAGGAGAGGAAAAATCATGCTGTGGTGATCTAGAATTCAGGCCGTGCCGCCCAGGCTTGTCCCCTATCACATCATTGTCAGAAGCCCATGAGCGTGCCACACTCCGTCCTGGCCTCTCCAACCCCGCCTTCCCTCTGGACATGGGGATCAACTCCACTACTTTCTGATTAACTCGCAGAGTAAGTCAGCAGTGGGGGTGGTGCCTTAGGTGACCGGCTGGAGCCCTGTTGTCCACACTGACAGCCTCAAATCCTTCAGCTGCCTTCTATCCGTTTTCAGTTGTAAGATGGTCCTTGTACCCCAGATGACATGTGTCACCTGTCCTGTTGTTGCAGGACTTGAATGTGAGGCCCAGAATCGCACAGATTAGGGAGACTGAGTTTTCCTTTTCCTGTTGAGGTGTTTACGGCCTGTTCGGAGTGGCAAAAGGCTTGGCGCTGGAGGCATCTGCCTGTGAGAAGTTTCTCCCTAGGGTTCAGTAGGGGAAGGCTCAGTGCAGAGGATTGGAATTGAAATCTGTGGTTTCATGTAAGGTGCATCATTTATGAGAGGGGTTCTGTGTATCCCGGGTGATTCCAATGACTCTTTTTTTCCCCCTAGTAATAAATTGTGACATGGATTTTGAGCTCCACTTCCATAGTTGCAAGAAATGGTTTGGGGGCAGGTGAGCTGAGCAATGGAGCCTCTGTCCTGGTCCCATCAAAAGAGGGCTTGGCACACTGGGTGTGGTGGCTCATGCCTGTAATCCTAGCACTTTGGGAGGCTGAGACGGGAGGATCACTTGAGCTCAGGAGCTCAAAACAAGTCTGCACAACATGGCAAAACCCCATCTCTACAAAAAAATCAAATACAAAAATTAGCTGGGTGTGGTGGTGCATGCCTGCGGTCCTAGCTACTCAGGAGGCTGAGTGAGAGGATCACTTGAGCCTGGAGGTCAAGGCTGCAGTGAGCTGTGATCATGATCCCTCCATTGCACTCCAGCTTGGCCGACAGCACAAGACCCTATCTTAAAAAAAAAAAAAGGAAGAAGAAGGCAAGGGCTTGGCCCCTGCTTTTCTGGCATGGGGGCCTTCAGACACTTCTGCAGGTCATGTCCAGGCATAACTATGGTTCTGGCTTCACTTGGAAAAATTGGATTTCCTCCTCCTTCACACTAAAGCCACACACGCTTTTTGTTTGTTTAACTCTAAAGACAGAACACACATTTTCGTTGTCTTTTAAGATGAAGACTGTAGCGCAGGGTTCTTTACACAGGGAGCCCAGACATCAGCACTGGGGTGTGAATGATCCCGCTGCGCAAGTGGCACCTTCCAGCCAAAAGGACTGGCAGCCAGCCCTGTCTCAGAGACGAGCCCTCTGGAGGGGTCAAACCTGGACACTAAATCCAAGATAGATCAGGGGTGGGCTTCTGGGGCTCAGGTAGTATTTCTGTAAGTAGCCCGCATTTACATTCTTTGCCTATAACTTTAAAGTCCGTGGTGGCCTGATAACTACACTGGGGAAGGCTTCCTGTTATCTGACCGCCCCCCACCTGCCCTATTCTCTCACATTAATTAGGCGAGTCTCCTCTTGTCTCTGGGGCACACCATTCTCATTCCAAAAGCATCTCTGCTCTGGCCCTCACCATGCACCTCAGTTTGTACCAGCCCCTTCCCTCCTGGAAGAGTTACACTGGACTCCAGAATGCTTAGGATTGGCCCTGGCCAGCCCCGCCCCAGGTCTGTAGTAGCCCACATCACTTCTAGAAAGCCGAGCCCACGTCGTTTCCCTTCTTCTCCTCAAGTTGCCTGCGTCGTACGGCTTGGCATCTCACAGTTCCCTATCATCGCTGCATGTATTTCTGTTTGATCTTACTGACTAGATTTGCTGCTTGCTGATGACAGAGATCCTCATGTTTTCCTTTTTCTCCTTTAAAGCCTCAAAAGAGGCTAGTCACACAGAAATAGCAATGATGATCACATTGCATCACCATTCCTCAAAACTGAGCAAGTACTTTCAACCATGTCATCTCATTGCATGCTCACAGTAAGTGTTCAGTGGAAAATGTGTGGCCCCCAGATGGTAAAGAACTCTGAATTCCAGGTGGCTGGCGTGTGTTAGGCACCCAGAAAGTATTTATTGGATGCATAAGGTGAGTTAGTTTAATGCATAGGACTGGACATCATATTTTATGCATCGCTCCTTCCATCCGTCCTTCCATCCCTCCATCCATCCAGCCAGCAGAGACTTATCATGCATTTATTAGGTATGAGGTACTGTTCAAAGGCGTTACAAATAACTCCTTTAATTCTTTATTTTTATTTATTTTTTATTTTTGAGATGGAGTCTCACTGTCGCCCAGGCTGGAGTGCAGTGGTGCTATATCGGCTCACTGCAACCTCTGCCTCCTGGGTTCTAGCATTTTTCCCACCTCATCCTCCCAAGTAGCTGGGATTACAAACGTGCGCCACCACGCCTAGCTAATTTTTTATATTTTTAGTAGAGACAGGGTTTCACCATATTGGCCAGGCTGGTCCCGAACTCCTGACCTCAAGTGATCTGCCTGCCTCGACCTCCCAAAGTGCTAGGATTGTAGGCGTGAGCCACCGCACCCAGCCAACTCGTTTAATTCTAATAATAGCTCTGTGAGTCGGTTACTATTATCAGCCCAGGTTTAAGTTGAGGAAACTGAGAGCGAGGAGGTTAAATGCCTTGCCCAAGGTCATACAGTTAGTAAGTGTCAGGGCTAGGCTCTTCACCCAAGCAGGCAAGCTACTGTTAGTGTACAGATTGTCACGAGGCCCCCGGCCGTGAAGCCTTTCATCAGGGAACCAAGCATGTGCCTGGAGGGGCTGGTGGGTAGGGGGTTTGCCCATCCAGGTGGCCCCACCACCTTCCTGTGCAGCTTCTCCAGGCTTCTGACCAGCAGCTGGTGAATGAGGACTTCACCGGGCGTGTGGGTGGGGAACTCGTCCTGCAGAGGCCCCTCTGGTCGGAAACCGCCTAAGCAGTCTTAGGGAGACGTGTGAACTTTGGCCGGTGTCCAGCACACTTGCACTGTGGTCGCCGACTGAGGGAACATGTGGAGGCCGCCCCGGGAGGTCCCAGCACCACCATCCTTCCCTCGCTTTGAAGCAGGCATTTAAGCAGGGTTACGAGCAGTGTGGTTTATTCTGGTGATCGTGAGAGCGGCATGAAAGAGACTTACAGAATGAGGTTATTTGAATATCTTCAAAATGCTCGTGAACAGAGCGGTGGCCGCTCTTGGACCAGTATCAAACTTAGTTTTGGTGTCAGAGTAATTTTGAAGGGGAAATTTCATTAGAATGCAGTTCGGTATTGTTAGATATGAATGATGAGTTTAGGCTGAGCAATACACTTTTTGATATTAATTTTTAATACAGCTTCTTAGGAAGTCAGAGCTTCTATTTAATGAAGAATTGACGATTCGTCAATTCAGCTCCCACCTTGGAGCTGGCCTTGGGGTTCGCGCTCTCACATCAGATTTTTGAGAAGGTGTTTGCTGCTTGTAAACGTGTTATCTTTGTAATTTTGGTGACTTTCTGAGTGTCTTATTTTTCTCAGTGCTCATGGTAGTTATGTGTGCTTTTTTGTTGTTATTGTCCTGAGAAGCAGGGTTAGAAATGGGAAATTATTCCCTTCTGAGTCCGGCTCACGAGTGCGCGAGGGCTCTTTGTGCAGTTGGTTTCAGCGCCAGGGTTTGGAGAAAGGCTTTTTTCAGGATTATGAAAATAGTTTTCTGTGTGTCAGAACAGATTTATCAGTTCACTTTAGGGTCGGTTTTGTGAACCAGACCATTTAGAGGAGGATATTTTACCTTTTATCAGAGTGGAAGCTGACAGTCTATTTGCAGGTAGCTCTGTGGAATGTTTCACTTGAGTCTCTCAGTGTAAATCTAGCTGCCAAATAAAGTAAAAATGGGCATTAAACTAGTGATATTTCCCAGGATTTTGCTACCACCCCCTACCCCCCGCCCTAACTATGCTGTTCTATTTCGATGCAGAGTTTCAATTATTAATTGGGATATTTAATAAAATCCTTTGCTTGCAGTTACTTTTAAAAGGCCTTTTGAGTTTATTTGGGTTCGGTTTTTGCCAGTGGGTAGGGTAGAATTCAATCTGAATATCCTTCATGAGCAGCAGATGTTTTGTTTCCAGTTGAATAATAATATTAATAATTATTATTATTAGAATAAATGCAATTATTATTATCATCATTATTATTTCAGCTATAATTTTCTGGGCATCTTGTGTCAGACATTGTGTAAACATTATATATACACATATATATATATGCACACACACACTGATGGATAGATACATAGTTTTAATCTTTATAACCATGTTATGAGGTGAATAATTGTGTCCTCATTTTATTTTGTTTTGGTTTTGTGGGTTTTTTTTTTTTTTTTTTTTTGAGACGAAATCTTGCTCTGTCACCCAGGCTGGAGTGTTGAGAAGACTGAAGCTTGAAGAGATCATGACTCATCCGAGGGCAGTTAGGATTTAGAGAGGTTGTGAGCAGAGGAGAGGTCTCGCCGTAACGCCCTGCCTGCCTTCAAGGAGCCTCAGGGCTTCCTGATTGAACACTGACCCTCTGCTGTGAGCTCAACCTTGCATGGGACCAAAAATCACCATCCGGCCTGTAGCCCACATTCCACCTCCTCCTCAGTCCTGGCTGTATTTTGCTAAACAAATTGTTTTCCACAGCTTTTAAGATGGATTGGGCAGGGAGGAGACAAATGTTGCCTTTGGCTCTTTGATAGAGGATGTGCTGCATTCAGTCCAGACTGCAGCTTGTCCTGTGCTCTCACGCACACAGCCCTTTATGAATCTGACTTTGGCAGTCCCCTGACTCTTGAATTTTCAAAAAGCAGATATTTTAGTAGGCTGGAAGAAGATGAAAAGCTAGCAGTGCCCATATGTTCCTTGTTTTTAAAAGTAAGGTCAGCGAGGTTTAGAGACTCTTTAAATATTTCAGTTCATAAGATTAGACTAGATCATCTGGAATGGAAGTGTGGTGCCCCTGGTCCCAGACTTGCCTTTTTTCTTCATTTCTTTTATATGGGAGGTAGGTGTTTTGGCATTGCAAGGTTCAAGTGTAATAAAACTTAAATGTAGTGAATAAATACCATGATTTGGAGCGTTGCTGCGGCTATGAAAGTTAGTTTCCTTTCTTCGTCTTTTTTTTTTTTTTTATTAAGTAATCAGTGATTTGAAAAATAGCAGATTGGTACAAGGATTGTAACTTAAGAAACTGAAAACTCCCATGCTTTAAAGTATAGTCTTTGACATTTTTCTGCGGAAGCATTTTCTTCACTCATTTAAATCTTCCTAGGCTGAGATTAAGCATTCATCCTGAAGTGTACACTTGAATAGTTTGAAATTCAACACAAGTGTATATTTTTAGTTAAGACATTTTCTCTTGGGTTATCAGTGGTCAGCGATGTAGTGGTGGTTTTGCTTGACCCCAAGATATTTACAGAAGCCTAGGAGCAAATATCTAGCCCAACCCCAAGTTGGGACTGGGTCTCGATTATTGGTGCAACACACCTAATGTTTTATGCCTCTCACCCAAAAAGTGTTTTTACAGCCAGGATGTGCCCATAGCCACCAACAGTAACTGCTGGGAGACACGTCAGGAAGAGGTAGCTGTGGTCATGTCTCTTATGACAGCCAAAAGCCCAAAACAGGAGGGACCCTACCCTTCTCCCAGTGCACAATGAGTGGGAGCTCTGTGTTCTGGCCGGCATTTCCCGTCACGTTCAGTAGGACACGTTTACTCTTCATACTTCTTCAATTCTAAATTTCAGAAGTAATTTGTCACTTTAGAGGAGGGCGTCATTAATAACCATTATTTAGAACTGTCGAGTCTTCCTCTCTGTGTGTGTCTGAGTTAAGCATCCCCAAAATTGGCCTCGTTGGTGGCAAGCAGTGCCCCACATTGACAGATCAAGACTACCCCACCCCCACTGACGCCCTCACAACCCAGTTCTTCCCCGTCTGCCTTTAATCACCGCGAGGGGGGCAACAGGGAATGGCTACGGCATGTCCTCCTGGAATTCATTAGTGTTATTACCAAAGACCGTGTTGTAAATTGAGATTTTTTTTTTTTAACTGCTTGGAAAAAATTTCTCCTTAACTATTTCATTTTATTGTACTTCAAAAAAAGAAAGAAAGATTTTTCTTGTCAAACTTTTGGAGCAGAATAATTCAGAAACCCCGACTTCAGATCCCACTGGGTGTGGACCCTGAGTTGTAAATGAAGCTGAAATCACATCTGGTTACCCTTGAGCTCTGGGATGAGGGCCAAGGAAGAACCCCCAAACCTTCCAAGGGGTGGTTAAGAAAAAGAATTGCCATTCAATGTATGTTAATGCGCATTGTTATTCTTTAACATTAGAATTCCACTAAAGTACTAATAATTACTGTTAATATCTTTCGGTGGAAACTTACAGTAAAGGAGCAGTAGTGGAAACAGTATTTAAAGGCGAGCTGCTGGCATGATAAGAATGCAAATAAGCGTTATTAGCCTAATGATTTTGCCGTCACCATGGTCGTGCAGCAGCAGTGTTGTGAATATGTCATCCGGCACCCGTGAATTTGGAAAGTGTGTCAAAACACAACTTCAATTAGTTTGCTCTAATTATGGCTCTGGAGAGTTTGTAACTACATCACTCCTCATTAAAAGAGATTTTCTTATATGGATTAATATAATATACAAAGGAAAGTTTCAAAGTTCCCGACGCCATTCATTCCCCCCACGAATGAGCCAGGGCAGGCCTGATGGATCCGGATCTGGGGTCTGTGCCTGCAGTGGGCCCAGGCAGGGGGCTGGGGCGGCTCCCTCCTTATGCCTGGCGATCCACTTCCTACTGAAAGTGGCCACTGCAAATGGAGCCTTTTCCACAAGAGGGTAAGTGAACCCATCACAGGCTTTTAAGGAGAAACGGCTAACCTGAAACTATCAGGATGTCCCACTTTCTCAGCTTCTAGGTGGAGGCTGCAAGCAGAAAGGTCTCTGGACCTACCGCGGTCCAGTCCCATGTGTGCACTCGGCCCTTGGCCCTGTCCTGGGTCCTTCAGGGAGACTGTGTGGGAAAATATGTTGGTTTTGGTCACGCAGAATCACATGGTATCTATGAAATGTTAGTAAAAGTCTTTTCAGATAGCAAAGGTGTACATTAAGGAAATATCCAAGCTGACATATAGTTCTAAATGCTGTCATTGAGCCTTGGCCATCTTGAAAGAAGAAAGAGAGTTCACATTTTCTTGTCCTGTTGTGGACTTTCCCCTCCCCAAGGACACCTGTCCTGCAGCGCCCACCTTCTCGAGTCCCACTCTGCAGGGTTTGGATGGTCACCTTGTCACCTTGCCTCAAGTCAGCCTTGTGGGACTGTTCCTTGAGCTTTGCTGCCCCCACCTCCATCATTCTGCTGAGCTCCTGGCCACAGAGGCATCATGACTTCCATTGGGGGTGCTCAGTGATGCATTTTGAACCCAAGAGTTAAATTTTAGAATGCTGGTTGAGGAGGCCTGGGTTTTGGTTTTCCTCTGATTTAGCCACACAGTGCAGATGATCGGAAATACAGCCTTGAAAACATTTTTGTGGGCCTTGCGTGTTCTCTTTGTCATCACTTTTGGTGAGTAACTCTGTGTGTGTGTGTGTGTGTGTGTGTGTGTGTGTGAGTCCCCTGGGCCTTCTTTACACCACTCACAGGCAGTGCTACTTTGAGTGAGTTTTATCACTCTCTGAGCCTATTTCTTCCTCCGTGAAATGGGGATAAAAATGCCTCCTTTGCAGCATTTGTCACGAGAGTTAAATGGCAGGACACAGAAAGCACCACCCTGGTGCCCAGTGAGCACCCGTGCATGCTGGCTTTCTGTCTGTGTCCAGGGTTCATTGCAGAACTTAGCCTAGCATGAGCAGGGCATCCCCTTAGACCTTTCCTTTGCCACCACGTGGCTCCTGCCTGCTACGGTTGCAACTCCAGGTACCAGCACCCCCTCCAGCGCCTCACAGCGTCAGAGACTGGGCGCAGGCATCCTCCCCTGCGGAGCTGGGACTAGAACGGCTATGCTCACAGGTGAGCAGCTGGGAAGGGGTTAAGATAGTAATTGTGTAAGTCTTCCAGGCTTTCTCCCAGTTCTGCGATAATTTGATGAAGAACTTCACCCTAATTAAATATTCAAATTAGGAATAAGTGTCAATATGGCTTCCCATTGCCTGGAATGATGATTAATTGTATTCAAAACTCTAGTGGCCCACTGTAATCTAAACCTAACCGTTGTGCTTGATTATTTCTACACCACACTTGCCATGTTTTCGTTTTAAGATTTAAACTAGTAATTGATTTGCCATATGCCATCAAGCTGCACGTACTTTATGCATTTAGGAACTTGGGGAGTTTGGAATTGTGATTTCCTTCGTCTTCAGTGGCAGCTTTTTTTCCCTTGTCCAATGCCGAGTGATTTGGTTGTGTGTGTGTGTGTGTGTATGTGTGTGTGTATGCGTGCGTGTATATGTTGCCCATGAGGAAGACCCATTCTACAGCCAGGCTGGTAGGTTGGAGTTATATTGATCATGGCTAAATGGGCTTCCTGAATGAAAAATGAACAGGTCTGTGTTTGCACTTACTTCAGGCCCCGTGTCATCTCGGTAAAGCAACAACATAGCATGGTGGAAAGAGCATTAATGCACATCCTAGCCCAGCCATTTTCTTCAGCTGTGTGACTTTGGGTGAGTTACTTAACCTCTCTGAACTGCTTTCCCCCCATGTCTAGGGTACTACTTCCCTTGCTGGGTTGTTTAGATTAGAGATGCGTATGAAGCATGAGGAACAGTGCAAGTGCCTTGTGAGTGGTAACTGCCATAGTCCTAAATAATTACAGGAGTGAAAATTCCAGGAGCAAAGCCTTCACGCCGGCCTCCCTGGAAAGCCACTCCCAGCCATGCAAGTCAAATCCCATTTCCTACCTCCGAGCCTCCGTTGCCCATCCTTGGCTTTGTGACATCTCTTGGGCCACTGTCTAGACTCTGGAATTACTGTTTCATTGCTCAGGCCTTTTCTCTCCGACCACAGTCTTTCCTTTTCACAGGTGGGACCATGGCTCCCATATCCCTGGATACCTCCCAGGGCCTAACGGGGTGCCTGGCCTGTAGTAGACTTTCAACAGATGTTTGTTGTTTTGGTTATTTCTTTTTCATGCCACTGTTTTAAAATTCAAGCCTATAACCGTATTGTCCTTTACGGCCTATGTTTTGATATTCAGAGCTTTTTACTTTGTGATATAGGAGATTTATGTTTGTATTTCAGTTGACTTACAGATAAATTCCTAAAGGGGAAGATACAAGTTTCATTTGATTTCTTAAACTGTCTCGGTGCCAGGCAGTGCCTAGCACACAGTAGGAGCACAATAAAAAAAGTGCGCTGAGTCAGTCGCCACATCCTAATTATAGCAGCCTTGTGTGCTTGTGGATACCGGTCCAGCCTCCCTGGTAAGGGGTTGTGTTCTTTGGGTAATATTTGGAATTGAGTTTTAGGTCTAGGCATAGAAGGTTTATAAGATAGTGAATATAACTGTAGAGGAAATAGGTCTGTTTTAAGTTTTACAAAACCTTACTTGTCTTGGCTGGTGTCAATTACAAAACAAAACCAAAGAGCGACTCATCAGACTGTGAGAAATGATAGTAAACTTGGGGCGTGGTGGTTTCTCTCTGAGGTTGGCTCCAACATCAATATGAAAAGAGAAATCACCACCACTGAAAATATTTTAGAGCCTAGCGTGATTAAAATAACTGACTTTCTGTTTTAGTGGACCAAGTTGCAAGAAAGAATTACAATATCTCCTCACATCTCTGGGTCTTCACAGATCTCAATCGTAATTCAGAGCCTCACTTGGGAAACACAGGGCACTTGGAGCAGGAATCCTGGCTGTGAAGTCATTGAGGAGAATTCGAGTGTTAGTCGGGCCCTTCCAGCTGAAAATGATTCATTTTAATTACCTTCCAGGACGATCCGATACCTGAGCATATGGTCTTTAAGAAATAAGGTTCCCCAAACTGTCAGCAAGTATGGGCAATGGTCAGGGACCTCTTTCTGACACCGTTGACCAGCCTTGGAGAGCGGGCACTCTAGAAGGTGCTTATTAAAATGCCAGCAGGTGCAGCAAAGGTCCCCTTCCCTGTGACTCCCGCACCCTGTTTGTGCCAGGTGTTTTATAAGAGCCTTTTTCTTCATTAAATGGCATTCATTAAGCATGTCCTTACACCTGGCACAGAAGCTGTGCGTCACAGATGACTTCTTCCCAGTGGTGTTTGCAGGAATAAAACGGAATTTCATTTAGCCATTTGCTGTGTTCTTCCCCTTCCTATCTTAACTTGACTTTTGTTGCTTTTCGTGCTTCTGCTGCTGCCCCCACAATCCATTCCCTTCCTTTGTACATGACCTCTGGTCTTTGTCCACCAGCAGACACATTATATAGAAAACAAGATGTCCCTTCAGCACCAAGCACCACCACGCTGGATGCTTTCATACGTGTCTCTTCTACTCTCCCAGCCACATTGGGAAGCATTCTCCTAGTTTTTGCCATCTTTTTTTCCGATTAAAAGAAATAATTTCTCATCGAAAATAATTAACACTTAAAAAATATGGAAAAGCAGTGGGGGCAAATCCACACTCCCACCTTAGAGGCTTCTGTCATCAATACCATGAGCCTCTTCTGCCCGTCGGTCACCTCTGAGTTACTCCCTCCGGGCCCTGTGCTGTGCTGTAGCTTAGCTGTGTGTGCCCATGGAAAAAAAATTGTCTTATGGGGTTGTTTATAATACATCACTCTGCAACTTTTTTTTGCTTGGCTTGTTTTTTTGGTTTTGTTTTACTTAACAGCCATGTCTTTGGGAGTTGGCCACTTTTACAGAAAAACCTCTGGCTCTCTTCATCTATTCGTTTCATGTAATACTTTAGTATTATATGAAAATTCCACATTTTATTAGCCTCCTCTTGTTGATGGTCACTGGGCTGCTCCCAGTCCTTTGCCATGACAAATGCTGCCCCAAGGCCCTGGTTCCTGTCCTTTCCTTCCACAGCTGAGATCACATTCCATACCTGGATCCCGAACTTCTCACTCCAGCCCTCCCCACAAAGCCTGTAAACATGGTTTTATGTCTGCATAATATTCTGAGTCAGACATTGTAACGTTATTTCCAGTTTTTGAGGAGACCGTCATAATTAAGAGCATGAATTGTGTAATTTGCCCCATCGGCATTCAGATCCAAGCTCCTGCACCCTCTGTGTTCAAGTCCAGGCTGTATCCAGCAGACAGGCAAGCTAGGGAGCCCCTCTGAGACACCTGTGGAGTGGGGGTGCTCTCAGCACCTCACTGTAGGATTGGGTTGGGGATCATAAGATGCATATGACAGGTACCTGCTGTAAACAAGTCAACTGATGCTGTTGTTAAATTTTCTTAAGTAGATCATTTCCCACATTTCAGGTTCTTTCCTCAAATTTCAAAAAGGGAAGAATAAATGCTGGTCCTTTTGTCCCATTACTTCCCCATTCTTAAGTATTAAATTGGAATCATCTGGAATGTATTATTGTGTTTCTCCTGGAGAAGGTGACATGAATAATCTTCTGTTGTTGTCTTCCTGCACAAAAGACAACTTGAAGTAGTACAGAATTGCTGAATCACAACTATTTTCACCTTCAAAACTCTGGCTGCATCATCTTCCAGCATTTAGTATGGCAGAGGAAAAGTCTGACGTCACCGTCAGTATTTGCCAGGATGAATCCTCTTTTCATTGCATTTTCTGGAATACTGTGAACCCCATTGGTTTTGTGTGTGTGTGTGTGTGTGTGTGTGTGTGTATAAGCGGTGGGAGATAAAAGTGGCAGCTGCCTCTGACTATGAGTGCGCCTCTGCCTTGCTAGTCACCACTCCCTCGACGCTGCCCTTTGACAGTCTGGGAGGACAGCAGGCACTGCAGCTGCCTGGGCAGAGCCGTCTTCATTATATGTGGCCACTGGGTCCACAAGATTAATGGTAACATTTTAAAAATTCACACAGACCTGGAATCAGCACTAGAAAATACAGATTTAAATTAACAAGGAAAAAGCAGAATCCCATCAAAGGAAATAAATCGTGCTGGCAACTATTGTCACATAATAAAATGTATTCTATAACTGAAGGGCTTTTATATGGAGCTGTCTGCAGCTTAGTGGCCATGTTAATTGAATAAGGTGCCTAAGACTGACTTGGGAGAAAAAAATGAAATTCCCCTCAGCATCTATTTAGCTGGAGCCGTCATCGTTGGCAGCATGTGCTTGCTGACCTGTTTGTTACAGAACAGCCAGTCCCTCCTGCAGAGAGACGTGATGGCCACCAGAAGCAGCAGGGTGAGCCCTGTCTCCTCCGGGCAGTTCTGTGGACAGGGGGAAGGGGGGAAAGCTTGGTAACGCTCCCCGAGGATTTAGGGACTGTTCTAGTTATAATTCTCCAGTGACCAAACAGATTTTGGAATAATAATCCATCATTTGAGTCAAGTGGCAGAAATGGTTGTCCTCTGATGAACAGCCCTTGCTCCAGAGGTCTAAGACCTACTAGGGAAGGTGCCAGAAGGCCTTCACCTCCAGGCACTATCCTAAGTAGAGACAGTTTCTCAAGACTTTGAGTCTCCTTCTCCTTAGTCTGTTGGGGAGCTTTATGAACTCTCCTAAAATCTAAACTCACGAATCTGCCTATAGAGTGGTCAACTTCGGGGCCACTAAAATGACTCCACTGAAACTGCTGTCCATGGGTGCACCAGCCACCATCATTCTCGTGGACCTCTTGGGTTTTTTTTAAATTATTATTTTTAACTATTTATTTATTTTGAGACCGGATAATGAAACTGACTAATTTTGGGGGTTTTTTTGTTTGTTTTTTGTTTTTTGGTAGAGTCGGGGTTTTGCCATGATGCCCAGGCTGGTCTCGAACTCCTGGGTTCAAGCGACCCACTCGCCTCAGCCTCCCAAAGCCCTGGGATTACAGGCGTGAGCCCCCACTCCCGGCCGACCTCTTGGTTTTGTTTGATGCTGTTGAGCACCTGCTCATTCTTATAACTCCCTGGCTGGAAGCTGCAGAAGAGGTGAGCGTCTGATGCCCGTGGCCTCGTGCAGCTCCTGGTCTCTTCCTTCCTCCCTCCTCCAGGTACAGGGTCGTGATCGGGGCCTTCTTTCAGTCTCCTTAGACAGTTCAACCTGTCCATTCTCATTAACCAGAGGCCTTTGTATGGGAAAGAAGTCAAAGAGTGTTGGGTTAACTGACCACAATTGCAAGTTTAAAATAAGGATTTTCTGTCTATGGATGCTGGTCCACAGACACTGGATGCTATGGTCATAGGCACAGGCACAGACCAATAAAGAGTCTTCGAAAATGTTTTAAAAGACAGCCAAATATTTCATGAAACAGTGGTACCACAATTTTTTTAACCTGTCCTCCATTGTTTGATGGTTCATCTGATTCCAGCTTTTGGCTTTATAAGCAGTGCCGTGATGAATTTATTGTTTATATAAAAATATCATGAATCAGAAATAGTTGCATTTTCCAAGCCATTAACCAACCCAGTCGTGAGGATGAGAAGGAGAAAAGTGACAAGGCTTCCTGGAAGTTTCCCAAAGCTATCCCTATTATAAGTCAGAATCAGATCAACAAGTAGATAATCTTAGAGGATTTTCCCTAATATTTGTTAAGCACTCATTGTGTACGGGGCATTTTCTCGCCCCTGGGGATGTGGTGGGAAGAAAAGACGTGATGGAGATCATGTTCTGGTGATATGAAAACAAGTCAGACAGCCCGGTGGAGTGGAAGGGCACCGCAGGGAGGAGGCAGGTGTTGTAAGGGTGGGTGTGGGGGTGCCTCCTCAGAAGGGTGGCCTGACTGGGGAGGGAAGCCAGCCGCTGAGATCTGGGGGCAGTGGCAAGTGCAAAGGCCCTGAGGCAGAAACAAGAGCAGGGGCTGGAGGGACAAAAGCAGCTACTGAGGTTAGCGGACGTGGATGCAGGGAGGATGGACAAGATGCGATCAGAGAGGAGGGCTGGGCTGGAGCTGGCAGCACCTCTTAACCGTGGGCGGGTTTGGATTTCATCCTGATGCAGAGGAAAGGCGCCATGGGTTCTGTTGTGGTGCTACATGGAGGCCCTCATGAGCTGGACTCTAAAACAATGCCAGTGTGGCAAGAATGGGGAGAGTCGGAATAGGATTGAAGCTTGCGTGCTTGTATGTGCTCACACGTGCCTGGTTCCGTGCTGTCAACCCTGCCTGCATGGTGGCCCTCTGTGCCCTGGGAGGGAACACACCCTTGCCAAAGGCCATGTGGCTCCCTGGTGCTAGCCCTGGGATTTGGACCCACATCCAGCAGACTCGGGGCACTGCCCTTAACCGCTACAACTGGTTTGCCTCCCTGGGTGTGCATTCGCACCATTGGTCGTCCAGCTCTGTATATTTCCCTGTAACCTGTCGGGATCACTGAGCTAGTGAGCGGCAGAGGTGTCATGTCCCTGGCATCACTGATTTCAAAAGGGCCTTCAGGAGGGACCCTGTGGCCCGGATTTAGTCGTCTCATTTTATATACCCAATAGTGAAGCTGAATTGGGGTAACTCTAACATAGCAATAACCAACTCTGGAGGACACATGGACTGACCTCTTCATTCATTCCTGGTTTTCCCTTCATCAACTTTACCTCCCAGGGCCTCACTTTCCTATTCTGTTAAATGAGAATAATTACTCCTATCTAAAAAGGTTGCTGAGGGGATGAGGCCGGGTGATATATCCAGGACCCCCAGCCCAGGTCCTGGCAGGTGGGGCTCCACCCCACACTGGGGAACTGGAATCTCATCTTGCCTGAGACCCAGCTGATGGCAGAGCCTTCCTTCTTGTCTCTCATTTTCAGGCTAATCTGACACCAAAGCACCCCTTGGCCACTTCTCCTTCAGCAGTTGACTCGTCCTGTTTAACCACAGGTAACCTGTCCCTGGGGCCCAAACTGTTCTTTCTCATTAATGGGAAGCCTTGATGTGCCTTTCTGTCCTGTCCCCATGTCCCCTGCTTCCTGTGTCCAGGAACAGTGGAAACAGAAATGCAGGGGAAGCTATTTGCTGTGTAGGAAGGAGCCTTCTCCCTAAAGCTTTTTCTGCCCAGGGGGCCTTCCCACCTGCTGCTCTCTGACTGCCGTCCCTTACCCACTCTTGCATCAGCTACTTTAGCTGGAGTATTCAGTCACCTGATTTCAATTCAGCAGATCCCTACTGAGCAGTTATTCTGCAAAAAATACAGTCAGCCTGTGACTCGAATCCTCTTTTAATTTCACATTTGCTACATCAGGCACACATTGTCTATCGTATATGAACAGAAACTTTCTTTTTTTTCCCTCTTGTAAATTCCTGGTTGCTGCTGCTGCTGATTTCTTCTTACCCATACCGGGTTTCCTCCATAATGGAGAGGTGAAATTCAGGGTATAAAACAGAGACCCCTGGAGTCTAATTGGGAAAATACACACTGGGAGAAATGAAATGATAGAGACTAACAGCAGTTCATGTCAAAAAAAAACCCACGGGTTTTCGTGGGCCAACGACAACACTTGATTTGGTCAACAAATGGTCAACAATTGTCTACCTTGTGACAAAAAATTGTCGCAGAAAATGAAGTACAAAATTGATAATATTTGGCCCTGCTCCTGAGGAGGTCACAATCACATTGGGGACAATTTTTTATCAGATGACCAAAGTGTATTGATACCTGGAGTGGGGTGAGAGAAGACACTCAGGCGTCCAAGTCAGTCTGGGGCAAGCCCAGGAAAGGTTTTACCAAAGAGGGGATGGTTGGGTGGGATCTTGAAGTATGAATAGGGGTTTGGAGAGTAGGTAAGGAAGAATGGAGATTCCTAGGAAGAGGGAGTGGCATGGATAAAGAATCAGTCCTAGGCATGAGAAAAACAAGGCCCATTCAGAGATTAACAAGGCTTCCACTCTTCCTGGAGGAGAGGGGAAGTAAGTAGTGGCAAGAGGCAGAATCTGGAAGCGGGGCTGGTGTGCTGGGGATGTGGAAGTGTGTGGAGTGAGAAGACAGCTAAGCCAGGAACCTTGCAAACAGCAACCTCGCAAAGGTTGGAGGTGAAGTGAGAGTTGGGGCGGGGGTGGTGGGCAGAAAGAATCATTTCCAGCAAAGGAAGAGAACTTGGGGCAGGGGGTGAGTTGCAGGGTGAGCCATGCAAAATCTGAGACCTTGGAGGGACAATCAAGTTTGGTCCCGGACATCAGTATTGCATGGGGCAGCTTGAGAGCTGGGCCTCTTGATATCTCTGTTGTTCATATACTTTTTTGTTGTTGTTATTGCTCATATATATCTTTTAAGTCCTAAATTTCCCCCAAACTGTCCATTTAGCGGGTCTGTGGCAAGTCATGTTGACACGAATGAAGTCTCTGCACAAAGTAGGTGGTGAATAATTGTGGGCTCGTGATCATTTGCTGCTACCCTTCCCATCCACACCGGCATCTTAGTTTTACTTCCTCCCTCTCCCACAGACGGGCAGGGTTTTGACATTGTAAGTTGGATCTTGGCACATTTCTGCTTAAAAATCCTTCCAGAGAAAGACAGAACCGATGCTGGGCTCCACGTGGCCTGGCCCCACCTTCTTCCTGACCTTCTAGGCCTGGCAACCCTGGCTTCCTCCTAAGTCTGGAGGAAGTCAGACTCCCCACAGAGCCTCAAGTGCACACACCTCCTCCCTGCCGCATCTCTCTGATTTCTGCCTATCTTCAGTTCCCACCTCAATGTCCCTTCCTCCGGGAAGCCTTCCAGGGAGCCTCCTCCTACCCTCCCCTTCATAGCACTTGAGTCTTCCCACTTTCCATAGGAAATTATCACACTTGTAAGCAAGTGTTCAGGTAACTTTATGGATATTTTCGTGTCCCCCTGCCTGTCCTGCCACCACTGAGTCCCCCACAGATCTGTGTTGATGCATATTTGACCACCCAACAGCTCAGCTGGCCCCATTTTCTCCTCTGCCTCCTGGCTGGCCTGTTTGCCATCGTCCATGTCCACCTGGCTCCCAAAGTTCTGCTAATGCTCCTGCCTCCTCTGTGAGCCTCCCTGAATGCTTCTAGCCCCTGGAGTATTTACTAGAAGGCACAGATCGCTCTGCATCCTTGTTAGGTTGCGTGCATCTTTTTAGGGCTTTGGAGGCTTAGAAATCTTAGTCTGGCAAAATGAAGCAAAATACTTTCCTGGCTCCTGGAAATTCCCTCACTGGTACAGTGAGTGCAGTTACAGCACCTAACCCTAGATCCTTTTGGTCACACACATAAGGCCCTGTGCTCAGAAGGGCCCCACCATGGGTTTAATGCTCTGCTGTTGCCGTCTTGAAATTCTTGATAGCATTTGAATAAGGGCCCCATGTTTTCAACACGCCCTGGGCCGCGCATAATGTGTAGCTGCTCTCATACCTGCCTCGAGGGGCATTGTGAGGAGCCATAGGAGGATGTGTGACACCTGCATTCCCAGGGCTGGCACATGGTGATGCTCTCAGCAGGGTCACCTGTCATCATTTCAGTTCTGCTCAACCACAACCACAGTCGATAATTCACTCTTCTGTTTGCTCAGCTTCATTGACTAAGTGCTGTGGTCAGAGACATTGATCAACTGCTGAAAACCCTTCTACAGCTGCTCCTCGCCCTCGCAGGGTTCCCAGGCCTGGCCAGCCTTCAGATTCATCGCTGGAGCTTGTTAAAAGTATATTTCTGGGCTGCACACAGCCAGGCCCATGGGATCGGACTCCCCAGGGTCAGGGCCTGTGAATCTGTGTCGCAGCAAGTTCCCAGGTGACTGACACCTTCATTAATGCCATGACGGGAGTTTAGGAACCTCCATCCTAGGAGTTTGAACCCAAGCCTCTTGCAATGGTGTTTGGCGCCCTTTCCATCTGGCCCTGCCTGCATTTCTAGCTCCGCTTCCGACGTGTGCTCTAACCCTATGGGGAAGTGCTAGCTCAATCTGACTCCCTGGTGGGTGCCTTTCACTCCCGTAACACCCTGAGGGGTCCTGAAGCCCCATTCCCTTTAACAGAATATATTGTTCCTTCTTTTCATGTTTACCAGCACTCAGTTTTTCTTGTTCCCTGAGCACATGTCACGTTGCACCGTGATTTGTTTCTGCACCTTTATTCCCTGCAGCCTGAGCTGAGGGAGCTCACCTCTGTACCCTTAGTTAGCAACAGTAACAAAGAATATTCAGGTTCCCTCCATGCAAGCCAGTGCACCCAGTGGACACGTTTACTGTGCATGTGTCTGCTGGTTCCCCGAAGCCCTGAGCATACAGTTGGTGCTTGGTTCAGCCTGGCTGGGCCGTGGCTGAGTGTCCGCCATGAGCTCTCACTCTGCGGCTGGCAGACCCAATGCCTTCACAGCCCTTGGAGCTCACCTTGCCCCTGGAAGGGTCCTTCTGCTTCCAGCTCAATCCTGGACCTGTGGGAAGATCCCCTCCCTGGAGAGCCTTTCCTCCCAGGAGTCTTTTTTTTTTTGAGACAGAGTTTTGCTCTGTTGCCCAGGCTTGAGTGCAATGGCATGATCTCAGCTCACTGCAAACTCTGCCTCACAGGTTCAAGTGATTCTCCTGCCTCAGCTTCCAGAGTAGCTGGGATTAGTAGAGACAAGGTTTCACCATGTTGGCCAGGCTGGTGTCAAACCCCCCCAACCTCAGGTGATCTACCCACCTCGGCCTCCCAGAGTGCTGGGATTACAGGCGTGAGCCTCCGCGCCCGGCCCTCCCAGGAGTGTTTATGCACAGCAGTCATTGTAGAAGGTCACACGTGTGGTGTGTGAAAAAGGCACCCAGTGATTGACAGCTTACTTTATGTGATAAGCGTTCCCTCCACCAGTCTCTTCCTTTTCGGAAGTGTCGGGTGTGGCCACAGGTTAGGCTCTGAGCTATTGCAACACAGCCTCCAGTCATCCCACCAAGAGGTTTTGTTGTTGTTTATTCCCCCAGACACCTGTTGGGTTTTAAATATTTTCCTATTCGTTTAATTTTTCTTTTCAGCATTCACTACAGGCAGCTGGTGACCATGCCAAATGGATTGTTTACTTTTGACTAAATGCTCACTTAGTCTGTGTGTTCTTTGTAAACTTTAATGGCTCACGCCTGAGCCATCAAAGACCGTGCTGTGTCTGTCTGGAAGGTGCTTTCCTGAGCACCTACTGTGTGCGCTGCCTAAGGGGGAACACACAGACATAGCAGTTGCGAGCGATGTGCCATTCTGATTTGCAGAGGTCATTAGTCTCCTGAACTCATATGGCAGTAATAATTCCCAACACCTTTATTTACAAAGGGCTTCATGTGCAGTGATCCTCGGTAGCCCTGCGGGGTAGGAATGGAAGCATTTGCATGGCTCCTGGAATAAACCAAGGCTGGTGTTCAGCGCCTGGGTGTTACAGTCCCGCTGGTGCATTTTGCCCAGTGGGCAGAGATCTGGATCAAACCGCCACCCCATAGAGTGTCTTGGGCCTGCTGTAAGGCTTGGGACATACTCTCTTCCTCTTGGATGTCCTTTCTAGTATGGAAAAAAAAAGGTGGCTGTGATGTCTAGAAACTTCCAAATTCCTTGAGAGGACTTGAGCCCGGTGGAGGAGTCACTCGCTTGATTGAGGAGGCGCTGGCCAGAGGCACCGTCTCTGCCCGCTGCTCTGTGCTGCATTTCAGCTGTTGATGGCGTCAGTGCTTCCTGAGTCTTAAGGAATGCTCCTGTAACCTCCTTTCTCTCCTCCTTCTGTTCCTCAGGCACATCTCTCTAACACTTCCCGCCACCTTCCGAGGCAGGAACAGTACCCGGACGGACTACGAGTACCAGCACTCCAATTTGTATGCCATATCAGGTACGTCGGCCCACCGCTGCACTCCAATTTGTATGCCCTATCAGGTACGTGGAGCCACTGTGCAGGCCAGCTACGGAGTCTGCGTCCCGGGCACCACCTCCTTCCACACGTTCTCTGCCTTCTCATGGGATCTGTCTGCCTTACCTCTCTTTTCTTCCCTGCAAGAGGCCTGTTCCCTGCAGGGACCAGGCCTTCCCTTTCCTTTGTGTCGCCACGGAACTTAGAGAAGCGCCAAATACTCAGCATGTTTTGAAACTAATGATGAAAAACAATGTGTGGATTTCACAGACTTGAAGGGAGATTTCCAGAGAATACTCGCCACATTGTTCACCTGCCAGACCCCAGCAGGCTTCCCACGGGGCCTCGAGAGCAGCGCCGAGCTGAGCCCTGGTCGGCTCACCCTCCCATATCCAAGTCTGTCCTCACCTCTCATTTCTCACAGCCAGGTTTGTGGCCAGCGGGTACACTGGCAGTCTCCCCTCACACCCCTGGAGCATGAGTCTGTGATTTCTGAACTTGGCCTTGAAATTGATAGTGTTACCTTGGCGGGAACTTCATCAGTCCTAGTTTTCCTTTTCACCTTCACCCAGGGAGGGGAGAACTTACAAGCCTTATTACAGAATTGAGATTCATTAGGTGCTTGGCAGCACAGGTGACTTGCTAAGAGCCAAGGAAACCCACAAACTCGCCTCCGATTATCCTGGGCCGCCAGTCAGGGGTGTTTGTATGTAAGGGGAAAGTGGCAAATCGGTGCCACTTACCAGCACACACCCTTAATGGTGAGTGACATTTTGAACACAGGAACATGGCATTCATTCATGTACCATAATGAATCGGTTATTTAAAAGGTAATCTTTTTTCTAAAAATTGCAACTACAGGTTACTAAATAGATGAAATAGAACAATGGCATAATTCTTGTCAGTATTAGTTTTTCTCGTTATGATCACTCCCTAATAGGTTTGGAAGTATAAGCAAAAGCCAGTTGTTCCATTTCTGGGTGACATTCCTGCTGGGAAGGGGAGGAACAGGGATGTTCTTAAGCCCCCATCCCTGGCTCCACTCCAGGAACCAGGCTCTCCAAGGGGAGAGCGAACGTGTTTGTCTAAGAACAGCATCTCCAGGGAGAATTTCTTTTGTGCTGTGGCTATTTCAGCAGAGTCGACAAGGAGCATAACAAGTGTGGAAAGATGACCTATTTTGTAGAAAAGCTGAATATTTCCCCAGATGCTTAGTGGCATAGAGGTGCAGAACAGGCCTGTGGAATCCAGCAGGGCGCCCCCATTCAGAATGCACACAAGGGAAGCTCCATCAAAACGGATGACTTTTTTCTGCAGCTCACAAATCTTTTTCCAGCCACAGCGTTCAGCTACACCCACTTTACCTGTGTTCTCTGATGGCTTTCCCAGCTGTTGGCGTTTCTGCAGGAAAGAGCCACAGAGTGAAATCTCCTATGGTTTGGCGGGAACACTGCTGTCTGCCTCTGGACCGCTGCTTCCTCGCCCCGCAGCTTTGATGAGGTGTTGTCTGGGTTCATTTCAGCTGTTAGTTTAGCAATACCAAGGTAACAGCCTCAAGACACAGGGGAAGCCATTCAGAAACTTCCTGTTACATTTATGTAAGTGGCAGTCAATTGGATTTTATCTTCCAAACAGAGGTAGTTGAGGCTACAGCCCCCGGCAGCAGGCAGTTTCAGGCCTCCTCAGTGGCTGCAAGCACCAAATTGCTCTGCCAGGGTCTAGGACCGCTTTGTTGTGTTGCTGCCAGAAATACCCTGCAGGACCTGCTGGCTCCATAAGGCCTGCAAGCTCAGCACTGGGCAACTATGGTGCAACTGGGAAGCCTGCCCGCCCACCCACTGGCAGCCTGCCTGCGAGTCGTTCTGGCTAGGAGGGAGCAGAGACCACCCCCCTCACCCCCATATGAACAGTATTTGGCACTGAGTGGCCTATCTCAGTTTGGTATTGTGAAGTTAGGGTTTCCAATGGTTTCTTCCAAAAACAGTTAAGGCAAAGTGTGCCCCAGACCCTAGCCCTTGCCCAGTACTGATGCCTTGATAGCTGGAGTTCTGCTGATAATGAAATGAATCATCAAATCGTTCTGCCTCTGAACTGGCCCTGGCACAGGGTCACTGCAGACTTCAGGAGCTGAGCCTTTGGTGCAGACTCCTGGCGTGCTCTGTATCCCTCCTGAAGACATTCGATTACTGCTCCCTTGGTGTTCCGTCCCTTACTAAGATAAGTAGATTTCAAAACAGTGTAATTAGAAATTTGAAAAACAGCCCACTCTTAATGTGTATGTATGGTTGTTAAAGTATATTAACTTTTAAATGTTTGCTCAGTGGTATACCTGCTAGTAGATCCCTTTTCCTGTATCTTTCACTAAGACAGTTGCTCCCACCATGCCTGCTAAGGGTGAGACATGGCGCATAGTTGCAAGAGACACCAGTGGAAACGATATGTAGTCCCATCCCTGGCACACAGCAGTGCTCATGATGTGGTCATGGAAGGAAGGAAGAGATGAAGGAAAGCACTTAGCCCCCTGTCTGCCTTGCACAGGAGTACCCTCCCAGACCCCTGGGCCAGGTAGTCATCCTGATTTGCTGCTTGAATGCCTGCGGTGTCTGGGACCACCACCTCCTACCAGCCCACCCATCCCTATGAGATCCTTCCTCGTTAAGATGGGTTCTGTCTTCCTGTTCTTTCACATCCACCCAGCAATTTGAGATACTGCGCATTCTGCTGGCCAAAATCTGCCAGGTGTTCTACACAGTCCAGTTGTATCTCTGTCTTGCCCACAGAAGTGGGGCAAGGAGCTCTTTCTAACTCAGTGCTGAAATCCTGAGATGCTTGTGGCCTGCGCTCTGCTCTCTTGTACCCTAAGCCAAACGGCCACGAAGCCAGCATCCATCCTCACACTTGTCCTAGCAGTATCTCCTAGAAAATACAGATATGCAAAAAGATTTGTCCACAAGGATAAGCACCGCCACTTCTCAAAAATAATACTTCAAGACGGGTGAGAGGTGGATAGATCTTAAATGCCCCAAACAAAGACGAATGCTTAAATTACAAAACAACCATACAGTAGCCTTAACTTTTCAGCCATCCAGAAGTGATGACTTAGATTAAAAGATATATATGAATATTGTTAAGTGGAAAGAAAAACAGGTAACAAGTCAGAATGTGCAGTGTGATCTCATTTTAAAAATTACATCTAAGCTGGGAGTAGTGGTACATGCCTGTAGTCCCAGCTATTCGGGAGACTTAGGAGGGAAGATCCCTTGAGGCCAGGAGTTCGAGGCTGTAATGCGCTATTATGATGGCCTTTGGAAATAGCTGTGCACTCCTGCCTGGGGAACATGGATCTTGTCTCTTAAAAAAATTAATTAATTTTTTAAAATTAACAAAAACTACATCTAAAGGTCTGGAAAGGTCCACGCCTAAGTGTTTATAGTGGTTTTCTTGGGACTTTCCTTTTTTTGGCCTCTTTGCAGTTACTCATTTTCCATAATAGCATGTGTTGCTTTTACAGTAAGAAAAAATATAGACCTGATGTGAGCGTGTCATGTTCTTGGTAAACCCTGCTGGCCTGCAGGATCACCATTTTCTCCTGAGCACTCACGAGCCGCCTCTGACTCATAATATGCTTTCAAAGTTTACTGCAGATCATTTCCAGACCACAGATCAATAATTTTCTTATTGTCCCTTTTAGGAAATATGATTTTTTTTCCGTGTTATCCAGTCCCCTGAAATCACCTGTTCACTTGAGTTCCTCAGAGATCACTGTCTGTAATTCCAGCACCATCCTTTACATCCTGCTGGCCCTCTGGATGCGGACTGGGCAGGCAAGCAGCGGGCTGCTCGAGCCACCTCCCTGCCTTCCTTGCTCTTCACGTTCCCCATCACTGTGTCACTCTGTAGGGTTTGAAGATGGTTTTCCCTAAAAAGATAAAATGATGGTCGCTTGGCTTGGCTCACTCTGTTATCCATCTGGGTTAGGGTCGGCAAACTAAAGCCCATGGCCCAATCCCATCCACAGCCTGTTTTGTATGACCTGCAAGCCAAGGATGGTTTTAATATTTTTAAATAGTTGGACAAAAATAAAAAGAGTAATATTTAGGGACATGTGAAAATTATATGAAAAACTTTAATGTTTGTAAATAAAGTTTTATTGCAACACAGCCATGCCCAGTCCTTTACAAATGGTCCTTAGCTGCTTCACATTCCAATGGCAGAGTTAGGTGTGTGCAGCCAACACCGGATGGCCCACACATCCTAAATATTTACTCTCTGGCCCTTTACAGAAAACATTTGCCAACCCCCGGTTAGGGTCATCACTCCTAAGCCATGGGTGCTATGCATCCTCTTTCTTGCTCTAAACAAAATATTTAAAAACAATCTTTTTTGATGTTTCTTACCTTGCTGACTGTAGCTTTCCTGGTGCTGGTCTTACTGGTGTGACCCCTGTAGCTTTGTGCTTTTGGTTTTTTGAGCAGGCTTTTAAGATCTTACGTCTTTGGAGAGCCCTCTTCCGAGTCATGTTGATTTCTCTAAGTTCTACTCCAATCCCACCCCTGGGGTTTCCTGGTCAGGACTCTTAGTGGCTGTTAGTTTTCTTAAGAACATCTTATCTTTCCTGAAAAGTCTTCTATTTTAGTCCCAAATGGTACCACCCTACCTTTTTTTCTTTGAATTTTTTATATGTTTAGATGTCTGCCCATTCATTCATTTCTCTTTCATCTATTCTAGAAGGATTTAAGGTAGCTCCAAAAATACAGATGGCCAAATGAAAACGGAAGTGAGGAAACACAAGTGAATGGAAATAGGATAGAAAGTAGGTGCGGCTGTTTGCAGGGGATATCTAGATTAGGTTCTGAGGCAGAGGGCTGTCCCTTAGGGATAAGAGAGAAACAGGCTAGTTGCTTGGGAAGAATTGAACTATTCTCTTGAGCCGGAAGAGCTGTCCTTCCTCATAAACAGGCCCCGTGGGTCAGCGCTGACTCCCACGTATGCATTCCTTGGAAAGCTGAATAAAATGAGCAAAAAAACCTCTGCCACCAAAATGAGTGCTTTTGTTTTCTTTATTTCTTTATTTCTTTAGTTCTGCACTTGCCCACATTATTGCCATATGAGTGTTAGTCCTACGGATACATATTAAAGCTAGTAGACATCTCAGAGGACACTGGACATGAATGAGAGAAATGTAAATATTTATAACCCGGAGGCAGGGAAGGAGGGCTCCATAAAATGCTGTAAACAACATAGCAATTGCTTTTCAATAATTATAACTGTAAGTTTGATAAGAATAGCGTATCTATATCTCTCTCCATGTATTGGGGAGACATCTACTTGTTTGAAATGAACCTAAAATGTCTGAAAGTTGAGTGAGATGTTTCTTAAGAAATGTTCTTGGCCGGGCGCGGTGGCTCAAGCCTGTAATCCCAGCACTTTGGGAGGCCGAGACGGACGGATCACGAGGTCAGGAGATCGAGACCATCCTGGCTAACACGGTGAAACCTCGTCTCTACTAAAAATACAAAAAAACTAGCCGGGCGACGTGGTGGGCGCCTGTAGTCCCAGCTACTGGGGAGGCTGAGGCAGGACAATGGCCTAAATCCGGGAGGCGGAGCTTGCAGTGAGCTGAGATCCGGCCACTGCACTCCAGCCCGGGCCACAGAGCGAGACTCCACCTCAAAAAAAAAAAAAAAGAAATGTTCTTGTGGTGGGCGTCAGGCACCTTATGGGGCTGGAGACCTTGGGGAATGTCAGGAAAGACAGATCTTCCCCAACCCCCTGCCCAAACCTACTGCACACAGCTGCACCGGAGGCTTCCTGTAAGGATAGGCGCCGCCAAGGAGAGTGCAATGCGGCTTTTCTAACCTGGGAAGGTTTTTTGTCTTATGGCAGGTTTTGCTTAACATACAGGGCACCATAGGATGGGAAACCATACCATACTATTCTCTTGTTGTATTTGTTGTTATAATCTGATTTCTATCTCCAAGTGCACAGTTTTTAACCAAAGAAAGCTTATTTTTCTCTTTTGAAGAAAATGACATAATAAAATTAAGCAAATACCTATTAAAACTGGCATATAATAAAACCAAAAAATCTCAAACACCCCATGAATGCAGGGTGAGCCACAATGCAGAAACTCCGCAAAGCCACACAGTGCAGTGAGCTGTGGAGCTGGGATTGCTTTCCTCTTTAGGACCTAGACAGATTGGCTCACTGACATCTTCATTTATCCATCGGCATTAGGCTGACTATAAAAGTGAAGGGGGCACACAGTTGTCCCAGGACGGAAGCCTTAACCTGGATCTGTCCGGGCAGACTGGGGTGTATTGGCCACTCTGCCTTCAGCTTTTTTTTTTTTTCAGTTTTCTTTTTGATTACTGAAAAAGCCAGCTTATTGTCCTCCATAGCTGTTCGCTTTTTAAAATACCAGCCCCCCTTTCAGGATGTTTGACACCAGGAAAGATGTTGTTGTGGTCAAGTCAGTGTCCATCATCTCGTCAGTTTGGATCATGGCCCCTTGTACAGAGAGAAGGAGGATTTTATCTGTAACTCAGAACCGTGGGTGAGCCATGTAGCTCTGACATTGGAGTAGGAAAGCACAAAGCAATTAAAAATAATTAATGATTTCTGAATATCAGCCTTCTCCATGCAGTTTTAATCTAGTCCTCATTTAAATTGGAAGATGGACATTTAATTATCAGTATTATGAAATTCATGATTTATATATTTCATCCAATTGGATAAAATTTCTGCCACCAGCTTTTTATCTTATGATGAAAAAAATGTGTATCTTACAATGTGATCATTTAAAAACTCATCTACAGCATACCAAACAATTCCAAACATATTTTCCTTTCATTTGCAGTGATTACATGATTTCTGTCTCTCAATTAGGGAAAAAAAAAACCCGGAAAATTGAAAATAAATGTAATACTTTAATGATCAGAAAGCACTGCAGGGTTGGGAAAATGAAGGGTAAAAGACTGAAACAATAGGGTACTTGAGAAGCACTGTTCCCTCCTGTGTCAGGTGTGCTGACACAACTGTTAGGCATGTTGTAACGTTCATGGTTTGATGCTGCAGAGTTTGCATCCACATTCTGGGTGTGCCTGCGGTTCTCCTTTTCCCTGTGCTCAGGGGAGGGTGTGGGCTGAGTGAGTGTGCTCCTGATAACCAGCAAGGAGGGAAAGGGCCGCTGTCTTCTGGTGCAAGCCCCTGAGTAGTGTTAGCCTCTGCTTTCACAGGTGTCCCTGTGGCCTTTGTCTTCAGTGGATATGTTCTCGTGGCTCGGGGTGGCATTGCATTTCCAACCCCGGCTTCCCTGAGGTTCTTCGCTCCACGGAGGATTTTCATAATCCCCGACAACTGGCTCAATCGGTGGTGGGTGAGCGTATGGGAAGGTGGGACGGGATCTGAGATAGGAACATCAGTTTGGCACAGCCACTGATAATAGCATATGGGAAAATTCCTGAATGAAGTGAAAAGGTATTTATAATAATTGTGCTTGAACCAAGAAGGAAAGAAGTCATTTTGAAGGCAGATACGTTTTTATCATCACCTATAAGAACCATTTTTCTCATCCCCTATAAGAACGCTTATCTATCCATCTCCTCTTGCCCTGACAACAAAATCAAGTATAAAGAAAAATAGAATAAGAAAAAGAAGAAACGAATGGGAACGGATGGGGAATTGATCACATGGTGTGTTTGTATATCCTTATGTAAAAGGTGCGGCTGACAGGTGGCCAGGTTTGCTCTGTACACAACCATGTGTGTGCTGTCAGGCGCACGCACGCTGCCTTGTTTCGATTGATGAATTGCCTGCTTTCTTGATTAAACCTTCCGTCACTTAAGAAACAAAAAGCCTGTGTTTAGATGGCAGAGTGGGACATGTCAAAAAAATCTGTCTCCTTTACCTTTGTGCAGATGTTGGGCACAGACTGTAACATGTATTATTAAAATGAATGTGGCATTTACTGTGCATTATTCCTTTCCTGGGAGAAAGGACTGTAAATTATATGCTAATAATAAGCTTTAACCCTTTCGAAATGCAAAAGATTTAAGAGTGCAAATATTCATGTAGGCCTGGCTAATTGGATGTGCTTTTCTACATCCACCATGGTGGCTGTGTCACTGAAGTTAATGAACAGTGTGTGCAGGCAGACACACAGGGCACTTGGGGAACTCCTGCCTCCTGGAGGTTTTCTGTAGTGCGAGTGCCTCCTCTAGGACTTCACAGAGAGACAGACCCTGAGAATGCTGAGCTGGGCTCTGGGTCATCTGATTCCAGATGAAGTCCATGGTCAGGATCAGCTCCCCAGCAGGTCCTCTGGAGCTGAGTGTTAAGCATGGTCCTCTCTTCACACACTTGCATTCTCACTTATGGGGCGGGGCCTGGGCCTTCTGGGCTGCAGCCTGGCAGGCATCAGGCTTTGGTGCCCAGCCCTTACTTGACTGTCTTCCTTGACCAGGCTTTTCTATAGCCTCAGCCCGGTTGTTCAGGTAGCCAACTCATCTCTCCAAATTAGGCCCCTTGCTCCTCAGATCACACCTTTGTGCGCCGCCACAGCCTGACTGCGTTCATTCAGACCTCAGACCTCACCTGCCTGGTGTTGGGGCTGTCAACAACCAGCCCCACTCGTGTCCCACCAGCCTGGGTCGCTCCCTGCGTCCTCCTTGCCTTTGTCTTGCGCTATGCTTGCCCTGCCACTCCAGCGGCTCAGATTTCACCACCTTCTCTTCTCTCTGTCCCTGGCTCTGGCTCTGAAGGCGGTTCCCAAGCTGCCTCTCCACCAGGCTTTTCTGATTCCCCTCCCGCTGCTGACGCTGTCTCCTGGTTTACCCCACACTACTCTGTGTTGGAGAGTTTTCACCTGTGAGCACCTTGAGAGGGCAGAGACCATATTTAGAGAGGATGGAGGCGCCCCTCTCTTTTTTTTTTTTTTAATTGAGGAGGTTGTAGTAAACAAAGGCAAAGACAAGAGCAAGATTGTTCACTCCATTCACTCATCAGTCACCGAGAGCTGCCCTGTCCTGTGCTCCTGAACTGACAGGGCATTTGGGTTGGAAGCACAGGGTCAGAATCTTGACTCTGACACGTACTGGCCATCATACAGTGCTGCTGTGAGCAGTTGCCAAGGTTGTACACGGCACAGTATATGTGAATAGCATCCCCTAGAGCTGTACAAGGACCCTCACAATGCTACTTTGGGCAATGCTAGTTTTCATACCTTTAAAACAATGCAGTAATGCCCGTTTCCTTCCCGGATTGTTGTGAAGATCTAGGGTATGTAAGAACATTTTATAAACCAGGAAGCAGTGTAGGAATGTCACTTCTCTCCATATTCACCTCCCCATGGGGATGTGATCTGAGAAAGAGCCCAAAGATTTGTTGAGAATTATCACATGGGACACGCTGGCTTGGGTCCAGCAAGGACTTCATCTTCTTAGCCGTGTGCTCCCTTATATAATTTTGATATATAAGATTACTTCTCAGAGTGCTCAGAGGAAATTTCTTCCTCAGTCCAGAGAAACTTGCAATAAAAGGCTCTCTGGCATGGCTCAGCTCAGTACCCCTGGAAGCCGAGACATTCTGTCACGCATCACCACTTAGAAGTGGGCTGTTTTCCGTGGCAAGCAGCCCACGATCCCTTTCTCAAGAAGGTGACAGAATGATGGCTTGGGGGCAGGAAGGAGAGAAGTGCTAGGCAGCGTGAGGCTGCGACTTCTATAAAATCTTCCAAGGTACCTTTGGTTTTTTGGAGGAAAAGTGCCTGGGGGGCTGATTTCTGCTCTAGGCTTTCATTTCTGCTTTTCCTGTGCCCCATGGGTAGGAAGAAGTTAAGACTTTTTCCAGTTAAGTCATCATGAAAAATAAAAATATTACTAGGTGACAGATACTTCAGTGCTCTTAAATAGGCAGCCACCTTCCCACTGTGCTTTCCTTCTCTTTTTGGTTTTTAAGCATGGCAGAGCTTAGGCGGCACTGGTTTAATGGGCCACATCCCGTTCTTAACTTGGAAAAGGCTTAAATCTGTGGTCGAGGCAGCTGAGGGCAGCTGGATGAAGCAGGGCGGGAGCCCAAACAGCTGGATGCAGGCCTGTCTCTCCCACCTACTGGCCGAGTGAGGCCAGCAGAGCACCCAGCCTTTCTGGATCTAAATTCCACGTCTCTCCATATCAGCAATTGCAGTAACAACATCGATCATTTGAACATAGCAATAGTCGGCTCATTCTTATAGGACGCTTCCTGTGCACCAGGCATTGTCTGGTGTCTAAGGTGGAGGTGGTAATGCCCACCTCCCGGGACTTAAAGCTATGTGGGAAGGAGCTTTGTATGTTCCGCACCTCGAGATGCCCCAGGCCTCACAGTGGCCAGCAAATGTGCATTTACTGGCCCTGGACTTCACAGGCATTCTGTCCAAACGCTGCCTTGACTGTAACGTTCTTAAACACACGAACACAGAAAAACCAACTTTCTGACACCTTTCTCCCTGTATGTTTATCTTCTTTGTCTAGTTTTTCAGCAGAAATATGCCCCCATGTCCCCCTGATAATTCCCTTCCTCAGAGACAGCATAATTCTAGACCTGGCCAGAGAAATGCTGAAGACCAAGGGAACCCCCTTGAGCCCAGCCCTTCACCTGCTCTTAGCACGGCTTCAGAGATTTACTCTGGAGTGAATGAAGTAGTGTGGTGACCAGACACTCCTGCCTAGAGGCAGCATATGCCAAATTAGCCTTTCGTTTCTTTCTCTACCTCTGTCTCTCTCAAAATAATAAATTCTCAGCTGAGAGGGAGAATGATGAAGGCAGCTTCTTTCCTTGAAACACATTTAGGGAGCTAAAGTAGTTTTTGCTTTATTAAAATGGATTGAATTAATTAAGTGAATTTACTGAATAATACCCAGGTTCCTCTTACTTACCCTGTGTAAGGTGTATCATATGCACTTGCCATGCATTATGTTATTTAATCCCAGCAAATCCTTACCAAGAAAACATTTTACAGATGGGGAAACTGAGGTCTTGAGAGCTTGTGATCAGCTCAAAGTTACAACCATGGTACGTGGCAGGGCTGAGATTCAGACCCAGGTCTCTTTGACTGCAGACACTGAGCTCCAAACCACGGTACCGAGGACGCTTCTTTAGTGCAGGTTGCGTGTGACCATTTCCCTCCCCTCATCAAACCGAAGGTTGGAAATGGCACACAGACCTGGAGTGAATCGTGCTAGGACTCACTTAGTGTACTGGGCCTCAGCACTGTTTACACTCTGACGTGGGCCCCTGGATGATCATCTCTGGGACCTCATCAGAGTGAGGCCTTTGACACTTGGCTGATGGCAATGCCAGATCCAAAGGACAAAAGGAATAGGGAGTGTGGCTCCCATCACTCTTGTTGGGCAAAACGGTGAAGGTGGGGAGCCCAGGGCCTCCTTACTTAAGTGACCTTGGGCAAGGAACTGAACCCTTCTCTGCCTTTGTCTCCTTACCTGTAAAATGGGGGTGACGGTGACTTATGGTGAGGCTTAGAACCATGCCTGGGACACAGAAAGTGCTATTGATGTGTTGCTGTGATTGTCGGTATCCACAGCCCTGCCCTCCCAACCCCTTCTCAGATCCTTTCCCAGCCAGGAAAGGGGATATACCAGGTGCTTCAAAGAACTCTGCCTTCGTAGTGGAGGCTGCACTGGCCTTGCTGCTGTGAACCTGTGTCTGGGGAACCCTGGGCACTGGGATGTCTCTTTGTGGTGGTCTTCTCTTAGCCTATAGTGATGGTGGGCAGCCCAAGCCCATCGTTTCACTTATTGGGCCTGAACCCCGAGTTTTCTTCTCCCCTACTCTAGCTCTCCTGTTCCGTGAGTCTCCGCACCCTGCCCATGGGCAGAGCTCTAGTTTGAACTCATAGTCACCTGTGTGCTGCCCTGCCTTTCCTGCTTGCAAGCTTCGTTCTCTAGACTGGGCCTTCTAAGAGCCATCCTCTCCTAAACCCAAGCCCAAGGTTACTGAGCCAGTACAGCCTGTAAGCATTTCCTGTGAGTGCTCCAGAATAACCCTCACCTGTGAGCCAGTCATTCCCAGCCCCAGCTTCCACTCCTGCCTGCTTCCAGCCCTCTGTGTCCCCCAGCTTCCAGCGTTGCCGAGCTCCCTTGCTCAAGCATCTCTGAGTTAGGACAATAGTGGCAGGGCACTGGATTCCGGGTTGGGGTATGGGGTATTTAAGCTCTCGATGGCCTGCTAAGGACGGACATAGGCGGTTGGGGAGCAGTTGGACAGTTGCACAAGCTTTGGTGATGAGATTTATCTTTCAACTCTTACACAGTATGAGGGTCCCCCTTTTGTGTCAGAACGAATGCATGTAACTGTTGACATTAGGACAAAAGAAATTCTGATCTTTTTGAGAACAACGAAGCCACCTGTCTTGTTTGGATGGAGTACCTGAATCCATCCCCTGTCACACAGTTGGTGTTTGTGCCCCGAATACTGAATTGCTTTTTCCCTCTTTATTAATGGCCAGTGATGGTCCTAAATGCATTTGTTTAAAAAAAAAAAAATCTTCAGTCCTGCAGCCTGGAGTTTGGATGGAATATATTTATCACCTATCCCAGAGAATGAGGCTCCTGATTCCCCAGATTTGTCTTACAATTGTCTCTAAGACAATGAATGATGCAGCACTCTCCTCCAAGGTTGAGATCCTTTGTTAGAGAGCAGTTCCTTACGCCTGACTTGTTTTATAGCATGAACGATCTCATGATCCACTGGCGAGGCAACATCCATAATTTTGAATGAGAGAGTAAAGCTTGCCTCGGTGGCCCTAAGCATTGCTTCTGGTGACACACTTAGAAGTCCTTAATCGCTTGCTACCTAGAGGCAATAAACGCACCCGTCTTTATGTTTCATTGACTGCATGTTTACCTGAAATATGCCCTGTGTAGCAAAACGCCAGTTTCACTCCTGTGAGAAGGTCCTTGGCTCATGAATTACACGGCCCTCACTCACCCCTATTTTGCCAAAGGTGGTTGTGCCTTTTGTAGGCCCAAGACGTAACTTCTTTGGCCAGGAAACCCCTTGGCTATTTATACTTCTTGTAAAACTCTGGCCATTTGCTTGGTTTCCAAGTTCTAAGAAAGGAGATCCACCTCTGGGCATCATGTGGAGTTCAGGGTTTGTCCTGGAGGGTGGGATGAGGATGTCTCCTTCACTGGTGTGTGCCTGATGCCCAGCCCAGGGCCTGGCGTACAGGAGACGTTGCATGATACTCGATGTTTCATTAATTCTGAGAGGACCTGGGTCTTAGAACCAGTTCACCCTTTTGTTTCCACCCTTTCCAGCTACATTACTTTAGACAGTTCATATAACATTTCAGTCTGTTTTCTTTTTTTTTGAAATTTTGAATTATATTTTCTCTTCTGAATTTGAGGATTAGAGATAATGTACATGAAATACCTAGTGGCTAGTACCAAGTGGGCACTCCAGAAACAGGAGCTGCTGTAACTGCCATACTGTTATTCCAGGGAATTGCTGCCTGTTATACCAGAAAGCACTGGTATCATTCACCCTGCAGTGTGACCCCACCTAAAAGTCCAGCTGGGGATGGAGAGGGTGCAGCTGACAAAGAGAGCTCATGCATGGTGGGACCTGGCATGGCTCAGGGAAACTTTTGGCGTAATAGAAGGCAAACCCTCCCTTCTGGTTCAGAAATATGTATTTGCTGGAGATGTTATCTTGCTACTGGGTAAAATGATTTTAAAGAGAGAACTTCTCAACATTTAAATCAGCCTCAATTTTCCGTGTTCCTTTTCATCAAGTCAGCTCTGGTTTGAGAGGGATAATGTCGGCACTCAACGCTTTAAATTATTTTCCTTCTTTCCCTTTCTTTTTCTTTCTCTTTGGCCTTGGCTCCTTCCTTTCCAACCACTCCCCTCCCAGAACCTCTTATTTTAGCCAAAAAAAAAAAAAAAAAGTTTCTTTCCTTGCTCCACAATCACACCACCCACCGAGCACATCATCTGGAAGTCCCCTGTCCCCAAGCTCACTTGCTGCCAGGCCGGCGGCCCCCAGAGGCTCGAAGGCCACAGGGGCACACCGTCTTTTCTCAGGGCTGGAGAGAGTAGATTAGACAACATCCTCAGATGTCCCGTCTCATGGCAGGTCACTGCCACCGTAAAGGGTATGGCTGTCGATGCTGGGGGACTGCTGCTTTCTTCAGGCTACATTTTCTAGAAAGATATCATGCCTTTTCTTTGGATTTAATGAGGACAGACATTTTAATCAGAGGTTAGTCATTTATTTTTGCAAACTATTGTTTTGATTCATCATTTTTGCAGATAATTAAATGGTTCAGTTGGCACAGTACGTCTACTTTATTAAAACAGGTAATTTTGGGGAAAAAAGATGCTGTTTTTTGGATCACTGCACAAGAATGGCTTTTATCTTCATCTTTGAGCATAGTTTCTGGTTATTTTGCCAGGAGGCTGTCTTGTGTTCAGGCGTTTGGTGTCCTTTCTGGTCTGGAGGGGCTTGCCCTTTGGCGATTGGGATGTTAGCAGATACGCCCTTTGAAATGGGAAAAATGGGAACTGAAGAGTAAATTTTGTGCAGCCACCTTTTAGGTACACTCTTAGGTTTTAATTGGATTGGGAAAAAGAACCTACAAGTTATGAACTTTGCAGAGCAGCAGTTCTTATGCTAAAAACAGATTAATTGTAGCCCTCGCAGTGGGTGGAGTTTCAAAGTCAATTACTGCTTGTCCTATTATAATTTACACACATAGGATTTGAAAAAGTCTGCCACTTAGTATAAAAGTGAAAAGGTTACGTGTACTAGTTTGAGTATACCTATGCCTCTTCATTTGTAAATGCCTCTTCATTTGTAAATGCTTCAGCTACACGTATGTGTATGGATATGCAACTCGTAGCTGTGGAACTGTAACTACATCTGTGGGCAAGATTCCTTATGAAGAGGAACCTTTAAGGTCTGGTTCTTTAAATCCATAGTGGCTCAGCATATAGTCCTTTGTCTGGCAGTCCAATCCACTTGTGGGCACAGTAGCTGGCCCCTGCAGAGCCTAAGGGGCACTCCACTCATGGGTCATGAACTAGTAAGGGAATAGCCCTTCAGGGGTCAATTTTTTAAAAACAAACTGCTCACAACATTTGCTTTCTTTAATTTTTTCCATGTTTGTGTCCTGCATCAGTTAATTTACTCATTAAATGGATTTATTTTAGATGGACCAATTAAAACTTTGGAAGCTAATTTTTTCTGCTGAGCAGAGCAGACCTCTGAAAATACAATTTATAACATGGCTTCTGCCCTTCCACCAAGAGCTGTCTTATGGTACCGTAACCTCTGGTGCTTATAGAAGTACAAAATTGCTGTTCTTTGTCCTCCAGCTCTGGGGCTGAGCTGCCGTGTGGGTGGGTTTCTCGAGCCTTCCCATTGTTTTAGGGTGAACAAGCAAGTCTGAAAAGTCCAGCCCAGCCCAGGAGTGGCATGCTGTATTTGTTTGCTTGCATAAACTCCATAGTTTAATTTTTTTTAATAGGAAGCTGCTATGTAGTTCGGATATTTAAACAGTTATTAACCGAATGACAATTAACAGATTGCATAGACAGATTTTCTTTTGAAAACCTCTGAAATTGAGTACAGTTTGCAAAACTATCACGGCATAGTAATGACAATGAATTTTGATTTCCCGGAACTGATATTAGACTCCTTATTAAACTATGTGCATCTGCTTTTAATTTACTCCAAATAATTGGAAAATGCAATGAAGCTTTCCAATTAAAGCACGGCTTTATGCTGTTTAATAATACCCCCATAATATTATAGCTTATGAAGTGACAGGTGAGTTGGTGTATGAATAAAACATAAAGGCAGCAATAAGGGACAGAAAACCGGAGACAGTTGTGGGGATTTTAAATGCTGGATGTAATTTGCATATATTAATCTCTTCTTTTCAGCCTTATCAGGCGTTCTTCAGTATTTGAAGTTAAAATAGCGTTGACAGGCGGGAGTACGCTCAGTTTTTTCAAGGATTTATTACTTGTATAATTTCTGATCTTTAATAAGCAGATATGACTGATCCTCATAGTTCTATAGAAATCAGTTAATTGTTCCAGATGGCGTGTACTGATTATGCAAAATTACTTTTCACACCATTTTTTTTGTGATGGAGTTTGGAGTAAAATTAAATTTTTTATAGCCTTCTTATCATGCTGTTTTACAGTGGTTTTTCCACAGAAGTTGAATTTAATCTACTATATTACATTGACCAGCACAGTTATTCTAATGTAGCATTTTGTGATTTGACAAAGAATAATAGAACACATTGCTCATTGTTCATTACTGTGTCCCTAATAAAAAGGAACTTCTGTGTATAGAACATAGCTGTTATTTATGAAGAATGCCTAATTCATACAGTTAAAAATGCAAAATTGTATTATGAAGTAGTTCCTTTTGGGGAGAGAATATCTGGGAAAAGCAAATGGAAATAGGCTTGTAGCTACAGATTTTACATGCTAAGGGAGGAGCCTTCTTTTAATGACCAGCGTGTTTAAGTTGTGCTACTTTCTCCTTTGAAGAAGGAAAAACCCAGATAATCTCATTCTATTAAGAGAGGTGTCACTGGTTGACTTGTCTTGATTTACATAATCCCAAAAGTCTTTCATAATTGAATAGCATTTATAAAAGGTGGTTACACTTTAGTGTAAAGTATCCAAAAAAAGTCTAAAAGGTGTCAATGATAATTCATCTCTAACATTTTCCAAAGGGTCTGTTTATCACCAAGGCCCTTGTGTTGGTGTGGGATCCAAGTCCAGGTGGTGTGTGCCCCTAGGTGACATTTGTGTAGGCTGATCCTCGTCCAGGTTCTCAGATAACACTCTCTCTATGGCTCAGCTACTAGTGGGATATGAAGTACTCAGCCGACTCACTCCAAAATGGGACTGAGGGGCTGTCGCCTTGATGCAGGAGTGGATGCAGTTTCCTTCCTTTGGGAGGACCTCTTCCCAGAGCACAGTGGGGTAGGGGTCGGGGGAGAGAGCTCTCTGTTGCATCAGAAATCCTATTTGGATATGCGGTATTTTAAATATAGCAATAAATCTATACAAAAATATTCCTATGTATATAGTCTGAAGGTTCACCTGTTTACGAAAGAGCCCATCATGTATTAAGTCTTATCAGGACTTATGTAGACTTGGGACATATCTTTCTATTTTAAGCAGAGTCGAATCCCATGTATGATACTCACTCGATTGCTACAAGGTCCATCTGCTTGCTCCCGATAGTTCTGGTCCCCCTCATCAGCCATTCCACAGGCTTGAGAATGCATCCTTGTTTGAACAGATTTGAGGAGGATTTGGGTCTGTTTAAAGGGTTCGATTCCCTTGGCCCTGGGGGAATCAGACTTTTTTTTTTTTTTTTTTTAATATACTTCTACCAGCAACACTGATTGCTCTTCATATAGGGGCCCCTGGAGTGGAAGCAGGCCTGCATTGATGCCTCTGAGCAGGCTCTGGGGAAACAAAGACAAGCCACAGAAAGTAGCAGACCTGGGAGGTCTGAGAGCGCTGGGCAGGGAGCTCGCAGGGTCCGCTGAGGGTGGGGGCACTGGGCACAGGATAAGAGTTGCTCTCTGGGAGTCTGGGGTCTCCACAGGGACCTGAAACACAGATTCTGTTAGAAACCCAGGTGTTAGCACTGCCAGTGCCACACAGTACCGTGTACATTGTACTGTATTCTGGTCTTCAGAATATTTTTGTTTTTGTTTTTGTTTTTGTTTTTGTTTGAGACGGAGTCCCGCTCTATCACCCAGGCTGGAGTGCTGTGGCCGGATCTCAGCTCACTGCAAGCTCCGCCTCCCGGGTTCACGCCATTCTCCTGCCTCAGCCTCCCGGGTAGCTGGGACTACAGGCGCCGCCACCTCGCCCGGCTAGTTTTTTGTAGTTTTTAGTAGAGACGGGGTTTCACCAGGTTAGCCAGGATGGTCTCGATCTCCTGACCTCGTGATCCACCCGTCTCGGCCTCCCAAAGTGCTGGGATTACAGGCTTGAGCCACCGCGCCCAGCCTTAGAATATTTTTGGTTAACTCTATTTTGTATCTACTCTGGTCTTGAAGGACATTTCACAGTAAGGTAATATATTTGGCTCCTAATAGTACTAGAATGACTAATTAAACCGAACATGAAGAAATGTGACTCAGAGCCTAGAGCACGCTCACATGTACAGTACCAACTCAATTTTGTATTCACTTTACCTCCAGAACTTCAGAAACTTGAAACCTTTCACATACCCTCTTCTGTAAACTCAAAATATATTTTTGTGAAAATGAAAATTATATGAAAAAGAGAATGCATAAATCAGAGATGATTAAAAATATTTGTTCTAATGCAGTAATAATTTGGTAGTAATGCTTTCATCAGTATAGCTTAAGGCTACATTAAGTGGACAGACTTTATATGGATTCTCTAATTTTAATCTTCAAAATGCTATCTAATGTCTCATTAAGACTTGCATATAATGTATCTTAAGTACAGTCATTAATATAGTTTAGGGAGATTTATGTTCAGATATTGCTTAAAGATGTTTTAATAGGCCCATTTACTCTGATGATATTAATGAGCTCTTAATACAGACTAAGCTTCTAAAACTAGTGGTAAAGACTCCCAGCCTGAACACAACAACTTGGAATTAATGCCTGGTTTGGACAGATGCCTGAGGGTTAGTCCTGCAGACACTCCAGGGTCAGCCCAAGCCCCTTGCTGGATGGAGCCTTGTGTTTCAGAAAAGGGCCTCCTGTAATGGGGTCTGGCTGCTGACTCCAGAGCATCCATTCTTCGGCCAGCCTGAGTACAGTCCTTTTTCCTCCCCCAAATTGTGCACAGGACATGTGCTAACTAGGCCGGAGTACCTCTCCAAGGTCATTTGAGAGGCATTGACAGCCTTGGCGGTGGCACTGGGGCCTGTGAGGGGTTAAAGGAGGCTGTTGCTGACCTTCCCGTGGAAGCATCTGCTAGGTAAGGTGTGCACAGTCTGGCATCGTTATGTGGAACAGCCTCCCTCTGCCATGAGTGAACTGTAAAAGGTCACATGGGTGTGCTTTCATCTTTCAGGCATTTGTCGTAGCTGAAATATACGTAATAAAGTAGTCCTGCTAATTCAAAATCAGAAAAAAAAAAAGCCCAACAGGAACCTCCGTGAGCCCCTCACACACACACACACACACACACACACACACACAGTTGTTCCCCAGGCCCCACTTTTAAATGTGTAGCAAAAAAATCTCTGTTTTGGTATTTCCCTCTTTCAGAGAAATATTGAAAAGTACACTTTTTTTGTTTCAATTATTTTAAGGGAGGAAAAAAAAGAACCCGTGAGTTCAGAGACTTTTCTAATTACTAAATTGGTTTGTTATAAAAAGATAATAGCAAATTTCTTCTTTTCATAATTGGACATTTCTTCCCTGTAGGCTAATGCAGGCACAGCCCGTGCATGCACAATAAGTTGTGCTTTTGAAAAGCCATAACTAGCTAATAACAGCTACAGTGTCATCAGAGAGTAATGGTGTGCTGATTAGCATAATTAATGACAAATGGTGGTACGGAATTGGTGGATTGGTTTAGCGGATGATGAATGCGGCAAGGCCTGGGCTGGGGCCTGCCAACTAGGCCTCGCTGGCTGTCAGCCCTTCTGTTCTCCCGATGCAGCCCTCATTAGTCACGATGGGAGGTGCCAGTTTGTATTCTGTTTGGAGCACAGAAAACTTAATAATCCAAGCAAATGTGGCTATCCCTTTTTCCTCTGTATTTACTCACAAAACCCTCTCACTCATTCCCATTGTGGCTGAACCATTAAGACACAGCTATTTCCAGATTCCTCTGTGAGGCTTGAAGGCAAAACAAAAGAGAGCGTAATAGAGAGAGGCACGTATCTCAGAGCTTTCATCTGACCGTCGATGAATTTACTCTCACTAGGAAGACTTCTGTTTGGTGAACCCTGTTTATCTGTGTACTTTATAAGGGGAAAAGAGATGAACTCAGTAAGCGATACATTCTGTCCTAAAATAAGACTAGCACATTTATCTTTGATTTGATTAATCAGACCTAATTTGCATTCGCAAATGAGACTGATAAAAATGGATTTACCTTTTAACCTTTAGAGGAGGAAAGGTATTTCTCTGCAAGATTTCTGGGGCTATTATTTCTTAACCGATAAGAAGACACTCCTTTATCAATAAAGATGAAAATCCGTAAATTGCATTAGTGAATGGGACTAATTATTATATAGTTAATTAGCATCTGGAAATGAGGATTATCTTAATTACAAAGCACAATTTCTCTAATAGCTACAAAACTGTAAGTTTGATCCATGTGGAAATTGGTAACTATTATTATGTAATTAGTGATAACATTAATAGTGCAGAATATTTAGGTGTGATTTGCATATGCAAATGTGATATACCTGAGCCAAACAAGTGGACCATTAATGATTAGAGCATGATGTAGCTGACTGAAAGTTCTAGATAGTTGAATGGTACCTGTTATGCAGAATATCTAAATTATATAGTAGAGTCAGCAAGGACCTTTTATATTTAGGTGGTCAGGGTGGGTTTTGCTTTAAGAATTAGTAGCTGCTGGGTTTAATAATGAAGCTAACTGCTTAGAGAAATAGCTAGCCCATAATCATCTCCTTGACTTTGATTTTTTCAAGCTTCCCTGTATCCCTTGAATCTGAGATGTACTGTCCCTATGTACTTTCCCAATTCTGAATTTTGTATCTGTCTTACAATTGATGTGTACTTTTAAAGCAGTAACACACATGAGCATAGTGAATAATGAAATTGATGATGCAGCTTACAGTTCTTCAGGGGAAAATCAGACCTTTCTGAATTTTATCCACAGGGCCCTAGAGGCTCCTCCCATCAGAACTGGTTCTTTGTATCTTCTGGGGTTCTATCTACTTCCTCCCTCAGACTGACGCATGCTTCCCAAAGCCATGTACTCATGGTGGGGTAGATTTTAGAGTAGACATGGATGGCCTGTTAAAAAATGTCATTCATAATAGCTTGTCAGTGGATATCATTGTTCAGAATGGGACTAAAGTCAGTGTATTGATCAGTCTTTCCTCAGTTATCATGCCAGTAACAAACACCCCTCCAGATCACAATGGCTTACAGTATCACCGTTTTGTGACATGGAACTTGGAACTTGAGTGACATGTATCACCATGTCACTCAAGTTCCAATTTGGTGACCATGGATTGGCTGGAACCCTGCTCCACGTGTCTTTGCACTCTGGGACCCAGGCTGCAAGAGCAGCTCCCATCTGTAACTTGCTGTTTTTATAGTAGAGGGAAGAGTGAGACCTGGAAGAAACACCCAGTGGCTCTTAAAGCTTCTGGCCATAGTGGCAAGGCCTACAGCTGGCCAACATGAGTAGGGCAGAAACTTATCCTCTTCCCCCAGCATGCCTTTCACACGGCAGTGGGCAGATGGTCATACTGTTACAGGGAAGTGGGAACACATACTCGGGAATGGTGACACTACCCACTGGAGGAAGCTATTTTGAGTTTTAAAAGTGAGTGTTTGCTGTCAAAATATAAAGTCAGTAATTATACTGGAAAAAAAATCAGTGAATCTGAGACATCAGACACCTTCCTAGAGTCTAGAAAACCCTGGCCGATAGTGCCTGTAGCTTTTCCCTGTGCAGACTTTTATCTTCAACCCATCAAGAGCTTGTGTCCTCCTGGGGTGTTTAGGAGAGCTCAGGGATTTTGATGGGTATTCCAGCACAGTGGAAGTGGCACTACTGTCCGGGGTTTAAGCCCCATTTTGACCATTTCCAAACATGGGACCATGATTCCCTTCTCTGGAACTCAGTATGCCTAGCTGCAAAATGAAGCTGTTGGACAGGGTGGACCTCCTGTCCCTCTACCCTTCCACCAATCCTTTGAACACTCATTGAGGGCCAGGCACCCTGCAGGGGCTGGAAGAGGTGTCTTGAGAGGTTTTGCCTCAGGGCAGGAGGGACTGAGGTTCCAACTGAGCATGACCCGCCCATCATTTCCTATAAGAACCTAGTAAAAAGTTGTTCCTAGACCAAACAGTTCACTGATATTTCTTCCTCTTTTAATAACTAAAAAAACAGACACAAACCTTTTCTTACCTGAATGATAAAAGTTACACATTCATTGTAGAAAAGTTACAAAATGTATGAAAACATTGGAAAGAAAATATCACTTACAACCCCATTTCAGTGTATATCCTTTTAACACTTTTTCTATGCCATATATTTACATGTAAAAGTATATGTCTACCTAATTGTCTATTCTGGGTTCTTTTTCAGTCAGATTTATCGAGATATATTTACATGTAATAAAATCCAAGCTTTTTATGTGCACATTTCAGTGACTTTTGACAAATGTCAAATTATATGACAGCCACCTCCAGAAACAGAATATAGCCATGAGTCCCGCAAGTTCACTCGCCTCCATTTCCGGCGATTCCCTCCCCCTCACCAGTCCCTGGCAGTCACTTGCCTGCCCAGTGCTGTCATATACATGGAATCATACAATATGTAGCTTTGTGTGTCTCTCAGCATAACATTTTTGAGAGTCTTCCATGTTGTTGCATGTATCAGGAATTTGTTCCTTTCTAACACTCCGAGTGTCTGTTCTGCTTTGAGACCTGGTCATGCACCTTGTCCCTTGTCATTAGGTCAGGTGGTCCTCAGGCTGGGATTAATGGTTGTATCATCCTCCCTCTTATGGATACAATGTATTTTACCTAGCCGTTCCTCAGTGGCTGGGTTTTTACATTATCTTCATTTCTAAAAGTTCTACTTCGGTGAACATTCCTTTAGATAAATATATAGATAAACACGTTTTTAAATATTTTGACATATGATGACAGATTGTCCCCCGTAATGGTTGAATTTGTTTACACTTCTGCATATATGAAAGAGGTTTGTCTTGTTTGGTTTTCCACACAAGACTTGCTAACTGGCAATTTTTCTAAAAAAAATTTTGTCAGTTTGGAAGGTGAGAGGGTATTTTCTTGTTAATTTACATTTCTTTGATTACTGCTAAGGGTACCTGTGTTGAGCCACTTGGGTTCCTTGAGATCTTTGCCTGTTCTGTCCGCAGCGTCTCTTCCATTGCAGTCTTACTTTTGTTCATGGAGTTGCAGGAGCTTCTCACGCAACAAGGCCTTCTTTTGCTCTCACATAACTACTGCTTGTTTCCAGTTTCTGCTTTGTACTTTCATTTCATGTTTCCTTTATGTTTTGTGTCTTTGCCATCACATTTGAGAAAAGCCTTTTCATTTTTCTGGTATATTCTAGTACCTTTATTTATTTATTTATTTATTTATTTATTTATTTATTTTTTTGAGACGGAGTTTCGCTCTGTCGCCCAGACTGGAGTGCAGTGGCCGGATCTCTGCTCACTGCAAGCTCCGCCTCCCGGGTTTACGCCATTCTCCTGCCTCAGCCTCCCGAGTAGCTAGTTCTGCTGTGATTTGTTTTGATGTGTGACAAGATAAGAGTCTATGTTTTTCCAAATTATTATCGTCCCAGCATCACTTGTTAAATAATCTCTTTTTAACCAACTCATTTGGAAAACAATCTTATAATAACCTCTTACTGTGATGTATTTTGTGGCTTGTGTTGTGTTCCATTGAGATGAATGCGTATTCTAATGGGAAGGTCATACTTTTAATTATTATAAATGTATGTATTTTAATTTCTTATCTTATTATTCTTTGTAGTTATTTTTCAGAATGTTCCAGGTAATAATAACTTTTTTACCCATAGAAATTTAGAATCACTTTAAGTTCCAAGGAAAATACTTTCAGGATTTTGATTGAAAAAAACATTGAAGTTATACATTAATTTGGGGAGAATGGTCATTTAGAAAAATGCCCCATCTTTCGTTCCAGAGATATAACTATTTATTCAAATGTCTTTGTATATTATTCAGTAACGTATTATAGCTTTCTTTGCTTTCTGTTCATATAATTCCTAGGTTTTAAATTGTGTTGCATTGCCCATTATGTTAGTTTTGGTTTTGGTTTTGTTTGTTTTTGAGACAGGGTCTCACTCTGTCGCCCAGGCTGGAGTATGATCTCGGCTCACTGCAACCTCCGCCTCCTGGGTTCAAGCAATTCTCCTGCCTCAGCCTCCCAAGTAGCTGGGACTACAGGTGCCCACCACCACACCTGGCTAATTTTTGTATTTTTGGTAGAGACAGGTTTTCACCATGTTGGCCAGGCTGGTCTTGAACTCCTGGCCTCAAGTGATCCTCCCCCTCGGCCTCCCAATATGCTGGGATTACAGGCCACTGCACCCAGCCTGCATTGCACATCTTATTTTCATTGGTGATTAAATATTTAATTTAATATTGTTGGGTCTTTTTTTTTTTTTTCTTTTTTAGAGATGGGTATTATCACTATGTTGGCCAGGGTGGTCTCGAACTCCTGGCCTCAAACAATCCTCCCACCTTAGCCTCTCAAAGTGCTGGGATTACAGGCTTCCGCCACTCCACCTGGCCCTGTTTTTTTTTTTAATCTTCTTTTGGTAGCTGGCCACCTCTCTGTATGCTTGTTATTTCCAATAGCTTCTAGTTTATTTACTTGGATTTTCTTGGAAGATAACATCATCTGCAAATACAGATCATTTTGTCTCTTTGATAACATTTATACCCCATTGGTTTTTCCTGCTTTGTATTTTTGGCTAAAACATTGAAAGCAGTGGCAGTAGTTTTCATTCTTACCTGGTTCCTGACTTTAATGGGGATGCTTCTAGGGCCCCACAGTTAAGTCTGAGACAGATTTTTTGGGAATTTGGAAGAGAGGGCTTGATTGTGGTAAAGGACGCACTCTCTATTCCTATTTTCCAAAGAGTTTTTTTTTTTTTTTAAATAAATTCAGGCACTAATTTGAATTTCATATAAACAATTGGAATATTTTAATGTAGTGTAATATTTTTTCTCACTTATTGACAGATACAGATTATTTTGTTTTGATGATTTAGCATTTAGAAAGTTATTATTACATTTCTGAAATCAATTTTTATTACGGTGCATTCTTCTTTAAATATAGTACTAGATTTGAGCCGCTGCTATTTAAGTTAGGATTTGGGCATTTATATAAGTAAGATTAGGCTTTTTGCTTATCAAAATGTTATTTTTGTGTGATCTAAGTTTTTTTCAAATATAAAAATATTTCTAAAATATTAAAATGGCTGTTCATTTTGGGGAAAAAAGAACACCAAAAATATATATATTCTGTCTGAGCTAAGTGGACCTGGAAGCTAGGGGCATTTCAAGGATATGGACAACTATTTCAGTTTATTTCACAATTAGTGATTTTTTTCAAGCTTTCTACTTTTTCTTGAGTCAGTTTTATCATTTGTATTTTTTGAAAGAAAATATAGGCATTTCACCTAAATTTCATCTAAATTTTAAAGTTTATTGTTACAAAATTTTACCTAAGAGTTTATATTTATCTTAAAATTAATATACCTGTAGTCATATATATCCTAATGTTATTTTTCTCTCTCTTTTTCTTGATTAACTTTGCTAGAGATTTATTTGCTTTATTTATCTTTTCAAATAACTGCTTTTTAAATTTATAAAGCCATTAGACTTTTGCTTTATACTATTTAATAAATTTTTATCTGTATTAGTTCTTTGTTTGTTTTTTTTTTCTTTGAGACCATATCTCACTCTGTTGCCCAGGCTGGAGTGCAATGCTGCCATCTTGGCTCACTGCAACCGCCGCCTCCCAGGTTCAAGTGATTCTCCTGCCTCAGGCTCCTGAGTAGCTAGGACTACAGGCGCCTGCCACCACGCCTGGCTAATTTTTCTATTTTTAGTAGAGATGGGGTTTCACCATGTTGGCCAGGCTGGTCTCCAACTCCTGACCTCAGGTGACCCACCTGCCTCGGCCTCCCAAGGGCTGGGATTACAGGCATGAGCCACCACCCCCAGCCACCCTTTTTTTTTTTTTTTTTTTTTTTAACCTTTCTTTCTATTTATTTTAGTTTTTTTATAGCTTCCCTTGAATGGTTCCCTCATTTGTTTTCTGTCATTTTTTGATTTTTAATAAAAGTATTTAAGTTTATATAAATATTCTTATATATTGCTTTGGTGGCATTCTGTAGCTTTCATATGTAATATTTATTTATAAATACATAATTTCAGTTTTGATTATCCCTTTGACTCAAGTGTTAGAAAAGACATTTCTAAGTAATTTTTGAAACCTTAATTTCTACTTTAATTACATAATTATCAGAGAATATGACCTCCATAATATTTTGTTTTTTCCAGTGTCTTTAGTCCTTGCAGTCTAATATATATATCAGTTTTACTAAATGCTTCATTGATACTTGAAAACACATCTTCTTTCTGTCACAGTGTTTGAGATACACACACCCCCACCACTAAAGTTTTTTGGTCAAGTAGGATGGATGGGTATGTATACCCCCATATAGATATATACACCCCCATATAGATACATACATTCATTCATTCAATTTGACCAAAGAATGGTAGCTTTTGTTTTGCACAGTTCTTCTCATGCCAGTATCATTTTGATCATTGGTTTTATTTTGTATGTTTCTGTGCAGTGTAACTGAGGCCGTGAAGGTTTATGACAGTTAAAGGTCTATTGTGTATTTTACTCTTCATCAAAATAGAATTCCCCTTTTGTCGCATCTGGCATTTTTTGGCCCTAAGTTCCATGGTGCTCCTGTCCCTTATGGCCCTGGCTCTGAGCGCTGCCCCTCCTCCTCCCTCTGCTCTGGCCAGGTGAGGCTTCTCCTCTGGGAGTTTTCCACCTTTGCTGTGGTCGTCTCTTCCACCACAGAGAGCCCTCCTGTTCCTCACCACACCCCTGCCAGCCTCCGACCTGTCTGTGTCTCCAGCTCTTCCCAGAGCCCTCCCTGGCAGCTCCTGTCCTCCTCTGCTGGGTCCTGTGAGCACCACAGCCCCCTGTGCACCCTGAGCACATGCCTCTCAAGTGCCTTCCACCAGCTCATCCCCTGCTGCGGGCACCAGCCCTGCTTTCAGTGTTTCCCTGCCCAGTGAATGAATGCCCCTTGAGAGACCACACATATGCTGCAAGTCCAGCCATGCTCAGAGCCTTTCTTTGCCAAATAATCAGCTTGTTATTAAAGGAGCTGACTGTCCTTCTAGACTCTTCTATTCTTATGGTTCACCATGAAACACCAGTTAATTCACTTTTTAAAAATTACTTCAAGAGCCTTGTGTTTGGCCATTTTCTATGCTATAAAGAAATACCTGAGACTAATTTATAAAGAAAAGAGGTTTAATCAGCTCACAGTTCTGCAGACTATACAGGAAGCTCCAGCATCTGCTCCTGGTGAGGGCCTCAGGAAGCTTCCAATCATGGCGGAAGGGAAAGAGGAAGCTAGTGTATCACATGGCAAGAGCAGGAGCAAGAGAAAGAGAAAGGGGAGGTCGCAGGCCCTTTCAAACAACCAGATCTCGGTGAATTAATGGGGCAAGAACTCACTTATTACCAAGGGAATGGTGCTGAACCATTTATGAGGGATCTGCCCCCTGATCCAGTCACCTCCCACCAGGCTCCCTGCCTCCAACATTGGGAATCACATGTCAATGTGAAATTTGGAGGGGACAAACTGCCAAACCATATCAAGCCTCATCCCAGAACTTTGATCATTGGAAGTGCTTGTTTGAAACCTTCCCATCTTCCCTGGTGATATGCCAGGGGCCCACAGCAGAGTGCTAGGAAGCGTGGCATAGAAGTAAGGGCCAGGGGTTTTAGAGAGTGGCTGCCTCCCTGGCTGGACATGATCCCGTAACTTGCCAATGCTCCTGTCAGCTGCCCAGCTGCTTGCACCTGTCTCTCAAAGGGCATTCGTTCACTGGGCAGTTACCAAGGAAACTCCCATGTGCCCAGCCCCGGGGCCAGGACTGGTCAGTAACACACAGTCCTAGAGAGCTCTGGGCAGTGAGTGGGAGCTCAGAGCACATGGGGCCCCCACACACCAACTGGATGCGACCTGCCACCATACAAATACAACCTGCAGAATTCTGGTCCCTCTGTTGAGAAGGCTCGGTGGCCACAGGCACATATTGCAGTCCACAGAACCGTCCTGGCAGATGGCGACGGCCGGAGAGACCCGCAGGCCCTTTTCCTCGCAGGTTTGCTATCTGACAGACAGGCCTGGCCTCCCTGGTTTCCTGTCATTAATGTGGTTTCGGATGAGAGTGACCCCCCACAGCACCTCCTTGCTAAGGCTCATTTCCAGAGGAAGGCAGAGAGTCATTCTTCATGGTTAAGAGTAAGGACAGCCTTTAACTTCAGCATATTTAGCCACTTCCTTTCTGCCCAGAGGCATGGGAATATTTCTGAACCTGGACAGAGCTAGCCTGGGCCCAGTATGTTCTGAGTCCCATGGGCAGGTGTGCTTAGGCTGGGGTGACTGTGACATCATTACCTGCAGCGAGAGACTAGCTTTTGTCCTCTCGTGACTGGCCTTACCATGGAAAAGCAAGTGACTTTTGTGTCTGTTTGGTGTCAGGAATAATAGTCAATGTTTATTGAGCTAAGTCACCTTCATATATAAACTCATTAAATCCTTGAAACCACTCTGCTTCCCATTTTACAAATAAGAAACCGAGATTCAGAGAAGTTAAGTGACTTTCCCAACGCCACACAGCAAATCAAGGCAGTGGCCCATGGGTACCTTCATTGTGCCTCCTACAGAATTCTGTAGTAGGCTTTCTCATTCCTCCACTCTTAGTTTTAAGTTGCTGTCTCATTTCCTAGGCTGAGCACTCCATGAGAGGTGCCCTTGGCCTCCTCGCATCTAGCATCAGAGTTAACTGTGAGAGCTCTGCAGTCAAGTTCATGTCACAGTCTGGTCTCCCTTGTGCCCAAAGCCTGGGAGGGCCCATCAGGTGATGAGTCCTGCCGCTCCCTGCACTGTGCAGAGCAGAGCCCCTGGCCCTCCCTGGGAAGGAAGGTCTGGCTCCCAGGCGGGCGATGGGCAAGCTCCACTTCCTCTCATTAGGCAGCCTAATGGATGGCCGGCTGAGCTTGCAGATCTGTCCGGGGACTAGTGGACTCTTACCGCCTGCTCCCAGAGCAGCCTGGGAAGCCAGCCCCCATTGGGGTGGCACAGATGGCAAGCCCAAATGACAAAGTAAACTCCAATATGTCTTGGAGACATTGTCAGCCTGCAGCTTATTTGTCATGTCATGGCAGCCTTGTGGACCAGGGATGCACTCCCTCCCCAGCCCTGCTCCCTCCCCATGTGAGGATTATTTACAGGAAACTACATTTGATAGGGCTGGTGGGGAGGGCATAGAGATGGAGGGGTGCCAGAACAGACGTTGGTCGTTTTCTCATGTTTGGGAAATTAAGAACACTTACCTAGCATTTATAGAGTGCTTCACTCAAACTCTCTTCAAGTCTCGTAGCAACCCAAAGAGGTGTCGACATAATTTATCCCGGTGTACAGATGCAGAAACCAAGGCACAGAGAGCTCAGTCAACTCGCCCAGTCACACAGCTAATGAGAGCTGGGATTCCAGCTCAGGCTGGTTCAGTGGAGGCTGAAAGGGCACTTGCTCCTTGCTCAGGGCTGAGTTCTGGGAGGCAGATCAAGCAGGAGGAATGACACCCTGTATCCCAGGGATGTCCTGCAGCCCTGCAGGTGCAGACCAGCTGTGCCGCCCGGCCCCAAAGGGGACACATTGAGGCAGGGAAGGGGCACTGTTTGGCCTTTCTCCCATGGTGACTGGGCCCTGCGGTGAGTGGCTGGGGCTGGGGCTGTGCTGGACAGCAGGGTCACGTACTCCACCCTAGGTGGCATCTCTGCATCACCAGAAGAGCAGGGGTCAGAGGAGGAGGAAGAGGCTTGGCAAGCTGAGTGTGCCCAGCCTTGCTTTTCACACTACCACTGTCGTAGGGAGTCAGGCCCTTCACCATCTGGGCTTCAGTATCTTTAGCTGTAGAAACAAAAATGGAGGCATGAAAAAAGCCCCATCAGAGAATTGCAGTGAAGATGAAATGAGATAAAGTTTGCAAACTGGCCCAGCCCACAGTAGGTGCTCACCACTGTAAAGAATGGCTGGGAAGCAGTGCAGAGGGGACCCTCTCAAAGGCCTAGGCCCTTTGCTGCACCTCCAGGTGGTCAGGGGTCAGGGGTACTTAGTAGAGGGTCTCAAGCAAATGATCCCAAGAGCTGCAGCCCATCCAGGCTCTGAGCAGGGACCCTGGAGACCAGAGACAGCAAGGCTCTGTGAGAACCGGATTCAAGCCCAGTGGAATGGTCAAGGCTGCATCTCCCTATCTCCAGCTCCCAAAGTAGTAGGAGTTCAAACCCACTAGGACAGGGGAGCCGAAAAGCTGGACAGAGGGACGAGGCACTGTGGGAGCTCCGTGGTGGGACATGACCCTCCCACTACCTTCCAGAGGCAGAAAGAGAGGAGGCACAAAGGCCCTCGGCGGGTGCCTAGGACTCATGTCATCTGGAGGGGGGTTATTTATCTTTCTGATTTAGCTTTAAAGATGCCCCTGAACCCACAGCCTCTGGTCACAGGTAAGCAATGAAAAGCCAGGTGGAATATGAAGAGCCGATTAGTTTAGCCGTGTGACTGATCCCAAGCTGTTTGCCCAGTCTCTGTGTAAATTTCATGCAGGTTGCCTGATTGAGGACACCTGGAATGCCGCGGGCTTGGTGGTTATGAAAGTCCCACTGTCTCATTCCTTAGCCCCGCTCACCAGTTATGTGCAAGTTGAACCGTACCATCAACCCCATTCCCAGCAGCCCCTGTGCGTGTGGGAGGCAGGGGATCCTTGTGTCATGCACCAGCAGATGCACCTACTTTTTCCCTAGCAGATGAAAAAAGGAAGAATGTGACTCCATGCCTTCAGCTGTAGCATGTGCTCACGTGCAGGCTCCCAGGGAGAATGAGTGTTTTAAACAATAGACCTGGCCTAACTCCTGGTGTTTAAGTGGAGGCCGTTCAGCCAGGCCCCAGCCCCAACTACTTGCTGGTCATTCTGCTTGAATCTGCGACACAAAAGGTAAAGACGCGGCCCTGCCTTGGAGCCTGGGAGGCTTTTCCTCCTCAGCTCAGGCCAGCACTGGGGACTCAGCTCCAGGCGTGCGCAGACTCCGCGGGCCCACAGGGTTGCCTGGGAACCAGGAAAATGTGTTCCCTGTTAGAGCGCCGTCCATTTGGTGATTTGGGGGCAGTCGGTGCAACACATTCGGCAGGGCTTCAGGTCGTTTGGCCAGACTGGAAATTGGTTCTATCCCAAATGTTGCTGGAAATAACAAGGCAGCTGTTCAGCCTCTCTGTTCTCAGTTAATAAGTGAGAAAAGTGTGTGAGCCCGGCAGAGGAAAGAAGGAGTTGTCAGAGCCCATTTCCCCCATGCCTTTGATCTTGCTGATGTGTGTGTGTGTGTGTGTGTGTGTGTGTGTTGGGGGTGGGGTGATTTGGGAGTTTGGGTGAGTTTTTTGGCTGAAGTAATTGGGATGTCTTAGGAAGTGGGGAAGGAAGGGAAGTTCAAGGGTAATTGCTAACTGATGCCAGAAAGAAAAAAAAAATGAAATGCTTAGGCACTTCGTGGTCCTTTATTTTCCAGCCATTTCTGCAAATTGCAGTCTAGTTCTTTCTCGGAAATAAGTGACCTGCTAATACAGGGTGGGGGATAGTGGCTGTAGGACAATGGGGTTTAATTTTTAAAAGCTCTGGACTCAAGTCCTAGCTCTGCCCCCGAGACAAGTCGCTCACCTTCTTTGAGCTTCAAGTCAGTCTTCTGTCAAGAGGGGCCGAAAATGCTTGCCTCCCGGGATTGTGGTAAAGACTAATTAAGAGAAGACTGGCTGAAAGTGCTTTGTCAGCTGTGAAATACGTGAGGAAGATAAAATCCCTATTTCTTCAAGTTCAGCAGGTTTTTAGTGAGCATCTATTTTTGCCAGAAAACCCCACAGAGGTGCCACTTCCCCGTGAGCATCCCCGCCCACTCCAGTGCATTGTCAAGGACACATGAACTTGTCAACTGGGTGAGCAAGCAGGGGAGGGGTGAAAGGTCCAGCCGCAAACAGGGAAGTAGCTGAGGGCTGGGAGCCGGCCTTGGCCTGGCTGGTTAGAAAGGGACTCCCAGAACTTGGGAGTGTTGCTGTTTGCCCCTTCTCCCTTCTTAAGTTTGGAGTTTTATTTTCATGCCTGAGGTTGGAGGTCCTAGTGACTTCTTTCTGCCTGTGTGGACTGTAGAGAAATCTGCTGCCAACAACAGTGGCCTGTGTATCACCGGCTGCTTCATGGAAGAGGTGTTCATCACACAGGCTTGGCCTCTGCTTGCCCATGAGGCTCCTGCGGTTTCTTTCTTCTCACTATGCCCCATCTGACATGTGCATAACTCATACATGCACACGATCTCGCATGCATTACGTGACACGTGTGTACACTCTCACATGTGTGTATACATACCGTGTGCATGGTCTTGCACATGACACACAGCCTCACATGCATATCATGCATATGTGCACACATGACACATGTGCATGCTCACATGTGTGCACACATGACATATACACAGGTGGCCTCCCCTCCTCTCTGGATTATCAAGGATACCATCCAGCTTACCTTTCAGGGCTGGGACAAGGGCTCACCAGGCCCCGATAGGACAAAAGACAATGAGAGAGACAAGGTGGAAGTCTGGTGTCCCATCGGGGAAAGTCTAAGTGAGAAACAGACGCAGTAAAGCAGAGAACACCGGGAGACAGGAGAGGTATGGACCTCAGAGTCAGCACCACCACCGCCCGCTAGCACCTCCCTTTGGTCCCCTCAGTATTTTAAAACCTGCTTTCTCTACTGAGAAATAGCCTTTCTTCTTTTATTTTCAAACTTCAAAGATTAGTTTTGAAATAAAGTTTTTTCTGATGAAATTCCAAAGGTTTTACACATGTGTGAAAGGAGAAGTTTGGCTGTTAAAATGTGTTCACCCTGCCCCTCACTGCCCTGACCCACCAAGGTCCCACCGTGCCTCCACTTTGTTCTCCTAAATGCTACACCAGCTCACAACCACCAATAGTGTGTTGTTCTAGCCTCTTTCCTTCATCCCCCTAATTTATTTTTGTTCAGCTACAGCCTGGTGGGGCAGAATTGATTTTTTTGTTAATTGGAAGAAATCTTTCCTGTTTAGGCACTGTTTACCACTCTGCAGCTAATCCCATCGAGCCTCGGTCTCAGTAAGCGGGAACACCCAAGTGGCCTGGGGCTGGGTAGTAGAAAGGTGGCCCCCGGTCTTAGCCAAAGGAATGCCCTATTTAAGAGTCAGGATACGTTTGCAGTGGCCAGGGGTATGGGCCTTGCATTTTTTAACCCCTGCGTGGCTTTAGCCCCATAAAGACCCAATTAAATAAGTGAGGTGGAGGTGAATGTTTTCCTCATCTTTTTCATTTTACTTTAGTTAAGCACTACGTAATGCGCATGCCCCGTAATACAGTGATAGCCTTCTGGCAGGGGTCAATGACCGTAATAGAGTTATTTTTTTTTTATCAGCCAGGCTGATAAAAAAAATGCTTCCTTAATCAATGTTCTTTAAATGCTTTGACACACGGTCACATGCACCCCAGAGATGCACATGCCTCTCTCCACCAGACTCCACTGATAGGAATACTGGGCAGCCCTTTCTTCCCTTCCCTCTAGTGAGCCTGTGGGTGTGCAGGGCAGCCACTCCGGGGATGAGCGAGCATACGCCATGATGGCGATTCCAGGAAGGATCTTGAACCACGTCCTGGCAGGGCTACCTGGACCAAAACCTTATTTCTAGGCCCCTTAAAGGCGTCGAGGCTTCAGCTCCCTCCCTAATAAGACCCGCAAATCTGTGTGAGCTGGTTAGAGGTGAATTTATTTTATTTTATTTTATTTTATTTTAGATGGAGTCTCGCTCTGTCACCAGGCTGGAGTGCAGTGGCGTAATCTCAGCTCACTGCAACCTCCGCCTCCCAGGTTCAAGTTATTCTCCTGCCTCAGCCTCCCAAGTAGATGGGACAACAGGCGCCCGCCACCACGCCCAGCTAATTTTTGTATTTTTAGTAGAGATGGGGTTTCACCATGTTGGCCAGGATGGTCTCGATCTCTTGACCTCGTGATCCGCCCACCTCAGCCTCCCAAAGTGCTGGGATTACAGGTGTGAGCCACCGTGCCCGGCCCTTATTTTATTTATTTTGAAACAGGGTCTTTCTCTGTCGCCCAAGTTGGAGTGCAGTGGCAAGATCATCACTCACTGCAGCCTCGACCTCCCAGGCTCAGGTGATCCTCCCACTTAAGCCTCCTGAGAAACTGGGACCATAGGCGCGTGCTACCACACCCAGCTGATTTTTTTGGTATTTTGTAGAGATGGGGTCTTGCCATGTTGCCCAGGCTGGTCTTGAACTCCTGGGCTCAAGTGATCCATCTGCCTCAGCCTCCCAAAGTGCTGGAATTGTGGGCGGGCACCACCAAACCTGACTGAATTGAGTCTTTGAGCCTGTGATGCTCCATGTTACAGTTTTGCTGTTGTGGTGGTTGTGGTGGTTCTGAGACAATAAACTTGAATAGGCCATTTATTTCCTTCCTTCCTTCCTTCCTTCCTTCCTTCCTTCCTCCCTCCCTCCCTCCCTCCCTCCCTCCCTCCTTCCTTCCTTTCTTTCTTTCTTTCCTTTTTTTTTTAATGGAGTCTTGCTCTGTCGCCCAGGCTGGAGTGCAGTGGTGTGATACCAGCTCACTGCAACCGCCACCTCCCAGGTTCAAGCAGTTTTCCTGCCACAGCCTCCCAAGTAACTGGGATCACAGGTGCCTGCCTCCACGCCCAGCTAATTTTGTATTTTTAGTAGAGATGGGGTTTCACCATGTTGGACCTGGCTGGTCTCAAACTCCTGACCTCAGGTGATCCACCCACCTCGGCCTCCCAAAGTGCTGGGATTGCAGGCATGAGCCACCACACCAGGCCTCATAGGTCATCTTGAACATCTCTTCCCAATACAGTAATTAGACCTTAAATGTTTTTGTTGAATACTTACCCCCAAGATATTCCCAAGTCTCCAAATTTAAAAATAGCTCTTTAGCACACGATTTCTCCCACAGAATGTAGTAATGTAGACATGAAACATTCAGGTGAACTTCTTAGAGCTAATGGTTCTATAAATAAAAACTGACGTCATTCATAAAGTTATTTAAACAAATTTTCTCACTAAAATACATTTATATATTACGTCATTGCTAATAATGATTTTAACTGTGAGTTTTCTTTTTGTAAAAAAGAATTGAGCCAAGACCCAGGGTTTTTTTTTAACAAGCTGACAGGATACTTGACTGGGGTTTTCATCCTGCCCCCTTCTGCTTCCAGCTCAGATACTCGGAATATGGTAGAATCCTGGCTGAATCATAAAGACTGCCTGAGAGTGAGAGAGGAAAGGATCAGTTACTCTTTGGCCACTTTGAACATGCAGCTTCCTTTTCCTCCTGGGATGTGGGGTCTGAGGCATCACCTTCCTAGAGGCCACGTCCATCTGCATTGCAGGGTGTTCTGTGCAAGAGCCGTGCTCCCCTCAGGTTTCTTCACCTGAGCTAGTAATTGCTTCACCAGCAGCAGACTGCTGATAGCACTCCTCTTTAACTTCAGTTTATAAAAGAAAAGAAAAAGTAAGCGTCTTACAATTCCGGAACCTCCTTTCCTCTTGGGAGCCTACATATGGCCCCCAGCTTCATCCTGAAGCACCATCAAGAATCCTATGCTGTCTGCTCATGCCCTCACCCCACGAGTTTAACCAGCTCTTCAGCTCTCACCAGAGTTTCCTCCACAGTCAGAAGCCCTTGCACCAGGCTCGCAAACCCTCTCTCATTTCCACATCGCGTGTGTGGCAGGCTCATTCCTTCCAGAGTAGAGCTGAACTGTGCCCTCGGCCCACCCTCCCCTTTTTAATCGATGTCAGTTCCTTCCCTCATCCGCACCCCAGCTGAGTCCCTCCCCTTTCTTACACCCTTGGGATCCCTTCTTCCCTCCATCACCAACATTAGCAGTTGGCTCTTGGGTGGGATCAGATTTTTAAAATAAAGAGATGAAGTGTTACTTCAAGGGAGGTACCACTTTTGCAGGAGAAAAGTGGGGCACCCCTCAGCCAGGCTGAAATCTGGGAGCTGCATCTGACCGGCTCGCTCACTGGCCCACCTCCCCACTCAGGCGTGCTGCCCCAGGAACCCCAGTGTGTGCCAAGTTCAGTGACACATGTTTATGTCATGACCTTCAGGACTTCCACCAATCCTAGCCACCATGAATGTTGTATTATTTTTTTAAAATTTTTGTATTTTAGATTCGGGGATACCTGTATATTGTGTACTGGTAGAGATTGGGCTTCTAGTGTACCCATTGGATGTTGGAGTCTCAGGTCCCAGAGAGTCAGATTTCAGGGGCGAGGACACAGCTGCCAGTACTTCCGTTTTCTCTGCATTTTGTCACACCTCAGACAACACTTAGGTTGAGACTGAATGGAAATAAGGAAGTGTCGCCTGTCGTTCTACTGAGGGAGAACAGGTGATGTGTGTTTGGGATTTTACAGGCAGAGCATTGAAAGCCCACCTTGTGTTTTCTGAACCTTAGGCACAAATGAAATCACGGCTTGGTACTTGTCCAATAACCTTGCTGGAGTCAAGCTGAGAGCCCCTCTCCACCAAAACCAGACAATAAAAGCGAGCAAAAAGCTTGCGCTTTCAAAGTATGTCTGGCAAAAGACGATTTGGGGACTTTTTCACGACAAAGACCGAGCAGAAAGCGCATAGCCATTCTCACCATCTCCTTGAGCTCCCGGACCGCGCAGTCAGTAGCCGTGCACTCTCCCTCAGCATGGGGCAACCTTGACCTTTGATTGTGCGGTCCCTGCCAGGTCTCTGCTCAAATGGTTTTTTCCACTGACCCAATAAATGATTATGTAACAGTCAGGAGACTCCTATTCAGACAAACACCCCATTGTGTTACTCGCCTACCAGGTCACACTGAGCAAGCAGGTAAACCTCTCTGTGCCCAGGCTCAGCCTCACCAGGCCCAGGGTAGAGACCAGGACAAATGAGATAATGGGTGTGAAGCCCCTAGGAACCCTATCAGACACCACACACACGTTTGTGTGTGTCTGAGAAACCTATTATTTCTAAGCCATTTGGGGGCCTCTGGGCTGCTCCTTTTGGGGGGCTTTCTGACCCCTGGCCGGAGCCAGCATCCTCACTCGACACTGGCTCTTCACTTTGCCTGCCTGCTGGGTTTCTCTTTTCCCTGAGGGTTGGTCTTTTGGATTCACATGATATTCTTCTTCCCCTGCGGCTTTACGGAAAGTATTTTTAAGAACAGGCTCCGGGTCTCCTGTTGGGCCTTGCGTTTCATGGTGGTTCCCCCTCATTCCAGCCTGCAGTTTGTCCCCCCGTGGCGACAGCAGCCCTGGCATATTGGTGTCATTCTAGGCTGTTAGGTTCCATTGAAATGGGTCCTTCTATACTTTACTGTGACCAGAGTCCCTTGAAACAATTCAGGGCAGATTTCCAAATGGCTGGAAGTCATTACTCAGGGAAGCACAGAAAGGTTCAGGGAAGGGAATCAAGAATCCAGCACAAGTTAGAAATACTGTGTTCCTTAGCTTCAAAATAGGAAGAGCTCAATTTGAGTTAGGTAGAGAGAGAGAGAGACCGAAAAAACACCCTCTGTCTGGAATCCAGAAAAGGCATTCTCAAGGCATCTGAATTTATTATCTTTCTACTACTGAAAGTCAATACCTTAGAAACCCTAAGTGCTGAGAAAACTCACTGAGGATATAAAGATGGATGACCAAGGATCTCTCAGGGTTCCTTTCATCCTGCAAGTTTGAAGGGCTCAGATCACAGCAGGTCTGGACCTAAGAGAACCCCCAGGTTGGGTTACATACTAAGGCAAAAGTAATCAGTTGGCAGGTAGGGTACCTGGCTGTGCTTTGGCACCAGTGTTTCTTGATGCCTTGTCATAAACTCGGTTGGGGTGTCACGAGCCTGGCCTACTGCGTGGTCCAAGTGCAGGCCTCCCTTTGACTGACATGTGGCTCCCTTGCCTCTCCTAGCCATAAAACGGGCCAATTGTGTTTTCCTCAGGGGACTGTGACCCACAGGGACAGTCTAGCATGTTGCTCGGCACAAAGTCCAAGGCCATCTCCAAGACACAGCTGCATCACTGTCTGATGACCAGTGCTGCATCACTGCCTGCCCCCAGCACCATTAGTCCTTCCAGGTAATGGAGAGCCCTGCTGGTGCAGAAAAGCTTCACAGAACTGTGCCCGTGAGACCACAAGACCCTCACCCCAGCGGCACGCAGGCACCCCGTCCACAGCAGCATTTCTCATAGTGCCATTGTGCCTGCGGTCCCAGAGCCAAAGACTCCGGAGGCTTGGGGCTAAGGATGTGTATTTTAGCACGCAGCCCAGGTGACTGTGGCATGCCTGCGGGTTTGAGAGTTTTGGAGCGGAAGGATGCCTCTTCTGGATGTGGGGCAGCTTGGAGGATGCAGTTTTTATAGCGCTCACAGAGGCCGCGCTCACCTGCAACCATCCTTGCCTGCCCTGCTCGCCTGGACCTCCCACTCTCCCACAGAAGCCACTTGTCTCAGAGCCAGAATTGCCAGCTCCAGCCCACCCGTCTCGAGGGAGAGAAAGGGCTCCGGGGCTCAGTGATGGTTTTCACAGGCGGGCTTCATGATTGGAGCCACCCTCGTTGGGAAGCAGCTGCCCCTGCAATTTGGGGCATGTGCTTTGGACTTTGAATTTGGGGCTCCCATTTGAAGCCACTTTTCCCCAGCCGTGGCCTCTGCAGTGTCCTATAACTCAGTCTTAGTGGCTCTAGAGGATGTCTGCCTGTCTTCTTGAGGGGTCCCCTAGGGATCCCCAAATCAGTTGGCTGTGTGCACCATGGCCGCTGGGCCTGCAACACTCCGCCCAGCTGCTCTTGCTGGCTGAAGCTCTGCTCAGACCTCCCTGACAGGGTGGACAGGCTCTGTCACCACACTCACTGCACGATGAGGCGACTTTGTTGCCGCCTTGCTGGACACATCCCTGGGAAGGTCACAGGCACTCGGGCCTCAGTGTCTCCATCTGAAGAAGGAAAGCATTCCATAACATAAGTCACCAAAGTAAACTTCTGGCTCAGGTCTTCCCACATTCTTTGATTTGTTTATCCTCCGAATTCTAACATCTCTGCTTCAGCTCACATCCAGCTGTGCTCTCGGTCATGCCAGGAGCTGCCCCCGGATGCTCTGCTTCTGCTGCACTTCCTATCTATTGCAGAAGCATCTGCTTGGAGTCCATTTCTTTCTCTATCCCCTGTGTAGAGAAGTGGAGCCAGGAGTAGCCAAGCAGCTAATGGCAGGCCAGAGGGATGGGCATCCCCTCTCCCTGACTGGGGTCTGGAGAAGGGAGGGCCAAAGGATGGATTTAGGCCTCAGCACGTTGGGGAGATGATGCTGGGGTGGTGGCGGGCAGTGGAGGTGGGGAGGAGGGCAAGTTCCAGAGTGATCTCCAGATGGAATGAGAAGGCTCCCTGAGTTCAACCCTGGCTCCACCTCTGCTGGCCAGATGCTCTTGGGGAAGTTCCTTAACTGCTCTTTGCCTGAGTGGCCTCTGTAAAATAGGAATAATAATAATAATAATAATAATATACACACATGCCTCATGAAGTTGCCTTGAGGATTAAATCAGTCAATACACAGAAAGTCTCAAGACTACAACCTGGCACAGAGCAAGCATTTGAAAAACGTGAGTCACCACCAGCATTCTCTTTGGGATTTACAGAACTGGTGACTGTTATGAGGTCTGGGGGCAGGTCTGTGTTCCTCCCAGACCCTGGGACCAGACATCCAGGTGGGTGGCAGAGCTATTCACCGGGATCAGGAAAACAGAAACTGGAACCTCGTAAGGAAGAGAAGTCCACCTATTCTTCCTTTTCCATGGAGGCCAGGAGTGGTGCCCTGATCCAGTTCCATTGTCCCCAGCTGGGCCTGTGCATGGCCGTCGCGGCACCCCCACAACCCCCGAAGGCTGGCCCTGGTGGCTTCTACGGGGATTGCTGTCTGTTGTCTTTGAATCACGCTGCTGGAGAGTAGCTTGCATAGATTCCCAAGTTTGTAATTAAAACAATCGAGAAACAATTTTCATATATATAAAAAAAAAAAACAAGAAGAGCTAAACAGAAAGTCTCTTTTAAGCAGATGTTGTGCTGTGAGCCATGTAGGAAAATTATTTTATCATCAACCCAGCCCGCCTATCTCAAGGCTTGAAAGAAACTAAGGGAACGTCTTTTCTACTAACCCAGCGTTTTTTAGCTCCTAATATCATTTCACATTTAAAGGTGACAGCAATATCTTTAACGTTTTTCTATTGGATTAATAACATTTAATGTTCAAAGCAATAAAGCGAAATGTTTTCGTGAGGGTGCTTTATATCACTAGTGGAAAATCCAAGTTTAAAAAAAAGACCACACACACAAAGTAATAGACGTGGAGAGCTGTAAACCCAGAAAGGGAACCCCGGCGTGGAGGTGGGAGCCTGGGCGTGGAGGTGGGTTCTGGGGTGGGCGTATGGGTGGGTGTCCAAGGCCCTGAGCCCCAACTGGCCGGCCAGCGCTGGGAGGGGGTCGGTGCCCGTGGGGTGAGAGCATGGGGCCCTCGCCCACCCGCCAGCCATTCATCTCCACCCAGCAGCGGAATATGACAATGTTAGCATTTTTCATTTCCCTGACGTTACCATTAATAAAGCAATGATCCAAAAGAGGCTTCGCTGAGTCTGTGCTTTATGCTCCCATCACTCACGACTAGATAATTTCACACAGGATCGTTTTAAAATTAAATGACGATAAAAACGCTCTGCTGTTCTGTGTTCACCAGTTCATAGAAGTCTATCAAGTCATTAATGTGTCATGACAAACTGCTCGATAGATACAAGAGTAATTAATTATTTGAATAAATAACAAGTTGAACTTGGAGCCTTGAACCACAATGACATACGCATCCCATTAGGGGCGTCCTGGAGCCTCCGCGGGGCACCGGTACGAAGAGTTAAAATGCAGGCCAGGGTATTGGAAGTGATGAAAACCAATTTCGTAAACACAGGGTAATATTTTACAGGGAGAAAGCCGAAGTGTCACATTGCCGTGCCCACATGAGGTTCGGTGTTAGAAGTTCCCTGGCAGCGGCCATTCCAAGACACCACTTGATCAGAGATGATTTCAGAGAACAATTATACAGATTTTCATAATCACCATTAATCTCTGCATATTTTTCAAGATAATTACAGCAATTATTATTTAGATTTCTCTTTTATATGCCCTTTGTAGAAAGGAACAAGTGCTTATTATACTGGATAGTTCAGAGAACCTTGGATGAGAATTCTTTGTCATCTCTGCGTTCATTATTTCAACTCGCGTTGCCTCTGAAAGTTCATCAGCTGCAGAAATTAGAATAATACCAGCAGGCCCTGTTATTAAATCTTAAGGTTGAGCTGAGACCGTGGTTAGAGTGGCTGGTGGAATTGTTCGTTTGTGGGACTGCTGAGCTCAGGTGGAATTACTGTCAGGTGGCAGGAGATGCCCCTGACAGGTACAGGCAGAAATGGGTGGCCGCCTCACCCCCATTTCCCCTGATAGGCTTACGGAGTGAACTCACAACCAATATTTAGAGGATACATTTTCATGACATGCCCTTTAAAGATTAATATTAAATCTGAAATCTGGATAATTGATGGCATTCTGCCTCATAGACATAGCGACCAGATAGAAGGCAGCACAGCACATCCCTGCTATTTCCAGATCAAAGTGCGTGTCAGTTCGGCATCAGCTCCATCTCACACTGCACCTTCCGTCTCATGTCCCGGCTGTCCTGCGGGCTGGTCCACTCGAGTTGAGTCCTGGGCCGGTGGGTGTGGTGTGTGCTGCTCTCAAGAGAAGCCCTTTCCAAGGGAAATGGTTCTTGACAGTCCTGCTGGTTGGAAACACATCTCTGTGTAGGTCAGTGTGTGTCCTCCTGCCCCCGTCCCCGAGAGGCTTGGGTTCTAAGGGCTCCCATCCTCTCACATGCACCATGAGGACCGTCAGCCACATCCAGCTCAGCTAGATGATACGAGTAGCTATGTGAGGGGTAGGAAAGCCAGGTATTCGGTTTTGGACTGAGAAGTCCAGTATTTCTGCTTGCTATAAAATGAGAAGAATACAAGGCATAGAAATGCCTTTTTTTCTCCGTAAATTAAGTTTTATTATGAAGAGATGACCTGGTTCGAATGCACTCAAGTGGTACCAACTCACACAAAATAGAAGTGGGGTTTAGATTGCTGCCAATGCTCTATGGCAGGTCCCTCTTTATTTGGTCTATCCCTGGCCACCATGGGGACTAATCTTTAGGAAACACCTGGTGGCTCTAGGGAGGAAGAAGCCTGGGGCCCTCTGAATAGCCTCTCCCAGGTGGCTGTCCCCCGAGGGGTCACCCCCCAGCCTGAGCTCCAGAGCTTCCATCCCCCAATTCTCTGGGTTCTCCTGAGGGTGCTCGGGTCCTGGGGGACTTGGTCCCACTGGTGAAGATCAGAAGATCCCTGTGCTGTGGTACCAAATGTCATACTTCATACCATTTTCTTAACCTGTAGGGAGTCTTCGAAATCTTAAGCAAGATTTATAACAAGGTTATAGCTTTCCAGTTTGCACAATGCTCAAGCCTGCTATCTTCGTCGCTCCAGTACTTGGGCAGATATATGAGTGATTAAATCACGGAATCCAAGTAAGGAGTTGGGATGTCCCTGTTTCATAGAGTCCTAAAGAATCCCCATTGTGAAGCAGCTTTCTTCTGGGCACACGGCTTTATTCACTCATTTGTCCATCACATCATCCAGGTCTTGGCTACTGAGAGTTCCCCCACCTACAGGCCCTGGGCCTACAGGGACCATGGTTCCCTCACGGAGCTCATAATCAGGGGAAGACATCCGGGCAGATGATCGAGCACAGTCATCCACTCTGATGGGTGGTAGCTCAGGAGGCAGCCCAGGGGGTCATGTTTCTGCCCTTTGAGGAGTTCACAAGCAGGTAAATAGGAAAGGGCTCTCCAGGCTGAGCCCACAGCAAGGAGAAAGGCCTATCACAGATGGAAGGCTTGACTCAGTAGGAAGTGGTTAGCAGGCCAGGATAGCTAAATCCTAAGTGTAGGGAGCAGAGTGGCAGGAAGGAAAAAGCAGCTAGAGAACAAAGCTAGGTTGAGATCAGCCTGGAAGGGCCTGGACCGTAGCATTTGACATGACCCTATAAGCTTTAGGAAACCGTTGAAGTTTTTAAGTAACGGAATGGCACACGAGGTCTGCACTTGAAAGAGAACTCCGGTGATATTGATGTGGGAATATTTGTCTTGGCCGTGAATGGCATCTGCTGGGAGAGGGCCCGGAGGACACTCCCTAATGTCCCTTAACTCCATGGAGCTTGCCTTCACTTTCACACCCTTCTTGATTTTATTTTCTCCACTTCCATCTCTATATGACTTCTTCAGGTCACATGGAAAGGTGTTACCCTCTCTTCCTTCACGTGGCGGAAGGCAGTGGATTTAGGAGATCACCGAGTCCACCCAGCTCTGCCATTGACCAGCTTTGTGGCCCTGACTAGTTCCTTCCCTTCTGGGCTTCAGACCCCTTCTGGGGGGTGTGGGAATGCCAGTGCCAGGGCCATTGTGAGTTTTAAATGAGAACACCTGTAACTCCTGACATGCTCTGCTTCCCTTAGACAGATGCTCTCTTGTGCCGGTATTGGCTTCAGACACCCAAAGCATCCAAGACACCCTCTCTCTTCTTGCCCTTTTCTTTCAGAGGAGGAAGGGAAGGCCCAGGACCTACTTTTACCTTTGCAGAACATTTTTGAGAAGACTTTAGGAGTAAAATCTGGGTGAGGGCTACAGAAATCAGCTGTCATGTAGGATGGACCAACTTAGTGAGTTTTACATATTGCATCCTCAGGTTTAAAGCCAGGTTCTCAAATCACCAATACATATTTAATACTTGGGGTGACTCAGCATTTGTGAGAATGAAGACTATCAAAGCTGGATCTTAAACATCTTCTAGGCCAGGGCTTCTCAAACCTAGTTGCACATTAGAATCACTGGAGAGCTTTGAAAAAATGCTGATCCCCAGAGCCCACCCCTCAGACCAGCTGAATCAGAACCCCTGGGGTTGGGGGTGGCAGGCAGTGATAATCTTTTCAAACTCACCAGATGAGCACCAGGATGAGTCACTGATCTAGCCCAACCCTTTTACTCTCAGATGGGGACACAGACTTGATTGCCCGAAAGGTGGGCCCCCTGATGCCAAGGCCAGTTCTCTTCCCACCGTTACTTATTCAGTAGGTTTCTTTGGATGCCATTATATGCTAGATGCTGTTCTAGGAGCTGGAGGTGCAGCTATCATGGAGCTTACTCTCTAAATGCACAAGTGGCCTCCAGATTGGTGGGGCAGGGGGTAGGGGGAGCACTTTGAAAATAGGTCCTTCCAGCAGTGGGTCAAGAAAGTCTTTCTCAGCCTCTGCAGATCATTGGGGTGGTAATGATAATAATAGCTAACACATGCTGAACATTTATTTTGTATGTGTTATCTTTCTGAATCCTTGCATCTCTCCTAGAATAATCAGCCCCATTTCCAGAGGCTCAGTACATGTATTTCATGGGTGCAGAGCTAGTGCCTAGTGGGCCGGGCATTTGAACCTAGGGCTGTCTGACTCCAAAGCCCTTTCTGTTAATTGACTTGATTCTAAGGCAGCCAGTATAAAGATACAAAGAGAGTAGTTTCTGGAGAAATCTATCTGAATTTCCTCTCAAAGATTTAGCCCTCCATCAGTTAGTTTGTGTTACATAACAAACCACCCTAAAACTTAGGGCTTAAACCAACCAACATTTATAATTTCTCATGGCTCTGTGGGTCAGTGGGTGATTATGCTGGTCTAGGTCAGCCTGGCTGGGGCTGGATGGCCTGGGATGGCCTGGCTGGAGCCAGATGGTCTGGGATGGCCTGAGATGGCCTCACTCCCTTGTCTGTAATTGGCAGGTTGGCTGCTCCAGGGATGCCTTAGCTGGAGATGCTCGTGTTTGCTCCACATGATCTCTCATGCTCCAGGAGGCTTCTCTGAGCCTGTGCATTTGGCCGACCCAGCACTCTAAAGCAAGGGAAGTCTAACCCAGGTTCACAAGCATGTTTACATCTCTGCTGGTGTCATAACTGCTGATGTCCCGTTCACCAAAGCAAGTCACATGGCCAAGCCCAGATTCAAGGGGTGAAGAAATAGATTACACCTCTTGATGGGAGAACTGACAAATCATATTGCTAGGGGCACACATATGCGAATAGTGGGATTTGCTGCCATTTTTGCCACCTACCACTGCAGGCCGCATCAAAGAAGCCTTCTGCTCCTGACAGGTGCCAGGAGTTGTTAAGGAGGAAAAAAGTATCGTATTGTTGAATTTATTTACATATACTTTAGAGCACTTTCTATGGTGCCCTAGAGATGCATGCTTCATAATTAAGTAACTCTGGTGTTTGTGATCATTTCTGTTACAAATTGGATATCAGCCCTGGGATAGACCTATAATAACCTTGTGTATGCCACTCACTTTTGTGGGAAATCAGATTTTTTTTTTTTTTTTTGAGACAGGGTCTGATTCTATCGCCCAGGCTAGAGTGCAGTAGTGCAATCTCAGTTCACTGCAGCCTCCACCTCCTGGGTTCAAGCGATCCTCCTGCTTCAGCCTCCTGAGTAGCTGGGACCACAGGCGTGTGCCACCATGCCCGACTAATTTTTGGATTTTTTTTTTTTTTTAGTAGAGACAGCGTTTCACCATGTTGCCCAGGCTGGTCTCGAACTCCTGAACTCAGGTGATCTGCCCACTTTGGCCTCCCAAAGTGCTGGAATTACAGGTGTAAGCCACCGTGCCTGGCCGGAAATCAGATTTGATTGAAGTAATTTAAACTGAACATCACCTTTTCTGGGGCTGTAATGTGAGAACTCCCCCGGGTGTTGTGGATCCTATCCTTTACTTCAGCATCCCATACCTTGTGTAATATCCCTTGTTTGACGTTTTCTCATAATGAGATTTGTTATGCATTTTGGCAGGAATCCTCCTGAAGCCATCGATAGAGTCTCACTCTCAGTGCATCCTTTTGGGAGGCCTACGGTGCTGGTGTGACCCAGTACCGGTGAAGTTAGCTTCGATCACCTGGCGAAGGTGCTGTGTGGCAGGTTTCTTCACTGTAAAGTTACTGCTTTTACCTTTGTAATTAGTAGGTAATTTGTGGGGAATACTGTAGGCCTATGTGAATAACTTGTTCCTCATCAGCTTTTCACCTGTCACTTTTTGCATCCATTGACTTTCATAACTCTGCCATTTCTCCAGTATATAAGGAAGAGGTTTTTCCCTTATCCTCAGCCGATTTCTTTCTTTATATTGGTATGGACTATGGTATTCTTACGCATTGTTGTCATTTTTTAGTTTGATGCTCAAATGGATTCATATTTAGCCAACGGGAACCCCTTCGGGCTGGCTCTCGTGCCTTTCTGCTGTGTTCCTGTGATTCTTTGAGAACCTCTTTACTTTCTGGCACAACAAGATGTTCCTGGCCTTTTCCCTTCCTGCCCAGCACTGAATCAGCCACTTCTCCAAAGAACTCCTGTCTCTTTTAGAGGAGATGCTAGAAAGCAGAGTCTGGATATGAGGAGTGCCCATCGCCTCCGAACTGCCATTGCCTCAGCAGAGAGAAGAAATGTACGCACATGTGTGTGTAGAAATATATGTACACATATACCTATAAGTGTACACACACACATAGATGTGCGCTTATGTATCTATCTGCAACCACATATTAAAACTGGCTTTATAATGATACCTCTGATTTTGATCCAATATCACAGAGTACATTCTGATCTTCCCATTGTTTTTGCTAGCTTGGAACATTAACATTCCTCAGCTCTGTCCCAGGCCTCCCTCTCTCACCATGTTCCAGAATATTTCATCTTCTCTCATGGCCTCAATTATCACCATGTTGGTTACTTCCAAACTCACCCTCCCATCCCCACCCACCAGGCCTCATTTCTAGATCTGCACCCTGCAGCCCTCACCCACCCATCTCGTATTCTCGGTCATGATGTTCTAACAAGTGTTGACCAGTTACCTCCCCTTGGCTGTCTCCCAAGCCCCTCAAACCTGACACATGCTCAGCGGGGCCCACGAGTTCATCTGTTCTGCTTTTCCATTGGCCCCCATGCCCCTGTCAGTACCTGGCATTTCGTTATCCCAGCTCTTTAGGCCAGGATCCTGGAGTCACCCTTGATTCCGCCTTGCCCCTCTGCAGCCAGTGACCAGGTCTCTTAATTCTTCCATCTAAATGTCCTTTGGTCTTCCCCAGCCCCTCCATTCTTACTGCCACTGCCCTCATCCAGGCCACCAGCGTCCCTCGCCTGATTCAGCATCAGAACTTCCTCCCTGGTGTTCCTGCTCCAGCCTCACTCCCTGCATTTCATTCTCCTCTCCACAGCCAGGGAGACGTTGTTAAAACCTGAATCTCGCCATCTCTCTCTCCAACTCAAAGACCCTTTAGTGGCTCCCCAGGGACCTCATGATGCTCTTCAGGCCACTGAGAATGGCCATCAGAGCTCCTGGCAGGCTGGCTCTTGGTTGTCTCTAGACCCTCCTTCTATGCAGCAGGGAAAAAGGCTGAGACGGAGCTCTAGGAATTGACGTGGAAACCTCTCTGACGGTCAAGTGAAAAAAAGTAAATTGCAAAACAGTTACTTATGCTGTGATGCTATTTTTATTAAAAACACAAATACATACAAAACAGAATTCTGGCCAGCTGTAGTGGCTCATCCCAGCTACTTGGGAGGCTGAGGCAGGAAGACCCCTTGAGCCTAGGAGTTCAGGGCTACGGGGAGCTATGATAGCACCACTGCACACTGGCCTAGATGATAGAGCAAGAGCCCATGACTAAAAAATAAAAAATAAAATTCTGTCTTTTTTCTATACATGCAAACACGCAGGTGAACGCATAGGAAACAGGCCGGCGGGACCCCAGGCGCTGTATACAGACCACTACCAAGGCTTGCTCTGAGAAGGGCCCAGGGATCAGCGGCTCTGGATGCAAGGGGTGCTTTGACTTAGCTATCCGATTGGAATGGTTTCCTTTGAAAATATATTCCTGTGCTGAAGTATGAAAGAGTACGACTTAAAAATATGTATGGGTTGGTTTTGAGAAGGTAAAAAGAGCCCTGGCCAAGAAAGCGCATCTTCCAAGCCTGAAGTTCCCTGCTGCACAACTGGAGGGTGTATGTGATGCTCAGCCCCAGGACCAGCGTGCTCAGCAGTCACAGGCCATGCCTGTCAGGCCCTTGCTTTCAGTTACCCCCCTTGGCTGCAGATCACACTGCCTGTTTTAGAGCTTGCCTTCTTCCAGAGGATATGGTCACTACTAGAGGTAACATATCTGCATTGGACCTTGGTTCTGCTTTTTGTTCTGCATCTACAAAGCTCCTTTGGTCTCGAACTCACTGAGGAGTTTCTGTGTTTGTCACTGTGGGCAGCAGGTGTGTGCACTGACCCAGTGGCCTCTCAACCACCAGGGCACCTTTGTACTCACGTGGAGAGGTATCACTGAGTTGTGTTTTATCTTTACCTTTAGCAAAATGCAGTTGATCCCTACCCCAAGCCATTAAATATTTATAACGTTAAAAAAAGTTTCTTGAATGTCTCTGAGCCTCTCTTTTCTAAACTGTGGAAGAAAGAAAATAATACCTGGATTGCTATGATGTTTAAATTAGATAAAAACATAAGGCCCTAGGTGCAAACTAACTGCTCAGTAACTGTTAGCTACTAGTATTAGTATTAGTCAGTATTAGTGTTATTACTGCTGTACAGAGGAAAATACCCTTTCGCGGTAGACTCGTTTCTGCCAGCTTTCGTGTAAAAACAGGAGTGCAGCCATATTAAATTACATAACCCAGGGGCTGTGAGTCCCAACCCAAAGACATTTGGAGGGACAAAAGCAATGTTTGCTGAGGAGTAACTCATTGGGTACCCCAGACCGTGGCTCTCCCTGGTGTCTGCTATCTCTGGTGTTACAAGTCAAACTCGACTTGAAAACAAGATCCAAGCTTCTGAGGTTCAGTGAGAATGTTCTTGTTGTGTATGGAGTTTCTCGCGGGTGTGGTCTGTGGGGCAGCTGCCCTCCCTCTGTGCTCCCATAGCTTTCAGAGAACTGACCTGGACCTGCATGAGGTTCTGCAGCCCAGCACTGCACCCTGGGCCCTGGAGGGAGGGACTGCCCTAAAGGAGGAGGTGGGTGGGCTGGTGGCCCTAGATTCCTCCCCAGGACACTGGGAATGCAGAGGGATGAAGCAGGCCCATCAATTAGAGTCTTCTGTGTAGAGACAGGGAGCCTAGGAGGAGTCGGTGCCGTGTGTGTGTGTGTGTGTGTGTGTGTGTGTAATATTCAGATTGCTCATGCCAAATAGAACCTCAGAGAACATTCGTTTGTGGTGTGAGGGTACCCCGGTCTGGGGGACCCAGTGAGTCACTCTTTGGCAAACATTGCTTCCATCCCACCAAACATCTTTGGATTGGGTCTCACAGCCTATGGGTTGTGTAATTTAATAAGGCTGCACTTATGTTCTTGTGTGAAAGCAGGTAGAAAAAGGTCAACCGTGAAAGGGTATTTTCCTCTGTACAGCAGTAACAACACTAACACTAATACGAACGGCGAACAGTTACTGAGCAGTTAGTTTGTACCTAGGGCTTAATGTTTTTATCTTGTTTGAATATCATTGCAGTCCAGGTATTATTATTTTCTCTCTTCTACAGCTGAGGAAACAGAGGCTCAGAGACATTAAACACTTGTCCCAAGTTAGAGGTGGGGCCTGGTCTGAACTCATTTCCTGCAGAAACAGTCAGCTGCTTTTGACATAAAACCGCAGCCTTGCCCCCATTTTCTGAGTGGCTGCTGTGGTCAGGCTGTTCTTTCCCATTGCTGCCTGGTCCCTCAGCGGTGCTGCAGAGTGGGCACGATGATCCTCGTTTGAGGGATGAAAATCTGATTCGAAGGTTAAGTGACTTGCCCAAAGCCACACAGCTAACAAGCGCTGGGCCCGGCTGAACGCTCACACGGGTCCGACTCTGGCGCCTGTACTCCATCCTCCCATGCTGCCTCTCACGCAGGGGACGCGGGAGGCTCCGGCAGTGGCTGATAAATCACTCCTTTTGGCTTATGAATAACATGGCAAAACAAATTACTTTGGGGATCTAGAAGGAAGTTGTTGGTCCTGTGTAAACTCAATTGGAATGTCACTGAGCAGACAGCTCTGGAGGCATCTGCAAATATCTTCCAAGGAATATCCCCAAAGTGAAATCACCAAGAAAGCAAAACAGGCTCCGTGTTTTGGTTTGCAAATGAGTTTTGAGAAATGGCCTTGAGATCTTGAGTTGCTGGCATTTTTCCCATCACAAATTGTGAAGGACTTTTGAAACGCCACAGGAAAGGGGAGAAGAAAGGCTTGGGGTTGCTGACTATTTACAGCTTCAAGCCCCGAGCAGGCACACAGAATTAAAGGCCTCCCACCACTCCAGTTGCATTTAATTTTATTCCAAAAATGACTACCTGCCAATAAGCCTCATTGTTCACCAGCATCTCTGCAAGTACTTTGAGGTACTATTACCCAAGTTCACTTAACACCGCTTGACAACTTTAAGCAGATAACAATTGAGATGCTGGTAATGGAGTCTTTTTTTTTTTTTTTTTTTTTTACATTTTTACCACATGACTTTATGACTCTCTTTATCAAGTGTATTGAAATTAATCCACGTGCTGACTGGAGTATTTCCTCATCCCTTCTGTGTACTGACACACTGGGGAGAGATAAGAGTTGGCACTCTGAGCCACTAGGTATTCCGGGGCGATGGGTGGTCCTTAGTCCGGAGCCCTTGGGAGTTGGTCAGTGGTGGGTTTGTGTTGAGCCTGCAGAAGTCTGAGGTGTGTGTGTCTGGAGGGGAGAAACAAGGGATGGCTCTGGAGGACTGCCTTGGCGGGTAAAATTATAGTTCCCATACGAAGGGAGGATGCAGGAGCTGTAATCCCATCTCGTTGCCAGGCAAAGTTCCTACAGATTCATGGCAGAGCTGTCTGTGCAAGCAGGAATCCAATTTTATGTCCAAACAAATGCAGCATGCAGATTGGACTGACTGCTTCCCCAAGAATAGCCAAGACAGGCGTTCAGGTCAGCTGGCAAAAAAAAAACCCAGCACCCCCTTTTTCCTTCTTTAAGATAGGGGGTGGGATTAATACAGTAGCAGATTAGAGCTTTATTTGTTTAAACCTTGCAGAATCTGTAAGCATTCACAATCCCCTTGACTTGTAGTGCCTGATTGTAAAAAGAACAGTTGAATGAGCTCATTGTTTTCTGGGTTTTTTCTTTAATGTATTTTACAAACACTCTGGTGACAGGCCTGACACGCTGATTTCTATGTACTCGCACTTCAGTTTGGGATTACAGCATTAATAACAGAGTTCCATGCATCATGCCATTTTTAAGCATGATCGTTATGATAAAGGGCATATACTTAATTACAGGCCTGCTTAATTACAGCTCTGTTGAAGCTCGTTTGTTTAGGAGAATGCTAATTGTGCCACAGAGCCAGCGGCACATCCTTGCTTTCATCTGCTGGTGGTAGCTCGATGCTGTGGATCAGCATTTTGTTAAAACTGCCACCAAAAATTAAAAAAAAAATTTAAAAACAAGAAGAAGAAAACACTGGTCGGGTACTGAAAGGAAACCTGCCCCAGCACATGACTTTTGGTAAGAGCAGAAGCCACGGTTGGCTGACCAGCCCTCCCTACATGGTGGGTACTTTATCTCTGTTGTCTTATTTCATTTTTCTTCACCCTCACCCGTGGAGACAGCTGTAGTATTATGCCCACCTTACAGACAGGGCAAGTGAGGCTCAGAGAGGTGGGGTGGCCTGTGCACAGCTGCACATCTGCACCTCCTGAGCTGCAGCAAAAACTCAGGTCTGCCAAGCTCCAAGCCCCTCCTTCCCTGCCACAGCTCCCCATAGACCCAGTGCAGGTTACACTCTGGGTTTGAATCCTGGCTCCAGCCAAGCCTCATAACTCCTCTAAGCCTTGCAAGTGGTGTATTAGTTCATTCTTGCATTACTATAAAGAAATACCTGAGACTTGGTAATTTGTAAGAAAAGAGGTTTAATTGACTCATGGTTCTGCAGGCTGTACTTCAGGAAGCATGGCAACATCTGCTTCTGGGGAGCCCTCAGGAAGCTTTCAATCATGTTGGAGGCAAATCCAGAACAGGCTCATTACATGGCCAGAACAGGAGCAAGAGAGCCAGAGGGGAAGGTGCCACACATCTTTAAACAACCAGATCTCACAAGGACTCACTCACTATCATGAGGACAGCACCAAGGGGGGATGCTGCTAAACCATCCACAAGAAATCCTCTCCCCGCATAATTCAGTCATCTCCTGCCAGGCCCCACCTCCAATACTGGGGATTACAACTGAACATGAGATTTGGGTGGGGACATAGATTTCAAACCACATTAAGTGGTAATGTTGAGGCTTGAGTTATTTGATGCATGTTCACCACCTTGTGTGTGGGCAGTAAGCATGAATTTGCTTTCCTTTTCTATTTTGTAGAACTGGGCTTGGGGAGAATTTCTCTACCTCCCAGGTTTGTTGGGGGTAGGGGGCTTTGTCATGGCACACTGAGAGCTCTAAGGCCTGGAGAGAGGGCCGCTGTGTACCTGGGTGTCGTCTTTGGCTCTGCCAAGGAAAGGGCAGGTGCTGTCCCTGCATCTGGGTTGTGACTGCAGACTGGTCAGGTAGTGTCGGCAGGAGAAGCCTCGTCCAAGTCCTTAGGCTGCGTGGAAGGGACAGCTCAGGGGTGAAAATGTGTGTCTCATTCACAGCTCTGTCTCCAGTTCCTCAAACAGCATGTCACCCTGCATGGGACTGAGAAATAGACTAAATGCTAGAACATCACAGTCTCTCTGCTGTAAAAGAATAACAAAGACAAAATGCTGGTTTCAGCTAGGGAAAAAGAAAGGAAGGAAGTAAACGTGGCTCCCCAGGAGAAGCCAGGACAGAGATGATTCATGAACATTCTTTTGGAACGCATGAAGAATGCATGCTGTTGATTTTAAGAATTATGTTTTGCAAACCTCTAGATATTTTAAAATACGAAAAGGCTGCCCAGATGAGAGGAGACGTGGATGTTATGGAATTAAGAGGGGATTTAGCAGTCCCACAGATCAGCTTTCTGCCCAACATACAAATTCCCTCCCTAGCTTCCCAGCAAGTCGCTGTCTGCGTCTAGCCCTGTATGCTGTGACCACCATGAAAACATGTGCAGACATTTGATTATGTTCACCTCAAGTCTTCTCTTATCTCAGTCCCCACTTTTGCTGCAGTTCTCATGTGCTAGACACCATACTGGGCTCTGGGGGTGCTGGGCAAGGTGCTAGGATGAACAGAAATGGACAGGATTGTGCCTTCCTGGGCCATTGAACCTAATGGCTGCTTCTCCTTTCCCTCGTGTGGTCTGGCTTCAGGTTCCCTTACCACCCTGGCCTCCTTAAAGGTCCCTGGGATGACCCTCTGGGAAGGTGGTCCTGGCTCTGAGCACCCCACTCAAGCTCCAAGTAGACCAGGGCAAGTGACTCCTCATCCAGGCACCAGGACTGCGGCACTGTAACCTTATGATGCTCCATTTAAATAGTCAGATCACATCACTGACTTACTCACCTACAGTCGCCTTCTTTCCTGCCTCCTGCTATTACTCCACACCTCTTCCATTCCATCCAACAGAGCTGGGTTTCTGGACCTACGCTACGGGACTCTTCGTGGGTCCCTAGTGAAATCCTTCCATTACATTTGGCCCATGATCACAACTTTTTTTGACTCTCTTGGTTGTCACTCTGTTATCTGGTTTATAGACTGCCCACCTCGGCTTCCCATCAGGCATGCATTAGATAAGCATATCCTTTGTGTCTTCATTTGAGTCATTGATCATGCCCTGGGCACCTTTCCCAGGGGTCGTTCAAGGTTAGCATTGGTCTCTTAATCAGCTTCTTGAATGTGTGATTCAACCAGTTATGGATTCTGCTAACCTCCACAGTAGCCAGCTATATTTATCCATCTTGTATACATAGATAACATGAGAAATTTTGTCAGATGCTTTGCTGAAATCCATATTATTTCAGCCTGCCTTAATCTTTGATATACTAGATTTTCTAAAATAAGTGGGATTTGGTGGGCAGATTGTCTGCTTAGCAGAGGCTCGCTGGTCCTGGTGGCACTTGCTTCTCTTTGGAGCCTTCCTGTGCTGGTGAGAAGGGCACTGTGAGAGCCCCACTCCTCTCAATTCAGCTGCCACTGTGAGCTTCAGCCCACTGGATCCTATCACTTCCTCTTTCTTTCCTCTGAGTTTGTTAAAATCTGTTTTCTAGGCCATGTGTGGTGGCTCACACCTGTAATCCCAACAGTTTGGGAAGTCAGGCTGGGAAGGTCACTTGAGGCCAGAAGTTCGAGACCAGCCTGGACAGCATAGTGAGACCCCCCTATCGCTACAAAAAATAAAAGTCTGTTTTCTAGAAGAACATAGGGAGCATCTGACTGTGCCCCTCCTTCTATCGCAAACTCTCAGACGGTGGTAGTCTGTCCTGAGGCTCCCGGCTCTGTCGCTTTACCAGACAGCTCCTCCTTGCAGTCAGGATTAGGTCAAAGCAGGTCTCCTCATCTCCTCTGCCAATGGTCCAGTCAGGAGCGTGTGGGCCGAGGGGTAGAGTGAGGCTGTGAAAGTCCTGAGGGCCCGCCTTGCTGCTGCCTGTTGCTCCTCAGACATTTCAGGAATGTGTCTTCCTTCCCTCCCAGTGGCTGCTGCGGGGCATCCCGCGATGATCTCACATCTCATCTTTGCCTCCTCACTAAGGTGTTACCGCTGAGCCTGCCTCAGGGCCAGAAGGTGCCCTCACCCAGACACCTCGACACCTTCATGTGGAGCAGGTTGGCCCTGGGCCCCACCAACTCCCCAGGGTGCCCCAGAAGGTCTGGGGCTGGAGGCAGGTGTGGGGAGGGCCTGCAGACAAACAGGAAGTGCCTCTGAGGGACTTCAGGGCCCACTGGGAAGGGGGGTGAGCACCCTGCCCACTCCCTGCAGTCTCTCAGTGGCTAAGGGAGGGCCTTGTCCTAATCATATATGGGTGAGTGTATGCATATACATATGTATACACTTATAATGGAAATATATAATTTATATCTTACGTATTCTATATACAAAATATAAATCTATAATCTATGTAAAGGTATATTTTTACATAATATATGTGATATATATATTTGTGTGTTAGGCTGTTCTTATGTTGCTATGAAGGAATACCTGAGACTGGGGCATTGATAAAGAGCAGAGACTGAATTGGCTCTTGGCCCACAGTTCTGCAGGCTGTGCAAGAATCATGGTACTAGCATCTGCTTCTTGGGAAGCCCCAGGAAGCTTCCAATCATGGTGGAAGGTGAAGGGGGAACAGGCATATCACATGGCCAGAGCAGGAGTGAGAGAGAGGGCCAGGGGAGGTGCCACGCACTTAACCAGATCTCGTGAGAATCAGTCACTACCGTGAGAACAGCACCAAGCCATGAGGGATCTGCCTCCATGACCCAAACACCTCCTGCCGGGGCTCATCTCCAACACTGGGGATTACATTTTAACATGAGACTTGTCAGGGACATATATCTAAACTATGTCAATATATATACAAAAAAATGCTATTGTTGATATCTAAGGTTTACAAGTAAATAGTCCATTTTCATACTGCTATGAAGATATACCTAAGACTGCATAATTTGTAAAGAAAGAGAGGTTTAATGGACTCACAGATCCACATGGTTGGGGAGAGCTCACAATCATGGCAGAAGGCAAAGGAGGAGCAAAGGGATGACTTACATGGCAGCAGGCAAGATAGCATGTGCAGAGGAAACTCCCCTTTATAAAACCATCAGATCTCACGAGACTTATTCACTCTCATGAGAATAGCATGGCGAAAACCCACCCCCATGATTCAATTACCTCCCACTGGGTCCCTCCCACAACTCGTGGGGATTATAGGAGTTGTAATTCAGGATGATATTTGGGTGGGGACACAGCCAAACCATATCCACACTTTACTTTTTTCTCCTTGATTTGTATTTAAAGCCCTCAACTCAGAGCAGCCAGTCTGGGCAAACCCTTTCTTCCTTATCTCCTGGCTGACTAGCGAGGCAAGAGTGCAGCGTGGCAGGAGGCCTGGCTACTGTGTTCAGAAAGCCAGGCTTACAGGACCACCTGTGTTTCTAGATCCTTCTCTTTCAAAGACATGACCATCAATTGGAAGGAGAAAGAAACACACGCTCCTTGTGGGAGCAGGGAGAAACTGCCTCGCGGGTGAGGGGGTTGACTTTGGAGCGATGGAAATGTTTTGGAACAAGATGGAGGTGGGGATCGCACACCGTTGTGATGTTCTAAACGCCACTGAATTGTTCACTTTAAAATGGTTAATTTTATATGAATTTTTTAAAACATTTCCCTCCCTGCTTAGATCTTCCCAGTCCCTGGAAGTAATTCTCAGGCTTTTTCCATCCATGGCTTTCATCTCCAACAGCAGCAGGCGGGGGTGGCAGCGAGCAGGGTCCCCAGGTCCTGAGAGAGATTAGGCACTTGCCCCACGCTGGAGCCCCCTACCCAGTTCCCCAGACCCCTGTGCATGGGAGCAGCAGCCCTCCCTATCCAGCACAACCCCTGAGCCCCCAGGCCCTGCCCCTGGACTGGGGACCTGGAATGCAGAGGTGACTCGCACAGGCACCTGCCAGAAGAGGAGAGGAGACACAGGCCTGGCCAGACCCCAGGGAGGGCCTTGGGGAAGGCATGCTGCAGGAGAGGCACTCAGAAAACTGGGAAGGACAGCTGGGGTGCAAGCATAGAGGGAGGAAAGGATGGGCAAGCCGGGAAGAGGGTCAGATGCAAGGGGCCAGGGCCTTCAATGCCAGTCGAGAACCCCATCTTGGAAATCCTGCCCTTCTCTGTCCATTGGAGGCACAGACAGTACTGACAGCCTCTGACTAGGGAGGCCTCCCATGGGAGGAGCCCCCCTTCCTCTCTGCCATCCCTAGTACTTCCCATCCCCCTCAGGTCCTGGTGTAATAAGGTCTTCACACAGCACCTTACCTACAGTGTTTTAACACACAGGTTCCCTAGACCTACAGTGACATGTAGATAGAAACAACTGTCACCAGTGAGAGGCAGTTCTTCATCCCCAAATACTAATAAGGTCTTTAAAACATCAGAGGCAGAAAGCCTGGGGAATGAATGGAGAGTGGGTTCTACAGGGGAGCAAGGAAGGCGTGGTCTCCAGCTTGCTGGTGTGTGCAGAGGCTGAGCTTGCTGAGAAACTCCTCCAGCATTTGGTCCTGTGCCTGTGAGCACTCACTATTTCCAGAGCCTGTGCACAGTACTTGGGCATGCAGGGAGGACTCTGCTGCGGACCCTGCTGTCTGTCTAGCAGGCAAGAGAAGCCGTAGAAGAGGTGGGTGTGTGCAGAGAGTGGGAAGTGTGGACTGTGACGGGTGAAAACAGTGGGCTTCGGGACTTTACTGAGGAGGTCAAGTAGCCTGTACTATCTAGAGTTTTGGGGCCACTGCTGCCTACCTTTGTGACCCCAGCAAGCACCGACTTCTCAGAGCCTCTGCTTCCCAATCTCTAAAATGATCAAAAGTGTTACGAGTGCCCAGCCCATCTCAGCAGCACTGGGAAGGGCCTGGAAATCAGGTCGGGCCCACGGTGGCAGGAGCTGGCACACTTCTTGCTGGATATCCGGTGGGACTCTGCCCCTCTCTAGAAGGCTTTGTGGCTCTCCGAGGCTCCTTTATTCACTGTCGAACTTTTTCATCTGTGAAGCAGCACACACGCATAGGTGCTCAGAGTTCACACACAGGTCTGCATACGGGATGTACTGAACGAGATTGAGGCCCGAATGCGGGACATACTGAATGAGATTGTTTGGGGCCTTCCCCTGACCCCACTTTCTGGGGAAGTGTTGCCTGTTCGGGCCCTTTGTCCCGTCTCTTCCAGCAGCTCACAGCAGGTTGCCAGCACCACCTGAAAAGGCCTCTGACCAGGAGTGTCTGAGTCCAGCGGCCACACTAGACAGCACCCCTTCTAAGAAAGGAGGGTGCGGGGAATGCAGCGGCTGCGCCACCTGTGCTGTGTCTTTTTGTTCATGCTGACCCAAGAAGGTTTCATTTCTTTCCTTCCCTAAAATAAAGCATGGACAGAGTTCTATGACGTTTTATTTCTGTATGAACATAGCATGAGCCATTCAGCTTTTCTTGCTGATTGGGAGGATCTGTCCCGAGTTTCTTCTCCTTCTCTTATGTCCTTTCCTTTTGCTTTGTTGCTTTCTGCTTCTACTACTCTTCTTTGTTAGGACTGAGGAAAAAAAATATGACCACTGAAGGTTCCAGAGAAGTCATCATTCCAGGAGACATTGGGGGAAGCAAAGATTGTCGCTCCCGGGAGTGCACTGCCCGATGCTGCCCCCACACTCTACCTGGCTTCCATTCTGCTCACTGCGTTTCTCCCTGAAACCACAATTTACCGCAAAGCCACCACCTCAGGGTGCGGCCACCCCTGACTTTGGGGCTCCGCATCCCTGCACTCATGACCAGGCCCCGCACGACTACGGCTGCATGTTCCCGACTCTTCCCAGACCTAAGGGAGAAGCTGACACTGGAGAGGCCCCTACCACTGTCCCAGCAGCCACATGCTGCCGTGTTGGCTCTGCGAATGCTGGCGTCACATCTCATCCGGTGTGACCTGTTCCTCAGCGTGGCAGGATTTCCAGTCCTGGTGTGGCACCAGAGTCCTCCTCTCTGAGGCTATAATTTGTAGAGAAGCGCTCACTTATGGAGGCACACCCTGGGTCACTTTTGTCCGTGTGCTTTAGACAGTGATCCCCTGGGACAGGGTGGAGGGAGGGGCAGCCACAGAAAAGGAACCACAGCCCTGGGCCCCTGGTTTTTCCGTTTGTTGCATCCCCGTTCCATGCCCTTTCTCTCATGTCCTGTTAAAATTGAGCACACTGGTGAGCCTCAAGTCAGCGCTTGACGCCCTGGGTCTGAGCGACTGAGAGTCAGCGACAGCCACTTTCGCCCCCACCTGCCAAGCACCCGCACTGTGCCAGCGCTGGCCAGGCGCCCCACCCACTCCAGTTCTGATGCACAGGCACCTCGTCATGTAGGCAGTGCCGTCTTTTTAAATGTAACTTCAGTTTTTCATCTTTTAACTTCAGTTGCTCATCTGCAGTCACCAGCTGAGATTTGAACCCAGCCAATCTGACTCCTGAGCTCCTCTTTCCTCCTGCTTAGACTTTTCCCCTGAGCCCAACAGCACCTTAGAGCATGTCTAATGCACGTGCCTACTGCCTTCGTCTCAGTGCAGCCTGTCCCCACCAGCTGTGTCACCTTCATCCGGCTATCAGCCCCTGGTGACTCTCCCATTATAGATCAGAGACCAGACTCCAGGGGTGGAGAGTGGGGGTTCTAGACCAGCCCCTTTCTGCTCCTAGAGCTCTTGTCTGCACAACTGCCTGGTGCTCAGGGGATGACAAGGCGCCTGCCTCTCTCAGCAGGTTGTGTGTCCTGGCAACAAGGGTGGGACCTATCCTTTTTCATAGCTCCTGCACCCCTGTGCTAGGTGTCACCTGGCTCCATCCAGTGACGGATTCAGATTCTCTGTTTCGACATCTTGGGTTGCTGGACAACTAAAAGCCATCTTCAGTACCTTTAATGCCATCTTTTTTCTTCTTCTTTTGCAGCAATGGATGGTGTGCCTTTTATGATTTCAGAGAAGTTTTCTTGTGTTCCAGAAAGTGTAAGTTTTATGCATGATCACCCTTCCCCTCTGCCACCCCCAGCCTGAGGTCCTTCCATCCTGATTTACACGACACGCAGGGCTATTCTGGTGGCACTCATGCTCCTTCCCCCACCAGAATCTTGTCTGCCTGCATGTCCTCTCTCTCGCTGGAAGCTGAACCCCACAACCCGGTGACAGGAACTCCTGAGGTTGGGGGTGGGTCGTGTGCATCTCTGGCCCTATCAGCCAGTGCCCCATGTAGTAGATGTTTGAGAAATGAAGGAAACAACAGCTGGGGGATGGGAAAGTAGCAAGAGTCTGTCAGACAAGCTCAGGTGCACCGAGCCTTTGCCATGCGGCACGTGATTAACCTGACCTGAGCTTCCCTGGTTGTGAATGTTCTTTGTCTCCCAAGTCCAACTTAGTAAGTTTTGTTCTTTGTTATTTAAGGATGACAGTTTCCTGTAGAAAGGAGGCTGCCTCATTTTCCCATTGTCATTGCTGCATTCTGCGCTCTGACATGGGGGCCGCCACGCAAATGTCATGCCTCTAGCTGTGGTCTCCTGCCCACGCCAGGCCACCATGGACCTCACCATCCACATCAGCACTCACGCAGGCCAGGCCCACGCCATCTTTATCAAAGGGACCGAGTGAGCTGGCCGGAACCAAAGGCCAACTTCAGACCGTGAGGGGCGGCCACCCTGCATGGCAGGGGGGTCTCTGCCTCTCACTGCTAGGGTCAGCCTTTCGATGACGCCAGCCCCCAAGCTGGCAGTGGCCCCCTCCCAGCTGCACAGGCTTGGCCCACGCTGGCTCAACAAACCTGTTTCTGGTTTTGATCCTTTCTGCAGAAGTTGGCCTTGAGTAGCTAATAAACATGAAGTCCCCAGCTTGGGCACAGCTAAAGAATCCTTCAGTGTTTTTCTTGGATCCAGCTTAAAACCACCCGGCTTGCGATTTGACCTGCTCTGTAGTTTCCATTTTCGTGAAATAGAATAGGCTTCCTCTGAACCCGTCTGGTAAGCAGCTTAATCTTGAAAAATGCTCGTGACGTGACATGCGGAGCTCTAGTAACTTCAGCCGACTCCACAGGGCCGCGTTGCCATGGCGACGCTGGCGCCTCTCCCGCCGTTCCCTGGGAGAGGCTGCTCTGTCCTGCTCACCAGCTCCAGTTGGGAGAATTTAGTGGGGTGGTTAGAGCCTAATGACACAGCAGCTGCACCTCTGCTGGGTCCCGGGCAGCATGGGCAGGCGGCCCCGCTCTCGCGCCCCTCGGGCTGGCAGCACAGAGCACCACACTGCTCCGTGGCTACCGGCAGAGCAGCCGCCAGCGAAATGTGTGGCTCGGTGGCCCCGTCCCAAGATCGCCCTCGCGAATGTGCTGCTGCCGCCTCGGCCAGGGCTCCAAGGCCACACAGCCAGGCCCGGTGCCCTGCGCTCACTGCTCGTCTCAATGCAGTGCCCCGCAGCCCCGCCAGGGGGCTGTCGCTTTGAATGGACGAGGGAATGAGGAAGGGATTTAACCCACAGCTGCATCGCCAGGAGACGCTGAGACCGGTTTTGAGTCTGGGTCCTGGGACTCCAGAGCCGGCCTCGCAGGAAACCCCTGCTGGCTTCGCAGAGGCTCCAGCTCCACTCCCACCCCTGGGCTATCGCCCTTCAGGACCATGAGAGCCCTGGGGTTCTGTCGAAGGCCGTCAGGTTTACCCTGGGCCCCAGGAGGCTGGGCCAGGGACCGCTCTGGGGAACACAGAACACTTATGCGCCCAGCAGGGACTCAGACCAGGAACCACATGGACTGGAGGCCCTCCGCCCTCCAAGCCTCTGAGTCCAGGCTTCTGTGGGCCTCCAGCTCACTCACTGCCATGTGTATTTGATTTTTCATGCTGTCTGTTGAAAAGCCAGCATTTTTTTAAGTCTCCAGTCTTCATGAAATTATAAAAACTCTCATTAAAATGCAACATTATCATTTTTTACTACATTGATTTCTCAAATCATAATTGATGGACAGTTGTTTCATTTACCTGGCATTTCCAAAGACCTGGAATCCCCCCAGCTCCTGCCCTGGATTTCCCCTGAGGAACTCTTCCTCCCTGGAGTTCCTTAAACCTCCTGCCTTACCCAGACACAGTGGCTGGGCGGCCTCCGGAGAGAGCTTGGGCACCTCCAGTTTACAGCTGCAGCGAGAAAGAGCAAATCTTGCCTTCGTGTTCCGCTGGCAGGGGGAGAAGAGAGGTGAAGCAGGGCAGCCATGATCAGTCCTCCAGGAGACCTGGACCCCTGTGAGTGCCACAGACCACAACTAGGCAGAGATCCCGCAGCACAGGGGCTGGCGCCTTGAGGGCCACATTCCTGCAGCAGGCTGTATTGTCACTTCTGCCACCCCCACCCATGACCGAGAATCCCACTGACTCTCTTCCTGTGGAAAGTGGGTGGAGAAACGCTAGATCACACCATGGCTTGAGACGTTACCATTGTCATGCATAAAAGTAAGTGTGGGAAGAGCATTTTCCAGCCATTTAAAAGGGTGACTTCATCTGTATTTTCAGATGCAGCCCTTTGATCTCCTGGGAATCACCATCAAATCTCTAGCAGAAATCGAAAAAGAGGTAAGCAAGCCGTCAGGGGAGGGGAGGGCAGGCCTGGGCCATCGCCCGCACACCGGCATCTCTCGTGTTCCCCTAGGGACCCACTCCAGGAGAGGGACAGGTGGAGGTGTCCCTTTCTTCTGAGAAAAACACTTTCGTTTCACCCAAATGTGTTCCTTAGATAAAGTAACTCGATTCTAATGTATCTCCTACTTCCAGTCAAATGTGACCCCCATCTTGTCTTCTCTAAGTCAGGTTTTACATGCCAGACGGAACCTTAGTTCTCCTTTTTTAAAGGAAGTTTCAGCTTTGGGAAGGTGGAGGTTGGAAGACAGGCACCAGGTTGACTTTTCTTCCTCCATTTGTTTTGTTTTATTTGCCACCAGGAGGAGTTTGGGGAAATGACCGAGCCTCTCCACGATTTAGGGGCAGGTCAGGGAACCTTCCACTGTGCTTCATAAGCTGGAATGCATCTGGCAGCCTGGTTTCCAACAGTTTGCACATTTTCCTAATAAGAAAGAAACCCAGGACTGGTGTGCAGATGATAACTCTGAGGAAAGGGGGTTGAGTCAGACCACCAGGGCCCTCCTGTTTCCTTAAGACAGCACAGGGTGTGTGGCTTCTCTTCTGTAGAGCGGGTTGTTAAGCAGTCACACGCCACAGCCAGCTCTCCTCCGAGAGGAACATTCATCTCAAAGATGGAAATGGTAGAACCATTTCAATATTCTCCATTCCTTGGGGTTTTCTCTCGTGTACCCAGCTAGCAGAAGCCGGTTGCATTATTGAAAGATGGCTGAAATCAAGCAAAATTGAATCAATGTAGTACAACAAATTTCTAAACCTGTCATAGCAAAAACAAGACAAAAAAGTCCCCCTTTGTCTTTGATTTCCGGTAAATCATAAAAACCAACCTGATTGTCATATATAGATTTTTCTTTTTTTGATAACTCAGGGAAAAAAAGGCTGGCTAGGACATTAGAAACATAGGCATGCATAAAATTTCACGCCTGCCCCTCTCAAAGCAAGGGAGCTGTGGGTGGCCGTGAGGTCTACCTACTTATGGATGCCCCATTTGCACAGGACCCTGCCCAGGGGATGTGGGTAAGGCCTCAGAGGGGCTGCGGCTGCCACAGGTGGTCACCAGGGCAGAGATTACACTGACATACCTCCAGACCAGCCCCACTCCACCATGGACGGGGGCAAGTCCCATCCCCGCTGTTTACCCTGGGATCACGGCAGAGCCTGTCTCGTGCGGTGGTTGGTGATGCCAAATGGGTATAGGTGGGACGTACCAGCAGCAAGGGCCCCAGCGTCGGGCCATCTCCCCTCCCGTTCTGCACCGGCCTGCCTGTGGGCCTAACAGTGGCACTGTTTAAGCACCTGCTGTGTGCTCAGCCTAGGGCCTGAGGCTTTCCATACATGATCACTGGTTCCTACCCCAGGCCTCATTCCTCCCTGTGTCATGGGGAGAAATGGAGACTCCCAGAGCTGGAGTAACTGGCCCAAGACAAGATGGAGACCCAGTGCATCGTGCTCCAAATCCCCTCCACTGTGACGGAAAGTGACCTTATCCTCTGTGTCCTTCCAAGGGGGTGCTCTAGGCTGGTGGGAAAAATGGGGCCTAGGAGGCCAGTCAGCCTAGTTCCTGACCCTGGTTGGACTTTTGAGGTACTGGGGTGGGGTGAAGTGGGTGAGGGTCCCAGTGTGGGGCCCAGGGCGTGTGGTGGGAACCCTGTAAACCTTATTCTCTTCCCCACTCTAAGGACTGAAATCTGTGATTCATTACAATGTAGTGTCTCAATGTCAGGCACTGCAAGTCACCGTGTGGCCACCCCTAGGAGGTGCAGAGCCAGGGTGGGGACACACCCCGGAGTCAGTGCCTGGCTAGAATTTCAGATCTTCCGCTGACTTTTCTGAGCCAACATTTCTTTTTCTGCACAATCAGGATAGTAATAGTGCTTAGTCCAGAGTCTATGTGGATTTGACTGCAAAGGTCCAGTGAATGGCCTGGACCAGTGCCTGCCTCAGTGGCTGCTGGCTGCCACCATTATTACAGCCACCACTGTCACCATCATTACCATTCTCCTTGTCCACAGAGAAGGGCATGAGTCGGCACAGGCCCACCCATTCCACTGTCCCACTGTTCTGTTGCTGGGGCCGAAAGTGCCATCCCTATGGACCAAAGCCAGCTATATTTCTTGGTTTTAGCAATGGGTTTAAAAAAAAAACAGGTCTGGGCCAGGTGTGGTGGCTCACGCCTGTAATCCCAGCACTTTGGAAGGCTGAGGCCGGCAGATCATCTGAGGTCAGGAGTTTGAGACCAGCCCGGCCAACGTGGTAAAACCTCGTCTCTACTAAAAATACAAAAAAAAAAAAAAAAAAAAAAGCCGGGCGTGCATGGTAGAGCACATCTGTAGTCCCAGCTACTCAGGAGGCTGAAGCAGGGGAATCCCTTGAGCCCAGGATGCGGAGGTTGCAGTGAGCTGGGATTGCACCATTGCACTCCAACCTGAGCGACAGAGTGAGACTCCGTCTCAAAAAAAAATAACAAAACAGGTCTGTATTTGCTATTAAAGTAAATTAAAGTCGATGTAAAGAAACGTGGGGAGTGGGGAGAGGTTAGAACCTTAAAACAGGGTAGAAAGCCATAACAAGTATCGCCGCAGTCGAGAGCACCACAGAGTTTTTCATTTAACTTGAGGAGTTAAAAGTTCCTTATACCACCCATTCACGTGCACAGCCATTCGTGTAATGTTGATGTCCACACAGTCTGGCCAGCTGGCTCCTTCCGCAGCCATGGCAGAGGCTTTTCTCCATAAATAAACCTGAAGTTGCTTCTTTTAGCCACTGAACTCGGACTTGCTGGTGGGAGTTGGGGGCTCAAGGAGAAGTGGTGCCCGGAACCAAGCGACTGGCTGTCACTCTTGGGCTCTGAAAGTTTGGCCCTGGAGTGGGCTGAGTGTCCCCTGGGTGGGGATGAATTTGATTTTGTGCCTTTCATCTGGCTGCCCTTGGTGAGGAGCCTGGGTGTGGAGAAGTCTCTGCTCAGAAATTTGCTTTGCTCACTGTAAACCTTGGTGTATTATACCATTAAATTTAAAAAAAAAAAATAGAGTAAATACAAGTAGGAGACTGCTTTCAGGTTCAGGGGCACAGACCTTTGACCACGCTCCCACTCATCCAGAACAGCTCCCCAGGCTCACCCAGGATTCCCAAACAGGGTGGCGAGCCCGGCCTCCAGGAAGAGGCTGCTCTGTACCGGGCAGGTGCTGCCCTTCACGATCCCTCTGAACCCCGTGGGAAGAAGTGGGGTCCACCCATTTACAGAAGTCTGGACCCAAGAAGTTAAGTGACTGGCCAGCCTCCCACAGCAGCAACCCAGAGCTGAGCAGTGGGGCTGAGTATGACCTGGCTGAATACATGACCGTCTTTATCTACTACACAGTGGTCCCAACTTGAAGGGAAATAGAGGTGTGAGCCCTGAGGCAGCACTGTCTTGTCCTCCCAGAACTGTGGCCAGTGTCCCTCCTGCCAGTGTTAACTGTCCTCACCATGCCCTGCCTGGGGGATGTTTCTGAATTGAAGCCCAAACACAGTTGCCACCATTCAGCTTCAGGGACGGTCACCCTCCAACAGACCGTGTGACCCTGTGCACTCTGAGCATGGAGGTTAGGAACATGGGCAGCCAAAGGGAGCTCCCCAGAGACAGCCAAGCAGAGTTGCCCCCACCCCGACAAGGACACAGATGGTCTGGCCCAGTAGCTGCCCAGCACTGATTGACAAATGGGGTATCACCTGGTTAGGAGTGGGCAGGGTCCCTCAGCCCCCAGCATCCTGAGGGGCCCCAGGGAACATGCGCTGCTGGGCCCGCACAGCCAGGCTGCCCTGGAGAACTGGAAGGGGAGAGCCCATTCAGATGCTGGTGTCTGCAGGGACCCTCGTGGGCTGTGTAGACAGTGGACAGGACACAGTCTCCCAGTGTGGATGCTTGGGGTAGGGGACAAATCTGCCGTATAGGTTTAGCTCTGGGAGAAGTTCCCAGGTCCCGTCACCCCCAAAGTGGAGCACAGGCCTGCTCATCTCAGCCCAGCGTGCGGCATGGCGCAGTGATCAGGGCACCCGGCAGCTGGTGGAGCGTGGTTAGAGGTGGCTGCTCTGCTCTTCAGCAGGGTCTCCCCAGGAGTCGTGGTACCTGATGCACTTGGGTGAAATTTCACCAAAAACGCCCAAGGACGGTCATGTTTTAAAGTTAGAATCAATATATGTGCCACCGAGCAGATTTTGAAGGAAAGGATTTTTTGAAAGACAAACCTTTCATGATTCGGACTTGCTCCATGATGGCGTCGGTGGCTGAAAGTGAAGGAAGCCATAATTCATAGAGAAATTCCAACTCAAACGCCGTCACCCTGCTGGCTCCCCATGACAGAGCAGTGTCCTCCTGCCTGGCCGTCTTCCAGCAGCCCTGTGCTCCTGCCACCTCTGTCACCTCGCACCCACAGCAGGGGCTTTGCCGTCCTCCCAGGGCCTGCATACATGAGTCCCAGGCATGAGGAAGTGAATTTTTACCTCATCTTCTCTCAGCCAGGGAGGTGACCAGGGGCTAGTCAGTACCAGCCTCGTGGCCACTGTGGGCAGTTTTCTGGTCCTGGCCCCACCTGTCCATGCCTGGTCCCCTCCCCTCCGGTTTAGCTCTGCAGGAGGGCAGTGGGTGACCCGGTGGGGCTGTTGTCCCCGTGAAGCCCTTACTGTTCTCCAGACAAAAGGCTGTCTGTGTCCCGGAGCCTGGGAAGTGTAATGTCGCAGCCAGTGCCCATGATGAAGCATCTTCTCTGGGTGTGAGGAGATGGGCGTATAAATATTCTCTGTCTCTGCTGCTCTTTATTTCCCTGGTAAGCAGTTGCCCCATTTCTCCAGCTGATGGATTCCCCATCGCAACCAGGGTGGGAGCTGCCTGGCTCTGCAGTCCAGGCAGCAGCTTCTAAAATAATCCTCATGTCTTGGTTACCTGTGTATCCTCCCTCCCCGCCTGCAGTCCCGCCCTGGCATCCCTGGAAGACCTCACCATCCCGGCCAGGAGGCAGCAGCGTTGGGTGTAGGTTTCAGGCTGCGTGCATAACTACCCGCAAGCCTTGTGAGAACAGGAGTGAACCTTTCCTGCAGTGACAGGGCACCGGGCAGTGGAGAAGTCCGGAGCGACTTCCAGCCCCATGTGGAGCCATTTCTACCAGCTGCCGACCTCAGCAGAAACCACAGTGATCCCCATTCCCTTCCGGGGGTGCCACCATCAAAACTGCAGCAGAGGAAGCACTCATTAGCCTGCTGCGCTCCTGGTGGAGCAACAGCCTCCATTTTCGTTCGACTTTAAAGCCGAAAGATGAGGGAGGGTCTCATTAGTAAAGGGACACTCTAATATTAATCACCCCCTTAAAATTGACAAGGGAGGCAGTTCATTTAACCACTTAATTGCTGCAGGTTTTTATGGGCTGCTGTTTGCAGACATATTTAATGAAGAAGTTATAAATCTAAGGGAGCTTACAATTTTAATTTTATACCTAAATATTTTCCTTGTTCTCATGTTTGTAGTCAATCCTCAAGAGTGTAGTCACGTGGAATGTTCTTTAAATGAACATATTTGCTAACTGGCGTGATTTCAGTTTTTAAAACATTGGTTCCAGCAATTAGGCATTTTTTTCAGTTCCCAAATGACTAGAGAAATTCGTCTTGATTATAATTGCTCTTAGCCACGCATATCTAATTTGTGTCTTTTTAAGTGTTAATTAGTAAACAGTTTGAGCTGACATCTTTATGTGTTTGTGCGTTGAAAAATGGGGCTTCTTGCTTATTTAGCTTGGGGCCGATTCCACTAGTATTTACGTCACGACATTGAGGTGGAATTAACGAAAATGCATTTGGCAGCATGAGGTAAAAAGGATTTTTGAATTCAACTTTTAGATGTCCGCATCGCGTGGGCTTCTGTGGGTCTCTTCAAATATACGAGGTTAGTGTAGATTTGGGACCTATGTCCCACAGGAATAAAGTGAGGCAGATTTTTGTATCAGTAATGAAATGGCAGCGTCCCAATTTTATAAAAGCAAAATGTTCCTTTTCCCGCACAATTGTTCATTCTTTCTACTTTTGGAAAGCTTTCCTGGTGCTTATTAAATGTTGAAGAATTTTGTGGCGCGAACTGGTGCAGCCTGGAAAATGTGTGGTCCCTTTGCACCATCTAGTGGTAAAATCTTAAACTGCAGCAGGAAATAAGATGCCTTTTCTCTGCCTATGAGATTCAACATTTCACACCACCCAGAATCCTTGTTATTTATTTATTTTTCAGTTAGGAAGCTGAAATGTTTGGGGAAATAAATCTGCCTACCTCAGATATTCAAAGTTATGTAAATAAACAGAAGCCAACCAGTTCTGCTCCTTTTTTTAATATATTGCTAAAAGACACAAAACTGTCACCCAAATTCCTACAGGGCTGTCCCACTGAGCTGAGCTAATTCCAGCCAAAAACAAAGAAACGTAACGAATGAGTTAAGTAGATGGCCTTGCAGAAATCATGAGAGAAGTCTGAGGCTTCTTTTCAATACAGGATATAGCTTGGGACCACCGCTTCATAGACTCTACCAGCGTCTGACCACAGTGTAGGAACCAGTTTTATGCCACAGACAAGATTAATTCTCTTCCCATAAATTGTGGAGGTTCTTTTGGGCAGTTTATCATTCTAAGCAGCTCCCCTGCCGATCAAAATTGATTTTTTAAATATTTAGTGTTTTCCTGAGTACCAAGGTTGTCCATGTTTATAAAAATGCAAACATTACAGGAACATGTAAAAGGTGAACCTCCCCCTCCGTCCACTCCTGGGGCACATGCACGCACGCACACACCCACGCGCGCGCACACACACGCACACACGCACGCATGCACACACGCGCGCACACGTTCAGCAAGCTCGTGCAGTACCACTGGCCGCGACCTGGCTCTGCACTATATAGTATGTCTTACACGTCTTCGCATGTTCCTTTACAGATCAGCCTTACTCTTTTTAATGACTACATGTTGTTCCCTTTTATGATTATGCCATAATTTATCTAACCAATCCACTATTGACTGACTTTTGAGGTGTTTCCAATTATTCACTATTACGCCGCTGCAATAGATTTCCTTGTACACGTGCCCTGGCTCCCCTGGGTCTTTCCCTGGAAGAGGATGCATGTTACCATTTGCCTTTCAAACAGGATGGGGCTATTGGAAGTCCCGCAGTGGTGCCTGAGGGAACCTTTCCTCACATCCTTATTCCAGCTAAGACTCACTGGGACCTTCATGTGCCCCTCCATTTAATTAACAATCTTTGCTTATTTTGGCCAGGTGCAGTGGCTCACGCATGTAATCCTCACACTTTGGGAGGCCAAGGTGGGAGGATCACTGAGGTCCAGGAGTTTGAAACCAACCTGGACGATCCCATCGCTACAAAAATTAAAAAGTTATCCAGGCACAGTGGCTCATGCCTTTATTCCCAGCTACTCAGGAGCAGGCTCATGTGGGAGGATCACTTGAGCCCAGGAAGTTGAGGCTGCAGTGAGCTATCATTGTGCCACTGCACTCCAGCCTGGGTGACAGAGAGAGACCATGTCTCTTAAAACAAGCAAACAGAAAAAATCTTTGACCATTCTTCAAGTTGAACAACTTTTGAGATGCTTATGAGCCACCGTGTTCTCACGTGAGCCTCTTCTGCTTGCTGTCTGCTCAGTTGTTTTCTATCAGCTTCTGTAGCTTTTGCATTGATTTTTAAGAGCTCTTTATGTTTTAAAGGCAGCAAAGTTTTCTCTATAAGTTCAAATACACATGCTTTAATCACTGTCTTTTCACCTTGTAAATGATGTATGTATTCTGCTATACAAGAGTTTCAAAGTGTTCATGGGCAATTTTCTCTTTGTTTATTTGGGCTTTGTGTTGTAGAAGATTATAAAAACATTCACCCCTATTTTCCCTTATTATTTTACATATTAAAATATTAAATACTTTTCAACTACTTAATCCATCTGAAATATATTAGAAGGTAAGAACTACAGACAGCTTTATTTTACCCTAAAACATTGGCTGGTTTTGTCAATATTGGCGATCTTTCTTTGACTCTTAAATGCTACTTTTATCATATATAAGTGGACCAGTGGATGTTTTTCTTGATTCCGTTCTGCTCCATTATTCTATTTTTACATTATTACCACACTATTTTGAATCTTACAGCTTTATAGTAAGTTTTAATATAGGGTAGGGTTGGTTCTCTCTTTTTCCCCCCAGAATTTTACTGATTTTATTCACAGGACTATTCTTCCAGTTGAACTTTAGAATCCTGCGGGGGAAGGAAGTTGCAGAAAGCCCACTCTAGATTTTTATTGGAACTGCATTGAGCACATAGTTGAATAGAATGGTAATTGGAATCTTAGATCAAGCGTCTCTCCATCCAGAAACAAGGGATGCCTCTTGTTAGCCCAGGTTTCGGTCCTTTCTCTTTAGGTCATTCCTAGCTGCTTTATGTCTTTGTGGTTCTTGTGAACAAGGTATTTTTTCTTATTCTATTTTCTGTCACTTATAAGTCAAGAAACCATTGACTTTTGTGTATTATTTCTGTATATCCCTCTGGCTTCTTTTACTGTTTCTGATGGCTTTCCAGCTGCGTTTCATCGGTTCCCCAGGCAAGCAGTTACATCGCCGGCGAATGCTAAGGCCTCCATCCTGGCAAGGTTGTTCCTCTTCCTGTGTGCCATTGTCCAACACCTCGGCAGGGACTTGCAGGTCCCCAGGCCTCCTTATGTCATCTATATTTTTAAATGGAAGTTTGTAGTTTCAATATTAAACCATAGTGCTGCGTTTTGACTTGCTGTTTATAGACATTGTCTTTTTTCTTTTTTTTGTTAAAGCGTTACCCTATTTCTATTTTCCTAAATGTTTTTATCAGAAATGGATGGTGGCTTTTGACAATTGTCTTTTAATCATCCATTGAGATGATATTTTTTTCTCCCCAGGCATATTAATACGGTGGATTGTATTAATAGAGTTCCTAATTCTGAGAGTCTTGGAAGCCCCCTCCCCCACTGCCCTTTTGGGTCTTGTCGGCAGCCAGTGTCATCCTAGCAGCCGCCACCACCACACAGCTTGTTCCCGTGGTGGCCCAAGGCATTCATCATATGAATAAGAGAACCAGGCTAAGCCTGCAGAAATAAAGTGAAGCAGAGGTGATGTTTGCCAGGCAGAACCACCTGCCCTGGTTACCGCTGTGAGTCATACCCGCTCATGCAGAATTGAAGTCAAGGTGAACATCTCACCTTTTGCAAGTCCTTCAGAGGAAGATTTTCCTACCCTTTTCTTATGGTTTCTGGGAACTTTTGCACCTCTAGTTTTAGGTAAAGTAATGCCTACTAAGATGAACAAGTGGAAGGCTACTTAGCATGTGTGTAAAAATAAGCATCAAGACAAAGGGTGGGGAGGGCACCTTCCCAGAGCACCTCACGGCTCTCATTTTCCACCCAGTAACCAGTACTGGTGATCAGTGTGGTTTTAAATCTCTTCTACAAACAATCTAGAAGAGGAGAAATAGGACGACTCACTTTTTAGGTAGTATTCAGGTGAATTCGAAAATGCTGACTCAGTGACCAGGGAGCCCCCCAGGGTTGTTTGCAGACACCAAAATCGCATTTAGGCTGGGCCTGGTGGCTCACACCTGTAATCCCAGCCCTTTGCCAGAGCAAGATGGGTGGATCACTGGAGCCCACCGATCTTGAGAGTTTGAGTTTGAGATTAGCCTGGACAACATGGTAAAACCCCGTCTCTACAAAAAATACACAAATTAGCCAGATGTGATGGTGCACGCCTGTGGTCCCAGCTACTGGGGAGGCCAAGGTATGAGGATCACTTGAGCCCAGGAGGTCAAGGCTGCAGTGAGCTGAGATCGAGCCACTGCATTCCAGCGTGAGTAACAGAGTGAGATCCTGTATCAAAAAAAAAGAAAAAAAGAAAGAGAGAGAGAAGAAAAGAAAAAAAAAGAGGAGAAGGGAAATGGCATTTATTCAGTGGCCAGGGCATCTGACAGTGCACAGCCCCGCCCAGAGCCCCCACCCAGAGCAGCACAGCTGGACATGCAGGTGCCACAGGGAGCGAGGGGTTGGGGAGAGCGAGGCAAGAGCAAGGCATGTTTTTGTCTTTGTTCATCAGGCAGCCATCTTCATTTCCACCACAAAATGTGCTTTCTCCCATTTTTTTTTTTTTTTTTTTTGGAAATACATAGTTTTCTCAATCTATCTTTCATTTTCCTACTTTTAATAGTCACAGGTACGAGAAACATTTTGCTTGCTGTGCCCGCATCATCCTATACATGCACACGCAAAACACAGTCATGGTGGTGAGATGGCAGTGGACAGTCTTCCCAGCTGGGCGGTTTGTAGGGAGTGCTGGGGACTGTGGCAAACTGGAGAGCACAGGCCTCTAGAAAGGAGGCCACCTCCACCCACCACCCACCTGTGAGACTGAGGGTTTACTGGGTGAGAATGAGGGTCTGGAATTGTCATATCTCCCTATGTTTTTTTCAATAACATCTAGATAAATATTGGCATCCTATGCAAAGTCTTTCCACTTTCCAATGTTTATGACTATTGTGAAACACCACACAGGCCAGCACCATGTGAAGCTGCAGCTCGTACACTGCCTGCAGAGAGAAGCAGACCAAATCACTAGACTTAGACTCAGTTTCATCATCCACAGGCGTGACGTGCTGCATGAACGGGCCCTGGGCTTAGTACTTGGTGTGCATGAGTTACTGTACCATGGGATGGGCTGACATTCAATCATGCCCAGAAGCCCCAGGGCTGTGCCAGCACAGTGCTGCTGACACAAGGACTAAAAACCAGGATGACCTTCTACCTGCCCAAGAACTGAGCCCCTAAACTAGCTGCTTTCTCTCCTTTGCATTGAGCTATGCCCAGAGGCTGATGTGTCTCTTCACTCACCATTGACTTGTCCATCCACCCACCCACTTACCCACCCATCCATCCATCCACCTACCCATCCACCCATCCATCCACCTACCCATCCACCCATCCATCCGCCTACCCATCCACCCATCCATCCGCCTACCCATCCACCCATCCATCCGCCTACCCATCCACCCATCCATCCACCTACCCATCCATCCACCCACTTACCCACCCATCCATCTACCTACCCATCCACCCACCCACTTACCCACCCATCCATCCATCCACCTACCCATCCATCCACCCACTTACCCACCCATCCATCCACCTACCCACCCACCCACTCACCCACCCATTCATCTACTCGCCTACCCACCCTTCCACTCACCCGCTACCCACCCACTGTTCACTCATTCCTGCATTCATTCTAGGCCATGATCTCTACTGGGCTCTGGAGCTACAACTGAGGCTCCACAGCTGCCCTGAGCATGAGGAGGGTATCGAAAGTGTTGTTGTGGTCCGTTTTCCCCAGGGAAGGAACACGCTTACCAGAGCAAGTGTCCCTTTAGTGGTCCTTAGGACAAAGAAGAGTGTTCCTGACAGAACTGGCTGGGATAGGAGGGGGAGCCACGCAGGGGAAAGACTTCTCCCCAGGATGTGGGGCTCAGGGCTCTGCATCAGGGTGGGGAGCTAGGAGTCACTTACCCTGCTCCTGGACGCAGGCCAGATCCTGGGTGGAAGGTGCTTTGTGAGCTAGGGTGCCCTGAAGGTGAGGGCGCTCTCTGGGCCCTGAGCCTAAGGCAGGGTGTCCCTCAGAGACAGACCCTCAGCATTGTCATCGCCCTGTGGGAGACCCAGGCTTGGAGGAGACAGGAGGGGCTGGGTACCAATAAGGATTGACAGAATGACTGGGATGTGGACTAGTAGAGAGGAAGGGACCGGACTGGCAGATGGCCATGCATTTATTCAGTGACCTGGGCTGGGTGCTGTGCTGGGCCGTGAGGACACAACAGTGCCTAGACACACAGGCTTCTGCTCCTGGAGCTCTTGGCTCCAGGGAGCAGGGGCTGAACTGGCTGGAAGCAGGGGCGGGGGTGCTCTAGAACCACGTGGAGCTGGTGGGGCCCTTATTCCACCCCCTGGTTTAGGGTGAGACCCACCCCCCAGCTGGATCTTTGGCTCCGTGCTTCCGGGTTGCAGTTCTCAGGTTAGAGCTCATGAACAATCTGGGCAGGCTGTTAGGAAAAGAGAAGTAGCTTCCCAAAGGGTCTGCAGGAGCCCTCACCCACCCCTCTGTCCACACCCCACAGTGTGGTCATTGAAGGTGTCTCCCAGCTGTTCCCCAACCCAGAGGCCTTGGTCAAGTGGCGTGGCTTCATGGGACCTCAGCTCACTCCCCAGTAGTGGCAAGGGGGTTCTGTCCTGCCAGACTATCCGGCTGTCTACTCTTGACCACAGGGGTCATAGCCCTGAGCTCCAGGCCCAGCTGCAGGGCCTCACTCTCAAAGATAGCATTGAACAAGGAATCCGCCTCATCTCCGGGGCATGAGGTGGGCATCCTGGCTTCCTCCTACCCCCAAGGCCCATCTGCTCGTGAACAACCTTCCTCTGGGTGAAGCACTTTCTCGCGCTCTCTGGACCTGGGGCTTCCCGCTGGGTATGCAGCCTCTCCAACGTCTCTAGAACCATGGCCCAAGTAGGAAGCAAGGACTCCCATGGAGAAAATGGGAAGGCTCAGACCACAGAGTGTCAGGCGGTCCCAGGCCGGTGCCTTCCCCTCTGTGGCCTCAGCCAGTCCCGCAGCTGCTGGAAGAAGACGTGCAGGATTTCTAAACCAGACAGTTGCTCAGAATCACCCGGGTCCTTGTCAAAACACCGGCGCCCACACCCACTGAACTACTGCCTGGGGAGGGGCCCCGGAATATGCCTTAGAAAGCAGCGGGCAGCCCACCCTCGTCTTGCGGAAGAGGCCTGCAGGATGGGGCCATGGGGCCCTGAAGTTCCCTCCCGGGAATACAGCGCTTCAGGCCTTGTCGTATGACGTGGGCAGTGTGCTGGGCCCTGCCTCTCTCCTCCTGCAGTGTTTCAGAAGCCAGGGCTGCATTCCTCATCTTCAGGAAACAGATGAGGACATGGAGCCCCTTGTGTAAGAAAGCTGAAGCTTTAGGATTTTAGAAACAGGAAGAGCCTGTATCGTGGCCGGGGCCGTGGGAGCGCCTGAGATGGAAGGGGATGACTGGAATGCTGAGCCGGGGGTTGGAGAAGCAGACAGGTGGGGCTGCGGTGCAGAATCTCCCCCACTTCTCCCTGCCTGTGCTAGGGCCAGGCCCATCCACCTGCCCAAGCCCACCCATCAGTGTCTGTCCACCCCTGCACCAGACTCTTCTCGTTGGCCCCAGTCTTGGCCCCTTTAGTTCCCTCCCGCCTGTCCTCACCTGGCCTGGCCCAGCCCCTGCCCTCTGGACGACACCATTCCAGTCCCTACCGTGATTCACCCATGAGCTCACTAGTTAATGTCTGTCGGTCTGGCCTCCATGCTGGAGTTGCATCCCAAGAGAGGTGGGTGCCAATGTCTGCCCTAATGCAGGTTTCCCAGCCAGCACAGCACCTGCACCCCTCCCCCACCCCCCCATGCCTCTCTGGGCCCAGGCCTGGTCCAGCACTGCCCAGCTCAATCTGGGACCTCAGGAAGTCAGATCCTTTCTTGGGCTTCACTTTCCTCCTCTGCAAAGCTCGGGTGCTGGGATCAGCTCCTTACTGCCCTTTCTCGTCTGGAGCCTTCTAGAGCGCTCAGTATGAGACCTGGTGTGGGAAGGAGGGAGGAGCCTGGAGGGACAGTGCACTTGCCTTCCCCTCTGGTGATTAGTGCAGTTAATACTGAAATCACCTGAGTGTTTTCAAAAAATGCTGGTGTCCTGGTGCCAGTTAAACCAGGACCACTCCTGCCAGCCGCAGGTGGGACACATGCATCACTGTGGTTAAAGCCTTTGGTTCTGATGCGTAACCAGGGCTCTTTTCACTCTCAAGGCACTTGCACACGAATCGTCCTAGTTGTGAGTAGACCACTAGGTTCTGCTGCCCCCTCTTTGCCTCGAAGCTGGGGCTGAAGTGACTTTGCCTCCTAGGTGCTGCTGGAAGCTACAGTTGGCACCTCCTATCGCAGGACACTGGCCTATAAGAAAAGGCTTTTAAAAGCTGAGACTCTCGCACCGTGGCCGGAGACGCCTGCTGCCATCAGTGGCAGGGTCCCCAGGACCACTGGCAGAGCCTCCGGGACCCCTGGCAGAACCCCTGACAGTGACATCTCTTTCCCGAGAGAGGCCCCAGGCCCGGGCTGCCCAGCTGCTGCAGTGGCGGCCTGTGCCCACCAGAGGGCGCAGGCCCGGCGCTGCGCAGCTGGACCGAGCTGTGCGGACCAAATGCTTTTTAATTGAAAATTTTTTTAATTCAAAAAGGATTTGCTGTTTGTTCGCGAGTGCAGGTTTTTCTTATGCAGGAGACTAATGTCTTGAGTAAACAGATCCGGGCCCAAATCCACCTTCAAAGGTACTCGCTGTTTGCCCAAGGGAGTGAAAGGGCTTCCAGAAGCGGCCCCGTCTCCTGGGTAAACACGGCGGGAGGAGCGGGCAGGGACCGCGTCTGCGGGAAGGCGGCCGCAGCCAGAGGGGATTATGTCGCGGGACATATGTTGAAATTTCATTTGGGAGTTAGGGAAAACAAGAAGGGGGGTGAGTGGCGCTTTTCTCCAGCCAAGATAACCTAAAAAGGGAAAAAATCCCGAGGGAGAGAGGGTGGGGGCGCAATCTGTGCGCCCTCGCGGGGACCGGCGCGGTGCAGGCAGGAAGGGGCGCCTTCTCTGCCCTCCCGCAGCCCGGAGGGCCCAGCCATGCCCTCCCCGCGACCCTGTCCCCACTCCTGGCCACAGAGACTGGGACAGCGGCACAGAGTCCCCAGGACAGCTCCTCTGCCCAGTCAACCAGTTGCTCACACAGGCGTGAAAGCGTCCTGCTCCCCCGCTCACCGTCCAGAAAGCCCCCACCAGGCCCGGGCCTAGGCCCTCTGGCTGTGAACACTCGGGCTGGTACTGCAGCCGCCCTTCACCTGCTGTCTCTGGCCGGCCAGCCCTCAGCACTCCCTGCCACTCCCAGGAACCCGGACCAGCAGATACAGCAAGGCCTACTGAAGAAGCAGAAGCGCGTAGCCCAGGAAGCCTCCCCCAGCCCCTCCACTGCCCTGCAGGAACCTGGCTCTGGGCTTTCTCCCTCTGTCATCTGAGATGCCTCACCTCTGCAGGCATGTCCCTGGCATGGCCTTGGAGCAAACAAAGTGGAGCACCTCCAAGCCATGGCCCACCCCCGCCTCTCCCCCGCCAGTCCTTCCCCAGCTCCTCTCTGCACAGCATGTGGTCTCTGGCCCTTCCCTCTCTGCACATCCACATCCACACCCATTCCCAGGTCCCAGCGATTGGGTTGTAGAATTGTCTAAACTGGTCCCCAGACCAGCAGCATGGGGTTACCTAGGAGCTATTTGAAATGCAGATTCTCAGGCCTGGCCCCAGACCTATCCAGTCAGAATCTGCGTTTGACCGGGACCCCCGGGGATTGGTGTGCGTTCAGGGTTGAAAAGCCTGCTGCCTGTTCTCTCCCGAGCCAGGGCTGATGGCCTAACTATCCACGCCGTAGGCCCTCAGCCCCGCTGTCCCCACAGGCGTGTGTGGCCCTGTACCGGGTCGGCCTGGGGACTCCTCTGCACTTTGGCACCTGCTGCCCTAGGTACTGTCAAGTCCCTTCCCCAATCAGGCCCCAAATCTGCTTTCAAGATGTGAATGCCCCCTGCCCCGCGAAGCCCTCCTTGCCCTCTCCGGTGGTCCCCACGCCCCGTGCATGTGCCCTCGAAGGTGGCCTTCATGCTAGGCTGTGCTGGGCATGCCCGCCCCGTCTCTGCTACCCTGGAAGCCCAGCGCTGGGCGGGTGTCCGTGGGGGCTTGATGAAGCCAGCCAGGGAATAAATTTGCCGCTCTTCCCTGCCGTGCATGTGCCTAGCCGGCCACCAGGTGGCAGTGTCCTCCCAGCCTTTGGCGCCGCCCGGCTCCTCAGCCTCCCGGAGCTGGAGTCTCGTGACCGCCGCCTATGCCTGGTGGTTGGCGAGTAGGAAAGTGAGAGGGCTGGGGCTGCATGGTGGGTTCTGTGGAGCAGCCAGATATTCAGTGATAGCTTGCTCAGTGCCAGGGCGTGGCGGGCCCTGAGCTGCCGTTGCTCATTCCATCCTCTGGGCAGGCCTGGATGTGGGCGCATCACCCCACCTGAGAGATGAGTTCACTGAGGGCAGGAGAGGAGAGGAGCCTGCCTGAGTTGCCCTGCAGCCTCGGGTCCTTCCCTCTGCACCCTGCCAGGCAGCAGATGCTGTGAACAGGGCTCCCTGTGGCTTGGGGGCCACATGTCTGCTCAGCCCACCTTGCACACCGGGCAGGGCCAGCCTCAGCCCCAGCTGAGACCCAGGTCTGTCCATCTGTCCCGGGTCGGCCTGGGTAATGTGGAGCAGGGGCAGCCGTGGACATAGTGCTGGGCTTTGGCCGTGGACGTGGCGCTAGTCTGTGGCCATGGATGCAGTGCTGGGCTACGACTTGCTGGCTGCCACAGCCTCCCCACCAGTTTTCCACTTTAAGGGAAAAAGGCGTCCCATGCCCCTTCATGGTTGGATGGCATTTGGGCCCCACTCTGCCCCTGAAGGCTCAGCCCTGCAGCCGTCCTCACTCATCAGGGCCCTCGGGAGGGCTCCTTGCTACAGGCAGCTTGCTCTGGGCAGCAGGGAGGGCTGGGCAGGCCTGGAAGGCCGCCTGCTGGTGGGCAGGGCGTGGGCACCCCAGGGCCCTCCCTGGGGCTGGTTGCAGTGCTTGGCCTCCTCCTGGGGCGGTGTGACCCCTACTGTGTTCCTGACGGCCTCCCTTCCTGGACTGGCTGTCTACAGGTGTCCCCCAAGGGGCTGCAGCTCACAGTCAGCTCACCTACAGGGCAGCTCCACTTCCAACTGCTGTCTGCAGGGGAGCTCTTCTTACAGCAATTCTACTGCTAAAACTGTTTTTAACATTTAAAATGCTTGAAAACCACTCATCTAATCTAAGTTCCTGCTTCCTAAAATCCATGTGACCACGAGGCTGCCTTGACGTAGGGTTCCAGGCTGTTCCCCACACCCCACCCAGACCCAGCACCTTGCACCTGTGTCTGGCCAGGCAGCTGCCAGCCCATTTCTGTGGCTGGAGTGCCCTGTGCCTGCTCTGCCCACGTGCCCGCTTTGCCCATATGTCCTGCTTTATGTTTGGGCATCAAGACCTCACCTGGCATGTAAGTGAACTACAGGTGCTCCCAGCCCCTCAGAGGTACTTACCCCTTCTCTAAATTTCCATCAGACTTGGAACTCATTTTGGTGAGCCAGGGTTGGTTAAGTTGGGGCCTCTGGTGTGAGGCTTAACTCCTCCCCTCAAGACAGGGGAGCAGCAGGGCTGAGCCGTGGAGCAAGGTCCCCTCCCCAGGCAGCCACCCTGGCCCCGCTGTGGCCTGTCAGGAGTCCTCAGCAGGGGTGCCTCTGAGGACTCCGTAAGGAAGGCATGGGGAGGGTGTGGACGGTGCCAGGGACAACAGTGGAGGCCCTTCCCATGTCCCTGGGCACCACCTGGTATTGGTCCAGTGGAGCCAGCATATCACAGGTCCCCAGAGCCTGGCAGCTGAGACCAGCCTTGGCGAGGTTTGGGGTTGAGAATCTGCCCTCACCAGCAGGGGCATGAGAACTGTCCTGCTGGGCAGGAGGCCATGACAGTCAGCACAGGCCTGGCAGGTGGGTGGCACCATGGCTTTGCACACTGCTGGCGCCAGGCCTGGCCTCACAGGGAGCAGGCAGGGACTGTGGAGGGTACCAGCCATCACCACAGGAGCCTGTCACCCCCACAGGCGTGTCCACACACACACGCCACATGCACAGTTCCCGGGCACAGCTCGGGGGCCCAAGAGGGCCAGCAGAGGGCAGGCTCTGGCTGGCACCAGCCTGGCCAGCTGCCCTATGTCAGGATGCCCCATGAGGCAGCCCAGGCCTCTGCCTGCTCTTGATCTGAGGTTGTGGAGGGGTTTCCCTGGAGTCCCATGGACTGACTGTGTCTCTCTGTCCCCACCCGCTCCTGCAGTATGAGTACAGCTTCCGCACAGAGCAGAGCGCAGCCGCCAGGCTCCCGCCCAGCCCCACCAGGTGTCAGCAGATCCCGCAGTCCTGAGGAGCCAGTGGCCACCTGCGGGGAGACCACCGCCCAGACTACTGACGGCAGGGGCTGCTGCCCCCGCCTCCTCCTGCCGCCTCCACCAGCCCTCCCTCCCACACTGCCCCAGCAGGGCTGGCCCGGAGACTGGGCAGCTAAGTGGGCGTGTCCTGTCTTCAGCTGGCCTGACACCCCGGCCTCCCTGGGGACGTTGTTCATAACCATGACTAATCTGTGTGTGCTGTAGTGACCAGCGGCTCCTAACGTGTCTGTGTGATGACCAGTTGTCCTCCAAAAACCTCACTCACCACGGAGTCACCCTGAGGGCCCCGGGCAGTTGCCCCGGCCGCCCAGTGACGCCCACCGGCTCCCTCTGTTCCCTCCTGTCACCTACCAGGGCAGACCCCACTAAGCCGTTGAGTCCCTTCCTGGAAGACCCTGGGGGCCCGTAGCTTTGCCTAGGACTCTCCAGGGCCGCTGATCCTCCCTGGTCTAGGGCTGCTAGGACCAAGTTCCTCTGTGCAGGATCTCACAGCAGCCCTGAGAAGATGTGGAAGGAAGAAGCCAGTGGCCCGGGAGTGGACCCTGCCCTTTGGACGTCCCATGGACTTCTCCCCCAGTCGCCTGGAAGTCGGGGAGCAGCACCCCTGCCCCCGGCGGAGGGGTTGTTGCTTTCTGGGGAGGAGGACGGTTGACGGCCCTGCTTGGATCCACCACCAGGATGCTGTGCTCGGCCATGGCGCACCTCCCCCAAGGGCTCATCTGCGCAACAACCACATGCCAACGATAGCTCCAGGTGCCTCAGCCCGTGCCCTGACCCAGGGACCACAGGGACATCCTCTGAGACATGCTGGCCCCGGGAGGATACAGGCACACGGGCACCTAGCCCCTCTCGGAGCCAGGCGTGTCTTGACGGTGTCTGCTAACAGGAACAAGTCATTCTGAAAGGTCCCTCTGACCCAGGTCACCAAATTTGGGCCAGAACTGGCATTTCTCCTGAGTACCCACTGGTGCTGGCATCCTCACAGTGCTGGGCGCCAAGCTCAGCCCGAGGCACGTTTGCCTAAGCAGTGGTGGCTGCCATCTCTTTGCCTGAGCAGTGGTGGCTGCCATCTCTCAGGGCCCGGGCCCTCACGTGAAGGGCTGCCTCACTCTGTGGTGTCAGGCATTGGACTGTGTCCTGATTCCTCAGAGTATGAGGACCTGATATCTTTGGGTCCCCAAGAGTTGGCTCTTGGATGTGGGGCTTGCTGCCGCCGTTGGCGGCTGCAGTATCTGGGTCCACGGAAGCCACTGCCTCAGCAGGGATAGCCTCTCCCGCTGCAGGCCCTGGGCTAGCTGAGGCCCAGAGGAACAGGAGGAAAGGGAGGTAGCGCTGGACAGCGCAGCTGGCCAAGAGGCGGGCGGGGCCGGAAATACCTCATGCCCCTGCACCAGCCCCTCCGTCTCCAGGCCCCAGGCCCCTGTGTGGACCCATCTTCCTCCTCTGCCACCCCGATCTTCACTCGGATACCTCTTGATTTCTGTGGATTAGGGAAGCAGCCACTTCTCCCTTCCTGAGACCCGAGGACGCCCCCGGGGGGGGTGGCCTTCTCAGGCCTCCTGGGTAGCACAGCAGCAGGACCTCGTCATAGGACTGATGCTGAGCGGGGAGGGGGCTGCCAGGCTGGCCGCCGATGCTCCGTTCGCATAAGCCAGTGTGGTTCTGGGGACCTGAGGAGCCCCGTGGCAGCCACGGGGGGCACCTCTGTCTGCCGTGGCTCCTCGGCACCTATGTATGGTGGCCCGTGTGACCAAGGCCAACAACAAGGGTGACTTCTGGCAGGCAGGGGCGGCAGGAGGGCAGAGCTCTGGCCACTTCTGCCCACTTCATTAGGGTTTGTGAACTTTGTCCTTCGACCTCTTTTCGTGCCCTCGTTGTGAGATTGCCTCTGACAGATAATGCCCGGGGCCCTTCACTCCACTCCCGTGACTGGGAAAAGGCCTGTGGCAGCTCTGCTGGACCCTAGGAGGCTCAGAGGCAGTGGTGTGGGAGCCCTGTCTGCAAGGACGCAGAACAAGCAGTGAGGGCAGCTGCAGGAGAGGAAGGGGCTCCCACAGCCCCCACTGACACCCCTGTAGGCCCCTCTCGAGCTGGGGTCCCAGCCAGGTGCCCCCGCATGCCCTCCTGCAGTTGCTGGATGGACAGGGCCTCCAAGCCACCAGGAAGAGGACAAACTGCGTGGACTCAGGCGAGCTGGAGCCATCTTCTCCATAGCATTACGGACTTAGCATAAGAGTAAATGACTGTGAACGTTGTAGTAAACGGCAGCTTCAGATAAGTAAGCAGTGACAGTGTTAAGGACAAGTTGGTGTCTGTGGTAGGTTTTAGGCTGCTCCTAACCCACCATTTATTGCCTTCTGAGAGGTGGGTGAGGGCAAGCGTGTGCCTGTGTGTGTGTGTGAGCACGTGTGCGTGTAAGCCCACCTGAGTGGGGCTGGTGCGGGAAAACTGAGGCGTGGAACTCTGGCTCATACCTAGGAATTGAGAGCTTTTCTGTCTTTTGGGAGAGTACTTTTCTCCACGAGCCCTCTGGCCACTGTGGGAGGGAAGGACAAGGCTTCCCTTGGAAATGGGAAGGGTCTTAGCCTCATCCCTCAGGTCCCCCCCACAGCACTTCCCACCACTGCTGCTGTCCCTGCCGGCAGCCTCTGTCCCTCCAGAATGGCTAACCAGAGCACACCATCCCCACCACCTCCCCTTTCTCTCTGGAAAGTTGAAGAGTCTTTCCAGAGGCCTTGGAAATGGCACAAAGGTGATAAGGAGCAGGTGCTTTGCTGCAGGCTCCCTTGCAAATGTATAATTAAGGCCTTTCTTCCCACCCCAAGTCCAAGAACAAATGCCAGCCACGTCCTCTGCCACTTGGAGAGATGAGAACCCAGTGGGGTCGTGTAAAGGAATTGGAGGTCGGTGGGAGGACAAGAGGGACTCCCGTGTTCTAAGCACCTGCTCCCGGCCAGGCTCTAGGCCAGGCTCTCTAAGCACATTTCTCCTTTCATTCCCCCTAAAAACAGAGTGACCTGGAAGTAGATGTTCTTTGCTCCTTGTTAGAGTTGAAGAGGCTTGACCGGCTGCTAAGCGGCAGAGGCGGGGGTCGGCCCCCAGCCCCCGGGCCACCCATCCCATCGCAAGCCTGTGCTGGGGATGCTCTTTCTGTTTCCGTCCTGTCACGGACTTCCCAGCCGCCACTGGGCCCTGCCGGTCACCAGGCCACTGTGCAGTGGGTGCTGAGCATAGTCAGGAGTGGCCTACCTGCGCTCCTCCACCAAGATGAGGGCCCTCCAGAGCCTACAGGTGTCTGTGGGGAATCCCAGCCTGCAGCTTCTCGGAGAACTGGGTGGGCCTGAGGATGAAGGCAAAGGAGGGCCTTGAGGAAGCAGCCCCCGGGCCTGGCAGCCACGCAGCGGCTGAGCTCATGAACTCGGTTCGCGGCCTGCCTTGTCCCCAGAAGCCATGCCAGGCACTCACCCCTGAGCCCACAGCCCCTGCTTGGGCTGCCTGGCACCCTCAGGGCGGCCCGCTCTCCTCCTGCCACTCTGAGCACATGTCCGGGGGTTGTCACCAGGGACGGCTTTGTTTTCCCAGCCAAGGCTGTGGAGCTGCTGTGTGACTGTGTCAGGCCTGGACAAGGCCCTTAGGGATGACGTCCCCGCTGCATATTTATTCAAGGTGACTCTTGTACTTGGCAAGGGAAGTCCACTGTGTGGTTGTCTGTATTCTTAATATAATTTGTTAAATAAACGTTTGTTTTAACCTCTTTCCTCAGTTTGCTGTCGTGGTGTGTGAAGCCAGCAGAGGTCAGTGTCCTTCAGGGCAATCCCCCAGCTTTGTCTCCCCCAGCAGGGCTCTTGTCACCACCTGGCCTGTCAGCCTTCTAGAAAGGACTGGTGGGCTTCTTTGTCCCTCGTTTAGTTGAGACGACCTGGTTACAGTCAGTGGGATTCTGGGGGATGCAGAAAGTCCCTCTGTTCTCTGGTGGGAGCCTTCGGGGTGCTCCTGGAAGGAGAAAGCCTCAGTTGCCGTGAAGGCAGGAGCGGCTCCTGCAAGGTGGCCCCGACCAGGAGGGCCGGAGTGCTTGGTGCCTTTCACCTCCTACTCGCCCAGGGCCCTTGTCTGGGGGCGCACAGCACATCGGAGTCTGGGTGGTTTCAATCCTGTCCCGCCTGCTCACCTGCGTGTGAGAGGCCACTCCAGACACCAGCTAAGGAGGCGGGGGTGCCCAGGGACAGGCGCCACACTCCTTGTGAGGAGCCAACAGCTCAGGTTCCACCATCAAAGCTCTTTGCCTCCTCTTAGCATGCTCTGTGCGTCTGGGCCAGACACCGGTCTGCCTGCAGCCCGTTCACACCAGAGTCGGGCAGGAAGGAGCTGGAGCACGGCCACCTTAGCTCAGCGCTCATCTCAGGGGCACCAGCCCAGCCTCCTCCACATCCCAGACCCCCGCTCCGGGATGTCTCAGGTCTCTGTGCCACAGTAGGAGAGGAAAAGCAGCCCAGAAGCTCAAATAGGAAACCCGCGGACCCGCGGTGCAGACAGAACAGCCGATGCTGGGTTCCAGCTCAGGCCTCGCCACTTCCTGACCATGTGGCCTTCGACGGGTCACCTGCACCCTGTATCTGTCCAAAGTTTCCCCCCCTCAATGGCTTGCCCTGGGAAGATGGAATGAGGATGCAGGCAGGGCATTTAGCACGCAGCAGAGACATTTAGCACACACGTGCCAGGTCTTTTCTGGGGGCCCTTGATTCTGTGTTATTGTGCACAGAATGTACAGAGTCCCTCCTCTATGCTGCGTCTGGAGACACCAAGGAAGTACAAGTGGTGGTCTTTGGTATCGAGGACAAGGCTTCAGGCACTGCTTGGAAAGGCTGACAGAGCAATGCCCAGGGCCCCAGGGCTGCAAGGAGCTGAAATCTACTACACTGGCCTAAGCCAAGGCGGTAGCGACCAGCCCAGGAGGAGGCCCATGGTGCCCAAGGCAGGTGCGGCCCAGCCTCGGAGGGCCAGCCCAGCAGCCCCTGTTCCTCCTGTGTGCTTCCCACGGGCCTCATGCACCTGAGCCTATGTCTCTCCCTGCGCCTCCAGCTGCTGGTTCCCAGCCTGACCACCATCTCAACCCTAATGCTCCGGGGCTTGCTTTTCCCATCTGTGTCCCCGCTGGCAGTTCCCTGCAGCCTTTCTCTGTGCTTAGCTCTGTCGCTGGTCAGTCACTCCAAGCTCCAGCCACATAGTTCCAGCAGCCACCTGGAGGCATCTATTGTGGAGGTCCCATACTCACCTTGAGCTCAGCACATGCTGAGCTGAATGAACCATCCTATCTCAAGTCCTAAACGGCCCCTCCCGCTCCAACCCTCCTATCTTTGGGATAGCTCCACCATCTCCCCATAGAGTTACCCATGGCCCTACCTGGAGCCCTTTGGGATCACTCCATTTGCAGCTGGACAGTTCTGTCATCTGACTGTTTTCAAACCAAGCCACTCTATTCTCTTGTTGCTGCTGTGGTGTTGGTTCTGGCCTCAAGTCCTCTCATTTGGATCGCAGCATCAGCCCCCTAGCCACACCTGCCTCCCACATTGCCCTGTCATTTATCCCCCACACAGCCCAGATCCACCCAGCAGGACTCCTCCACTTAACCTGCCCTCATTACCCTAGGAATGAAGGCTGAGTCCCCACAAGTCCACGCCCCTCCCTCCTGGGCCTGGCTCACTTCCCACTGATGCCCCTGCTGAATTATTTGCAGTTCCCCATACCCTTACCTCTCATATGCTTCCCTGCCTTTGCACATACTATTCCCTCTGCCTGGAATGCTTTTCCCCCATTTTTCTACCTGGAAAACTCCTATTCATCCTTCAAGACCCTGTTCCTGCACCTCCTCGGTAATGTCCATCCTGATGTCTCGGAGGCAAAGGTATTCTCCCATTCAAGCTGCCTGTGCCTTGCACACGGGACCACATGTCGCTGCATTGCAGCCACCTGTACCCCTCATTAGATTATGTGCTCCTGGAAGAAGGGGTCCATGTCTCTGTCTCATTTCTCTTTTTTTCTTTTCTTTTCTTTTTTTTTTTTTTTTTTTTTTACATGGAGTCTCATTCTGTCACCCAGGCTGGAGTGCAGTGGTGCAATCTTGGCTCACTGCAACCTCTGCCTCCCAGGTTCAAGTGATACTCCTGCCTCAGCCTCCCGAGTAGCTGGGACTATAGGCGCCTGCCACCACACCCGGCTAACTTTTGTATTTTTAGTAGAGATGGGGTTTCACCATTTTGACCAGGCTGGCCTCGAACTCCTGACCTGGTGATCCACCTGCCTTGGGCTCCCAAAGTGCTGGGATTATAGGCGTGAGCCACCACGTCCAGCCCCATGTCTCATTTATTATGCCCTCCCCCACCACTGTGTACCCAGAGCACCCAGCACAGGCCTAGAAAAATGGTGGACATCAGCAAATGCTCTCTGGATGAATTCCTTAGAGTGGATGAAGTAGACAGATGAACTAGACTCAATTGCTGAGGAACCCCTGAAGGACAGACACCAGCGATACAGGGCCCGTGATGACCAGCGGCAGGCCTCCCTGGACACGCCCTGATGCTGGCCCCAGAGAGATCAGATGAGGACGTGAAAGCTGAGCCTTGTCTGGTTCATCTCTGAAGCTGCAGGACCCAACACAGGGCCTGGCTGCAAGCTGGCATCAGTCCATGGTGGTGATGGTGGGACAGGAAGGTAAACTGCCACGGGCTGCTATGTCTCTTTCTAGAACCCAGCTCTGGGGGATGCCAGAGAAAGGGAGGAGGTGGATGGGTCACAAGACCCAACACTAAAAAGGCCAGGGGCTCAGGTCTCAGGGACTGGAGAACTTCAGAGATAAGTTGATTCCAAACTAGATATGGATAATGCACATAAAAAAAAATAGAAGCATGGCTTGCTTCATGAACATGGGCATCAGAAGCCTCAATAAAGGCTTTTTTTTTTTTTTTTTTTGAGACAGAGTTTATCTCTAGTCGCCTAGCCTGGAGTGCATTGGCACGATCTGGCTCACTGCAAGCAACCTCCGCCTCCTGGGTTCGAGCAATTCTCCTGCCTCAGCCTCCTGAGTAGCTGGGATTTCGGGTGCCTGCCACCTCATCCAGATAATTTTCTATTTTTAGTAGAGATTTACCATGTTGGCCAGGCTGTTCTCGAACTCTTGACCTCAGGTGATCCACCCGCCTTGGTCTCCCAAAGTGCTGGGATTACAAGTGTGAGCCACTGTGCCTGGCTGGGAAGCCTCAATAAAGTCTTGAGCAGAGTGAAAGATGGTCGGGTGCCTAGATGACAGATGACAGACGTCAGTTTTCTGGCTGTGCCCATTCATCCCTCCCACGTTGCCCTAGGTGGGTCATTTTCATCTATTTGCAGGTTGGGAAGGGGTGTCAGCAGAGGGAGCACAGGCGGGCAGCTGCCTGGCCCTGAGCCCCCTCCTCCCCTCGCCGCACACCTTGGGTCATGTTGCTGCAGAGACGCAGGTCTTGGGAATGGTGGTGTGGGAGCAGAAGTCTGGGAAGGCCCTGAGGGCTGGACTCCTGATGGGGAGTGCACATGGGCAGAGGTTGGCACAGGTTGGAACACCCAAGACACATCCATCCCCAGCCTCCTCATCCTTCTCTGGAGCGGACACAGGGTTCTCAACTTCAGCTGCACATTAGAACCTTCTGAGAGTGGGTTAGAATTCCTGTGCCCAGACCCACACCCAGACCAATCAAACAAGAATCTCTCTCTACAGGAGGTACCAAGGATTCAGTAGTGTTCAAGCTTCCGAGGTGATTTCAATGTGCAGCTGAGAGTAAGAACTCAATTCTGGCCGGGCTCGGTGGCTCACGCCTGTAATCCCAGCACTTTGGGAAGCTGAGGCAGGTGGATCACCAGGTCAGGAGTTCGAGACCAGCCTGGCCAAGATGGTGAAACTCCATCTCTACTAAAAATACAAAAATTAGCCAGGCACAGTGGCAGGCGCCTGTAATTCCAGCTATTCGGAAGCCTGAGGCAGGAGAACGCTTGAACCCAGGAGGCAGAGTTTACAGTGAACCAAGATTGTGCCGCTGTACTCTTGCCTGGGCAACACAGCCAGACTCCATCTCAAAAAAAGAAAACAAAACTCAATTCTGAACTTTCACCACTTCCCCAGTTACATGTTACCAGTCAGTGGAGCTGAGTCCCAGGGAATTATGAATTCCCAGGGGCAGGTGGGAGAACAGACACCAGAAGCTGAGCAACCCACACCAGCAGAAGCAGAAGTCATAGATCAGCCAGAGCATGAGGTAAATATAAACAAAAGGCCTCCTCTAAGAGATGTGGGAGGACCCTGGCAACATTGGGCAGGGAGAAGTTGTTTGGAATAAGAGCCTGTCAGTTTTGAAATACTGACAGAGCTAGAGAGACAAAAACAGATAAGCTAGTAACTGCACTTGAAGATTTTAACCCACCTCTCTCAGAAACTATAGTCAAACTGCCAAAATATGAGCAAAGATATAAAGTGTTTGAATAACCTGATTAATAAGCAGAGAACTTTCAACCCAGCGTAGATCCCATATCCTTTCAGAATCAACTATGTATTAAGCCACTAAAGAAACCTCAATAAATTCCAAAGAGCCAACATCGTATCTAAAACCATCTATGATTATACAATGAAAAAATAAGAAATATAAAGCAAAATGATAGCTTTTTAAAATGACACATGATTGGAAAATGCACTACAATTAAATAAGAGGAAGACATAAGGGAAATTATTAACATCTTAGAGGAAAATAATAATTAAATCACTACATATCAAAATTTGCGGGAGGCCAAGCATGGTGGTTCACACCTGTAATCCCAGTACTCTGGGAGGCCAAGGCAGGAGGATCACTTGAGGCCAGGAGTTTGAGACCAGCCTGAGCAACATAGTAAGACCCTGTCTCTACAAAAAAAAATTTTTTTTTGAATAGCCAGGCATGGTGGTGTGCTCCTACAGTCCCAGCTACTTGGAAGGCTGAGGCAGGAGGACTGCTTAAGCCCAGGAGTTTTAGGTTACAGTGAGCTATGATTGCACCACTGCACTCCACTCTCCTGGATGACAGAAACCCCATCTCTAAAAAATTAAAATTAAAATTAAAAAATTGTGGGACACGATTGAAGCAGTAGAGACAATGAAATGTACAGTTTAAATGTACCCAAAAGCAAGAAAGATTGAACATAAACAAGCCATGCTTTTTACTGAAGAAGATAGGAAAAGAGCAAAAAGTAAACGCAAAGAAAGCGGAAAGAATGACAATACAAAGAAACGATGAAGTCAAGCAAACGGAAATTATGAACAAAGTCAAAATTTGGCTCTTTGAAAAGACTGAAAGAGACAAACCAGATAAGGAGAAAGAAGAGGGAAATAAGAATGAAAACAAAAGATAACTGCAGATATAACAGTTAACTAACAAGAATATTATTAGTAACCATGTATTAATTACCAAATATCTGGAAAAATATAAAATGTCAAAATTGGTATAAGAAAACTAAACACCCAGACATGGTGGCTCATGCCTGTAATCCCAGCACTTTGGGAGGCTGAGGCAGGTGGATCACTTGAGGTCGGGAGTTTGAGACCAGCTTGACCAACATGGAGAAACCCCATCTCTACTGAAAATACAAAATTAGCTAGGCGTGGTGGCACATGCCTGTAATCCCAGCTACTCGGGAGGCTGAGGCAGGAGAATTGCTTGAACCCAGGAGGCAGAGGTTGTGGTGAGGTGAGATTGCACCATTGCACTCCAGCCTGGGCCACAAGAGCAAAACTCTGTCCAAAAAAGAAAGAAAGAAAGAAGAGAAAAGAAGAGAAGAGAAGAGAAGAGAAGAGGAAAGAAGGAAGGAAGGAAGGAAGGAAGGAAGGAAGGAAGGAAGGAAGGAAGGAAGGAAGGAAGGGAAGGAAAAAGAAAGGAAGGAAGAAAGAAAAAAGAGAAAGAAGAAAGAAAAAGAAAGAAAGAAAGAAAGAAAGAAAGAAAGAAAGAAAGAAAGAAAGAAAGAGAAAGAGAAAGAAAGAAAGAGAAAAACCTAAACAACTATTAAACAATGTAAATAAAATTGGGTGCAGCACACCAACATGGCACATGTATACATATGTAACAAACCTGCACGTTGTGCACATGTACCCTAGAACTTAAAGTATAATAATAAAAAAAAAGGACAGAGATTGAAGTAAAAAAAAAATGTAAATAAAATTTAAAACCCTTTCCTCAAAATATCCCTGGGACCAAATCATCATATGGGTGAGTTTACTCAGACTCCCAAGAAATGACATCCCTTTTCTGACACAACTCATCCTAGAAAATAGGAAAAGGAGTAAGAGGCAGCCCAGCACACTTTAAAAGATGAGTGGATTCCAAACCAGATAATGACAATACACAAACACACACAAAAATTAGAGATTGGCATTGCTTTATGAACATGGATATAAAAATCCTCAACAAAATATTATCTAACTGAATTCAGCAGTATATTCAATATTCATTCATTAAGACTGAGTAGGGATTATCCCAGGAATGCAATAATGGCTCACAGTGGAAAGTTCATTAGTGTAATTCATCTCATTAATGGACTAAAGGAGAAAAATGCCACAATCAATTGATGCAGAAAATGCATCCGGTAACTATCTTACCAGGAATTCTCTTCAAGATAGAGACAAGTCAAGTATGCCCACTACCATCATTTCCTCAATGTACATTGGTGGTCCAAGCCAATGCCATAAGACATGAAAAATAAATTAAGTATAAGCGTTGAAAAGAAGAGACAGAGTTGTCATTCTCAGCAAGCTATGCAATTATTTACATAGGAAACCTAACAGAATCAACAAACTATGAGAACAAATGGAAGAGTTAGGCAAAGTTGCCAGATATAAAAGCAACTCCCTTGGTTGGATGCAGTGGTTCACACCTATATTCCTAGCACTTTGGGAGGCCAAAGCGGGTGGATCACTTGAGGTCAGGAGTTCGAGACCAGCCTGGCCAACATGGTGAAACCCTGTCTCTACTAAAAATTACAAAAAATTAGCCGGGTGTGGTGACAGGCACCTGTAATCCCAGCTACTCAGGAGGCTGAGGTGGGAGAATTGCTTGAACCAGGAGGTGGAGGTTACAGTGAGCCAAGATGGCGCCATTGCACTCCAGCCTGGGCAAAAAGAGTGAGACTCTGTCTCAAAAAAATAAATAAAATAAAAGCAACTCCCAGAAATAAGTAGCATTTCTCTATGTGTCCAACAGCAACTAGGAAATAAAACAGAAGATAAGAGAACCTTTCATATATACATAAAGTATTTAGGAATTAGCCTAACAAAAACGGCCAAGGCCTGTATGAAGAAGATTTTTGAACTCTTGTAAGAGACAAAGTATATCTAAAGAAACAGCAAGATACCCTATGTTTATGGATGGAGCAGCTTAACATTCCAAGACCCCTTTCCACTAGAACATTCTAAGTGCCTTAAGTCAGGAACCTTTGTTCTTCATGTATACCTCTATGAATAGGGGAGTGTTTGGCACAAAATCGGCCCTTGTTAAATATTTATTCATTGAATTAATGTGAAGATGCCAGTTTTTCTCAAATTGCTATATTCAGCTCAGATCACAATTTAAACGAATCATAATAAAAATCACAAATTCTTTTCTCAAAATAATTCAAGCAAGAGTTGCAGGGAGACTTGACAAAGTTATTCTAAAATGCATGTGGAAGAATAAAAGTCCACACTAGTTAAATAATTTTGAAAAAAAAATATATAGTAGAATGGGGATTCACTCTTCCGGATACAGACACTGCAAAGCTGATGAAAACAGTGTGGTGCCATTCTAATGTAATGTGTTCACCACTGGGGAAACTGGATGTGGAATTTATGGACGCGAGGTTTTTCTGTAAATCTAAAATGGTTCTAAAAAAAGGCCAGGCGTGATGGCTCACGCCTGTAATCCTAGCACTTTGGGAGGCCAAAGCGGGCAGATCACCTTAGGTCGGGAGTTCGAGACCAACCTGACCAACATGGAGAAACCCCATCTCTACTGAAAATACAAAATTAGCCAGGAGTGGTGGTGCATGCCTGTAATCCCAGCTACTCGGGAGGCTGAGGCAGGAGAATCACTTGAACCCGGGAGGTGGAGGTTGTGCTGAGCCAAGATCGCACCATTGCACTCCAGCCTGGGCAATAAGAGCGAAACTCTGTCTCCAAAAAAAAAAAAAAAATTCAGCAGTGTGGCACTGATCCTGAAATATGATGATACATGGGTTGGGGAAGGTGGCTCATGTACCGATGTGTGCACACACTGCTGTGGGAATATACCTACGAGTGGAATTAGCTGGATCACAAAAGAGGCATATTTGCAGAATTCGTAAATATTTCCAAATAGTCTTCTAAGGTGGTTGTAGCTATTTACACTCACCCCAGCAGTGACAGTTCCAGTTGTTCCACATCCTTAACAAAATTTGATATAGTCCAACTTTATGATTAGCAGTGTTAGCAGATGTAAAGCTGTATTTCATTGCAGTTGAAATTTGCATTCCCTTGTTGACTAATGAAGTCGGGCATATGTTCCTATGTTTATTGGTCACCTGTAAACCTTCCTTTGTGAAGATCTGGTAAGTCTTTCACTCATTTTTCTATTGAGTGTCTGTCTTTTCCTTGCCTTACTCCTTATATTCTTTATGTATCCTGAAAGTGAGCCCTTTATCATATAAACGTGCAAATATCTAGGCTGTGGCTTGCCTTTTCAACCTCTTAACGGTAGGTTGGTGTGGTTTGGTTTGGTTTTTTTGAGACAGAGTCAGAGTCTCACTCTGTCACCCAGGCTAGAGTGCAGTGGCACCATCTCAGCTCACTGCAACCTCTGCCTCCTGGGTTCAAGCGATTCTCCTGCCTCAGCCTCCTGAGTAGCTGAGATTACAGATGTGTGCCACCACACATGGCTAATTTTTGTATTTTTAGTGGAGACGGGGTTTCACTATGTTGACCAGGCTGGTCTCGAACTCTTGACCTCCAGTAATCCACACTCCTTGGCCTCCCCAAGTGCTGGGACTACAGGTGTGAGCCGCCATGTCCAGCCCTTAATGGTATCTTTCAATGAACTGAAGTTATTAATAAACATTGACCAAAGGCTGGGCACGATGGCTCATGCCTGTAATCCCAGCACTTTGGGAGGCCAAGGCAGACAGATCACCTGAAGTCGGGAGTTCGAGACCAGCCTGACCAACACGGAGAAACCCCATCTCTACTAAAAATACAAAATCAGCCGGGCGTGGCAGCACATGCCTGTAATCTCAGCTACTCAGGAGGCTGAGGCAGAAGACTCGCTTGAATCCGGGATTTGGAGGTTGAGGTGAGCCTAGATTGCACTCCAGCCTGGGCAACAAGAACGAAACTCCATCTCAAAAACAAAACATAGCCCAATTTTCAATCTTTTCCTTTATGATCGTGCTTTCTGTGTCTTGTTTAAGAACATTTGCCTATTCTCCCAAACCCTTTTTTAAAAAATGTTTGGCTTTTTTTCCTGCCAGTACGTTCCCTGGAAGATGAGTGACGAAGGGTTTCTGGAGGAGGCAAGGTACGCCCTGAGCTCTAGAGGCGGCGGAACTGGGATACATTGCCCAGGGAAGGTCAGCAAATGTCAAGGGGGGAGGTATTTCATTGTTCACTGGGCATGGGCAAACGTTTATGGAGGACAGCCGGGGTAGCCTTATGTGTGTCATCACCACAGTCCTGCAGTTAGGGATGCCCCATTTAGCAGATAAAGAAACTGAGGTTCCAGAGAGTGCTCGGAAGCACACAGTCAGACAGGGGCCCTCAGGGCCTCCAGCCCAGGCATGTCCAACTTCAGTGCCGCTCCCGAGCACGGCCGGGATTATGCGCACCTAGAAGGAAGTGTCCTGTCCTGTGGGGTTAAGGTGAGGACGGCTCATGAGGTCAGACAGGTCCAGTTAGGGCCCAGCTTAGTCACTTCCCTTGATGTGCCCCTGGGGCTCTGGGATAACAGCAGCCAACAGCCAGCAGCCAGCAGCCATCAGGGCTTTCTGGAGGAGGAATTAAGCAAACCCGTTACATGCTTGGCCTGGAGCAAGGCACATGGCCTTGTGGGAGTGCAGCAGAGGGCGTTTGGCCATGGGGAAGCCCCACCAGGCCCCTCCACGGGCAGGAAGGGGGACTGAGGGTCTGAGGTCGTGTGAGCTGCCTTCCCCCACGTGTTCCCTGGCGTTGTGCAGATTCAGGAGCACGCTTGGAATCTGCTTCCAGGCTGAGCACCCGCGCCAGTTCGCTCGAGAGAGCTTCCTGCTGGGGAAGAGGAATGATGTGGGGCCAGGCCTCCAGCACCCCACCTCACTGACTGGGGGGCGCTCCCTAGGATGGGTCCTGGCAGGGGCCGAGACCACCTCTCGCAGGCCCAGGAAGAGGCACTTCGCAGCGAGGCAAAGCCCCTTGGAGTCCCATTGCCCAGCGCGAGGGCCCCAGGAGGTCTCTGGCCTGCTTTCTACCCTGGAACATGAGGGTCCTGACACCTCCCTTTCTAGGTTGCCGGGCAGGGTGGACCTCCAGGGCCGCCCCGCACAAAGCCCCTCCCACCGTGACCCCGCCCCGTGACCCCGCCCCGGGCCCCCGCCCCGGGGCCCCGCCCCCAGACACGGGTTCTCACGCGGTCCGGCTGCGAAGGGGCGCTCGGTTCCCCGGCCCTCGCTGGGCCCTGCGGGAACGCCCTGGCCGCGCGCTGGGGATGCTCGGATCCCGGCAAACACCAGACGGAGGTCCGCGGACTGGCGGCAAATCAATCCCTCGGCACCGCGCCGCGGACGTGTGTTTGGAAGGAGGCTCGCCCCCCGCGCGAGTCCCCGCAGCGCGCCACCGGGCTCCAACTCCCTGCGGCGTCCGGACCGCGTGGTCCCGGGGCGTCTCCCACGGACTGCGAGGCCGGGCCCAGCCGCACTCGCCTTGCTTGGGAATGCGGGTCGGCTGGGGAGGCCCGAGCAAGCCCCCCAGCTCCACCTGCCCTTAAAGGGTGGGCTTGGGCAGTGACATCAGGAGCCTCAACATTCGCATCCGGAAAATGGGGAGGTCAACAGTCCCTCCTTTAAAAGGTTGCTGAGAAAGTTAAAGATGTATCACTATTGCCCAGCTTCCAGGCCTTAGGCAAGCCACCTGCGCCTCTCCCTGAGCCTCAATTTCCCTCGCTATAAAATGGGGATAAGAAAAGTCCTCCCGTCAGAGAGCCATTGTATAATAAGATGAGCTTGGCCCACGCTGCTGGGCACCCTCTGAGCTCTCAGTAAATGGAGCTATTGGGGTTATGCCCCCTCAGCAGAGGTCCCACCTGCAGTCCCAAGCCTGTTCCCCAAATCCCACGGGTTGTCATTTAGGGACCCAGGCCCCCCAGTTTGGGAGCTGGTGGCTTAGAGTGGGTGCTCCCTCTGGTCCCTGGCTGGAGTGGGGGACTCGCTGTGCAGCCACGGGTGTCTGGGCAGGAGGCTTGGCGGCAGTGGCCCTCCCCTGGCTGCCCTTCAGGGCCCGCTCTGGTTGAGTCACACGGCAAAAACACGATGCTTTTTGACACCATCCAGAAAATGAAAATGTCCCAGGCGCCTAATCCTTCCCTTCCTTTTGGCAACTTAAACTGCCCTGAAACACAGCCAAAGTATTGAATGCAGTGTGAGCGTCCACACCAGTGCAGGCCTCCCGCAAAGCCAGCCTTGGGGACTCGTGGAGCAAAGCCACGTTCCTCTGTCAGACTCTGCCTTGCTAGGTATGGAGTGACCCTGGCCCCCACCAGCCAGCAACTCAGCCGCCTTCAAACCCGCCGACCTGAGGGGCACGCCAGGGACTCTGACTTCCTTCCCAGCCAGGGCTATGCCGCCCCCATTCCCCCCCCCAGAAAAATATTTGAAATGGTCTTTGACTGAAATGAGATTAATCCTCAGTTCCCTGACAGTGTCTTTGGGCATGTGTTTTTATAACCTCCCTTTCAAATGAGAACCATTTGTCGCCGGGAAGCTGTGGAGGCCCTGCCCCAACTGCTGGGCCAGACATCACCGGCACCTGATTGAATGTCACGGACAGTGCGAGGGGTCAGGGCTGAGGTGAGGGCCGTGTACTCAGGGCCAACTGTCCTCTGCTGGTCTCTGCCTGGGTCCCCATCTCCAGCCAGTGGCGTAAACTAGAGGATATGAATTCCAACCTGGATTCCCCCTACCACCACAATATGCCCTTGAGCCAGTAGCTTTGCCTCCCTGAGCCTCACTTTCCTCATCTGTAAAGTGGGGGAGATGATGGCCCCTGTCACCCAGGTGATGGACACAGCCTAGTGCCTGAAGACAACCCACGCTTGATGTTTGATGAGGCTTTTGAACACAACCTCAGCTCCCTCAGAAGTCCTGGTGGGAGGGCAGAGTACCGCCAGGCTGGGACCTTCCAAGGGCTGCAAACATTCATCCTAAATATGGTTGGAGTCTCCTACTCTTCCAGACTTGCTCCTAAATGAGAGGCCATCTCTGCAAAGAACCCGAGTTGCTGATGCTTGCCTAGGGAGAGAGCTATGCGTAGAGGTGCCACCATGCAGGCTCTTTCATTAACTCTGAGCCCTGGCGTGGTGGCCTCCTCTCCTGGCACAATCCCCCGCCACCCCCACCACTCCAGGTCCTGTTTGAAGTTTGCAACACTCCCCTCCCCCCCTTCCTGCCGTCCCTGCTTGCTGAAGCGGCTACAGCCCCTTAGGGCTCAGCTGGGAGGGATTTATTAGAGAATTTCAATCATGGGGTCTTGGCTCAAACTTGTTGCTTCCTCGAAAATCTCCCCAGAAGTTGGCTACATGTGAAACTGAGGCATGAAGGAAGGACTCGGATGATCTCAGGGTTCGGAACTCCACCTGGGCCTGTCAGAGAATTCATAGCTCCTCACTGGGAGGAAGAGAGCACAGAACAGCAAGAAAGATGCAGGTTCCTGGGACGATGTGGAGGTACCGGGCTTGGTTCACTTTTAAGTAGCTGCTTAGAAATAGTGTTTGAGCTTTGACCACCACTCCCGCCCCAACCATGACCCTCGAGTACAGGTGTCTGATCTCTGCGGTGTACACCCCCATTGGTCTTGGGGTGGGAAAGTGTGGGATGGAATCCAGGTTGAGAGTCCTGAACGGTGGTAGAATCAGGGACCAAAGCCACGATGATGTGCCATTTTTCTTAATCCGTGTGGCTTCCCTCCCCAAAGGCGTTCCCTGGGCAGCTTTCAGGCTAAGGAGCCCACACCCTTCCACAGGAGCCCAGCCAAGAAGAGCCCGGGACAGAGGCTCCATGCATGGTTCATTTTCCTCCCACTCTGGGCAGGGCTGACTCATTCCATTTCTCAGAACAATCTTCGCAATGATGGATACGCTGAGGCCCCAACTGCCGTGGCTCTGGGGAGAAAAACCATCTTTCGCAGTTTCACATGAGCCTACCACTTCTTTCTTAACAAGTGCTGAAAGCGGCACAAACAGAAACACCCCGGGCTCCCATGACCAAGGAGATGACCATATCAGGCTGCAGGGCTCAGGAATAGGAACTAGCCGGCCGTGCGGCCCCAGGGCGCGGTGTCCGATTCCCTCCCAGGATGTTCGGCCAACTGCGCTTTGAAGCGGTGGCTGAGGCTGCCGCGCTGGGGAGGAGTGGGACCGGGGGCCGGGCCTCCCCTGCACGATGTCCACAGATTCCCTGAGATAAAGGAACCGCAGCTTCGTCCAACTTGTGCTGAATCGCTCTTTTCAAAAGCCCTTTCAGATGGTTTCACTTCTCTGCCCGCTTTGTTGAAAGATGTAAAAATTTCAAACCACCACAAAGTAAACATTTCAAAACCCTCTCTTTTCCAAATCAGTCACATTTTCAAAAATCTCTTGAATTCCATCCCCCGCACCCCACTTCTTTTGCTGTCTTTGGAGTGTTTTTCATTAATTTAGAAGCAGTCCAGGTAAAGCTGGTGTTTTCGAGCCGTGTTTTACGGGCGGGAAGTAGCTTTGTTATTTAGTAGATGTATTAGATAAGTCGATGTCTTGTCAAAATCAAGCAGGTTTTCTTTATTAGGGTGAAATCGTAATGAACTCATCTGCTTCTAATATTTATAAAGAGAAGAGAGGCCATTAATTCTACTGCTTGTGAATAAAACCATCTGTGATTTCTTTCCATTTGATGGGTTTTGGTTTTAATATACATTTTTCACAAATAAGCACAGAGATTTTTTGGTGAAAATGTCACATTCAGGATCTCATAAAGAAAGAATGCAAAGAGGGAAAAACTAAATGTTTTGTTAGCTCAGTAATTTCTCACCTTGCAGAGTGGGGAACACTTGAGCCAACGTTAGCACATTAGGTGATAGAATCGCCGTTCCCCGCTAATGCAATCCATGACATGTGACAAGGCAAACCTCGTCCGTTTTGAAGTTTGTTTTCCTTTGGGAATTACACAGTTCATTTAACCTAATCTGTCCTGACACTTGAATTATAATATTATGAGCTTCTTCGGGGAAGTAAAACAGTAGTTACCTGCTTAAAAGCAAAGCAGAAGTTAATAAAGTGGGCAAAATGTCAAGGAAAAAAGGCTAATCGAATCATGGTGTCATTCTCTAGAGAAAATATAGTCAAGTTGTATTTTTTTTTTTCCAGTGGAAATCTTGGACGCCTAATGACATATTTCTGTCCAGGAAGAAATTTGAACTCTGAAGCCGAACTTGATTAAACCTCAAACCGAGAGACCTTGCCCAATGGGACCACTCCGGGACTTTGACTTCTGGGTGTCGGAGCTTAATTAAAATATTCATCCAGCTGCTCTCCACTCGCCAAGGGGGCCCAGAGGAATTAAACCAATAAGCTTAATTCTATTAGTTCACCTGCCTGTGTACATAGAGATGCGGAAGACCATTTACTGATTCAGAAAAAAATAATCAGACCCACCCTGTAAATTCAGCGTGTGCAGCCGTCATTGCAACAGCAACACGGTCCCCCCAGCAAATGTAACATTCGGGAATCTTGACTCCTGTCTCTGAACACACACAGCTATTTTTAAGACTCTTCCAAGAAAATCAAAATGCCAAATGGGTCAATATAAGGATTGATGTGTGCACATGTGTATGTTATGATTTATGTGTCGTTTATAATAACAGGTAACATGTACTTTGTGCCACGATGCCGAGCCTTTCTCATTCATGTCTCATGGAAACTATCACTTCCACTCCAAAAAGTCAACACTATCATTACCCCCACTTGACAGATGAGAAAACTGAGGCTCTGTGAGATGAAATGACTTGAAGCCCAGAATTCTCAGACCACAGAGTCGGCTGAGCATTTAACCTCTAGTAAAGAGGGCTCTACTGAAATTCGGATCTTTGTTTCACATTGGAATTGATGTCGTGTCTGCCATGCACACACCTAGTCTAACCTTTGGAAAGTACAGAAGCTGTAAAGTGAAAAGTCAGCCTCACGTCATCCCCACCTCAGCTGCCTGTTCCCTCCCCTGGCAGCCACCGTGGACAATTTGTCTCTCTTTCTCTAGTGGAGGCTTATACCAGCCAATGTGGGTATGTCTCTTTTCATAAAAATGGATATGGAGCGTAACAGGTCCGCTGGTCTGCAGCTTGCTTTTTTCCATTTAGTAACATATCTTGGGAGACTTCTCCATCTTGTTCCTCTGAAGACTACACGTCATTCCATTCAATAGAAGGAGCAGATTGGCCCCTATGAGATTATCTATATTCAACCATTTTTGACCAGCAAAAAAAAAAAAAAAAAAGGCAATTTCACATGATTCTGCCTATATACCATAATTGTTTACTGAATCTCCTATGATGGGCGTTTGGTTAGGTGGTTTCGCATCTTCTGCCCTTATCAACAGTGCCATGATGAGTATCATTTGCACACACCAGTGAGTATTATCTGTAGGATATTCCTAGAAGTGCCACTGCCTCTGTGACCCTGGGTAAGTCAAGTTCCTTACCTTAACCCCGAGTGTGAAGTGAAGCGGCTGCATTCGGTGATTTCTGAAGCCCCTGGCAGGCCCTATTGTTCTGCAAAACTGTACTTCCCACATTTGTAATTCTATATCATAGCTAGAGATTACTCACCACGACCTTGGGAATATAACCACAGCTCAAGCTCAGGGTCCCCCAGATCACTGTGGAAACAAATGTTTTCCACCAAACGCTAACTAACTCCCTGCTGGCCATATTTGTCAACCGGAGAATGAGACATTTCCCGGTGATCAATACAAATGGAATAGAAATCTATCCTGGGCGGCAGCGGCGGCAAGACTTGGTTTTTAATAAGGGAACCTCCAGAGGATATTGCATTCCTATGACAACAGCCGACAGACCTTGATTTTTAGTGTCAGAAGCTGTTTAATGCAAAGGTCTGTGGCCGGACCTGGCCAGGCGGTGGGTGGGGGGTTCGGGCTGGAACCAAGTTGGTCCTGAAAGGCTGTTGCAGAAACCTGCCTGCTGCCCCAGCCCACTGCCCATCCACAGCCCGCTGTGGGCCACCTGTTCACGAAGGCAGCCACATTTGCCAGCTGGGCTGCAGTGGAACTGGCCGGGCCAGACAGCTAGCCAGAGATGATCCATAGCCACAGATCTGGTTATTTACGGCTCGCCCGTGGTCCCCGGTGACCGGGCAGCTCTCGGATGACAGCAGTTCATCTTAAACAAGACCAGGTACTTGGGCAGAGGTGGCAGGGAGCACAAACGACCATAATGATAGTCTCTTTTCTGGCTGTAAATTTATCTGGTAATGGAGGGACTCAGAGACACCCCGTGTTACTTGCGGTTTGCAAAGTCTTAAGAAGGGTTAGTTACAAACTGCCCGAGACAAACTAGGATGTTCTGAAAACACAATTCTTGCCCAAACAGCCGCGACAACTCTGGGTTCCATCTCTTGACTCCTCTGCCTCTTTTAAAATTATCTGCTGATACAGACCAGGGCTGGGAAAGGCGGCAGAAACAGGAAAACAGCTGACATGGAAAGAAGATGGGATCGGCAGTGATTTATTTCCAGCGATGTGATATTTTAGGTTATTGTTGTTGTTATGTGTGTGCAATAAATCATATTTTAAAGTATCTGTTAATAGACTGTTTTATTCTCAAGAAATAATTCTTTTTTAAACCATTATTTCAAGTAGATGAGTTGTTTCTTGAAGTTGAATCCTCAGGTTTTATCAAGAGATGTGACAATGAGAACACGACAAGAAATGTTTCCACTGGGAAATTTCGCTCCTTAGAAAAGGTCTTGTCCTAGTAAAAAAAGGTAGAAGAAAAACAAGAAAGAGAGCCTTAGAGGTTATTGCTTAAAATACTTCGTCTGAATATATGTAAATGTATTTAGGCCTTTGGCTTTTTAACCACCAAATTCATGTTTAGGAATTTTAAGCACCACGGTGAGCTTTCTCTCTGAGTTTCCAAAGGCAGCTCTCGAAATTGCATCTACCAAAGCCTTTAAAATCAGGTACAGAGGTCCCCCGAGGAAGGTCTTGGGGGATGATTACAACGTTCCTCTGTGTAACACGGTAACACCCGACCTGGCTCGTGGGTGCTCTCGGACCCTCTGTTGAAAGCAACTGACTAGGCTGCGGCTTAAAACTAATCTTGTCCTCGGCTCCCTGGCAAGAGGTCAGCAGGCGAGTCGTCCAGAAGATGATCCCCAGCCAGATCTGAAGGGTTCTGAGAATATAACAAGTTGTAAAAGGGCAGGGGAAGGGGGAGAGAGAAAGAAAGAAAAAGAATAGAGGCAAAATTAATTTTCACAATTAATATATTCTTCTTTTTTCCATGTAGTTAATTTCCAGCCGCTCACGTTTATTGCACATCAATTATGCATACAGCTTTTGTGCAACTTAGAAAGTGAGGAATGTGATCCTTATTCTTTTATGGAAGCTCCGGCTGCCGTGCTGGAGGCCTCCGCGGCTTCAGGTCAGAGGGGCAGGAGCTGAGTCCGCCCTCTGCGAGCAGCCAGTGGCGGGGCCACCTCACCCCCAGCCAGTGCCGGGGATCTTGGATTCCCCTACCTCAACTTTCTTAAAAGCATTTCCTACAGCAGGGGTGGTGATCAGGGGCTGAGGGACACTGGACGATTGGCTGGATGTGTTTCTGGGCTGAATCTTGGGGGAAGGACCCTGAACTAACCCCTGACCAGCCTCCCCGTCAGCTTGCCCTGGCCAGTATCGGTGTTCAAGCCCACTGGCCCAGGCCTGGGTGTGAAAACAGTAATGTGATGAACAAGGCCTTGGCCGAGAGGCATTGGGGACACATGTCCTTCCTCCAAGGCCCTCTGTGTGCCACAGGACGCCAAAGAGGTGGGAGTATTAACTGGGCTGCAAGATGCTTCCCCCAGTCCCAGCCTCAGACCCCTGATGACCCCCTAAAGGCCTCAGGGAGGGCTGGGCAGGTGGTCCCTCTGCCAACATGCTGTATGACACTAGACCAGTGCCACAGCCTCTCTGTGCCTTCTCCAAATCTGCATGGAAGTTCCTCTGGACACCAGCAGGCCCATGTCTTTCTCCCTGGGAGGGCTCCTTGAACCTGAATCCCCCTGCATCCAGCTCAGAACCCACCAAAGAGGACCCTCCCATGCAAACAGATGTCAGGGTTCACCACTTGGCACATCCACAGTGTGGGGCGCAGACAGCCCCTTCACCAGCTGCCTGAACTTCAGCCAAGAGCACAGATCCAGGAGCCCGAGGCCCCTCGTCCCCTCCATGGAGACCCTCTGGGACTCAAGCACAGTTGTCCACACTGGACCAGGACCCTTGAGCTCTGCTCAGCGCTAGGCACCCTGTGTCCCCGGAAGCCTGCTCTTCCTCCTCAGCCCAGGAGCCAGGTCACTTCATCAGGATAGAGCTCCCACCTGAGCCAGCCTGGGTGCTTTCCTATGCAGATCCTAAGCAGACAGAGTCAGGACCCTAACCCAGTCTCTCTGCCCCCACTGCTGTGGGCACTTTGGCTAAGGTGGCTCCCTGTCTCTGGTGCAGTTCCTCATCTGAAAATGGGATTCAGAATTGGACACAGAGTTGGGTGGAGCATTGTCTCCGAAGCACCCAGCCCAGTCTGAGTGCCCAGGAGATGGCCTGAGGGGTGGGCACAAAGACCCATTTTACAGCTGAGGAAACAGATTTTCAGAGGCAAGGTGCCCTGCCCAGCCTGGAGGTGACAGGGCCAGATGTGTGAAGGCTCCTGGTGCTGTCCTGGATCCCGCCACCATCAGCCCACCAGGGTTTAGAACCCAACCCCTGCTCCATCCACTGATGGTGGAGACAAGAATTTAGAAGAGGAAACTCATGCAACCAGTTCCCCTCTCCCATGGGGCGGCTTTTGTGGCAGGCCTCCCAAGCCTTCCACACCAAATAGGTGGCCGCTCCCACTCCTTGTCCGAGCTCCCCATGTTCGCAACCACAAACCAGCCACCAGGCATCACCCCAGAAACAAAGACTGTAGCGAGCAGAGCCAAGTTTCCTCCCACCAGCCAGGCCCTGCAGCCGTAACAGATCCCACCGCAGCCAGCAGCCAGAGCTTCATAACCAGGGACATGATGACAGCCCTGGCTGCCACCCCAACCCCTGACCCAACCGTGGGAGGGGGACAGGGGCCTGGGCCACCCCCTTTCCTCTCTCTCTCTCTCTTTTTTAAATAAAAACTGCCCTCCCAATGGTCCTGCTGGGATAAACTGTAAAACGTCTCTCCCATTCTCTTCTGGAATCCTGCAGTGACTCTGGGACATACTCGAAAAATAAAATTGTCATCATAAAGGAATCAACCATGCAAAATCACAAACAACGTGTTGAACATTTATTACTCTGTGTTCTGACAAACTAAAATGTGAAAACATGCCAAAATTTGGCTTTCATAAAACAATTTCTCATCAAGTTCTTTCCTTTGACAGAATGCCTCTGTTTCCATTCCTAGCTGGTGAGATCTGCTTCAAACACGGTAGCATTTCCAGAAACGGGTCTTGGGTTTGAGACTTGTATGATCCCCAAAGCATCTCTCTGGCTCTGTTAGATTTCCTCTGATTGACAATATTCTCTCCTAGTGACAATATTCTGGCTTTCCTAGTAAACAGTAGTGAGCAATCGGGTCACACAGGGACAGGGGTGGGTGTCACCATCATTCAGAAACAGGAAACTTACCAAGGCAGTCAGTCACGGGCACCAGAACCCCGCTTTTTTTCTAACTGTGGCAAAATGCAGATCATGCAACATTCACTCACTTCACCATATTTAAAAGTACAGTTTGGTGGCATTAAGTACCTTCACGTTGTTGTACAAGCATCACCCCATTCATTTCTAGAACTCATTTCATCTTGCAAAACTGAAACTCTGTCCCCACTAAAAAGGAATGCCCCACTCCTCTGTCCCCTAGTCCTTGGCAATCCCCATTCCATTTTCTGCCTCTATAAACTTGACTTCTCTAGATACCTCACATAACTGGATTCATTCTGCATTGTCTTTTTGTAACTGACTTATTTCACTTAGTATAACCTCCTCCAGGTTCACCATGTTGTACCGTGTGTTGGAATTTTGCCCCTTTTTAAGGCTGACTAATATTCTGTTCCCCAAGCCCTATTTCTAACATTACACAGAGCACAGCCCCACATTCTGACATGAGAAGACCCCAGATCTGCATCTTCAGACATCAATACATGCACCAAAATGCACCCTCGTCCCCTCCAGTCTCTGGCACACCTATGAGGACCACCCTCCTGGACCTGTGAGGTCCTCAGTTATACCCACAGATAAATGCAGTCACCCATAGCCTCCATCTGCAACTCTCACCTGGGCATGCCCCCATGCACATCCCCCATCAGAAAGGCTTGTGGGAGATTTTGCAGATTCTTGGGGACATCATAGCTGGGAGATCCAGGGACCCATCTCAGCCCTGGGTTGAGGTGGGGGGATTTTGGCACTTGAACCTCTCTGCTGTCCCTGTCTCCAGGTCCCCTCCACAGGGTAAAGGAAAGCGTTGCTGAGCACCCGGGAAGGGCCCACATCTCCCCACCCAAGCTTAGCTTCCGTGACCCCGAGGGGAGCTGAGGACTTGGTCAGGGGGAAACTCCAATCAGCCCAGGTCTCACAGAGATTCGAGCCCAGATCCAATCTGCGTGCCAAGCCCCACCCCACTCTTCTCCGGACGGGGCAGAGCTGGAAAAACAGGACCCTCTATGCCCAGTAGCATGAAAGGGGACCCAGGGGTGGCCTCTGGCCTGGGACGTGTTCCCTGTGCACAACCCGAGCACCTACTGTGTACTAGCGCGGTGCTGTGCTCCCCCGGAGATCTCAAACTTTGGAATGGGAGTGTCATTCCGTCTTCCTCCAGCTGCCCCACAGGGGGACTAAGCTCAAAGGAAGCTTTGCGAACAGTAATACAACACAGTACCTCCTCATCTAACACAGGTCCCAACGCTTACGCCTTGACTAATTCTCAAAATCCCTCCCTCTCAAATCACTGCTAATTTTCTTCAGATGATAATGGTGTTGCGGTTAAGAGAATGTTCTCATTCTTAGACATGCACACGGAAGTATTTAGGGATGACGCCTGGAACTTACTTTCAAACTTACAGCAAAAAAAATACATAGCTCTAGAGATGTATCTACACAGACAGATAAAGCAAGCATGTGACATGGTTGTGTGTGTCGGCTTTAGGGGGGGCTCTGAGCATGTTCCTTGTGTTCTTCCTTCAACTCTTCTGTATGTTTGGATATTTTCATCATACAAATTTGGGAGGAAAAACCCCTCGCCCTCATCATGCCGCTCCTTTGATTACCCCCCTCCCTCTGCATGCTGTCATCATGAAGTGACCAGGAAGTCCAAGAGGATTTGTCAACGGTAGGACGTGGAAAGAACTTTCTGCTGGGTATACAGGCAGGAATATGCAACTTCCCACTTCCCAGCAGAGGTGTCATGTGGCTCAGCCCCGAGCTGCTGAGGGAGCGCTTTAGGACAGGAGCAGGAAGCTACCCCAGAGCGGCTTCCCCACCAAACGCCATCCCCAGGGACCTAGAGAGAAACAGGAGGGCTGTCCCCAGACACTGAACAAGAAGGTCTGTCCCCAGCCCTCTCTCCTCATGGCCTAGCTGTGCTCTGCGATATTCCAAACAGCTGTGAAGTGTGTGGTAGCGAATCCACCGCTCATCAGAACCAGAAAGCGGCTGGGTGAGGTGGCTTATGCCAGTAATCCCAGCACTTTAGGAGGCCGAGGTGGGTGGATCACTGGAGGTCAGGTGAAACCCTGTCTCTACTAAAAACGCAAAAATTAGCCAGGTGTGGTGGCACATGCCCGTAGTCCCAGCTACTCAGGAGGCTGAGGCAGGAGAATCACTTGAACCCGGGAGGCAAAGGTTGCAGTGAGCCAAAAACACGACACTACACTCCAGCCTGGGTGACAGAGTGAGACTCTCTAAAAAATAAAAATAAAAAAATAAAAAATAAAAAATAAAAAAAACCAAGAAACCCTTCCATGAATGCAGGACCATACCTCTTTGACTCCTGTTGTCTCCCCAGCACCAACCCAGGGCCTGGCACACAGTGGGCACTCAGAGTAAATTAAAGCTTACAGCCAATGTTCTCTCTTTCACAAGTTAGAACAAATTTCAGGTCATTCCTCATGGCCTGCCAACTTCAGAGACAAGAGGTGAACGGCCTGCAGTGAGCGGGACCCCAGCCACCCCCGCCGCCTTGGGCAGCTGCAGCTGGGGATGAGCGAGCCGTAGCCGGGAGGAGGCTGAGGAGCCTGGCGGAAAAGCCTCAGGAGCCAGAGGCTGGGATCAGGGCAGGAGGAAGGCAACTGGGGCCAGAAGATGGAGAGCAGGCCAGAGCCAGGGCGTTCTGGAGCCTACAACGTCTTCCAAGTGAGGACCCTGGGACTGGGACCAGGTAGTCTCTCCCTGGCCGTTCAATGTCTGCCGGCCAGGAAGGAGGGCCTTCCTGGACAAGGAGGAAGCACCTGAGAGAGTGTTTGTTTTAATGATCGGAGATCAAAGACAGGTCCCACCGGGCTGGTGGTCCTCCTGTGGTAGCCAGGCCCTTTCCTCTCCCCCTGCCCCAGAGTGGATAACTCCACACCCCCTATTCCTTCCAGAGCTGCTGCCCAGGACAGCCGGGGCTCAGGGACACCTCTGGACACTGCATCCTTCCAGGGCATAGAGAAGGAGGTAGGGATCAGTGTCCAGAGACCTTAGAGCTGAGGCCTTGCTGACTTTATGGCTGTGACCTCACAGAAAGCCCAGTCATGGGTAAGAGAAACGAGAGAGGGATGATGCAGCTAGAAAATTGCCGAGTCCAGGGGTCCAGCTAAGGCTCCCCCACCTTCAGGAAGACCAGTGGTTGAGAGCAGACCCAGGGATGACAAATTCGGTCCCATTTGCCTCTGATCAGTGAGCCGCCCAGTTCTCGGAGCCTCTGTTGGCTCTTCTGGAAAAGGGGTACACGGGTGCTACTGCCATGAATAGCATTTGTCAAATACTTGGCTCAGAGCCTGATGCAGAGTGAGTGCTCCGTGAGCAGCCAGCGTTCTTGTCATCAGTGCTGTTAGCCTGTGTGCCCTCATGATGCGAGGGACCTCCTGGCTGCTGCGATTTGCTGAGATGCGTTTAAGGTGTTGCTTCTACTGGGGGACCAGCAGAACCTGCGTGATGGGCAAGTGGGTCTGGATATCAAGCCCCACAAAGAGGCCTGGGCCAGTGACACCCCCACCAGGGCCTGCCATCTCCCTGCCCCACACGCCTGGGTGCCCGCAGGAGGTGGGCTGGTCTGTATCGCCCGAGGACAGAGGCCAGCAAGTTTGTCCCTGCTCTGTTTGCCATGAAAGAGCAAAACCACCACAGGGTTCAAAGGAAAAGAGGAAAACCCAGTAACTCGTCCCAGACGGTCTGTCCGCTTTATCAAAGCTGATTTCAGGGAGCAAAATTCCCACCAGGAGAGGCCACAGCCTCATTAGAGAGTTCTGGGAATGATGAAAAGCCAGGCCGCTGTGCACATCCCTGGGACAATTAGGCCTTGTCCCTCTGCCTTCAAAGGCAATCTTGCTGTCTCTGCGCGTGTGTGCACAGGTGAGAGGGTATGACAGTATCTCCGTGGGTGTCTCTTCTTCCTCTCAGTATTTCTTTTTGGCTCTCCCTGTCTTTTTCTGTTCTCTCTCCTTTCCATCTACCCTTTAACCCCTCCTAGTACCCAGCCACTCTGCATGCTTGAGATGATCCCTCTTCTGCCCACTGGGTACCTAGATGTCTGGATGTCCCAGACCAGACAAAATCTGCCCCAGGAGGTTTTGTCCTCATGTCCTCAGAGGAGGCCCTAGACACTGTCCCCTGCCACCAGACACCCAGCTTAGCCAAAAGATGGGAATGGTGCAATCACTTCTACGGATTCCTTCCTCTGAACTCTAATTCTCCCCATCATGAGGACAGAATGCAAACTATTCCCCCACAGCAAACTCCGGTTTCCGGATGCCTCTGTTGGATGCAACGGGATCTGAGCGGAGATTCTTCTCCAAATCCCGACTAGCAGCCTCCCCCCACCCCCAACCCTATGGAATGTTTCTTACCCACAGCAGGAGTTACAAGCAAGGCAGTAACACATTCCTCCACACCCCGGACGCTGCCAGGGCCTTAGGTTGAGAGGCGTTCTACTGTCCAGAGACACGGACCCATTTCAGGGATGCCACCCCAAACCGATCCACGCCCCAAATGCACACAACGCAGGCCCGCCTGGGCCTGCCCATGCTGCCAGCACACTGGCCCCTGGCACCATGAAAGGTTCCTAGAACGGACAACACCATGTGTGAGATGCAGATTCTTACATCAGGCAATTATTGGAGGGGATAGGCCTGTTCCTTTAAGTGAGAAGGCAAATTCTACATACTTGTTTTTGTCATAACACCAGAGGAAGCGGGCGCAATATTTTCGAAATTAGAAACAGCCTTGGGTCTCTGCCCCTCGCTGATGGTACTCGGGTATTAATCCATTAAGGCAATCAAAAGAGCTTAAATAAAAGTCTGAAGCCTGCAATATACATGTCAATGAACAAGCGGTAAAACTTCCTGAAAAGGTGATTTCAAAGCCATATTGCCCACGCTTGGCAAATTGCATATTTAATTATTTTGTCAGTCCCTCTTTCTCCTCTAATCTTTGGAGAAAATGCCTTTGACCATGCGAAACCAGTTAGGATAATTAAGGTACGATGGAATTAGGTGTCGGCTGATTTCTCAGAAAGATGCCATCCTCTAACCTGGTATGAGATGTGTGCAGGCCCCAGAAGGCAGACGGCATTGTAATGTCTCCCTTTCTATAGAAAGATCAAAGGTCTTTTGCCCCTTTCAAGATGTTTGTAGAATTTGTTTCCCAATTATCCCACATTTGCGCGCTGGGACATCCTAGTTAACTCTTTGATGGCACCTCTGGAATTGGGCAGTAATTGACATCAAGCTGCACCTCCCGGCTCCAGGCTGCAGGCTGAGATTTCGATCTTGGGTCCGTGTTCAGAGAGGGAAGAGGATGAATGCGAGATAGAAATGGGGTGCAGGTTTAGGTTTTTCGTCCCTTTGGTTCCAGCCCCACTCTGTACTCAGTGATTGAGACTCCCCTCACCAGTTCAGACCTGGTGGGTGCTGGGAAACTCCTCCCGCTCTGATTCTGGTGTCAACTGGGCCTCAGATTTGGCCTTTGCAAAATGTTACCATTTTAAAGGCAAAGCCTGAATGCCTTTGAAGACTATTCTGGAAAGCAATATATTGAATACATGAATTCCCACAGAAGAATGTTTCTCCTGGTCCAGGAAGATGTTTAAAAAAAAAAAAAAAAAAGCTATCAAATATTTGGGAAAAGTGAGAAAAAGTGGTCGAGATTTGAAGTTCTAGTTATGGCATTTTTTTAAAAGCCCATCCATCTGCACACTGATAGTTATGGCATTTTGAAACTAAATGGGATTACAATAGCACACCGAGGTAGAAGGTCAAATGTTAAAATATTTTAAAGAAAATCTCATATAAAGACTTTTTCTAGTGTGTATTTTATTTACTTTTCATGTTTCCTTTTTTCATGTTCTGTTGATCTTTCTTGACTCTGTAAATATTTTTTCCTGATTGCTTTGTTCAAACAATTTGTCTTCAACATCTTTGTCTTAGCTTAAGAAAGAGAGATGGAAAGAAAGAAAGAAAGAAAAAGAAAAGCCTTCTGAATCTCTTTATATACAAACACAATGACTTTCTTGGAAATAATTTTTTGAAAAAGCTCTCAACAATTTGAAAAATGAAATACCATTGATCCAGGGAACCATATTCCCAAGGCTACTCCAGGAAATTTCTTTGATATTTTGTCTTATTCTGTTCATTTTAACCCTGAAAAATTCACCTGTGTCTTACAAGTTTTAAATTGAGGCGATGAGGCCCCAGAGATACCAGAAGGAAAAGTTTCCCTTATAATACCTCCTATTTTCTGTATCCTTCCAGATAAACCATAGATTACAGAAGCTGCCTGCCGCACTGCTACGTTCTCTACAAACAGCAAACGCGAAACGCCGCATTTCCCCGATAAGTAATTTCCATTCTAAGGGATTCCACTCCCCATTCCAAGTTCCCTCCAAAAATATATATTGAAAGAAAAAAAATCACAAGGAAACTCATTTTCTACTCTTTGCAGCAGAAAAGGGCTGGTGACGGCTTTCTGGTGTCTGCACAAGCTGAGAGCAAGTGACTGTAACCCGGGTTTCTGCTGCCAGAGAAGGGGCCCGGAAGGTTCTCCCTGTGAGGAGATGGGGCAGCCCTACTGGGACCCTGGGTAGGATTGCCAGATTTAGCACATAAAAATACAGGACATCCTATTAAATTTGAATTTCTTATGAACCAGGAATAAATATATATATATATATATATAGAGAGAGAGAGAGAGAGAGAGAGAGAGAGAGAGAGAGAGATGGAATCTCACTTTGTTGCCCAGGCTGGAGGGCAGTGGCACAATCTTGGCTCACTGCAACCTCCTGGGGTCAAGCGATTCTCCTGCCCCAGGCTCCCAAATAGCTGGGATTACAGGCACCCACTACCACTCCTGACTAATTTTTGTATTTTTAGTAGAGACAGGGTTTCACCACTTTGACCGGGCTGATCTCAAACTCCTGACCTCAGGTAATCCCCCTGCCTCGGCCTCCCAAAATGCTGGGATCACAGGTGTGAACCACCATGCCCAGCCAGGAATAATTTTTTTTAAAGCATAAGTATGTCCCAAAGGTTGCATGGGACACACTTACACTAAAAACTTATTCCTGGTTCTTATGAAATTCACCTGCCCTGGTGTGTGCCATCTGGCAACCCTAGCCTTGGGTTCCAAACAGGGTCCAGCAGCCTGCACAGGGACATCCCAGTTTTCCCACCTCAAAGCAAAATTGAGTCCATGAAGAAAAGAGTGCTTTGTGCTGGGCCAGGAACAATGCTTGCCTGGCCATCAGCTTGCTGTGTGACAGACTCGTCCCATCCCCTCTCTGAACCCCAGTTTTCCCATCTGTGAATTGGGGGTTGGATAGGATCTGAGACCTGCAGGAGGGAAGGAAGCTGCCGGGCCCTGAGCGAGTTGTTCCGTGTCTCACCAACTCCTCTCTGCAAGCCTCTCACATTACTGACCCCGTCCCTGCTTTATGATAAGGAAGCTGAGGCTCCAAGGGAGGACGTGCCTGGCTGGGTCACCCAACAAGCACACAGACAAAAACACCGAGAAATTTCAGTTGGATTTTTTTGTTAAGCACCAAACTGTTCACTGCAGGGAGAATCGGGACTTTGTATATTTCCTTGATGCTTGCTTTACAGTTTACTACTGTGTGTTCTGATGACCGGGGGTAGAGGATAAATTTTTAGGAACTTTGGCCATTCAAAGTCGGGACTTGTGGGCCTGGCTCTCCCCAGCCAGCTTCCGTCCAGGCCCCTGAGATGTGGGGTTTCCCAGACCTCTCACCTCCCGCATTGAGCTTAGGGAAATGGCCTCAGAGGCTCCTATGAGACCTCGAACTGCCCACCCTACTGGGGTGGCCTAGCCCCTGCTCCACACGGCAGGGCTGGGCGGGCACAGGGGTCTATTAATTCAGATCGTGTTCTCAGAAGAGAATACCACTTCTTAAGGGAGTGCCCCCATTCCCGCTGCACACAAACCACATTCCTGCCCCGGGTGCTAGTATCGCCCTCCTGGCCAAAACCCAGTTAGGGGCTGCCATCCTGTTTCTTACAGCTCCCTAGAGGATGATTCTCCTACTGTCTCAGCCCCAGCCCCTCCTTCAGCCAGTTCTTTTTCCTATCCTCCTCAACTCCCTCCTGCTGTCGGAGAAATCTTTTTGGTCCTGCTGGGCCTCCAGGGAGACAGGGAACAGCTGGTCAGCATCTGGTGCTCTCTGTTAGCCAAGGCCCCTGCCCCCTGGGCCTTCCGCTCCCCGGGCAGAATAATCCTGCTTCCTCTAACCTTTTGGCTGGGTCCCGTGCTCCGGGGCTTTCATCATGTCCTTCATACCTCTGAAGCCACTCCAGGCTCCCTGGCCCTCCTGTGGCTTCAGTTGGGCCAGGCCAGGCGGGCCAGCCAGGGCAGGGGCAGAGGGCGAATGGCCCTCTCCCCTCCCAGTCCAGAGAAGTGGGGGATGCAGGCAGCCATGTCTGGGGAAGGAGGCAGATGTCACAGCTGTGCCAGGTTCCTCCTACTGTAGGGTGAGCCTGAGCTTGTCTTCTGGAAAATGGGGACTGATGCCCTTTCTCCAAGGTTTGGTAAGAGGATGCCATGTGGTGGCACAAGTAGAGCCCCCTGCCTCTGTTCCAGGTCACCCTGAACTTCTCTTCCCCCATTGGATGACCTTGGATAAATGACCTCACTTCTCAAACTTCAGCTTTTTCACCTGTAAAGGGGTAGTTAGGAAGATTCCAGAGATAAGGTCCTAATGAGCCTGGCCCTGACCCACCGCGAGAGCTGTGCGGCGCTCGTATTTTCAGTGACGCTATCGCTGTTTTATTATTAGTCATCCCAGGCCAGGAATGTGCACGCCCAGGGGCTCAGCTGTCCGGCTTTGCTCAACCCTAGAGTCCTGGATTCTGAGCCTGTTGGATTCCGCCACAGCCTGCTCCTACCTAGGGAAAGAGGGGCCTGTAAACACGGCCAAGTTAGCTCTTCCTCCTCAACACTTCCAAAATCCATTTGGGGATCTCCTCTTTCCAGAAGCTTCCGAGGCCCCAGAGAGAGGTCTCTGCCAACCACAGGGCCACAGGAGGGCTGAATCCAGTGGCCCTCTCCCTTCTCTCCCTAGCTTGGGTTCCTTTGTACCAACCTGTGAGCGGGGTGTGTGCGCCAAGCTGACATGGGCACCTACAGATAAGGCCTGGTGGGCTGAACCATCCACACTCAGCATTCACAGACCTGAATGAACACCAAGCTCACAGAAACTCCAGCCACTATCCTGGCCTCAGGTCACATCCCTCAGAGACCCACCACTGTGAAGGTGTCCAAGAAATGCCAGTTGTCTTTTGTTCAAATATAGCATAAGCTGTCTTTGATTTAGAAGGGATCACCCCATCCCAACACCCGGTTCTCAGAGGCACCTCATTCTGGAAAGAACTGGAGAGGCCATCTTGTTGGTCTCCTGCTACTGACCTTGGCCATCCCCCATCCTCCTCCCCACAGGCCTCTCTGAACCCCCAGACCCCAAGTCTTGCTCTGCAACTCACAGGGCTAGGAATGGGCCCTTGGTGGCACCCACGACTCCCCCCTGCCACAAAGCACATCTGCACAGACACCTATCACACACCCCACGATTCACTTGGTGATAAAAATTGAAAAGAATCCCAGAGAGATTTTTATTAAATGCAAACTTCTAATTACTCCTTTAGTCATCTTTTTTCTAGTGACTGAGCTACAACGTATTTTCCTAGCAATTATTTTTAATATCCCAAAAACTGCCCTTAAGATACGCAAAACACACTCACGTAAGAGAGGTAAGTTCCCTTTTCCCTCTATCTCAGTTATTAAGAAAATAGGAAGTTAAATGTGTTCATAATCACATTTCCGCAGCAGATCGTAACAGGGGTCACACCTCCAAAATGAACAAGGAGAGACAACTAAGAAATAAAAAGGAGAACGTCTTGGCGTGTTTGCGATTCCTGCTAAGGTGTGTAGGTTTGAGGATGAGATTTTCCTGGCATCAAACAGCAGTGAGGCCCAGGTTCCCCCAGGATCCTTCAGGGTCCCCCAGGCTCCATAAAAGGGTCAAGGAGTTCAGAGTCGGACCTTACCTGCGGGTGTCTCCAGGGGCAGGCTGGGCTCAGGAGCTGACCGTGCCAGGGCTGGGCCACAGAAGGTGAAGGCGCGGTGCGTGGAGGCCCTTTGTGGACAGGTGCATGGGTCCATCTCTCTCCGAGGCGCTACCTGCGGTTTACTGGACGTTTATTAGAAGCTCACACAATATCATGAAGCACCTGCAGGCAATAAAATCCCTTACATGTGTGAGGCCTTGAGGAAATTAACGGCTCCTCCCGGGGGATGCATATTTTGTGAAGATGTTTATTACAGATGAAGTGCTCCCGGGGTGGGACATTAACAAGTTGTAGAGTGATAAAAGGATTTTTATCCTTTCTCAGTGACAGAAGTAGGAAGAAGGCTTTAACGGAATCTATAAAAGACCTACTTCCTAATGAATTTTCTTAACTCTTTATTAATGGGGCTGGCTGTGTGGAGTCGGGGTCCGCGGTGTGCTGCCTCATTGGACAAGGGGGGATGGAGCGGGAGAAGGGGCGCGGGGGCCCGGATGCTGGATCCAGAGCGCACGAGAGGGCTCCGAGTGAGAATCCCAGGCCCGGAAACCCATCCATGAGTGTGCTCCAGTGATGAAGGCACCGCCCCAGGAAACTCATTTGGAGGGCCCTCAGGGTGATGGAGTGAGTCAGGCCAAATGGCAGGTTCCGAGCCCCACTTTTTAACCCCCTGTGTCCCACTCCAGCCTGCAGGCCATTACTGAGATGAAAGCCGGGAGAATGTCTTTGGACCACGACTGCGGAATCTAATTGAATTATATGAATGCAGTTAAACGTCTGCTTCAGAGAGGCAGGGCTCACTTTCAAGATTGGATGCTTCAGGAGTTAATGGGCTATTTGAACAATATAGGCCGAGAGCCGAACACAGGTGGGCTGTGTTAATAACTTTATTTAGACTTGGTTTTTTTTTCCCTTTGAGGCGCACAAGCCTTCCATTAATGCATTCATTAGAGTTTATGGGCAGGCTCTGGTTTTCTCCTAATGACACTGTCCAGACCCGGCTCCCAGCTAATTGAGGCCAGCTGCCCGGCTGCCCCGCCCCAGCCTCAGGACCCGGTGTCACCAGGATTAGCTATGGGGCTAGGGCTGGAGCAGTGGGGGAGGAGTCCTGCTTGCCCTCTCCAGTAGGTGCAGGAGGGAGGGGTCAAGGGATACCCCAGCACCACTCAGGCCAGTGAAGGGTGGGCTGCCATCCCCACGCCCCCAGGACAGCCTCTGCCACCACCACTGTGGCCCCCTCCTGGTCCTTCTCACCTTTGCAGCCACAATGATGTTTCAAGAGACCAATCCGACCATGTCATACCCTGCTGAACAGCCCACCATGGCTCCCCGCTGCCCTCAGTCGAAAATGCAGACTCGTCTCTCCATCCAGCATTCTTCTCGTGGGCTCCAGCCTCCTCTCACTCTCACCTGGTCCTGGTTCCAGATGCATCCCCACCTCCCTCCTCTCTTTGTTGTGGGCCAACAGCCAGTACTGCCTCACCCTGACTCATGTGGACCCACCCTCTCCCACACCTGCAAGGCCCAGTTCGAATGCATCCTCCTCCAGGAAGCCTTCTTTTTCTGCCTGAATTGGAATCCTATGAATATGTGTATGTCTTATCATTGGCCTCTCCTTCCACTAGACCATGAATACCTTGAGGGCAGGACCCGAGTTTGTTATTAGTATTAAAATAACAATAACACAGCCGGGCAGGGTGGCTCACACTGTAATCGCAGCACTTTGGGAGGTTGAGGTGGGCAGATCACTTGAGCTCAGGAGTTCGAGACCAGCCTAGCCAACATAGTGAAACCCCATCTCTACTAAAAATACAAAAATTAGCCAGGTGTGGTGGCAGGCGCCTGTAATCCCAGCCACTCAGGAGGCTGAGGCAGGAGAATCGCTTGAACCCGGGAGGCAGAGGTCGCAGTGAGCCAAGATTGCACCACTACACTCCAGCCTGGGTGACAGAACGAGACTCCATCTCAAAAATGAAAAAAAATAAAAATAACAATAATACGCTAGTTGTCAGGTCCCCACTTTTGAAGCATTTACTCTATGTCAGTTGCTTTATAAGCATCAGTTTATTAAACCTCCACAGCACCCGGAAGGGATGTTTTATTGTCCCCATTTCACAGGTGAGGAAACTGACGCTCAGGGACAAAACATTGCTTGCTCAAGGACACCGGCTCTACCACTTACCAGCCGGGTGACCTCCCTTCCCCTTCCTGACGACTGCGTCTGTATTGAAATTGTAGCAGTGATGTACGGGCATCAGTCCATGCCAGTTTGCAAGAGCTGCTAGTAACATTTTCAAGAATTAATGTTACAAGCTGGTTGTTAAACACAGCCTTTGTTAAACATTTAAATTATGTAAACTTAAATAAATGATATTCAAATCAAAGGTAATAAACACTCCAAACTCATCCATTCCTATATGTTTACTTCATTTTCCCATCATCTATGCCCTTGAGCTCATGCCTACTATATCTGTGTTGGAAATGCCACGTGATGGTGGCTGTGGCACATCTGTGCCTAACTCCACGTGCTCCATCGCGTTCATAGCTTGAAATCAGCCATAGTAGGAGTATTTACACCGTAGACATGGGCAAACGCCACAAATCAGGGCTTTTTCCCTCCAGAAAGCAGGTTGTGAGATGTGTAGCAGCATGTTACTAGGTTATAGAGATATGCCAAGAAAGAACTCCGCCCATAGCTCTGAGCGCAGTGCCAGGTATACACTAAGCACTCAATAAAAGTTTGTTTTGCTGAAGATTATATGAGTGATGATGACAACAATACCAGTGACGTCATGCTCCCCATGTCCCCACCCCTAAACCACTCCTACTAGTCCAGACCTCTATCCTGAGCTCCAGAGCCCCATGGCCCAGCTTCCTAGACACCCAAACCAGAATCTCTTCCGTGAGGGCTCCTGGGTCAGAGAATGGCATCTTCATCCCCCACGGCCAGGCCAGCAGCACAGGCAACCGTCGTGCCTCCTTCACCATTTCTTGTCTGCACTGGGGTGGTTCCCTCTCACTGTTGCCCATCTCACTCCCTCCCTCCAGCCCACCCTCCTCCAGACGGGCATTGCCACCATCCCCAAGCATGAAACTGACCCTGTTACCCTTCCCTGGGTCCTGGTCACCTCCAGAAGGTCCGGGCTCATCGGCCATCATCTGAGGCTCTGCCCGGCCTCCTGCTACTGCCTAGGAGTACACAGTGCCATCGCCTGCCCATCCCTTGGGTGCACTCTGCCCCAGCCATGCCAAACTGCTCACATTGAGGGACGGCATTCTTCCAGATGCTATTCCAGGTACTGTGGCTACAGGGTGGACAAGACAAAATCCTTGTTCTCTTGAAGTTTTCATTTTAGTAGGTTAAAACGAATTTTAATTTAAAAAGCAGCACGTGCGTGTGTGTGTGTGTGTGTGTATGTGTATGTGTGCGTTGTGTGTGTCTAATATCAGGTGGCATTGTTATTAGGTTGGTACATAAGTAATGTGTTTTTTGCCATTAAAAATAATGTCAAAAAGCTCAATTACTTTTGCACCAACCTAATAGCAAGGAGAAAAATAAGCAGGATAAAGACCAAGACAGTCACCGTGGGAGCTGCTGTGTTACGTGGAAGTCAAGGACAACCTTATTCATTGGAGACCTTTGAGCAGAGACCTTAAGAAAGGGAAGGTGTGGATCTCTGGGCAGAAGGAACAGCCAGTGCAAAGGCCCCGAGCTGAGACTGTTTTTCTAAGGAAGAGCAGTGGCTGGGATGGAGTGACCAGGTAAATTCAGAGAAACACAGAGGCCGGATTGTGTAGGGTCTGATTGTTCATGCTTAGGACTTTGGAATTTATCTGGAGTGAGCTAAGAAGCCATTAGTGGGTTTTCAGCAGGGGAGTGATGTGACAGACACATTTCAAAGGCTTCACTCTGGCTGCTGTGCTGATTTGGAAGTCCTGGGCAGATCCCGGGACACAGGCTAGGACACAATTATCTTCCAATGAGAGATGACGATTCTTCCTTCTGGTCTTTGGCTCATGGTATCCCTCGTCCTAGAATGACCCCCTACTTCTCCTCATTTTGTAAGACTAAATCCAGGCTCACTTCCTCCAGGAAGCCACTTCTAATCTTTCCTTCCCAGGTTGGATCAGGTGGCCTCTTGTGTACTCCCATAGGCCCTTGCACGCCCCTCTCACTGCACTGAAAGGCCTGTTTACCCACCTGTTTCCCCAATAGCCAGAGAGCAACTTGAGGACAGAGGCTGGGAATCTTTGTCCCCAGGACCAGCATATGATCAGGCACAGAAGAGATGCTCGGAGAGGCCAGGCGCGGTGGCTCATGCCTATAATCCCAGCACTTTGGGAGGCCAAGACAGGTGAATCACTTGAAGTCAGGAGTTCAAGACTAGTCTGGCCAACTTGGTGAAACCCTATCTCTGCTAAAAATAGGAAAAAAAAATAGCCAGGCATGGTGGCATGCACCTGTAATCCCAGCTACTCGGGAGGCTGAGACACGAGAATTGCTTGAATCTGGGAAGTGGAAATTGCAGTGAGCTGAGATCACAGCACTGCACTCCAGCCTGGGCGACAGAGTGAGACTCCATCTCAAAAAAACAAAAAAACAAAAAAAAAAAAGAAAGAAAGAAACAAAAGATGCTCAGTGAACATGTGTTGACATGAGCTAAAAGATACAGTGATATCAGAGTGAATGTCCTTCCACAAATACTTGTCAAAGGTAAGCTTCTACAGGGTGCCAGAGATTCCAACCCAAACAAAACAAACATGGTCCCTGCTCTTGTGACTCTCCCACTCTAGGGTTGGGGAACTTCCAGAAGCTAGGGGTGGCCAGGGTAGCAAAAGAGAGGTGAAGAATAGTAAGAGCTGAGACAGAGTAAATCATGCTGTACCTTTAATGTCATTCGAGAGAAGTTGCAATTTACCCTGTGATCACTGAGAAACTGTTGAAAGCACGTGGCATAGTCAGATGTTTTTAAAAGACAAGCCTAAAATAGCACCAGGCCCAGATGATTCTATCAGTTCTCTCAAAGAATAGTGTACACTTAATTTATACTTTTCACAAGATGAGAATTTTCACTTATAATTTTGTGAGTTTAGTACAAATCTAATCCATAATCCAACAAAGACAGCTTTATAAACCCCACAAATGACTAATCTCATCTATAAAGAGTGATGAGGAAACACAAAATCAAACGCTATCATACAGAAAGTAGCAAAACATTAAAAATATTAGCTGGGCACAGTGGCTCATGCCTATAATCCCAGCACTTTAAGAGGCTGAGGTGAGTGGATCACTTGAGCCCAGGAGTTTGGGACCAGCCTGGCCTACATGGCAAAACCCTGTCTCTACAAAAAATACAAAAATTAGCCAGGCGTGGTGGCGTGCACCTGTAATCCCAGCTACTCAGGAGGCTGAGGTGGGAGGATCGCTTGAGCCCAGGAGGTCAAGGATGTAGTGAGCTGTGATCATGCCACTGCACTTTAGCCTGGATGACAGAGTGAGACCCCATCTCAAAAGAAAAAGAAAAAAAAAACATTAAAAGTCTAATACATCATTCTAGGAATACAGGTTCAGATGAGGAAAGTCTGTTTGTTTTATCCATCTCGCGTATTCTCAATCTAAATATTATGCAGACTTTGTACTTAAGAGCGAACACCAGTCGGGTGTGGTGGCCATGCCTGTAACCCCAGCACTTTGGGAGGCTGAGACGGGCAGATCACTTGACATCAGGAGTTTGAGACCAGTGTGGTTAACATGGTGAAACCCCATCTCTACTAAAAATACAAAATTAGCTGGGCATAGTGATGCACACCTGTTATCCCAGGTACTCGGCAGAAGAATCACTTGAATCTGGGAGGTCAAGGCTGCAGTGAGCTGAGATTGTGCCACTGCACTCCAGTCTGGGCAACAAGAGGGAGACTGTCTCAAAAAAAAAGAAAAGAAAAAGAGTGAACATCGTGGCAGGTATATGAACCAGACCTGGCTGCTGACGAGGATGCCTGTGTGACACAGCATTGCTCCGGGGATGCTGGATGCTGGCCCACTGTCCTCCTCCTTTTGTCTTCATGACACAAACATATTTACATACGGCAGTCCCCCTTTATCCTTGGAGGATAAAGTCCAAGCCCCCCAGTGGATGCCTGAAACCTCAGATAGTTCCAAATCCTACTTGTACTATTTTTTTTCCTGTACATACATACTTAGGATAAAGTTTAAATTACAAATCAAGCACAGTGCGCTTGCACTTGAGGGCCATTATGAAGTAAAATAAGGGTGACTTAAACACAAGCATCGTGAAACCACTACGTTGATCTGATAACTGAGACAGCTACTAAGTGACTAGTGGGCAGGTCGTGAAGGCAGGTAGCGGAGGCTCCGTGGATCTGCTGGACCAAGAAATAATTGCCATCCCAGGTGGGACAGAGCAGAGGTTTCATTATGCAACTGAGAACACTGCACAATTTAAAACTTAGGAATTTGGCCAAGCACAGTGGCTCACATCTGTAATCCCAGCACTTTGGGAGGCCGAGGCAGACAGATCACCTGAGGCCAGGAGTTCAAGACCAGCCTGGCCAACATGGCGAAACCCCCGTCTCAACCAAAAATACAAAAATTAGCCTGGCATGGTGGCACGCACCTGTAATTCAGCTACTCAGGAGGCTGAGGTGGGAGAATCGCTTGAACCTGGGAGACAGAGGTTGCAGTGAGCCAAGATCATGCCACTGCACTCCAGCCTGGGCGACAGAGCGAGACTCCATCTCAAAAAACAAACAAACAAAATAAATAAATAAATAAAACTTAGGAATGGTTTATTTCTGGAATTTTCCATTTAATATTTTTGGACCACAGTTGACTATGGGTAACTGAAACCACAGAAAGCAAAACTGTGGCTAAAGGGAAACTGCTGTCCTCTTCTGGTTATGGCCACCCCTGGGTGTAGAGGGTGATCCTCAGCCACACAGGAGGTTTTGCTGGTTTCAGGACCATAGACTGTAACCCACCAGCTCAGATAATCACAACAGACAGTGACCTAGTAGGAAGTACAATATTGGAAAAATAAGTATCACTATTTTCAGATGAAGATGTCATTTGCATGTAAAATCCAAAATAATCATGCAGAAATTATTAAGACTAAAAAGGGGTTTGGCAAAATGGCTAGTAGTTTGAAAAGCAGAAATAAGTAAGTTTTCTATATTTTAATAACAAGCAATTTGAAAATATAATGGGGAAATCCCACTTTAAAAGGCCATTAAAAAGTATTAAATGGGCTAGGCACAGTGGCTCGCGCCTGTAATCCCAGCACTTTGGGAGGCTGAGGTGGGCAGATGGCTTGAGCCCAGGAGTTCAAGACCAGCCTGGGCAACATAAAGAAACCCTATCTCTACGAAAAATTCTAAAAAATTAGCCATACAAGGTGGTGCACACCTATGGTCTCAGCTACTTGGGAGGCTGAGGTAGGAGGATCTCTTGAGCCCAGGAGGTTGAGGCTGCAGTGAGCCATGATCACACCACTGCACTCCAGCCTAGGCAACAGAGCTAAACCCTGTCTCAAAAAAAAAAAAAAAAAAGGATCTAAATGCATAACCAGAAATGTGCAGGACCTATAAGAATAACACTAAAAAACTTTACTGAGGATATACCAAAAAAAAACTTTTTTTTTTGTTTTTTTTTTTTTGAGACAGAGTCTCACCCTGTTGCCCAGGCTGGAGTGCAATGGTAAGATTCAGCTCACTGAAGCCTCTGCCTCCTGGGTTCAAGTGATTCTCCTGTCTCAGCCTCCTGAGTTGCTGGGATTACAGACAAGAGCCACCACGCCCAGCTAATTTTTGTATTTTTAGTAGGGACGGAGTTTCACCATGTTGGCCAGGCTGGTCTCAAACTCCTGACCTAGTGATCCACCCGCCTTGGCCTCCCAAAGTGCAGGCATGAACCACTGCGCCCAGCCTAGAAAAACTTTTAAATCACTGGGGAGAATTTTTCTAAAACTGAGCATCTTTCTGGTATGAGAAGATTGATTAGTATAAAAATGTCCATCCTCTCCAAAGTAATGAACAAATTTAACACCAGTACAAACAAAATATCAGTGGAATTTTATTTTTCAACTTAAATAATTCTAAAGTTCATCTGGAAATACAAATGTATTAGAATTACCAAGAATTTTTTGAAAAGAGGGATTAATAAATTTGCCTGTAAGATAACAAAACCTATTATAAAACTATATAAATTAAGTTAGGAAGATACTGATAGAGAAAGAGACACATGTGTCAATAAGATAGACCTGTCCAGGCACGGTGGCTTACACCTGTAATCCCAGCACTTTGGGAGACCAAGGCTGGAGGATTACCTGAGGTCAGGAGTTCGAAACCAGCCTGGCCAACATGGGGAAACCCTGTCTCTATTAAATATACAAAAATTAGCCAGGCGCAGTGGTGGGTGCCTGTGATCCCAGCTACTTGGGAGACTGAGGCAGGAGAATCGCTTGAACCTGGGAAGTGGAGGTTGCAGTGAGCTGAGATTGCACCATTAGACTTTATTTAGCCTGGGCGATAGAGTGAGACGCCATCTCAAAATTTTTTTTTTTTTTTTTTTTTTTTTTGAGACGGAGTCTCGCTCTGTCGCCCAGGCTGGAGTGCAGTGGCCGGATCTCAGCTCACTACAAGCTCCGCCTCCCGGGTTCACGCCATTCTCCTGCCTCAGCCTCCCGAGTAGCTGGGACTACAGGCGCCCGCCACCTCGCCCGGCTAGTTTTTTTGTATTTTTTAGTAGAGACGGGGTTTCACCGTGTTAGCCAGGATGGTCTCGATCTCCTGACCTCGTGATCCGCCCGTCTCGGCCTCCCAAAGTGCTGGGATTACAGGCTTGAGCCACCGCGCCCGGCCAAAATTTAAAAAAATAAAAACAGATAGACCAAAAGACAATGGAAATTGAGTATAGTGAAGGATAGATTTCAACTCAATAGGGAAATAATAGAATGCTTAATAAATAATGTGGAAACATCAGGGGAAACATTGGGAAAAAATAAAGTTAAATCCCTACCTTATGTGAAAATAAATTCCAGATAGATTAAAGATGCAAGTGTTTAGGGGGACATTTGTTTAATTGCCAGAAGAAAATATTGGTGAGTAGTTATATAATATTGAGTGTGGGAAAGATATTTCTAAATATGACTCCAAAAACGAAAACAAGAAAAAAATTTTAATTGCTATGTTTACATTATTACATTATAAATATTAAATAATATTTTATTATTTTTACATACAACTATTACATATTTGGTATATCAAAATATTGCAATGAGCAAACTAGAAGAGATAAATTCTAAATTGAGGAGAGGAAAGGTATTTGCTAGATAGATGGCAGAAAAAAGTAACTATATTTACATATAGATATCTCTTACCAATCTAAAATTTAGTACTAATTTGACAGAGGCAGTTCACAAAAGAGGAAATAAAAATAATCCATACGTGGCCAGGCACGGTGACTCATACCTATAATCTCAGCACTTTGGGAGGTGGAGGCAGGCAGATCACTTGAGGTCAGGAGTTCTAGACCAGCCTGGCCAACATGGTGAAACCCCATCTCCACTAAAAATACAAAAATTAGCCGGGTGTGGTGGTGCATGCCTGTAGTCCCAGCTACTTGGGAGACTGAGCCAGGAGAATGGCTTTAACCTAGGAGCCAAAGGTTGCAGCGAGCTGAGATCGCGTCACTGCACTCCAGCCTGTGTGACAGAGCAAGACGCCGTCTCAAAAAAAAAAAAAAAAAATTCCATATGTGTACGAAAAGATGCCCAACCTCACAAAGAATCAAAGAAAGGCAAATTAACACACAAAGATAGTATGTTTTGCTTATCAAACTGATCAAGATTCAAAACAATGCTAACACCCAGTGCCGGTGAGTTTGTGGGGAAAGAGGCACTCTCGTGCACTGCCAGCAGTGGAGTAAATTGGTGCATGCTCCTGGGAGAGGCATCATACATGAACAGCCCTTAAAATACTCAGACCCTCTGACCCAGCATTTCCACCTCTTGGAATGTATTGTGGAGAAATAAATAAGATACATGCACAAAAGAATTCATTAGCCAGGCGCAGTGGCTCAAGCCTGTAATCCCAGCACTTTGGGAGGCCGAGACGGGCGGATCACGAGGTCAGGAGATCGAGACCATCCTGGCTAATGCGGTGAAACCCCGTCTCTACTAAAAAATACAAAAAACTAGCCGGGCAAGGTGGCGGGCGCCTGTAGTCCCAGCTACTCGGGAGGCTGAGGCAGGAGAATGGCGTAAACCCGGAAGGCGGAGCTTTCAGTGAGCTGAGATACGGCCACTGCACTCCAGCCTGGGCGACAGAGCGAGACTCCGTCTCAAAAAAAAAAAAAAAAAAAAAAAGAATTCAATGAAGCACTGTTTATAAATAAGTAAAGAATTGGACACAAGCTAAACATTTAAGGAAATGGTTAAACTGTTGCACACCCATTCTAAACAGTATTAAAAAGAATCTCTGGGTGCTGACCTGAGCGATCTCCAGACTATAGTTGGGCAAGAAAAGAAAATGCCAACACTATGTATAGTATGTTTGAAGCTGTGAAATACACATAAAAACATTTATGTTCATAAAAATTCTGAAAACATGCCCAAAACGTTAACAGTAGATTGTGGAGAATATAGCTTTTTGTGTTTTTTAAGGTTTTATATGGTGCTTGTATTATTATTTATTTAAAAATATTAAAACAAAAAAGTTATGCTATATATGTGCATTTATTTTCACATTGGAGACCTGTCAAAAATAATCAGTTAACTAAATAGTGCAAATAATATGATACCATCTTTAAAAAAAAAAAGAAAGAAAGAAATAGGCCGGCGGCTGTGGCTCATGCCTACAATCCCAGCACTTTGGGAGGCCCAAGCAGGCAGGTCACCTGAGGTCAAGAGTTTGAGATCAGCCTGGCCAACATAGTGAAACCCCATCTCTACTAAAAATACAAAAATTAGCCAATCGTGGTGGCGGGCACCTGTAATCCCAGCTACTCGGGATCTGAGGCAGGAGAATCACTTGAACCCGGGAGGTGGAGGTTGTAGTGAGCAGAGATCATGCCACTACACTCCAGCCCAGTGACAGAGCGAGACTCCGTCTCAAAAAAAAATAAAGAAAATAGGCCGTGCGCAGTGGCTCACGCCTGTAATCCCAGCACTTTGGGAGGCCGAGATGGGCGGATCACAAGGTCAGGAGATCGAGACCATCCTGACTAACACGGTGAAACCCCATCTCTACTAAAAACACAAAAATTAGCTGGGTGCGGTGGCGGGTGTCTGTAGTCCCAGCTACACGGGAGGCTGAGGCAGGAGAATGGTGTGAACCCGGGAGGCGGAGCTTGCAGTGAGTGGAGATCGCGCCACTGCACTCCAGCCTGGGCGACAGAGCGAGACTCCGTCTCAAAAAAAATAAATAAAATAAATAAATAAATAAAATAGAAATAAATATACACACGAATATCTATGTGTATGTGTATATTTCTCAACTGTACCTGGCTTATCCATTGCCCCATTCCACTCTTGCACACAAAGTTGGGGCATAATAAATAATTGTTGAATACATTTAAGTGCATATTTCTGGAGTATACACATTCATATCTTAAATGGCGCTGGTCCCTAGGTGAGACGATTACGGATGGTTTTTATGTTCTTCTATTTCTTGTTTTTTCCCTAAAGTTTCCCTAATAAATATATATCATGTGTCTTACTTTCCTGTTTCCATTATTAAAAACAAAAAACAAAAAACAAAACATTATTTCTCTATGAAATGGATGACTAATGAACTGGTTAACAGGCTACCAGGTTGAGGGTCTGGTGACATTGTGGAGGTTGGGAGCCACTGTCTTCCCAGAACATATCCCCACTGAAGACCCCCTCTCAAGTCCTTCCCTACTGCTCTCTTGTCCATTATGAACAATAGCAGACTCACCCGAAAGCTTATGAAAAACACTCATTGCCAGGCCCTAGCCCAGGCTGGTTGACTCCCTGGAGGTGGCCGTGCGCACTGTGGTCTAAAGATCCAAAGTCGTATTTCACCTGTCTCCCTTGAACCCTATGCCCCCTGACTAAGCATCTCACTCTTCCGGGAACAGGCCTGGCCCCTCACACCTTGGCACGGCAGCTCCCCAGTCTGGGACACCCTCCCCAGTTTGCCTCCCAACACATTCCTACCCGTGGACACCTATCCCAGGTGTGTCTTCAGAGACACACTCACACCCCCATAAGCAAGGGGGTCCGGAAATAACCCGCCACTGTCCTGCACCCCAAATCCTGGGGTCTCCGGATCAACTCCTCACCCTGCCTGGACTCCCATCGTCCTCCCAGCTCTACTCTCGGCCCATCTCCTGTGGCCCTAAAGCTGCAGCTGGTGCTCCAAGTCCATTCTGGGGACAGGATGCTGGAGGGGAACACTCTAGAACCACCCCTTCTTACAGATGTCATCGGTGCTACCCTGACCACACCCTCACACCCTGCAACTGCTAGCTTTCAAAGGATTTTTACACATTAATAAGAAATCATCACACACCCATTAGAATAATGCCAGTCCTCCCTGCTCCCCTAAGAAGTGCATGGCTGGAGGCTTCCAAATCTGCCCAGAGCCTCAGCTCAGCCAGGAGCCTCATCTTGGAATCTGGGGAGGAGGGGTCCTGGCTTGGTCCTGGCCCTTAAACTCGAGCTTTCCTCCCTTGCCCTTCCCCTGATCCCCTACACGAAGGGTCTCAAAACCTCTCAACCTCTTAGCATCCTCCTCACCACGCCTCACTCCCCGCAGGTGAGGGCTGAGGCCTGGATGTCCTGGTGACAGGAAGGCCAGATGAAAGAGTGACATTTCCTTGACAATTGCCCTCCCCAGAGGAGGGGTGATTGAAGGGCCCTGGGGTCTGCATGGCTCATCCTGGACGTGCCTCTGTAAACCCACAGCTCCCCAGAACATGGCTGTCTGTCCCCGGTTTTCCCATCTCTACCAGACACCCCCTACCCCCAGGCTCAGCCACCCATGTGGGAGGTGGCAGGGTGCCCTGCAGTGGGCACGGCCAGAGAACACTCCAGGGGGGCATGGTTGGTCCCCCTCGGACGTGACCCTCCATCAGCACAGGTGCCCCTGGGATGAGTTTGGCATCTGATTCCTCCTGAGACTCCAGCTCCTGCCCCTGCTGAACATGGGGTGAGAGTGAAGGGAAGATTGAGGGAGAGAGCAAAGGGATGCAGTAGTGCCAAGGTGAGCCTGTGCCCTGAGTGAGGTGGCCCCATCCAAGGTCTGGCCTCTGCTGAAGTCTGGCTCCTCAGCCGTGTGCCCTCAGGCAAACCGCCAACCTCCCTGCACCTCAGTTTCTTCCTCTGTGAAGGGGGCATAGGGATGGTGTATTAGCCTCTTCTCAAGCTGCTGATAAAGATGTATCTGAAACTGGGCAATTTACAAAAGAAAGAGGTTTAATGGACTTATAGTTCCACAAGGCTAGGGAGGCCTCACAATCATGGTGGAAGGCAAGGAGGAGTAAGTCACGTCTTATATGGATAGCAGCAGGCAAAGAAAGAGAGAGCGTATGCAGGGAACTCCCCCTTATAAAACCATCAGGTCTCGTGAGACTTATTCACTATCACAAGAACAGCACAGGAAAGACCTGCTCCCATGATTCAATTACCTCCCACTGGGTCCCTCCCATGACACTCTGGAATTTGAGATTTGCATGGGGCACAGCCAAACCATATCAGGTGGTGTTTGTGTCTCTGGGTTGCTGTGTGAGTTAAGCAGGAATGTCCATGGAAACGCCCAACCCGTGCTGGCCCTGGGCGAGAGCTCAGTGCATAGCAGTGCCCCTTCCCACCCATCCCTTCCTCCTCCCTCCCCTCCTGCCTTCCCTTGGTCATCTTTTATAATTATCGCAATAATACCTGGTAGCTATAGGAGTAGTTTGCAGTCTCTGAAGCCCACTTGGGGTCCACTCTCTTGGCTCCCACACTGGAGGCCTTCCCTGGGAGCCTGTTGGGCTAGGAGGGTGGGAATGGTCTGGAACAGAGCAGCCTCTGGCACTGAGCCCTGGAGATGATGGAAGAAGGATCCTCGGAGTTTGGTGGGAGACAGAGAATGGAATGGAAAGGAGGATGTTCTAGGCCCAGGTGGGGCAGCTGCTAAGCCCCAGGTACCTTGGTTTCCCTGTTCCTGGTCCCCATGGCAGAATCTTGCTGCCTGCCTCTGTGCCATGCCCCCTGCAGCTGAGCCATGCAGAGAGGGGACCTCACCAGGGCCCTCCTGTCCTCCCACTGGCCCCTCCTCTGCCCTCATCCCTCCCCATCCAGACCCAGCCTGCTCCCCTCAGCAAGGTGGCCAGGTTCTTCAGGTGAGAATCTCCATGGCTTCTTAAGGCCCCAAACAGAAGTCCACCCCTTCACCTCATCACAGGGCCCACCTGCAGCCTGCCACTGGCCACCCTCCCCTTGTCCCTGGCCCTTGCTGTCCCACCCGGGCTCTGTCCTCTCTCTTCTCCTACCAAAGCTTCCATAGCCTCCCAGTTCCAAGGTGCACCTGGGTCCTGTCTAGAGGTAGGGGCCATCTGGGTCTGTCTAGAAATAATTTCTAGCCATGTGAATTGTTACATATTTTAAGTAATTAAATTTGAAATCTATTGCAACATATTCTAGGGTGAGGTGGGTGCTGGAGAAGAAGGCGGAGGCAAAAGACTCAGCCCAGGCCTCCCTGTCTGGTCTGGGGGAGCTGAAGTCCAAACTTCTGCTTCCTTCTATTAGGCTGTGATGGGCTCAGGTAATTGACACTCCAGAGGCCAGGAGAACAGACGTGTTGAGTAGAGGTACTTCTAGGATGTGGGCACACAGTGGACTGGTGGGCAGGGCAGGGGTGATGAGCTGGCATGGAACCCAGCACTTCCCTGGGCCAGATGTCTCTAATGTGCAGGCGGGGAAACCAAGGCACAGACAGGGCGAGTCACCAGCCTGCCACACAGCTCAGCCAGACTTCAGCAGAGACCAGGCTTTGGATGGGGCTGCCTCACCCAGGGCACAGGCTCACCTCTGTACCACTGCATCCCTTTGCCTATTGCTCAATCTTCCCTTCCCCGTCACCCGCATTCAGCAGGGGTGGGCACTGGAGTCTCAGGAGGAATCGGATGCCAAATCCACCCCAGGGGCGCCTGTGCTGATGTAGGGTCATGTCCGAGGGGACAAACCATGTCCCCCTGGAGTGTTCTCTGGCCATGCCCACTGCAGGGCACCCTCCCACCTCCCACATGGGTGGCTGAGCCTGGAGGTAGGGGGTGTCTGGTAGAGATGGGAAAACCAGGGACAGACAGCCATGCTGTCTGTGGGTTTGCAAAGCAGTGTCCAGGGCAAGCCACGCAGACCCCAGGGCCCTTCAGTCACCCCTCCCCAGCCAATGTCACCCTTTCCTCTGGGCTTCCTGTCACCAGGACATCCAGGGCTCAGCCCTCACCTGCTGGGAGTGAGATGCAGCAAGGAGGAGGCTGAGCGGGTGGGAGGCTTTGAGACCCTTCAGGCAGGGGATCAAGGGAAGGGCGAAGTTAAAGGGCCAGGACCAGACTCCTGGACTGCTCTGACATGAGAGTGGTTCAGCCTGTCCCGAGTCAGGCTGGCTTGTCTCCATCCATTCATTCAGTCAGTGAGTCATCAGACATCCCTGGATCCCCGCAGTCTGTGCAGCTCCGGGCTGGGGACTCATATATAAATGGGAGTGGGTGGGAGGAACACTTAGGGCGGGGGCTTAGGACAAGTCAAAATCCATGAACAAGGGACACAGCAGAGGGAATGTCCTCTGCCACCCTTTTCATCGGATTCAGACTCTGAGCAGAGCCAGAGACCTGCCCATTCCACAGGCACCAGAGTTGGCAGCCCAGTCTCCATGTAGGTGCACGGTATGGGGGCAGCGGCCAGCAGGAGGTGGGCATCTGCTCTGGGGGAGGTGTGGGTGCTGGGCAGAGAGTGCACACCCATGAACAAAGAGGCACACCAGCACGCACAGCAAGGGTTGGGAGCGTGGGGTGGGGTGGGGTGGGGTGGGGTGGGGGCAGCAGCTGCTTCTCCGGCCTCCCCGTCCCTCTCTTGCTGAGCGATGGGCAGGGCTGATAGCAGCGGATGTTGGGCCAGCTAAGGGGGCTCCCTGCCCCGCCAACAAGAGTTCTTTATCGGCAGGATGCGCCGTTGCCAGGGAGCTGGCTTCAGGCCCTGCTCTAGCCGTTGCTGGGAGGATTATCAGAAAGATTTGAGTCTTTTTAATTAAATCCAAGCGAATGCAATTCTGTGCCTGCACGGAGAGGCCCATTCAGGATCCTGTCACTGCCTCCGATAGCTTTGTCTCAGAGTCCCTGCTATCAGGCCACCAATCTGGCCACGAGGCGGCTGCCCCCATCCCCAGCCTGACAGCGGTGGGTACCCGGGGAGCCAACACGCAGGAGGTCCCTTCTGCCTTGCTGGGTGCTGGCCTCAGAACTCCAGGAAACTGTGCCCTGGGCCAGGCCAGAAAGTCACAACCCTTCACTCAGCGTTAAGAGTCAGCCTTACCAGCCACAGCACCCAAGCACACGCCCTTTGAGCTTTCATGTGGTGCCAGGTGTGCCCTGGCTCATGGATTCCTTAGGCTGCAACCCTACGGGGAAGCTTCTACTACCATCCCCACCTTACAGATGAGGAAACAGATCCCTATGAGGGACAAATTCACTCAGCCAGGTCCACACAGGTAGTAAGTGGCAGAACCAGGATTTAAACGGAAGTCTTTCTGATTCCAAAGTCTCCACTCTCAATTCCACTCTTTTTTTTTTTTTTTTTTTTTTTTTTTTGAGACAAAGTCTCTATCTTGTCACCCAGGCTGGAACGTGGTGGTGCAATCTCGGCTCACTGCAACCTCCACCTCCTGGGTTCAAGCGATTCTCCTGCCTCAGCCTCCCGAGTAGCTGGGATTACAGGCGCCCGCCATCATGCCTGACTAATTTTTGTATTTTTAGTAGAAACAGGGTTTCACCATGTTGGCCAGGATGGTCTTGAACTACTGACCTCAGGTGATCCACCCTCCTTGGCCTCCCAAAGTACTGGGATTACAGACATGAGCCACCGTGCCTAGCTTTAATTCCACTCTTAAAGTATCCATGTCTACTAGTTTGAGGGCCAGCCTGGGCCTCCCCAACCATTCCAGCCACCCTCTCGCCAAGGCCCCCTGGGCTCCATCCAGCAGTCCCACTACTAGTGGTCGTCACTCCAACGATAACAACAGCCAACACGTTCCAAGTGCCCACCAGGCGCCAGGCACCTTTCCCCTTGCCTTGTTCAGACCTCACTTAGCCTCTGGAGGCGGCATCAGCCTCTGCCTGATTCCTGGATGCAGAAACAGAAGCTCTAAGAGGGCTGAGTCAGTTGTCCAACATCACAAAGTCAGGGACAGGTCCCCCTCTCCCAGGTTTTCCTGGTTCAAAGCAGGCATTCCCGGCCTCTCTTGTCCCCACCGGAGGCAAGACTGTGCCTGGCACAGCCTGGGAGTTGGAGACACGTCAGGGTCAGGGCTCAGGGCCTTGGAGTTGGTTCACGCTGTGGCCAGAGGACAAAATTAACTCGATAAATAATATGGATATGGCAGGGGGTGGGGTGTGCTCCTTTTTAAAAACTAGGCAGCTCTGGGCACCCATGCCTGTGTGCGGGCTTTATGGAGCTAAGTTTTCATCGCAGGCCCCACATCCTGGCCGCAGCCTTCCTGCAGAGGAGGACGCGTGTTCTTTTTAATTAAACCTGTCTGTTATCACGGCAGATTGCTACGAAGGGAGGTCCATTAGCAGCGTGGCAGCTGCTGGGAAACCGCTTGCCACACTGGACACACGAGCCCTGAAACCCTCAACGGGGCCAGCATCCCTGACCCTTCCCCTGCCCCTGCCCCTGCCCCTGCCCCTGCTGCAACACCAGCGAGGAGCTCTGGGCAGGGCCCCTCATGCCCAGCCCCACTATGCACCAGGAGACACCTGCCACCCAGAGCTCCCACTAAGCAAGGGAGCCTCCACCCCAGGAACCCAGCTCTGGGGACAGAGCAACCTGGGTGGGATCCTGGCTCAGTCGCTTGTTGGCACTGCAGTCCCAGGACAGTACCTCAGCTCTTTGGTCCCTCCTCCCAGGTTTTCCTGGTTCAAAGCAGGCATTCCTTGCTTTGATGATGAGACACAGCTCACGTACACCAACGCACCCTGCCTCACGTGCACAATCCGACGACCTCCACAAAGCCCCGCCAAGTAGGGACTGTTGTTGTCTTCATTTTACAGAAAGGGAAACTATCTGAGGCTCAGGAACAACTGCCCGGGTAACACCGCTTGAATATGCCTGAACTAGGATTTCAAGGGACCACAGGCTCAGTTTCCTTAGCTAGGAAATGGAGATAATAGTCTTCACCTGGGAATGTGGGTGGGGGTGGGGGAGTTATTAACAAATAAGGCAGTGAAGGGCATAGAGTGAGCATCCATAAATGACTGCAATTTTTATATGAACGTTGTAATTTAAGCACATGATTGGCCCTTAGCCCCATTTTCCAGATAAGGAAACTGAGGCTCTGGCCCTCATAGTCCCCTGTAATCCCTCCTCCTACATCACCCCACACCTGGCCATGCCAGCAGCCTCCCCACCACCTTTTCTAATCTTTTGCTTGTCTCTTCTCCACTGGGCACCAGTACAACTTCTCATTCTCTCGTCAAAATAATGTGGATTTGGGCCCAGCACAATTGCCATACCTGTAATCCTAGCACTTTTGGAGGCCGAGGTGGGAGGATTGCTTGAGGCTAGGAGTTCGAGACCAGCCTGGGCAACATGGCAAAACTTCATCTCTACAACAAATTTAAAAATTAGTTGGGCATGGTGGTGTGTACTTGTAGTCCCAGCTACTCAGGAGGCTGAGGTGGGAGGATTTCTTGAGCCTGGGAGGTTGAGGCTGCAGTAAGCGGTGATCCCCAGCCTGGATGACAGAGCGAGACCCTGTCTCAAAAATAATAATAATAATAAGGCCGGGCTTGGTGGCTCAAGCCTGTAATCCCAGCACTTTGAGGGGTTGAGGCAGGCGTATCACCTGAAGTCGGGATTTCGAGATCAGCCTGATCAATATGGAGAAACCCTATCTCTACTAAAACTACAAAATTAGCCAGGTGTGGTGGCACATGCATATAATCCCAGCAACTCGGGAGGCTGAAGCAGGAGAATCGCTTGAACCCAGGAGGCGGAGGTTGTGGTGAGCAGAGATTACGCCATTGCACTCCAGCCTGGGCGACAAGAGCAAAACTCTGTCTCAATAATAATAATAATAATGTGGATTTGGTTTTTACTTAATTATAAAATAAAATCAGGGTAAACACATTAATGGACAGATTATAAAAAGAACATGAAGCCCCGGCGCGGTGGCTCACACCTGTAATCCCAGCACTTTGGGAGGCCGAGGCAGGAGGAGCGCTCGAGCTCAGGAGTTCAAGATCAGCCTGGCCAACATAGTGAAACCCTGTCTCTACTAAAAATACAAAAACTAGCCAGGCATGGTGGCAGGCACCTGTAATCCCAGCTACTAGGGAGGCTGAGGCAGGAGAATCGCTTGAATCCGGGAAGCGGAGGTTGCAGTGAGCTGAGATTACGCCATTGCACTCCAGCCTGGGCAACAGAGCGAGAGTCTATCTCAAAAAAAAAAAAAAAAAAAAAAAAAACATGGAAATGACCCATAATGCAATATTATTATCTATTGAGGCTCATTTCTTTCTGTTCTTTCCCTGTTCACCCATTCATTCATTCATTCGTTCACTGAGTATAGACTGAGCAAGCCCCTACTTGTGCCAGGCCCTGTATGTGGTGCTGGGGAAGCCGTGGTGGACAGGACTGACGTGGTCCCGACCCTCGGGAGCCTGACGCTGATGGGAGAGATGGATACTAAACAGGAGAGCACATGGGCGATATTGAACCCCACGTATAATTGCAACACTGTTCACTCAACGGCCTTCAACAGGGGCACTGACCCAGCTAGCTGGGATCAGGGAAGGCTCCTGGGGGAAGTGTCACTGCATCTGAGACTGGAGAGGCACTGCTTTTGCCTGCACATCTATATACCTCTGAGGTTGGAGATATTTTTCTAGAACTTCTGGCCATGTCTCTCCTCGGTGCTCATTCCAGCCTCAGGGCACCTGCACTTTGCTGCCCCTTGAACCCTTCCTGTACCTCCACTCCTAGCACTGGCTATGTCCACTGTCTAGGATGCCCTCCCCTCTCTTCCTGGGTCTGCTGATGAACTCTTACTCATCCTTTAAAACCCAGAGCACTTGTCCCCTCCCCCTCCTCACAGGAAGTCTTCTCAGATGCCCATCCTAGAATGGTAGGGTTAGTCACTCTTCTTTTTCAAGTGCTCAAAACTTTTTTTTTTTTTTTTTGAGACAGAATTTCACTCCTGTCACCCAGGCTGGAATGCAGTGGCACGATCTTAGCTCACTACAACCGCCACTTCCTGGGATCCTGCCTCAGCCTCCTGTGTAGCTGAGATTATAGTCATGTGCCACCATACCTGGCTAATTTTTTTGTATTTTTAGTAGAGACGGAGTTTCACCATGTTGACCAGGCTGGTCTCGAACTCCTGACCTCAAGTGATCCACCCACCTCAGCTTCCCAAAGTGCTGGTATGACGGGCGTGAACCACCGCACCTAGCCATTCAATCCCCCAAAACTTTTGACTATACCTGGGTTGTGTCTCTCCCACTGGTCTGGGTCTCCAGGGCTCAGCTCAGGGCACTGCCCCTTAGAGTGGGCAATGAGGGAAGAAGACCTTTTCCCCTGGGGTGCCCTGGGATACTATAGGGCTATAAAACCAGCTGGGTTCATTTGGCTTGGCATGGGCAGTGAGGCCTTGTCGTTAGCTCTGGCCCCCATCTGCCCTCCGGGGTATGACAGCCACTCTCGGAAGCTGGGAGGTGGCAGGGAGCACCGTGCATGGTCCTGAACCCTAACTTGCTCCAGGTAGGGGTGGAGTGGCTACATAGCAGAGGCCCTTCCCTGGGCCAGCCCCTTATGCCTGGCTTCACCCCTGCCAGGCCTGCTACTCCCCCAGGCGGGAGGGAGTATGCAGCCTGGGCACTTTGTTGCCCCCATCCTCAGTGGCGAGGGTCTAGGTGAGTTAAACTCTATATGGGAGACAGGTGACTCTAATGGCCTGAATGTAATCCTTCACACGCTTGACCAGTAACCGTGTGGTCCCCTCGCACCCTGAATCTTCCCCTACCATGTGGCTTTCTTTGACCAATAGGATGTTTGCAGATGTGACACAAACAGAGGCTTGGGTACTGCCAGCCAACTCCAGTTGCCCCTGCAGCACTAGTATTGCTTGCTGTGCCCATCTCACCATAGGCCTGTGTCCGGGCAACCTGCTGGAGGATGTGGGGGACACGAGGAGGAGAGCCACAGTGCCCGGCTGTGGCTGCCCACAAGTAGCCAGTCCCCAGCCACCCTGTCAGCTGATCACACATGCTTGTGTGAGCCCAGCCAAGATCAGCCAAACCCATAGACTCATAAGATAAGATGCATGGTTAGTTTGAAACCACTAAGTTTTAGAATTGTTACCCAGCAATAGCTAACTGACACACTCCATCTCTATGGTGGTACACAATACAGACATTGAAAAGAATGAGGCATCAGGAGGCTGAGGCGAGAGGACCACTTGAGCCCAGGAGGTCAAGACTGCAGTGAGCTATGATGGCACCACTGCTCTCCAGCTTGGGCAAAAGAGCAAGACCTTGTCTCTAAAAAAAAAAACAAAAATAGGCTGGGCGCGGGTGGCTCAAGCCTATAATCCCAGCACTGTGGGAGGCCGAGATGGGCGGATCATGAGGTCAGGAGATCAAGATCTTCCTGGCTAACACGGTGAAACCCCGTCTCTACTAAAAAAAAATACAAAAAACTAGCCGGGCGAGGTGGTGGTGCCTGTAGTCCCAGCTACTCGGGAGGCTGAGGCAGGAGAATGGCGTAAACCCGGAAGGCAGAGCTTGTAGTGAGCTGAGATCCGGCCACTACACTCCAGCCTGGGACACAGAGCAAGACTCTGTCTCAAAAATAAATAAATAAATAAAAAATAAAAAAAAAATAAAAAATTTTAAAAGAATGAGTCAGCCCTTTATGTTCTGACACGGAAAAGTTCCCAGGATATATTAAGATAAAGAAGTTGGCCAGGCACGGAGGCTCATGCCTGTAATCCCAGCACTTTGGGAGGCTGAGGTGGGCAGATCACAAGGTCAGGAGTTCAAGACCAGGTTGATCAGCATGGTGAAACCCCAATTCTACTAAAAATACAAAAAAAAAAAAAATTAGCCTGGCACATTGGCACGCACCTGTAATCCCAGCTGCTCTGTAGGTGGAGGCAGGAGAATCACTTGAACCCGGGAAGCGGTGGTTACAGTGAGCCGAGATCGCACCATTGCACTCCAGCCTGGGTGACAAGAGGGAGACTCCGTCTCAAAAGGAAGAAGAGGAAGGAAGAAGGAAGAAAAAGAAAGAAGAAACTAGAAGAAAGGTGCAGGCCGACATGATGGCTCACATCTGTCGTCCCAGCACTTTGGAAGGCTGAGGCTGGCAGATCATTTGAGATCAGTAGTTCGATACCAGTCTGGCCAACATGGTGAAACCCTGTGTCTACTAAAACACACACACACACACACACACACACACACACACAAATTAGCTGGGTGTGGTGGCTTTCGCTTGTAATCCCAACTACTTGGGAGGCTAAGGCAGGAGAATCACTTGAACCGGGAAGCGGTGGTTACAGTGAGCCGAGATCGCACCATTGCACTCCAGCCTGGGTGACAAGAGGGAGACTCCGTCTCAAAAGGAAGAAGAGGAAGGAAGAAGGAAGAAAAAGAAAGAAGAAACTAGAAGAAAGGTGCAGGCCGACATGATGGCTCACATCTGTCGTCCCAGCACTTTGGAAGGCTGAGGCTGGCAGATCATTTGAGATCAGTAGTTCGATACCAGTCTGGCCAACATGGTGAAACCCTGTGTCTACTAAAACACACACACACACACACACACACACACAAATTAGCTGGGTGTGGTGGCTTTCGCTTGTAATCCCAACTACTTGGGAGGCTAAGGCAGGAGAATCACTTGAACCCGGGAGACAGAGGCTGCAGTGAGCCTAGACGGCACCACTGCACTCCAGCCTGGGCGACAAGAGAGAGACTCCGTCTCAAAAAAAAAAGTAAGGTGCAGGTATTGTGCATAGAATGGTATCATTTATATGGAAGAGAAAAAGAGAAATAGCAGGTATTCAATCTGTAGACTCTCTCTGGAAATCTATAAGTCTCTGGTATCAGTGGTGTTTCTTGGGGCCAGGGACCTGTGGACAACAGGGGAGGGAGAGAGGAAGACAGACCCTTCAAAGCCTTATGATCTTATTTTATACCACTTTTGAATCGTTTACCGGATGCCTTTTATAATAGGATTTTAAAAATAGATAACATTTAGGAAATAAATAACCTGTTTTTCAATATAATGGTTTTAATATTTTTCTTTGGTGTAAAGCTTTGTTGTCTATTCACCTGTGTCCAGATCCCAGCCCCACCACTTCCTGGCTCTGGGCCTTGGCAAGGGGCTTCTCCCCAGGAGCCCCAGGATGGCAGCCCCGGGGGGGGAATGAGAATGACATGCGTTCGGTGCCCAGCACATGGCGGGTGCTCCCCTCTTCTGAGGGCCGCCCGCACACTCCGTTCAGCCTGGAGCCCCTCTCCCCCTGGCGTGGGCCGGGACCACTTCTGGCTTCAGCTGGGATCTTCTGTCCCCTTAGGAGTGGTCCTGACCAGCTGTGACCCCAGGCTTGGCCGGGAAGTCCCCTCATGGAGCAGGGACCTGGAAATAGCGGCCCCCCAAAGAAAGAGTCCTCCTCTGAGGCTCAAGCCCCGGCAGCCGCCATCTCTCCCCCGGTATCTGAGGCCCATGTGTGCGCTCTGCCGGCCGGGGATTTGGCTCCCTTGTTTTATGACTCCCTAATCCTCACTTGGCGGAGAGGAAGTGGTGGGCCCGCCCGGCCGCGCAGAGAGCGGCCAGAAGTTCGGCAAACCAAAGATTCATGGACCATCAGAAGGGCCCTTTGCCTCCAAGGCCGCCCCAGCCCTTCACGTAGAGATAAATCACAGGCAGCAGGGGAAGATAAAAGGTGCGCGGATGCAGGCCCTGTCTTATGAGAAGAAATGTGCGCAGGGGACGTTTCCCTGAACTCCTGCAGAGCTGGACTGCTGACGTCTCCGCCGGCTCCCTGACTCGGACTGGAGGGGACTCGAGTCCACTCCTTGTCTTCTCCATCCCACTGACTTTACAAGGCCCGTCCCTTCAGGCCCCTAGCATGGTACTGACCTTGAGATGACCCTGAGACCCGTTCCTCACACTTCTTCCTCCGTCCCAAAAGATCTGGCTTGGAGGGCCCGGGACCTGTGTGGTCACACAGACTGTGGAACTCAGAAGGGTTCTGCCCTTGGCTTAATACTCTCCTGTCATTGTGTTGAAATTCTTAGTAATTTTGAAGCAGATGTTCCCACACTTCATTTTGTTCTGGGTCCTGCCTGGCCAGGAGGGGCTTTGGGCATCTGGGTGCCGGTACATCCTCTCCCGCAGGCACCTACCCGGCAGTTTGCACATCTTCAGCAATGAGGAGCTCACCTCCTTCTGGGCAGCCCCCCAAGTCCACCTTAGAGCAACAGAAGCTTGGAGGTCCTATCTCGTGGTGGTGACGGGAATGAGTCCCAGGTCACCTTCCAGTCCTGGTGCTCCACTGGCTGTGTAACCTGGGGCATGTTATGGCACCTGAGTTTCCGGCCTGCAGAATGACACTAATAATGGGGCTGTTGGGAGAATGAAACAATGTATTTGGCTTGATTTTGTGCTTAATCAATGATAACTGTTTTTGTATTTTACTAGAAAAGGCTGCCTTCTATCAGATTGGGATCCTCAGACCTGGCCAGTGGTTAGGGGGAGAAGGTGGAAGAAGATGCATAACCACCCCACTCCGCACCCCCGCAACACACACGGCCGGAAGCTCCCCATCTCTTGCCAACCCTGAAGGTCAAACTTGTGCACTTCACCTGGGCTCCTCGCGTCAGGTGCCTTGTTCTCTGCTGCCATCTGCTGGCTGGAATGGGGCACTACATCTCAGCTGGCACCAGGCTTCATCTGTCCGGTTAGAAGAGGATCAAATAATTCTGCAAGTGTTTTCTGACGACCTGCCTGGGCATTGAGGATTTGTCAGTAAACACAAAAGACAAAGTTCCTGTCCTCTTGGAGCTGATATTTCTGTGGGAGACATGGATAATAAGCAAGAAATCCAATCATGTGATTTCTGCTAGTAACAAGTAAAATGAAAAGAAGAAAAAATTCAGACAGTGGGGAATGGCACTGGTGGACGGTAGAATAAAGTTTGTTCTGGGGCAGGGTCAGGAGAGAACAGGTTGGATGGTGGTCAGGTGGGACAGGAGAGTTCTGCTATCCAGCCAGTCCCACCAGCCTGGCTGCCCGCCCCCCAACCCCCCCGCCACCACCGCCACGATCTCTGTGACAACTGCGGGCAATTCCCTCTGCTGACCGGGACCTCAGTTTCCTTATCTGGAACACAGGGAGAATCACCACCACTTACCGAATTAGTACTATTGTTTGGATTTAACGGGATCCTGGAGTGGGAAACGTTTTGTGAAGTGTATTGTTCTCGTGAATTATACACTTCGTGTTGTTATCTGACGCTTGCTATGCACTTACCAGGGCAGAAACTCTGCTAAGCCCTTCTGTGGGTTACCTCACTGAGTCCTTAGGGGCACTGTCCTTGGGGACAGAAGCCTGGCAGCAATGAGGACCGAGGGCCTTACCCTCCTCCAGGATCGCAGCCTGCCTTTCCACTCCCAGTCACCTCCATCCACCCTCCAGTCTTCACCCTGGAGTGAGATGGACCTATGGACAGGACAACGCATGGATGAATGAACAAATAAATGGGTGAATGAGCGAAGAGCAAAAAAAAAAAAAAAAAAGAAAGAAACCTGTCTCTACTGAAAATATATGGCCGAGCACGGTGGCTCACACCTGTAATCCCAGCACTTTGGGAGGCCAAGGTCGAATCAGTTGAAGTCAGGAGTTCGAGACCAGCCTAGCCAACAAGACGAAACCCCATCTCTACTAAAAAAATACAAAAAAAGAGTATTTTTTAATGATAAGTTGTATTTTATTAAATTTTAAAGCTGCTTAGCAAAAGACACTGTTTAGGCAATGGAAAGACAAGCCAGACTTTGAGAAAATATTTGCAAAACATATATCTGAAAAAGTACTGGCATACAAAATACACAAAAATCTCTTAAAACTCAACACATGAGAAAACAAACAGCCCAATTTAAAAATGGGCAAAAGACCTGAACAGACATCTGACCAAATAAGGTATAGAGATGGCAAACAAGCATATGAAAAGAGGCCAAACCTACCTCGTTAGGAAACTGCAACTAAAATGAGACACCACTACACATCTATCAGAACGGCCAAAATAGACAACACTGGCAACACAACTGCTGGCGAGGATGCAGAGCATCAGACACTCTCATTCATTGCTGGTGGGAATACAAAATTATAGTCACTTTGGAAGACAGTTTGGCAGTTTCTTATAAAATGAAGCATACTCTTACCACGTGATCCAGCAATCACACTCCTTGTTGTCTACCCAAATGAGCTGAAAACCTGTTCACACAAAAACCTGCACTTGGGTATTTATAGCAGCTTTATTCGTAATTGCTAAAAGTTGGAAGAAACCAAGATGTCCTTCAGTAGGTGATCAGATAAATAAAATATGGTATATCCAGACAATGGAATATTATTCTGCAATCAAAAAAAGTGAGCTATCAAATCATGAAAAGACAGGGAGAAATCTTCGATGCATATTGCTAAGTGGGAGAAGCCAATATGAAAAGGCTACATACTGTAGGATTTCAACTATATGTCATTCTAGAAATGATTAAACTGTGGAGATAGGTAAAAGATCAATGGTTGCCAAGGATTGGGGATGGGGGTAGGAAAGGATTAATAGGTGGAGCACCGGGGCTTTTAGGGAAGTGAAACAATTCTTTATGATACTATCGTGATGGATGCATGTCATTATATACTTGTCAAAACCCATAGAATTGCAACACAGAGTGAATTCTAATGTAAACTATGGACTTTAGTTAATAATGTATCAACATTGGCTTATCAAGTGTAACAAATGTACAGCACTAATGCAATATGTCAATTAATAAAAGGGAAGCGAAGCATATGGGAACTCTGTGTTTTCCATTCAATTTTTCTGTAAACCTAAAATTGCTCTAAAAAATTAAGTCAATTAATTTTTTAAAATACACGCTAGCAACAACAACAAAAACTAGCAACAAACACACATCATAAGGCTGGACGCAGTGGCTCACACCTGCAATCCCAGCACTTTGGGAGGCCGAGGCAGGCGGATCACCTGAGGTTGGGAGTTCGAGACCAGCCTGACGAACATGGAGAAACCCCATCTCTACTGAAAATACAAAATTAGCCGGGCATGGTGGCACATGCCTACAATCCCAGCCACTCAGGAGGCTGAGGCAGGAGAATCGCTTGAATCTGGGAGGTGGAGGTTGCCGTGAGCCGAGATCATGCCATTGCACTCCAGCCTGGACAAAAGCAAAACTCTATCTCAAAAAAAAAAAAAAAAATCACAAGGCAAAAATGAGATTAGGGGCTTGACACTCAAATACTTCATCAGTGACACACATTGATTTGACTCATAATGACTAGAAAATAAATATTTTAAACACTTAACAGTAAATTAAAAAATACCTGAAATGACCAATGTTGGTGTGACAACGAATACCCGGTGTACATATTCATTGCTGCTCATCTTTTAGCATAATATGATGTACCTAATAAGGGATCTGAATGGGTGTGGCTCACATGTATGGCGAATGGAGTTAGCTATAGTAGCAATTGAAGGGGAGTATGTGTTGTGTATATTCCTACAACTTAGTTCAGCTGGATGAAATATTCCTAGTGTTTCTTGCAGACAAAATCATGCATAAGAAAATGGGAAATTCGAGTAATGCTCAGATTTTCCCAAATGAATAAATTAATTAATTGTGCCAGAGCAAATTTGGTTTTCAAAGCAAGCATTATCTCACAACCAACTGTAGTATTAAAAGGCTTATTAAAACAACAGCCTTTGATTTCTTTCATCAATGTCTTAGAGTTTTCAGTGCACAGGTCTTTCACCTCCTTGGCTAAACTTATTCCTAAACAGTTTCTTTTTTTGCTCTCTATTGTAAATGGAATTGACTCTTGATTCCTTTTCAGATAGTTTGTGGTTAGTATATAGAAATGCTACTGATTCTTGTGCATTGATTTTGTACCCTGCAACTTTGTTTATTAGTACTAACAGTTTAAAAAATTGTATTTGTATAGAGAGAAGGGCTGCCCTCACGTCCAGCAGACTGTGGGCTCCCATACCAGAGAAGCGTCATCTGTTGAGCACGACTCTCCCAGGCCAAACCACCCTCGGGACGCGAGGTGAGCTCCTGCGTCCTGTCTCCTCCCCTGTGTGACCCAGACATGCTGCCTACTCCCCCTGTGTCTCTGTTTTCTCATCTTTAAAGCGGGGAGAACAGGCAGGATGGCCAGAGGCTTGTGAAGTAACAGACGGGAAAGGGTTGTGTAAACTGCAAAGTGTGGTGCACACACAGCCCCAGTTGTCACTACCATTGATTGATCACCTCCGAGTCCCCAGCACCATGCTAAGCATTTTTCGTGCATTTTCTCCTTCTCACCCTCACAACCTTGAAAGTGACCAGCTCATCCCAATTTACCTGGAACTGTCCAAGTTTTAGCACTGAAAATCCCATATCCTGGGAAATCCCTTAGTTCCGGGCAAACCCGTAAAGTGATAATATTTTCTCCATTTTTCATTTGAGGAACTGAGGCTCAGAGTTTTCCTTGCCCAGGGTCCCACAGCAGAGAAAGGGCCCAGGTGTGTGGGCTCCAGAGCTGCCATCTAGCTAAGGCACCTGGCTGGTTCCTGTGGACAGTGGGAGCCACAGAAGGTTCAGGGCAGTGGCAGGCTCACGTCCAGGAGGTCACTCCCCACCCCGGGCAGCCCTGTATTATCTAGTCATTGAGGTATCAGCCAGCAATGCACTGCAGAGAAAGACAATCTGAATGAACAGAAGAATCTGCCAGGGACCTTCCCTTCTTTGCTTAGGTTTCAACTTTGCAGATGCAAATGCTTCAAATAAGTTCAGTGTGGGCTCTGGGCCCAAGAGCTCAGGCCCCATTTGCTTCCAAGTGGCCTGTGGACCTTGACCCCAGAACCCTGGTGGGTGTGCTCACAGTTTTAGGGGCCTGAGGGTCCCTGGCAGAGCAGGAAGGGACCACATGCATTCTTGGGAGGCTGGGCCATGGGGTAGGAATACGGACACTCGGGGCCAGACAGGTTGGGGCAAAGCCCAGTCTGAAGCTTCTGTTGTCAGCCACAGTCCATTGAATGCTCAGTAAGCAAGCCTGTAGAATGCTCTGAATGCTCACTGTGGCTCGGTTAGGAAAGGCCTTCTCATACCCATTTCACAGATAGGTAAGCTAAGGCTGAGAAGGAATATGACTTGCCCCAGGTCACCCAGTGGGAAGTACCTGAGCTAGATCAGACCAGGGACCCTACAGCCTTGGAGCCCCACTGTTGGCCTCTATACCCTGCTGCCCGCAGACTTGTGGTATGACCTGGGCTTGTCTGCCCTATGCATCTTGGCAGCTTATCTGGAAGATGGGAATAAGAGTCTATACCTCCCAGCAGGGCGCGGTGGCTCACGCCTGTAATCCCAGCACTTTGGGAGGCCGAGGCGGGCGGATCACGAGGTCAGGAGATCGAGACCATCCTGGCGAACACGGTGAAACCCCGTCTCTCCTGAAAATACAAAAAAATTAGCCAGGCGTGGTGGCGGGCGCCTGTAGTCCCAGCTTCTAGGGAGGCTGAGGCAGGAGAATGGCGTAAACCCGGGAGGTGGCGGAGCTTGCAGTGAGTAGACATCGTCCCACTGCACTCCAGCCTGGGCGACAGAGTGAGACTCCATCTCAAAAAAAAAAAAAAAAAGTCTATACCTCCCAATGGGTTGAAAGGAGTCCAGAGATACTGTTTATAAAGCATTCGGGAGCGACCAGGCTCATAGCAGTGAAAAGGATTGGTAAGTCGTTCTCATTAATACCTTATGAAGGTGATCTTCATATTCAAGTTCATGATCGTCACTTTGTTTTTGCTGCTGCTATGCCCTCAGTGTCTGGGAGCAAGAGGAGCTATTGAGTACTTACGATGTGCCAGGTTCTTTACGAACATTAACTCATTAGTTCTCACTGCAGCCTGAGACAGGCACCATTACCAGCCTCAGTATGCAGGTGTGGACACCGAGACCCAGAGAAGGCGCTCACCATGATCACTTAGCTACTAAATGGTAAGGTTGGAACTTGAAACCACACAGTCTGGGGCTATATGGGGAGACTGATTCCATGGAATGGAGGCCCCCGGGGGCAGCTGGGACCCCTGGGACTCCTGGCTTTGGTGGGAGGCAGGGAGCTGGGGAGCTCTTGGTGCCCTGAGGCACCATGGACACCCCAGCTGACCCACTCTTAGCTCCTCTTGGCATTTCGATCTGTTTTCTCTGTAAAGTAGGACGTGAAGCACCCAAGGAAAGCAGGATGCAGAGGTGGGGGACCGGTAGGGGCCGAGGTGAGAGACGGCCACGTTAGCCGAGTGGTCAGGACAGCCCTGCTGAAGGCTGACACTGAAACCAAGCCCTGCAGCGTGCAAAGGAGCTAGACTTGTGAGGAGTTGGCTGGGTGTTTGAGGCAGACAGTGTACCTTGCCCCCAAGCCTGTTTCCCTCTCTGTACAGAGGCAAGGAAAGTGGAATTGTCCCTGCCCTCAGGGAGGTCACAGACTAAAGTGAGGCAGAATCCAGGCAGCTGTGACTCAGGCAAAAGCCAGTGACACACTTGGCTGGGCAAGCTCAGAGGAGGTGGCATTGCCTTTGCTGGGAAGGTCTGGGAGGGTCAGGAAGGCTGCCTGGATGAGGAGACCTGGGAACCCAGCCTCAGGGAGCAGCAGGGGTTGGCTGGGGACCCTGGGAAGCCTGAGGGCTGGGACAGGGCCCTCCTAGGACGATAGCCTATGTCTCCAGTGGAGGGAAGAAGGCACCAACGGGTCTAGCGTACAGGGTGTGGGGCACGCAATAGGCAGCAGGCAGGGTCCTAACCCATGGCTCTGAACTTTTACCCTGGATGGGCAGGGAAGAACTGGAGCCGGATAACAGGGCAGGATGGAGGCGATGGCCAGCAGGGCGGGGAGAGTAGGGAAGGGCCACAGATGGGAAGCAGGTGGGGGGGTGGGAAGCTGGAGACAGATGAGGCCTGGACAGGGAGGAAACAGAGAACAAGATGAGAGATAAGATTTCAAAGGCATCAGACAGTGGCATGGCAGCCGCAGAGCAGGGAGCAGCAGCCAGGGCGGGGGAAGGGCAGGACTGAGGGACTTGGGGAGGGACCAGGGACAGCTCCAGGTCAGGCCTCCCCAGAGTCCGACCTGCTGTGTCCCGCTGTATCTGTAGTGCTATCCTGTCACCAGCCACTGTCCAGCCATGTCCCCAGCCACAATCCCCTGTGCCCTGACCCTGTCTGGTTGAAACTCATGCCCGCTGTTTAGGGGAACGCCTAGTACCGTCCCCTGGGTCCCCAGCCACTGTTTGGCTGATCCCAACCTCTCCCCATCTGTGTTCCGCAGTACTGGCCAGCTCCTGGCTCCCAGTGCACAGCATCCCTGTGCAGTGGGAGGGGAAGTCCAGGCGCACCTAGTTAGGCAGGCTGTGGTGTGGGGGCTCGCTCCAGCCCCCACATTTCAGCAGCAAATAGAACTCGAAGGGAGTGGCCCTGGAGAAATTCATGCCCAATGGAGTCCCAGGGAGTATTTAGAGGCCCCCTCTAGCTGGGGGTCTGGATGTCACTCCCAGCCCACCCAGCCTCCTGTGCATGCCTTACCATAGATGGCCTGCAGGTGGCTCTGGGGACACAGGGACATTCAGAGCCTGCCGTGGCCCTTGACCTGCAGACATCAGCCCAAGCCCCCCCACCCCCACCTGCACTGCAGATGCTGGCCCGAGGCGGCCGGGTGGACCCCCAGCTCCACCTCCTACTGCAGAGGCCTTGACAAGATGTTCGGGTCTCAGGGGCTCAAGTGTCAAGTCAGTGGTGGTGCCTGCATCCCATGGGTTGATATTAAGAATGATGATGGCATGGCCCATATTTGGACCTCATTAGATTGGCATATGCCCACCCCCCAACCCTGCCATCTCCACAGCTCTACTGGGAATAATGGAGTCTGAAGGACCCAACTAGGGGGTAAGACCAGCGGCATCAGGAACCCTGGGAGGTCTCTGCCCTATGGTCTGAGTTGAAAAACAAGGGTCCAAGCAGCTCCTCTTTCTCCCCACGAGCCAATTTGCAGCTGACCAGGGCTGAGTCCTTAGGGAAATGGGCACCAACCAGCGCAAGGTCCAGAGCCAAGGCCACTCTGGGCTTTGGGTAACTGTGGCAATCATGATGCAGGAAGTGTGCTCAGTGCATGGAATGGGTTGAGACTTAAATCTTCGCCAGTGAATCCAATGTAGCCATGAGTTTTGTTTCTGCAGCAAGTACAACTCGCACCCAAGAGAATGGATGCCAAGCTGCATGTGCAGCTGCATGCAGGCGTTCACTGAGCACTTCCATGCCTTGCCATGCACCCAGCACTGTTCCAGCAACACAGCAGTGAGCAACACAGACCAATGTCCCTGCCCTCGCGGAACTCCTGTTCCAGTAAAGTGGGGGATGGAGACAGGCAGTGCACAGCATTAATAAGCAGTAGGTAAGATGGTGCTGGGTACTCCAGAGAAAAACAGAGCAGGAAAGGAGGGTAGGGAAAACTGGGGTGGGAATCACTAAGAGGTTACAAATAGGATGGCAAAAGGGAAGTGCCGCTACACAGACATCTGGGGGAGGAGGTTTCCAGGTAGCGGGCGCAGCAAGTAAAAAGGCCCTGAGGATGGCGCCTGCCCAGCACATCCAGGGAAGGAGACGCTAGAGCAGAGCAAGCTCAGAGACCAGGGCAGGTCAGGTCACACAGGGCTTTGCAAATGGTCATGAGGCTGGAACTTTTACTTTCAGTGCACTGGTTGAGCAGAAGTAGGATGTGTGTTGATTTGAACTCTAAGAGACAGAAGCAGTGAAGCCAGTCATGAGCCGTTACTGTCTCTTCAGGCAGAAGGTGATGGCAATTTGGACCAGGGTAGAAGGGAAGTGGTCAGGGTGCAAGGCACGCTCTGCAGCTGGAGGTCCTTTAAGAGTCTTGGGGCCCATCAGGCCAGTACGAGTGGTCTGCCTGTGGCCTCCGACATCAAGGTCAATGGATCAGCATCCAGAATCTGGAGGCAGCTGGGCCAGGATATGAATCTAGTCCCTCTACTTCCCAGCGGGCAGCCGGGACAACCCAGTCTGAAACATCTCTAGGATAAAAGTCTATATTCTGTGATATGGGACTGAGAGGGCTTAATCCTCCTTTCCGTGCATTAGAGCACTTTATTTTGGTTAATGTTTATTGGATACATATTATTTGCCAGTCGTTCTGCCAAACACTTTACATACATTATCTTATGTCATTCTTACCCTAACTTTAACCTTACCCTTGGTCATTTAAATATTAATCTGCATAAAACAGACCCCTGGCCGTGAGGTGCACACTGAGGATGTGTGTGTGGCCCTTCCCTCCATGAGGGTACCAGGACCCACTGAAAGTCATGGGGTGTGGAATATCACTCAACAGGAAAGCCAATCCCAAAAGATCACATGCTATATGATTGCACTTATATGACACACTTTTGAAATGACAGCATTTTATTTTATTTTATTTTATTTTATTTTATTTTATTTTATTTTATTTTATTTTATTTTATTTGAGAGAGGGTCTCCCTCTGTCACTCAGGTTGGAGTGCAGTGGCGCGATCTTGGCTCACTGCAACCTCTGCCTCCCAGTTTCAAGCAATTCTCCCACCTCAGCCTCCTGAGGTTGGGACTACAGCCATGCACCACCACACCCAGCTAATTTATTTTGGTAGAGACGGGGATGGGGTTTCACCATGCTGGCCAGGCTGGTCTTAAACTCCTGACCTCAAGTGATCCACCTGCCTCAGCCTCCCAAAGTGCTGGTATTACAGGCGTGAGCCACTGCACCTGGCCAGAAATGACAACATTTTAGAAAATAATAGGTTGGTGGTTTCCAGACATCAGAAGTGGCAGGGTGGGCATACAGGAAGGAGGTGGGTGTAGCTACAAAAAAGACATGAGGGATCCTTGTGGTGATGGAACTGTTCTGAATCTTAACTGTGGTGGATACATGAACCTACACATGAGACACACAGAACTCTCAGTCTCTCTCTCTCTCTCTCTCTCTCTCTCTCACACACACACACACACACCACACACACACACACACGAATGAGTACAAGTGAAATAGGGGAATCTGAATAAACCCTGTGGCTTGTATCAAGTCAGTTTCCTGGTGGTGATACTGTACCATAGTTTGCAAGATGTTGCCACTGGAGTGAAGCTGGGTAAAGGGCTGTATTAGTCAGTGTTTCCAGAGAAACAAAACCAATAGGATCTCCATATATAAATATACAGAAAGATTCATTATGAGGGATTGGCTCACACAGTTTGGAGGCTGAGAAGTCTCACGTCTGTCATCTGCAAGCTGGAGGACCAGGAAAGCTGGTGGTGTGGTTCCAGTCCAAGCTGGAAGACTCGAGAACCAAGGGACTAATGGTGTAAGCCCCAGTCCAAGTCCAAAGGCTCAGGCATGAGGAGCATCCTTGTCCAAAGGCAACAGGAAATGAATGTCCCTGCTCCAGAAGAGAGAGCAAATCCTGTCTTCCTCTGCTGTTTTGTTCTATTCAATCCCTCAGCAGACTACGTGGTCCCCTCCCACATGGGTGAGAGTGACGTCCTTTCAAATGCTATTCCTTCTCAGAAACTCCCTCACAGAAACACCCAGAAATAATGTTTTGCCAGTTACCTGGGCATCCCTTAGCCCAGTCAAGCTGACGCACAAAAGTAACCATCTTAAGTCCACCCCTTGTCAACAAGGCATCCATAGGCATCTTCTGAAGCCATGCTTAATCTCCAAATAAAGACAATAATAAGGTCATGGTTCCACTGAACATGATACAACTGTCCTGTGCACAACGAAAATGCTCTAATCCCTTCCCCAGAAAAGGAGATAAAGCCCTTGAGTGCTGTTTGCGCCTCTCCTGATATCCTGTAACTTCCATAGTATGATGTGAAATTAACAATACTTAAATAGTGATACAAAGCCAATAAATCTTATGTTACATGATAAGGGAATAAGAGAGGAAAGAAAACAAGGATTTTTGCTTAATATATGCATAAAAACACAAATGTATTCATAACCAAAGAAGGAGGAAATCCTCATGACAATTACAGTTCTCAATTCTCTAACTGGTCATGTGGTTAAACTCGCATTAATAACTACCATCTTCTGCCGGGCACGGTGGCTCATGTCTGTAATCCCAGCACTTTAGGACATGGAGGCGGGTGGATCACCTGAGGTCAGGAGTTCAAGACTAGCCTGACCAACGTGGTAAAACCCCATCTCCACTGAAAATACAAAAATTACCCAAGCGTGATGGCACATGCCTGTAATCCCAGCTACTCGGGAGGCTGAGGCAGGAGAATTGCTTGAGCCCAGGAGGTGCAGGTTGCAGTGAGCCGAGATCATGCCATTGCACTCCAGCCTGGGCAACAAGAGTGAAATTCCGTCTCAGAAAACTACCATCTTCTACTATCTGTTCCGTGCGACCTTTGCCTTCAGAAAGTATCTCAGCTAGTCATGGTTTTTTACCTGGTGGGGTGACCCAAACGTTCATTTCTGAAGGGTCTGGGCCATTCATAGTCCAATAGATTGGGCTATTGTCATTTTCCATTGACCTTAATCACAGGACATGGTAATACTAAGAGATGTCCTAAGGGGTCTCCTGCATCCCAGACATACTCTTCTCTCCCTCCATTGTGGAGCATCAGCCCAGTGTCCCCTTGGTGATCTGGATCAATCATCCCAGCCAACACCATAGCTAGCTCTCTTCTTTCCCTGTTGACCCAGAGGCATAAGGAGCCCAAAGCAGTTGGGTGGCATCTTAACTTCCAGTTCAATGGAATAGTTGTGTTTCTCAGTGGAAGCACTCCTCCCTCTGGAATTAAGACCTTTAGGCCAACAGAGCATAAAGCCCTGGGAAAAGGAAACAAAGTTTTGCTGATGAGTCACTTGTAATGGTGCCACTCCTACTTCCACTCCTTGATTCTTGGAACTAGAAATGCTAGCTATGGGAGAATAGGACCATATATTAGGCAGTGGTTCAGAACATATTCAGCCTTCTGGAGAATCTTGCCCCAGCCCTGCAAGCTATTGCCATCTAGCTGGTGCTGTAACTGAGTCTTCAAAAGGCCATTCCACTGTCCATCAAACCAGCTGCTTCAGGACAGTGGGGATCATGGTAAGACCAGTGAATTCCATGAGCAGGGGCCCATTGCACTTCTACCAGTTCCTTAGTAGAGGCAATGCTGTGTGGAAGACCATGACAGTGGATAAGGCACTCTGTTAAGTTCATGGATGGTGGTTTTGGCAGAAGCATTGACTGCAGGAAAGGCAAATCTATATCCAGAGTAAATGTCTGCCTCAGTAAAGACAGAACACTGCCCCTTCCACAATAGAAGCTGTTCAATGTAATCAACCTGCCACCAAGTAGCTGGCTGTTCACCCTGGGGAATGGTGTCATCTCAGGGGCTCAGTGTTAGTCTCTGCTGCTGACAGATTGGGCACTTAGAGGTGGCCATACCAGATCAGTCTTGGTGAGCGGAAATCCATGTTTCTGAGCCCACGCATAACTTCCATCACTGCCACCATGGCCACTTTGTTCATGAGCTCATTGGATGATGACAGGGATGGCTGGGGAAAGACACTGACTGGTATCCACAGAACAGGACATCCTATCCACTTGACCTCCTCTGCTGAGGTCACCCTGTGGTGAGCGTTCACATGGGACACAAATACCATCACACTTTTTTCCCATTTAGAGGTCTATCCACATATCTCTTCCCCAAATTTGTCACCAATGTCCCAATTGTGTTTCTTCCGAGTCCCTGATGATCCAATCAAACCACTGGCTACAGCCCATGAATTGGTTCACGATCACACATCTGTCCATTTCTCTGTCCAAGCAAAGTGCACAACTGGTGCACTGCCTGAAGTCCTGCCCACTGAGAAGAGTTTCCTTGACCACTATCCTTTAGGGATGTCCCAGTGAGGGGCTGTAGTGTTGCAGCCGCCTACTTTCCCATGATACCTGCATGTTGTGCAGAACCAGCTATGAACTAGGCCAGGGTCTTCTGCTTCGCTATCAACTGATCATAAGAACAGGTGCAAGTTGGTAGAGAGAAGGCAAAATGGCAAGAGCGTGAACCAAGGGCATTTGGGCCACTTCTTCATGTAACTTATTTGTGCCTTGAGGGCCTGCCTGGGTCTGACTGTGTATATACCACTTTCATTTGATGGTGAGGCACTGTTGTGCATATCCAACTTCATGACTTGGTGGCCAAATAACACCCAGTTCATGAAGGGCAGCTCAGGGGTCGCATGGTAACTTGGTGGACCGTGGTCAAATGTCTAGGGACCACCCAAAGCTTAGTTTCTACTAAGGCCCAGTACCAGGCGAAGAGCTATCTCTCAAAAAAAAGAGTCATTGTCTGCAGATAATGGCAGGGCCTTGCTCTAAAATCCTAAAGGCCTGTGGAGCAAATCACCCATGGGGCCCTACTGAAGGCTCCAAACAGCATCCCTGCCATTCATTGACACCTGGAGCACCATTGGATCTGCCGAGTCGTATGGGCCAAGTGGCAGAGCAGCTTGCACAGCAGCCTGGACCTGTTGCAGAGCCTTCTCCTGTTCTGGGCCCCGCTCAGACTAGCAGCTTTTGGGACACTCGGTAAACGGGCTGGAGCGAAACATCCAAATGAGGAATATGTTGCCTTCAAAATCTAAAAAGGCCCACTAGACATTGTGCCTCTTTCTTGGTTGTAGGAGGGGCCAGTTCCAACAACTTTTTGCCTGAGAAGAAATATCTCAACAGGCCCCACACCACTGGACCCCTAGAAATTGCACTGAGGTAGAAGGCCCCCAAATTTTGGTAATATTTATTTCCCAGCCTTGACACTCTAACAATAAGTCTAGAGTAGTTACTACTTCTTGCTCACTAGGTCCAATCAGCCTAATGTCATCAACGTATGGACCAGTGTATCTTGTGGAAAGGAAAAGTGATGGAGATCCCTGTGAGCTCATTATAACCTAGAGCCAGACAGTTGGTAGACCCCTGAGACAGGATAGTGAAGGTGTATTGCTGGCCTCACCAGTTGAAGACAAACTGCTTCTGGTGGGCCTTATGGACAGGGATGGAGAAAAAAACATTTTCCAGATCAATAGCTACATACCAGGTGCCAAGGGATGTGTTAATTTGCTCAAGAAATGAAACGACATCTGGTACAGCAGCTGCAATCGGAGTTGCCACTTAGTTAAGCTTACAATAATCCACTGTCATTCTCCAGGATCCATCTGTCTTCTGCACATGCCAAATAAAAGAGTTGAAAGGGGATGAGTAGGAATTACCACCCTTGCATCTTTTAAGTCTTTGATGGTGGCACTAACATCTGCAATCCCTTCAGAAATACAGTATTGCTTTTGATTTACCATTTTTGTAGGTACAGCAGTTCCAATGGCTTCCACTTGACCTTTCCCACCACAACGGCCCTCAACTTCATGAAACCACTGGAGGCATTCTGCCAGCTGCTAGTGTGTCTATTTCAAGTATGCGTCTGGAACTGGGAAAATAGTCACAGGATGGATTTGGGGACCCACTTGTAAGACAAAACTGAACTAAAGCTCTATTGCTCGCCTGACCTCCATAAGCCCCTGCTCTAACTGGAGGGCCACAGTGACATGTGAGGTCTCCTGGTGCCAGGGTCAGTTCAGAGCCAGAATCCAACAGTCCCTGAAAATCTGATTATTTCCTTTGTTCCAATGCACAGTTACTCCGGTAAAAAGGCTGTAGGTCCCTTCGGGAAAGGCTAGGAGAGAGGTTAACAGTATAAATTTAGGGTAGTGTACCAGGGTCCTTCCCCAAAGGGACTCAGCCTCCCTTATTCAGGTTGTTCTGAGTATATAAACTGGCTGAGTATATAAATCTGGGGATTGATCAAGGAGTCGTGACCCACTGTATTTATGATGTAAGACTTTTGTTCACTTGACCCGGAACTTTTCTTCTTAAATGAATCTAGTAAGAATTTAGTGGGTTTCCTATCCATTTCATGTATAGGACACCATGATGAACAAGCCAATGTCATAGGACTATGCAGTCAGACTATTCTGATAGTTGCTTTGACTCTGCTGCCCATCACAGTAACCACGCCCACCTCGCCTTTGGCAGTTGAGTGCTGCCACTCAGCCCCTGCCACCCCAGGATCCAGTTGCTCTCACTGCATTAGGTTTTCCAATTGAGTGGCTGTGGTTCCCACTGTAAGGTGTGGCCTGCAAAGAAGAGTGATTGCAGAATCCTTCAAAGACACTGGGGCTCCCCTCACAAATTTATTTCACCAAGGGCTGGTGAAAGGTATTGTCTTTGTCTGTTTCCGCTGCTATAACAAAATACTAGACAGTAGGGTAGTTTGTAAACCATAGAAACTTATTTATCATAGCTCTGGAGGCTGGGAAGTCCAAGAGCAAGGCGCTGGAAGGATTGGTGTCTGATAAGGGCTGCTTCCTGCTTTCAAGATGGTGCCCCTTGTTGGGGGGGAGGAATGCTGGTCCTGACATGGCAGAAGTGAGAAGGGCAAGAAGAACCTAAGCTAGTTCCCCCAGCCCTTTGATAAGGCACTAATCTATTCATGAGGACAGAGCCTTCATGGCTTAATCACTTCCCAAGAGGCCCCAGTTCTTTTTCTTTTTCTTTTTTTTTTTTTGAGACGGAGTCTCGCTCTGTCGTCCAGGCTGGAGTGCAGTGGCCGGATTTCAGCTCACTGCAAGCTCCGCCTCCCAGGTTTACGCCATTCTCCTGCCTCAGCCTCCCAAGTAGCTGGGACTACAGGCGCCCACCACCTCGCCCAGCTAGATTTTTGGGATTTTTGTTAGTAGAGACGAGGTTTCACTGTGTTAGCCAGGATGGTCTCGATCTCCTGACCTCGGCCTCCCAAAGTGCTGGGATTACAGGCTTGAGCCACTGTGCCTGGCCGAGGCCCCAATTCTTAATACCACCATAATGGGGATTAAGTTTCAATATAAATTTTGGAGGGGACATAAACATTCAAACCATAACAGGTATATCCTAGATTCTCCCAGTGTAGATAAGTAGGTCTTAAATGACAAATACACTCCAGCATTCCCATCTCCCTACGACTCTGAATTTCTTTTTTTGTTGTTTTGTTTTGAGACACAGTCTTGCTCCATTGCCCAGGCTGGAGTGCAGTGGCACAGTCTCAGCTCACTGAAACCTCTGCCTCTCGGGTTCAAGTGATTCTCCTGCCTCAGCCTCCTGAGTAGCTGGGATTACAAGCACATGCCACCACGCCCAGCTAATTTTTGTATTTTTTTTTTAGTAGAGATGGGATTTCACCATGTTGGCCAGGCTGGTCTCAAACTCCTGGCCTCAGGTGATCTTCCTGCCTTGGCCTTCCAAAGTGCTGGGATTACAGGCATGAGTCACCATGCCCGGCCTAGACTCTGAATTTCATCCTCTACATTAAGCCAAAGAAGGTCAGGCATTTCCAGTTCACTCACAGTGGGTCATCTTTTGGTCCACGTTTCAGTTAACTAACCAAACAAACTGTAAGAGCCCTTTCTGACTCCCGAAGCTGCAACATTAAATGCAGAATCTCTGCTTTAGTGAGCCCATGTCAACAAATGCTGCCTGATTCAACTTTATGTTCCTTTCATCATTATCCCATACCCTTGATATCCATCCTCATACATGTTCTCCAGATTTCTACTTGTCTAAATTAGAAAACTCAAGTAGTTCTTTTGGAATGTAGCATACTTCATACTTGAGTCTAGCTACAGGTCTAGAAGCAAAGAGGGGTAGTGGGGATGGCACTGTCTTACAGAGCAACTGCCTGAGGAGGCCATTATCATTTCCTCCAGCAATGCAGGGCGAATCCCCTCAGACAGAGGTGGAGCAGCCAACACCAGTGTGGCTAGAGAGGCTGATACTACTGGGGATGAGGATGCCACTGTCCCTAAAGGTGGGGAGGCCACTGTTGCTAGGGGTGGGAAGCCAACTTCACTGGGGGTAGGGAGGTCAATTTGGCTGGAGATAGGGAGAATTCTTCCACTGGCAAAGAAGATTTGAGAATTTTAGAGGCTCAATGTCCCCAGGTTCACCAGAGTCTTCCCACATGTCCCCATCCCAACACAAGATCCCATTCTTTCCCAACCAATGCCCTCGCTTTAACAGTAAACTCCCTTCAAGGCTGGGAGTTCCATTGTGCTGTAATTCAGCCAATTACAGGATAAGGTTCTGCATTTGATTTTCAGCAACTTCACCAGGAGGATGGGCCAGTTGTTCTGATCTCCCAAAGTGCTGGCATTACAAGTGTGAGCCACTGCACTTGGCCAATTTATACATATATATATACAAGGATTTTTTTTTTTTTGAGATGGAATTTCTCTCTTGTTGCCCAGGCTGGAGTGCAGTGGCGTGATCTTGGCTCACTGCAACCTCCACCTCCCGGGTTCAAGTGATTCTACTGCCTCAGCCTCCTGAATAGCTGGGATTATAGGCACCTACCACCATGTCCAGCTACTTTTTTGTGTTTTTAGTAGAGACGGGGTTTCATCATGTTGGCGAGGCTGGTCTCAAACTCCTGACCTCAGATGATCCACCTACCTCAGCCCCGCAAAGTGCTGGGATTACAGGCGTGAGCTACCATACCCAGCCAATAATATATTTTATTAAAATGAATCTCACCTGTTTATTTCTGACTGTGGCTCCAAGAAATTTAAAATTACAGGTATTTTCTATATTTCTGTTGGACAGCACTGCTCTAGAGTAATCACAAGCATCTATAATCATCATCAAATCATTACGATCCCAACCGGAATGCACCCCTGGTCTTTGTCTGATTTCCTAGGAGCCACCTCCTGTTGGCTCTGACTCTGCAGAATCCAGAGTTGGTTCTCTGTGGGCCTCTGAAACCTGCTAGGCTCACATGGCTTGGTCCCAGGTCACCCCAAAGGTCGAGAAATGACCAGTTGATCAGACATGGTGGCCTGTAATCCTAGCACTTTGGGAGGCTGAGGGAAGAGAATTGCTTGAGCCCAGGAGCTTGAGACCAGCCTGAGCAACATGGTAAAACCCCATATTCACTAAAAATTAAAAATTAGCTGGGTGTGGTAGCATGCAGCTGTAGTCCCAGCTACTCAGGAGGCTGAGGCAGAAGGATTGCTTTAGCCCAGGGGGTCGACGCTGCAGTGAGCCATGATCATGCCACTGTATTCCAGCCTGGGCAACAGAGCAAGACTCTGTCTCAAAAAAAGAAAAAGAAAGAAAGAAAAGAAAAAAGAAAAGACCAATAGCTGGGTGTGGTAGCTCGTGCCTGTAATCCCAGCTACTCAGAAGGCTGAGGAAGGAGAACTGCTTGAGACCAGGAATTTGAGACTACCCTGGGCCATATAGCAAGACCCCATCTCTAAAAAAAAAAAGACTAAATAAATGTTTTAAAAGAAATGATGGATAAAAGCCATAACCACAATGTTCTTTCTGGAAGATTTCCTCATAGGTGGCTCAGAGGGTCAGGCACAAGGCTCCTTCACTCTCATCTTGGGTCCCCGCCCAAATGGCGCCTCGTCAGTGAGCTGTTTTGGACACTCTTGAGCACTCTGGATGCCAACAACATCTTCCACCTGTTCCAGTCTTTGTCTCTGTTGTGGCACGTGGTTCTGCATAGGATCCAGCCAGCTCCATGCAGAGGCCACAGGACAGTGCCTCCGTCGAGTGGGGCCCACGCTCCTCTCACCTCCTGCCTTGGAGCTAACCATGGGACACTGCACAGTGGAACTCACTCCGAGGTCACAAGTATGCAACGTCAACATTCTAGAAGAGTTAACTTTTTCTTTTGTTTTGTTTTGTTTGAGACAGTCTCACGCTGTCACCGAGGCTGCAGTGCCGTGGCACGATCTCAGCTCACTGCAGCTTCCCCCTCCCAGGCAATTCTCGTGCCTCAGCATCCCAAGTAGCTGGGACTCCAGGTGCATGCCACCACACCCAGCTAATTTTTTGTATTTTTAGTAGAGATAGATTTTTGCCATGCTGCCCAGGCTGGTCTCAAACTCTTGAGCTCAGGCAATCCGCCCACCTTGGCCTCCCAACGTGTGAGGATTACAGGCATGAGCCACCGCGCCCGGCCAAGAAGAGTTAACTTTTGATCATGAGGGGCTGGTGCCGGTGTTTCCCCCAGATTGGATGGTCCTGAGATGTCCTTCACACGACACCGCAGCTTGTCCTGTGGGACTGAGCAGCCAGTTGTCCCTAGATGCAGTGGCCAGCTTGATGCCACATCACCTTCACATAGAGATAGCTAGGCTGGTCTCAAACTCCTGACCTCAGGCAATCTGCCCGCCTCCTTTCTCAATACACTCTCCCTGGAATCACCCACCCCATGAGGTGCCTGCACTCACACCTTTGCCTCAGGCCTTGCTTTCTGGGGAGCACAGGCTAAGCAGAGGCCCTCCTGGGCTGCCTGCTCCCAGCCCTAGCCCCCATTTCCCCATCTCAGGGCCTGGCTCACTTTTTTGGCTGTGTCTTTTATGTGCCTGAGGATCTTGTTCATTTGTTCTTCAGCTTCTGTTTTCCTCTCTGCCCAGCTAGACTGCAGGCTCCTTGAGAGCTCCATCCCCAGTGCCTAAAACCCGGCCTGGTGTGAACTTGGTGTGCAGTAAGTATTTGTTAAAGCCCTGACCAAACTGCCCGGTCCACTCAGAACATTAGACTGAGCGACCCAGCTTCTCTGTTTGTCAGCTGGGATCAGACATATTTAGAAGAGATGACCTAATAAGGTGACAGGTCTGTATTCTTGGTAGAGAAGGCTGCTCTTTCTAAAACTAAGATATGGTCTGGCACAGTGGTTCATGCCTACAATCCCAGCATTTTGGGAAGCCAAGACAGGAGGATTGCTTGAGCCCAGAAGTTCGAGACCAGCCTGGGCAACATAAAATAAAAAATTAAAAAATTACCTATGGGTGGTGGCAAATACCTGTAGTCTCAGCTTCTTGGGAGACTGAGGTGGGAGGATCACTTGAGCCCAGGTAGTTGAGGCAGTAGTGAGCCAAGATAGTGCCACTGCACTACAGCCTGGGCGACAGAGCAAGACCTCATCTCAAAAAAAAAAAAAAAAAAAAAAGTATCTATGTATGTACAAATTGGCCAAGTGCAGTGGCTCACACTTGTAATGCCAGCACTTTGGGAGGTCAAGGCAGGTGGATCACCTGAGGTCAGAAGTTCAAGCTCAGCCTAGCCAACATGGTGAAACCATGTATCTACTAAAAATACAAAAAAATGGCCAGGTGCAGTGGCTCACACCTATAATCCCAGCATTTTGGGAGGCTGAGGCAGGCGGATTGCCTGAGGTCAGGAGTTCGAGACCAGCCTAGCCAACATGGCGAAACCCTGTCTCTACGAAAAATACAAAAATTAGCCCGGTGTGGTAGCATGTGTCTGTAGTCCCAGCTACTCAGGAGGCTGAGGCAGAAGAATCACTTGAACCCAGGAGGTAGAGGTTGTGGTGAGCCAAGATCACACCACTGCACTGCAGTCTGGGTGACAGAGCAAGACTCCATCTCAAAAACATAAAAAATAAAAAATAAATAAAAATACAAATACAAAAAAAATTAGCCAGGCATGGTGGTACGTACCTGTAGTCTCAGCTACTTGGGAGGCTGAAGTAGGAGGATCACTTGAGCCCAGGCAGTTGAGGCTGCAGTGAGCCAAGAGAGTGCCACTGCACTCCAGCCTGGGTGACAGAGCAAGACCCCATCTCTAAATAAATAAATAAATAAATAAATAAATAAATATCTTAAAATTGGCCAAGCGCAGTGGCTCACACTTGTAATCCCAGCACTTTGGGAGGCCAAGGTGGGTAAATCACCTGAGATCAGGAGTTCAAGACAGCCTGGCCAACATGGTGAAGCCACATCTCTACTAAAAATACAAAAAAAAAAATTATCCAGGCATGGTGGCATGTGCCTATAATCCCAGCTACTCGGAAGGCTGAGGCAGGAGAATCACTTGAACCTGGGAGATGGAGGTTGCAGTGAGCCGAGATCGTGCCACTGCACTACAGCCTGGGCTACAGAGCAAGACTCCATCTAAAAATAAAAATAATAAATAATAAAACTAGGATGTTACCGTTTGGGATCCACCCAGGTGGAAGCTTGTCCTTAAAGGTGGTGAAGCTGAACAGAGAAGCACGTATTGAAGTCCACCAGTCACCGAGCAGTATGAGCAATCCAGAAGCAGATCTTCCTCCCCAGGAACTTTGATTGCCTTGAACTTTTTAATCAACGGGGCAATCCCAGGAAGGATTCCCAGGCCCCAGGAGCAGGCTGGGGGTGTTGAGGACATGGGCTTTCCTTTGCAAAATGGAAAAGGCTTTCCTTTGCAAAGTGCCTCTCAGGCACTAAGCAGGTGCTGAGCTTCCATGATCTCATTCAGCAACCCCACACTGTGGGTCCCTCTGGGGTTGGGGCAGGGATTAAATAAGATACTGCAAGTAGAGTGCCCGGCACGTACATTATCATCACCATCATCTTCATTATTGTTGCCACCTGTGACCCTGAACCTTCATTGTCAGACCAAAGAGGCAAGCCCTGGTCCTCCTACACAGACCACATTTGCTCCAGAAAGAGTGCGCCTAGAGTAGCAGCTACCAACCCAGGGCAGTGTCAGCCCCCAAGGTACATCTGGCAATGTCTGGAGACACTTTGGGTTGTCACAACTGGAGGGAGGGTGCCACTGGCATGTAATGGGTAGAGGCCAGGGACACTTAATCGTAAATGCACAGGATAGCCGTTCACAAGAAAGAATTAATCAGTCCCAAATGTCAGCAGAAACCCTGGTTTAGAGGGTGCAGAGTATGTAAGAAATGTGCCCTCAGTCCTCAAGGGTGTTGTCAGGGCAGTGTGGTGAGGGACCCCACTAGGCCTAAGCATGAATCCTAGACCTCCTTACTGTGGCTGTATATCCCCGACAAGTGAAATTTCACCTCTGAGCCTCAACTGCTTGACTATAAAATGGGGCCGATGACACCCGCCTCTTCAGGGTGCGAGACAATTAAATGAAGTCATATGTATAAGGGATTTAACTTGGTTCTTTGCAGTCAGAGCTCAAGCAATGGGAAATGTACTGGGTTGAACATCGTCTCCCCAAAACTCACATCCACCTGGAATCTCAGAATGTGACTTGATTTGGAAACAGGGTCTTTGGCAGATGTAATTAGTTAAGCTAAAATGAGGTCATACTGGATTAGGGTGGGCCCCAAATTCAAAAACTCATGTCTTTATAAGAGAAAGGAGGAGATTCAGACACAGAGACACACACACAGGGAGCGCAGCACGTGACCACAGAGGCGGAGATTGGAGTGATAAGGCCACAAGCCGAGAAACACCAAAGGCTGCAGCAACTCCCAGTAACTGGGAGAAAGGCATGGAACTGATTCTGTCTGGGAGCCTTAGAAGCAACCAACCCTGCTGTTCCTTTTATTTTGGACTTCTGGCCACCAGGAATGGAGAGTAATTTCTGTTGTCTTAAGCCACCCAGTTTGTGGTATTTTTCATGGTTGTCCTAACAAACTATGATGGGGGCTGTAGCCATAAAATGACTGTCATTACAGTGATCTGTGGCATACCCAGTGGGCATCTCTAGAGCACACAGAGGTCTCCGTACCTTGAGAGTACTGGCAGGTGTTTGCCCTCCCACATGCTGCATAGAACCCTAACACCCATGGTGTACCTGGACCTCAAGACTTTCTCCATGGATGTTGGAGAATGGCTACATCTCCAGGCACCTGGTTGACGTTTACTGACATTCTCTGGAGCTCACGGGGTACCCCTAGTGCCTATGGGATTTGCCTATGATAAGCCACCCGTACTACCTGTATCTGCCACCCCTTGACGTGTCCAGAGTGCCAGCAGCACAGAGAGCGTGCCCACACACTGCCAGTGTACCGACAACAGCTCCCCAAGTATGTCTAAGGAAGGAAGGACTCACACAGCACACAGCGAGCCTGCACACCCTGTAGATATCAAGAGAACACTGGGGGTGACCCCATGGAAGCTACCAGTGTCCCACAAACCTCATCCTTGGGAAGCAGACGGTGTTTAGAGCACGGGGTGAACCTGTGGAGTGCAGGTCGTGTCTACAGCACACAGTGGCTGTCTGCAGCCCCGGATCGCACCCGTGGCCCGGGGAGGATGTCCGCCCCACAGAAATGGCTCTCCGGAACTCCAAGTAGCTATGGCACATGGAAAGCAGAGAAGGAGGAAAATCCATTTGGGGCCAAGAGCTCTGTCTGAACTTTGTCCTTTTCTCAAGCAAAAGAAAATATTATTTCACCCTCTAAAGAGCCACACATAATAACAGGCGAAATGTCAAGACCAATGTTGATATAAACCCCCAAGGAAAACAAACATCTCCGTACCTTCTCCGCCGCCTCCCCACCTCACCCTGCTCGGCTAGTTTAAACAGATCCAGCGGTGGGCAGAGGGGAGGCGGGGAAGCGGGAAAGCCTGCCTGGCTCCCAGAGCTGTGAGAGAGGCCGCTCCGAGTTCAGGACGCTCTGAGTTCACCTAAACTGGGAATGCGTAGGTGAGCCTGGCCTGGGAAGGACACACAGAGTAGACCTATGGTTAAGAGACTGGCTCAATTCAAATCCCAGCATCACTCACCGGCTGTGTGACCTTGGGCAAAAAGCCTGATCTCTCTGAACCTGAGTGTCCTCATCAGCAATTACCTCTGGCCAGCCAGATCTCCCTGGGGGTGGTGAAAGGCCAGGGGGTGGGCCATGCAGGGAGGCACTGAGGCTGTGGGACTGTATGAATGAACAATTCCTGAGCACCCACGAGGTGCCCCCTATGGGTCCAGCTACTCCACTGAACCTACCTCATTGAATCCACACAGCTCTGCAGGCATAAATTATCATTCTTAAGCTGCAAGAGGAAAAACAGGTTCAGAGAAGTGAAGGAACTTATTCAAGGCCACACAGCTGGGAAGAATAGCTGATTTTTTTTTCTTTTTTTTTTTTTTTTTTTTCTGAGGCAGGATCTCACAGTATGGCCGAGGGTGGAGTGCAGTGGTGCAATAATAGCTCACTGCAGCCTTGAACTCCTGGGCTCAAGTGATCCTCCTGCCTCAGCCTCCTGAGTAGAGATTTAAAGCCAGTCCTGTCTGGCTCCAAAAGCCTCAGGCAAGGTTGACCTCAATTCATCCAGGACACTGGAAGCTGGGTTCTAGTTCCAGAGTTCACAGAACTCTGCACCCCAGGATGTGTTGGAGAGGAGGATATTGAGTGATACTGCCCAGGAGATCCCAAGTTTGTTTCTGGTTTGAAGCCTCAACTGACCAGCCCTTGGCTATTCATCCTTCCAGCCCACTCAGGGGGCCCTTCAAACTTTCAGTTCAGTTCTTGGTCACCTCAACCTCTGCTCCCAGGTTCAAGCGATTCTTCTGCCTCAGCCTCCCAAGTATCTGGGACTATAGGCGTGTGCCACCATGCCTGGCTAATTTTTTTATTTTTAGTAGAGACGGGGTTTTGCCATGTTGGCAAGACTGGTCTCAAACTTCTGACCTCAGGTGATCCACCTGCCTCCAACTCCCAAAGTGCTGAAACTACAGGCATGAGCCACCGCACCCAGCCCCCCCACCTTTTTTTTTTTTTCTGAATTGAAGGCAATTCTACAAATATTTTTTGAGCCCTTCCTCCATGCCAACCCCTGAGCTGAGCACAAAAAGACCCAGAATGAAATCCTCCCTGAGTCCTACCTTCAAGAAACTTCCAGTTCAGTGGGGGGAAGGGGCAGCAGACAGATATGACAAGACTGTTATAATATCATAAATACTCACTTTAATGGGTGCCTGTATAAGCTCTGAAAGGACCGCAGGAGAAGGGACCCTAAGTCTTCCAGGGGGAATCAAGGGCAGGTGGCATTTGCATGAAGACTTGAGGAAGGACAGCAGTCAGCCTGGAGGGCCAGAGAGGAAGGGTATTGGAGACAGAAGGAGAGGCTCACATAAAAGCACTAGGCATGAAGGCCAGGCTTATGCCTGTAATCCCAGCACTTTGGGAAACCGAGGTGTGGATCACTTAAGGTCAGGAGTTCGAGATCAGCCTGGCCAATATGGTTAAAACCCATCTCTACTAAAAATGCAAAAATCAGCGAGCACAGTGGTGCATGCCTGTAAACCTGGCTACTCAGGAGGCTGAGGCAGGAGATCACTTGAACCCAAGAGGTGGAGGTTGCACTGAGCCGAGATTGCACCACTGCACTCCAGCCAGAGCAACAGAGCAAGACTCTGTCAAAAAAAAAAAAAAAGCAGAAGGCATGAAAGCCTGGAGTGCCAGTAGCTCATTCTGCTATGGAGCATCAGAGACTGGAAAGAGAGATTAATGAACCAATCCAAGATGCCACAGTGAGAAAGTAGGACTAAGAAATGGCAGGGGCCAGATTACAATGGGCTTTATTGAGGTGGGGTTTTTTTTGTGAGAGCGACAAGGAGCCACAGAAGGGACATGCCAAGATCACACTTGCTTTTGAGAAAGGTCACTCTGTGCCCAGCAGGGAGCAGAACTTGGAAGGGGGATGGTTAGAGATGGGAGACCAGAGAGGAGTAAGAGAATATGGCAGCCAGAATGGGGGTGCCGACGAGAGGGTCCCAAGATACACAGGTAGAATGGACAGGACTTGGCACCGGACTTGCAGAAGGAGGAGTGGAGAATGAGAAGAAGAGGAAGTCTGTAGCACGACTGGGCGTCACACCTGGCTGGTGGCTGATGGTGATGCCTCCCAGGGAGATGGGGGCCCACGAGGAGGCCTGATGGGGAGAAGGCTGCCGGGGTCTGGGGAGTGTCCCAGTGAGGACACCAGGAGGCAGCTGACCATGGAGGTTGGGTTGGAATGCTGGGGTACACCAGTATGGGGACACAGAAAAGAAGAAATGCCAAAATGTAGCTGGAGAAGGAGGAGCCAGGGGGTAGGTGGTGAGCCAGGGAAGAGGAACGTTAAGGGTGTAGGATGAAGCCAAAAAGCCTGGCAAAGGTACCAGACAACCCACAGGGTGGGGGCAGCCGAGCCAGCCGCCGTTTCAGGTGAGAGATGGTAGTAAGCTGCTGAGAGGTGGGGGCGATGAGGAAGTGGACAAGTGCCGGGGCCATACACCCGTCTTTTAAAGGCTTGCCAGGAAATGGAGAGATGGAAGACAGTAACTAGCAGGAGGCTTGGGGTCCAGGGAGGGTTTTCATTTCACAATGGGAGACGTGAAGAGCTGCTGTGATTCAGAAGTTCAAGTCTGAGTCAGATTACCAGAGGCAGGGAGGTCCCTGTGGAGGACATCGGGTTGAGGTCTGAAGGCCACTGGGGATGGTGGAGCTTCCACATTGAGACTGAAGGGCAGAAGCGATGAGCGAGAGGGTCAACCTAGACAAGGCAGAAGGAGGCATGATGTGAGGTGAGGCTGGGGGACATCAATCCCAGGTCGTGGGGGATCCCCAAGGGCAGGCTGAGGCATCTTGGCCAGGCAGCAGATAGGTGGAAGGCGGATGAGCTTCAGATCCAGACCAACCTGGGTTTGCATCCCACTCGCCAGCTGTGTGACCCTGAACAGTGTCCCCACCTCGCCATTCCCTCATCCCTGACACTGGGAGGGCAGTGGTCCCTGCCCCACAGGAACAAATGCACGAAAGGCATTCAGCGCAGGATCCAGCGAGCAGAGGACCTCGATAAACGTTAGTGAATAAGAATAATAAATACTGAGCGGCTATTGAAGGGTTTTTGAAGCCGGGAAGTAACAAGGTCAAATCTGTATTTGAGAAAGACCCCGCTGGAGGTCTTGGGTCGCCTTGGGGAGAAACTAAAAGGTCGTGCCCTTCTTGAGGTATTTCTCTGAAGTCTGTGGGAAGTTTGTAGTGTCAGGTGAAGGATTTTATTGGTTCCATGTTTGGGTTTTGATTCGGCCGTTTCCTTGGGTCCTCCTGCATAGACACTGGTCTAACTGGCGTGTTCATCGCTGACCCGGCAAGTCCAGCTTGGTGAGTTGGATGCAATGGGGCTTCGAGGTGTATTTCAGACCTGAAATAAACTGATGGGAAAAGTAAATCCAGAAAAATCAATAAATAACATGGAGGGTGGATTTTGGGGGAGGACTGGGACCAGCGCTGGCAGGGCTCAGAGTGAGGGGCAGCAGGCCTCCAAGGAGGGCTGGGGGTGATTCCTTGAGAAATCCGGGGCTGTTCCTCAGGGGCAGCCAGCAGCAGTGATTCAGACACGACCGGCCCTCCTCTCCCATCCCTCACGGATTCAGCGGAAAAAGCTTCCACTCGGAAAGGCACTGATAGATCTTCTTGGAGACTCCTGGGGCCCACAATGAGCCCAAGGCCTTGGGACTGGGTGAAATAGAAGAATGGCAGTAATAACAATAACATTAGCAACAGTAATAATAATATTAGCAACAGTAATAATAATAACATTAGCACTGGTTATCGTTGAGTTCTTACTGTATGCCAGCCCTGTGATGAAACAAATACCATTGATAGCCCCGTTTCACAGAGGAGGAGTCTGTGGCTCAGAGAATTACACCGTTTGCCCAAGGCCTCAGCTTAGGTTAGAGCCTCTGTCTTGGAAGACCTGCCTATGCTCCGGTCCATCCTGCTCCAGGGACCCTGGCCCATTTGGAGCTCTGGGCAGCACTTTCTCTGTGAAGCCTCAGGGAGAGTGCATTACTCTGCTTGTAACTCAGGCACAAAGTAGGAAGAGCCCCAGGAGCAGGTAGCCTCCCCTTCCAGCTCTCTGCTAACTTGCTGTGTGACCCTGGGCAAGTGGCTTCCCTTCTCTGAACCTTCACTGCCTCTTTTTCAGGCAAGTACGGCACAGTATCTAGTCCCCAGGACTGCCTTGTAGATTCCACTGGCTTCTGTCTGTCTTTGGCCTAGCACGTAGTAGGCACTCCACAGAGGCCCAAGCCCGCTTCCCAGGGCTTCCCTGTCCGGGCCGATTATCTCCATGGAATCCACACTGTGAAAATAAACATGAACTCAAGTGGCCCCGGTCTCCGTGGCAGCCAAGGGGAAGCTCGGTCCCCAGCCCATGTCTGTTCTAGGCAAGAACAAAAGTTTCCCTGTGAAGTTGCCCCCACCCCCGCTTCCCTTCTGGAACCAGCTGGGATGGGGGTGGGGGACGGAGGGGGCTGGGCCTGGACCGTGGTGAGCTCAGCTGCCTGTCAAAACCCAGCCCCAGACCAACACCACCTTGCTGAGGCAGGTGGAGGGCTCCAGGCTCAGGAGCCTTGGGGGCAGGAAGCTGGGCCTGGGGGCAGGCTTTGCAGGCTCTCCGGTGGCACTAGGGATGGAGGATGCATGGATTAAAGGCCAGAGATGTGGAGAGGGGTTATCCTTGCACAAAGTACCACAGGGCGCATTCATCCATCTCACACCCCTTTGCCCACCAGCCTCCCCGTGCAGAGTCTGACAGATCCCAGATTTTGGGAGCTGGCGGGAAGTGAGCTGGCCCTGGAGGACATGGCAGAACCAGCACGAAGCTTGGTATATCAGGGAGGAATGGGTTCAAACTCCAGCTCCGTCATTATTTGCTGGGGCTTGGGACAGGTCGGGGCCCCCTGAGTCTCCATTTCTGCATCTGTCAGGGAATGGACGATCTGGTCAAGGACTGGGCAGCCTACTGGGGTCAAACGTGAGGCACAACAACAGGGGGCTCAGATACATGCCAGCTTAGGAGGACAAGACTGCTGGGTGACAAGGCAGGGTTCTGAGGAGGAGCAGAGAGCCCCTGAGAAAGGATCTACCTCAGGAGAACAGAGCCAGCAACAGCGAGTTGGGCTCAGCCCAGGCTAGGGAGCTGAGGGCAGTGTGGACACAAGGTGGTGCTCTGGGGGGCAGATGGCAGTCTTGACAGCAGTGTGGACACAGGTCTCCTGACAGTGTGGAAAGAAGAGGGGCTGTGCAGAAGGAAGCCCCGTTTCTCTAAACTCTAGCCCTTCGTGTGCCCAAGCCATCTTGCTGTGGGGCCTCTAACCAAGTGTGAGCCAGTGGCCTTGCCGTTTCCTCCAAGGTCATCAGAGCACGGGAAGTCCACAGGGAGGAGCAGCTCCACGTGGACAGCAGGCCAAGTGGAGCCATGTGGATTAGTGGCAGCCATCATGACAGAAGCAGCATCACTTGTCCCTAAGAGGCCAAGGAGGCTCAGAGGCAGCCAGAAGCTGCGAGTTCTGGCATGACCAGTGGTCGTGGTGGTGAACTTTGTCTGGCAGTGGAACGGCAGCATGGGTGAGGGAGGAAAGAGGGGGTGTAAAATGTAACCAGAACTTACATGAGAACCTCAATCACACTGTTCAAAAAAACTGAATTAATGATGGTTCATCACCAGAAGATAGAAATATGGTTGATTTTTGTATATTGATCCCATATCTGGAAGCCTCACTAAACCTGCCTATTAGTTCTAGTTGCTTTTCTGTAGGTTATGATGGATTTTCTACCTAGATAAGCATGTCATTTGGAAATAAATGCAATTTTACTTTTTCCTTTCAAAATCAAGTGGTAACCAGGACTCATCTACGGGTGCATGTTGTCTTACCACTGGGATCGCCCTGAAACACCTAGAAGAATGAGGCTCTGCAAGGAGCTAGGTCTCCCAAGTGGAGAGGCAGATGTTCAGAGTGAGCCACATCCAGCTTGGTGTCCTCACAGGCTGTTGATGTCAGGGTTCTGGCAATCGCAGTCCCTCCTGTGCTGGGTGGTCACAGTATTCATGACGTCAGAACTGTGAAAGTGTCTGAAGTAGAACAAGATTTAAAGCCCACAGGGCGGGGCTCCCCACTTTCTGGGAAAGACCTTTAAATCCTTAATAATGTACTTTATTCAAATATTAAACATTTTAATAAAAATGACAATGTAGGTTTTTCCGTCTTTAAAACTTCCAGATTCGGCACTCCTACCCTTATAAACTTATCATTAGACAATTATAAAATCTGGCAAGCAGTGGTTCACATCTGTAATCCCAGCACTCTGGGAGACTGAGACTGGAGGATCACTTGAGCTCAGGAGTTCGAGACCAGCCTGGACAACACAGTGAGACCTCATCTCCACAAAAAAATTTTAAAATTACCTGAGCATAGTGGCATGCACCTGTAGTCCTAGCTACTCAAGAGGCTAAGGCAGGAGGATTGCTTGAGACTAGTTCAAGTTGCAGTTGGCCGCGATCACACCACTGTACTCCAGCCTGGGCAACAGAATGAGACTGTCTCTCCAAAAAAAAAAAAAAGTATATATATGTATGTATATATATATATGTGTGTGTGTGTGTGTATATATGTGTGTGTGTGTATATATATATATTTATATATTCCACAAAGATATAGACTGATGATGAGAATGTCATCACAAAGTTATCTGTACAAAAATAATTTAGAGATCATCTGAAGAGCCAACGAAAACACGGAATGCTATGCAACCACTATGAATGGTTGTGCTGTGCAGATATATCTTTATAATGTGCTTGATTTATATCCAAGTGAAACAGGCTACAGAACAGTATTACAGAGCAATCCTATTTTGGCACTTATATAAATACACATATATAGGAAAATGTCCGGAATAAAAACATTTCAAAATATTTACCTACCTTGAAAAGGTGAGATTGAGAATAGCCTGGGCCAGGCATGGTGGCTCACACCTGTAATCCCACAACTTTGGGAGACCAAGACATGAAGATTGTTTGAGACCAGCCTGGGCAATATAGTGAGGCCTTGTCTCTACAAAAAATAATAATTAAAAAAAGTCAGACATGATGGTGCGTGCCTGTGGTCTCAGCCACTTGGGAGGCTGAGATGGGAAGATCACTTGAGCCTGGGAGTTCAAGGCTGCAGTGAGCCTCACACCACTGCACTCTAGCCTGGGTGACAGAGCAAGACCCTGTCTCCAAAAAAAAAAAAAAAAGCAATGTTTTTCCTGATTGTCTTTTTGTTTTACCTGGACTTTCTTGTTTTTCTACAGTTAAATTTATAACAACGATATAAACAACTCCCATTTATTAAGCACTTACTTTGTGCCAAGGGCATTGTGTATCGAGGGCTTTAGATTTATGTTTCCTTGTCTACTCCTTTTAACTCTAGGAAATACATACTATTGTTTTATCAGCCAGGACTGTTTCAGCTGAAAGTGACAGAATACCCAATCCAAATTGGCTTAAGCAAACAAAGAAAATTAATCAGCTTGTATCAACAGAAAATCATGATCAGTTTCATGCAGAAGCTCAAAAGTTATGCATATACTGTGGGCTCTCTTGGTTCTACCTCCTCTATTGCAGCTCCATTCTCAGACAACCAGTCCCACTGGGAGCAAGATGGCTTTCTAGCAGCTGCTCTAACATCCTAAGACCAGCAAGGCCATAGAAAAGAAGTGTTTCAAGCAAAAGCCTGGAGATTCCTCCTATTGGACTGGCTTGGGCCACATGACCACCCACAGACGAATCTCTGCCGTCAGATGCTGGACTGTTCTGATTGGCTTAAGCCTGGGTCACATGCCCCACTCAGAGCCCAGGATTGAATCATGGTTCAGGGTGGGAGAGAATTGGTTCTCCCAAAGGAAAAGCAAAATCATGGTAATGGATGCTAGATGGGGGAAAATAAAGCCATTCACAATTATGATCTCCAACTTACTGATGAGGAAACTGATAAGCTCAGAGATGGGAAATTGTTTGTTCAAAGTCAAATAAACAGCTTGGTGCAGTGGCTCACGTCTGTAATCCCAGCACTTTGGGAGGCTGAGGTTGGTGGATCACTTCAGCTTGGAGTTCGAGACCAGCCTGGGCATTATGACGAGACCCTGTCTCTACCAAAAATACAAAAAAACTAGCCAAGCGTGGTGGCAGATGCCATCTGTGGTCCCAGCTACTCAGGAGGCTGAGATGGGAGGATGGCTTGAGCCTGAGAAGTCAAGGCTGCAGTGAGCCATGATCCACTACACTCCAACCTGGGCAACACAGTGAGACTCTGTGTTGCACAAAAAAAAAAAAAAAAAAATTAAGTAAGAGGGCTGGGATTTGAACCCATATTGTCTAACTCCAAAGACCATAAACTTATTTATGACATGATCTTGCCTCCCCTGATTATATATATAGTAATCACATCATAATGAATGTAATCATGTCATAAATGAACTTGTTAACAAATAAAATAAAATCATCAGCCTCTGTCTGTGGAATTGTGGTGCATGGCTGCTTAAGGTGCAGGTGGGGTCAGAGCATGCTTGAGACGCCCATGCCCAGTGCCTCCAGGCAAGATGATGGCAGCCATCCAGGTACTTCGTAAGGCCTGGATTATCTTCCCATCAAGACAAGCTGCCAAGAGCAGCCCTGACACCAGCGAATGGCAAGCGCAGCTCAGAAAATAAGAGCAGAAGCTCCAAACACACAAGTTGTCATAACAATAGCTGATATTTATGGGTGGCTTACGTGTTAGGCACTGTGCTATTGATTCTTCATGACTCCCTGAAGAGGTGGGTACAGTAGCTGCCCTGAGTTACAGATGAGGAATCTAGAGTCCACAGAGTGAAGTCCCTTGCCAAGGTCACACGACCATCTCAGGTGGAGCAGGACTTAGGTGGAGGTCCGACTCCAGAGCCAGCCCTGAATCACATGCTCTAATGACTGTATGATAGTTCCTCTCTGCAGACAAGAGGAAATTTTAGTGGTACCTGCAAAGTTCGGAACTGCAGAAAGCGGTTGTGCTGATAATACAACTCATAATATTAAAGGGGCCAAGGAAGACTGATCCCCCCTGGCGGATGTCTTCGTTGAATTTCCCTGGCGTTTGCTGGGGAAGGACTGTGTAATTGAGACTGAAGCACAGCGTGCAACCTCAAAGCCTGCTATTCTTTCCATTGTGATTTCAGCCTTAATCTTGAGTTCGTAAGTATTTTATCCACCCTCTAAGTAGACGCTTAGCTTTAATGGGATATTCGCTTAGGAAAATGGTCATGATGCATTGTTAGAGATTTTTCTCATTGCAAACAACAGAGCTATGTAGATGGTATGATCCAAATTTTTTTCTTAAACAATGTTTCTACAGAAAAAAGACCAAAATAAGTCCAGGCACAGTGGCTCGCACCTGTAATCCCAGCACTTTGGGAGGCAGAAGCGGGTTGATCACTTAAGGTCAGGAGTTTGAGAACAGCCTGGCCAACATGGTGAAGCCCCATCTCTATTAAAAATACAAAAAATTTGCCAGGCATGGTGGTGTTTCCCTGTAATCCCAGCTACTCAGGAGGCTGAGGCAGGAGAATCACTTGAACCCGGGAGACAGAGGTTGCAGTGAGCTGAGATTGCGCCATTGCACTCCAGCCTGGGTGACACAGAGTAAGACTCTGTCTCAAAATAAATAAATAAATATTAAAAAATAAAAGCCTGGCACGGTGGCTCAAGCCTGTAATCTCAGCACTTTGGGAGGCCAAGGCAGGTGGATCATGAGGTCAGGAGTTTGAGACCAGCCTGGCCAATATGGTGAAACCCTGTCTCTACTAAAAACACAAAAATAGCTGGACGTGGTGGTGGGCACCTGTAATCCCAGGTACTCGGGAGGCTGAGGCGGGAGAACTGCTTGAACCCAGGAGGCGGAGGTTGTATTGAGCCATAGATGGCGCCACTGCACTCCAACCTGGGTGACAGAGTGAGACTCCAACTCAACAACAACAACAAAAAAAACTAATTCTGAGGGCTGGTATTATGGATTATTTTTATTTTCTCATTTGTGCTTTTCTATGCTTTCCAATTTTTCTATAATAAAGTATATTATATTCATTATTTAAATGTTATTAAAATTTTTTACAAAGGTTTGCTAGTTTCGGAGGCACTATACTTCCATTAACAACTTCAAGCTTTGTGGTTTTGTTTTTTTTTTTTAACTTTATTTACTTATTCATTCAACAAACATCTGCTGATTTTAGCTGTGCTGGGTTCTCACCCAGAGTGGATCAGATGCAGATTCCTTTGAGGAGCTGCCTTGCAGGAGATGGACAGTCCCACACCACAGTTATCTGCTCAGACATCATGACCCCACTAGATGTGAGCTCCAGGAGGACAGGGCCCTCTGTGGGTCATTTCTGTATCCTAGTACCTAGGATGGGATCTGAAACAGGTGCTGCAGAAATATTTATGAACAAGTAAGTGAAATCAGGGAGACACTTGTTCAAATCCCAGCTCATTGAGCCCCAGTTTCCTCTTCTACAAAAACCAGAGATAATACCTATCCCACTGGGGTTGTTTGAAAGCTCAATTAACAATCCCTTGGCCAGGCACGGTGGCTCATGCCTGAAATCCCAGCACTTTAGGAGGCCAAGGCAGGCAGATCACTTGAGGTCAGCAGTGTGATACCAGCCTGACCAACAGGGTAGAATCCTGTCTCTACAAAAAAATACAAAAATTAGCTGGGTGTGGTGGCACACTCCTGTAATCCCAGCTACTTGGGAGGCTGAGGCACAAGAATCGCTTGAGCCCAGGAGGGAGAGGTGGCAGTGAGCTGAGACTGTGCCACTGTGCTGCAGCCTGGGCAACAGAGAGAGACTCTTGTCTCCAAACAGAACAGAACAGAACAGAACAGAACAAAACAAAAGCAATGCCTAGAAACAGTAATAGACCCTTGACAAAAAGCAGAAATAACTTGTTTCAAATTGGGTAGATGATGATGATGTGCAACATCTGAGGTCAGGCCTTCCTCTGCAAGCATCGGGAGCTTGACTTGAAAAAATGTGGTTTATAATTTGGGAGAAGAGTATGTAGCTTATACACCCATTTATCTAAGAAAAGTAGAGGCATTAAATTTTAAAATGGAAGGACAAAACAAAAACTTGAAGCAGCAACATTTTTCTAAAGGGAGAGGAAGGAAACAGGGTGGATGGAGAGACAGACCCTTCATATTTCTTGCTTTGTAGACCTGACTTGGAAACCAGGCAAATATTTAATATAATCATAAAATAATGTGAAATGCTTAGAAAAGAAACTTCAAATATCAAAAGCAAAACAAACCCAAAAAGCTAACTTATGGCAAGTTGGTGACATCACCACACAGAGAATTACCCCAGGTCACTAAAACGCAGTCATTTTGACTGTCCCTCCCTAATAAGACATTCCCTAAAGAAAAAGCAAAAATAAAGACATAAACCACAAAAGAAAAAAAATAATAATCATACTGTTGGGGTGCTGTGGTCTGAATGTGTCACCCCAAAATTTCTATGTTGAAACCTATTAACAGGTGGGGCCTTTAGGAGGTGATGAGGTCATAAGGACTCTGCCCTCACGAATCAGATTAGTGCCCTTCTTGGGGGAGCTTGTTCGTCCCTTTGCCCTTACACCATGTGAGGACACAGCTAGAAGGCGCCATCTTTGTTTTTCGCTTTTGTTTCTGTTTTTTTGAGACAAGACCTCACTCTATTGCCCAGGCTGGAGTGCAGTGGCGCAACATCAGTTCACTAGAACCTCCACCTCCAGGGCTCAAGCAATTCTCGTGCCTCAGACTCCTGAGTAGCTGGGATTGCAGGTGCGCACCACCATGCTGGGCTAATTTTTGTGTGTGTGTGTGTTTTTTTTTTTAACTAGAGATGGGGTTTCACCATGTTGCCCAAGCTGGTCTCAAATTCCTGACCTCAAGTGATCCACCTGCTTCAGCCTCGCAAAGCGCTGGGATTACAGGCACGAGCCAAGGTGCCCAGCCGAAGGTGCCATCTTTGAAGCAGAGAGCAAACCCTCACCAGATACCAAATCTGCTGGGCCTTGAGCTTGAACTTCCAGCGTCCAGAACTGTGAGCAGGAAGTTTTTGTTGTTTAAAAATTATCCCGTCTAAGGTATTTCGTTACAGTAACCCAGATGGACTAAGACATGATAGTACTGGCATTCTTATCTGAGAGCGTGAAGTTCAAATGAGACTCAACAGATGAGTTTATCTTTCACTGGGAACTGAAAAGAAAGGGCATTTCTCAAGGGAGAAAGAACAGACGAGGCTAAGTAAAAACACGGTAAACCTGAATTTAAATTAGAAGTGTCAATATGAACTCATGATTTTTTAAGTACATTAGTAGACTTTATTTTTTTAGCAGTTTTAGGTTTCCAGAAAATTTCAGCAGAAAATAGAGTTCACATATATCCCTTCATCTCCCCCACCCCTCCCAGTTTCCCCTATTGTGAACCTCCTTCAGTAATGGAGTGCTCGTTTTTAAAAATCAGACCAGTGACACTGCATAATGGCATAGATTTGTTACAACTGATACATCAATAATAAGACGTTGACTAAAGTCCATAGTTTACATTCGGGTTCACTCTTGATTTACATTCTATGGGTTTGAACAAATGTATAATGACATATAACTACTATTATAATATCATACAGAGCAGTTTCACTACTCTAAAGAAATCCCCTGTGTTCCCCGTCTCCAGCCCTCCCTCCCCCAAACACGGGGAATCCATGGATTTTTTTTTTTTTTTTTTTTTTTTTGAGACGGAGTCTCGCTTTGTTGAATAGGCTGGAGTGCAGTGGCATGATCTCGGCTCACTGCAAGCTCTGCCTCCCAGGTTCACGCCATTCTCCTGCCTCAGCCTCCTGAGTAGCTGGGACTACAGGCGCCAGCCACCACGCCTGGTTAAACTTTTTGTATTTTTTTAGTAGGGACGTGGTTTCACCATGTTAGCCAGGATGGTCTTGATCTCCTGACCTCGTGATCTGCCCGCCTCGGCCTCCCACAGTGCTGGGATTACAGGTGTGAGCCACCGTGCCTGGCCCCATGGATCTTTTACTGTCTTGATAGTGTTGGTTTTTCGTATAGTTGGAATCATCTTTGTAGCCTTTACAGACTGGCTTCTTCCACCTAACATTTAAGGTTCTCCTGTGTCTTTTCACGGCTTGGTAACTCTTCCTTTTTAGTGCTGCATAATATTCCATGGTCTGGCTGTACCACAGTTTGTTTACCAAGTCACCTGTTGAAGGACATCTTGGCTACTTCCAAGTTTGGGTAAGCATAATTTATGATGCATTTTACCTTTTAAAAAATGTATTTCTGAGCTCTATTCACTCAAAATGCCCAGAAACCCAAATGACCAACCCAATAGTAACAAGCATTGCATAAAACAAGATTGTGCTTTCTAAATAATGTTCCTCACTGAAAGGAACCAGGACTCCTGAGAGAGATGGCTCATTCCAGGTTTGGAGTAGAAAATGTACAAGATGAGTCTGGGGGAACTTGCTGTTCCAGAAAACAAGGAAGCCATCAAAGCCAACTGGGGTCAAAGACATCAAGAACTAATCCAAAGAGGTTCTCTCTGGCTGAATAGGATCATTTGAGCACCAATAAGAATAAGAATCACAGGGGGCTGAAACACATCAAATAACATTAAGTCCCTATATTCATAATGACACTCTTTTTTTGAGAGAGTTGGGGGTGGGTCTTATTCTGTTGCCCAGGCTCAACCTCTGCGCTCAAGTAATCCTCCTACCTCAGCTCCCAAAGTAGCTGGGACTACAGGCATGCACTCCATGGCTAATTTTTGTATTTTCTGTAGAGACAGGGTCTTGCTATGTTGTCCAGGCTGGTCCCGAACTCCTGGGCTTAAGTGATCTTCCCGACTCAACCTCCCAAAGTGCTGGGATTACAGGTGTAAATCACCAAGCTCGGCCCCATAATGATATTTTTTAAAAAATCAATTTAAAAAAAAACCTCTTAGGATGCTAGGAAACAAACTCATTATTTGAAAACCATTAAAGAACTAAGTCTTTCATTGTCTATAGTGTATATACTGAAAGAGAGCATACTGTGCCTTGGGGTAACTAAAGAGTTAATGAGGAGATGCCCTTTTTCAAGTATTCCAGCTAATAAATGAAGAAGGAAGATAGGATTAGAACATCAAATTAGCTGGGTGTGGTGGCACATGCCTGTAGTCCCAGCTACTTGGGAGGCTGAGGTGAGAGGATCACTTGAGCCCAGGAGATCAAGGTTGCAGTGAGCCAAGATCGCACCACTGCATTCCAGCCAGGCGACAGAACAAAATCCTGTCTCAAAAAAAAAAAAAAAAGCATCATCATTTTGCAGTCCTTAATGAAATAATGAATCTAGGCAGTGAACATCCACAACTACAAACTTCACCCAGAAACAGAGATCACAAGACATTAAGGGTCTCCTGACAAAAGGACACAGCACAATCCCTCCTATGGAGTACTGCTGCCAAAATCAAACCTGAATCTGATCAAGCCTCTAGATCTAATTACAGGAAATTCCGAAGACAGAGAAACATGTTAAAGGACCCCACAGGAATACAAGCAGCAAAATCCAGATTGGGAGAAACGCTGCTGGACAAACAATGGGTTTCTTCCACAAATATTAATAAACGGCAAGGGTGGAGAGGTGGAGAGAGAGACAGAGACGTGGGGAGAGAGAAACTATAGATTAGACTTAAACTAATCTAGAATTAGTTTCTGGGTATCTAGAAACTATAGAGACTGAAAACACGCATGGCCTTTTTAATAAGATGTACAAAACATGTATGAGACAATCAGGGAAATTGTAAATGCTGACTAGATCAGTTCGATGATAATTTCTCTAGGAGTGATAATGGCATTATGGCTATTATTACCTCTTAAAGACTCCCTTATCTTTTAGAAATATATACCAAAATAGTCATGGTTGAAACGTTATGGTGCCTAGGATTTGCTTTAAAATAACCCAATGAGATAAGGGTATAGGGGTGGGAAGTAGAGGAAACAAGATTGGGCATGAGTTGTCACTCTGAGGCTGAGTAACCAGTGCATTATTCTACTGTTATATATGTTTGAAATATTCCATGATAAAAAAAAAATAAAAAGCTTACCAGACGTAAACGTTTTGGAAAGCTCCTTTTCCAAAACAAAGCCAGAGGCAACCAGGATCTCTTGTGCCTCGGATGTTTTTATGTTGTCACCACTGTGTGTAACATGTGGCCACAGTGAGTGGCAGCTTTCTTCCCAGTATTCTTTCTTTCCTTCCAAGTGTGTTGGTGAGTTGGTTCCAAGCTGCCTGAGAAGGGGTGAGGAGGAGCCTTCACTGGATCAGCCTGCGTCCCAGGAAGGACCAGCAACCATGGGGCAGAGGGAACAAGGCTGGGTCTGGGCCCCAGCACTGCAGCTGACTTGGCAAGTTCAAGGTAGGAGCACTGCAAACCCAGCTACCTGGGCAGGCTTCTGTCTGGGGCACGTGTGGTGCTAGGGCACTCACAGCAGGCATAAATCATATAGATAAAGGCAGAGTCATGTGATGATTAAGAGATTGCTACTTGGAAGGCTTAGGCGAGAGGATCACTTGAGCCCAGGAATTCAAGGCCAGCCTGGGCAACATAGCAAGACTCCATGTCTATAAACATAAATAAATAAATAGGCTGGGCACAGTGGCTCATGCCTGTAATCCTAGCACTTTGGGAGGCTGAGGTGGGCGGATCACCCGAGGTCAGGAGTTCAAGATCAGCCTGGCCAACATGGTAAAACCCTGTCTCTACTAAAAATACAAAATTATCCAGGCATGGTGGTGGGCACCTGTAATCCCAGCTACACGGGAGGCTGAGGCAGGAGAATCTCTTGAACCTGGGAGGCAGAGGTTGTAGTGAGCCAAGATCACACTACTGTACTCCAGCCTAGGTGACAGAGCAAGACTCTGTCTCAGAAATAAACAAACAAACAAACAAGAGCCTGGTCTCCGAGAAACATGGGTTCAAATTCCAGATCTACCCATCAGTACTTGTGTGGCTGGTGGGCATGTGCCTTTTACGTGCCTGAGCCTCAATTTCCCTATTTGTAGGCTGGGAACAATATGAGTGTATTAGTCTGTTTTCACACTGCTATAAAGAAATACCTGAGACTTGATAATTTATAAACAAAAGAAGTTTAACTGACTCACAGTTTCTTATGACTGAGGAGGCCTCAGGAAACACAATCATGGTGGAAGGCAAAGGGGAGGCAGCCACCTTCACCACAAGGCGGCAGGAGAGAGAAGAGGGAGGGAGGAACTTCCAAACGCTATAAAACCATCAGATCTCCTGAGAACTCACTCACTGTCAGAAGAACAGCATAGGGGAAACTTCCCCCATGATCCAATCACCTCCCTCCCTCGACATATAGGGATTACAGGCCCCTCACTCAACCCATGGGGATTACAACTGGAGATGAGATTTGGGAGAGGACAGAGAGCCAAACCATATCAATGAGAACCTTCCTCATCAGGCTGTTTTGTGGATTCAGTGTGAGAGTATGTGTGAAGTGCTGAGCTCAGTGCCAGGCTGGAGTGACACCCAACATAGGGTGGTTATTTCTATTGCTGTTATTGTTACGGTTATTGGAGCCTAGACAGAATATAAAGTAGGGCTTTCCCCCAGAAATTATTCCTTAGATTTGACTGCTTAGAGAGTATGCTGTATTATGGGACACATTCCCAATTACTTCATTTTGACCAGTAGAATGCTATTTGGGAAAGATGCATTAGCCTGAAATGGCCTCACTAGATGCTCAATTTGGATGTTAATGGCAGTAACCTGACCAATGGGCTAAAAGAAAGATAAAGTAATTTAGCTGTAGCTTTAGAATTTCTCCAGGGAGTGTGGTCTCATGCACACAGGGGATGGACATTAGTGCAAACAAGCCTTTCACTGCCCATTGTATAACACAATAAAAAAGGTGTGCAGATTATGAATTTATACTTACCAGAAGAATAAAACTAACCTAGTAGCCTCATGTTCAGCAAACAGTTATTTTTGGCTTGGGATAATTTTAGCACCCTGTAAGAAGTTGTAACAAACAACTTAGAGAACTGGAGATAGATGCGCTAGAAAATGATCGACATCTCAAAAAGTGGCCTGGTAGTGACAAAGGACACAGATTCAAAAATGCAGGTAGAGGCCAGGCAAGGTGACTCACACCTGTAATCCCAGCGCTTTGGGAGGATGAAGCCAGCAGATTGCTTGAGCCCAGAAGTTCAAGACCAGCCTGGGCAACATGGCAAAACTCTGTCTCAACTAAAAATACAAAAATTAGCCAGTGTGGTGGCACTCACCTGTAGTCCCAGCTGCTCTGGAGACTGAGATGGGATGATTGCTTGAGCCCAGGAGTTCAAGGCTGCAGTGAGCCAAGATCATACCACTGTACTCAAGCCTGGGAGACAGAGTAAGACTCTGCTCTCTTTCTCTCTCTCTCTCTCTCTCTCTCTCTCTCTCTCTCTCTCTCTCTCTCTGTCTCACACACACACACACACACACCACACACACACACACAGCAGGTAGAGCACAAGCAACAAATGAAAAAATAAATTGAACTTTGTCAAAATGTAAAATTTCTGTGCATCAAAAGATACAATCAACAAAGTGAAATGGTAACCCGTGAAATGGGAGAAAATATTGGCAAACCTTATACCTGATAAGGAGTTAATATCCAGAATATATAAAGAACTCCTACAACTCAACCACAAAAAAAAACAAACAACCCAATTAAAGAATGGAGAAAGGGGGCCGGGCATGGTGGTTCATGCCTGTAATCGCAGCGCTTTGAGAGGCTGAAGTGGGCAGATCACCTGAGGTCAGGAGTTCGAGACCAGCCTGGCCAACGTGGTGAAACCCCATCTCTACTAAAAATACAAAAATTAGCTGGACGTGGTGGTGCACAGTTATAATCCCAGCTACTCCACAGGCTGAGGCAGGAGAATTCGCCTGAACCTGGGAGGCAGAGGTTGCAGTGAGCTGAGATCGTGCCACTGCCCTCCAGTGTGGGCAACAGAGCAGGGCTCCATCTCAAAATAAATAAAGTATAAAGAATAGGGAAAGGGCTTGGATAGATATCCTTCCAAAGAAGATATACAAATAGCCAATAAGAACATAAAAAAGATGTTCAACTTCACTAATCATTAGGGAAATGCAAATCAAAACCACAATGCGATACCACCTCACACCTACTAGGATGGCTACTATAAAAAAAAACAAAAACAAAAACAGAATGTGGAGAAATTGGAACCCTGTGCACTATTCCTATTGAAAGGAATATAAAACGGTGCAACCACTATGGAAAATAGTACAGCAGTTACTTAAAAATCTTAAAAATAGAATTATTATAGGTCTAGCAAACCACTGCTGGGTGTATACACAAGATAACTGAAGGCAAGGACTCAAAGAGATATTTGCACACCCATGTTCACTGCAGCATTATTCACAATAATGAAGCAACAGAAGCAACTCAGGGGTCCACTGGCAGATGAATAAACAAAATCTGAGATATATACACATAATAAACTATTTATTCAGCCTTAAAAAGGAGGGAAATTCTGATACATGCTACAACATGGATGACCCTTGAAGACATTATGTTAGGTGAAATAAGCCAGTCACACATGCACAAATATGTACAATTCCACCTCCATGAGGTACCTAAGAGTAGTCAAATGCAGAGACAGAAAAAGCAGAATGGTAACTGCCAGGGACTAGGGTCAGGGGAGGGCACTGGGGAGTTATTCTTTAATGCATACAGTTTGTTTTACAAAATGAAAAGAGTACTGGAGATAAATGGTGGTGATGGTTGTATAACAACGGGAATGCACTTACTGTCATTGAACAGTACGCATATAAATGGTGATGATGGTAAATTTCATGTTATGTATACTTCACCAAAAGTAACAAAAAAAATGCAGGTGAAGGGTTTGAAATTAAATTGTTTCAGAAACTACAGGAAAAGGCAATATTCAAGGCCGGGCGTGGTGGCTCACGCCTGTAATTCCAACATTTTGGGAGGTTGAGGCAGGCGGATCACTTGAGACCGGGAGTTCGAGATCAGCCTGGACAACATGGTGAAACCCTGTCTCTACTAAAAATACAAAATATTAGCCAGGCATGGTGGCAGGTGCCTGTAATCCCTGCTATTCTGGAGGCTGAGGCAGGAGAACTGCTTGAACCCAGGAGGCAGAGGTTGCAGTGAGCCGAGATCATGCCGCTGCACTCCTGCCTGGGCGACAGAGTGAGACTGTCTCAAAAAAAAAAGAAAAAGAAAAGAAAAGAAAAGAAAAACCAATGTTTATTTATATGATCTTATTTTAAACCTATTTTTCAGGTTACTGCTATAAACATCCAAAATTACAATAAAAATTGTAATTTTGCAGGTAGTACCAAACTCGTAAATGTAGTTTTTAAGTAGGTATGTGACAGTTTCATTGTCTTGAGTTTGTGAGGGTTTTTTACATACTTAAATTGGCCAAAAAATACTTGGGTTTTTTGGTTTTGTTTTGTTTTCAGAGACAACGTCTTGCTCTGTTGCCCAGCCTGGAGTGCAGTGGTAATCTCAAACTCCTGGCCTCAAGCGATCCTCCCACTTCAGCCTCTTGAGTAGCTAGGACTACAGATACATGCCCCCATGCCTGGCTAACTTTTAAATTTTTGTAGAGATGAGGTCTTTCTGTGTTTCCCAGGCTGGTCTCAAACTCCTGGCCTCAAGCGATCCTCCTAGCTCGGTCTTTCAAAGTGCTGGATTACAGACATGAGCCACTGTGCCCAGTCCTTGGGCGGGTATCTTTTAATTAGGAAAATACAAAGGTACCTCCCATTGCTCTTGGCATGTTTTGGACATGTATGGAATCATCTCCCATCATCACCAGGCTCTCCCCCAGACACCCTTGGCTCTCTCAGAAAGTCCTGGACTGTTCTGGGCTCCACATAGACGAGTATCCAGAGCTCAGGGCTCCAAGATTCTCACAAAGCCTTCTCTCCTCTCCAACAGGGCACTTCCTAAACGCAGAGAGTATTTACTGTTTAAAAAGCTTGTATTTTGTTGCCCCACCCACACACATACTTTTTTTTTTTTTCAGAGACAGGGTCTCTCCATGTTGCCCAGGCTGGCCTTGAAGTGCATTCAAAAGATCATCTCACCTCAGCCTCCTGAGTAGCTGGGACTACAGGCACAAGCCATCATGCCAGGCTCTGTTGCACCTGTTAATAATCTTTTATTTAAAAGTTAAGAGATGGCGGGGTACAATGACTCAAGCCTGTAATCCCAGACTTTGGGAGGCCGAGGCGGACAGATTACTTGAGGTCAGGAGTTCAAGACCAGCCTGGCCACGATGACAAAACCCCATCTCTACTACAGGGTGGCGCATGCCTGCAATCCCAGCTACTCGGGAGGCCCAGGTACAAAAATCACTTGAGCCCAGGAGGCTGAGGTTGCAGTGAGCTGAGATGGTGCCCCTGCACTCCAGCCTGGGCAACAGATGGAGGCTGTCTCTACATAAATAAATAAATGGGAAGAGCTGCTCAAACAAATGGTAGAAAACATATTTTTTAAAAAGCTCTTGTACCCCCATATCCTGAAAGTGCAGGTTTCCTTTTGCAGAGTCCCCTCGGGACTGTCACCTCACAATTGCCCCCACAATGGGTCCCAGTGGGAAGCTGGCCTGTTGTTTTTTGCCTTGAGTCTTTGGCTGATCTACATGGGAAACGTATATCCCCAACTACAGAACCAGCACAATGTGGACTATGTAATATTCAAGAGTACATGTCCCTTCTCTGTCTCATAGATCCCCTTCCACTGCTTTGACACTGCAGGGCAACCTCCCCATCACTCCTTTCTCATCATTCCTGGGTTTTTCTCTGAGACTGTGAGGGCATAGGATGAGGAATGAAAAAGACATGCAGGCCGGGCACGGTAGCTCACGCCTGTAATCCCAGCACTTTTTGGGAGGCTGAGGCGGGCCAATCACGAGGTCAGGAGATCGAGACCATCCTGGCTAACATGGTGAAACCCCGTCCCTACTAAAAAATACAAAAAATTAGCCAGGCATGGTGGCAGGTGCCTGTAGTCCCAGCTACTCTAGAGGCTGAGGCAGAAGAATGGCATGAACCCAGGAGGCGGAGCTTGCAGTGAGCCAAGATTGTGCCACTGCACTCCAGCCTGAGAAACAGAGCGAGACTCCATCTCAAAAAAAAAAAAAGGCCGGGCGCGGTGGCTCAAGCCTGTAATCCCAGCACTTTGGGAGGCCGAGACGGGCGGATCACGAGGTCAGGAGATCGAGACCATCCTGGCTAACACGGTGAAACCCCGTCTCTACTAAAAATACAAAAAACTAGCCGGCGAGATGGCGGGCGCCTGTAGTCCCAGCTACTTGGAGGCTGAGGCAGGAGAATGGCGTGAACCCGGGAGGCGGAGCTTGCAGTGAGCTGAGATCCGGTCACTGCACTCCAGCCCGGGCGACAGAGCGAGACTCCGCCTCAAAAAAAAAAAAAGAAAGAATACGACATGCAACCCCATCTCACCATGGAGAATAACAATCACAGGTTGCTGAGAAAATGCAAGAGGTAGCTCTAAGCTAGCCTGGGAGGTAAAGGAAGGCTTCCAGGAGGAAGTGACCTTTACATTGAGACAGAAAGGATGAATAGGAGTAAGCTAGGGAGAGGGAGTGAAGACGGCTTTCCAGGTGAAGGGAATGACCCGTTCAAAGGCTGGAGGCAGGACAGAGTATGAGCAGCTTGAGAAACAGAATCAGGCCGATGCGCTCGGCACTCAGTGTTGCGTGGAGAGCCAAGGGGAGGGAGGAAGAGACAAGGCCAGGGAGAGGCCACAAGGAGGATTCTAGACTTGGAGGCTCTTGCTGGGTTTGGAAAAGCCCAAATTGCCGAGCTCTTCCAGGGAGAATAACTCAACTGGGCAGATTGTGTGAGCTGGAGCGGAGGTGGAGGTCAGGACGCCAAGATGGAATTTTCTGGCTTTTCTGCACACTGGGGACAGTTGCAGGGCTGTCTAGATCCCACAGAGCTCAACAATATGCCTGACTCACCACCCCTCTGAGGCTGCCCAGCCCACAGGTGACAGTGTCAGGGCTGCGGCCACCCGCCTTGTTCTGCCACTCAGCAACCTTGGACAAGGCCTTCCTTCCCATAAGTCTCTTTATCCATACAATGGTAATGACAGCTATGTCCCAGGCTTACTCTAGGATGCCATGAGATCATTCTAGGTCAGAGGCTTTATCAATAAAGGTTATTATTATTACTGTTACTGTTGTTGTTGATGTTTGCAGCCTGGCCCAACTCCTGGGCACTGCTTTGGTTGCTGGTCTGTTTCAGGGACAGACACTAGCAAGGCGCAGGGCTGGCATGTTCGCTTTTTTGCATACATGCGAATCTTGCACTCAGAAGAGCCCCTCCTTCCACAGAGGGTCCAGCGGGGTTGCTTGGGGGACACATTCCAGAAAGAATAACTCTGTGTAACATGAAACCCTGAATCTGGAAACACAGCCTCTATGGGAAATTGGAGGATAAGGTCTGGTCTGTGGACCGCCCAACCTCATTCCATACAAAAGGGATATTGAAACCCAAAGGCCTCATCCCTTGGCCTCCAGGACCTCTCACCGCTCACCTCTCAGCCTCTCACCGCTCACCGCGGCCTGAAAGATCTTCCTAAAAACCAGACTTGACAGGGACACCACCTTGTTTCAACTCTTCCATGGCTCCTACTCAGGTTCCCCTGAGGTTTAGGTCCACACCCCTCATTGTGACCTACAGTGCTCTGTGGTCAGGCCACTGTCCACACCTGCAGCCACACCAGAGCCTGCTCTGACCCAGCCACATGGGCCTCCAGCGGATCACGTTCTTTCCTGCTCCAGGACCTCTGCACATCCGTGAGCCCTCTTCCCACTCTAACAGACCACTGCTAATTCTTCCAGATTCAAAAGTACACAGACTTTGTTAAACCTCCAAATAATAATAGAAAGTAGGCCGGCATGGTGGCTCACGTCTGTAATCCCAGCACTTTGGGAGGCTGAGCTAGATGGATCACCTGAGGTCAGGAGTTCAAGACCAGCCTGGCCAATATGGTGAAACCCCGTCTCTACTAAAGATACAAAAATGAGCCAGGTGTGATGGCAGGCACCTGTAATCTCAGCTAATGAAGAGGCTGAGGCAGGAGAATGGCTTGAATCTGGGAGGTGGAGGTTGCAGTGAGCCGAGGTCATGCCACTGCACTCCAGCCTAGATAACAGAGTGAAACTCTGTCTCAAAAACCTAAATAAATAGATAAATAAATAAATAATAGAAAGTAGTAATATTATCCCCCACTTTCCAGATGAGCAGACTGAGGCCATCCATCTCAGGCCTGGAGTCTGGCTGGCCTGGCTTGAGGTTTAGTTGCAGGAGCCACTTGGTGATTTTGCAAGTGGCTCCTGCAATTAAACCTCAAGCCAGGCCAGCCAGACTCTGGAATCTTTAAGCACCCAAGGTGAAGCACCTGGTCACAGCTTCACGACCACAGGAGACTGGAGGTCGCTCGAGAAGAGAGGCAGGCCAGGGAGAAGAACAGGGCCAGGATAGCACAGTGTCATGGTAGCACAGTGTTATGACATGGAAGCCATTCTCAATGCATTCAAACCCAGTTCAGCCACTCAGACGCTGTGGTCTAAGGCAGGACATTCAACCTCTATGAACCTCAGTTTTCTCATCTGTAAAATGGGGCTAAATAATAATACAAACCTCACAGGTACATTGTGAGTATTGGGGAATGACAGACGAAGTGCCTGGCCCATGGTGGACACTCAGTGCATGGCATGATGCCACCTTCCCTTGACGCATCTGGGGAGGCTGCACCAGTCCAGACCAGCCTAGCCCAGACTAGACTTGCATCACCCAAGGTTAGGCAGCCAGGGCCTGGGAACCATCCCTGCCCTGTTTTCTGTTTGGGGCTTTGTGTTTCCCAGCGTTTCCTTTGGAAGAAGTCCAGCTTCCTCCCCACTGGAAGGAGGCAGGAGCGGACTGTTCACGCCTGGGTCTGGATGCCCGAGGGAGCCTTGTGGGGAGATGACAAGAGCTTGGGGTTTGGAGTCAGGCCAGTCGGGTTTGAATCCAGGATTTGACCTTTACAACACTGTGTGGCCCTGGGCAAGTGACTTCACCTCTCTGAGGTGCCAATTTCCTCGCCTGATCTCTGCCTCAGAGGGTACAGGATGCAGATGGAGGGGTGGGGTGAGAGAAGGTTCTGGATGCAGTTCCCCAGTGTACATCCAGTGATCCCTTTTGGGGATGGGCTGAAGACCAGGGGAGAAGCCAAAGAACGTTGACAGCTGGAGTGACCAAGACAAATGCTCCCTGGCAAACGGAATCCAGTGGGTGTCCTGCCTGGGATGGAGGTGGGAGGGAAAAATTTAGGTCTAGCTTGTCAGCAGGCTGCTGGAATGAGGGTCTAAAGTGATCAGACCTCCTCTGATTATTCAGGAGAAAAATCCACGCAAAATTGTCATGCAAAATCTCATGATTAAAGTATGGTAAGGAGTATATAGGATGATTCCATTTATATAAAATTCAAAACTGGCAAAACCAAGATAGTGGTTTCCTTGGAGGGAGGTGGGTGGTGCCTGGGAGGGGACATGAAGGATTTCGGGAAGCCAGCAACATTCTCTCTCTTAATCTGGGTGTTGGTAGCATGGGAATGTCCTCTTTGTAATCCTATGCTTTGTGCACTTTTCTACATGTGTATTATACTTCAATAAAAATGCTAGAATAATTTTAAAACAAATCAAGGCTGCAGTACTGGGAGGAAAGACTACCTACGGAGGCCAAGCTGAACACACCTGCAGGCTGCCTTCTGACTCTGGGCTGGAGGCGTGAGGCAGGCACAGGTGCTCTTGGCCCCTGACCCCCGTAGGGGGCGGGTACTTCCTCAGCCACACAGGAGGAACGCCCATCCTGCCCCACCCTGCTGCCTTGTCCAGAGAGGGCTGGACAGCCACAGCTCCTCTCGGCCAGATCTGCTGAGTTCACATTCTAGAGAAACAGACGAGCTCTGTCACTTAAATGATAAAGTCCCCCAAAAACTCACCCTTATTATACATTTTACTTTACCAAGAATGCCCAGAGGACAGTAATCAAAAGGCAGACTCAGACTGGGTGTGGTGGCTCACGCCTGTAATCCCAACACTTTGGGAGGCCGGGGTAAGTGGATCACCTGAGATTGGGAGTTTGAGACCAGCCTGGCCAATATGGTGAAACCCGTCTCTACTAAAAATACAAAACAATTATCCAGGCATGGTGGCGGGTGCCTGTAATCCCAGCTACTTGGGAGACTGAGGTGGGAGAATTGCTTGAACTTGGGAGGAGGAAGTTGCAGTGAGCCAAGATCACACCACTGCACTCCAGCCTGGTTGACTAAGCAAGACTCTGTCTTTAAAGAAAAAAAAAAAAAAACAAAAGAGGTAGACCTAGTTATGTTTCCAAAAAAAGGCTTCCTAAAATCTGGGTTTCACCAAGCCCACCTGCCAGCCCTGATCACCCCCACGAGGTAAACTCAAAGGCTACAAACTCAACTGGTAGTGTCACTGGTGCCCAAGAGCCCCTGACATCACAGGGGTCGTGGCTGGCAGTGGAATTGCCCCAGCTCCACCCCTCTGCCTGCTCCAGAAGTCTTGGTTTTATTTGTCTTTTCTTTTCTGAGGGCCAACAGGAGATGCACCCACCTCCTAACATAAAGTGGTACTAACCAAAACAAATGCTCATCAGGTGCATGCATTTGTACACTCATAAAAACATTACTAGACACCAAATCATTATAGGAAGGGGCGAACCTTCAATCCGCCGAGCCACAGCGTTTTGAAGTGGATTTAAGATAAAGATCAAATAGGACGGGCACTGGCCCCAGTCTCACATTGGGTCCCCGTCCCCAGCCACGAGCGCATGAGAGAGACCAAGGAACTTTCTGGGTTTTGTGACTCTGTGTCCAATTTATAGAAAATGTCTTTCTGCGAGTTATTCTTAGTGTCTTAATGTGGCTTTTATGGTTTCAAATAATACAATCCTGGGCCTTCTCTGCTCTCACTCCGGTCCTCAGCTGGGGAAGCCCCCAGTTCCAGACAGGCTGCAGAAATAATCCAGCCCATCCATTTGGCAAGAAAGCCAAATATTCTTGAAGAAAATACATTTTAAAAATAAGTGACACCTTGAGAATCCCACATGGTTGCTTTTGATGTAATGGTCTAACGCACCTAATTCTGTGTGCCTGCAAGGGTCCAGCTCTGAGCAGCTACTTGCAGGCCCAGGCTTTAGAGCAGGGCCAGTGGTGAAGGCTGTGCCAGGTCTCTGGGCACTGCCTGGAGGTCTCCCATGCCCAGCACACAGTTGTCTGGAGCTGAGCATCACCTGCCCTGGAGAGCCCAGGGGATCTGTTTGCCCTTAAGCCCTGGTTGGAGGAGGAGGAGGGAGCTGTGATTTCCCCAAGTCTTGGTAGCAAGGCCCCTCTTCCATCCAATTATTATTACTACTTAAGACAGAGTCTTGCTCTGTCACCCAGGCTGGAGTGCAGTGGTGCAATTTCAGCTCACTGCAACCTCTGCCTCCCAGATTCAAGCAATTCTCCTGCCTCAGCTTCCCAAGTAGCTGGAATTACAGACACGTGCCACCATGCCCAGCTAATTTTTGTATTTTCACCAGAGACGGGGTTTCACCATGTTGTTCAGGCTGATCTTGAGCTCCTGACCTCGTGATCCACCCACCTCAGCCTCCCAAAGTGTCCATCCAATTATTTACCAAATATGTATAGAGGCCTGGTAGGTGCTGGGTGCTGTGGTGAGCACTTACATTTCAGGCTCTCCACAACCCTGTGGGACAGATGAGGAAGCTGAAGTGCGGAGAGTAGGACAGGACCTTCCTGAAGTCCCACGGCCAGATCCTGAGCCAGATCTGGGTAGCTCCCCAAGACCTGCTCTTGACCACTCCTAGCCACTGCCAGACCTCAGCACTGGGTCACCCAGCCAGGGCACCGTCTCCCTCAGAGCTCCAGTCCTGAGAGCTGATAGCAGCCTGGGCTCTAAGGGAGCCCAGTCTCCTGACCCAGGGTGGAGGAATCCCATGACTAAGGACACAGATCTTGCGCTAGAAAGTCATGGGTCTGTGGCCAGAACCCCTACTCACTGAAGGGGAAGCTGCAGGAAGGACTTAGGGGCTTTGCTGGGGCTGGCTGTCTCCCCGCCGCGCGCTCGCACACACACACACACACACACACACACACACACACACACACTTGTGCGCAGCCTCAGAGCCCGAGCTCTGCCTCACCAGGAAATTCTGCCACAAATCTTGTCTCCCTGCAGGCCCTCTCCCATCAGGCTAGAAAACCCCAATGGGAAAGAGAATCAGTTTCCAGTCCTGATTCAAAGGACCCCAGCTGAGCCCCATCCCCTCACTCTGTGTGGCCCTCCACCTGGGTTCAAGGTCGCTGTGAGGTCTGCCACCGGCACAGCAACACCACAGACACTTGCACCGCGCTGCGGCAAGGTGGCCGTGTTACTCTGTGACGATCACACATGGCCATCTCTAGCTGGGAAGGGGCCTGACTCTTTGGCCCATGTGCTCTGGGGGTCCAGCCACGCTGGGGTCCAAAAAGCATAACATGGTCACCGCTGGCTGGAAAGTTTCCAGCGCTGTCTCTGGGTGTTCCCGCTCCACTTCCGGAGTCAGTGTGGTTCTCCCTGGACCCTAGACCCGGGGCCACCTCCCAGGAATATCAGCCCCCAACCCGGCCCACTGCTTGGGACGGCTCTGGTCCACCCAGTCTGACCGCCTCTCGAGGATCTGAGGCTCGGCAGGGCTGATGGCGCCGGGGCAGCGTGGGACGGCCCAGGCTTTCTGCAGCCCTGGCTCTCTGGACAGAGTGGAGAGACACTCGCACCACACTCCTGGTCCTTGTCTTCCCACTCCCCCGAACCTGGCCGGGACTGCACCCTCCGCTGCCCCAGATCCGTGCCTCCAGCTGGGATGGTAAACTGGGAGGGGGCAGTGTGGCTTTGGCTCTGCTCAGAAGCAAAAAACAGTCCAGACAGCCCGGGGCTGGATGGACAGGGGTAGGTGGGGTGGGGGAGGGAAACTCCTAGAGCCGTGCTCGAGGGAAAAGCGTAGCGCAGAGGAGAGGGGCTAGGGCACCGCTCAATGGAGCCGGGGCGTCCGCAGACTGGAAGGAACCGGGACCCCCGCCCCAGAGCCTCCTTTTCCATTCTCGCTTCTTCCAGTGATTCGGAGCCTCCGACTCAGTCTTTCCCCAGGTGGAGAGAATCCGAGGCTGTTTCTGCCGCTGAAATCCGAGCGGGAGAGCATCCCGGAGCCGCCTGCGCGGAGCCAGCGGCTCCCGCGTCGTAGGCCGGAGGCGCCCGGGAGAATCTGCGGGTCCCAGGTCGCACCCGCGGTAGCCTGGCAGAGCAAGGTGCCATTCGCCGCCTGCGGGCAAGAGTCGGCTCTGGGCCTTGGCCCCTGCTGTGCCGTCTGGTTGGCCGCTTCTTCAGCAACGAAAGCGGTGAAGAAGCGCTGGAGCCCCGAATGTGCTGGAGAGACCTGGGGCCTCTGCGCGTCTGCGTGCGAAGGACCCGAGACTGGCCAACTCAGCAGGGAGAACGGGACACGAGGAGTGACAAAGGGCAAGGAACGGGGCCTATAGGGAGGGTGTGTGTGTGTGTATGTGTGTGTCTGTGTAGGGGGAATGAATGGACAGCGGGGAAGGCATGGAGAGGGGCCCAAGGGGTGTGGACTCAGCAGCCCCACCCCAGATCAGAGAAGGCAGCCAGTCTCTGGCGTCCACCAAGCCAGCGCCTCTACCTGGGCGCGGGCCGCATCGCTGCAGACCGCCCTATATCCGCCTTGGTGGCATGGGATATGACTGGCAGGAGCGCGGGAGAGGCGCTGAGAATCTATGCGCCCCAGGACAGACCAGACGCGGCACGGAGTGGGACTGCCCACAAGTCCTCCTGCCATGAGATCAGGCCTTTGAGTTGTAGGGGGAATGCGCCTCTGGACACAGCCAGCGGCCCCGGATCGGCACTAGACGCCAACCCAAGAGTTAGAGAAGCCTGGGAGGCCAGGTCGCAGGGGCCCTCATTCAACCAAGGAGGGGGAAAGGAGAGCTGTAGGGTAGGAGAGGCCAGGCACAGGGAAGGTGAGGAGGGGATGGAACTCTGCGCCAGGAGTTGGGGGTGCAGGGCCTGTGACTGGAGAGGATTCCCATGTGCACCCTAAAGCAGAGGGAGAGGGTCTGGGCCTGGAACGAGGACTCTCGCCTGGAGGTGGTCGCCCAGCCCCGGTTGCAGGGACTGACCGCGGCCAGCAGAGGGCAGAAAGTGCCTGGTCCGCCCGCCGGCCCCGAGCCGGGCTCCACGCTTCGGGGCTCTGGCTCTGAGCGCCGAAGCCTTGCCCGCCCGGCTTCTCCCTGCAGCAGGCGTGCCCCCGCCCCAGATGCCCGGAGCAGACGGCCCAGGCCCAGGCCCAACTTCGCGGGTCCAGGCCTGGGGTTTCCAGATTAAGCAAAGAGGGGACCAAGATGCGGGAGAGAAACTCCACATTTACTCGTCCACTCTCCCCGACCTAGACACACAAAGGCGCCTAGAAATACAAGAAGGCACAAAGCCCCCCCCCCGCCCCCCCTCACACACTCTGGGAGACACGCTAGCACACAAGCATTCAGAACCCCAGAGATACGCACAGATACGCAAAGCTGACAGAGACACCCCTACAGAAAAGGATCGCAGACACAATACAGAGGTTGAGACACGCACAAAGACTTAGGCCCCCGCACGGACTGATGCAGACACACACACCAGACACAGGCACGAAGGACCGACACATTCACACACACACACACACGGGTGCAGGGAACTCAGACAAAGATCCACAGATTCACCCCCTGGGAGTCTGGAAGGTTGCGGGGACACACATACTGTGTGTGCAGAGCCAAGGTGCACACGGAGGCAAGAGCCGCAGAGGCGGGGGCCCGACACGCACAGACACACACAGATACCCACCGACACACACGCAGGTAGGGTGGGGCGGGAGCCTCTAATCCTCCACAAAGCCGGGCCCCTCCGCGGGGCCTCGCGGCGCAGGGAGCCACTTCTGACCCAAGCCTCCCGCAGGTTCCAAATCCGATCCGCCCTTTCGCCTCCAGCGAGGTCAGGGGACCCGCCTCCCCCATGCCCTCCGCCCCCACCCGGCTCCGCGCCGCTGCCTCGCTCCGGGGGGGGGGGGGCCGGGGCCGCCCCACAGCGAATCGCGGGGGTCAGCTCGCTGCTACCCCGGGCCGCACTCGCCCCCCTGCTTCCCGGTGAGACGCAAGTCGGTGGGGACCACGGGCCGCAGACAGCCGGTCCGACGCAGTGGCCTCTCGCACCGGACGCGGGTGCCAGGCCCGGCTGGCGCGGGAGTCGGCAGCTCCACCTCGCCGGACTTTCGCGTCCCGTTGCCGAGGCCCACTTTGCCCAGGCTGGTCAGGGCACAGTCCTTGATCCGCGCGTCCCGGCGACCCCTGGCCGAGCACCCGGGCCGCCAAAGGACGCCGATCTTGGCAGCCAACCTAACCTCTTTAGAGCCGCTACCCTGGGGCCACCACTCCCTCCCAGCGCCCCTCACTGCAAACCCTAGGAGGCCCGGGTCTTGCCCATGTCTCCCGCCCCTGCCCGGGGACCCCTTTTCCAGCCTTAGTTGTCCTCTAAACTCTCGGTCGCCTGAACCCAGGCCTGCCCTTCCTTGTCGGTCCAGTGTCCCCCATTCTCGATCCCGGGGCCCCAACCTCCCATCGGCTCAGTCCTCCGCCCAATCTCTGCCAGGCCCCGAGCTTTTCCAGACCCCTCACCCACACTCTGGGCCCACTCCCCGTTCCTGGGCCTGGGCCCCCCTTGGACGAGTTCAGGACCAGTCGTCCTCGCCTTCTGCCCGCCCCCATCCTTCGTTCCCGGGAGCCGGCCCTCTCCGCGGATCAAGCCGCCCCGAGCAGGCGCCGCCGCCCGGGGGACGCCGACTCAGCCCCCGCGACTTACCTCGGCCGACAGTCGGGGGTCCCCGAGTGTCCACTCCCGGCCGGCGCCGTCCCCTGGCGGAGCCGCCGCGCTCCCCGCCGTCCGCGCAGTCTGGCCTCGCTCGGGGCCACTTCTCGTAGCGCTGGAGCTTTACAAAATATTAATAATAAAGAAGGCAGGGGAGAAAAAAGAAAGCCTTCGCTCCCAAACTCCCAAATCAATTTTTCAAGGGGGTGGAGCAGAGGGATTTGTTTCGAAGGCGATCAAAACTTCTGCGAGGGGCCCACGGGGCGGCCGGCCGGGCCAGGGCGCCGGGGCCTGCGCTCGGGGCCAGGCGCGGCGCGGGGCGCAGGCCGGGGGCGCGGAGCCCCAGGGCGCGCGGGGGGGGCGGGACGGCACTATTTGACGTGGAGCCGGCGGCGCATCCCGGCGCAGGGATACGGGCCGCGGGGTTCAAATGTCAGGAAGTTTCGGGAGGTGAGGCGGCCCGTATCCCTCCGCCGCCAGCCCCAGCTCTAAACCCGGCGGCTCCGCGGGCGCACCATGGCACTGGAGTAGCGCGGGGAGCGCGCCCGGAGCCCCGCGGCCCGCTGCGCCCCGCCCGGGACCCCGCTGCGCCGCGCGCGCCCCCCCCGCCCGCGGGGCCGCCCCTGCACCCCCACCCCCTCCCCCGCCCGCCGCCGCCGCCACCGCCGCCGCCGCCTCCTCCCCGAGGCTGGGTCTGCAGCCGCCGCCGCCGCCGGGCTCCGGGACTGACAAGCAGGTGACAGAGAAGCCGACGCGCGTGGCTACAAGTGTCCCGGAGAGCGCGGCGCGGGCTGCAGCCGCCCCGGCCCGCCCGCACGACGCCGGGCCCGGGGCCAGCGCGTCGCCGCTCCACGATCGCCGGGGGCCGGCGCAACCCCTGCCCTGCGGGGGCCGCGCCTCCCCGGCTCCAGGGCCGCGGCGGCGGAGAGCGGGTGGACGGGCCGGCGGGCGAGCAGCCCGGCCGGCGGGGTCCGCAGCGCGCCCTGCGTCCCATGGATATAGCAACAGGTCCCGAGTCGCTGGAGAGGTGCTTCCCTCGCGGGCAGACGGACTGCGCCAAGATGTTGGACGGCATCAAGATGGAGGAGCACGCCTTGCGCCCCGGGCCCGCCACTCTGGGGGTGCTGCTGGGTGAGTGCGGGGTCGGAACGCCCGAATGGTCTCGGGCGTGGGACAGGGGCGTCGTCCGGCTGTGGACACGGGCGTCCGGGCCAACGGATAAAGGAAATGGGTTTACAGGACATGGGGAGGGGGCAGAAAGACAGGACTCCTGGAGTGATCACCAGAGGGCCGCAAGCACGTCCCCGGCGGGGGTCCTTAGGGGACAGGACAGTTGCAGTCGCCACCCACCATCCTTTACAGGCCTAGGTTCTAGAGCTGCCACTCCGGTGTGGTAGGTGGCGGGTGGCAGGGGTGATGGAGGACCTAGCAATCACCTTGGCGAACTTGGGAGAGGCGCCAGGTCACCTGGGGTGGGGGAGATTCTAAGAGAAAAACGTCTCCCTGGTCACTCGAACCACAGATTTGGGGGAGATCGGGGACAGAAGACCACGAATGCCACCGTGGGGCGTGTCAGCCAGCGAGCGTCCCCAGCCTCACCTCGCCTGTCTTGGTCCCAGCCGGCCACCCTGCGCCATGCCGTGCTCCTTCTCATTTGTCTTAACACGGAGCGCGGATTCTCCGGAGAAGGGGAGAGCGCAGCGCCGAGCCAAGGCTCGAGGCCCGCGGCCTCCACGCCGGAGCCCGCGGACCCGGGCGGACTAGCCGGGGCCTCCCGGCCCCTGGCACGGCGGTCCGGGGAGCGCAGGCGGCAGGAGGTGATCCCGGGCGGCCCGAGCCCTCGGGGCCGGGGGCTGTGGGCCCCGTGCGACCGGGACGCCGGGGCTGGGCCGGGCGGCGCTGACGGCCGGGCTTTTGCCCTGTGCGCTGCAGGCTCCGACTGCCCGCATCCCGCCGTCTGCGAGGGCTGCCAGCGGCCCATCTCCGACCGCTTCCTGATGCGAGTCAACGAGTCGTCCTGGCACGAGGAGTGTTTGCAGTGCGCGGCGTGTCAGCAAGCCCTCACCACCAGCTGCTACTTCCGGGATCGGAAACTGTACTGCAAACAAGACTACCAACAGTAAGCGCTTCTCGTCCTCCTTCCCCGCCACCGCCCGGCACTCGAGCCCGGTCAGCCCCCTGCCGGGCCCGGCCCTCGCCCGCTCTGCCGCCGGCTCTGTGCGCGACTGGGCCGGGCAGTTCCAAGGGTTCCGAGAGCTGCGCGTCTTGGGGCTGGGGCGGACCAACCCAGCCCAACCGGCACTGATGGGGTCCTGGGAGCCTCCGGACGGCCCCCAGTTGCCATCGGTTGTTCCGGAATCCTGCGCTGGGCCGGCTGAGGGATTTGGTGCCTGGGTCCTGGGATGTAGGGTCTGGCCCTACGGAGGCCTGAATTGGGAACCCAAAATTTATTTCCAGAGGAAAACAGTGCTTTAGGGAGCCAGGCCTGGCGGACTGCTTCAAGGGCCTGGTGTGTGGGGGTTTGGGATTCCTGGAGCCTGGAGCCAGGAACCAGGAGCCAGGAGGTGGAGCGCTGGGCACTGAACGGCCTGAGCCGCAAGGGAGGCCCCCTTTCTGTCAGGCTCCCTGCTGCACTTTTAGTCGCTGATGGAGAGAAAATAATGTCCATATTCCCCAAACCGTTCCATGCGGGAATTTTGCACTTGGCAATTTTCGTTGGTTGGAGAAGCATTCTAGGAAGAGGAGCTCAAAAGGTGGCAAGTTACAATCTGGGGCTCCCAATGGGAGTGAGGAGCTGACCAAGTCAGCCTTCCCTAGAAGGCCTCCTTTCTGGTAGTGTGTATTAGGAGGGGGTTGGCCTGCTCTGCCCTGTTACAACCCAAACCTCAGGGCTGAGGCCAGAGATGTGGGTTGAGCCCTTCTTGCTAACTAGTTCTTAGCTGAGACTGGATTTGTATGGCCGGGGTTGGGGACAGATAACAAACAGTACATGCAGCCTTTTTCTTTTGACCTGCTGGGTTTTCTGCCTGGCACTGCAATTGGGAGGGAGGCAGTGAGAAGCCACAACTGAAAGAGGGGTGTAGGGATCCCCCAAAGCCCTGTTGCAGACATAGTGGGTGCCTGCAAAAGTTTTTAGTGATGCCAGAAAACCGTCCTGGATGAGGCTGCAGAGCCGGTAGGCTGCTTAGGTGGTTTGGTGCTCAGAGAGGGCTGTGTATGCCCAAGCCTCCAGGGAAAGAAAAGCTGGGCTGCCGGTGCCTCGTGGTGAGTGCAACCTATGTGCTCTGCCCAGGGATTGTCCCCAAATCCAGGGCCTAGTGGAAAGCAGCTCAGCCCAACTATTTAACTGAGGCCTGGAAAGAGTGCAGGCCCGAGCCCTAGAGAGTGCGTCGGATTCTACCCCAAAAGGTTCTGGCTGTGCCTGGTGGTCTGGGGGCTGAGCCTGAGCGGCTTTTTGCACCTAGCTCTTTCTTCCAGCTGAGGGATCTTTGGGTAGAGATTGGAGTCCATTCAGAGGGTCAGCTGTTTTGCTGGTCCCAGAGTGCAGCTGAGGCCTTCCTCTCAGTAGGAAGCACCCCAGATTTAGGCACACTGCCGTCAGTCGGCTTTGTGCTGTGCTCTGGACTAATATGATTCTAGCTCCGGGAGAGGGAGAGGCCCCCAGTCAGTTCAGCCACAGCCCAAGCATAGAGCAGCACAAATTAAATGGGGAAAATAGTTTGGGGTAGATGTGGCTGTGGGCTCTGGGCCGACTAGAGGAGCCCCTCTGCTGGGTGCACCAGCCTGCAACCCCCTCCCCACCACGCCCTGCACCCCTGGCCACACTCTGCTTGCCTGACCCCGAGCTCTGGCAGTGCCACTTACACCCAGCTCAGCCACCAGCCTTGACGACAACACGGGGGGAAGGGGGCCCAGGAAACTAGAAACAGGCCTCCGAATCATTTGCACGGCTAAAAAAAAAAAAAAAAAAAAAAACTTAATATGTTGAAAAGACTTTCCAATCGCTTGTACGTAGTCTGCCCTCCCCCCCCCCCCACTTGCCATAATTATTTATGGAGCTTCTATTTTTAAAAAAGAAAGGATACCCCCTGGTTCTTCAGGCACAGAATGGTAAAGTCATGAAATTTCAGCTGGATGTTACCTTAGAGATGAGCGGCTCAGCCCCTCATCTTACAAAACAATTAAACGTTAAACATTTGTGACTGCTTTGTCCAAAGTATATTTGTTTTAAAAAGAAAAAGAAAGTCACCTAAGAGCCGGCTTCTTCAGTGCAGTCCGGTGTGTTGGGAATGATTTTTGGCACAGGGCGAATCTCAGGTCGGCAGACCTCACTCAGTCTGGATCCTGTGGGGCCGAAGCCTGGGGTGGGGAGTGCATTATTCTAGCTGTGGACAGTTCACTCCTCCTCCCTCATTCCGTTTTTTCCAATAATGCCAATTAGGTATCTGTGTTAGGCTGGCCGGCAGGATGTGCTGGGGGTGGGGTTGTGGGGGTGGTTGTTATCAAGACAATCTTGGGGACAAACACCCAGTGAGTCGTTTCACAGGGAGATGGAGCGCCGCTCCAGGCAGGCAGCAGCTCACTGGAAAGGGATGTTCTTTGCACAATAAAAAATTTTTTATTTACATTTCTTTTTTTCTTTGAGAATTGCAGATGCATATTTATTTCATTTGTGCGTAAATGCTTTTCAGACAAGAATCCAGACAAGCGGGCACAGAAACGTGCCTTCTTGATTTTGTCGAGTCTGTGCGTCAGCGGTATTGGGAAATTAACAACCCCCCAACCAAACACAACTTCTGAAAAATGTGTCCTCACCCCTGGTTGAGTTGCAGGGCTCCATCCTTAAAAAGAGGTTGCCGTTTTTAGTAAGTGTCTCTTCCTCCTTTCGATTTGTTCTCAAAGATCCCAGACTCCCAGAAGTGCCAAGTTCTTTTACGCACCACGGGGGTGATTAATTGACACTGGGGCACATTGAGCCGAAGTTGATAAAAATCCTCTTGTACATCCTTGGCGGGCAGAACAGAGCGCCGGCCGTGGAGTTCGGGCATTTTCACTCTTAACTCCAAAAGTCTCCTTTTTCCCCATGAGTGATTTTTGGGGGATCCTTCAACAACAACAACAACAACAACAAACAAGCAGTCTTTTCGGACAGAAAACCGGTTAGGAAACGGAGAGGACACACAGCCTCCCCCAAATCAGGAACACCTCTCACCATCCTCCACCGGAGAACAAATGAAAAATAAGGCACGTTCTCCCCTCCCATGTTTTTTTTCTTGGCGGCTTGGCCAAATAGAATTATGTAACTCTCTTTTCTTGCCGTCTGTCGCTCGTCTGGAAAGGGTTTTTACCCTGAAGAGGTGGAGAATTCCTAGAGGAGGCTCCGGAAGGGGGGAGGGTCGGTGGGAGAGTCCAAAAATCTGTCACAAAATGGAGTCTAATCGCTTGTAAGACAGCTCCCAGGTTTGGCGACCCGAGACCCGCTGGGGTGCAAGCGGGCGCCTTTGTGCACGGCGAGACGCGGGGCTCCGGCCCGGGCCGCGCTCCTACCTCGGCGGCGGGGCCGCGGCGCACTTCCGCCCGCAGGGCCTGCCCGGGCGGCCGAGCCTCTCGGCGGCACAGACTTCCAGGGCTCCGCCGGGCCCGCCGGGGGCCCTTTGGGCTCGCCTGCCCAGGTAGGATGTGCCCACCTTGTCAGAAGGGGAGCATCCAGACTTTGATTGAGTTTCACAAAAAGCCCTCTTGAGTCCTGGGGTGAGTTTTTAAAAAATTTCCCCCAGCTGGCTGTGGCTCCAGTGGCCCAGCCGCTCTGCCCTGCACATTCCTTTCCTTGGAAGTGTTTAGCCCGGGAAAGACCTTCCTGGGAGGCTCACCTCTCCCCCCACACTCCCCATCCAACTCCCATGTTCGGGTGTGGCCCAGGGGGAGAGCAGTCAGCCTCTGGCCTTCTCTGGCTACTTCTCTCAGCCTGGAAGGCCTCCCATAGGCTCCCCTGCAGGGTGCCACTTCAAGCAGCACCCCTTCCTCAGTGTGTACCCCAACCAGCGAATTCCCCTACCCCAACCATCAAACTCACTCAGGGCTGCAGAGCGCCTGTCCAGGAAACTGTCTGCTTGGGAGGAGGAGCCAGGACTTTGCCTTACAAAAAGGCTTCTATGGTGCTGTCTCTGGGGGCTGAGGACCAAAGGGCCCACCCTGGCAGCCCAAGTCTGGGGACTCTCTGGCCCTTTGGAGGGTACCTCTCCATTTAACCCCAGCACCTTGGCTGTGTGCAATGGGGTAAGCACAGGCCTTCCTGGGGCTGCAGTCCCCTGCTGCTGAACGGAGACATTATTCACAGTGACTCCTGGCTCACCCTCAACTTCCCGGGCACTGGGCTGGTGTGGCCTCATTTGTTTGCCCTGTTTTTCTTGAGTGGGGTAAGTAGGCTGGGAGGATCTCCTCTGGGGTATGTGATTGATTGGTGACTGTCAGCTCTCTCCTGCCCTGTCCATTGGAGCCAGGCTTAGAGATCACATGGCCCTGGCACCTACCTGATTCTCCTCTGTGAAGTGGGGACTTATTCTGCTGGGGGCAAGTATTCTTATAAGGACTTGAGATAAGGTGCCCCAAAGGACTTGGCATCTTGCCTGGCTTGTTATTAATACTCTGAAAGTTATTGCTGTTACTGTTCTCACCATGAGCATGGCAGGGAATACCTTGTCTCCAAGGACACACACCACACTGCCAACAGGTTCTATACCCAGATTCCATGGTACGCAAGGTTTACCCTGAGCCTCTCCATTCAGGAGGATGAGGAGCACCCTGGGGAAGCCATTGCCTTCACAGGACACTGTGAAAGTCTTGTCTTCCTCAGCCATGAAAAGAGCTTTAGACTCCGAGTCAGACCTGAGTTCACCTCCCAGCCCCAAGTCTTAGCAGCTGTGTGATCTTCGCTAAGTGGTTGCCCATCTCTGAGCCAGGGCTTCATCAACAAACTGGGGATGATGATGTGACTTTGCGGGGTGGTTATGAGGATTACACAGGCACCTGGTGGAACTCCAATAAATATTCCATTCTCTGGGGGATCCGTTATCCTCTCCTGCACCTCAAGAGAGGTGGAAAACCTGATTGCGTGGGTGTGCACAGATGCCAACTGCATTATCAGAAAGGGCCACAACAGGGTGGCCGGGTGTGCTGGGCTCTTTCTCCTTTGGGGACAGACAGGGTGGTCCAGAGCAACAGTATTTCCACCAGGAAACAATTGGCATCTCCAGGGTCTGCATATAGCTTGGAAAAGCTTAATAATTCATATTTGAAGAACTGTTTGTACTTACTGTTTTGTGATTGAAGCCACAGAAAATAAAGCTCGGCCAATGGAGAAGGGGGTAGGTGGGGGAGAATCCGGGAATGTGTGTATTTCTCAGAAGGAAGATGAGGTTTAAAAGGTGGAGAAACACCATTCCAGGAGCTCAGAAGTCCCCTCAGCTCAGGCTCTGTGGCCTTGTGAGGTTTCCACCCATGGGTGGCTGGCGATGCTTCTCCAAGGAGCTGCCTTTGTCCTGCGGCTCTGAAGTTTCTAAAAAATAAAGAAAAGGAAGGGGAAAAAAACCAGTCCTACTTTGGCATCAGTTAGGCTGAAGGATGGAGGATACTCTCACTGACATGAGTTACAACTTCCACTTTGTTGGACACCACAATCAAGCCTCAGCCAGGGGAGGGAGGAAGGGAGGGATAGTCTACTCATACAAGGAGCCGCATGTGAGCTGTCAGTCAGTTGGGGGTGCCCGAGGACCCAGGGCCCTTGGCTCTCTGGCTGACCCAGCCGGAAGTTCCTCTGGCCCTCTCCAACCAGATTCTGTGCTGATGGCAGCAAAGAGCAAAACCAAAATTATATATATTTATTGCCACTACAGTCAGAAGTGGAGAGACGGTGGTAGTGAGAGAGGGCTAAGGCTGAAAAACATATTTGAAAAAGTTGATTCACGAAGGTAGAGGAAGCAAAGTGGCAGACGTTTGCCATTTCATCAACCGGCTGGTGTTCTCCATTCATGTCATAAATGTCTCCTGTCATTTGATGCCAAAAGCAACATGATTTGGTTCCCTGGTGGCCTATAGGGTTTTTCTCTCTCGCCTTCTCTCTCTTTTTTTTTTTTTGCAGTAAATGTTTATTTGTTAATAATATACTTAAAACAGCCTAGCCTTGACCTCAAGTCTCCTGAAGCATCCATCTTCTCTCAGAAAAATGTTTCAAAGTTTGTGTAATTTTGGGGGGAAGGTGTAACTGATGGGGCAGTGAAGGGCCTGTGTTTGCTTTAACTACTGCTGCGGTGGGGAGTGGTGGGGCATAAGGGGCCACTGTGCTCGGAATGGCAACTTTCTTGGGTTTCAGGCCGGCTGACAGCACTTCCTCTCTGCCCTTTACCTTTGCTTCGCCTGATCAGTACAAATAAATTTCTGCGTGGGCCCTTCCTTTGTTATTCCCTGGATAATACTGTATCCATTTCTGCTCAGCATCTTGACTGGCAGTCGCTGGACCTGCCCTGCTGACCTTAGGGCCCCAAAGGGAGGATGAGGGGCTGGGGATCTGGGGATGTGTGGGTACATTTGTAGGGAGGCTTTGTCTCAATTGGGAGCCTGACTCAGACCAACCCTGGACGAATGTCCTGGCTAATGGCAGAGCACCTGGCTGGCCTTGGCACTTGGTGAACTGGGGGGAAGTGTTGCTGAAGGAAAAACCCGGTTCCTGGAGCCTAGTTCCAGGAGAAACAAAGATGTTTGCTTCCTGGCCAGGCCAGTGCTGTGAGAGAGGCTTCCCCAGGAACTGTGGGGAGGTGGCTAGCTGGGGAAGGTTGTAACGGCCACCCAGAGCAACAGCGATGCCCACTGGGTCTGGCAGGAATGAGGAGGCCACCGAGCTGCTGGGTAGCTGAAGATGAGCTGAGCATGCTTGGACACAGGGCCACCAGGGGTCCCTCCCCCAAGCACCTACCCAGGAGCTTCAGCAGCAGTGACGGGAGGGGAGGAGCAGCACTGGGTTGGGACGGGACAAGTTGGGTGTGACTGCTGTTCCCCCTTCTCCTGCCTCCTGCCTTCAGAGGGGATTCTCTGACTCTTGTCATGTGACTCCTGGATTGCTATAGTTACTGGGCTGTTGGGTGTGGGCACCGGACCAGGACTGAGCTGCCCAGGCCTTTGGGGTTCCAGAGGATCAAGGTGCTCTGGGGTGACCTCCTCCAAATGGAGGGGTCCTGCGGTGGGGCCCATTTTCTCAAAGGAAGAGCAAGCTTGTTGGCAGTTACAGAATGGGGATCCAGAATGTCTCCATCTTCTAGTGACAAAGGCCAAGGGCCTTTAGGGAAGGACTGACAGCTCTTCCTTAGCCTCAGTTCCCTTCTCTGTGAAAAGGAGGTGGTACTTCCAATCGTACAGGGTTGCTCTGAGAATAAAGTGGAACAAACCCAGATGCCAGCCGGTGTTGGGCATGCAGTCAATGTATGTTTTCTTCCTTCCTGCTGGGAAATGAGCCCAAGGCAGCCTCGTCTGGCAGGAATGCATTGTCTGTCCTGTGTGGGAGGCCCAGAAAGTGCAGCCTCCTGAACAGGCCTCCCAGAGGGGTCTTGCCCACCCTTCTGCTCCTCACCCAGGTTGGGGGCCTGTGTATTTATTTATTTATTTTACCTTGAAAAGGGAATGGGGCCCACCTGGATGCCAGGGGCTGCTCCTGGGAGCCAAGGCCAGCCTGTGGATGGGCCCTCATTACTACTGAGACACGTAGGTCCCATTTTTTCCAAGAGGCTCCTGAGCATGGTCAGTGTAGATGTGAACCTGCAGGAGCACAGCCTTACTGAACAGCGAGGCAGGACGCAGTAGTGTATCTAGAAGGGCAAGGCATTGGCGTTTGTTGAGCTCCTGTGAGGTTCACTGACTGTACCATCCCAGCTCTGTGGTTAGGGAAGGAAACTGAGGCTGAGCAGGTTGAACAACTTCCCCCAGGCCCAGAGTTACTCTGTAGCAGATTTTTCCCGGCCCAGAGTTACTCTGTAGCAGATTTCCCCCCAGGCGGGTCCAACTCCCAAAGCCGGATGGGTTCTCTAAGCCCTCCTATGCCGACCTTCCGGAAGGTGCAGGCTCTACACTGTTGCCAGTCTCCCCCAGAACGCCCAGCCTGGCAGGGGTGGGGAGGGGGAGTCGCTACCCGACGGCTGGGAGGCAGAGTGTCACTGACTACTCCTCCGCGCGGATTGCCCCCTGTAGGGCCAGCGCTGGTCAGAGGAAGAAAAAGGTTAGAATAATTGCCTTCCCCTGGGCGGGAGAGCTTCCTTCGACGTCCGGACACACGGATGGGGCGGCTTTCAGCGGCCTCCACCCGCCCATCCCTCCAGGCCCAACTCTCGGCGGTTCGTGCACCACGTTCTCCTTTCCTGGGAGTGGGATGACACCAAGCATAGGCTCCTGGGCTCTGCAGCCGAGCCGCGGGCGCCAGCGGCGGTTGATGAATTTCGGTGTCACCAAGGGTTTAGCCCGGATTTGGGAACCTCGCACTCTAATACGCGCACACGGTCCTGCCCTTTCTAAAGCGCAGCCCTTTCACCCGGCTGCTGATTTATGTAGGAATCCGATCCTGAGACGGGCTGGGCTGGAGCCTGGAGTCCGGGACCCTACAGCAGCCTTCGGGCTCCTCAGCGTTTCGGGGACCCTTGGTGGCTCGGGGGCTCACCTGGGCTGGGCTCGGGGTGCCCCACCGGGTGGGGCCTTCCGCGGTCCAGAAGGAGCCAGTGATTCTCCTTGGAGCCACTGCAGGCTCCCGCTGGAGGGAGTAAGGCTCGCGGGGAGAGGTGGCATTTTCATTCCTTGTTGAGCACAGCCCTCGCCCCTCCCCAAGCCCTCCCGCCGACCCCCTCTGGCTGGCCGAAAGCAGCAAGTTAGGGAGGTTTGTTTATTGAGAGAACAGAAAATTAGGGGTTGCGGGGGAGAATCTAAGACCCTTTTCCCGCCTGAGAAATGTGCAAAGTCCCTCAGCTCCTGGAGGCAACCAGGCGTCCCGAAAGCTGAGTTCCCGGTGTGGACGCTAGGGCAGACCCCAGCCCCCTCCCTCCTGCGCCCCAGCCCAAGGGCGGCGAGCGGCGGGTTTTTTTTTTTTTTTTTTTTTTGGATTGGTTTGTAGGGGGGAAATGTGGTTGTATCAATCCACAAATATTTACTCTTAACAGACTTGTATCTGTGGAGATTTCGAACAAAGACAGTTTAGGGGGATTACAAAAACCCTAAACCCCGTTTTTCTCCCGGACTTGGTGCTTTAAATGCCAATTATAGGCGAGCCATATCCAACAGCAACGGGGAAAGGCGAGCAGGCTCCGGGGAGGGAGGTGGGGGGCGAGTCCGGCCATTAAATGTAACTTTTCATTATGAAAAGGATTTCGCCGGTTTTATCTTCTAATAAGATTATGTCACGAACACAAGTACCTAGGATGGTGCTGAGTGACAGGGCTCTGTCGTTTAATCAGAGGCTGTGCCGCTCAAACCGCGGGGCCCTTTGTCCCACGGAGTGAACGACGGAAACTTGCTGTCCTAATCCCCTTATTCATGTCAAGCACAGAAAAGAAGCCGAGCACCTTACAACCGTGTCCCCTCCACCCCTTCCGAGGGCGATGGGAAGAGGGGGCTCCGGCCCTGTAGCCCACTGACGCTTTCCGTTTCCGAGCGCGCTTGGGCCTCAGGAGCCGGAGCGTTGCCGCGGGGGCGGGGGAAGGGGTGGTTTTGCGGGTGCCTTAATTGGCAGCGTCTGGAAAATGGGGACAATGACCCCACGACTAGATGATGAATGGGGGGAGGGTTAGTGGGATGTTTTTGCCTTCTCTGACCGAGAGCACGGGTCCTGCTCTGTCCCCTCTTCCCAGGAAAGGTGGCACTCTGGGTGCACACCCACCACCCCCATTAAAGCGGGATTGACCAGAAGAGAGGCCGAATGGAGATGCCAGGCTGGGGCCCTCAGCGGGGCAGATTTCGTTGGATCCCTGGGACTAATGCCGCAGCGCTCGCACTCCTGCAGGTCTCCAGGGTTGGCCATTCCTGGCTGCATGCTCGGCCCCTTTCTTCCGAGGGCGAATTCCTTTGTTCGACCCCCGCGGAAACCCGCTTCTCCGCCAGGCCCGTGGCGCCTTTCTCGCCACCTCCGCCGCCGCCGCCACCACCTTCGTCCCACCGTTTGCAGGGCTTTCCTGCGGCGCCCTGGCCGCGGAGACCCAGCCCTGTCTGCCGACTAGCCCTTCGACGTCGCCGCCGTGCCTGAGCCCCGCTGCCTGCTCGGACAAGCAGAACTCCGGCAGGCGCAGCGGGCGCCGAGGCTCGGGCTTTAGCCGCGGCGCTCGCCTCTGGGCGCAGTGGGGAGCCGCGGGCGTCGGAGAAGCGGCCGCGCTGTTCCGGGTCGCTGCACCGGCTGAAAAAACCAAAAGCAAAACCAACACCCAGCAAACGAAGCCTGCGTGCCCCCGGGGGCTCCGTTTTGCTCCCCTCATGGACACAGGGGTGGGGAGCTCCTGGGGTTTCAGCCCAAAGGCTCCAGTCAGTGGAACCGGAGAGGGGACTTCGGAGGAATTTGTCTCTGATGTCCCCGCTCCTTGGCCTCCTATTAGAGCTCGTAGAGGATCCGCTCTTGAGTCCCCGTGCGCCCTGGCAGCGGTCGGGGACGCCAGAGTGCACGCAGTCTCCTGCGCGCCCAGCCCAGACTCCGGGCGCAGGGATGATCGGGCTGAAAGCAGGGTGTCACCTCGTAAAAGAGACAGGCAAGGGCTGTTTTATAGGGAGGGAGAAGGAGCAGGAAGTGATGTTCCATCTCTGACAGCATAGGGACCGGGAGCTCCGATGGAGGAAACCCTTTCTGGGCAGGACGACTAGAGGGATAGGGCAGGGCCGGGGACCATGGGATTCGCTGCCATTAAGTATGGGACGGGCAGGCGAGAACAGGGAAGGGGACCGACGGAGCCAGAAGCCCCAAGCTCACCTTCCGCCTGTCCTCTCCTGGAGACCCCTCTGCAATCCCGGCTCATTCAGCAACCAGCCCTTCCTTCCAGGTCAGGGGTGGGGGAGAGACTTTCTCCCTCAAAACACTTGATACCAACTTTGTTTTTTTGGCAAGAAAAATAAGCCTTGTTTGGAAAGGGGTGGGTGGGGGGCGTCGAGCGAGCGAGGGAAGGAGCGAGGAGGCGGCGGCGGAGCAAACTCTGCGGATTAGGTTTCAGCGCCTCCGCCCCACCCCCAGCCCCGCGGCGGTGATTTGTGTGCGGGGGTCTGTGACCCTGCGAGCATCAAACGGCCCGCGGGAACCGGCCGAGTTCAGAGGGACAGTGGGCCGAAGGGCGGCCTAAGACAACGCAGATGGTTCCTATCAGCCCGACCGGGACCGCAGCGTCCGCCCGTCCGTCCGGGCTCCTCCGCAGGGAAGAGGCCTTGGTCTTGGGGGAGGCCCCGCCTGAGCGTTGATTAGGGTCTGGACGCAACAGTCCACACCCAGTCGGCCCCAGAGGAAAGGAGGCCTCGGAGACTGGTGTCAGAGGGTTCCTCGGCCAGGCCGTCCTGATCTTACTGGGCTCAGGAGGAGCCTGATGTGCCTGGTCTCCAGAGTGGCCTCTGAGCAGGGACCAGCAGGAGAGAGACCTTCCACCTTCCTCCCAGTGGCCAGGTTACCCTGTGCCTGCCCTGCAGGCAGCTGAGGCTCATCCACGATATAGTGCCCCTCCCCTAGGGACCCTTCTTCCCTTTTTTACTCAGAGAGGTGCCCTGCCCTGCCCTCAGCCTGCTCACTTCTGACTTCATTGATTCTATGCAGTGATAGAATGAATGCCCTGCTTCTTCCTGGCAGCTGGAGCCCTTCTGCTTGGCTTGAGCTAACTTTGAGGGACTCTTCTATTTTCTCCCTCCTGTCCCCAAGGGAAAGCAGAGAAGGAGGCTCACTCATGGCTTGGCCCAGAGCCTTGCCTTGGTGCTGGGAGCCCTGCTTGGTCAGGGTGGGAGGGGCTCTTCCCTGACCAGCCCTGGCCTCTGAGTCTGCTCCCCTTCTTTCCCCAGAGCTGGAACAGGGCTGTCAACCTCAGCAGGCCCAGGCCTCCCTGGCCTGATTTCCAGGGCCTGGCCTTCTGCGTGACCTCCAGTGACCTCAGTTGAGTACAGCAGGGCCACACTCACAGGGACCTTGGGCTGCTTTAGGATATCCCAGCTGAAGGGCTCTTCAAGATCCCAGTAGAAATGGGAAGACCAAGGTCCAAGTGCAGCCACGACTTGTCCTGTCCTAGCAGAGCAGAGGCAGAAATCCCAAGCTGCATGCTACCAGGCTTGGGGGCTGTGTGGCAACTCCACAGTCCTTTTGAGAACCCTCTCCCAGACTCTGGCTTTAACACTGGCCTACTCTGTCTTCCCTGGGCCCAGGTCTCAGGGACGGGAAGGCTCTTCAATCCCAGCTCTTTAAGAGGGGGTGACAAGTGGACCTGGACAATGAAATTATTTTGAGAGTTTTCTGGATAATACGGGGTCACGTGCCTTGGGAATTCTGTCTACTAAACTGGGACCTTGGGGGACAAAAACCAGGTGAGGACAGTGCCACATCCCACCATCTTTCTTGTCTCTGACTCCCAGACACCCTGGGCTTGGCCCTTCCTCTCTATAGTGGGTCATGGGAAGGCCAGAGGCCTGGCTGGGTACTCACAGGGCCAGTGGACTGCTGGGACCTCTCGGGACTCCGTCTCCCAGGGTCCCTGCCTCGGGGGAGCAGCCGGCTGGGTCATCTGTGCACGGAAGACACATCTGCCCTCCACATGTTGCAGGCCAAGCAGAGGACATGTGGTTTGGGTCGTGTTATCTTAATCATATTTATTAGCCAATCCTGGGGGAAAAAAAGAGTTTGATATGTTATGATTCGGAAAAGGTCCCCAAATCTACAAGGCGACAGATCAGGAGAGGCTGCCAGCAACAGCCAGGTCTCAGCTGGGATCAGGACATGGCTTTGGAAGTTCTTTGGGTTGTTCTAATGCGATGGAATCTCCATGCTGCGAAACAACACTTACTGCTTTCATTTTCCCAAACAGAGATCTGAAGCGAAATTAATTACCCCGCCTTGACTGATAGTTGTTCTGTTGGAGTATGGTTCTAATCCTTATTAACATTCTCTAAAGTCAGGCATGAAATATGACTTTTACACCACACTCTTTGGCATATGTTTTTCTTTTCCAGGATATTTTTCAGGCTATCTCTAAGCCTCACTGCTGTTCATTATTTTTGCCATAGGTCTAAAGTTGCCATCCCCAAAGCCAGTCCCGCACAAAGCACAGCCAAGCGGGGAGGGGGGTGTGGGAGGAATGACACATCTCTGCTAGCGACACAAATTGCTTCTGATTATTGAGCTTTGAATATTTTTCTCCATCGTGTTTTTATTAAAAACTCCAGCATATTTACACTTGATAGTGTCTTCAATTAGGTTAAGGAAAAAAAAAAAAAAGCAGGGGTTCCCCTTTCTATAGCAGTATGTAAGGAAAATAGTTGTTATGACCACAAAATTACCATCCAAACCTGGTTCTAGTAAAGTCAGCCCTGCTTTGACAAGCCCAGCAGGCTGGGTGCTTTTTTTCCAAGCGTTCCAGCTGCTAGGGAAACAGACCAGAGAGGAAGCCCACAGAAGCCTCCATTCTGCAGGGTACTTGGGGCACCTCTCAGGAGCTAACACTTCCCAAGTTTGTGAGCCGCAGAAGGAAGCCCAGCTGCACGACGCTTTCTGAAGGGCGGGGAAGACCTGGAGCGTGCACAACAGCAGCAGCAATAATAACCCCAGCTGATGCTTGTTTAGCACTTGTGGGCCATCAGGCAGTGCTCTCAGCACTTTGCATTCTTTAATGACACTATGACATGGCTTCCATTATTATTTTCATTTTCAGGTAAGACAACCAAGGCACAGAGAAGTTAAGTAACTTGCCCGAGGCCACACAGCTGGTAAATGGAACCCAGGCGTTGTGTCATGAGAAAACTTTCAGCAGCCTTTTGGGAGGGCGGAGTCTGGCCTCTGACTGGGATGGGTGCCCCGGTGGTGGCCTGGTACCGCAACTCAATGTTGTTTGTTGAAGAAATGGCTCCTAATGAATGGCCGGTGTTCATTTCATGCTGCTTGTGATAAGGCTTTGATGGGGATTCGCTCATTGAATCTTCTTACTGCTCTGGGGGCAGGTTTTATTAATATTATTTCCCATTTTGCCAACATCGAAGCTTGACTTGGGTGCAGTGATTTCCCCAATGGCAAGCTGATCATTGCCAGCTTCAGATGGCACCCTAGATCGTGATGAGACTTCCTAAAAGCACTATTGTTGGCCAGGCACAGTGGCTCACACCTGTAATCCCAGCACTTTGGAAGACCGAGGCGGGTGGATCATGAGGTCAGGAGATCAAGATCATCCTGGTTAACACGGTGAAACCCCATCTCCACTAAAAATACAAAAAAAAAAATTAGCGGGCATGGTGGCAGACGCCTGTAGTCCCAGCTACTTGGGAGGCTGAGGCAGGAGAATGGCGTGAACCCAGGAGGCGGAGCTTGCAGTGAGCCGAGATTGCGCCACTGCACTCCAGCCTGGGCAACAGAGCGAGACTCCATCTCAAAAAAAAAACTCTTGTTTGCCTGGGTTTCCAGGTGACAGAATTGGGGCTCAGAGGGGTGAAGCCACACACCTAGGGCCACACAGCCAGTGGGGTCTATGCAGCACGGAGTTAGCATCTGCAGGTGCCACAACCTGCCCTTGGAACCACTTCTTAGCTCCCGGGAACCCAGGCTTGAGGGAGCACCTACACTGAGCCTTCTCAGTGGGTCTGACTTGGCCTGACCAACTCTTCTGGCAGGAGGCAGGGCACATTTCAGCACTGGGGGAAGGGCTATTATCTGTGACCTGTCTGGTGCCAAACAGGCATGGCATCACCCCTTCGGAGCCCCATTTTACAGAAGAGGAAACTAAAGCACAGAGAACCTAAGTGGCTTGCCCTAGGTCACACAGCTAGTGAGCAGCTGATGGGAACCACACTCAGGTGGCCTGTCTTTGGGGCGGTACCTCTCAGAGAGAGGCTGTGAATCATCATCTTCGTCATCAGTGTTGTCAGCTTTATGCATGACCACCCCTGAGTGCCTTCTGAGTACTTTGCCAATACATAGTGAAAGCAGCGAGATTCAGAGAGGGAAGGTGATTTTCCAAGGATTACACCACAGGATGGGGCCGGTCAGGGTCTGCCCTCCTGCCCAGGATAGTGGAAGTCCATCCCATGGATGGGAGCGTGGCCAGCCCTCACAGGGCCACCTTTACCCCTGCAGTGCTTTCCTGGCTCCGGGCTGCCGGTGCAGCAATTCAGGGCAGGCGTTGTCTGGCCTTTGAAGGGACGGCTGCCTGAATGTGTCACTTTGAACTGCAAAGGGGCCTGTGGTGAGGGCTCAGCCCCCTCCCACGTGCCCCCGCCTGCCCACCCCTCCAGCTCTGGTTCCAGTCGGCAGGCGTGGAGCCGAAGGGGCAGGCAGGGCAGTGGCCCCCCTGTGGGATGTCAGCCTGATAAGTGAGCAGCGACAGACCCCTGGAGGAGGATGGAGCTGGCCGCCCACTGGTTGGGCTGTCCCACGTGGCAAGAGTTCAGGCCAGTCCCCGAGGTGCCATCCTCCCACAGACATGCCCTTACGGCTGCAGAGAAACATCTGCCTGAACGTCAAAAGATTTAAATTAAAATAACAGTAATGATAGTAATAATAATGATTTGTAAAAGGAAACATCTTGCCTTGGGGCACAGGGAGTATCAGGGACCCAAGCCTGTGCTCTGCTTGGGGAGTGCTCGTGGCAGGAGGTCAGGAAGAAGAGGTATTAGGTAAGAGACCTAATGCCTATTAGGTCTGGGTTGCTGATTCCCAGGAGTCCAGCTGGGGGCCTTTTGAGTTGCTCAGCTTCCTAGCCAGGTGCTCGCTCAGCTAGGCCAGGATGGGGCAGGCCTACCCTGCCCTCAGAGAGCTCCCAGGCTAAGTGGGTGGGTGGGGTGAGTTGGGGGTGGGGGCGAGGGCAGAGTTGAGCAGAAATCAGGCCAGCACACTCCCTGTGCCTGCAGATATTGGCTCTTGGATTTTGTGACCCCAGAACTGATTTCCTTGGGAGGCCGATAACTTAACCAGATTTTTCTTTTTTTTCTTTTTTTTTTTTTTTTGAGGCGGAGTCTCACTCTGTGGCCCGGACTGGAGTGCAGTGGCTGGATCTCAGCTCACTGCAAGCTCCGCCTCCCGGGTTTACGCCATTCTCCTGCCTCAGCCTCCCGAGTAGTTGGGACTACAGGCGCCCGCCACCTCGCCCGGCTAGTTTTTGTATTTTTAGTAGAGATGGGGTTTCACCGTGTTAGCCAGGATGGTCTCGATCTCCTGACTTCATGATCCGCCCGTCTCGGCCTCCCAAAGTGCTGGGATTACAGGCTTGAGCCACTGCGCCCGGCCTTAACCAGATTTTTCACCAGTGCGTTGGAACCTCAGGTTTTACCACTTGCTGCTGTGTGACCTTAGGTTAGAGGCTTTAATTTCTCTGTGCCTCTGTTTCTTCAAAGTTTACTGAGGACCAGACCCCTGCCTCTGGGTAAGGATGATTCACAGAGGGAAGAGTTGCCAGTCCTCGTTAGGTGAGTGGTTCCTGCTGATTTTGCTACTGATGTTCCCACAGTCCTTTGTGCCGGGCCTCAAAGGGGGCCGCCTTTGACCATATGTATCGGGTCTCAGCTAGAACAGGGAACGGTAGGTTCTCAGTTCATACTGAAAGAAAGTATAAGGGTCAGGAGCTGGGCTGGACTCTGGGCTTGGCCTCTTTCTAGCTGTGTGACCTTTGATGAATTCCTTAGCTTCTCAGAGTCTCCACTCCCTCGCAAGCAAAATGCACATAAAGAACCCACCTTCCAGGTTGTGGGAAGAATGAGATGAGATGCCATGTTCAAAGAGCCATACCAGTCCATGGGAGCCGTTTTTCTTAGAGGGAAGGGTTGTGGGCAGGGGCCTCATTAGTCACACAAGAAGGCAGCAAGAGTGTGTGCCAGCTTACCACGGGCAGGTGCCGGTAAGATGGGAGGCTGTAGCTTGGGAGGATTTGGGGAGGGCATTCCAGGAGGGGTCCCTGGCAGCAGGAATATTGGGGGTTAAATGGGTGGGCTGGGACAGTGAGTCTGGTGGAGGGGCTTTTGGGACTGGAGGCTGCAGAGCAGGGCAAGAGCCCGTAGCTGTGCTCTGGCATTTGGATTTTATCCTGTGGGCAGGAGGGAGCCATTGAAGGTTATTGGACAGGGGAGTGACAGGAACTGGAGAGGCACTTTATGGAGCTGATGCTGACAACATGTGCCTGGGATTAGATCGGTAGGAGGAGGCTGTTGCCACCTTGGAGGTGAGGGTAGTTACGGGAACCGGAGAGGGAACAGGGCACAGGGAGGGTCACAGAGGCCTGGGGCTTGGAGCTGGGATGGCTGGAACCCAGGTACTTGGCTGCCTGGTTAAGGCCTTGGGGTCCTAAGCACTCTGGGCTGGTCCCAGCAGGGGTGACCCACTTAGCTGGGTCCCTAGAAGAGCCGGCTTGACCTGTGCAGCCCCATTGGGCCCCACACCCAGAAGGGCCTTTAGCTTGGTTTAATGGTCTGCTCTCACACTCTTGAAATTTGTAATTTTTGAACAAGTGGCCCTGCCCCTGCCTTTTCATTCTGTGCTGAGCCCTGCAGGCGAGCCCCCAGCTCACCTGCCATTCCTGCATATCTCAGACACTTGCCCACATCAAGGTCTTGCTCAGGCCGTGGTGGTTGCCCAGGAAGCATCCCCTGGCCCATCATCCTTCCTTCTTCTGGAAAACTCTCCCTACTCCCAAGGCCTGGCACAAGAGTCACTGGTTTCATGGAGTCTCTCTGGCTGTGAGCCCCACCCCTGTCCTCCAGGCTTGGGTCTGTCCTGCATCACTTGTTAAACATGCAGAATCCTAGGTCTGTGAAAAAACTCCAACTCTCGAGGTGAAGCCCATGAATCTGCATTCCCAGATGGCCCCTGGGGGAAGCCTTGCATGCTGAGGTCTGAGAACCTCTGCCCGGGCACCTCCAAGCCTGGCACAGAGCCTGGTACTTGGTAGGTGTGTCCGTGTGTCATGTCATTGTGAATGAATGAATGAACTGTGGTTACCTGTCCGTCTTGATGAATGAAGCTCCCTGGGCCTGGCTCATTGCCTGGCATGGGTGGGTGGGTTGCAGCATTCTGGCTCCACAAGACAACTGGGAGGACACCTGGCCGATCCTGGGGACTGGCTGGGGCAGAGTTCTTCTCCTTCCTGAAACCTTGGGACATGGGGGCCAGGCTAGGGGATAGAGGGGCAAAATTAGTACCCTCTGGGAGACGGGAAGTGGGCAGAGGCCATGAAGTCCACCAGCACATCCTCCCGGTAGCTCTCCCCTCCTCCGAAAGGACTGCCCACTCCTGACGTAGTTATACAGCATGCACATAATTATACAGCATGATGGAAGAAGAGGGTTTGATTGTTATTTCCAGAGCCTTTACCCTGTGCAGACTGATTTAAGGATCACATTATTTCATTCAACCGTAAGCCTCATAGCCTGTGAGGCAGAGTCTGTTATCATCCCCATTTCAGCGATATGGAGACTGAGGCACAGAAAGAGTAGTTGGCAGTCCAAGTTCACACAGCTTTGTGTGACCCCTCTGCCAACTGACCTCTGAGATGCCTTGTTCCCCCTGTGGCTCCCGCTTTTGATACGTTAGGGGTGCACCTGGCACAATAGGTACTCAGTGAATGTTTGGGGAAGGCAGGAGGGAGAGAAGAAGGAAGCCCAGCTCGCTCATCCAACCGGAAGGACCCCTGCTCCAGGCAGGACTGGAATGACACCGGGACCCCAAATGAGCAAGATAGTCCCAGCCTGGCCTACCTGGGATGAGGAGCAGGCAGGGAAACCCAGAGGAGAAGCACCAACTTTGGCAGGATGGGGCACAAGAGGGCACCTGGAAGTCACTGTGGTGAAGCCTGAGACTGGAAAGCCTCCTTGCCCAGCAGTGACGGGGGGACCATGGAGAGGCCTCAATGGGCAGGTCTCTGAAGACAGCGTCAGTTTCAAACAAGCATTCCAGAACCACATGTGGAACTTCCTCCCTCCACACCCTGTGTGGGTATCAGGAAGGCATGGGGAAGAAAACACTCCATGTCCTGCCCTCAGCTGCTACCATGGTGCTGAACAGGGCGAGTCCAGCCAAGGGACGGCAGATGCCAGGAGCAGACCCGGTGCACAGTAGGTGTTCAGTGACCGTCCCCATGGAGATTTTCAGTTGCCCACCTCCTGCATTAGCCCCTGGTGCCAGGTTCTGGGCCCCCCACCCCCACCCAATGCCACATCCATGAGCCACTATCTTGAGTCCTTTGACTTCTCTGAGCCTGAAGTTAGTCATCTATAAAATGGGTATAGCTGTTCCTACTGTCCAGGTTGTTGTAGGGATTAATTTTGTAGCGATTAATCTATGGGAGGGTCCTGCTGCAGGTGTACCTGGAAGAAGGGGTGCTGCCCGGGGAGGTGGGAGAGCTTTTACCAGGCAGGTGACATTTGGACAGTCAGGGAAGGCGAGGAGGAGAGATTTGCAGGCGTGGGGTACAGTGTGAGCCAAAGCCCAGAGACATGGAAGCCTGTGGCCTGTTAGAAGCACAGGGCTTCCCCTTCCCTCCCCTCTCCTCTCTGCCCCTGGCTGGCCTCTCACCCTCAAGCTGCTGCCAGTGTGGCTCTGCAGATTGGCTTCTAAGCCCTAGCACCAGCTGCATGCCAGCCAGGCACAAGCACCATATGAAGCCTCCTGACATGCCTGGGAGACAGGTGTTACTGTCATTTCCATTTCACAGATGAGGGGACTCATACCCAGAACCCAGAGGCCACTTACCCAGGACCACACGGCTGGGGAGCTTCACCACCAGGTCTGACTCCAGCTCCTGTCCACACTTCCCCCAGCCCTCCCACTCCTCTTCTAGTCAGCTGCTTGACCCCACTCGCTCATGGCCCACACAGGGAGCAGGCAAGATGTCCCGGGACTTAAACAAAGGCAGGGGAGGTAGACCGCTGGGACTTGGAAGACTGAGAACAGCTACATAGAGGAGGCGAGCACAAGAAGCTTCTGCAAAACCAGTTGCAATCAGAGGAGATGCTGTGGCGAGGGAACTCCAGGCTGAGGGCGCTGCCTGGGCAAAGGTGTGGAGGCTGACAAGCCCAGCCACGCTGATGATTGATGTCACAGCACAGTCACACACATGACCTTTGAGATTTAGGGGAATAACTGTTTCGGAAGAGGCTGGTTCCATCATTTTCTGCCACTTACCCTGTTTTATTTCACCTGTAAAATTGCTATTCTAAAAGCCCAAATCAGGGGTTCCGGCGAATGAGGAAATGATAGCTGCTAGATAATTATTATCCAAGTCTCACAAAATTGCAGCTCAGGAAACTGGAGCTCTGAGAGGTTAAGTAACTGCTCCGAGGCCACCCAGCTGGGGAGTGAGTTATTTGGACTTGGGCCTTGACTAAAGAGCACCAAGGGCTGCGCATCTTAAGTGCCATGGGCTGTGGCCTCTCAAAGGAAAGGAGGGGAGGGCCTGAGGCTTAACTGAACACTTGCAGGCTGAGCCAGAACCTGTCCTGTGGGCTGCCAGCCCTTCAGGGGTATGCAGGGAGAGGCGTCCCACTCCCATGGCCCGGGGACCAGCACTGGGGACGAATGATGGGAGTGACAGCCACTTCCTGCTAGAAGACAGCCCAGTGAGTTCCCTGGGTATCTTTCACACTGGAGCCTTCCCCTTTATGACCCTTTTGGACCCAAGCCTTCTGCAGGCCCCACTCTCACTCAGGAGCTAGCACCCCACAAGCAGCTTCCTCCCTTCCTCCTTTCTGATATTTGCTGAGAAGCCGCTGTGTGCCTTGTCCTGGGTACTAAAGACACAAGGCAGACACAGCCCTGCCCAGTGGTAGTAGCTTGTAAAGGCCCTGATGGAGGGAACACAGGACATTGTGGTCCCAGAGGACAGGGCTCCTCACCCAGTCTTAGGGGATGGAAGAGGGCTTCGTGGAGGAAGAGCTGTTGAAGCCGAAAGCAGAGGAATTATCCAGGGAAAGAAGGCAGGAGAGCAGGTTTCAGGCAAAGATCAGCATGCACAAGGGCCTGGAGAGGTCAGGTCACAAAAGGTCTTGAAGTCTGTGCTACAGAGTCTGGCCTTTACTCCAGAGCCCCTGGAAGCCATGAAAGGGTTCTAAGCGGGGGGGTGTCATGTCAAATTCGAGGTTAGAACATGCACTCTGGCTGCTGTGTGGATTGGGGATGTGAGGGGCCAGAGAAGAGAGTGGATGGAGGCTGTGGACACGGGGAGAGGGGCGCTACAAGGTGGTGTTCAAGTGTGTGCACCCTAGTGCACATGACTGCGAGGACACGTGTGTGTAGGTGTGTGTAGGGGGTGTCAGGGATTTGAGCTGAATGAGAGCCCGACCTTGTCCTCTAGGTCAGGGCTGTCACCCAGCATCCAGCACAGGGAATGGCCCATGGTAGAGACTCAGTGAATATGTGCAGTTCAGATCTCAGTGGGCACCAGGCGTCCATGTCTGTGTGTGCATGCATGCAGGCACATGTATGTGCAAGTGTGTCTCTAGAGATGTGTGTGCACATGACAACTGGTGAGATGGCACCTCTCTGGCCATACTCCCTGGGTGGGACCCAGGAAGCCTTGGGCAAGAGGGTAGGCAGCTGTTGGCCTGGTCTGGACTGGCCCAGCCTGGCAGACACCTTGCACCCAGCCAGAGGTCACCAGCATAAGCTCTGCTTAGCTTTTGTGCCCGTGCTATCAGTCAGGGAGTTGTCGCTGCTGCAAGCATACCTGCCTTACTCACTGCAGCTGAGCTGATCACAGGCAGTGGTAGGTGGTGGCACTGTGCTCTGGAACCGGCAGCATCTGGAGAGGCAGGCTCAGCTCCTCCTTGGGGACTCTGGCTTATTCTTCTGAATTCAGATGCCAGAGCATACGGCAGGGGCGGCGCCTGTGTCAGTGTGTGTGTCCCTGTGTGTGCTGTGGGTGTGTCCCTGAGCCTGCACGTCACCCTCTGTGCCTGTGGCTCAGGGTGCCTGCCTGTCACTTTGTGAGCACAGCTCAGGGTACCCTGTATCTGTGTGCACTGGTGCAATCAGACATGTGGGTGTGCATTTGTGTATGTGTGGTTGTGGGTGATTCTGTGGTGTGTGGCATACAGGCTTATCCTGAGGATGCTGTGTGAGTCTGGGTGTCCGTGTGCTGTTGGCCATTGTGGGCTAATGTGTCAGGGCGTGGGGAGGGTGTGCACCTGTGTCACTGTGGGCCCTGCGGGGCTGATGTATGGATGTGGGCTGAGTGTGACAGGCAGAGCAGCAGATGGCCCTTCCTGGACTGTGACGTCCCTGGCCAAGACTCCGAGAGCCAGCCCAGGTTTCGGCGGGAATTTCCTCTCACCTCTCTCACGTGCAGAGGAGGGCGGGGTGATGATGGGTGACTGGATTCAGGGACTGTGGTACTTGTCTCCTCTCCCCACCCCCCGCACGCCAACCCTGTGCTGGAAACAGCGGCAGTTCCTCCCCTCCCCTCCTGTCTGTCTTCTCAGGAACTTGACCCTGCTGTAGCCTCAGGGCCAAAGGGATGGACACCCAGGGCCCCCTCTCACCACCGGCCCTACACCCTCCAGAGGAGGCACAAACCCCACACCTCCCCCTCTGCAGCCCTGCCCGGACCTGCTTTGGGCCATGGCAGGGAACCTTGTCCAGGCTGGGATCTAAGGGTCTGGAAGCGCCCAGGCTGCCTGGGGAAGCATGGGGAGAGGGAGCAGCAGTTCCAGGGCAGGGGGCAGGTTCCTGAAGTCCAGGGAGCTCCTGGCCCAGGTGAGCCCCTCTCTGCTGGTGTCCCTGGCAGGTGGGTCTCGACAGGTATGCCCCTGTGGGGGTGCCCCACTGCTGTGCCCTCCCAGGTGCGCCTGCCCATCTCACCCAACAGGTGTGCCCTGACAGGTGTGCCCGGATGGAGTTTCCCTGGGAGGAGCAAGGTGAACGGCGAGACCTCCGGGGCTCCCCAGGACTCCCTGCAGCCTCTGCACCAACCTGCAGCCCAGGAGGCCAGCGCCCTCCCCGCTGCCACTGGCTGCCCTGCCCGCAGCCCTGCCACCCTGGGGAGCTGACCCCGACCCCACCCGGTCCCCCACGTCCCAGCTCGGGGGCTCACAAAGGGAGAGGAGGGAAGAGCAAAATCGCAGAGATTTGTCTTGTCTGGGGCTGACAGCGGAGCGAGTGATTGCCAGGCCCGCTTGGCAGTTTTTAATCATTTTATCTCTGTTCTCGGCTCTCCGGGGAGACAGCCAGTGCTTAGCAGTCTGCTCAGAAAGACCTCGGGGCGCGTGGCGCAGCGGCGGCTCGGAGCTCCCATTATTAGCTGTGCTCTTCGGAGCGCGCTCCGATCTCTCCCGCGGGAGCCGGTGAAAAATTAACACGGGCCGGCGGCGCGGGCGCCCGATGTAACTGTAATTACTCCATTGATATTCCTCACACAATAGCGCTGTCATCAGTCATTTACATAAACTTTCTCTCCCCAGGACGGGCGGAGGTGCCTAATCCTATTGGGCGCTTCCACTGCATGCATTATACATGGCAGCTCCTAGGTGCGGACGGAGGGAGGGGCGAATCGCCGGGCTCTAGGTGAGGAGGGAGGGAAGGAGGGAGGGAATAATTGGGAAGGAGAATTGGAGAGGAGAGAGGAGGAGGAGAGGAGGAAAGGGGAGGGGAAAGGAGAGTTGGGAAGGAGAATTGGAGAGGAGAGAAGAGGCTGGTAGGAGAGGAGGGGAGGGGAGGGGAAGGAAGGGAATAATTGGACAGGAGAAAAGGAGAGGAAAGAGAGGAGGGGAGGGAGAGACGGTGAAGCAGGAGCAGAGCCATAAGCTATCCCCAGAGGATGGGGCCCCCAGATGGGCTGGAGCCCCGCTTTGCCGGGTGAGGGTCCCTCTGCATCCTGGGGCCGGTCCCCGAGGGCTCGGTAATGGGGCTCCCAGCCAACCTGCCCCTCCATCATCTGTCTGGCCTGGAGCAGGTGAATCTGATTCTCCAGGGGCCTCGAACAAAGCCTGGCCCATGCTCCACCCCTCTACCCGCCTAGAGGGTCTCGCCCTAAGCTCCACTGGGTTTGGGCTGGAGGCTTTTCAGCTGCTAAGGAGTTAAAACCTCCCTGGAAATTACCCTGTAATGACCTAATTAAAGACTTCGGGCCACCTACTCTGGGGTGAAAGCTAATAACACGCGCCCAGCAATAATAATCCCGGCGGAGTCCCCCTGTTATTGCGCAGCCTGGCCCCTTCCCACCAACTGCGGCTGACACTCTCCCCTGGCCCTGCCTGTGCAAGCTGTTAGTGACTGAGGAGGGGCAGAGGAGGGCTCAGGATGGGACCAAGGGGAGAGGCCCAGGATAGTCAAATTTCCGTTGCTGAATATTTAATGAGGCCCGCGCGGTTTATTTGGTTGGCCTGTCGATTTTTATTCTTCTGTCAATAGCTTCTCATATGCGGGGCTGTGATGATCTTTAGCAGGGCCTCTCCAGGGACGGCTGCCACTAAATGCAATTATGGATTTTATACCTCGATGTGTTTGATATTTCCACTGATCTAATTTGCAGCCTGGTAGTTTATTGTTTGGCATTTTAATGGCGCTCAAATGCTATGGGAAATTTGATTTCTTTTTATAATTCCTCCTTAACGCAGTTAATGCGGGTGGCGGGATGGCCCAGATTTTAGAACCCAATGTATAGAAAGAAGGGAGGAGAAAAAAGAGAGAACACCCCATTGTATATATTTAAAGATGTGTCCATTGAAGAGGGAGCCCTTTAGGCCCTGGGGCCCGGATGTTTGCTGCCTCTGGAGCAGGGACCTCTGAGGGCTGGCCTAGGGAGCTGGGGCTGAGGTGTGGGGGTGCTGGTGGTGTACCAAGGTTCAGGCAGAGGGGCCAGCAGGCAGCCCTGTGCCTCAGGTATCCTGAGCTCTGTGCCCTGTAGGCCTTGTTATGGGACCCCTCCAAGTGGCTTCAGGTGACTGTCCTACCCAGTCTGGGCAGCTGCAGAGCCGAGAAGCCCAGTCCTTCCACTGGCACCAGTTTTTGGGTCCTGTATCTGAGGGCAGGGGCTGCACCAGTCCTGGGCCTTTGAGGGTGGGAGTGATTCTGTGACATGCCTGTCATGTATGTGACAAGTCCTTGTGGGGTCTCACCATGTTCACCAGTTGTGTTCTCTTCCCAAGTTCCCAGGCCAGGGGTGTCTCTACCTCTGTCCCCACCTGCATCTCTCCTTGTCCTGACCTTCTTGGGAAGGGTAGGTGTGGGATCGTGGCCAGGATAGAGCAGGGCTGGTTACAATCCCAGAGCTCAGTTCCTGGAGGCTGTGCTGGTCCTTTTTTCAGGCTGGACTGAGGGCAGAGAGGATGCTGGTGTCCCAGAGCAAGCTGGAGGCTCCCATCTCTTTGGGCAGTTCCCCCAAGCTAAGCTTCCTGCTTTCCTGACAGAGAGTCTGCAGGCTGGGTGGCCAGCCAGGGATGGCCTTCTGCCCTCAGATAGGAGGGTGGGGTCAGAGGGGACACTCGGAGAGCCATATAGCAGGACAGCTTGGGCTGGACTACCAGCAATTGTTCTGGACTTTCTAAAACAGCCTCTGGGAAAAAGAAGTTGAGAGAGACTCCGGAAGCACTTCCAAGTGACCTGCCTGGAAGTGACCAGGGGAAATGGTCCAAGACAAGTACATTGAGTTTCTCCATGGGGCACAGAGCTGGGCAGGCAGCCTGGCATGGGGGCATGTGGAGGGAGCTGTGGGAAACAGCCGTGGGCCTTCTGGGGAGGTCTGTGCAGCCTCCTGTGGTCTGTGGGCCCCAAGTTCTGGTCTGGAAAGCCCCCTTTCCTGGAGCGCAGAGGAGTCTGAAGTCCAGGCCTCTGAGATTATAGTCATAATTCAAGCTGCCGTTGACTGAACACTTACTGTGTGCTGAGCACTGTGCTAAGTGCTTGCAAGCATCATCTCTCTGCATCCTCAGGAAGCATAGGTACCATCAGTATCCTCGTCTTATGGAGGCCCGGACTGAGGCTCTGAGAATTTTATGTCACCTGCCTGAGGTCATAGCTAATAGCAGGAACAGGACATGAACCCATGTATGCATATCTTCATAGGCCCTGCACTTAGCTGTGGTGCCTGATAGTGTGGTTTTCTCGGGCCTGAGCTGGGCTGGGCTGGGCTAGGCGTGCCTGCTCAGGGGGAGACCACCCCCACCCAGCTGGGTTCCTCCCCATCTTGCCTCTTCCCACTCCTGTTCAGCAGCTCAAGTTTTTGTCCTTGAGCCAGTCCCACCCCCAGAACCCACCAGGCTGCTTGCTAAGCTGCACTGGGGAGGCTCTGTCTTCAAGGGAATCCTGTGCCCAGGGGGGCTATCTTCCTCCTCCTGGAGGATTCCAGTCTCACCATCTCTCCCAGGTTTCTGCTGGATCCAATCCACCTTCCACACAGCTGCTGTCCACAGCACCAGCCCCATCCCAGCCTCTTGCCACTCACGCATGAGCAGTTGAGGTCACAGCTGATGTGCCCCTACCCTGGTGAGGCCCTGGGCAGAGCACTTCACCCACATTCTCTCAGAACTCTGAGTAGGGACCAGCTTATCCCCGTTTTACAGATGATGCAACAGCCTCAGAGCAGACCCATTCCTGCTGGGGTCCTAGCTAGGACTCACAGCTTCCCCCCAACAACCCCTTCCCCCCACCTGGAACAGTTCTTCCACCCCACAGCTCTGTGGTGTGTCTCGTGGCACCTAATGCCAAGGCAATTTGTGCTCATATGTTGTCCCTGGCCAGTCTAGGAGGCTGGAGCAGGGTCTGTCCTGCTCGTAGTCTGCCTGCTGCTGCTACAACAAGGCCTGGCACACCCGGGCCTGGGAGAGATTCCTGAGCATGCAGCTGGCTGAGCGGACCAGTGAGTGCATGTGTGCGTGAGTGAGCGAGGTCCCCAGAGCCTGTGTCCCAAACCTCTCCTCACAGCCATTCCAAGATCTCCTGGCCCCTTCCGGACAGATTGCAGCCCCGATGCCAGGGCTTCAGGTGGTTCACTGTCTTTCTTCCACCCGCCCTCAGTGCTATCACCAGAGCTTCAGCGCCACCCGAACTCCCACTTTCCCTGTCTACACTGTTCCCTCCACCAAGAACGCTTTTTCTCTTCTCTTCACTGGGCAAACTCTGCTTCTCCCAGGTCATCCGCTGAAGAGCCGCCTCAGTTGCCTGGAGGGGCTGGCCCTGACTCCTCTGGGCACCCCCAGCTGCCCCAGCCCTTGTCATGTGGCTTTGCCACCGTCTCCCTCACTGTGCGGGCATTCCCCGAGGGTGGGTCTCTACTGCCATAACATAGACACTGGGGAGGGTCTGCTGAGTGAACAGAGTGAAACAAGGGAGAAGAAACACGTCTGTTGATCATCTCAGATCGTTCTCCTTGTCTTGGAGGCATGAGACAGACTGGCTTTCTGCTGTTTCAGAAATTGCCACCCTGGGGTGGAAGGGAAAATGGATTGAAACCCTGTCATTCCTGGGGGTGGACTGGGACCCCGTCCAGGGATGACAGATTGGCAGCCCGGAAAATCGGGAATCAACCTCACCCTGTGTCTAGGTGTTAAGTGGACTGCGCCCTCTTCCCACCCCCAGTCAGTGAAATCAAACCTGAGTAATCTGATGTTCCACTTAGGAAAGAAAACAGGATTCCCCAGCCTGGGAGGAGCTGAGGCTGCGGTGGGCAGGGGGACAGCTTGCTGGTGTCAGTATGAGCCATCAGGGACCTGATAAGATCTTCACAGCTTGTTATCCCGGGTCAGGTTGACTTGTGTGCACAGCTGGGGGCTAGGGGTGGAGGCTGGGGGGGCAGTTCTCCAGGTAGCTGGATCAGCTCTCAGTAACCTGCCTGTGGTGGGGTGAGGAGCTGGGTACATTCCAGACAGCTGCAGGAGGAACTGGGGGTCTCAGGGCCTCTGTCTGCCCCTGGGAGTGCCAACTCTCTGACTTTGAGGCTCAATGCACCTTTGATAGAGCCAGCAGAACAGATGAATGGGGACGGCATAGTGCAGTGGGTCATGCAGACTCAGCAGTGTGACCCTCGCTCAGTCACTTCCTGCTGTGTGTCCTTGGGCAAGTCACAAAACCTCTCTGAACCTCCGTTGCCTCCTCTGTAACTGGGAAGCACAATCTCTACTCCCCTGGATTGTTGAAAAGATTTAGTGATATCCTGTTTGTCCCTGACACAACTGAGCAGCTCAGCAAATTAGGTGTACGTATCAATCATTCATTATCCCAGCTGGGACACTTTTGAAGCAAAAGGGGATGTCATTAGTAATTATGCTGGGACCACAGTTATAAGCCAGGACTGTCCTGAGCATCCTGGGATCTCTGGCCACCTGTCAGTACAGGGCCACAGGGTGTGTCCTTGGACTCCCCTGTCTTTCCCCGGTACTTGTTGGTGGGTGAAGGGCTCCTGGGGTCTTAAAAAGGAATGAACTTGAATCAATACTGTATAACCTTTATGGAGCACTTTTTGCATGCCAGGCACTGTGTTTTCTCATTGAATTGTCACAGTAGCCCTACCAGGTAGACACTTTTATGCCCACTTTGCACATGAGGAAACTGAGGCTTAGGGTCAAATGACTTGCCAAGGTCTCACAGCCAGAAAGGGGCAGAACCAGAAGCAGTTCTGGCCAGCTCCGCCGTGGGAGTCTCAGCCACTGGCCCGCACTGCCCAGCAGCAGAGAGGAGCAGAGGCCCGGCTGATAAAGGCCATCTGGAGGCCAGGTGGGAGTCATCTCATCCTGCCAGGTAACGGGGCTGGTGGGCCCACGCGGATTTCTCCGGGTCCTTGGTGTCCTGCGCCCCCACCGGCGGGGCATCTGCAGAAGTCGTTTCCCAGGCTGGAGAGTCTCCCCCATCAGCTCAGCAGCTGTCAGGAATTAAAGAATGAGATGAGGAGAGAAATCCATAAAGTGCGAGTTTGGAAAAACCTGTTTGTTGGGTGAGCTATTGATCAACCGACTGGCCCCTCCCAAGTCAGCATTTAAGCTTAATGGCCAACAGAGGATGGTGGGGTCAGGCTCAGAAGAGGGAGGGGGGAAGTTCACTCTCTCCCACACTATTCTCCCCCATAACTGGCTCCCTTCTCCAGGACGGGGGTAGGGAGTGACCGCCCTTCTCACAGCCTTAGGATAGTTACCTTTGGGGATCAATTGTTCCCTAGTCTGAGGCTCCTTGTTTCATTCTGCAAAGCCCATGGCCCCCTGCATTGTGGGATTATAGAGTGAAATGCTCAGAATGGCCCCTCCGTGAAACTGCGTGGGGAAGAGAATGGCTTTGCCCTCCGGCTCAGCCGAGTGAGAACTCGACTTTGCCACTTCCTGGCCGTGTCACTGCCCCTCCCTGAGCCTCGGCTTCCTCATCTGTAAAATGGGACCACAACCCTCGCAGGCTATGTAGTCGGGGGTTGAAGCTGTGGGAAGTTCCTGGCTGCAGCTTCCTTAGGCGGGAGCTGGTGGAGACAGGCGTGTTTCACCTGCGATTCTCTCAACCAAGACAGGCCTTTTCAGCAATTATGTTGAGTTCCTTAGAATTCCTGCCAAGCACTGACAAGGACGGAGGGCCTGGGGGCTTCTCCTGCCTTCCCAGCCCACCTGCTGTCAGTCTGCCCTGATAGAGCCCCCACCCTATGGAGACACTCGGCTCCTCTGTCCCACCTGGCCCAGCGGCATAGGCGTCCTGCTGCGCTGCGTTGTTCCAGCTCGCTTGGAATCGTGTCCATCTGGCTGGGTTGCCCCTGCTGCTCCCCTGCCCCGCTGGAGGTCCCTGTGGAAGAGCATCGCTCAGACCAGGGATCCCACCTCCCAGAGACCACCTCTCCCACGCCAGATGCGCACCTTTCTCCAGAACTCTATGCTTGATCCCTGGCAGACCTCTTCCCTGGCATCTCCCTTGGCCCTGTCAGCCCTGCGGAGGGACATGGGAAGTACTCAGACCCGGAGCCTGTCCTTGGGGAGCACCCAGTCTTGTCAGTCTTGTGAGGGAGACATACATGGGTCCCAAATCCCTGCTGCGCTTGAGGTCTGCCCTCGGGCCAGGCAGGGAGCAGGGCCATCTCTAACCCACCCCTTCCTGCAAGGGACATTGTTCCCAAGCTGAGCACAGACTGAATTTCAACCCACTCACCCCTCTGAGGAGCATCTTGCTTAGTGAACAACCTACACAACCACACAGGGCAGCCTGCTGGGGGAACAAGATCCTTGGAGGAGAAGTCAACAGTGTAGATCCCTTAAGTCAGAGATGGTGCTGGCAAGGAGCACACAAGGAGGGAGGGCAGGGGATGATGTCTCCGGAGAACCATTCCAGGAGGAGCTAGTGAGGAAGTGGGCTCTGTCCTCAAAATTCATGAATTCCATGTTTAAGAGTTGGAGTTGACTCTCGAGTCCAAAGGGAACCACAGGGGATTTCCAGCAAAAGAGCTCTGAAACCCAAACTGCTTTGTGGAGGATGGGGTAGGGGAGAAGCCGCTGAGGGAGGAAGGTCAGGGAAACAGCCCCATCGTGCCCCTGAGATAGAAGTCCAGTGCCGGTAGGGCCTGCTCTGGCTCACAGAGCATGCTTGGTACCGTATCTGCCACCTATTAGGCACTTGAGAACTACTTCCTGAGCCGATTATTAAACCAGGGGAAAGGGTTAGAATCCTGGCTCACTTCTCATTTGAGGTCTGAGATCCCTGCCTTCTTGGCAGTGTGATCAGGGCAGAATGTTGGGCTAAACTCTGTTCCTCTTCTCAGAAAACCTTTTTGCTCTATGGTGATATGAAGTGACATGTCAGGGTAAAACATGGATGACAAGAGGGAAGTCTGCATGTCTTAAAAAAGCAGGAAGGTGTGTGCTGACCCCTCCCACTCTCATTTATCTATCCACCCACCTACTCATCCAGCCACCTACCTATCCATCCATCTACCTACCCATCCACTCATCTATCCGCTCATCTGCCTACCTGTCCATCAGTCTACCCGTTCGTCCATCCATCCATCCTCCATCCATCCATCCATCCATCCGTCCCTTCCTCCCTCCCCTCATCTGTCTTTCCATCCATGCAGTAGTCACTGAGGATCCACTTCATACAGACCCCATGTTAGGCAAATAAAGACGCAACAGTGAAACCTACAGGCATCACCTGCCCTCGGGGGCCCATAGTCCAGGGGAGAGATTGATGGGCCAGGTGGCCAGGTGCAGCCTGCCCCTCTCCCATGGGGCCAGAGCCAGGTTGCACACCTGTAAGATAAGCCCCTCAGCCCCTGTGTTCTATTTCTGGTGGATGAGCAGAGTCTGCCAGAGACCATGTTCCCAGAAACAGAGTCTTGGTCCAGTCAGCAAATTTTTGTCAAGCTCCTGCCCTGTGCAGACCCTGCCCTTTCACTGAGACACAGCAGACAAGGTTCCTGTTCATGCTCACCCTCTGCTCCTTGTGCTGGCTCTGGAATCGCTAAGGTACATTGAACAACCGGCTCCTAACACTGAGGTCTCAGTCTAACAGGGGGGCAGGGGAGTGGAACACACAGACAGTGTGATAGGTGCTCTAGCGTTAAGGTTCAAGGGGTTGCTAAAAGGAAAGACTAACACATTTTGCTTTGGTGGATCAGGGAAGGTCTTATGTAAGAGGAAACAAATGAGATGACTCTTTTGATCAAATATCCTCTTAAAAATTATTACAAAAGCAGTATGGTGCTCACCTGTTCCCAGCTACTCAGGAGACTGAGGCTGGCGGACCACTTGAGCCCAGGACTTCAAGTCTGCGGTGTGCTATGAGGGCACACTGTGAGTAACCACTGCACTCCAGCCTGAGCAACAGAGTGAGACTCCATCTCAAGAAAAAAAAAAAAAAAAAAGCTAGGAAAAATTCAAACAATACAGACTATATAAGCAAAGAAATGAAAGATCCTTCCCCTTACTCCAGCCAAGCCCAGTCCCTGAAGATAAACTCCCTTAGAAGGTGAAATAAATTCCTCTGGACATTGTTCTATACATTTACATTCTGTTCTACCTGCATAACTTTGGGACACACCGGGACCATGCTGCACGCGCTGTTTGGCAGCTTGCGTTTTTCACTTCCCCGTTCCTTTCACCTCGGCGTCTTCAGCTCCTCCTCACTGTGCACTGGCACAGCATTCATTTAGCTAGTCTCCTGATGATGGACAGTGGGGTTTGCATCCTGGCCTTTTGACCCCTTGACTCTCACTCAAACCTGCCTGGTTTAAGAATGGTCAGCAGCTCAGGTTGCCGAAGTGTTGTGTGCTTCAGCAGGAAATCCGTGACCCAGCAGTTCCTTCCAGGAAGCCACGCAGGGAGGACCCTTGGAACTGATGGCTCCTGCACAGGGCAGTGTGGAGCCCTGGCCCAAGCATGAGGTTGCTAGCTTCTTGGGGAAGCCCAGGGATGTTAGCACAACCCCAGGTCCAACTCCGCAAGCCCACACTGTGTCCTTTGGGAAATCCGAAGCCTCAAGAGCAGCCAGCCCGTGGCAGTTCCAGGCATGGACTGGGTGAGTTCACAGGGACACAGATCTCTCTCCCCAGAGATCTGACATCTGCCCCCAACCCTCCATCCTCCTGTCCCCAGGGAGCTGCCATCTGTGCCCTCCCCCTCTGCTCTCCTGACCCTGGCAGCTCCCTGCGTGATGGGAAAGGCAGCTTTCCAGCTTGTGGCCCTGACTCTATGCACTATACATTTTTATTTTTTCAGCACTCTGTGAAATTCATAACACCCAGTAATGACTTCCTCACTGAACTGGGAAAAGGGAAGGGAGAAAAAAGGGCCTGGAAGAAAAATGAACCATGGCAAGCGTGGACTCCATTTGTAACAATATGGAAATTGATTGTTGAGTCGGAGGAATATTTTGTAGTTTGCTTAGCTGTGCTCAGCACTAAGGAACATTAGTGAACCCAGGGAATGAGTTATGGGTGCATTAAGGAGGCTTCGAGGCTCCCTGGCCTCCCTCAAAGGCAGGTCCCAGCCCTGCAGGTCTGCCTACCCTGGCACTGGCTCCTTCCTGCCCTGGGAGAACCAGGCCAGGCTCTGTGCTAGAACAAAATGCAAGCACCGTCTTGATGGAGTGTTGGGGGCAGGATCTGGCTTCAAATCTCAACTCTTCCCTCCTGTGAGCTGTGGTACCCAGGGCAGGTGACTTGGCTTCTCCTAGTCTTGATTTTCTCATCTGTAAAGTGGTGTTAATTATCCATCTCAGGGGGCATGAGAGGACTGGGGATGATCACTAATATAAAGCAAGGAGCACAGAGATTGGGCATGTTGTGGCACAGCAAGCTGGATGGATAGATTGATGGACAGGTGCGTGGGTGATGACTCTTCAGGTGAAGGTGAGGGCTGGAATCTGGGGGATGCTGGGCTGCCCGTTGGAGGCACCAGGGGTGACAAGGCTGCCTAGCACCATAGAGGTTACCAGGACTGAGGAGGCTGTGTCAGTAGGGACTGGAAGTTGGGACCAGGTAATTGGGTGGAGGGAGACAATGGCTTGCAGCCTCCTCTGCACATGGGCAACTCCCAGAGGCAGAGGTCCACCCAGATCGAGCCATGCTGCATGGGAGGCTCTGGTGGTCCTTTAGAGGCAGCATGATCTGAAGTCAGGGTCCTCACACCTGCCCATCTAGAACCTGGCCTGCTTGCCTGCTCCCTGCCTTGGTGAGAGGCACCTACCATTTTCCCAGGTTCCTACGTCTAAGCTACCTGTGTCTTCCTTGGTCCTCCCTCTCCCTCACCTACAGGCTGAACATTTGATCCCCTGACCATCACTCAAATCTGTCCTTTTCTCTCCGTCCCCTTCGCCTCCCCTATCCCCTCATCCCTCCTCTGAACAACTGCATCAGCCTCTTCCTGGCCTCCCTGCCTGCTGTATGCCTCCTTGGCCCTGAAGTCAGAGTGAACTTTTTTTTTATTATTATACTTTAAGTTCTAGGGTACACGTGCATAACGTGCAGGTTTGTTACATATGTATACTTGTGCCATGTTGGTGCGCTGCACCCATCAACTCATCAGCACCCATCAACTCATCATTTACATCAGGTATAACTCCCAATGCAATCCCTCCCCCCTCCCCCCTCCCCATGGTAGGCCCCAGTGTGTGATGTTCCCCTTCCTGAGTCCAAGTGATCTCATTGTTCAGTTCCCACCTATGAGTGAGAACATGCGGTGTTTGGTTTTCTGTTCTTGTGATAGTTTGCTGAGAATGATGGTTTCCAGCTGCATCCATGTCCCTACAAAGGACACAAACTCATCCTTTTTTATGGCTGCATAGTATTCCATGGTGTATATGTGCCACATTTTCTTAATCCAGTCTGTCACTGATGGACATTTGGGTTGATTCCAAGTCTTTGCTATTGTGAATAGTGCCACAATAAACCTATGTGTGCATGTGTCTTTATAGCAGCATGATTTATAATCCTTTGGGTATATACCCAGTAATGGGATGGCTGGGTCATATGGTACTTCTAGTTCTAGATCCTTGAGGAATCGCCGTACTGTTTTCCATAATGGTTGAACTAGTTTACAATGCCACCAACAGTGTAAAAGTGTTCCTATTTCTCCACATCCTCTCCAACACCTGTTGTTTCCTGACTTTTTAATGATTGCCATTATAACTGGTGTGAGATGGTATCTCATTGTGGTTTTGATTTGCATTTCTCTGATGGCCAGTGATGATGAGCATTTTTTTCATGTGTCTGTTGGCTGTATGCTAGCCATAAGTAGAAAGCTGAAACTGGATCCTTTCCTTACTCCTTATACGAAAATTAATTCAAGATGGATTAGAGACTTAAATGTTAGACCTAATACCATAAAAACCCTAGAAGAAAACCTAGGTAATACCATTCAGGACACAGGCATGGGCAAGGACTTCATATCTAAAACACCAAAAGCAACGGCAACAAAAGCCAGAATTGACAAATGGTATCTAATTAAACTAAAGAGCTTCTGCACAGCAAAAGAAACTACCATCAGAGTGAACAGGCAACCTACAGAATGGGAGAAAATTTTTGCAATCTACTCATCTGACAAAGGGCTAATATCCAGAACCTACAAAGAACTCAAACAAATTTACAAGAAAAAAACAAACAACCCCATCAAAAAGTGGGCAAAGGATATGAACAGACATTTCTCAGAGTGAACTTTTTAAGGTCTGATCCTGTCACTCGCTTGCTTAAAAGCCTTCCATGCTCTTACCACCCTAGACTCAAGACCTCTAGGAATCTTCCAGAGGCATGTCTCCTGCTTTTTCTCCCTGTGTCCTCCCAGCCCCATCCCTTGTGTGCTCTAGAACCAGAGTTCTCCAACTCGAGCAGGCCTCAGAATCCCCTGGAAAGCCTGTTCCACTATGGATTGCCACCCCTACTTCACCAGTTTCTGATTTAGTGAGTCTGGGCTAGGGCCCAAGAATTTGCATATCTAGCAAGATCCCAGGTGATGCTGAGGCCACTGATGGGGGAACCTCATCTTGAGAACCTCCGTTGTTTTATTCTTATTTTTTTTGAGACAGGGTCTTGCTTTGTCCCCCAGGCTGGAGTGCAGTGGTGCAGTCTTGGCTTACTGCCATCTCTGCCTCTCGGGCTCAAGTGATCCTCCCCATCTCAGCCTCCTGAGTAGCTGGGACTATAGGCATATGCCACCATGCCTGGCTAATTTTTATATTTTTTTGTAGAGACCAGGTTTCGCCATGTTTCCCAGGCTAGTCTCAAACTCCTGAGCTCAAGCGATCCACCCGCCTCGGCCTCCCAAAGTGCTAGGATTACAGGTGTGAGCCACCGAGCCTGGCAGAGAGCCACTGTTGCAAGCACACCAAATTTTGTACTGTTCTCAAACATCAGTTTCATCCCTGCTTGCAAAGCTTGGCACCTGCTGTGCCTGCTGTTGAGAATGTTCCTTCTTCCCCTTCTTAGCTTGGTGAGCCCCTGTTCATCCTCTCCTACAACCCTCAGCAGAGGCAGCGGCCAGGAGCCCCTCTGTTCAGCAGCCTTTTGTCTCTGTTGGTCCTACACGCTGGGGACTCCTGAGCCCACTGAGGAGGGCTGGGCATAGGAGACTTCAGATAAGGAGCTTCCTGCCCTGCCCGGAAGTTGGCAGCGTGTCCTGGCACGTCAAGCAAGGGACTTGGCTGCCAGGGATGTGGGCCATTTGTAGGGTCACAGACCTCGGTCATCTTTTCCAGGGACTGGAGGGAGCGGAGGCCTCTGGGAAGCTGAGACCAGAGCCGCAGCTCTGGCCGCTCAGCTGAGAGGCAGGCAGGAGCGCCGAGGGGGCAGCCTTGTTTTGTTTTAATCATGGGTGAAATGCTGATGTGGCCCTCCCTGGGGACGATAAAGGGGAGGCCAGCCCCACGGGCGGGCGGTGGAGGCGCTTCTGCAAACAGCGAGGGAAACCCGAGTCAGCAGTGGTCAGGGAGAAGAGCCAGTCGTCCTGGAAAGAGGATGTTAATGATGCCGGGAGGGCAGCGGGAAAGCCCCAGGCAGGCCCAGTGGCCCCCTCACTCCTGGCCTGTCAGCACTGCCCACCGCTCAGGCCAGTCCCTCACCCTTCCTGAGGCCAGTGTGACCGGGGCAGGCAGGAGCCCACTAGGAGCCTCCAAGCAGCTGGAAGTTGTTGGCCGCAGCAAAACTTGCCGGGCATCCTTTCTGTGGGTGCCCTGGGCGGCCCTCTTCGGGCAGGGAAACTGCTCGGCATACCTATTTTAAACACCAGTGTAATGGTTTATGGCCCATAGAGGGATAATTACGGAGTGCAGAACCCAGCTTTTATGGCCCCTCCTCCCCGGGGCGCACTTAGAGAACAGTATGTGTCATGTAGCCAATTTAGATAATGATTCTGATAAAGATAAACGGAATTGTTTATTATAAGTAATTGGGTCTGCTAAGGCCCAGATGAGGCGATGATGGGGAAGGACTCCGTAGGATGTGGGGACATGGGGACAGGGCCTGAATGGGGCTCCAGGGTGGAGGAGAAGGGCCTGCCCCCTCTCCCTCCCCATCTCTCTCTCCCCATCTCTCTCCCCATCTCTCTCCCTCCTTCTCTCCTTGCTGGGGCTGACTGATCCTCCTCCATCCTGGGCAGAGGCTGCTCCTGGGCATAAATAAATCACAGGGTTTTCTGTTGAGTCAGCTGAGTGGGGGAGGCACCTGGAAGGAGGGACTGGGGGTGGCTCCAAGCTGCCCCAGGCAGGGCAGCCTGGCCTATCCATCCCCAGACCCCGAGGGCTGCCATCCTCCTCAGCAGGCAACTGGCAGGTGCAGGGGGTGGGGCACAGGGGGCGGGGGTCAGCCTAGAGCTGAGACTGCAGGGTTGTCTCAAGGGGACAGTGGCCTCCTGTTGGGGGTCTTTGTGAAGGATAAACAAAACGAAGGCCCTTGGAGCCCACCCCCCACAACACACACACCTGAGACCTCTAATTACGCCTTAGCCCCAGGCAGGGCCGTGGGAACACTGCCCTATAACCCACTGCCTGACCCCTCTCCCCTGGGCCCCCGCTCCTCTCCTGAGGCTGACTCAGTTCTCGCTGCAGGGAGGAGAGGGGTCCCACAGACCCAGATTCAGGAACATGAACAGAGATTAGAGCCTCTGAGAACAGGGTCCCTGTCCCCAGCATCTCTGAGATGAGGATCCCACAGACCAGGGTCTGAGCTGCGAGTTCAACAGGCCAAGTCTGCTCTGAGGAATCCGACAAACTGGTGAGTCCCCTGTGAGTAGGACCCTACAAGTCAGGGTCCTAGGTGGAGGATCCCACAATCTAGTTTGAATGGGGACCCTGCAAGCCAGGGCCATCAAGACAAAAAGAAACCCAAACCAAACCACAGGTCTCAGATAGTGGCCTGAGATGGTGTGGGCCTGTCTGCAGTGGGATACTCCAAGGCTTGGGGGTCCCAACAGCCAGGACCCTTGAGGCAGGGTCCTCACAACAGAGGCCCAGTGGCCCCTCAGACCCAGGTGGAGGGGCCCAGCTTGGCTGCCTGAGGCTGCAGCTCCCCCGATTGAAACCCAAACCGGAGGAGCTGCCTGTCACGGTGCCTGTGATCCTGTGATCCAAGGCATGATTGAGAGGGGGCGTGGCAGGAGGGGGGCTGCAGGCCCCCAGGCAGCCCCTGTGTGGAGCAGCAGGAGTCTGAGGAGGAGAAAGGGGGGGATTTTCTCTTTCTTCCTGGCCTGCTTATCTGATCACAGAGGAGGGAAGGGCTCCCGTTCAAAGGCAGTCTCCTTATCAGCTGGGGGTTTGTTTGGAGCGATAACTGCACCTGGCAGGGAAGTCTTCCTGCAGGTGGGGGCGCGGCTGCCTGGGCGGAGCTGGCTCCAGGGTGTCCACGCAGGAACATGGCTACCGCTAATGCTACATGAGTGTGCACCCTATGGTCTTTGCATGTGCAGGTCTATCTGTGTGTGCATGTCTCCAGGCCAGTTTGTGCTCCCACCTGTGCGTGACAGTGTGTGTGTGGGTGGGCACAGAGTACATCTGCCCTTGGCACAAGAAAAAGAAGGGACTCAGATCTGGGCCTGTACTGGACTGGGCACTGCTTGGCGTCCGTCATGATGGGGGTCCCTGCCAGTCCCACCTGTGTCCTGTCTCTAGAGTGAAATACCTGGACCCTGTGGGAACAAGGGGATGGGTCAGGAGCAGAGGTTGTGGCATCACAGTTCACTTGTGGGCACAGCAGGGACAATGGGGAAGGGGCTCCATGGATGCTGAGGTGTGGCCCCAGAAAATGTTGATGGAGAAGAAAGAGCCTGTGGAGAGGCCAAGGCACGGACTAGATCAGGGCAGCAGGATGGGCCAGCTGAGAGCTGGGCAAGACTGAAAACAAACCCAGCAAAGGGGCCCAGGGTTGCCCGAAGATAGGAACAGAGTGGGGCCTGGGTCTTTTTGTGCTAGGAGCTGACTTAGCTTAAAACCCATCCCCCATCCCAAATCCAAACCCATTCCTCTCTCAGTGTTTTGTTTCAAGTAGATGCTTTTTTTTTTTTTTTTTTTTGAGACAAGGTCTCACTTGGTCACCCGGGCTGGAGTGCAGTGGCACAATCACAGCGCTCTTCAGCCTTGACCTGCCAGGCTGAAGCAATTCTCCTACCTCAGCTCACCCCGATGAGCTGGGACTACAGGTGAGCGCCACCACACCTGCTAATTTTTGTATTTTTTTGTAGAGAGATGGGGTTTTTCCATGTTGCTCAACCTGTTCCCGAACTTCTGGGCTCAATTGATCTGCCTGCCTTGACCTCCCAAAGTGTTGGGATTACAGGCTTGACCCACCATGCCTGGCCCTAAGTAGATGCTTTTTCATTCAGCTTTTTATTTTGAGATAACTGTAGATTCATAGGCAATTGCAAGAAATAATAGAGAGGTCCCTGTACCCTTTGCCCAGTCTTGCACAGCTATGGGACACCATCACAGCTAGGACGTCCACATCCACACAGTGCCGATTGCACTTAGACTTCTGCAGTGTTGCGTGTGTTTGTGCATGGAGTTCTGTGCAAATTCATCACGTGAACGTTTCTGGATCTGCCCCCACAGGATCGCTCCTGCTGCCCTTTCATGACCACACTCCCATCCTCCATCCCCAGCCCCCTGGGTTGTGTTGTTATTTAATCTTATTAAATGGCACCTCCACCTCCCAGGCCCCCAAGCTGAACATTAGGACATTGTCTTGGTAGCTCTCATCTCTACTCCCCACCCCCTGCATCAGGCCAATGGTTGGCCATCGAGGCCTAGAGATTCACCCTACTAATCATGTCTGGAACTCTCCCCTTCTCTCCATTGGACCTGGGCTCCCAGCCCCTAGGCTTGGTCTTGCCAACCCACCCAGTACTCACCGCCATACCCCGATCCCCTGTGGCTTCACCATTCTTAGGATAAGAATGTGGACTATACCACTCTTGGGGCCCTACTCATCCCACCAGTCTCTACTCTGTTTGTTCCAGCCCTTCTGAGCCACTCCCGAGATGCCACACTGTCCTGGCAGCTTCCTCCTCTTGGGCAGCTCCTGCCCTTGGCACAGGTTTCAGCTGAGCATCCTATCCCGGGAGCCATCCCTGACACTCTGCTCAGGGTTGCTGCCCCCTGGCTGGGCTCCCACAGACCCCTGTGCCTCCCCCACTCCAGCCCTGGTTTCACGTATTGTCATGGTCTGTTTACTCAGCAGCCTTCCCCAGAGACAGCAAATAACTTGGAGGCAGAGACTGTGTCTGGTTTAGTGTGGTGAGCCTGTCTATGAGGTGGGGAACGGGCACCTGAATCTAGTTTGTGTGAATGATGAACAGGTAGGTTGGTGGTAGTTACCAGGTCTGCCTGGCATGCCCCGCTTGGGTAGAGGCAATCAGCCAGGGGCTGGAGCAGGTAAAAGGAAGGACTGTTGGCTTCTCTCTTGTCCAAACTGTAGCCACACATCCCAGAATGGAGCCTTTCCCATGTGCCCTCTGTCTTTTCCCAGTGACTCCACTGCCGAGGTCTGAGTACTTGGCTCTAGAGAAGGAAATGAGGAGCAACTGCTGAGTGCCTACTGGATGCCAGACTCTGAGCATACCATGGAGAGCCGGGTGGGCCCATGAGAAGAGGAGGGGGTAGGCTCAGTATCTCTCATCTCTACTCCCCACCCCCTGCATCAAGTCAATGGTTGGCCATCCAGGCCTAGACATTCACCCTACTAATCATTTTTGGAACTCTCCCCTTCTCTCCACTCGACCTGGGCTCCCAGCCCCCAGGCTTGGTCCTGCCAACCTACCCAGCACTCACTACCATACCCCAATCCCCCACAGTTGTGACACCCAGTCCCGGGTCTGTTGCTTCCTGTTGTGATCTGGGGCAAGTCCCTTTACCCTGTGAAATGGCGGTGGTAGGATCTTCCTCGTGCACTCCTGGGAGAAGCAGAAGAGGTGGTAGGAGTGAATGTGATGAAGATTGTGCTTTGCCACGGGATAATCAACTTTTTGGAGGGACCCAAAGATTCACTGGCCTCAGGCCACTGTCAGGAGGTTGTCCACAGCTCAGCCCTCACCACTGCTCGGCCCTGGAGGCCTTGTGAGCCTTGCCCCTCACCCGATGTGGTGGCCCCCTTCGATGGGGGGATCTAAGGGTCCCGGCTGCCCTAGACCACCCCTCCAGCACTGGAGGCAGTGGCAGTTGCTGGAGGAGGATGCCGGTGGGGCTGAGGGAGCTGGCCAGGGACACCTGCCCAGCACAGAGGAATTCTGTCTCAAGAGGGAAGACAAACAGACGGGAAGGGGAGCTTTAAGGTGACTGTGTCATGGAGTGGAATCCCGGCTTTGTCCCCTACTAGCTGAGAGGCCCTCCACCACGTAAGCAGCAAGGAGGGAGAGGTTTCTCTTGTTTTGTTCACGGATGTATTCTTAGCACCCAGAGCAATGCCTGGCACATAGTAGGGGCTAAAAAAAAAATGCTTGTTGAATGAATGAATCAACCTTGGCTGAATCACTTTGCTAAGCTTTCCTTGGAAATGGAGATGTAATTATGCTGTTTGTTTTGTTTTAGGTATTGTTTACATAACATAAAATTTCACATAACATAAAATTCACCATTTCAAAGTGTACAATTCAGTGGTTTTTAGTGTGCTCACAAAGTTGAGTGCTGCCGTTTTGATCATTGAAAGTAGTGCCTGGCACAGCTGCACTGTGGATGCTGGGCTGTCTTTTCGTTTGTGATGCACACCTGCTACTTCCCAAACGGGTATAGACAGCTTCCGAGAGGAGGCAAAGAGTCAGTCAGGGTCTCAAAAATAAAAGCAGAGGATCAAATCCCTAGAGTGTGCTGGGGAAGTATGTCAAATGTCCAGGCCAATCTCCACTAAAGTCGAGGATTAAATTAAACCCTGAGCATCCTGGCAGCCCAGATGGAAGGAAAAATGGGATGAGAGAGAGAATTCACATGGACCACAGGAGGCTGATGAGTTCATTGGGAGAATCTTGTTTTTCTTTCACCAAATTTATTTTTTGCAGTTTCCTTAGACGAGGAATGGAAAATAGACAGGTGTCAATGAGCACCTCTTTTGAAGTGAAATATTGAACAAGATCTTCAGGCCGGGCGCAGTGGCTCACACCTGTAATCCCAGCACTTGGAGAGGCCAAAGCAGGTAGATCACTTGAGCTCAGGAGTTCAAGACCAGCCTGGGCAACATAGTGAGATCTGGTCTCAGACAGACAGGTAGGTAGGTAGGTAGGTACGTAGGTAGGTAGGTAGGTAGGTAGATAGATAGATAGATAGATAGATAGATAGATAGATAGATAGAATAGATAGGCTAGATAGATCTTCAGAGGCTGTCTCCCCAGGCTCATGGTTTCAGACAGACAAGGACAAAGGCCTCAGAAGCCAGTTGGAGGAGACATTTCTGAAGGTCACTAGGCTGAGGAAGGAAGGGATGTGATGTCTCAGGGAACTCTTGGGACATGGGGAGAGGTGGGAGCCTAGCTGTAGGGCAATGGCATGTTCCTCCTGCCCATCCCTCAAGCCTTCACGCTCTCAGCAGGTAAGAGCTGAGTTCTCTGACATAAGTCTAAAACAGGTAGACTGCAAGGTTTCTCAGGCTCAGCACGTTGATATGGTGGGTCAGCTCGTGCTTTTGTTGCAGGAGGCTATCCTATGCATGTAGGGTGTTCAGCAGCATCTCAGCTGCCACTCACAGGATGCCACTGGCACCACATCCCCTGGTCCATGGCCATCAAAAAGGTCTCCAGACATGGCTGAATGTCCCCTGAGGCAAAATCACCTCTAACTGAGAAGCACTGAGTAGGGACAGACACCAGGCCCTCTGACCTTCTATGTGCTAGACCCCCAAACCTCCCTCTACCCCAGAGCTGGCTTGTGCCTATCCCCTGATGAAAGGATTCACGCTCTTAGGGATGGCCCTGATCACCTAACACTTGCCTGGCCCTACTGCCACCTTTTAAACAGCACTTGTGCAGTTTTTTCCAATATTTTATTGCATTTTGTTCTGAGATTTTGAGAAAGTAAAACAAGTGAGAACTGGGCAAAATAAAAGCACTACCACCAGTAAGAAGAAACATTCTTCCCACAAAGGTAGACATCACCAGCTTGCCAAAGTGAACATAAGATTGTCTGATGGTGAAGAGAAATAATGACATTTAAACACATGAATACGGTAGAGCATAAAATGCTGGCAAGTATCTTTCTTGGTCAGGTATCTGATATGATGCACAAAATGCATGAAATAGGCAAAGCATATTTGAGAATCTGACCATACTTTCAGTTCTCTGCAAGCAGAACTCTGCTTATGTGCAAGTCTGCTCCCCAGTGGTGACATGTTTCCAAGATCACCTTATCCTTGGGAGCTGGGGTTGCCTGCCTGCCTCTGGGGTCAGAACTGGGGTTGCAGGAGGAGATCCACAGACTTTGGATCCCAGAAGCCTCCTCAGGAAGGCTGGCTGGGCGTCCTCACCACAGAGTCCTTGCCATTTCCACAGGGGCATGCATGCCCTGGCTCTGCAGCTCCCGGGCCAGAGTTTTGGAAGTGGGAGGATCTTGATGTGTCCGTTCATTCATTCAGGCAAGCATTCGGCCACCAGTGAGGACTTGCTTATGCGCCAGCCAGCATATGAGATAAAGAACGTACCAAGATAAGGCAAGGAACCACAGGGAGCTCCCGGTTTTGTGAGATGACCTAGGGCTGTCCATTTCTGTGATGCAGGATGTTCCCTGCATCAAGGCACCCAGCCTAGGGGTGAGTGGGGGACTGGACTCCACCTGGTACTTTGCTCACCTGGCACAGGGCTGTGTCTGGCCAGAAGAAGGGGTGCCTGCCTCACTTAGCAGCACAGTCCAGTGTGGGCTAGCTGTCCAGTGATTAGAGTTTCCAGAGGCGGATGGGCAAGAGGCTCTACTTAGGTCCTTGCTTGGGGCAATAAGCAGCGGGATGGACGGCTCTCAGAAGAGGGACCAAGGGACCTGAGTGGGAACAACCAAGCCGGAGACTCCTGGGTCAGAGAAGGGCAGAGAGGGAATCCCCAGCCGAGGGCAGAGGTCGGGGGCTGTGTCTGGGGAATGTGGGGGCTGGGTTGTAGGAGTGGAACAGGGCAGGGGGTGTGAGTCTGCACAGGGTACCAAATGCCAGGCTTGGGGTTTGGAGAAAGGGAGTCAACAAGGCTCTAAAATGAGGGAGGGACTTATCAGCTCTAGATCCCTTTGACCAGGGTGTGGGGAGTGGGGAGCAGCAAGCCAGCCTCAAACTGGGCTGGCCCTCCCCCAGGCTGCCAGGCCCGGGGCACCCCTCCTGCTGACCCCCTGCCCTCCCTGCCGCCTGCCAGCCCCCTCCCTCTGGTCCACATTCCCAGCTCCTGATTAGATTTGGGAAGGACTAATTAGATATAATTCATTATCCTCAAAAATGAGATCAGAAATCAGGAGCTCTCCTCAGAAGAAGGTGGCCTCGCCCCTCATCCATCATGCCTCTAAGTAACCAATTTAAAGGCAGGCGGCCGCACGCGGCAGCGTTATTACCTTGTCATAAATAGTTAGGGGAAGGCCCCCGAACGAGGCAGCTTTATAAATGGCTTTTATCACATTAGTTTGCAGTTATTTGTCATCCACTTTGCTTAAGATAAATGCCAAACAAATAATCAAATTATCAAGCCCAAACCTGGGAGAGTCATTTGCATTCATTGCAGCAGGAGAGACCAGGGGTTCAAATTCGGAAAGCCCCCTGTCCCTGAGAGGCCTAGTTTGCTGTGGAGGGAAGGAGGACTTCCTGGGGACATGAGAAGTCCATATGGGAGGCACCCAGAGGCCCCCCATAGGATGAGGCAGGCCTGATCCAAGTCTGGGATACAGGGTGGGAGGGGCCCTTCAGAGGGCTGAGAGGCGGGTGTTCTGGGGCTGGGGTCTGCCGAGGCATCCTCTCCCTCATGCATGCACAGAGAGGCGTGCAGACACATGCAGACGCTCAGACGCACTCACAGGCACACTTCTTACTGTCTGTTGCTGGGAGCCGGGGCCTTTTGTCTGGCCCCAGAAGAGCCCTGTCATAGGCCTGAATGGGCCCCCTACCCCCGCAGAGAGTGACAGCTTCAGGCAACTCGTGCTCCAAGCCTGTCTGGTTCTTGTCCTGGCCACCAGTGCTGGGCAGGTGGTGAGGAGCGTCCCAGGCCTGGGCAGAACATGTCCAGGGGCGCTGCTGACCCTCTCCCAGCTGGGCTGGGAAGGCTCCCTCCAGCAGCGGCCCCTTAGTGGAGAATGGCAATTTCACGCTGTCCCCAGGAGGCTGTCCTGTGCTCCAGCTGGGCCAGGGCTAGGTCCGCCCTGCAGGCCCCCATCCCTCCTCATCCTATCAGGGCGGGCATGGCCCATCCAGCCTCTCCACACACTCTCAGGCCAGGGCTCTCCTGGCCCTGATGATGCTGGCTTAGCTACAGAGGTGGTCCTGTGTGGGGGCGCCTACACTGGCCTTAGAGATTGTCCTGTGTGTTTGTCTGCACTAGCCTTAGAGATTGTCACATGTGGGAGTGTCTGCACTGGCTTCAGAGGTTATCTTGTGTGTGTGTCTACACTGGCCTTAGAGATTGTCCTGTGTAGGGGTGTCTACACTGGCCTTAGAGATTGTCCTATCTGGGGCACCTACACTGGCCTTAGAGATTGTCCTGTGTGTGTGTCTACACTAGCCTTAGAGATTGTCCTGTGTGGGAGTGTCTACACTGGCTTCAGAGGTTATCTTGTGTGTGTATCTACACTGGCCTTAGAGATTGTCCTGTATGGGAGTGTCTACACTGGCTTCAGAGGTTATCTTGTGTGTGTGTGTCTACACTGGCCTTAGAAATCGTCCTGTGTGGGGTGTCTACACTGACTTCAAAGGTTGTCCTGTGTGTGTGTGTCTACACTGGCCTTAGAAATTGTCCTGTGTACGGTGTCTACACTGGCCTTAGAGATCGTCCTATCTGGGGGCACCTACTCTAGCCTTAGAGATTGTCCCGTGTGGAGGTATCTACGCTGGTCTTAGACATTGTCCCATGTGGGGGTGTCTACACTGGCTTCAGAGGTTGCCCTGTGTGGGGGTGTCTACACTGGCGTCAGAGTTGTCCTGTGTGGGGTGTCTACACTGGCATCAGAGGTTGTCCTGTGTGGGGTGTCTACACTGGCGTCAGAGGTTGTCCTGTGTGGGGGTGTCTACACTGGCGTCAGAGGTTGTCCTGTGTGGGGGTGTCTACACTGGCGTCAGAGGTTGTCCTGTGTGGGGGTGTCTACACTGGCGTCAGAGGTTGTCCTGTGTGGGGGTGTCTACACTGGCGTCAGAGTTGTCCTGTGTGGGGGTGTCTACACTGGCGTCAGAGGTTGTCCTGTGTGGGGTGTCTACACTGGCGTCAGAGGTTGTCCTGTGTGGGGGTGTCTACACTGGCGTCAGAGGTTGTCCTGTGTGGGGGTGTCTACACTGGCTTCAGAGGTTGTCCTATGTGTGTGTCTACATCGACCTTATAGTTTGTCCTGGTGTGGCCGAGGCCATGTAAGCTTTCTGTGGTCCATGTACAACTGCTTGGAGCTGCCCAAGAAGTGACTTCTAAGGCCAGTGTAAATAGTATGGCAATGGGCCGGGCGCGGTGGCTCAAGCCTGTAATCCCAGCACTTTGGGAGGCCGAGACGGGTGGATCACGAGGTCAGCAGATCGAGACCATCCTGGCTAACATGGTGAAACCCCGTCTCTACTAAAAAATACAAAAAACTAGCCGGGCGAGATGGCGGGCGCCTGTAGTCCAGCTACTTGGGAGGCTGAGGCAGGAGAATGGCGTGAACCCGGGAGGCGGAGCTTGCAGTGAGCTGAGATCCGGCCACTGCACTCCAGCCTGGGCGGCAGAGCGAGACTCCGCCTCAAAAAAAAAAAAAAAAAAAAAAAAATAGTATGGCAATGAATGTGGATGCTGCAGCCAGGTGGCCTGGGGTCAAACCCCAGCTCGACTGCTGTGAGACTTTGGACAAGTCACTTACCCTCTTTGTGCCCCAGTTTTCTCATCTGTAAACTGGAGTTAGTAGCAGCAGCCACCTCCACTGGTCACTGTGAGAGTTAGCTGAGTTAACATTGTGAAAGGCTTGTATCAAAGCCTAGAACATGGTAAACCCATAGAAGAGCTTGAAATCCATGTCAGCGGGATTGCAAAGGCTGGCGTGAACCCCTGGGGTGATCTCCACTCAACTGTTCTATTTATCTGCTCCTTCTTTCGCCTAACAACAGTATTTCCGGAGCCCTTAGTGTGGCTGTGGAGGCAGCTCCAACCAAGCCAGCTGAAGTCAATGCCTGCTGTGGTTCTTGGGCTGGACTCAACACACACGATGAAACAGGCAGTGACGGGGCATTTCGGGAGATGCCATGATAGGGGACCCACAGGCGGCTGCTGGAGAGTCAGAGCAGGAGCGCTCAACCCGTCAAGGGACCTCAAAAAGGAAATCCCTACAAAAGCAACATCTAAATGAAGAGCTGAGATCTGGAATGGGTAAGAGGTAGCCGGGGGAAGAAGAATGGAAATTTGGAAAACATCCCACATGGGACAGCCTCACACAGGGCAGCCTCTAACCATAGTAGGCATGCCCACACACAGGACAACCGCTGAGGCCGGTGTGGACACCCTGACACAGGGCGACCCCTCTGGCTAGCGTGGATGCCCCGTGCAGAGTGACCTCTCGACCTCTCAGGCCAGCGTGGACGCCCTGTGCAGGGCGACCTCTCAGGCCAGTGCGGACACCTCATGTGTGACCCCCTTCAAGGCCCCTGTTGGCTTCTCTCCGGGAACTCTGTCTGTTGGGGCCAGAGTGGGTTTCTGAGCAGTAGGACAGACTAGGCAGCCAGGATGGAGCAGCTGCTCTGGGTATGGTGGGCGGAGGGCCACTGGGGGCACGGAGGCTGAGCCCAAGCACATGGTTGCTGTCTGTTTGTGGGGCAGCAGGAGCAGGTTTAATGGGCCAGCCCCGGAGGCCATGGAGAGGCAGCTTTCAGAGGAACCCTGGACGAGGGAGGCCCCTCCCTCCTGCCCCAACTGCCCCAGCTCAGCTGGGCCACCAGGAGCCTGGGGCTCTGTGGAGCCCAGTGGGGCCCCACCCTCCCCACCCGCCAGCCTGCAGTATGGCTGTGGCCCGAGTTGAGCAGGCACCTGAGAATGCCAGGCCCCAGTGGGAGGTGCTGGGCCTGCCCCTCTCTATCCTTGGAGACCTGAGGGTTCCCTGCAAGGTGTGGCTGCTGCAGAGGGGAGGGGGGACACCTGACCAGGCCTGCAGCACCCCCTGACCCAGTCGCCCCTGCAGCCCTCAGCCGCCTCAATCAGTCATCTTCCTACCCTCCGAACAGCTGGTGCTTCCAGGGAAATTACCTAATGAATCAACAATGCAGGGATTGTGGAGGCGGAACTGCAGCAGGAAAGGGCCTTTCTCCTGCGCTAGGCCCACTGGGCATGGGACACCTGCGGGGCAGCCAGCCCCCTTCAATCCTCCCCAACCTAGCACCCTGCAGGATAAAGAAAGCTGGAGTCAGACAGACACAGGGCTGCTGCTACCAGTCCCTGCTTTGCTGTTTGCTTGCTGTGTGTCCTTATGCAAGTGTCTTTACCTGTCTGGGTTTCAGGTTTCTCGTCTGTACAAATGGGGTTAATATGGTGCCTTGCACTGGGAGCCTGTGCTGATTAAGAGTAGTGGCCCCTGTGTGGTGCTTAGCACAGGCCTGGGGCAAGTGACTGCTCAGTACACAGTGGCCTGATAATAATAATGATTATCATCACTATACCTTCTCAGGAGACATTTGTTTGTGTGTACTTCCCAGTGATCCTTGTCAGGGAATTCCCTCTGAGCCTCAGTTTCCTTGGCTATAAAGTGGGGCCAGGATCTCTTTGCTTGAGGGTAGTGGCAGGGACTGGTTCCTGCCCCTGGAGACCTCCTGGCTCCCAGCCCAGCCTGGGAGAGCAGCCCTGAGAATTCTGCAGAACCAGTTCCCTGGTCTAGCCATGGGAGGCTCCCACGCCCTGCCCTCGGGAAGAAGGAGGCCTGCTCCCAGGGTGGGCACAGGGGCCCAGAGAGGTATGGATGGAAGTGTGGGCTGGGCTGGGAGCCGGTGGGCGGCCTGTTGGAGCAGGCCCCGAGCTGGGCACAGAGGGCCCATTGTTGCTGGACTCAGCCAGGCCAGGCCCACGAGAGCGGCCACTGCTGTCGGGTTTCAAGAAGTGTCTAGACAGGGCAGCTTAGGCCCTGCCTAAGCTTCCTCCAGGTGGGGCTGTGCCACTGGGGGCAGATAGGGAGCCTTGTGCCCTCAGCTCAAATGGGACCTGACAGACAGAGGAGGCTGGAGCAGAGGCAGGACTACCCGTCAGGAAGACAGACAGAGAGACACAATCCAAACACACTGCTGGCAAGCAGGGTGGTGTTGGCAATGGTGACTCACTTGGGATCTGGAGAGGAGCTTGGACCTGGGAGTCAGAAAACCCTGGGTTCCAGTCCTGGCTCTATTGCTGTGCAACCCAGGGCAAACGAATGTCCCTCTCTGAGCCTTATTGGCCTCAGCTGAACAACCTAAGGCTTAAGAATGTTGAGGCTGGTGCAGTGGCTCACACCTGTAATCCCAACAGTTTGGGAGGTTGAGCCAGGTGGATCACTTGAGGTCAGGAGTTCGAGACCAACCTGCCCAACATGGTGAAACTCCATCTCTACTAAAAATACAGAGAAATGGCCAGGCATGGTACATGCCTGTAGTCCCAGCTACTTGGGAGGATGAGGCAGGAGAATCACTTAACCTGGGAGGCAGAGGTTGCAGTGAGCCGAGATTGCACCACTGCACTCCAACCTGGGCAACAAGGCAAGACTCTTTCTCAAAAAAAAAAGAAAAGAAAAGAAAAAAAAAAGAAGAAGAAGAAGAAAAAGAAAAGAAGAAAGAAAAAAAAGAAGAAGAAGAAAAAGAAAGAAAAAAAAATTTTGAGAGCAGAGGAACTTGGGTTCAAATCCCAGCTCTGCCACTTCCACAGTTGTGTGACCTTGGCAAGGGATTTGACCTCTTTGAGCCTCAGTTTTCTCATTTATAAAATGTGGATAATAGTAATCCTTGTCTCTAAAATGAGATAAACACATACGATGTTTGGAGTAGTGCCTGGCACCTAATGAGTATGAAGTAAACATTAACGCCTGCCTCCATTGTTATCACCATTTCAATTTGTTTTGGTTGACACCAGGCTTGTGGATCCCTTGCCAGGCAGTGTCTGGCACATAGTCAACACACGGTACTTGAGAATGCTTTTCCCAAGACGATGTGCTTGGCCCTTGCCCTCTCCTTGGCTTTGGTTGCCCTGCTTGGGAAATGGGCTCATCCCAGACCAGGCCACCCATGGGGCAGGGGCAGTAGGCCAGCTGTCTTTGGGGAATCCCCGGGGGCCTCTCTGCCTCCCAGTATGGGGCTATTTTTAGCCAGGTGGGTAGGAGTTGCTGCTCTTATCTCTGCCTGGTATTTTTGGCACATCTTGACTGCCAGGGCTCCTCTGCCTCCCATGCCAGCTGCACCCATGGAGCCCAAGTCTGAGTCTTGTGCCAGGCTCTTGTCTCCCAACCCCAGCCCAGGGGATACCAGGTGGAGGATGCCTGTCCAGCCAGCCCTCGTCTGCCTCCAGCCACCTCCAGGCCACCCACAGCTGGCCCAGGTCTGAGGCTGTGGGGGGCGTCTCACATCTGTAAAGGGGAGCCGCGCCACACTCCCCTCCCCCCATGTTCTGTGTAGTTTCCATGGCGGTGGAGCACAAATCCCCCAGCCCTGCACAGAGGAGCCTTGTTTGTTTCGCCCACATAACTTGGAGACCAAATCACAGGACCAGGCCCCCCAAGTTCCGCCCGGCAGCCCAGCCCAATCCCCCACCCAAATAGACGGTCAGGCCCAGGGATGGGGGGGGCAGTATACCCCTTCCCCTTGAACCAGGCCAAGGGACCATGTGGGCAAGGAGCCAAGAGGTGTCACCTCCAAGTTCCTTCCCTGCTGGGAGTCTCACTTGCCTTGTCTGTAGAACGGGAACATGTCACGGAGATAGCACAAGGCCCGTACTAGGTACTTAATAAATGCACAAGTTGGCGGGCGCGGTGGCTCACACCTGTAATCCCAGCACTTTGGGAGGCTGAGGTGGGCAGATCATGAGGTCAGGAGTGCAAGACCAGCCTGACCATGTGGTGAAACCTCGTCTCTACTAAATAATACAAAAATTAGCTGGGCGTGGTGGTGCGCGCCTATAATCCCACCTACTCAAGAGGCTGAGGCAGGAGAATCGCTTGAACCTGGGAGGCAGAGTTTGCAGTGAGCTGAGATCATGCCATTGCAGTCCAGCCTGGGCGACAGACAGACTCCATCTTGAAAAATATAAATAAATGCACACGTTGTGCAAGTATTTCCTGACGTTGACCAAAGTAATTCAGCTTCCTGAGCCTCAGTTTCTCCACCCATGAGGTTGGGATGAAGGTATCTCTCTCACTGGAGGGGCTGAAGCGGTAAACACAGGGATGCCTGTACAGTCCTTAGCGCTGTGCTTGCGCTGGGCAAGTGTCCATTCAGTCCGTTCAGGAATTGCTTGTCTTCTTCCTGCCTGTGCTGCTGTTCTTGTTAGTTTTATTATTATTATCCCCAGGTAGAGGTGGGGTGTTCCTCCATGCCTTCGCGCCTCTCTGGCTTCCTCCAGCTCCCTGGAGCTGCTGGCTGAGCCGGTCCCCCTCCTCCACGGTCCATCGTAACCTGATTTGGGGGGAGGGGCGGTGCAGCCTGGCACGGCCCATTGTTGGGCCTCCCCCTGGAGCCGGGGCTGGGGTGGCGGGGGCGGGGCTGCCAGCTGTGCAGTGACATTCCGCAGCCCTGCTAACCGCTGCTCCTGACTCTGGTGGCTAAATTGAGTCTCGGTTTCCTTAAAATGACTATTTATTGCTTTAATGCAGTATTGAGTATTTACTGAGTGTTGGAGAAAAGGCTCGCCCAGTTTGGAGCTCGGCGGCCGCGGCCGGCGGGGCTGCTCCGGGAGGGTGAGTCTGGAGGAGGCGGGAGGTTCCTCTTACCAGAGAAACAAAAGCACCTCCGGTGTTCCTTGTGCTGGGCTGCAGGGGCGGGGTTGCCGTCTCTGATCTGAACCCCTCCTTCCCCTGGGTGGTGTGTCTTTGGGAAGAGGGGCTCACAGGACATCCTCCCAGCCGCTTCACCAGCCGTGGAGAATCGCTGGCCTTTGAACAGAGTAGGCACCAGCTGCCCCCTACCAACCCTCCGGGGGTGGGGCCAACCCATGCCAGCCCGGGGCAGCTCAGCTGTGTCCCCCTGCATGGAGACCTCCTCACAGCCCCAACAAGGCCAACGTGGGCCCTCCCCGAGGGCTACACCATTGTCTCCAGGGTGAATGCAGACGCTGACTGGAACCCAGAAGGCAGCATGCGCGAAGAGGCTGAGATGTGCTGGTGAACAAAGATCAGAGGAGGAGGCCCGTCATCGCAGCTCCCACGCAGAGGTTCCCGAGCCAGGCGCTGTGCCGAGGCGCTCTGCCCTGCGCCTCAGTAACCTTCAGAACAACCTACCAGGCAGCTTCTACGTCCGGCCTGTTTTACAGATGGGAAAACTGAGGTTTGAGAGATTTGCTGAGAGGCACAAGACAGGTCTGAACCCAGATCTGGTGCTCTGCTCACCACCTCCTGGGGGCAGCCCGCTGGAAGATGCTGGGAGAGGGCAGGCTCCCTGAAGGAAGCGCCCATCGAATCCAGCCTGGAAGGATGAAAAGCATTCAGCTGACAGCCCTGGAGGGGCAGGGGGCAGGCCCAGTAGAGGGGAGAGGGAGAGCCAAAGTGCGGAGTTGAGGGCACAGACCTCAGAGTCCAGAGCAGCTGAGCCAGGTGATGGAGGCTGATGGGATTAGGGAGAGCCTGCCGTGGTGTGGCTGAAGCTGCAGATTCATTTCTGGAAAGAGGAAAGAGAGGCAGGAAGAGAGACAGAGGGTAGAAAAGTAAGTGAGGGCAAAGAAAGGAAATTGAGGGCAAAAGGAAGAAGGGAAGTGCGAAAAACAGGTTGCTAAAATAATAGCAGTGCTGCCAGGCGTGGTGGCTCACACCTGTAATCCCAGCACTTTGGGAGGCTGAGGTGGGCGGATCACGAGGTCAGGAGATCCAAGACCAGGTGAAACCCCGTCTCTACTAAAAATACAAAAAATTAGCCGGGCGTGGTGGCAGGCGCCTGTAGTCTCAGCTACTCGGGAAGCTGAGGCAGGAGAATGGTGTGAACCTGGGAGGCAGAGCTTGCAGTGAGCTGAGATCATGCCACTGCACTCCAGCCTGGGTGACAGAGCGAGACTCTGTCTCAAAAAAGGAAATAATAATAATAATAGCAATGCTAATAATCTCGCTGGCGCCATTCTACGTGCTTTACGTATGCGTGTTCTATGTGCTGTATGCTGAGAACACACTGGGTAGTCAGGGCTGCTCTGTCCTGTTGCATGTAAGTGGAGAGACTCTGAAGACTTCTGAGCAGGCTGTGATGCAGTTTGATTTTCGTTCTAAAAGAGACAGGAGACAGCAGAGGCGACCAGGAGGCCTGGGCAGGGCAGGTGTACAGGGGTAAGGGCCTGCAGAGGGGCCGCGTGGGAAGAATGGGAGGGGAAGAGGCCTGGGCAAAGGATTTAAGGTTTCTTCTCTCTCAGCCCTGGGAGAACAGTGGTGTCAGTTCCAGAAGAGCTGGTCAGAGGGAACTGAGCTTAGGCGGAAATGACAAATGGGTCATTTTTTTTCTTCTCTGTATTTCTTATAGATTTGTTCTTTTTTATGTTACAAAATCATGTTGCTCGTAAAATAAATTCAGGCAAAGCAGAAGCCAAATAAAATGGGACAGTCTTCATCCATTTCCCCCACCCCTCTCCCAGAGGCAGTCAGTTGACAGATGGGTAATGTTCCAGGCCTTTCCTGCAATGTAGGAGCATGTTCTGTGCACATCCACTTGGTTTTCCTTTTGACGGGATCCATATTTTCTCTAAACTGCTCTGCTGTGTACTGGCTTGTCCCACTGGGCAACACACTGAGAACACCTGCGCATATCAGTACACGCAGATTTGCTGTATCTTGCAGCCACGACGTAACAGTCCAGGGAATGGGTGAACTTTGATTTATGAACCCATTTCCCTATTGACAGCCCTTTGGGCAGCTGCCAGTGCTTTGCTGTCACACACACCATACATCAGTGAGCATCCTGGTACATATATCTTTAGGCACATGTGCCACATGACGGGAGCTGGAGTGTCAACACACTGGGCGGTGCTGCCTTGGAGGCATCTACAGAGCAGCCCAGGAAACAGGCCAGTAAAGGGGTCTGGATCTCCAGAGAGGGTGGGAACTTGACGGAGGGGTCAGTGCTATAGATCTGGAGGTGGTGGTTTGAGAGCTTTTGGCATTAAATGACACTCAAAGCCATAAGAGAACAAGAACCCTGAGGGTCCTGGCATTTAAGAGCAGATGGAGAACTAGCAACCTGCAAGTCTCTGGGGAGAGACCAAGACCGTGTGCCTTCATAGAGTTTCCAAAAGAAAGGGATGGCCAAAGGTGGCCAGTGGCAGAGGGCAGTGTGAGCTTAGTTGTCCAGCCCCTGGCACAGTGCCTGGCCCATAGTAGCTGCTCAGTAAGCGAGGGCCGGTTGAATAAATAAATCAATGAACGAGACACTTGGGTCTGGAAGGTGTTGTTTTTAGCTGAGTGGTGGCTTAGGGAAAGCAGAGGCAGCTGAAAGCAGGTTGATTGAGGAAGGAAGTGCAGGTGATGATGTAGTCGCACTGGGTGTGGCCAGAGCAGGGCTGGCCAGGGAGGGTGAGAGGAGGGCAGGTTGGGGGGTTGAAAGGAGCTGAGTGTCCTGCAGGTTAGGAAACGGGGGTGGAAGAAGAGCTGCTGAGGAAGTACTTTGTTGTTTGGGGCTCAGGGACAGAGACTCTTACTGAGACCAGGGGCCTGCAGAGACCTCAGCATTGCAGGGAAAGGTTCCTCTGGGTTGGAGAAGGTGGCTGAGTCAAGCTGTCACTTCCTGAGCACCATTCTGGCCATTCAGTGCTTACTGTCTCATCACACCTTCACCAGAACGCTGCAGAGGCAGATCATAACCTCCCATTTTACAGACAAGGAAATTGAGGATCTGGAAGGGGAGTCATGGGCCCAGGGTCACAAAGCTAAGACACAAATACAGAAGCGAGATTGATTGATTGATTGATTATTTTGAGATGGAGTCTCCCTCTGTTGCCCAGGCTGGAGTGCAGTGGCACCATCTCAACTCATTGCAACCTCTGTCTCCTGGGTTCAAGCAATTCTCCTGCCTCCGCCTCCTGAGTAGCTGGGATGACAGGCGTGCACCACCACACTCAACTAATTTTTGTATTTTTAGTAGAGATGGGTTTCACCATGTTGGCCAGGCTGGTCTCCAACTCCTGACCTCAGGTGATCCACCCACCTCAGCCTCCCAAAGTGCTGGGATTACAGGCATGAGCCACTGTGCCTGGCCCAGAAGCAGGATTTAAATCCACATCTTTCAGACCCCAAAGAGGCCCCACTCACCTCTTGTCGCCCTAACCCCACATCCACCAGGCTCTCCTGGGTGGTGCTTGGCAGGGGATGATAGACAGGCAGGGAGAGGGGCCTTCTGGAACCTGGCTCTTTGTATCCACAGTTGGGAAAAGCATGTTTGCACTTGCCCTTTGTTACACCATCAAGAATGCTTGACTGGGTGAGGAAACTAAGTCACGGCCAGACTCATTTGCTGTTCAGAAATGGACACGGAAGCGGCAGCAGGCCTGGGATCCAACCTTGCCAAGGGGCTCTCTGGCAGCTTGAGCCCTGAGCAGTCCTGGACCCCGAGGGCAGAGGTGAGGGGATGAGAGGAAGATTGTGGCTCGCATGGGCAGGGAAGGCGGAAGGGCATTCCACGCGGCGAGGGTGCACCTGAGAGGGTATGGGCTGCCTGGGGCCGAGACAGTGAGGCTTGAAACAGGGCCTGGCCACGAGGGTGGAGACAGGAATGAGGGCTCCTGTGGATATGAGGACTCCCGGCAGATGAGGGCTAGGGAGAGGGAGGGGCCAGCCCGTGAGTCGGGGGCCCTGGCCTCGCCACCCACCAGTCTCAGACTGTGGGTGGGTCACTGCTCTCTCTGCCTGGGCCTCCCTGGACTTCTGAGAAAAGAGTTTCCTTGGGGTCTGCATTGTGTATTTGTATGAGCGTGTGTGTGTTTGTGTGTTCACATGTGTCTGGCCTGCTGGGGCATCTGTGTGGGCCTGCGGGTCTTCGTTTTGATGTGTCCTTGTTTGTCCAGCATCTGGTGCTCAGGTATGTGCGTGTATGCCTGGGGCTTTTGTGCTCCTCTGGGTGTGTCTGTGCATGTGACCCCAGGTGCCTGTGTGTGGCTCTGTGTATGGCAGCGTGTTTCTCTGTGTAAGTAGGTGCCATTCTGGTCACCTCCTATGTGTGCACATGTGTTAAGGTGTATGTCCATGGGATGAGGGCTAGGGTCAGTTGTCTCCAGGGCAGGGAGAAAAGGAGGTCATCAGCGCCCAAAGTTCCTCTGGATCTGGGCAGTCCTCTCCTCTGCCCTTTCCCCAGGATGGCCCCCAGGTACTCCCCAGGCCACGAGGCAGGACAGGAACCACAGTGGCCACGGTTAGAAGTAGAGGAGGCAGGAGAGAAATGAAGCCTTCCGAGGAGGCTGAGGGCAGGGCTCCTGGGCGGAGGATTGGTGACAACTAGGGGCTAGGTCACCCAGCAGACAGTGAGGAGACCCCCATCCTGGCAACTTTTCCAGAAACCTGGCACTGAGAGGGCCCTAACCCAAATCCCAGTTCCCAAGAGAGTCCCCGGCGTGTGCCTCAATCTCCCAGAATATACCAGCTGGGCCCCCAGAGCAGTCACCTGACGCTGGGTCTGAGTGACCCCCTCCAAGGGGCAGAGCCCTGAAACAGCCCCCACAGCCGCCTCCCATGGCTAGACATGTGCATACATACGTAGAGGCAGCAGACTCCCCACGGGTGGAAACGTGCATGTGCATGTACAAATGCATCAGCAGTTGTGTGTGTAAATGTGCGAGCACACTCAGAGAGCAGCCTGTAGAGTTGTGCACATATGCATCCTTGGTGCTTATCAGCGTGCATGTGAGTGTATGTGGCCAGTATATGTGCATATGGGTGCAGATGAGCTCAGATTTGCCAGCATATTGTGCTGGCATATGTGGGCACATGTAAACAGCAGGCTTGGGCAGATGCAGATGGACAGGTAGGTGTGAGTAGCTAGACATGCTTGAGTACAGGTATGCACACACATTGTCAACATACACGTATGTATTGGCAGGCATGTGTGGGTGGACACGGGTGAGGGCTTAGACTGTTGGCACAGGCAATACAGGTGTGCACACCTACATGTTACCTGGGTGCTGTGGGTGGCAGTACAGTCAGTCCTCCCTCACCCTCCTGGATAGGTTCTTGGAAACTGTGACATTAAGCGAAACCACAGACAGCAGGTCCTCGCATAACGTTTCCATATAACACAGATGAAAAAAGTTTATTTCATTATATGGCATTTCTTTTAAAGTCGCAGTTTCCAAGAACCCATCCACAAGGGTAAGTGAAGACTTACTGTGCATGTCACAGGTGAATTCTTGTGGGTGTGGGTGTGGGCGTAGCTGTGGGTAGGCATGAGGATTGGGAGCACAGCTCACACAGACCTCCCACGCTAGCTGCCACCACTGTGGTTGTCTGGAGGGGAGTGCAGGACAGATACACAGCCAGGGGCCATCCCAGGCGGCAGAGGAGGCAAGAGAACCGTCAGTTGGGGCACCTCCCCTACTCTCCAGAGTTTGGCCCCCGGGCACAGCCCCATGCCCAGCTCACCAGCCGTCAACAAGAATTCAATCCCACCCCAGTAAACCCAGCTCTGCTTCGCCACCACCGAGCTCTGAGCTGGGGGGAGGGGACCCCGCTCGGAAATCGGTCATAAATTTCTTGAGATGCTTTAATTTTTTAAAAGCCCCACGTAGATGCTTTGCATTGCGAAAACCCACAAATATCAGCTAAATGAGGTGCGCCAGCAGAAGGCCTGCCAGGCCAGCAGCCCTCCCCTCCCGGCAGCTGGGCCCGGGCTCAGCTGGGGCCCCTGGCCTGGCCAGCCAGGGCCGAGGGGCCCATCTTTGTTCCGAGCAGAGCTCAGACTGCAGAGTGGCTGGGTAAATAGTCGCCGCAGTAATCGCAGGCTGATTCCAACTAATTAAATCCTGCGCCAAGAGCCCACTCCAGCCAGTATCCCGAGAGGCCGCAAAAACACAGACACCCCAGGCGGGGCACCGCTCCAGGCCGGCTCTGGCTCTCTAATCCTGTATCTTTTGAAAGATAGGCGCGCCCCGGGATGAGGGGTCAGCGGGCCTGCCCTGTGCCGAGCGGTGGAATTTTTCAATAACCAGCAGCTGGGTCACCAGGCACACAAAGGCAGTGTAATATCCTGTGGGCTTACTCGGGGAGAGACAGTGAGCCAGCTCCCTCCAGGCCGGGGCAGCGGCCCCCCACAGCCCAGGCCCCCAGCGGCCCAGAGGCCACTTGGCCAGGCCTCCACTCCCCTCCCTCCAGAAAGGCAGAGGGAATCAAGGTCGGCAGTCTCCACCGCCCCCTTCTCCTGGACCGCGGCTTCCAAGTAAATTCATCTTCCTTATTAAAAACCAGCCTTGATGCTCCCGGGCCCCAGCTGTGGCTGTGGTGGGACCTGCCTGGTGCAGGTCTGCTGGGGCCGGGCTCCTTCCAAGCGATCAGTGGATGCTTCTCACATAGGGAGGCCACACCGCAAGGGGTGAAGGTCTCCAGCTCTGGAGTCGGAAGGACCGGGTTCAAATCCCTTGGGCCTGTCTGCTGGAGATCATCCCGGCTGGCCCAGTACTGGCTGGTGACCTTGAGCAAGGCACTCAGTTGTACCCTCTGTGGAATGGGATGATGAGTGACAGTGTGAGGTTATTAGAGGGACCAAGTGAGAGCCAGTGTCTGGCAGCTCCCCCTGCGTTAGTTTCTCCCACGGAATAATGGAGATCAGGGGCCTCCCTCACAGGCTGTAGGGTGAGGCAGGGTTTGTGCCCATGCGGGGCTCACACACTGTAGAGGGCTGTCCTTGGCGGGACCCGCGCAGCACATGTGAGAGTGATTAGAAGCTGCAGAGACTCAGTTTATTTTATTTTATTTTATTTTATTTCCCAGAGAAACAATAGTTGCCCCTCTCCCGAGTCTGGAATGCTTTACGCCCCGGGTCTGGGAGCCCTCATTTAAATTGGCTGCGAAGGGACAGGCACTGTGAGCTTGTGAGCTCGGGAGGGGCTGTTAAGGATGGAAAGCCGGGGCCCAGGAATTTACAATCCGTTACTTGAGGGATGTCCTGCCTCCCTCTCGCCCCATTCAGGCCTTCTCAGACCCAGCATGTGCCGTAAAGATGTCACATGGGGTGCGGGGGCCTGAGGAACAGTCCAGGGCCTGGCCTTAGGGAGGGGGGCGCACACAGCCCAGGACAGAATCCTGGCTGCACCATGTCCCGGCCAGCTGAGGCTGGCAGGAGCTTCCCTCCCAGAGACACTGGTAAGCAGGAGCCTTGGCTTTTATCACTTGCCGGCCCCAGTGATGCCAGAAGTGAGGCCAGTGACATGCCCAGGCACATGGCACCTGGCACAGGACTTGGTCAGAATGGTGCACCTCTTGCTGCCCGCCTGTGGACTCCTCACACACACAAAGCAAGAGGCTCTTTTCGGCTTTTGCCCAACCACACGCTGACCTATCTCTTACTGGGGGCTCTGGCACTTTGTAGCTGTGAGGCTTGGCACAAGGCTCAGTTTTCTTATCTGAGAAATGGGAAGACTCATTCTCCTTGCCTTCCAGGGTGGAGAGGAGATGAGAACTCCAGGAGCTCGACCCAGAGCCTGGCTTACAGCAGGCATCCATGCTGGGGTCTGGGGGAGCCCCCGACACCACAGGGAGCCCCTCTCTAGGGAAAGGGCATAGAGGGGACCTGTCAGAGTGAATGGGGAACCACCCACAGAGGGTAGGGAGGGCTCTGGTGCTGCTGGCTGGACTTTCTGGATGTCTGACACACCAAGCCCCACAAACAACTCAGCACCAGGGAGTTGGGCAGATCTGAGAGCTGCACAGGAGGCCAGTGGGGTCAAGCTCAGGGCCCAGTGTAGAAAGAGGCTAACCTAGGGCTCCCTCAGGCGGGGTAGAAGGTAGCTTTTCACACCATCAGGGAGATGGATATAGACAAGGGGACACAGATTTGGGGCCAAACAGACCAGAGGGGTTTTGAGGGGGTCGTTCCCCAGGCACCCAGCTTCACCAGGTCCCCAGGCTCTGAGACACTCCACCCTGCTCTGGGCAGAGAGGGAGCATCAGGGGCAAGGCTAGGGGCCAGCACTGTGCTCCCTGGGCACCTCACCTCCTCCCTGACTCCTAGAGATTCCCAGCCCTTGTCTGGGAGATGAGCATTTAGGAATCTGCTTGTGCAGGGGTAGTGGGAGGGGCAGGGGTGGAGGGCACATCCCCACGGGGAGATTGGATGGAAATGGCCTGCCAGTGTGTGTGTGAGTGTGCGCCTGTGGTGGGAGCAGAGTAAACAGCCGCTGCCCTGTCCTCTCTGCGGCCGTGGCCAGGTACACAGGCCTGTTTGGACAGCTGCCTTGTCTGTCCGTCTGTTTGGGAGATGCTGGCTGATAGATGGGGATGGGCAGACTGTTAACCCCTCGTTGCCTGCACTGCTATGTATGTCTGTGGGGTACAAGGCAGCCAGAAGGTGGTCCTGGCTGTACCCCCAGCTCCTCTCTAGGGGGACACCTCTAGTTCTGAGTCAGGGACAGAGTGAGGAGGGCTCCAGGGTATCAACAGCTTGCTCCTCCCCCCACCAGGGAGCCAAGGACAGAGGAGAAGGGGTTCTCCACCAGTGGTGACTAGGGGCAGAATATGTCTCTGAGTGTCTGGAGCCCTCCTCTCCCCAACACCGTGCCCTGCGGAAGCTCCTTTTCCTTTATTAAAAAGTCACTGCCAGGCTTTCTCAGGGCTGCTCCTCTTCAGGAACTCCTGTTCCACCTGGGGTGTGAGGTGGAGGAGGTTCGGGGGGTGTTCAGGGACAGCAGCAACAGGCCCCTGCTAAGTGTGAACAGGCAGAGACCGGGCCTGGGGCCACCTGTGGGGCAGCTAAGCTCCATCTGTCTCCTCTTCGGCATCAGAGAGCCTGGCGTGGCGAAGTCCCCGACCCAGGGATGAACGGATGCTGTGCTGGCAGTCAGTGCAGTGAGCCAGGTGACTGCCTGCCTGGCATCTCCACGTGGTCCCCCATCTGCCACCCTGTGCTGCCATCTCAGGCAGGGCTCCCCCATCCATGTCCATCAGGCACCCGACAGGGCCAAGGGGGCCACCCCATTTCTCCCATTCACCCCCAAAGCCCCTGTCCACTTCAGGAACTCCCTACATGGCTCTATGGTAACCCACCCCTCCCACTCCCACAACCCCAGCCAGGACTCGCTGTGCCTCTCACCTGCAGGGCACCAGCCTGGAACCTCTTAGCGAGTCTCCCCACAAAGAATCTTTCAAAAATGTAAATCACTCAAGCCACTCCCTACTTAAAACCTTTCAATGACTTCCCATGGCTCTTGAGATTAAGACAAAAATCCTTTAAATGGCCCACAAGGCCATCAACAGGGCATGGGTTAAATAAATTAGGGTTTGCCCTGCAATAGAGGATCAGGCAGCTGTAAAATCAGGTGCTCTTGTCCCGACGTAGAGTCATCTCCAATCATGGGGTGGGGGTGGCGGTTGTAGAGCATATTAGTGTTTGTATAAAAAACAAAGTGGACAAAAATCCCAATCAGTCCTCATTACTAAAACAAAACCCCCAAAATACGCCCCAAACCAGGCCAGGGAGGGGAATGACAGATGCACTCAGCTTGGTGTACGTGGGTTTGTGTATGTGTGACATATCTCTGGAGGAGGGTCAAATGAAAGACCTGGGTTGCCTCTGGAGAGGGGACCGATGGCTAGGCATGGGGTAGAGGAGGATGCAGAGAACACCCTTTTGTATTTGTACATTTCAGTATTAAATTATGGAATGCATTACCTCTTCGAAAACAAATTCAATTATTTTTAAGATAAAAAATGTTAAGTAGATAGTGTGTAAGACCCTGCACACTCAGGCAGGCTCCTGCACTCCCCCAGCTTCCTCTTGCTCCAGGCACCCTCCCTTCCCTGCAGCCCTCTGCACCTTTTATTTCTCATTAATTCTCATTGTTTCTCAGGACCTTTGCACTCAGTGTTTCTCTCCTGCCTGGCCTCTCCGTCACCTCCCATCCTTGCCTGGCTGATTCGCCTTCCTCTCCCTGTCTTAGCCCAAATCTCTGTCTTCCGAAAAGTGGCCTTCTCTGACTTGCTCCCCACCACAGTCACCAGGATGGGCTGTCTCCCAGCGACTTGTTCGCTGCTGTCCCAGCACCCAGCACTGCACCTGGCACACAGTAAGCGCTGCATCAGTATTCGGGGGAATGGATGAACTGGCAGGAAGAGGAGGATACCCTGGGAACTCCATGCCGTGGGGCTTGGGAAGTGCCCATCTGGCCTTTGAAGGATGAGAAGCGTTTTGCCAGACTCACAGCGGGACAGTATTCCAAGCAGAGCGCAAGACAAGGTGCAAAGACCAGGCGGCTGACTTTCTCTAGCAACCTGTCTGCCCCTCGAGTTCTTCCATGCCCAAGCTGGGTGTCTTGAACAAGTTACCTCCCCTCTCTGAGCTTCAGTGTGCTCATCAGCAAAGTGGAGGTGTTGGCAGAGACCATTCAGATCTCTCGGAGTTGCCAGGGGTAGGGTCCGCAGATCCCGTAGGGAGAGCATGCGCACAGTTGGCGCTGGGTAAATGCTGGGGAACTGCTGCGGGCGAGGGGAAAGGGTTAAAGCTAGGCGCTTTTTAATTGTCAAATGACTACGGGCGATTAGCACTGGCAGCTTCCTCAATAATCGCTCTTCTCTGTACCTGCTGGGAGCTTAATTAAAAAACAAAGAGGCTCAATTTAAAGGCCATTACTATGCTAATGCGGCCGGGCGGGCCGTGATTAAGCGTCTGAGGCAGGCAGCGGGCGGCTGGGGCGGGGCGTGGAGTGATCAGTTACCCACTAAATGGGCGGGCGGCCTGCCCTGCCTGTCCCGGAGGCAGGGCCCCGACCTGCCTCGCCTGCCCTTTGCCCGTCCCCAGCCAGAGTGCAGGAGACCTAGGGATGTGGTCCTCCAACTCTCTTCTCCAGCCCTGGGAGAGGGTCCCTGTCTCTGGCAGGAAATGAGTGGCACCCACACTTTGGTTTTTTTTTTTTTTTTTTTTGAGACGGAGTCTCGCTCTGTCGCCCAAACTGGAGTGCAGTGGCCGGATCTCAGCTCACTGCAAGTTCCGCCTTTCAGGTTGACGCCATTCTCCTGCCTCAGCCTCCCGAGTAGCTGGGACTACAGCCGCCCGCCACCTTGCCCGGCTAGTTTTTTGTATTTTTTAGTAGAGACGGGGTTTCACCGTGTTAACCAGGATGGTCTCGATCTCCTGACCTCGTGATCCGCCCGTCTCGGCCTCCCAAAGTGCTGGGATTACAGGCTTGAGCCACCGCGACCGGCCAACACACTTTCATATACCTCCTTTTAATTCCTGCTCCTGCCCCCTCCTCTCCGGGCTCCCCTGGGCTCATCAGGGAGTCCTGCCCCTCTCTGGCACCCCCTTTTCAGGATATTCTCTCAGGCCTCTGTGGATGACTCAGCCAGGGGACTCATCTTGCCCACCCACCACTGCTATGTCCCCACAAAAAGCCCGGCACAACAGGCCACTGGCTAGAAGCAGGTATCAGGCTCCCAAACCTCTGGGTCATTTGCTTCCTGGTCTCCAACTACCTTCCCAACCTCCAGGAAGGCAGGAGAGTGTGGTGGTTACAGCCCTGACTTGGGACCCCAGCTCTGCATTTCACCAGCTGGGTGACCCATGGAAGGAAGAGACTGCTACCTCCGGTAGTGGTCTCGGTGAGGCCCCTGAGTGTGAAGCTCTGAGCACAGGGCTGGGCTGGTGCCCATGAGTGTAAGGTCTACTAGGAGCGTCTGCTAGCTTCTTTCACAGCCTGGGTTCAAACATTTGAGCAGGAGCACAGGGCATGTACTCAAGGGCATTGCGGGGAGGAGGAAGCTTAGTCCAGATCTCAGGAAAGAGACTTGGTAGTAAGGCCCTCCATGACTAGGCTAACAAAGTTGGTGCTATCTCTGGCTGCATTCAGAGGAGCATAGGTTGGGAAATAAGGGAGGAGATGGTTGGTCTTTCCCTCTGGAGGACAGAGCTACTGGACTCCATGCCTCAAGGGCTTACATGTAAGGATAAACTCAGCTCATTCAGAGGGTGATTAGAATGTGGAGAAACTGCTGGGCATGGTGGCTCACGCCTGTAATCCCAGCACTTTGGGAGGCCAAGGCAGGTAGATCACTTGAGGTTGGGAGTTTGAGACCAGCCTGGCCAACATGGTGAAACCCCATCTCTACTAAAAATACAAAAAGTTAGCTGGGCGTGATGGCCTGTGCCTGTAATCCCAGCTACTCGGTAGGCTGACACAGGAGAATTGCTTGAATCTGGGAGGTGGAGGTTGCAGTGAGCCAAGATCGTGCCATTGCACCCCAGCCTGGGCGACAGAGCAAGATTTCATCTCAAAAAAAAGAAAAGAAAGAAAAGAAAAGACTGGAGAAGCTGCCACAGGAGCCTAACCAAGAAAGGGACATGTCACTGTCTTTGAGTCTCTGAAGGGCAAGAAGGAGCTCCTTTAGTCTGTGGGGCCCCCGCTGAAGCTGGACATTTGAACCCAACATATGACACCCCCAAATCTGTCTGGACCCCATGGTTTTTTACCCTGAGCATATTTTTATCACCTGCCTGGTAAAATTTGTAGTAATACACTTTGGTAATTTTGTTAACATTGAAAACCACTCATCCTGATCCTGGGGAAAATTTAACTTGGTAAAATCATCCATACAAAATATAACTAACAACAGTGAAATGACCATGGTAAGATGTGTCACTGGCCACAAATTAACCAAAGAGTCCATCAGCAGGATCCAATACAGGCAAGAACCTGATGCTAGAGCAAAGCTTTATGGAAAATTTTTCATGAAAAATAATTTATCTCAATGAAAATAATTTTAGGGAAATAATGGGCAAAGTAGAAAATTATTTGACTGTACTAGAAAGAACATTGATCAAAAAGTTGCTTTAATGGAGTTTGTTCCAGAAAACACTTGCTCAAAGAAAGTTTATTAGTGTTGTTATAACCCTAATTAAAATGCTATGGTTATGTACAGCAGTCCAAAATCCTTAAAGTCATAATGGCGGAGTCAAAGTATCAGCTGGGTCAGCCACTTGGACACTCTAGTGGTACCCTGGAGATCTGACACTCCGCTCACATGGAATACCTGCTTTCCCATTGTAGCAGGAGCCCCCTGAAGATTGTGACCCTGCTGACTCCCCATCACCTAGCACAGAGCTTAGTCATGGTGGACGCTCGCTAGTGCCTACAGAATAGACAAATCATATAGCGAAAGTTTCTGCCCTTTCAGGAGGAACTGAGTCACTACTTGGGGTTTGGCACAGAGCAAGTAGCTAAGTATTTGTTGGACGGATGGAGGCATGGATGTTTGTATGGGTAGCTGGTTGAGAGGGTGGATGGATGGGGGATGGGTAATAGATGGGTGGGGGATGGGTAATAGATGGGTAGGGGATGGATGGGTAAGTGGAAGGATGGATGCATGCACACGTGGATATTTGTATGGGTGAATAGATGGTTGAAGGGGTGGGTGGATGGGGGACAGGTGGATAGATGGGTAGGCGGATGGACGGATGAGTGGATGCATGGGTGGATGGATACATGGATGGATGAGTGGATAAATGGATGATTTGATGAGAACAAGAAAGATACGACCTGTCCTCCTTAGCCCAACATGCAAGGTGTCCAGCCTGATCTTTCTTTCTCGCCCACACTCCAACCTGACCCACTGTCTCCCAACCTGAGCCACTATCTTCCTAACCCTGAAAATGGCCTCCATTTCCTTCATGCCATTGCTGTTTTTCAACTTCTCCCTCCCAGAATGGGCTCTCTGCTTTTCCACCTCTACACAGAGCCTGACTCTGGCCTCAGACACACACATTCCCATCCCAGCCCCAACACTTCCCCTACTGGAATCCTCTGAACTCTTTGAAGTCTCCAGAAAGTCCTTCCTGCCACACCACTCCGCCCTCCACCCGGCTGAGTTTGCATGTCTTCAGACTGCCGTGGATCCCCCACCCCTTCCTGGGCACCTGGCTCTGGGCCTGGCCTATTCTGGCCATGCAGAGCCCTGGAGAGAAATCCAAAGGCGTCTGCCTCCCGTGGCCCGGGGTTTCTCACCTTCCACGTGCATTGTCAGCCCTCTGGACTGCGGGTGCCATCATCACCGTATAACCGTGGTGCCCCCAGCCCAGGCCAGAGGCCCAGCAGCTCCGTGCTGATGAAGCAAGTGTGGAGTTGTTTTGGGAGGTGACCAGGGCAGATGAGGTTAAAGCAGGAAAGGGCTTCAAGAACAGGGAGGTCCAGGAAACCAAGCACAGAGACTGGGAGGATGAGCAGGAGCTGGGAGACCCAATGTGCCAGGCTCAAACCCCAGCTCAGACACTAAGCAGCTGTGTACCCTCTTCAAGCAGCACCTTCTCTAGCAAAGAGAGCAATGATGCCTGTCTCGCAGGGGTCTTATAGAGGAGGAGCCCATGGGCAAATAAAGCCCAGAGCCTGCTATGTGGGAAACAGTCAGTACATTATAGTAAGCAATAATAACGATAATAATAAATGTTGGATTTGGCGACCAGGAGCTGGTGACCTCAGTGAGAATGGGGGAAGGTACCTGGGACTAGCTCAAACGGTTTGATGAGCAGGTGAGAAGAGAAGGTTCCTACTGCAGACCAGGAGAGAGCCTGGCTCATAGTAGGTGCCCGGTAAATGTTAGATAAGTGGGTGAATCACCAAATCATCAAATGTATTGAATTCACTAGTGAAGGGGCAGAAAGAAGGGGGAAGAGGGTGAACCCAAAGGTCATGAAATAGTACAGGTAAAGCCCTTCACACAGTGCCTGGCGCATCATAGCTTGCAACCTCCCTGATGTCCCGTTGGCCCGGAACTTCCTGTGACTCTTCTAGCCTGGACTAGAGTCCCAAGTTCAGAGGGATGTGATGCTCCACCTCCTATCTGCACCTGACCTGTCTGTCACCAGGGAAGGTCTGGTTCCCACAGAAGCCTCAATAATCCCCATCACCTATCAGAAGTCAGAACCCCAAAGGTGGGAAACCAGTAGTCAGGTGCCAAGCCACATGGACACGGCTGCCCACCCTGTAGCAGTGTGTCTGTGTGATGTATATCTCTGGGTGTCTCTGCATCCTGGCAACCCCCACACAGCGTCTCCATCCTGCACCTCTCCCCGAACTCTAGCCTCACACAAGCAGCTGCCCCTGGACCTATCCACATGGCTGCCTAGAAGGCAACTCAGACCTAAGACATCCAGGACTGCCCTCCCCGTTCTTCCCCTGGTAGCCCCACAGACACCATGTCCTTTAGTGGCAACTCCGTCATTCCGGGTGCTCAGGCCGGGAGATCTTGGACTCATCCCCAATGCCATCCTTTCTCTTGCTTCCTCTCGGGCCCCTGTCTGCCTTTGCAAGGCTTCCCCCGCCCTCCTGGCTCTGAGCCGACACCTTCGCTGTGCTAACTTCCCAAAGCCACTCCCTGCTCCTCCCTCTAACCCGGTTTCCCCCTACAGGTGCCTAAGGAACCTGGTTAAAATGCCAGTCAGGGCCGGGTGCAGTGGCTCACACCTGTAATCCCAACACTTTGGGAGGCTGAGGTGGGTGGAACATTCGAGGTTAGGAGTTCGTAACCAGCCTGGCCAACATAGTGAAATTTCTCTCAGTAGAGAAATTTTGTATTTCTCTACTGAAAATACAAAAATTAGCCGAGTGTGGTGGTGCATGCCTGTAATCCCAGCTACTTGGGAGTCTGAGGCAGGAGAATCGCTTGAACCCAGGAGGCAGAGGTTGCAGTGAGCCAAGATCACGCCACTGCACTCTGACCTGGACCACAGAGCGAGACTGTCTCAAAAAATAAATAAAAACTTTAAAAAATAAAATGCCAATCAGATAACAGCCCCCCCCACCACAACCTTCCCAGGGTCCCTATCTCATGTGATCTGTCCCGTTTGCCCCCCAGCTCTACCTGCACTTTGTCCCCTGTCACTCATCTGCTCCAGCCACACCCCAGATATTTGGTCCCCAGGGCCCTTCTTTTTTATTTATTTATTTATTTATTTATTTATTTATTTATTTTATTTTTGATAAAGATGGATTTTGGCCATGTTGCCCAGGCTAGTCTCAAACTCCTGGGCTCAAGCAATCTACAAGCCTCGTCCTACCAAAGTGCTGGGATTACAGGGGTCAGCCACGGAGCCCGGCCTCCCCAGGGCCTTTGCACTGGGCAAGCAGTTCCTCTGCAAGGAACCACCTCCCCCAATATTGTAGATACCGCCCCCCAGGTGCCTGCTGGAATGTGTGTCTCGTTCATGCTAGTGACTGTCCCTTCTAAACCTGCAGCCCCATCTCTCTTCCCTGTCTCACTCTTCTTTGCCTTGTAGTCACCATTCGTCATAATCTGTATGAAATGGATTTATCTACGTGTTAAAATAGATCATTGTTACTGTCCTTCCGCCTATGAGAATGTCCTCCACCGATAAGAAGGAACTGGGGGTGGGGGCACTGGGAGGGGCTGACTCTGCTAGCTGCTCTAGCCCCGCCTCCAGACAGCGCTGACCCACATATAGCAGGCGGTAAAGAAATATTTGTGGGGCCTGGTGCGGTGGCTCACGCCTGTAATCCCAACGCTTTGAGAGCCCGAGGCGGGCGAGGGGATCACGAAGTCAGGAGATCGAGACCAGCCTGGCCAACATGGTGAAACCCTGTCTCTACTAAGAATACAAATATTAGCTGGGCGCGGTGGCGCGTGCCTGTAGTCCCAGCTACTGGGGAAGGTGAGGTAGGAGAATCGCTTGAACCCGGGAGGCGGAGGTTGCAGTGAGCCGAGATCGCGCCACTGCACTCCAGCCTGGGTGACGGAGCGAGACTCTGTCTCAAAAAAGAAAAAAAAAAAAAAAGACAAAAAGAAAAAGAAAAGAAAAATATTTGTGGAATCGCCAAATGTGCATGTGGGCCTCGCTGGCCAGGCTGGCCCGGGATGGCTCCCCGGGCTCCCGGCTGTGCCCGTCCCTCCCTGTCCCTGGCCCGTGACCTCCAGCCCCGGCTGGGGGCTCCCGACAGCTCTCCTGGCGCGGATCAAAGGGCCGAGGGGCCGGCGGCCCCGCACAGCTGCGTCTGCGCCCGGGCCGCAGGAAGCGCCGGGGCAGCCCTCGCTGCAGGCCCGGCCCCGACGCGGCGAGGAGGCCTGGGGAGGCCGGGAGGCTGGGAGAGGCCCCGCGAGGTCCGCAGAGCGCGCCCGCCTCGCCTCGCATTCCAGCCGCGTGATTGACGCGCGTACCGGGGCCCCAGCCCGCGGCTCCCGCCGCCGCCCGCCCGGCCCGCGGCCGCCGCATCAAAGCAGATGTTTGCAGCTGGTTTGAGTTGGATCCCCGTCAACAGGCCCTTTTTTGTCTCAAAATAAAAAACAGCTACGCCCGGAATGATAAGGACGCGGGAGGCACGTGGGGGAGATGTCAGCGAGTCCGGCAGGGAGGAGGCCAGGCTGCTCCCTCTCCAAGTGACAGGCTGACTCTAGCAGCAGCAGCCGCGACCCCCGGAGTGTCTAGGGTCCTGTCCCCTAGCTCCTGTGAACTGCAGCTCATCCTTCAGCCCGCATCATCAGAGCCCAGTCCCGCCCACAGTCATAACCTCAGCCACCACACTGAGTGCTTACTGTCCGACATGCTCTACAGCCATGCTGTCCTGGGCACCTCGCCACCAGCCTAGGAAGGAGGTGTGACACAGGGAGGTCAACACATTATGATGATTACCCGTAAGGTGGGAATTGGGATCGCCAGCTTTCAAATGGGAAAACCAGGTCAGAGAGCAGCGGTGGCTTGTCCCAAGTCAGGCAGCCAGGAAGTGGCAGAGCCCGGATTCAAACCCATTCCTTCTGTCCAGAACCAGGTTCTTAAGTATGTGTCATGTCACCTTTTCCAGGAAGTTCCCAGATAGATTCTTGGTGCTTTCTGTGCCTCTCTGCTTGCCCAGCATGCCCCAGTACCCCATCCAAGCATGTGTTCTACAGGATGAGATTCCGTCTAACTCCATGCCCTAAGTGTCTTCCATGCGCCCAGCCGAGAGTCAGCCTCCACAGGTGTTTGCTGGGTGAATGTGAAAGGGTGTAGCCGGTGGGAACAGAAGGGCTGCAGTTGCAGGACCAAACCTCGTGGTCCCCTTGGAGGCAGGAGGGTGTTCCCAGCAGTGGTTGCTGCAGGGGCCATGGGTCTTGGGCATGGAGCGGCCCTAAAGGAAACCAGCCTGGAATCTGCCTGGTCCCCAGTGCGGCGCATACCCATAAAGGGACAGACAGACAGGCAGACAGGGAGAGCACAAACCCAACAGTGCAATTACGGGGCTTCAGATAAAAATGGGAGGTGGGGAAGAGAAAGTTCCAGAGACTTAGATTGGGGAGAAGAAGACAGCACACACCTATTGAGATCCTTCCTGTGCCAGAGGCTGGGCCAAGCCTTCCCACATGGGTTAAAATCACCAGATTCTCAATTACCCAGGGAGGGACAGGTCAAACCCCCATTTGACAGAACAAGAATCTGAGGCTTGGAGAAGGGATGTGAATCACCCGGGGCTGTGCAGCTGGTGATGGAGGTGTGGGAGCCACTGAAGATGGAGTGGGGGCTGACAGAGCTCTTGAGTGAGCAGGGGAAGGAAGGCACACAGGACAGAGGGTCTGATTGGCCCCTCTTGAATCAGATGTCCAGGCCTGGTCCAATCACTTCCGGTCACAAGAATCAGTACAAACATGGTACCCCCGGGGTCTTTCCCTTGGTACAGGGGATGAGGGTGCTTTTGGGGTTGGGGACTCCCAGTCCTGCAGGAAGCATGCGTGGAACTCCACCAATACAAATTTAACAAACTGGACCCAAGTTGTGTCCTTGTGAAGGGGCTGGGGGCCGGAGGGCGAGTTCACTTACCTTGTTACGCGGTGGCAGTTTCAGACCCTTAGGAGCAAAATACCTGGCGTTTTCTTGTGCTACCTGGCTGCCCATCTCATTTCACACAAGGTTGTGCATTCATTTGACAAACACTAACCACCTCCTCCATGCCAGTAAATTAGACCCAGTGTCTGATTTCTAGGTTGGTCGGGACTTCAGACGCACAAATAACTACAGAGAGGCTGGGATTCTGGGTATCAGGGAAGGCTTCACAGAGGAGGTGACACTTGAATTGGGTCTTCAAGGATGAAGAGGAGTTTAGCAAGAAGCAAAGGAAGGGGGCAGAGAAGCCAGGCCTTGGAAGCAGATGGAATTTTAAGCACTAAGGAGGCAAGAAGGGACTTGCTATGTTCAGAGAGCAGTGAGCAGCCTGGCAGCGAGAGCCGGGTGTCACGGGGTGGGTGGGGCCTCGAGTGCCACAGCGAGGTCTTTGGGCTTATCCTGACATTTTGGGGTGCTCTTGGACATTCAGAAATGAAGGGGGTGTGTAATCTAATTTAACTTGAGGAGGCAAGACCAAACTTTGGGTGTCTCTCTCGTAACCTTCTGGTTTATCTCTGAAGAGGGAGGTAGCAGTGTCCTGGACAAAGGCTGGGAGTTGCCCCTAGGCTGTGGCAGAGGGGCTGGACGGGGTTGCCTTGAGGGGTGAAAGAGGCCCACTGAGAGTAGAGAGACCTGAGTGGAGTGTGAAGTGTGAATTATTCTGAGAACCTAAGGAAGAGCCACATAAACTGTAAAGGGCAGTGATGGGGTATGGGAATGGCACCCTCAGAGGAATGTAGGAGATCTGGACTCAGCAAGGGTGGTAAGCAGGAAGTCCGGGAAGTCCTGGAGAGTTGATAACAGTGATCATGATCGCCGTTTATTGAGCCCATCTCCTGTGCCCAGCCCTGTCAGGCAGTCTCTGTCATCATCCCCACTGGACAGTTGGGGACAGAGGCTCAAGAAAAGGGACTTGTGCAAGATTCCAGTGCCAGGAAGTGATAGAGCTGGGATTCCAGGTCCAGAGCATGCTGTCTGGACCCTCAGATCTGGGCATGAAGACCTGCTTGGAGAAGCTGGAGTGCTCCCAGAACACTAGGAAAGTCAATGTTATTGGAGGTGAAAGAATCAGCCATACTCTGTGTGTCTCTGCAGTTGTCAGTGATTTAAGTCGAGACCATCCTGGCTAACACGGTGAAACCCCGTCTCTACTAAAAAATACAAAAAATTAGCCGGGCGAGGTGGCGGGCGCCTGTAGTCCCAGCTACTCGGGAGGCTGAGGCAGGAGAATGGCATGAACCCGGGAGGCGGAGCTTGCAGTGAGCCGAGATCCCACCACTGCACTCCAGCCTTGGTGACAGAGCGAGACTCTATCTCAAAAAAAAAAAAAAAAGAGAGAAATTAATCAGATTTGTAATCCGTGTTCAAATGCTCCTGAAAAAATTGGTTTTCAGAGTTTTGTTTATTAGCCTTATGAGTTTAATAAATTGAGCATTAAACAAATAAACCCATAAAAACTCAGAGGATATGGAGCTATCTTCTCACAGCCTGGACTCTTCAAAGGAGGGACATCCCGGCCGGGCGCGGTGGCTCAAGCCTGTAATCCCAGCACTTTGGGAGGCCGAGACGGGCGGATCACGAGGTCAGGAGATCGAGACCATCCTGGCTAACACGGTGAAACCCCGTCTCTACTAAAAAAAAAATACAAAAAATTAGCCGGGCGAGATGGCGGGTGCCTGTAGTCCCAGCTCCTCGGGAGGCTGAGGCGAGAGAATGGCGTAAACCCGGGAGGCGGAGCTTGCAGTGAGCTGAGATCCGGCCACTGCACTCCAGCCTGGGCGACAGAGCGAGACTCCGTCTCAAAAAAAAAAAAAAAAAAAGGAGGGACATCCCTGAAGATGGAATTTCTTACTCCATAATATCAGATGATACCACGGAGGGGAAAAATGTGTTTGGAGGTGGGGGAGACGTGTATGGCCAGCCCCACCTTCTGGAGGCCGGGCTCATGCTAAGTAATAAGAACTTGGGGTGAATCGGGCCCCAAGTCTCAGGAACAGACAGACATGGGCATGGTACCCAGGGCCCAGGGTAAGGGCGGCTTATGAGCAAAGGCACACGGAGATGCACAGATCAGGAAGGGAGTATCTGGAATATCTGGTGACACTGCTGTGTGACCTTGAAGGAGTGATCCAGCCTCTGCACCTTTCTGTGCTCATCTGTAAAACGGGAATGGAAACAGCATCGTCCTTTGAGGGTTCTGTGAGGATTGAATGAAGTGATGCAGGTAGCTGATAACTGAGCATTATTAGTCCTCAGTAATGTTCTGAGACTGATAATGGAGCCAGGAGTGCTCTGTCCAGATCAGGCCAAACAAGCTAGAAGGGCTGGCCAGGACCCGGGGTGGTGGTGAGAAGGAGGCACAGCAGGGCCCTGTAAACCCAGTCAGTATCAGGGAGGCTGCCTCCAGGAATTGTGGAGACCCTAGCAAAGGTGAGCCACAAACGCGTTTTGGGCACACACCGAACAAAAGAAACATGGAGTACCTTCTTCATGCCAGCGTGGTGCCGAGCTCGGGCTTTCAATGCATCCAGCCCCTGCCAAAAACCCCATGGTCGGGATGATCATTCCCATTTTTTTTTAATTTTTTTAATTTTTTTTTATTTTTTGAGACGGAGTGTCTCTCTGTCACCCAGGCTGGAGTGCAGTGGCACAATCTCGGCTCACTGCAACCTCCATCTCCCGGGTTCAAGCGATTCTTCTGCCTCAGCCTCCCGAGTAGCTGGGATTAGAGGCGTGCGCCACCACGCCCGGCTGATTTTTGTATTTTTAGTAGAGACGGGGTTTCACCATGTTGGCCAGGCTGGTCTTTTTCTTTTTTTTTTTTTTTTGAGACGGAGTCTTTCTCAGTCACCCAGGCTGGAGTGCGGTGGCGCGATCTCGGCTCACTGCAAGCTCCGCCTCCCAGGTTCACGCCATTATCCTGCCTCAGCGTCCCGAGTAGCTGGGGACTACGGGTACCTGCCACTACGCCCGGCTAATTTTTTTGTATTTTTAGTAGAGATGGGGTTTCACCGTGTTAGCCAGGATGGTCTCGATCTCTTGACCTCGTGATCCGCCCATCTCAGCCTCCCAAAGTGCTGGGATTACAGGCCTGAGCCACTGCACCCGGCCCAGGCTGGTCTCAATCTCCTGACCTCGTGATCTGCCTATCTCGGCCTCCCAAAGTGCTGAGATTACAGGCGTGAGCCGCCGCGCTGGCCTGATCATTCCCATTTTATAGATGAAGAATTTGAGGCTCAGAGAGGTCAAATGCCTTGCCTAAGGCCACACAGTGAGGAAGTTATAGAGATTGTGCCCGCCACAGCCGCTGCTTTACACCAACAACTCGTTACATGTTCATGCTGAGATGCAGGCAATGTTGTCCAGCCCATTGTACAGATAAGTGAGCTGAGACAAATTACTTGCCTGGTCACCAGCTAGCAAGTGGTGGGACAAGGCATGGAACTCACGTCCATGTGATTCCAGTGCCACCTGTCTGTGGCTGGGCCTGCTTCTCAGTGGCTGGCTCCATAGTCCTCCATGGTGGGAAGCACGAAGAGAGGGGGAATGGGGACCCACAGAGAAGAGGGGACCCCGCTGGTATCCCCAGCCCCTCCCACACACGCCATTAGTCGCTCTCACCCCAGCACAGTAGACAAAGGCAGCCCCATAATTGGGAGTGAGTATTTCATGCATCCCCCCCGATGTTTTATTGGGTGGAGAGATGCTTGGAGACCAAACGGATGGCGCATGCTGTTTATAAAGTGCGTGCAGTTTGTTTTATTTCCCGAGTTTTTGCAATCTAGATAACAGATGGTGCCCTGAGTGGCTGGCGCTGCCTCCGTAATGGCGGCACCGAGCCTTTGGAGAAGTATTAATAATAGATTGTGTTGATGAGTTTGGAGAAAGTAGCAATCGACCCCCTGCTGCCAAGGCATTAGCGGCTGTTCTGAACACAGCCAGCATTGTGGCTTTGACTGCAAATGCAGGTCACCCGCCCTGCTGCCCTCTCCCCAGCCTAAGAAGGTCTCCTCTCCGGGAGTCACCCAAGGTGTGCTGACCCTGGCCTGGGACCCTGAGACCCTGGCTCTGCCATGCTAGCAGCGACATGGCCAGTGTCTGTTCACTCAGAGGCCACAGAGGTCAGGCTGCAGACCTTAGTGTGGCCACTAGGTCAGGTGGAGTGTGGGGAGGGGACAGAGGGGCAGTGGGGGTTGGGGGAGGACCACCCTCCATGTCAGAGCACCAGGTTCTACAAACCCAGGCTCCTTCCTCAGCCCCTTGGTAGAGCTGGACAGCCAGCCAGATTCCTAGGGCCTCTGCCTAAAGCTATCCCTGACAGTTGGGTAGGTTGTGCCTTGAACAAGGGGATTCAGCCAGAGGGCCAAATTAAAGCCAAAATCCAGCCCACATTCCCCTTGCAGAGCCATGCCCTGCAGGCCGGTGGGGTCCAGCATGCCCAGAGCAGAGCCTGGCCTCAGCCTCAGCTCACCCCAGGCCTTTACTCACCTACTCTGTAAACATTCACGGAGGCCCCCTTGAGGATCAGATGGGACCAGGTCCTGTCTCAGGGAACCCCAGTAAAGTTGGTAGAGTTGGGCACCAGCAGGGACATGAATTGTCATTCTGCTGTGATACCCGTGCATTGAGTTACATGCTCAGCATCCTCGAATCCTGACAACAGCCCTCAGGAAGGGCTTGACATCTCCATTTTACAGGAGTAAACTGAGGCTGGGGGAAGCTCAGGGGAGCATAGAGAAGGCCACCTCCCCCAGACTGGGGCATCAGAGAAGGTTTCCCAGAGGAGGTGGCATTGGAATTGGGCATTGCAGGATGAGTAGGAGCCTGCTGCGTAGAATAGAGGTGGGTGGCAGGGGTCGCTGGGGGTGCCCCCTGCTGAGTGCTCTGGCCAGTGCCCAGGCAGCATGCAGAGCTCAAAGCGGCCCTCCCCACTTCGCCCCAGCAGCTCACCGTGGGCGGTTCTGCTGGCAGCCCCGGGAAGGGAGGCAGGCGAGTGCCTCCCATTTATGGCCATTCTGTTCCAGAACCGATTAGTAGAGAATTGCAGCTGTAATCTGTGCCCGTGATGGCGGGCCATAAAGAGGGATGGGATGTGCACAGCGCTCCCAAGGTGGCGCCCGCAGACGTGGCCCGGGGACGCCGGGAATGAAAAATGATTTTAATTCCCTCCCAGCAGCAATAATTTGATTCTTCATAAATTTTTCCATCAAAGTGTTGTTGAGCTGAGTTCCCACAGAGCAGGACACGTGACAGGGTGGAGGAGTGTCGGGAGGAGCGGTCAGCAGACACAGCAGAGGAGGGGCCGTGCTACCTAGCCCCTCCCGCTAGTGCTGGCCAGGGCCCAGAGACCACCCCGCCGGCCCCCGCCGCCCTCGTTTGTCTGCAGTGATGATGGGAGATGGGACTACGTTGTCAAGCGGGAGCTGGATTAGGCCCAGCCTGGGAGTTGCCTCCAGCATTTACCCATGTGACTCTGAGCAAGTGACTCTGCCTCTTAGCACCTCAATTTCCTCATCTCTAAAATGGGGCTAATGTTCATTCTCTTCTTGTAGGGTTGTTGCAAGGATTAAATGCATCTCTGCACATAAGATGCTGAGAGTCGGGCTGGCACTCTGTACGTGTTCAGTGAATATCTGTTCGTGATGGAGATGCATAAGCCAAGACGGAGGCATGGGAAGGTGTTAGCCAAGCCAAAGGACAGAGGAAGATGTGTTGAAAGGCTGCCACGATGGTGCTCTGGAGAAACTGCAGGCTGTTCTTTGGGGCTGCAGCCTGGGGAAGCAGAGGGTAGAAAGGGAAGAGGCAGGATCATGAAGGGCCTTGAGTGCCAGCCTCAGGAGCTCAGATGGTCTCCTAAGGGCACTAGGGAGCCATGGAAGAGTCTGGAGCAGGGAAGCAGCTTGATCCGATTTGTATTTTAGAAAGATCCCCTGGCTCCTGTGTGTATGACGGCTCCTGTGTGGGCTGTGGTTTGAAAGATTGAAGGGGCCAGGAGCCCAGAGAGGGGACCAGGCAATTGCTCAGGCAGGAGAGGAGGGGCCCAGGCTGGGCAGTGGGTTGGGCAGGGAATTGGCTGGATGTGTTGGTGAGGGAGGATCAGAGGAGAGGCAGACCAGGGAGCTGAGGGAGAAAGGATCCTTTCCAGACAGGGGCTGATCTGGCCCCCAGGGAAAGTTTGGGTGGAGCCTGCACACTGCCCTCTAGTGGCCACCGTGGCTCTGAGCTGGAAGGGCCCTGAGCTGCCATGCCTGGGACAGGTGACTCTAGGTAGGATGCCAACACTAACCCCAGGGCCTCTGGGGGCCTGTGGGCAGAATAGGGCTGCAGGGCCCTTCTACTGTCTGGCCCAGTGCCCAAGGAGGGCCTCTCCCTCCCACCTGGGCCTGAGGGTCAGGGCGGCAAGAGGGAGAGGCCCTCGAGGGGCGTGGCCCCTGGGAGGGACTTGTGAGTGCAGCCAACACACCCGCTTTGTGCATCCGCAGGCTCTTCGCGGCCAAGTGCAGCGGCTGCATGGAGAAGATCGCCCCTACGGAGTTTGTGATGCGAGCGCTGGAGTGCGTGTACCACCTGGGCTGCTTCTGCTGCTGCGTGTGTGAGCGGCAGCTACGCAAGGGCGACGAGTTTGTGCTCAAAGAGGGCCAGCTACTGTGCAAGGGTGACTACGAGAAGGAGAAGGACCTGCTCAGCTCTGTGAGCCCCGACGAGTCCGACTCCGGTGAGGCCTGGCCTGAGCTGGGGGCAGGCCTCGGGGACGGGGCTCACTGGGGTGTCCTGGCGGGGAGTCCTGGCTGGAGAAGCCACCTCCTACTTCCAGGACTTGAGCTGCGTACAGATGGTGCATGCGTATCCAGATGCACACGCGCACTGATGTGTCCACCTGCGTGCACATGACACGAACGTGCATGCTCCCAGGCACACTACCCCTGAGACCTACACATCCATACACATAAACACATGTGTGATCACATGTGTACACATAAGCACATAAAATGCACACCCGAATACCCCTACCCTGAGCATGGATACATGTACATATATGTGGAGATATGTGTTCACATATCTGGGAATGCAAAAGCCACACCCAGGTACACACACACAAGTGTACACACTTAAGCACACACACACACAGACACCGCATACTTGTGCACTAAACACCGATCCACATGGCTGCACATATATGTTTGTCCACATGCTCACATGTACTGTGGCTTGTGCTTGTGTGCACACACACCTCTTGTTCTCTGGCCCACCCCCCTTGCCCTCTCTGTTTTGATGGCCCCCCCTCCAACCCGCAGCCCAGCGCCACAGGGGTCTTCACCAGCACCCGGGCTACAGGCTGGGGATGCCTGAGAGGCAGGGATCTGATGTGCCCTCCCCTCCTCAGCCCCCTGGAGCCTTCAGCAGTGGGAAGCAAACAGCCCCAAGCCAGCCTCTGTTTCCCAGCTGAGGGGAGGGGACTGAGGCCTCTGTGCTAGAGGGGAAGACCCCATTTCCCAGGGTGAAGGACCCTCCCTACTCTGCTCTAGCCCCCAAAAGGACAAGGCCAGTTTGAAGCCCTCCTGGCAGACAGGGCAAGCCCAACCAGGAGTGAGCCTTAAGGAGGGAAAGGCCAGGAGGTGGCTTTGGCCCTTGTCCCTGGGAACAGTGGGGAAGGACTGGAACAGGGGGCATGGAGAGGAGGTGTCCTGGTCTGCCAGGCCCCATGGGTAACCTGGAGCCCTCTGGCAACAGGATCTGCCACATGGAAAGGGTTTTCCATGGCCAGGGCCTGCGTGGAGGCAGCGAGCCCACCACCATCTGTCCCTACCCATCCCTGGGCAGGGCACCGCTGCAGCCAGCCCCATGGCTCCTGAGGAAGAGCAGAGGCTGGCCAGGCCCAGCAGAGGGGGTCTCAGTGGGAGCAGATCACCCTTCTCACACTCCAAGGAGAACAGGAAGACCAGCCTGGGTGGGGGCAGTGGGAGGCCCAGTGGTGGCTGGGGAGGCTTGGCCATCCATCTGGGGCTGCTGACATTTCTGAGACCCAAACCTGGGGCAGGGAAGTGCCGTGTGTGTGTGGTGGGTGTGGCTGTAGCGCTGGTTGAAGTGCATATGCTTCCGCACACTGTCTGTGTCTGTCCAGATACATGCATGCCTGTACGTTCCTGCCTGTGAGCATGGGCCCATGTGTGTGAATACGCCTGTGAGTTGCATGCGCAAGGCCTTTGTGGGCCCATGTGCATGTGCCAGCGGGTGAGTGTGCATCTTGAGTGTGCGCGTGCATACGCCGTGGTCACTGGCACTCTTGTGTGAATATCTGCGGCGCATGTCTTTGCTTGCACACTTTCGTGTGTGTCCACACAGCCATGTGCATAACCATGTGTACTCGCAGGGTAGAGCAGGCAGGAGACGAGGGCCCAGGCGAGGCAGGGCCTGTGGGCCAGGGGAGGGAAGGAGACCTTATCCTGGGGCCACTGGGGAGCCATGGCAGGTATCAACAGAGGGGACAGGCTCCTGTTGGGCAGCAGGTTGCCTAAGGGGACAAGGCTGAGGCCCGGGCTGCCCCTGCCCCTTCCTCACAGGCCGGATTGTGTCCCCCACAGTGAAGAGCGAGGATGAAGATGGGGACATGAAGCCGGCCAAGGGGCAGGGCAGCCAGAGCAAGGGCAGCGGGGATGACGGGAAGGACCCGCGGAGGCCCAAGCGACCCCGGACCATCCTCACCACGCAGCAGCGAAGAGCCTTCAAGGCTTCCTTCGAGGTCTCGTCCAAGCCTTGCCGAAAGGTGAGGGGCGGCCGGGGGGCAGGGCTGAGGCTGGTGCCCACACACCCACTGCCTTTCTGGAGACCACCCCCTGCTCCTGCTGGGGGCAGGGACATCCCTCCATCCTCCATCTCCCCCCACATCCCATCATCCCCCTAAACCCGCCATCTCCCAGCTGCTGGCCCTGGATGGCCTGACCTGATCCCCCTCTCTCTGGGCCAGGTCCGAGAGACACTGGCAGCTGAGACGGGCCTCAGTGTACGTGTGGTCCAGGTCTGGTTTCAGAACCAAAGAGCAAAGGTAAGAGGCCACCCTCTACCCCCACTGGCCCCGGGTAGGGTGGGAGTAGAGGGGGCAGCCAGAAGACTATGGTCCAGGGGGCGTAGGGCTGGCTGTGCCTGGAGGCGAGGGGCAGCACCGGCCTGAACTGCGCTATCCCTGCAGATGAAGAAGCTGGCGCGACGGCACCAGCAGCAGCAGGAGCAGCAGAACTCCCAGCGGCTGGGCCAGGGTGAGCCAGGGCCGGGACTGGGGCTGGGCCTGGGCCTGAGTGAGCTGGGACAGGGGCTGGGGCTGGGTGAGCCTGGGCCAGGGCTGGGACCAGGGCTGCACCTGTCCCCGGGCTAGGGACAGAGGGGCCTGGGGTGTTTCTTGTAACAAAACTTCTGAAAAGCCTTCCACCAAGGCCATCAGATCCCAGGAAACTTCTGCTTTAAAACCACTGAGATATAGAGAAATAGAGAAGCCATGGGGACTAGGGGACCCAGGGAGGAGAGATGGCAGAGTGGCGGCCTGGAGGGTTGGCAGAATTTCTGCAGTCAAAACAGCAACGGTCTCCTCACACTCACTGTGTGCAGACATGGGTCTCAGCCTTCAGCACACCCCATCTTGCCCTGTCCTCGCAGATCACTGCAAGGAAGGGTATCGCCAGGTCCCATTTCACAGATGAGGAAACTGAGGGACTGCCTGGGATCCCTCAGCCAGTAAGGCGCAAAGTTGGACCTCAGCCCCAAGCCTGGAGCTCAAAGCCTGTACCTTTAACAGGATGGCGCTACCCCCCTGCTGGAATTCTGCAGACAAAGCTTGTCAGGGCGTGAGGGGCCTGCTGAGTTGGGAGGGAGTAGTTTCAGGGGCATGAGTCAGGCCCCCTCATCACTGCTTTACCAAACACTGTGTTTCCATATCAGAATCTCGAGCCAGGGTTGGTCTCCTGGGCCTTCAAGGCCATGAGGGAGGAGCAGGGAGCTCCCTGGGGCTGCTGAAGCGGGCGGGAGACAGCTGCCTGCGCCTCGGTGAGAGGGAGGCTTCTGGGCAGGTGCCAGGACACCAATGGGCAGATACCCGGGCACTGGGGGCCAGCCCAGTGTCCCAGGCTGGACTGGGCTTCTAAGGACACAGCCTTAGCGCCTGCTTCTTCCTCGCTTCCCCCTCTGCCCCTCCTGGGGCTGCAGTCACTGCCTCTGGTCTCCCAGCCAGGTCCTGGACTGTGTCTCACCCCTCAGTGTTCCCAGCTACTTCCTGGACACAGCCTCCCTGAGAAGGTCCCACAGTCCCCCCAGCTCATCCCAGCCCATGCCATACCCTCCATCCTGCCTCCATCCTGCCCACATGCACATGGCATGCCCTGCTCCTCCCCACCCTTCTCTGCAAATGGCAGCACCATCCGCCCTGTCCAGCCAGGAACCAGGAGTCACCTCTGACCTTTCTCATCCCATGCTGCTGAACCGCTGAGGTGCCAAGTTGGGGAGTGAAGGCTTCTCATGTCTCTCGAACCCTCCTAGGAGCTGTCTCTTCTACAGCTACCTTGACAGAGATCCCACCCTTCCTCTGGCTTCCTCCCCCACTGGCCCCAGCCTGGGTCTCCTCCTCCAGCCTTTCTCACCCTTGTCTACCAAACCCTCCTGCGGCTACCAGCGGCCTCGGGGACCCCCACCCAGCTCAGCGCCCCAGGACTCCCCATGACCTGTGGTCCCTCTCGGCACCGACCTGTCTCCCTGGCTCTCGGCCCCGCGTGCTGCACCCTCACTTACCCGGCGGTCTGTCTCGTCCATGCATTTGCCGCCCCTCAGCCTGGCTTGCCTTCCCTGCTCTGGCCTGTTGAGCCCCTGCTAGTTCTTTAAGTCACATCGGGGTGAGGGCCCTTTCCTCCAGGAAGTCTTCCCAGGGCCTCTTTGGCCTGGGTCTGGGACCTTGGTGCTCCCAGATGCAGGGCAGCATCACTATTGCCTGTGTGGGGTCTGCCTCCTCCCTGGATCCCCTGGAGGGGCGGAGTGGTGGGAGGAAGGAAGGTGGGGAGGGGAGGCCTCTGGCTTTTGATAAACTGTGTCTGGAGGAGGAGCTGGAATGTGCACCTGGGGAAGGGGATGGGAAGTCAGTGTCCGGACAGCTTCAGCCAGAGTGGGGTGCCTGGGCAGTCAGAAGGGGGTCAGACTGGGGAGGCTGCCGGTGAAGCCGGGCCATGGGGTGTTGCTGGGAGGGCGTGGGCCAGGCCAGTGGGTGAAGGCTCACTGTGCCCCCAGAGGTCCTGTCCAGCCGCATGGAGGGCATGATGGCCTCCTACACGCCACTGGCCCCACCGCAGCAGCAGATCGTGGCCATGGAGCAGAGCCCGTATGGCAGCAGCGACCCCTTCCAGCAGGGCCTCACGCCGCCCCAAATGCCAGGTGACCACATGAACCCCTATGGTAAGCCGCCCTACCTCCGCCCGCCCACCCCAGCACAGCCCTGCCCTCTGCCAGGCCAGGCAGACCTGGGAACATAAAGCCACCTGCTGCCCCAGGGCTCAGGCAGCATGGCCAGCACAGCCCTCCTGCCTCCTGCTGACAGGAAGGGCCCCGGCCCCTCTTGGCCCACACTAGCCAGCAGGCCATCCTGTCTCTCCCTGGCCTCCAGTCACACAGCCTACAGGGCAAACAGGGCCTCCAGGAGCCCCAGCCTGCACCGCGGTCCTGACACCCCTTCTGCCCCCGCAGGGAGCGACTCCATCTTCCACGACATCGACAGCGATACCTCCTTAACCAGCCTCAGCGACTGCTTCCTCGGCTCCTCAGACGTGGGCTCCCTGCAGGCCCGCGTGGGGAACCCCATCGACCGGCTCTACTCCATGCAGAGTTCCTACTTCGCCTCCTGAGAGCCAGCCGGGCGCACGGACGCTTGGGCAGGGGCCTGGGGGGGACCGCCAGCCTCTGCGGCCAGCCTGGCCACCCCCGCCCTGCTCTCCGCACAGACTACAGACAGCCATACGGTGCCCTCCCCTCGGCCGGCAGGGCCTGACCACTGCCCGTTGGGTACAGCCAGATCGGTAGATGGGCACAGCTTGGGCAGGGGCTGTGTCCTGCCCACAGAGACCTTGTCATCCCCAGGGACCCAGAGCTCTCGACAGTCACTCGCCTCCCAGCCCCACCTTGGCCTCCATCACCTCCTCCCCATCTCTTTTTTGGGAAGCTTAAATTCTCTCTATTTTTTTAAATGTCCTCTCTGTGTCCATGGCCTTCCATGCAAGCCCCAGGACAATGGCGTCATGAGGCAGTGACCTGAGAAGCGTGTGTACCTGTGCCCCAGCAAGGGCAGGGGTGGCCTCTGGGGACAGGCCCACTGCCTGGAACCACACCCCCCCCAGCCTGAGTCTGGAGCAGCAGTGGGGAGGGGCCTGAGGGGGAGGCACTGTCAGGGGGCGGGCTCGGGGCCTGAGCCTGGGCAGGCACAAAGGGACAGAGAGCCACATGCAGACACATGCAAACTCCCAGACAAACCCAGGAAAACACACACACAGCTGTGTGGGGACACCAGAAGGGACAGGGATGCTCAGCGGGTCTGCCTTGCCTTGTCAGAAAGGGACAAGGAGGCCAGATAGGGGCAGGGGACCCCCCACTTCTTAAGAGCGATTGGAGAGGGAGGAAAGGGAGAAGAGGCGAGCTTGAAGCACTGGACCCAGTTGTATCCCAGCGTGGGCCCAGATGGGGGGCAGGGAGGGCAGCCCCAGGCCCTGCCAACTCTAGAGGTAGATGGAGCCCCCAGAACCAGGTAGCATCAGGCCAGACAGCAGAGCCTCCATGTGGTCAGGGACTTCAAAAGCACCTGCTGGGCACCCCATCTGCAATGTGGTCCTCTCCCCAGCCACTGCTGCCTCCCCTTACATACCTCCAGGGACAAGGAGCTCACTAGGTCAGCGAGCCCAAGGCAGCTGTGCCGTCCTGCATCCCAGAGCCAGGCTTCCCTGGCTCTCCCTCTTAACACTGTCCCCCTGCGGGCCTCTAGCTGTCCCTCTAAAGGTGTGGAGCAGGTATCACTTCACCTTCCCACTGATGTCAGCCGGCCAGAAGTGAGCAGGCACATCACCTCTCCTGCTGTGGCACCCTGCCTCTGTTAATGTGACCCAAAACACAATGATTTGGCCACATGACCTTAAGAGATTCAGGCTGCCCTGCTGTAACTAAATCCCTGGGCCCCACACACAAGTGACAGCTAAGCCACGTCTCTTCTCTGTGTATATGCAGGATGGGGGCACTTACTGTTTAGACTGAGGGAGGCACTGTGACCTCCTTCCTCTTCCATTCCCTCTTACTCGATTGATTCCAGCCTGTGGAATTTCTCTGCACCCTGATTGTGTGACCACTGCTCTACTCTCTCCCAGCACATCTGCCCAGTGAGGAGTTGGCACTGGGTGTCTCACCTGAGGTGTGTGGACCGCAGTGGCCTCTCCCTGTTTGACATTGGCCCATTAATCCACCCTCTTTGGGAGACACATTCCAATTGTATTTCCTGCCCCCTTCCTCCAGGGCGATTGCAGGAGATTGTGTCAGGCGCCCTGCTGGAAGCCAGGTGCACTAGGTCCATCCCCAGCCCCAGTCTGCTCAACTCTAACCCTGTCAGAGCAAGGAGGCTGGGCTGCTGGGACCTGACTGGTGAGCCCACCCTGTCCCCTGGTGACCACTGTGTCCCCTTGTTCAGGTGCTCACAACCCTGCCTTTAACTCTGAAGTCAAGCCCTAGGCCACCACTCTAAAGTCTGCCTGGTCCAACCTTTGAGCAAGTAAGGATGATGAATGTCCTTTTCTACCTTTGGGGCCCTCTGCCTGGATCTCTGGAATCCTCCAAGTTCAACCTGTTCTGTGGTTTTGCTCCCCTGTTTGCTGGGGAACTCAGTGCCCCCAGAGTGTCCTGGGCCAACCTCCTCGCCTGACATGAGGCCTCGTGTCACCCATCGGGCCCCAGCAGCTCTTACAAACAGAGCTTCTCCAAGGACCTCAGTGGATGTCCTGGTCCTTCTGCTGCCTCAGCCCACCAGGGTTCGTGCCACCATGGGTCCCTGGACGGCAGCTGCGCTGGCTTCTGGAGAGACACCCATCTTTCTCCCTTTGCACATGCACCATCTGAATCATGCCAGGGACATTCTGGGCAGATGCAGGGGCAGACACCCTACCCCTGCAGAAGACCCGGCCCTTCTCTCTCAGACCCGATAAGTTGGAAGGGACATCTCATCTGCCCCTTATTTTATAGCTGGAAACCCTGAGGCAAGCGAGGGAAAGAGGCCTGTCCAAGGTCCAGGTTAGTGACAGAGCTGAGCTGAGAACAGGGACGTTGTGCCCCATTGTCCCCTGTGGTTTGTGACTGACCCAGGTCAGGGGGTCACAAATTGTTCTTAGTAAACTTGCCAGCCGCTGGGGTCACATCTTCCCATTCTGGGGCCTCACAAGCCCCCAAATCCAGTCAGGACCCCGTGCCAGGAGCTGGTCTAGGGACAGCACACTTGTGACCCACAGACAAAGCCAGAAGGGACCTCAGAGAGCTACTCGTGCTGCAGGCACCCTGTCAGCGGTGGCTCGGGGCCCTTTGCTCTGTGCTGTGCCTTGCTGCCCACAGGCTCCCAGACACCAGCGGCCACCCCGCCCAGCCCCAGACTGTGGCACACAGATGAGCAAGTTGCAGGGCCTGCCCTTGGGGGGCCTCCTCTTCTAGGAGACTCTTCTCCGGCCCAGCCAGAGTCCAGACATGGCAGGGACCCATTTCTCAGAGAAGGGAGGCAATGTGTTCAGGGCCACCCAGCAGAAGCCTGCAGGGCCGGGCAGCCTTCTCCCACTTTATGGGAGCAGCTGCAGCCTCGGCTGGGAGCTGGGCAGGGAGTAGCCAGGACCACCCCTCACCCCTGCCATGACATGGAACCTTCATCACTAAGGGGGCTGGGGTGGGAAGAGGGAGATAACTGTGTGGTCTCCAGAGCAAAAAAGAATGAGAGGTGGGCAGGGGGAGTCTTGGCAAAAGGCCAAGTTCCACTTCCCTGCTGGGGAAGTCAAGCCGCAGAAAGAGGACAGAATCACCCCGGGTAACACAGGGCAGAGGAGGGACAAGAAGCCGGGCTCATGGCCCCAGCCAGAGTTCCTCATCCGCCTACTCTGTGACGCCTCCCAGGTACTCTGCTATCCTGGGAAACGCACAGGGAGGTCACACAGAGACACTGCTCACAAGGGTCAGACCAAGGTACCAGCACAGCCTGGAAAGAGCCTGGAGAGGGGGTTGGTGCATGTGGCTGGGCATCTTTGGAGGCCTCCCGAGGGTGGGTGAATGTGGGAAGGCCCTGGCGCTGCATCAGATGAGCAGAGCCCGGCAGGGACAAGCTTCTTCTCCTTTGGGAAGCCCTGCAGCCTCCTAGCAAGAGGCTGCCTCCCCACCGCCCCCATCTGAATGCCCTTTTCATGTCGCAGGCAGGGAGCCTCTGGAAGGAGGATTGCCTGAGGCCTGCCTGGCTCCATCCTTGAGCTCTGGGCACCACCTAGGGTGAGGGAGAGCCTGCAGCTCTAGGGCTAAGTCTGCCCTGTGGGGAAAGGGCTCCACACTCGTACGCACGCGCTCGCACACACACACTCACACCTGGATGCATGCGGAGGCTCATGGACCCACACGCAGGCACATGTGGCCTGGGGACTGGGGGAGCAGGAAAGACCACTCCAACATTTGGCCCTTGGAAGGCGCCATTGCCAATGAGCCTCTTTGCTAGATCCCCCGACCCTACCTGGGGGTCCCATGGGAGCCCAGCCCAGCCAGGTGTGGGGATGGGCCACCGGCCATTCCTGTTTTCCTTGTACAGACAGACTCTCACTGCCCACCCGCCATCCCCAGACACATTTTATTTAATAACTTGTCATTGTTAAATTATTTATTAGCGTTTACCACACCACCACCCCCACCCTGCCCTCCACTCTCGCCTTCCACCTCTTCCCACAACAGCAGAAATGGAAACAACAAAAAGATGAGACATCAGTATATTTGTAAATAAACCAACCTGTACACGCCTGTGGTGCTTCTCCTTGGTGGGCAGGGCCTGGGTGGAGGAAGGGGCTGTCCTGGGCCTGGGCCGGTCCTGCATGTGACATTAGCAGATTTGTTGATGGCCACCGGGGACAGCAGGTCAGGAGGTGGGAGGCCTTGAGGTCCCTGTTCTTGCCCAACCCTCCCGTGATTCTCTTCTCTTCCACCCTTGTCTCATCCCAGCCCCGAGCCATCTCCAACCTTGAAAGAAATGCATTCGCCCCATCTCCATTTCACTCTACCCCATTCTCCAACACTTTCATTCATTCAATCAACCAGTGTTTATGAAGGCCCCTTAAGTGCCAGCCACCAAGCTGAGAACTGGGGATTGGCTATCCCTGCTTCAAGGAGATCAACAGTGTGATATGAGTTCACTTGAGGTACAAAGAAACCCTGTTACTCAGGTACCCAACCTCGTCTGGAGGGTGGAGAATCATGGAAAGCTGCCTGGAAGAAGCTACATATTAAGCTGAGATCTGAAGTTACCTGACATTGGGGGGACTGGGAGTGAGAAGGGGTGTCTGAGAGCATTCCGGGCTTGTCCAAAACCTCAGAGGCAGGCAAAATCTTGTGAATCTCCTAAACTGCAAGAACAACAAAGTTTGAGGGCAGGGCCAGACCATTCAGGGCCTTGCTGCTGAGTAGAGAATAGATCCGATTAGATCAGGGTGACTGGATAGAAGCTGGGAGGTCGGTTGGGTCACCAGGTGAGAGGTGATGATGGCTTTGACTAGGGTGGCAACAGTGGGGAGAAAAGAGGGGGCAGATTCCAGAGATGTTGGTGAGGGAGGAGTCCAGGTGACATCTAGGTCCCTGGATCACGGAGATGGGGGCACAGCAGGCACAGGGAGTGGGGTGATGTGTGGTCTGGGCATGTGAGCTGGGGGTCTCCCAGGCATCCAAGTGGAGACATCCTGGGCCAGGGCTGGGTGTCAAAGTGACCGGACGGGATGCTGAGCACCCAGGTCTTCAACCAGGTGGCTGGCCACTGGGGCCTGGGATGGATGAGGTCCCCAGAGGAGTAAGGCATGGGAGAAGGAAGAAGCTGAAGCCAAATCCTGAGGAATCGTGAGGACTTGGGATGGGATGTAGCTGTGGGGTCTCCAGAGATGGTGGCAGGGATGGGGAGTGTGGTGGTGATGGCAGAGACTCGAGGGAATTTGGTTTTCAAGGTGTGTTCCTTGAAATTCTCAGGGTGCGTGTGCATGTGTGGACGTGTGTGTGTCTATGGAATAGCTCTGTGGACCGGTTTGCCCGGATATGTCCTGCATGAAGCTGGAGGTCTGCAGGTGACAGGCCATCGTGCATGGCTGTGTCTCCTGGCGAGGCCGCGTGTCTCTGCACCTGGAGACGCGCATCCCTGATGTGGCGGTCTGCTGGTGGGGATGTTTGCATCCCACACGGGGCGTCATTGCCTATCTTTGCATGTCTGCATCTGAGAGGCCTCTGGGCCTCCTGTCCACAGACCTGACGCCCCAGTGTTCTCTCCCTTCCACCAGCCCTCTGGTTGCTCCCTGGCCTCCTCTCCCCACACATGTGGCGCAGACCACCCAAAGGCCACCTCTCATCCCTCTGGATACCCATGGGCACCAGTGACCCCTAGGGGCAGGCCCTGCCCTGCACCGTCTTCTGGGCTCGCCATTCACAGCTGGCCCTGGGCGGTTCCAGCTGCCTCCAGAGTCTAACGACATGGAGGACCTCTGGTTCATGTCCCTATCTATACCCCGACAACCCCAAGAGGCAGGTCCCCCTGTTTCCGAGAAAACCGAGGCTCGGAAGATGAATGCGACCAGCCCAGTGCAGCAAAGCTAGCAAGGGACAGCAGAACCAGGGTTCGAACCCAGGTGCAGCTGCAAACCCATGGCCTGGCCACCATCCCAGCTGCCTCCCCAAGGCCAGACTCTCTGGCCGGGCAATCCGGTCCTCCAGATCAGGCCCAGGGCCCCGGGAACAAGGAAACTCCTACCTTCAGAATGCTTCACTGAGGCTCAGAGAAATCAAGTCGCTCAGCCCAGACTGCACAGCACAGAGGCAGGATTAATGAGGCTTCCTGTCCAAGCCACAGGCCCGGCCCATGTGAGGAGCCCTCTAAGCTCCACCCTCGCCCATAATGGGCTGACAGCTCTCTTGCCTATAGCAACCATTTAAAATCCTGTCACTGAAAAATGTGGGGTGAGGGGTGAAGGGTGAAGGGGAGGAGCTGTGCTAATCCGTCTTTCCCTTGTCACCTGCCTGTCTTCTTCCCCTAGCCCAGAAGGTAAAGGCATGGATTGGTAGAGAAAATGTATGCTGAGTCCCGGGGAATAAGCGGTCACCCTCTGAACCCCCTTTCTGGGAGCAGATTTTTAATTTTGACCCTGTCACCCAGGCTGGAGTGAGGTGGTACAATCATAGCTCACTCTAAACTTCAGACTCCTGGGCTCAAGCAATCCTCCAACCCAAGCCTCCTGAGTAGCTGGAGCTACATCACCATGCCCAGTTAATTTTTGAAGTTTTTCTGTGGACTTGAAGTCTATGTTGCCTACACTGCTCCTGAACTCCTTGTCTCAAGCAACTTTCTTGCCTTGGCTTCCCAAAGCACTGGGATTATAGGAGAGAGCCACTGTGCCCAGCCCAGGGGCCAATGTTAAACAGGACGGGCACTAGTGGAATGCCTGCCCCTGCCAGTCTCAGACTTTGGCCCACTGGCCCTCACAACTCAGCTCCTAGCCCATTGTACAGATAAGAAAACTGAGGCTTGGAGAGTAACTTGTTCCGGAATGATTCCTCCCAGGAATTTGGGGTTGGAGGTTTAGGCCATGGATCCTGTGGAGTTGAGAAAGGAGAGATCCCAGGCAAGGAACATCGTTCTGAGGTACCCTACAAAACTTATCTTCAATGACTCTGAGAGCCCCTAGTCCTGCCTCTGGAACCCCTCACTGCTGCCAGCCCCTGTCGCACATCCCAGATTGGAGAAGGTGAGGTATGTGCAGCAGCTGTACAGATTGACAATCAGCCTGGACAGATGGGCATGTGGGGAATGGTCAGGAGGAGGGCCACCACATAGGGCCATGCAATCCCTAACACCATGTAAGTGGCACCCCAGATACAGGCAGTGCAGTGGCAGGTCAATGCCTGGCCTGCAGGGTGGTCAGCTGGTGGAGAGGCAGAGCACTGGGAGAAGGCTGCTGGGTTCCCCTTGCTTCCTCATCAGCAGGCAAGGGAGCACCCAGGAAGCACTCCCGCGCACCTGACACGGGCTGAGCCTCCTGTGTCCTGCCTCACTGACACCTTGCAGCCCTGGGGGCAAATTATGTCCACTTGGAAGATGAGGACACTGCCCTCCAATCCCCATTCCTCCAGGACTCCCTGTCCTCCAACTGCCACTCATCTGCCCCAGAAGCCCCCTTTGGCATGAGTGTCCCCTGACTCTATGCCAGGCAGACCTTGACCCCAGGCATTGATGGACACAGGGACTCTGTTCATGGCTTTGACTTCAGAGCAACCCCTGCAGCCTAACAGGAGAAGGGAGGCCTGCCCTGGGCTGCTTCTCACTTTGCCCTTCAGCCCTGGCTTGGCCAATCTTCCTCAGACCCAGCCCACCTGGGCGGAGCCTAAGAAGGAGTTAGGAGAAAGACTTACAGGGACTCAACGAATGACAGGCTGATGGCTGTGCTTGGGAAAGCAGAGAAAGCCTCCTAAAGGAGGGACGTTTGGGCTGAGCCTGCAAAGATGAGTCAGCATGCGTGGGGTGAGAGGAGGCGGGCAGGTGGAGCACAGGCTCAGAGGCGGGAGCTACAGAAGTCTGGGGCAGCAGGGCACAGCCAACTTGTATTCAGAGTCTGAAGGCTGGAGATGGCAGAAGGTGAGAGCCCCCGCACTACCACACGGGGCATGCCAGGGTCAGTCGGGTCCTTGGCAGCAAGAGACACTTAACACGTCACATCCTGTTCTTTGATTTAGCAGGGAATAAAATGAGCACACTATGAGATACTGGAAATACAAAGGAGTGTATGTATTCTCAAACACACCTATTCATGGCCTAAAGGGGAATGACAAAAACCTCTTTACCCACTTCCTAAAGAAAATGTACATTTTTAATTCCTTAGAGTCCTGGGTGTTCCCCCACCATGGTGTCAAAAGCCTTCATTCCTTCACTGGGAAAACAGATCCCAGTAGCTCAGCCACAGCACAGAAAGCTCAGAATCTCCTGGGAACGGGCCCAGGGGCAAGCGGCCCCTGGTGCATCTTCCCTCTGCATCGAACATGCAGGTGGCTTGCTGTGGGGAGCATTCCGCTTTCACTCCTCGCCCCCACCCCCCCCCTTCCCGTATCAAATCTTGGGGCGCTTTGCTGTTAAATCCCCAGAACAGACCAGAAGCGCGTTTGCATTTCGCCACAAACCTGCAGTCACCCGTCAGGCCACGAGGTGGCGATCGGGAGTCAGTCAGGTGTAGCCCACATGGCCGGCGGAGCGCTGAGGGGCTGCGGGGACTGCGGGGGCTCCTAATCGTAGCCAAAGAAGGCAGGAGCGAGGACGCCGCCTCCGCAGAGGCTTCTGTGAGCCTTGCACTGCATGGGTGCTGCTCACTGAGGACACCGTGGATTCGTCACGCAACCCTGAGTGGATGGAAGTGCGCATTCCCATTTCACAGGACAGGAGAGCGGGCTCAGAGATGTTAGGGAGCCTGCCTGAGGCCACACAGCTGGGAAGCTGCAGGCTGGGGTCTGAACCAGGGCTGGGGCAGTGCAGAGACAAACGTCCTGGAGGAAAACAGAGGGAGATGGGCAGGGAAAAACCAAAAACGATAGCAACCGCTTTGGAGCCTTGTGATGCCCGACCCACGGACTCCTCACGCCGACCTGTGCGGCGGGGACTGTTGCCACCCGCTTCATTGCTGGGGATGGTGAGGATCAGGAAGGCTAAAAGCCTGGGGGGCGCTGCTTACCCGCAGCACCCTGGCCCCTGCCTACGGGCGCTCCCCGAGCCCAGAGGGAGGGCCATGAGGAAGAAGTAGGGGACAGCTGAGAAGCCACCGCCCACTTCCCACCTCATCCCCTGAGCTGCCACCTCCTACCCCCACCCACAGCCCCAGCCCAGCCGGCCCCTTTTCCCTCGAGCAAGGTCAGCAGGCTTAGGCCCTCCCCAGGCCCCAGACCAGCTTCCCCTTCCCCAGGACCGCTTCGGGGCACATGAGGGGGGTCCCCGACCACAGCAAGGCTCATCCACCCAGGGGATGAGCCGTCCCCTGTGGATACCTCCAGAGCAGGTGGATACCTCCTTTAGGCCAGGGAAGCTTCTGCCAGCTGTGTTTCCTGTCACACCAGCCTTCCCTGGCCCATCTCTGAGGCTGATGGGCAGCTGTCAAGGGAACAGACACCTGTGCTTCCCGGGACCGCACGGAGCGCGCCAGAGGCGACATCGAGGCCTAGGCAGTGGGAGCTCGTGCCTGCCAGTCAGTCAGCTCTGAGCCTGGTGGCCAGAGCACCTCATTCCCTGTGACCCGTCCAAAGCTGAAATCGGGGCCCCTTCTTCGATGACAGTGCAGGGATGCGCTCAGCCATGTTCCTCGCCACGCGGGGGAGCCCTAGAGCTCACGGCCAATTCACAGACAGAACGAAGAGTCAGAGAGAGGGGCGGCCCCAAGGCTTCAGTTTATGGAGGCATTAAAGGGCTAACAAATAGGCCGGGCGCGGTGGCTCAAGCCTGTAATCCCAGCACTTTGGGAGGCCGAGACGGGCGGATCACGAGGTCAGGAGATCGAGACCATCCTGGCTAACACGGTGAAACCCCGTCTCTACTAAAAAGTACAAAAAAAAACTAGCCGGGCGAGGTGGCGGGCGCCTGTAGTCCCAGCTACTCGGGAGGCTGAGGCAGGAGAATGGCGTAAACCTGGGAGGCGGAGCTTGCAGTGAGCTGAGATCCGGCCACTGCACTCCAGCCTGGGCGACAGAGCGAGACTCCGTCTCAAAATAATAATAATAATAATAAAGGGCTAACAAATAAATGGCCAATAAAGCACTAATTGCTTAAGCTAGTCTGAGTCTCTGTCACTTGTCACCAAAGAGTCCGGTTTAAACCCCACACCATCTCACAGAGTTTTGGAGTGAATAAATGAGATATTTTTAAGTTTCTGGTATAAAAATCAGAGCTCAAAAAAAAAAAGTAGTAGCTAAAATGATTCTCAATAGCACACAATAACTGTCTTTGCACTTTCTCCTTCACATTTCACAACATCACTCTGCCTCACTTATACAAATACCGTTTGCAAAAACTCTACACCTCACCTGTGCACAGATTTTGAGCTGGTATTTAAGAGGAGGCATTGCTTTGGAGACATTTTTTCTGCAAATTGCATCCAACAGGATATTGCCAAGAGATTTCCTGGGAACAAATGAAAATGATGCTTTTTGATGTAAAATACACAATGGACAACATATATCATCTCTGCAAGAGAGGTTCCTGCCATCACAGCTCTCGTGGTCCACCGGCACCTGCCTGGTGTGAGGTCTCCTCTGGTTCCCCTCACACACACAGAGTAGGCATAGCTGTGATTTACCCACAGCTGGAACTTGAGTCTGTGCCTCAGGGACAGGCAGCGGGGTACTTCATATGCTACAGAGTTCAATTGAAAAAGTGAATTATTGGTGCTGAGTTACTTATAAGCAAATAATCAGTTTATACCCATCACAAAAATGTCCACAAACAGAATGATTGTGACAAAGGCAGAAAACAGCAATCATGCTCTGCAAAAATGAAGTGAAGCTGCAATTCTGTAAGAAGGCAACTTATTGCATTTGATCTTTTTGCTTATAAAATGCCTGGCCAACACCTAGTAATAGTGGTAATAACGAAGATGAACACAACGATGATAGCTGCTGGGCTTTGAGTACTTACCACGATGGGTCAGTGCTTCAGACATTATCTCTTTTTTGGTTTTCTGTTTTTTTAGATGGAGTCTTGCTCTGTCACCCAGGCTGGACTGCAATGGTGCGATCTCGGCTCACTGCAGCCTCCGCCTCCCATGTTCAAGTGATTCTCCTGCCTCAGCCTCCCAAGTAGCTGGGATTACAGGCACGCGCCATCACACCGGCTAATTTTGGTATTTTTTGGTAGAGACGGCGGTTTCGCCATGTTGGCCAGGCTGGTCTCAAACTCCTGACCTCAAGTGATCCCCCCACCTTGGCCTCCCAAACTGTTGGGATTACAGGCATGAGCCACCGCACCTGGCCCAGGCATTCTCTCATTTAATTCTCACTCAGAGTGTTATTATTATCCCTATTCCATAGATGAAGGCACCAAAGCTCTGAGGGGTGAAAGGGCTTGTTCAAGGTCACAGAGCTTGTGGACAGCAGTTCCTGAGAGCAGGTTACCAGCGTAAATAAGCAACTCTGCCTAGAAGAAAAGCCAGGACAGACCCAGACAGGAAAAGCCCCAAATTTTCTGCAACTATGCCATTCTGTGGGATGGGGCAGCCTTCACCAACCCAGGCTCCAAGCCCAGGAGTGCCTTGGAGTGGCCTGAGGGACAGGGGTAAAGGCCTCTTTACAGAGAGGACTCAGAGGGAGGGCTGGGAGGTGTGGCCCCTCCTAAGCTGCTCCCTGGGCACCAGCCAGCAGGTTGGTTCAGACATGACAAGACAAGAGGAACAGGGAGAGAGGGAGACTGAGGGCCGGAGAGCCATGCTCCTTCTCTTGGCCCATCCCAGCCCTACACAGGAACAGTCTGGGCTCCTTACATCCTTGCCTTGTGCTGTTCAGAGAGGAAGAGCAGAGCTCAGACTGGTCAGCAGCTTGCTAAGGTCACATGACCAAGCACAGCTAGGAAATGCTTTACAGAGCTGGAAGGGAAAGGAAGAGGATGGGTTCACTTTGTACAGAATAAAGGCCCTTCAGGAGAGGGCATTGGGTAGTGTAGGAGCCTAGAAAGTTGGTGAACAGATGGGCATGGTGGCTCATGCCTGTAATCCCAGCACTTTGGGAGGCTGAGACAGTTGGATCGCCTGACCTCAGGAGTTTGAGACCAACCTGGGCAACATGGAAAAACCCCGTCTTTACCAAAAATACAAAAAATTAGCAAGGTGTGGTGGCATGCACCTGTGGTCCCAGCTACTCCAGAGGATGAGGCAGAAGATCACTTGAGCCTGGGAGGTGGAGGTTGCAATGAACAGAGATCATGCCACTGCACTTCAACCTAGGTGACAGAGAAAGATCCCATCTCAAAAAAAAAAAAAAAAATTGGCCAACAGTAGGCAGGTGATATGGTATGGCTGTGCCCCCACCCAAATCTCATCTTGATTTGTAGCTCTCTTAATCTCCACATGTCATGGGAGGGACCCAGTGGGAGCTGATTGAATCGTAGCGGGGTGGGGGGTTGTTTCTGGTGCTGTTCTTGTGATAGTGATTAAGTCTCATGAGATCTGATGGTTTTATAAAAGGCAGTTTCCCTACACACGTTCTCTTGCCCACTGCCATGTAAGACTTGCCCTTGCTCCTTCACCCTCCACCATGATTGTGAGGCCTTCCCAGCCATATGGAACTATGAGTCCACTAAACCTCTTTTTCTTTATAAATTACCCAGTCTCTGGCATGTCTTTACTAGCAGCATGAGAACCAACTAATGCAACAGGTCAGGAGAAGCAGGAAGGAGCAGGGATCATCCCATGGGGAGGCCAGGTGTAGGAACGAACGTAGGAGCTGGGATTGGGAGGCTGGACAAGGCTAGACTGGGATCACTAGGGAGCGTGGCCATACTCCTTGGCCCCTTTCCAAATCACCGGAGAAGGTAGAAGGTAGGTATATATATACACACACACACACACACATATGTGTGTATATATACACATATACATATAGACATATATATGTGTGTATATGTATATATTTGTGTGTGTAGCTGCTGATACATATGTAGCTGCTGTGTTGTTTGATACAACAAAGTTTATTATTGTTTTATGTTCCTTGGAGAAGGATGTATCTTTCTTCATTAAGTATTGTCACTCTTTGTTCTGTTGAATGCTTTTGGCCTTGAATTCCACTTTGATAATATTGTTGATACTCCTACATTATTTTTTGTTTACCTTAATCTACTATATCTTTGTCTTTGTCCAGCCGTTTATTTAACAATCTTTCTTTGCCTTTTGGTTTGTTTCTTATCTTTCTTAAAAAAAAAAAAGCAAGGCCGGGCGCGGTGGCTCACATCTGTAATCCCAGCACTTTGGGAGGCCGAGGTGGGCGGATTACAAGGTCAGGAGATTGAGACCACGGCGAAACCCCATCTCTACTAAAAATACAAATAATTAGCTGGGCACGGTGGTGGATGTCTGTAGTCCCAGCTACTCAGGAGGCTGAGGCAGGAGGATGGCGTGAACCCGGAAGGCGGAGGTTGCAGTGAGGCGAGATCACGCCACTGCACTCCAGCCTGGGAGACAGAGCGAGACTTCGTCTGAAAAAATAAAATAAAATAAAAGCAGCACAATACTGGAGTTTATTTTCACTGTGTTATATTTGATACATACACAAAGAAAATATACAATTGACATAAGTTATTAAGCATAATAAAATGAATACCTATGCCTATGCCAACCATAAGAACTAGAATATTGTCGAAACATTGAGCCTTCCTGTGTATTCCGCTCCATTCCATCTTCCTATCGCACCCCTGAAGATAATCACTATCTTACGTTGTATGTTTATCAGTGGGTTGTTTTTATTTATTTCTAATTATTATTATTATTATTTTGAGACAGAATCTCACTCCGTCTCTTAGGCTGAAGTACAGTAGGGCAAATACAGCTCACTGCAGCCTTGAACTCCTGGGCTCACATTATTCTCTCACCTGAGCTTCCCAAGTAGCTGGGACTACAGGTGCACACTCCTGCACCCAGCTAATTTTTTATTTTTATTTTTCTGTGGAGGTGGGGTCTCCCTATATTGCCCAGGCTGGTCTTTAACTTCTGGGCTCCAGTGACCCTCCCATCTCAGCCTCCCAAAGTGCTGGGATTACAGGTGTGAGTCACCGTGCCTGGCCAGTTGCCTTGCTTTTTAAAAAATAACTTCTGATCCTCTAATTATATATTGTTCAGTTTTGTTTGTTCTTGAGCTTCCTATGAGTGATATCAAATATGTGCAGTCTTCTGCTAATTTCTTTTTTCCCTCAAGATCGTTTCTAGCTTTCACCCACATTGCTGCATTCACATTGCCACCATTCACTAAGCTATATATTAATGACATTCTGTTTGTTTTTGTTGTTGTATTTGTTTTTCTTTTTGTTTTTGAGATGGAGTTTCTCTCTGTCACCCAGACTGGAGTGCAGGGGCACGATCTCAGCTCACGAGAATTTATTTTTTGGGTAGAGATGAAGGAAGGATCCAATGTCCTATTTTTCCATGTGGATAACAAATGATCCCAGCACCCTACATTGAATAGTCTAGACTTTCCTGGCAATCTGAAATACCAATCCTGTCATATGTCAGGTTCTCATCAGTGTGTTTATTACTGTTACATTGTTCTGTTGGCCTATTCCTGTGCCAGTCCCACATAATCTTAACTACTAATATTTTATAATGTCTCTATTGCACTTAGAACCGGTTCTTCCACCATTTCTTCTTCAGGAGTGTACAGCTACTCTTGAGCTTTTTCTCTTCTGTATAGGTTTTAGAAAATTTGTAAAGTACCTTGAAAAATTCGGTTTGGATTTTGATTGAAATTGTAATCACTCTTTTGATCAATATAAGGAGAATTGATAATATTATGGACAATTTTAGTCTTTCCTCCCTTGAAAAGAATAAATCTCCCTGTTTGTTTAGGTCTTCTTTTTTTTTTTTTTTCTTTTTTTTTGAGATGGAGTTTCGCTCTTGTTGCCCAGGCTGGAGTGCAGTGGTGCATTCTAAGCTCACTGCAACCTCCGCCTCATGGCTTCAAGCGATTCTCCTGCCTCAGCCTCCCAAGTAACTGGGATTACAGGTGTGAGCCACCACACCCGGCTAATTTTGTATTTTTAGTAGAGATGAGGTTTCACCATGTTGGCCAGGCTGGTCTCAAACGCCTGGCCTCAAGTGATCCACATGCCTCGGCCTCCCAAAGTGCTGGGATTATAGTCGTGAACCACCATGCCCAGTTCTTTAATTTTTTAAAATAAAGTTGTGTCATTTTTCTGTATCGGGTCTTGCACAACTTTTATTAGATTTATTTTTAGATTCCTTTCTGTCTGTTGCTATTTTAAATATTGTCTTTTCCTGAATTGTTTACTTTTATAAACAAGTGTGGGGAAAAGCAATTTAGTTTTGAATATTGGTCTTATATCCTGCCACCTCGATTAACTTTTTCATAAATTCTAATAACTCTCAGAAGATTACTTTGGATTTTTCTACGTAGATAATCATATAATCTGGAAGTAATGATAGTTTTGTTTGTTTCTAATCATTATACCTTTTCTTTCTTTCTTTTGTTTTAAACACCTTGGCTAGAACTTCCAATAAAATGTTGATTAGGTAGCTATCAGTTGGGATCCTTGCCTTGTTCTATTAAGGAGAATGTTTTTTACTTTTTACTACTAGATGTGATTTTGCTAAATTTTGCAACTTAAAACAATTCCCTTGTATTCCTAGTGAGATAAAAATTTTAATCATGAAAGGGTATTGCTTTTTATTAAATGCATTTTTGTACAGATTTTCTCCTTCAACCCGCTGTCACTGCATATATTTACACATTTCATACACATAAAAATAGTATTATATGACATATATGATATTCTAATGTGTAATATAATGTTATATATAAGTAATATATAAGCTACATTTCTGATATTAATATGATGTTGATATATAACATGTATTAATGTTTAACCACCCTTGCATCCATGGTATTAACCCAGTTTGACCATGCATTTTAAGTGTTTTGTTGTATTCAGTTTTCTACTATTATTTCGTAATCTTTGCACCTAGGTACATGCATAAGGTTGTCCTGGTTTGGGTGATAAGGTTATATTTGTTTCACAAAGTAAGCTGATGAGTGTTCTCTCATTTTTTTTCTCTAAAAGAGTCTATATAAAATTATAATATCTAATCATTGAATGTTTAAAATCATTTGGGCTTCGTGTTTTGTTTTTTTTTTTAAACCTTTTGTGTATGTGTATGTGTGTGAAACAGAATCTCATTCTGTCACCCAGGCTGGAGTGCAGAGGGGCGATCTCAGCTCACTGCAACCTCCACCACCCGGGTTCAAGCGATTTTCCTGCCTCAGCCTCCCGAGTAGCTGGGACAACAGGTCTGCGTCACCAGGCCTGGCTAATTTTTGTATTTTTAGCAAAGATGGGGCTTCACCATGTTGGCCAGGCTGGTCTGGAACTCCTGGCCTCAAGTGATCCATCTGCCTCAGCTTCCCAAAATGCTGGGATTACAGGTGTGAGCCACCATGCCTGGCCAGTGCTTGGTGTTTTCTATGTAAAAATATTTTAACTACCACCTAATTATGTTTAATGGCTATGAAACTATCCAGGATTTTTATTTCTTCTTGAGTCAGTTTTAGTAGGTTTTGTGTTGGAAAGAATTTATCCATTTTGCCTGTTTTTAAAGGTATTAATACAAAGCTGCTCAAGATATTCTCTTCTTTATCTTTTTAATCTCTGCTCCATCTGTAGCAATATTTCCTTTCCCATTCTTAATGATATTTATTTATGTCGTGTATCTTTTTATTCTTTATAAATATTGCCAAATGTTTATCTATTTTGTTAGTTTTTCAAAGATTTTCAATTTTTCGCTTTGTTGATTCGCTCTATTTTGTCTTTATTTTTCTATTTAATTGGTTTATTGTATCCTTTCTTCTACTGTCTTTGAGCTCTGTTGTTCTTTTTCTAATGTCTTAAGTTGTATGCTTTAGCTCATTCGTTATTAGCCTTTTTTAAAAAGCATTTAAAGCTCTAAATTTTCCACAAATTACTGCTTTTACATCATTACATAAGTTTTGATATGTAATTTTTTTTTTTTTTTTGAGATGCAGTCTTGCTCTGTCACCCAGGCTGGAGTGCAGTGGTGCGATCTCGGCTCACTGCAACCTCCGCCTCCCGAGTTCAAGCCATTCTCCTGCCTCAGCCTCCCAAGTAGCTGGGACTATAGGCACGTGCCACCACACTCGGCTAATTTTTTTGTATTTTTAGTAGAGATGAGGTTTCACCGTGCTGGCCAGGCTGGTCTCGAACTCTTGACTTCAAGTGATCTGCCTGCCTCGGCCTCCCAAAGTGCTGGAATTACAGATGTGAGCCACCCTGCCTGGCCTGATATGTAATATTTCCATTCGGTTCTAAGTATCTTTTAAATTTTCAGTGTGGGCCGGGCGCGATGGCTCATGTCTGTAATCCCAGCACTTTGGGAGGCCGAGGTGGGTGGATCACCTGGGCAACAAAAGCGAAACTCGGTCTCAAAAAAAAAAAAAATTTCAATGTGATGTTTTTCATATTTATAAACATATGGGAATTTTTTTATTGTTTTGTCTTTAACTTTTAACTTAGTTGCATTGTGAGTCACAGAAACATGATCTGTATACTAGTTATTATAATTTGATCAGAATTACATTATATATATTTTGTTGTTGTTCTTTTAGTATAGACGGGGTTTACCATTTTGGCCAGGCTGGTCTCGAACTCCTGACCTCCTGATCTGCTCACCTCTGCCTCCCAAAGTGCTGGGATTACAGATGTGAGCCACCATGCCCTGCTGAGAATTACATTATGTTCTCTGACCACAATATGCAGTCACTTTTTATAAATTCCCTATGTGTTTATGAATACATTTGTATTCTCTAATTGTTGGATTTAGGATTTATGTCCATTTGTTCAAGCTTGTTAATTAAGTAGTTTTAAACTTCTATATCTTTCTTAATTTTTACTTTGAAATATCAATAGTTAGAGGAGATATGTTGAACTCTTCCATAATAATTATAGATTTATCAATTGTGCTCTGTGGTTCTATCCCTTCTAGCTTTGTATATTTCGAGGCTACTTTATTAGTTGAATTGTTATATCTTCCAGGTGTGCTAGAACTTTTATCATTATTAGGAACTTTATTCATCTCTTATACTAATACTGACCTTAATGACTACTTTTTGATACTAATAAAGCCACTCTTATTTTTATTGGTATTTTTCTGACATACACCTTTGAATATCTTTATTTTCAGCTTTTCAGTGTCCTTGCATTTTAGGAGTGGCTCTTGTAGGCAATCTACACTGAATTTTTAAATTACATCTTACATATGATAATCCTCTTTTTTTTTTAACTAAAGAGTTTAGTAGCACATCTACATTCCCCAAAAACTAGTGATACATGTGGACTTGCATTTGCCATCCAACTTAGTGCTTTCTTTTTGATTCACCCATCTTTTTCATAGTTTTTGTTACTTCTTTTACTTTTTAAAAAATTGATGGTGGCCGGGGGCGTGTGGTGGTTTACACCTGTAATCCCTGCTCTTTGGTAGCCTAAGCTGGGGGGATCTCTTGAGGTCAGGAGTTGGAGACCAGCCTGGGCAACACAGGGACACCCTGTCTCTACAAAAATTTTAAAAATTAGCTGGGTTTGGTGGCATGCACTTGTAGTCCTAGCTACTCGGGAGGCTAAGGCAGGAAGATTCCTTGAACACATGAGTTCAAGTTAATAAAGAGCTGTGATTGTGTCACTGTACTCCAGCCTGGGTGACAGAGGAAAAAAAAGAAAAGAATAGAAAAGAAAAGAGAAAAGGAAGGAAGGAAGGGGAGAAAGAGAGACAGACAGAGAGAGAGGAAGGAGGGAAGGAAGGAAGGAAGGAAGGAAGGGAGGAAGGAAGGAAGGAAGGAAGTAAGGAAGGAAGGAAGGAAAGAAGGAAGAAGGAGAAGGGAAGGGAAGGAAAGAAGGAAGGAAGGAGGGAGGGAAGGAAGGAAGGAAGGAAAGAAGGAAGGAGAAGGGAAGGGAAGGAAAGAAGGAAGGAAGGAAGGAAGGGAAGGAGGGAAGGAAGGAAGGGAGAGAGAGAAAAGGAAGGGAAAGGAAGGGAGGAAGGAAGGAAGGAGTTAAACTTAATATAAAAAAGGAAAAAAAATTGACGATTTTCTCTCTTTTATTCCACTTATTTTCCTGTACATATTTGGTAGTTTCATACTCCTTTCTTATTCTTTTAGTAATTACTCTGGAAATTTTGCCTTGCGAATTTAAAAAAGTCTAAAGTTAATAATTATCTTATCCTCCCGAATAATGCAAGGAGCTTAAAGCATATTAACTCCAATCATGCCGTCCAACTTGCATACAACTGATATCCAGTATTTGAGTTCTGCCCTTTTTTGTCCTCAAAGTAGACATTATTATTACTATTGATACTATTTTGTCCAGACAATTTTTACTTAGATTTACCTCCATGTTTGCCAACTCTTTTGTCATCATTTCTTCTTGTATATTAGAATTACTTTTGGGGATCATTTTCCTTTCATTTCCTTTAGTAAAAGTCTAACAGTTACCACTGTTAGACTTTCCTTCAGTTTTGGTTCATGTGAAAATAACATTATTTTGTTCTCATTCTTTAAAGATAGTTACACTGGTTGGGCATGGTTGCTTACACCCAGCACTTTGGGAGGCCAAGGCAGGAGGATCGCTTGAACCTAGGAGTTGGAGACCAGCCTGGGCAACATGGCAAAACCCCATCTCTACAGAAAATTAAAAAATTAGCCAGCCACAGTGGCACACACCTATAGTCCCAGCTACTCGGGAGACTGAAGAGAGAGGATCACTTGAGCCTGGGAGGCAGAGGCTGCAGTGAGCCAAGATCACTCCGCTGCACTCCAGCCTGGGTGACAAAGTGGGATTCTGTCTCAAAAAAAAAAAAAAAAAGGTAGTTATATTGAGTGTACAAGTTTAGGATGATAATTACTTTGTCTTAGGACTCTGAAGATATTTTTCCATTTCTTAGGGATTTCCATGGTGGCTGCTGATACGCCACTAGTATTTTGTTTGATTATTTATTTATTTATTTATTTATTTATTTATTTATTTTTGAGTCAGAGTCTGGTTCTGTCACCCAGGCTGGAGTGCAGTGGCACAATCTCTGCTTGCTGCAATCTCTGCCTCCCAGGTTCATGCAATTCTCCTGCCTCAGCCTCCTGAGTAACTGGGATCACAGGCATGCACCACCAGGCCCAGCTAATTTGTTTGTATTTTTAGTACAGTCAGGGTTTCACGATATTGGCCAGGCTGGTCTTGAACTCCTGACCTCAAGTGGTCCACCTGCCTTGGCCTCAGTTACTAGTATTTTAAATGTCATTCTTTTGCAGCCAACTTGTTTCTTTTCTCTGATTGATTCTGAGGTCTTCTCTTATCTTTTGGTCTCTGCAAGTTTATTACAGTGTGCCTAGGTGTGAATTCATGTTTCTTATAAGTTCTGAAAAGTTATCAGCCATTATTTCTTTGAATGTTGCCTCACCTTTTCTGTCTCTATTCTTTCCTGTGGGTCTCAGTTATATAGTAGACCTTTTCATCTTTCCCTCCCTCTCTCTTAAGCATGTTTCATATTTTACGTCTCCTTTTTCTGTGCTGCAAATTATGCAGAAATAGGTACTTTGGTAGATCCATTTTCTATTCAGTTGGTCCAAAAGTAAGTGCAGTATTGGCCATTACTCTTAATGGCTAACATTGCAATTACTTTTGCACCAACCTAATAATTCATAATTATCTCTTCAGCTGCATCCGATCTGCTATTTAATCATCTGATGAGATTTTTGTATCATCAATTATAACTTTCATTTATGCAAGTTCTATTTTGGTTTATTTTCCAATCTTCCTGGACATTTTTGATAGATTTGTATTCTGCATTCAGTGTGTGTGTGAATTCATCTTGCATTTCTTTAAATATTTTCTACATAATTATGTTATTTTCTGTAGTTGGTCACTCCAACAGCTGAAGTATTTAAAGGGGATGTCTACGCATATTGTTTTATTTGCTGACTCTCACTCATAGCGGCTTATTTCCGTGCAGTTTGGTGACCACTGACTGTGAGCTCATATTTTGTTGAACTTAATCTGTGGGAATCCTGAGGGCCTACACTGGAGGTACATTCCTACTGAGGCATTTGCATTTGCTTCTCCCAGGAGCCAAGGAGCTGCTATTAACCTGGGAGGACTTTAACCACCTTTGAGTGACCCTGGCACAAGGCAGGAGTCTCAAATTCTCTCACCTTGCCTCTTCCCTAGACTTAATTTGTCTATTGCAGTGCTTATTTAATCACTTAGCTCTATTTTCTTGTTTCCCTGTTAGTCAACGCTCCATGCTTTAGTTTCAGTTCCCCACTGTCTTGCCACACTTTTCTTGGCAGAGGACATTTAGTCCTTAGAGATTTCCATTACTCTCTAGGAAGTCCAGCAATGTATTAAAATAATGGTTTTTTAATTTGTTTTGTTTTCGTAATTCTTTTTTTTTTTCTCTTTGGAGCAGAGTTTCGCTCTTGTTGCCCAGGTTAGAGTGCAGTGGCGTGATCTCAGCTCACTGCAACCTCCGCCTCCCGGGTTCAAGTGATTCTCCTGCCTCAGCCTCCCGAGTAGCTGGGATTACAGGTGTTCGCCACCATGCCCAGATAATTTTTGTTTTTTTGTTTTTTTTTTTAGGTGGAGTCTCACTCTGTGGCCTGGGCTGGAGTGCAGTGGCCGGATCTCAGCTCACTGCAAGCTCCGCCTCCCGGGTTCACGCCATTCTCCTGCCTCAGCCTCCCAAGTAGCTGGGACTACAGGCGCCGCCACCTCGCCCGGCTAGTTTTTTTGTATTTTTTAGTAGAGACGGGGTTTCACCGTGTTAGCCAGGATGGTCTCGATCTGCTGACCTCGTGATCCGCCCGTCTCGGCCTCCCAAAGTGCTGGGATTACAGGCTTGAGCCACCGCGCCCGGCCTTTTTTTTTTTTTTTTTAATAGAGATGGGGTTTCACCATTTTGGCCAGGCTAGTCTTGAACTCCTGACCTCAGGTGATTCACCAGCCTCAGCCTCCCAAAGTGCTGGGATTACAGGCGTGAGCTACCCGCACACGGCCTTGTTTTTGTAATTCATGCAGAATCCAGTTATATTTTCGTGGGGTGATCTTTGAGAGCACTAGTCCGCCATCTTGCCAAAAGTAGAAATTCCATGGTGCTACTAGGATCCCCATTTTACAGATCAAAAACCGAGGCTCATAAAATCAAATATCTTGCTGGAGACCACACAACACTCAGGGTGAGTGTTTAACCAGAAGCTGCTGCTCCCCAAATAAGAGGAAATGTATTTTCAGGGTTGCGGCCTTGGCCAATGCTCGGGGATAAACCCACAAACTTCTGCTAAGGAGGAATGAGGAGACCCAGCCCAGCCCAGCGTGAGCAGGCCCCAGGCACCCAGCACCAACTCAGCCAGTCTGCACCGGCCACTCAGCCTGCACCTCCTCCCACCCTGGGAAAGAGCCAGCAGGCGCTTCCGGCACTTGGGTTTCCATGGCAACCAGTCACCCTGTGCTATGAGATGCAAAAGCCACAGGCAGTGAGTGGAACATTCCTGAATCTGGAGCCCTCATTACAGGTGGGTCTCCTGCAGCCTTGGGGACTGTGTGAGGGAGGCTCAGAAGAGAAAGAATTTGTGTGAAGGGGTCATGTTCAAACTAGCCACAATGCCACTTGCTAGCCCCTTTCTTTTTGCCCATACCCCAATTATGATGGCCCCAGAGTCCCAGGTCCAGGGAAGTCCAGAAACAGGCTGGAGTCGGCCTGCTGCTAGGTGCCACACAATACCAGCTCTACCTTTTTCATTCAGCAACAGCCTTTTCAGGCCTTCTCTGGCCAGGTCCTCAGGATCCTCTGACAGATGAAGGTCCCTGCCTGCGGTGAGCTATCCGGCTAGTGCAAGACTCAGACAGGCCCTAAAAGCCAATTACAACCAGGAGACAAGAGAGCACAGAGGCCATGAGAACACAGAAGAGCGAGTGCTCCCTGCAAGGAGACTTTCCAAAGCAAAGATATTTGAGCCAAGCCGCAAAAAAAAAAAAAAAAAAAAAAAAAAATTGGCATGGTAGAAAAGGGAGGGAAGGGCCAGGTGCAGTGGCTCAGGCCTGTAATTCCGACACTTTGGGAGTCCAAGGCAGGTGAATCAAGATGTCAGGGGTTCGAGACCAGCTTGGCCATCATATAGTGAAACCTCATCTTTACTAAAAATACAAAAAATTAGCTGGGCATAGTGGCGGGTGCCTGTACTCCCAGTTACTTGGGAGGCTGAGGCAGGAGAATCGCTTGAATCTGGGAGGTGGAGGTTGCAGTAAACCAAGATTGTGCCACTGCACTCCAGCCCAGGGACAGAGTGAGACTCTGTCTCAAAAAGAAAGCAAGAAAGCAAGAAAGCAGGAAAGAAAGAAAGAGAGAGAGAGAGAGAGAGAGAAGGAAAGAAAGAAGAAAGAAAGAAAGAAAGAAAGAAAGAAAGAAAGAAAGAAAGAAAGAAAAGAAAAGAAAAGAAAAGAAAAGAAAAGAAAAGAAAAGAAAAGAAAAGAAAAGAAAAGAAAAGAAAAGAGAAAAGAAAAGAAAAGAAAAGAGCAAGCAAGCAGGCCAGGCGCGGTGGCTCAAGCCTGTAATCCCAGCACTTTGGGAGGCCGAGACGGGTGGATCACGAGGTCAGGAGATCGAGACCATCCTGGCTAACACGGTGAAACCCCGTCTCTACTAAAAAATACAGAAAACTAGCTGGGCGTGGTGGCGGGCGCCTGTAGTCCCAGCTACTCGGGAGGCTGAGGCAGGAGAATGACGTAAACCCGGGAGGCGGAGCTTGCAGTGAGCTGAGATCCGGCCACTGCACTCCAGCCTGGGCGACAGAGCGAGACTCCGTCTCAAAAAAAAAAGAAAGAAAGAAAGAAGGAAGGAAGGAAGGAAGGGAGAGAGAAAGAGAGAAAGAAGAAAGAAAAGAAAGAAAAAGAAAGAAAGAAGGAAGGAAGGAAGGAAGGAAGGGAGAGAGAAAGAAGAAAGAAAAGAAAGAAAAAGAAAGAAAGAAGGAAGGAAGGAAAGAAAAGAAAGAAAAGAAAAGAAAAAGGAGGGAAGGGCATTACAGGCAGAAGGAAGCACAACGTGGTGGGCTCAGAGGAACAAAACAGCAGTGACTTTAGTAAAACAAGGGGAGGGAGGCAGGAAAGTTGACCACAGAGAAGAGTCACAACGGAGCTTGTAGGACACTGCTGTGAACTTGGGCATTATCCGGGAAGGAGTGGGCAGCCTTAAATGGTTTTAGGAGAGTATGACATGGCCTTATTGTCTTTATGGCATCAAGGATGGACAGGAGACAGGGAACCCAGCAAAGAGCCTCTTGCGATAATGCAGAAGAGAAGTCACAGTAACGAACACAAAGGGTGTAGCTGAGGGGATAGGCAAGGAAGGAGCAGATTTGACTCGGTGCCATGGCTCACGCCTGTAATTGCAGCACTTTGGGAGGCCGAAGTAGGTCGATTGCTTGAGGCCAGGAGTTCGAGACCAGCCTGGCCAGCATGGCGAAATCCCATCTCTACTAAAAATACAAAAAAAGTAGCTGGGCGTGGTGGTGTACACCTGTGATCCCAGCTACTCAGGAGGCTGAGACAGGAGAATCACTGGAACCCAGGAGGCAGAGCCAAGATCAGGCCATTGAACTCCAGCCTGGGCAACAGAGCGAGAACCCGTCTCAAAGAAAAAAAGAGGGGGCGGCAGACTGGAGAGATGTTTAGAAGGACAGAACAGCTGGACTTGGTGAGATATTGGGGCAGAAAGGATGGCAGCATCAACCTGAGAGGGGCACAGGAGCAGGGAGGGACTAGGGTAGTAACAGCCATTCACCACCCCGCTGGGTCATGGGAAAGTGACCAGTTTTCCTCAAACAGATACTAGAGTTGACATCCAGGACATTTTCTCTCCAGGTCAATAGAGAAAAAGAAAGTTCCAGAGCCTTCTTCAGCCTGGAGGCTTCTGGCAGGTTCCAGTCACTCTGTAACAGATTGCAGTAACAGCTGCAATCTTGCCCCCAGGCCCCACCCACTCTGCGCTGCACCAGCCCTGGCATCCCATAGCCTCTGTAGGGGGCACCCCAGGCACCTCCGGGACACTGGCCCCTGCATCTCCCAAACCAGTGGAACCAAATTTCTGTTCTGTGTCCCATTTCCTTGTTCTGGTTACATGCATGTCACAAAGTTATGTCTGTGGCAGCTTGCTATGTAGCCTGGGGCTGAATTAATAAGGAATACATTGTAGAGGAATCAAGTTCGTGACTGCAACTCTAAGACAGGTGGCTTGGGAGTCAGACAGAACCAAGTTCAACTCCTGACTTACTGGCTCTGTGTCTTTGGGCAGTGACTCCTCAGACCCTCCGTGCCCTCTGCTCACCCTTCCTCCTCCCTCACCCCTCTGTGGTTCACAGACCATCTTCCCTCAGGCCCCTCTCCTCCTTCGACCCCAGCCCTGGGCCACACGCCTCTCACACCCACACCTAGGGCAGGTTCCCCACTGTCTCCAGATCGATACTGGTCAGTCACCTTAGGGTTCTGAGGAAAGAGCGCTGGGGCCCAGAGGCCACCCCACGCCCCTCTCTTTACCTCCAGCCCTCAACCTGGTCTCCAGACAGGTGCCAACCCGGGCCGGCCTCAGGGACCTGGCTGGCCTGCCTGGCTCGACTGGAATACTCCGCCCTGACTCAGGTCTTGGGGACACCACTCTGCCTCCAGGGGAAGTTGGGGGTGGCGGTGGCAACTGGGCTTCCAGGCTGGCCCGCATTTCTGCTCCTCTGACTCCCTCCCCCAGCAGCCCACTCCCACCGTCCACCCCGCTGCGCTCCCCTGGAGCAGGGAAGAGGCGTGGCCCGAGAAGGAGCCCAGAAATGGGGCGGGGCCGGGCCTGAGACATTCCGAGGCCAGCCCCGCCCCCTGGGCCCCAACAGTCCAGACACCCTCCGGGAAAGTCCGGGGAACCAGAGTAGGGCGCAGGCCAGGCGCCCCTCGGAGTCCGGGCGTCCCGGGCCTGACCCACGCCCAGCCTGGTGAGGCCACCCCTCGGCAGGGGAGGCTCCCAGAGCCCGCACCCGCTTCCTCCCCAGGGCGGGGCCCGGCGGCCACGGGCCAAGCGCCGTAAAATTTAAAGAGGTGAGAGAGACACTTCGCAGAAACCTCAGCGGCGCGGGGAAATGAAATAAGGCCTCCCCCCCGGGGCGCCCGACCCCGCCCGCGCTGCACAGGCCCCGGGTCACCCCGAAGGGTCCAGGTGCGGGCCCCGCGCACAGCAGCCTCTCCCCGGGCGGGCGAGGCCCCTCTCCCTTCCCCGCGCTGCCCCAGGCACGCGGGGATCGGGACCCAGCCAACGGCCCCAGTCCCAGGCTGGGGCCGAGCTGGCCGGAGTAGCTCTCCCAGTCCACGGCAGAGAGCGTCCCCTCCCCCACGTGGAAAAGCAAGCCCAAAACCCCCGCCCCACTAACAACTTGTCCCTCTGCTTTCTCGGTGTCCACGGTGGGTCTGGTTCCCGCCGCTCCTTCCCTCCCTGCACAGTCTGAGACCCCCCACGGGCCGCCCCGTCGATCCCAGGTGATGGATGGAGCCTTCAGGGAGCCCGCGCGGGCGGGCTCGGCTCGGGCGGAAATGAAGAGGATAAGATCTGCGAGCAGAGCCGCCTGACACTGTGATATCCGCCTGGCTCGCTGCGCTCCGGGTGATGGATGGGGCGGAGCTCCCCGCCCCCCAGCCCGGAACCTGGCGCCCCTCCCAGAAACACCACCCCGCTGCCACACACGCGGCCGCCGGACTCCCAGCCACCGGCGCACTCACGCGGCGACCCCCACGCATCTACTCGGCGCGCACGCAGGGAACCGTTCCTCTTCCCAGTCCCCTGGCGTTCGCACCAGCAAGTCTGCCCTTAGCGCACACCATACCTTACCCACTTGCCCATCACACTGCCTCTTCCGCGCACGCACATACACATGCATGCAGGCTGCACGCCCCCTTCCCCTCGCCCACCAAACATGTGTTCCTTCCTAAGTCTTGGAGCCACTCAGGAAGAAGGTGTGACTACAATGAAACTCAGCCCTGGGCACAGGGACAGGGAACAAAACAGCAGTCGCCAATTGTGCTCAGCATTTTGTTCGGCCACTGAGCAGGTCGGGCTTGGCATGGACCACGGCAGCTGCGGCGCCAGGACTGTCCGAGCAGGCCTCACCATCAGTGTTACCATGGTTACCATCTTCCTAGCATTATCACTCAGCGATATCATCGTTACCATGGTTACAGGCACCGCATCTCCCTCTTCTGCGTTGCTGCCATTTGATTCCCATCACCATTACCATTCATTCATTCACTCATTCGTGTATCACTCATCCCCTCAATTTATTCATCAGCTGGGGATACAGAAATGAGTCAGTCGGTCCCCACCTTTGAGAGCGCACAGCTGAAACAGAGGAGGCAGAGAGGTAAGCAGCCAAGAGCCTGGTGCATCCTGCAGAGCCTTGAGGACCAATGAGGCCTTGCCACATAGATGGCACCAGGCAGGAAGGACCACAGTAAGAAGAAAGGCGTGCAGCTCTCAGCAGCATCATCGCCACCACAGGGTGCTCCATATGCTTGGAGGAGAGTACACTCTCTGGGGCAGGCAGGCAGTAAGGAGAGGAAACCGGTTTGGGCCATACCATGAAGGGTTTTTAATGACCCAAGGTTCCTATGTCACAATGATTAGGAGAGACTTAGTGATTAAGACTTAGGGAGTCTGAATGAAGGACCTGGACTTGAATCCTGACTTTGCCACCCCCTGGCTTAGGGACTTTGGGTACGTCATTTCTGCACAGTCTCTGGCACTTCGGAAGTGCTCTAGAAGTCATTGTTTTCGTTACTATTCTTTTTCGCCACAGTGGAGCTTTGGAGAATCACCACATTGAACACTTTTAGCCTCTAGGAAAGCTCAGGTTCCTCTCTTCCCTAACCTACCGCGAAGCCACACCCATGAGGAGCCAACATGGGTGGTTAAGGCCAAGGGTATTACTAGAGGGTGAAGTCTGGGAGTGGAGCTTTCCCAGAACCAGTCCACCTGTGTGTGCCCTCTCCTTTGTCTCCGTGTGGCTACAGGCTGGAAAGGCCAGGGATTGTCTGTCATAAGGAAGGAGATCCTACCCCTGCACATGCTAGGCAGGTAAAGGCTTGTTCCCGCTTACCTGAGCCAGGGATTCAACACCATGGTTGGAACCCAGGGTCTTAGATGATTGTTCTTTATCCAGGGTTTCCATCAGAACCACTGCTGAATTTTTTTTTTTTTTAAACATGGATGCCTGGTGGCCGGGCACGGAGGCTCATGCCTGTAATCCCAGCACTTTGGGAGGCTGAGGAGGGCGAATCACTTGAGGTCAGGAGTTCGAGACAAGCCTGGCCAACATGGTGAAACCCTGTCTCTACTAAAAATACAAAAAATTAGCCGGGCTTGGTGGTGGGCGCCCGTAGTCCCAGCTACTCAGGAGGCTGACGCAGGAGAATGGCGTGAACCCGGGAGATGGAGCTTGCAGTGAGCCAAGATCATGCCACTGCACTCCAGCCTGGGTGACAGAGCAAGACTCTGTCTCAAATAATAATAATTATTATTATTATTATTTTATTTTATTTTATTTATTTTTTGAGATGGAGTCTCACTCTGTCACCCAGGCTGGAGTGCAGTGGTGCAATCTCAGTGCACTGCAAACTCTGCCTCCCAGATTCCAGCGATTCTCCCACCCCAGCCTCCCGAGTAGCTGGGACTACAGGCGCATGCCACCACACCCGGCTAATTTTTGTGTTTTTAGTCGAGATGAGGTTTCATCATGTTGGTCAGGCTGGTCTCAAATTCCTGACCTCAGGTGATCCACTTGCCTTGGCCTCCCAAAGTGCTGGGATTACAGGCATGAGCCACCTCAGCCAGCTGATTTCTTTTATTTGAAATGCTTTGATCTTTTTTTGCATTTAGGCCTTCAATCACCTAGAATTTATTGCTCTATATGACCTTCCAAATATTATATATTACTTTATATTGGCTTTCATATTGATAGCCAATTCTCCAGCACTATATATTACATGGTTCCCCACTTCTGCACTGATTAGTGAAGCTGTCAAGAGTATATGCAGAGTTTTCTCTGACGTATGGAAATCAGTTTCTGGGCTCTGCTTTTTGTTCTGTTGATCTACTTATTTATCCTTTGCCCCACCCACACAATTTTAATGATTGTATCTGTATAAGAAATCTTGACAGTGGGCAGATGCAGCAGAGACTGGCTAGCTCCTCACTACACCTATTTCTGCTTGTTCTTGGTACCACAACTGGGCTCCATCTCACAACCTCTCTTGTAAGTAGATGTGGCCACTTAAGTGAGTTCTGACCACTGATGTGAGTGGAAACAACATACACCATTTCTAGGCATTGCCCATAAAATCTCCCATGCATGACCTTTCATTCTCTTTCCCCTCCCACAACTTGATGCAAACAAGTATGATGACCTTGAAAGATGGGATCCCAGAATGGAAGAAGCCTGAGTCTCCAAATTGCTACATAAAGAAAGCTGCCCACTGAACAGAAACAACCATTTTGGATTTCACACCAGCTGGGAATTTTTTTTTTTTAATTTTTTTATTTTTTTAGATGGAGTCTTACTCTGTCGCCAGGCTGGAGTGCAGTGGCACAATCTCAGCTCACTGCAAGCTCCATCTCCTGGGTTCAAGTGATTCTCCTGCCTCAGCCTCCTGAGTAGCTGGGACTACAGGCACATGCCACCATGTCCAGCTAATTTTTGTATTTTTAGCAGAGACGGGGTTTCACCATATTGGCCAGGATGGTCTTGATATCCTGACCTCGTGATCCTCCCACCTCGGCCTCCCAAAGTGCTAGGATTACAGGCATGAGTCACCGCCCTTGGCCTGGGAATAAACTTATTATGCTTGAGCCTTAAACATGTCTTGAGTTTTGTTTGTTTCAGCAACTAGTGTTACCCTAATATAGCATAGCTAAATATGTACCTACCCTCCCCCTTGTTCCTTCTCTTTAAAATTGTCTCGATTGTTCTTGGCTCTTATCCTCACAGGAATTTTAAGATCAATTGAGTGACTTCCTTAAAAAAAAACTTGCTATGTCTTTGGTTGGAGTTCCATTTAATTTCTATATTAATTTATGGAGACTTACTATTCTTATAATACTAAGTCTTTTCATTCATAAACACAGTCCACTTACTTAGATACTAATTATTAAATGTTATTAGATTTGGCTTCATTCAATATTATTAGATTAATATTTGTCATTTATGTTATACATAGGTCTGTGTATCTTCCATTACCTTTAATTATTGTTATGTGGATTTTGTTGCCATTGTAAATTAAGTATTTTTCTTTTTTACATTATATGTCTTAATTGGTTTCTGCTGTTGTATAGAAACCCAACTGATTTTTGAACATTTATCTTGTATCTAGCAAGCTTGCTAAATTCTCTTCTTAATTCTAATATATTTTGTAAATTTTCAATGCAGAGAATCATATCAAAGATGCTTCCACTTGCTCTTCATTTTTCCTGAAACTTACTTATCCTAGATATCTGTATAGCTCATTTTTTCACAACCTTCAGGTCTCTATTCAAGTATCATTTAATCAGTCAGGCCTTCCTTGACCTCCTATATAAAGTAATACACATGCATACAGTGCTCTTTATTCCACTATTTTACGTTATTTTTCTTCTTAGGACTGATATAAATTGTTCGTTTATTTTTGCCTGCTTCCTGCACTAGAATGTAAGCTCTTTAAGAGCAGAAAATTTTTCTGTTTTACTTACTTCTATATCTCCCAGGGCTTATTTCAATAGATCATTTTTAAATGAATAATATCACATTTAGTATTTGCTTTCCTATCCCTAATCCTTATTCCTCTTCAGTACAAAATCAAAGGGATTGCTTTTAAGATTTCACCACTTATTTTGTAGTAGGTTTGTGATAGGTTCACTTTATCTGGTTAAAACATTTTCTTTAATATCTGTTTTTCTACAAATATAGTTTTTCTAGTAATATGTAGTTTTCTGAGAGTTTAAAATATTTTATTATTATTGCAAATGGTTTTCTCCATCTATTGATATTAAAAATTATTTTTATTTTTAGTCTGTTAATGTCGTGCATTGAACCAATAGATTTACTAACAGTTAGCTATTCTTGTGTTCCTGTGATAAATTCAGTTTAGTCTTGGTGTATTTTTAGTATAAGATTTAAGGTTCATTTTGCCAACTTTTTTTTTTTTTTTTTTTTTTTTTTTTTTTTTTGAGACTGAGTCTCACTCCGTCACCCAGGCTGGAGTGCAGTCGCGCAATCTCGGCTCACTTGCAAGTTCCGCCTCCGGGGTTCAGGCCATTCTCCTGCCTCAGCCTCTGGAGTAGCTGGGACTACAGGCACCGACGACCCCGCCCAGATAATTTTTTGTGTTTTTAGTGGAGACGGGGTTTCACCGTGTTAGCCAGGATGATCTCGATCTCCTGACCTCATGATCCGCCCTCCTCAGCCTCCCAAACTGCTGGGATCATAGGCGTGAGCCACCGCGCCCGGCCATTTTGCCAACATTTTTTAAAAGATTTTTACATTGATGTTCATAAGTAAGATTGGCCTGTCATTTTTATTTCTCTTACTGTTTCTTCTAATCAGGTATCAAGGTTTTCTTAGTCACAGTAGAGATGGAGGTGAGGGTTCATTCTCTTTCTATTCATGAAATGGTTTAAATAAGACAGGAGTTACCTGTTTCTTGAAATTTTGGTAAAGCTCACCTAAAAATAAATCCAAGTTCTGAGATTTTTTTGTTTTTGTCTTTTTTTTTTTTTGAAACACAGTCCCACTCTGTCACCCAGGCTGGAGTACCGTGGTGTAATCACAGCTCACTGCAACCTCAACCTCATGGGTTCAAGCAATCCTCCCACCTCAGCCTCCTGAGTAGCTGGTACTACAGGTGTGTACCACCATGCTGGGCTATTTTTGTATTTTTAGTAGAGATGGGGTTTCACTATGTTGGCCAGGCTGGTCTGGAACTACTGACCTCAAGCAATCCACCCACCTTGGCCTCCCAAAGTGCTGTCATTACAGGCCTGAACCACTGTGTCTGGCCAGCCATGAAGTGTTAATTGTAGGTCGAATTCTTTTTTTTTTTTTTTTTTTTTTTTTTTTGAGGCAGAGTCTTGCTCGCCCAGGCTGGAGTGCAGTGGCTGGAACTCAGCTCACTGCAAGCTCCGCCTCCCGGGTTCCCGCCATTCTCCTGCCTCAGCCTCCAGAGTAGCTGGGACTACAGGCGTCCGCCACCTCGCCCGGCTAGTTTTTTGCATTTTTTAGTAGAGACGGGGTTTCACCGGGTTAGCCAGGATGGTCTCGATCTCCTGACCTCGTGATCTGCCCGTCTCGGCCTCCCAAAGTGCTGGGATTACAGGCTTGAGCCACCGCGCCCGGCCTGTAGGTCGAATTCTTAAGTGGTTATATAAGTGGTTATATATCTACTTGAATTTTCTTTTTTTTTCCCAAAGCTGATGTTGATCACTTTTTAGATTTCTAAAAAAGGTTTTATTTCATACAATTTTTTTTTCTTTTTTTTTTTTTTTACAGAGTCTCGCTCTGTCACCCAGGCTAGAGTGCAGTGGTGCGATCTTGGCTCACTACAGCATCTACCTCCTGGGTTCAAGTGATTCTTCTGTCTCAGCCTCCCAAGTAGCTGAGACAGAAGCTCCCAGCTAATTTTTGTTTTTTTAGTAGAGATGGGGTTTCACCATGTTGGCCAGGCTGGTCTCAAACTCCTGATCTCAGGCGATCCGCCCACCTGGGCCTCCCAAAGTGCTGGGATTACAGGTATGAACCACCGCGTCTGGCCTTCATACAAGTTTTTAAATGACTTGGCAAAGAGTCAAAGTCGTCCCTTATGGCCCCAGCATGGTGGCTCAGACCTGTAATCCCAGCTACTTGGGAGGCTGAGGCAGGAGAATCACTTGAACCTGGGAGGCGGAGGTTGCAATGAGCCAAGATCACGCCATTGCACTCCAGCCTGGGAAACAGAGCAAGACTCCGTCTCACACACACACACACACACACACACACAGCACAAAAACAACAACAAAGTAGTCTCTTATGATCATTTTCATCTTTACTGTATATGTCCCTTTGAAAAATATTCTCTTTTTTTCTAAATTAAATTTGCTAGAGGTTGTCCACTTTACTAGTCTTCTCAGATAACTGATTTTTGACTTTGGTGCTGTTGCTTCTTTGTTTTCTAGTTCATTTCTGTCTTCTTGAGTTGAAAATTTGGTTCGATTGTTGGTCATCTTGTTTTTTCTAATACAGGTATTTAAGACTATAATGTTCTAAGTTCCACTTTGGCAGAAACCCACACATTTTCTTATGTAGAGCTTTTATTGTTCTTTAGTGGTAAATATTTGTAAATTTTTGTAAGAGATGTTATAGTTCCTTCTTTGACCCACTAGCTATTTACAGTAGTCCTGCACTCTAGTTAGCCTTTTACAATTAAATGCTAATTTCATGAGGTCTGCACAATAGTGCTTCTTGGTTACTTTTGTTTCTTCATTTATGTGTTAGAATGGGTCGATTTTTACAAACATTCCACATATTCAGGAAGAGAATGTATATCCTCCATTTGCTGCATTCAGAATTCTACATGGATTCTTTACATTAGCTTAATTCTGTTATTTAGTGTTCTATATCTTCTTTATCTTTACTAGTTTTTTTTTTTTTTTTCATATTCCCTCTTCTGAAAAGTGTTAAAATCTCCGAGTATAATTGAAGGTTTGTCCATTTTTGCTTAATGCATTTCAGGCTATATCAAGTTCAGTATTATATGTTCCTGAGAAGTTCATTTTATCATTAATTACCACCCACTTTTCTTAATAGTTCTCTTATCCCTGAAGTTTGTTTACAATTAACATTGCTATACCAGCTATCTACTTATTGTTTGTCTCTTTCCATACATTTACTACAACCCATGTCGTTGTTTTTTTTTTTTTTTTTTTTTTTGAGAGGGAATCTCACTCTGTCACCCAAGCTGGAGTGCAGTGGCCCGATCTCAGCTCACTGCAAGCTCCGCCTCCCGGGTTTACGCCATTCTCCTGCCTCAGCCTCCCGAGTCCCAAGTAGCTGGGACTACAGGCGCCCGCCACCTCGCCAGCTAGTTTTTTTTGGATTTTTTAGTAGAGACGGGGTTTCACCGCGTTAGCCAGGATGGTCTCGATCTCCTGACCTTGTGATCTGCCCGTCTCGGCCTCCCAAAGTGCTGGGATTACAGACTTGAGCCACCGCACCCGGCCCATGTCATTCTTGTAGATGTGTCGCTTGGAAAGAGCACTTGCAGCTGAAGTTTTTGTTTGTTTGTTTGTTTGTTTTGTTTTTTGAGACGGAGTTTCGCTCTTGTTGCCCAGGCTGGAGCACAATGGCGCGATCTCGGCTCACCGCCACCTCCGCCTTCCAGGTTCAAGGGATTCTCCTGCCTCAGCCTCCCAAGTAGCTAGGATTATAGGCAAGCGCCACCATGCCCGGCTAATTTTTGTATTTTTAGTAGAGACAGGGTTTATCCATATTGGTTAGGCTGGTCTCAAACTCCCGACCTCAGGGGATCTGCCCACCTCGGCCTCCCAAAGTGCTGGGATTACAGGCGTGAACCACCACACCCGGCCTTACAGCTGAATTTTTAAACCAGTCCGAAAATCTCCGTCTTTTAGTGGATGGATTTAATTTGCTCATATTTACTGTGAGTATCATTTTATTTAGAACTATTGATAACATCTTATTTATGTCTACATGGGTCTCTTCACTATACTTTTCTTTGTCCCTTATTTCTTTTCTTCTGTCATCCATTGAATTAATCATTTTCCCTTTTCTGCTATTGGTTCATAAATGATATATTCTATTTATATTATTTGAGTAATTATCCTTAAATTTAACATAATTGACATAACAAAGCCAAGAGATAGTAATCAGTATCTCCGTAGTAATAGGAAGACTGATATTTAATTCTTATGTCAGTCCCATCATCCGTATCTTTATTTCCTAGCTTTTAGTTTTCCCTTATTCTTAACTCTCCCATTAGTTAGTTAGTTATGCTTTACAGCTAAGGCTTACCATATTTTATCAAACTTAAGATTTCAGCAATTGTAAGAAACACTATTATTTTACGGTCCCCTAAGAGAAAAAAGGGGGTGACATCAGCAAAAATGGCAGAGTAAGGTCTTCTGAAAGTTCTTTCCTTCATAAAAGCAATGAAAACACTGGCAACAATTGTCAGAAACAACTCTTTCAGAACTCTGGAAATTAACCAAAGGCGTGCAGCAATCTGGGAGTATTTAAAAAAAAAAAAAAAAAAAGCCAACAGCTAAATCTCAGTAAGAACAGTGAGCCCTGTGGCATTTTAACTTTTCCTATTTCAATATCCCCGTCCCCAGCTCTTCAATAGCCTTTTAACTGCAATTGTAGTAAAAATCAACAGCCTGGTAACCAGTGGAAGGGACAGAAAGGGTTGGAGCACTTCAAAGTCCCATTCCCAGAGAATTGTCATTATTTGACTTGTCTGGTGGTTCCACAGAAGATCCCACTTACAAAGCTGTCTTTCTTCCACCTGATTCAGAGCTCACCCGGTGAAAACAACTTTTCTTCAGGCCCATGTGCCCAAAAAATTAGAGGCACTTGTTGAACATTGGGTGCCAGAGGCTGCCGTAGCTGTTGGGGCAAGCAAGAAGCCGACCGAAAAGCTTAAAAGGAAAATCTGGGGAGTGAGATGACAATAGCGGGCCTTTTAAAAGCTCCGACGTATCCTAGGGAATCAAGAAAGCCAGAGACATCTGTAGGGCTGTGCACACGCTCAGGACAGATGTGGGAAGGCCTTAAACTCTCACCTCTGGCTAAGCCTGAAGCTCTGTGTCAGCAGGAAGTGAAGGTAAAAGTGGAGTTGTCCGCTGCCTGTCTGGATGCTGAAGGCAAGCCCCAAAACACACATATACACAAATATAGCCCCTCAAAGAGATGTGGGGACTTATTGGTTCCAGGCATTTAAGAAAATGTTGGCCGGGCATGGTGGCTCACGCCTGGAATCCCAGCAATTTGGGAGGCTGAGGCAGGCAGATTACGAGGTCAGGAGATCGAGACCATCCTGGCCAACATGGCGAAAGCCTGTCTTTACTAAAAATACAAAAGTTACTTAGGCATGGTGGCGTGCGCCTGCAATCCCAGGTACTTGGGAGGCTGAGGCAGGAGGTTCGCTTGAACCTAGGAGGCAGAGGTTGCAGTGAACCAAGATTGTGCCACTGCACTCCAGTCTGGCGATGGAGTGAGACTCCATCTCAAAAAGAAAAGAAAATGTCTGTACAGCTATTACCTGGCCCACTAAGGTAACCAATCATATATTTCAGTAGTCACACATGACAAGGAATATGTCACAGTAGGCACACATGACAAAGAATATAGACCTTGCAGAATTTGTTCAGGAAAGTCACTAAACAAACAACAAAAAGCTACCACAAAGACAAATCTTGGGGACAGAAAGGAGAGGAGGAATTGGATTTCCAGAGTTGCCGCATTAAATTATTTGAAATGGCCAATTTTCAACACAAAATTGAGATACGCAAAAAAAAAAAAAAAAAAAAGCAAGAAAATATGACCCACAAACAGCAAAAAAGCGATAAATTGAAACTGTACCTGTGGAAACCCAGACATTGGATTTATGAGGAAAGCAACTTAAATCAGCTATTTTAAGTGTGTTCAAAGAACTAAGAGAAACCACACCTAAACACTAAAGTAAAGTATAAAAATAATGTCTTATTAAGTAGAGAATATCAACATCAATAAAGAGATAGAAATTATAGAAAAGGGTGTGCAATATGGCTCAGGCCTGTAATCCCAGCACTTTGGGAGGCCAAGGCAGGAGGGTCACTTGAGGTCAAGAGTTTGAGACCAGCCTGGCCAACATGATGAAATCCTGTCTTTACTAAAAATACAAAGATTAGCCAGGCATGGTGACACACACCTGCAATCCCAGCTACTTGGGATGCTGACACAGGAGAATCACTTGAACCCAGGAGGCAGAGGTTACAGTGAGCTGAGACCATGCCACTGCACTCCAGCCTGGGTGACAGAACAAGACTCCTTCTCAAAAAAAGAGTTATAGGAAAGAACCAAATAGAATAGTCAAAAAGTAAAATAACAGAAGTAAAAAATTTACTAGAGGGGCTCAATGCAGATTTGAACAAGTGGAAGAAAGAATCAATAAACTTGAAGATAGGTCAATTGAGATTCTCTAGTATGAGAAACAGAACAAAATGAAAAAAAGAGAATGAAGAAAAATGGACAAAGCCTCAGAGACCTCCAGGACATTATCAAGCAAACCAACATATGTAAAATGGGAGTTCTAGGAGAGGAGTAAGAAAGGGGCAGAATTAATATCTGAAGAAATAATGGCTCCAAAATTTCTGAATTTGGTTAAAAACGTTAATCTACAGATACAAAAAGCTCAATGAACTCCTAGTCAGAAAAAATCGGAGATCCACACCTAGACACATTATAAACTATTAAAAGACTATGACAAAGAAAGAACCTTAAAAACATCAGAAGTAGACTCAGCCTGGTAGCTTATGTCTGTAATCCTAGCACTTTGAGAGGCCAAGGTGAGAGAATCACTTGAGGCCAGGACTTTGAGACCAGCCTGGGCCACACAGCAAGACACTGTCTCTACAAAAAATTTTAAAATTAGCTGGCTTGGTGTCCCATGCCTGTAGTTCTAGCTGCTTGGGAGGCCACAGCAGGAGGATTGCTTGAGCTCAGGTCAAGATTATAGTGAGCTATGATCATGCCACTGCACTCCAGCCTGGGAGACAGGAGAGACCCTGTCTCAAACAAAACAAAACAAAACAAAACAAAACAAAACAAAAAGTAAAGTGACTCACTACAGACAAGGAGCCACAATAAGATTAACAGCTGATTTCTCATCAAAAACCATGGAGACCAGAAGACAGTGAGATGACATATCAAAATACTGAAAGAAAAAAACCAAGTCAACCAAGAATTTTATATCTAGCAAAGTTATCCTTCGAAAATGAAGGAGAAACTAAAACATTCCCTCATGAAGAAAAAAATCCTAGACAATTTATTACTAGCAGGTCTGCTATAACCCTACAAGAAATAACTAAAGGAAGTCCCCCCAATGGAAGGACTGAAATAAAAGGACACTAAGCAACAATTCCAATCTGCATGAAGAAATAAAACTCACTGGTAAAGGTAACAAGGTAGAAAAATATTTTTAAAAAGTATAAATGCATTTTTTTGTTTGTAACATTTTTCTCTTATATGATTTAAAAGACAACTGAATAGGCCGGGCGCGGTGGCTCACGCCTGTAATCCCAGCACTTTGAGAGGCCAAGGTGGGCAGATCACGAGGTCAGAAGATTGAGACCTTCCTGGCTAACACGGTGAAACCCTGTCTCTACTAAAAATACAAAAAAATTAGCTGGGCACGGTGGCAGGCACCTGTAGTCCCAGCTACTTGGGAGGCTGAGGCAGGAGAATGGTGTGAACCTGGGAGGCGGAGCTTGCAGAGAGCCAAGATCCCGCCACTGCACTCCAGCCTGGGTGACAGAGTGAGACTCCATCTCAAAAAAAAAAAAAAAAAGACAACTGAATAAAGCAGTAATTTTAAATCTGTGCTGATGGACACTCAATGTATAGAGATGTAATTTGTATGAAAATAATAGCACAAAGAAGGGGAAGGGGATGGGGACATGTAGGAATAAAGTTTTTGTATGCCATTGTAGTCGTATTAATATAAACTAGATTGTTATAAGTTAAAATGTTAATTATAATCCCTAGAGCAGTCACTAAGAAAATAAATCAAGTAAGTTTTAAAAATGACAAGAGAATGAAATGATACACTGGAAAAAATATATTTAACACAAAATAAGGAAGTAATAGAGGAATAGAAGAACAAAAAAGTCTTAAGACATATATAAAACAAATAGCAAAATGGCAGATTTAAATACTACCTTATCAGTAATTACATTAAATGTAAGTGGATTGAGCACCCCAATTAAAGGGCAGAGATTAGGAGAACCATTTATTTTTTTAAAAAAAAAGATCCAACTATATACTGTCTATAATAGACAAACTTTAGATTTAAACATACAAATAGATTGATAGTATAATAAAGGATGGAAAAATATATACCATACCAACATTAACTGAAAGAGAACTAAAGTAGCTATCCTAATAGTATACAAAATAGACTGTAAGACAAAAATTGTTACTAGAGACAAAGGGCACTATATAATAAAGGGAACTATCCTTCAAGGAGATGTCACAATTATAAACATATATCCACCTAATAGCAGAGTCCTAAAATACATGAAGCAAAACCAGACAGAATTGAAAGGAGAAATAGACAATCCAGCATTCATAGTTGGAGACTTTAGTACCCACTTTCAATAATGGTTAGAACATCTATACAGAAGATCAACAAAGAAATAAAGACTTCAAAAATACAATATGCCAACTAGACCTAACGCACATCAATAGAACATTTCATCCAACAATAGAAAAGTACACATTCTTCTCAGGTCACCAAAAAGTCTCAACAAATCAAAAATATTAGAATCAGCCGGGTGCAGTGGCTCACGCCTATAATCCCAGTACTTTGGGAAGCTGAGGCAAGCAGATCACTTGAGGTCAGGAGTTCAAGACCAGCCTGGCCAACATGGTGAAACCTCTTCTCTACTAAACATACAAAAATTAGCCAGGCGTGGTGGTGCACACTTGTAATTCACCTACTCAGGAGGCTGAGGCAGGAGAATCACTTGAACCTGGGAGGCAAAGTTTGCAGTGAGCCAAGATCGTGCCACTGCACTCCAGGCTGGGTGACAGAGAGAGACTGTGTCTCAAAAAAAAAAAAAAAAAACAAGAATATATATATGTATCATACAAAGTATCTCATCTCCAACCACAATGAAATGAAATTATGAATCAATAACAGAAGGAAATTTGGATAATTCGCAATGGAGTTTCAACAACACAGTCCTAAATAACCAGTGGGTCAAAGAAGTAATCAAAAGGAAAATTAGAAAATACTTTGAGATGAAGTTGGCCGGACACGGTGGCTCACACCTGTAATCCCAGCACTTTGGGAGGCTGAGGCAGGCGAATCACGAGGTTAGGAAATCAAGACTATCCTGGCTAACATGGTGAAACCCCATCTCTACTAAAAATACAAAAAAGTACCTGGGCATGGTGGTGGGCACCTGTAGTCCCAGCTACTCGGGAGGCTGAGGCAGGAGAATGGCGTGAACCAGGAGGCGGAACTTGCAGTGAGCCAAGATTGCACCACTGCACTCCAGCCTTGCCAACAGAGCGAGACTCCATCTCAAAAAAAAAAAAAAAAAAAAAAAAAAAACCTCGAGATGAAGTAAAATAAAAACACAGCATTCCAAACTTAGCTAAAACAGTGCTAAGAGGGAAATTTATAGCTGTCAATGCATGTTTTTAGAAAGAATGACCTCAAATCAAGAACCTAAACTTCTACCTTAGGAAACTAGAAAAAATAAAATGAAATAAACCCCCAAAACAGCAGAAAGAAAAAGACAATAAAGATTAGATGGAAATAAATGTGATAAAGAATAGAAAAATAACAAAGAAAAATCAACAAAACCAAAAGTTGTTTCTTTAAAGGATCAACAAAATTGACAATCCTTTAGCAGACTGATTAAGAAAAGAAAGGATTCAGTTATTAAAATCAGAAATAAAAAAAAGAAGAAAATGTTACTGACCTTATAGAAACAAAAATGAATATAAGGGTTACTATGAACAGATTAACTAACCTACATGAAATGGATACATTTCTAGAAAGACACAAACTAATGAAACTAAACTTAAAAATTGAATGTCTGAATAGACCTATAACAAACAAAGAGATCAAATTAGAAATAAAAAACTTTCCACAAAGAAAAGCCTAGGACCAGATGGCTTCACTGGTGAACTCTACCAAATGTCTGAAGAAGAATTTATACAAATCCTTTACAAACTCTTCCAAAAAACAGAAGATGAAATGTTACCATGCATTCTAATGAAGCTGGTATTATCTTGATACCGAGACTCCGACAAAGAAATCACACAAAAAGAAAAGTACAGAACAATATCTCTTATGAATATACATGTAAAAGTTCTTAACAAAATATTAGCAAACCAAATCCACTAACATTTAAAAAGGAGTATACACTATGACCAAATGGAATTTATCTGAGGAATACAAGGTTGGTTCAACATAAGAAAGTCAATCAATGTAATGTACCATGTTAACAGAATAAAGGACAAAAGCCACATGTTCAATAAATATAGAAATGCATTTTACAAGAAAGAATGAGATTAACAAAACTCTGATGCAGTACTTCGATTTTACACTTATTGAAAGCTTTTTTAGGCCGGGCGCGGTGGCTCAAGCCTGTAATCCCAGCACTTTGGGAGGCCGAGACGGGCGGATCACGAGGTCAGGAGATCGAGACCATCCTGGCTAACACGCTGAAACCCCGTCTCTACTAAAAAAATACAAAAAACTAGCCGGGCGAGGTGGCGGGCGCCTGTAGTCCCAGCTACTCGGGAGGCTGAGGCAGCAGAATGGCGTAAACCCGGGAGGCAGAGCTTGCAGTGAGCTGAGATCCGGCCACTGCACTCCAGCCTGGGCGACAGAGCGAGACTCCGTCTCAGAAAAAAAAAAAAAAAGAAAGCTTTTTTAAAAGCACCTATTAGAAGATTTATTTTGACATAGATGTTTATCATATATTACTGTCATGAATATATAAGAGGAAAATATAAGTGAAATCAGTGAATTCCTAAAAGTTTTCACATTCAGAGTACAACTCTTCTGAAGAATTGGTCAATATATATGTATATTCATATATTTATATCAAAGTATGAAAGGAATACTCAAAAGTACTGCAGTCCTTATTTCTGCAATGGGTGACATAGTTATCATCAGTTTTTAAAATTTCCTTCCGAAACCACCTAGTTCATGGTCCCTTTGCACTCATCAATACTCAACTCCTTGCCTTCTGGATTGACCCAAGCTTTCATTCTGAAGGTCTGTGCCACTAGCAGCCTTGTCTCTTTTGGGATGTGGTGGCTCTTCATTAACCTTTATTCTAGGACATGAGACTACCAAGAGGTACCCCCAAAAGATTTCCTGTATTCCACACATACTCCTCCCTGCCCTTATTATTGAAATCCAAATTCTGGATTGATTTCTGGATCAATCAACCTAAACAGTACAATAAATCCTTCATTGTCTGTTAGTTCATTGGTGTGAAGAGCCCAGTGTGGCCAGGTGGCAAACTCAGCTTCCAATTTAATGAAACCACATCTATATCCACTGATGAGAGCATTCCTCCCTTTGGAACCAACACCTCTAAACCAAGAGAGCCCCAAGTGTCAGGGACATGAAACAAAAATTTTGCTAGTGAACCATTGGGGTAAAAGTGAAAAAGGCCACTCTCATTTCCACCCTTTGATTCCAGGACCTTGAATCCTGTTTATGGAACAAATGAGACCACATATTGGTCACAATGATTCAGAGCATATACTGTATCTTAGAAGATTCTGCCTTAGCCCTACAAGATGTTGCCACACACCTGGTGTCATACTGAGTCTTCCAAAAGCCATATCATTGTTTTATCAGGCCAGTTGCCACAGAGTAACGGGGAACCTGATGAGCCCAGTGAATTCCACGAGCCAGGAGCCTTCTGCCACACTTACTCATTTTCCGTAAAATGAGTTTTCTCTGGTTAGAAGTGATTTTGTGCAGAATGCAATGACTGTGGATAAGGCTGTTGCCATAGTTTGGATATGCTTTCTTTGTCTCCACAAAATCTTATGTTGATATTTGATCCCCAAAGTTGGAGATTGGGCCTAATAGGAGATGTTCAGGTCATGGGGATAGATCCCTCATGAATAGATTAATGCCCTCCTCGGGGGTTAGGAGCAAGTGAGTTCTCACTCTATTTGTTCCTATGAGAGTTGATCAGTAAAAAGAGCCTGGCACTTCTCCTGCCCTCTTGCTTCCTCTCTCACCATGCTCTCTGCACATATGGCTCCCTTTCACCTTCTGCCATGAGTAGAAGCAACCTGTAGCCCTCACTACAACAAGATGCTGGCACCATGCTTCCTGTACAACCTGCAAAACCATGAGCCAAATAAACCTCTTTTCTTTGTAAATTACCCAGTCTCCGGTAGTATTCCTTTATAGCAACACAAAACAGACTAAGACAGCTGTGGATGGTGATTTTGAAAGAAACATTGTGAACAGAGAAAGCAAATCCACATCCAGAGTATCTATTCCAGTGGCAACAAAGTGCTGCCCCTTTTATGCTGTAAGGAGCCTGTATAACCAACCTGCCACCACATGGAGCCCGTGGGAAATGGGGCCATCTTAGGGGGTCAGTGTTGGTCTCTGGTGCTGGCATATCAGGCACACAGCAGTGACTGTGGCCAGATCAGCTTTGTTAAGTGGAAGTCCATGTTGCTGAGCCCATGAATAACCTCCATCCCTGCTTACATAGCCACTTAGTTCATGATCCCATACAGGAGTAACCAGGGAGAGAGGTTGACTGGAATCCAGAGAATTGGGCATCCTGTCCACCTGAGTATTATGATTCTTCTCTGCTAAGGTTGCTCTTTGATGAGCATTTACATGGACACAAATATCTTCACACCATGTGACAATTTAGAGAGGTTTATTCACATATCTCTTCTCCAGATCTCTTTGTCACCAGCTATCCAATCTTGTTCTTTCCAAGTCCCTGACCATCCAACCAAACTATTAGCCACCTCCTGCAACTAATTTTTATTAATCATCACGGATCTATACATCTTGCCAGCTCTCCTTCCAGGAGAAATGAACAATAAGGCGCACTTCTCAACTCTCCGCTGGGAGGGCTTCCCATTCCTACTGCTCTTCGGAACCACCCCAGAGAGTGTTTTAGTTCAGTCTGTCTTGCAGAATCATTTATTTTCCAGTCCAGATGTTTTCTTTCTCAGTTAACTGGTCACTGGCAAACTTCTCATGACTACACAGGTACAGACTGAAAAGGAGGAGGCAAAGTAGCAGAACCAGGAGTCACTTGTGCCTTTCAGATCCATTGACACCCAACCTAGTACAAAACACTTCTGCTTGCTGAGGGATTGATGGGATATGATGATGTGGATACCGCAGAGTTGTTTGCGGGCCCACCAGGCACACAGTGAAGCTGACACAAGCCAAAACTCCATTAATCACCCAATTGCCGTAATCCCCTTCTTTCATTGGTGAACCACGATGTCGGGTCCCCAAGCATGCAGTGATCTCCAAAAGTCTGGTTCTTTCCCCCTCCCCAGTGTATAGTCACCCTGGGAAATAGCTGCTAGGCCCTATAGGAAAGTCTAGGAGGAAGAGTCATGATGTATTGAAAAAGTTGCCGTACACACTTTTGGCAGTAGCATTCCTTGTGTTGATTCAAGTTAGACTTCCATTCACCAGACCTAGAGCTTTTTTGCTTATCTAAATCAAGCAAGACTTTAATAATCAACTACCAATGCTAAAGCATTCTTCAGATCAGACCATTCTGGATACTGCTTTGGTTTCACTGTCCATTATGGGAATCATGCCCACCTTGTCTCTGTTAAGTACTACCACTTTGTCCCTGCTACCCCAGGATCCCATCATCCCTATTGAATCCAAAGAGCTCAGTTTCGTGGCTCATGGCATCATTTCCCACTGTAATTCCTCTCTTGCAGAGAATTAACACTATGGAACTCTTCAGAGTTGCTGAGACTCCCCTCATCAATACCTACGAATTGCTTTTTCTTTTTTTTTCTTTTTTTTTTCTGAGACAAGATCTCATTTTATCACTTGATCATCAAGCTCATTGTAGCCTTGAACTCCTGGGCTCAAGTGATCTTCCTGCCTCAGTCTCCTGAGTAGCTGGGACTACAGGCATGGCCAGCTAAGTTTTTTTGTAAAAATGGGATCTCGCTATGTTACCCAGGCTGGCCTCAAACTCCTGGCTTTAAGCAATCCTCCTGCCTCAGCCTCCCAAAGTGCTGGGATTACCGGAATGAGCCACTGCACCCGGCCTTATTTCTTAAAACCTTGGTGAACATATTATTTCCTAAAACTAATTATCAGTGAGCTAATTATCTCCTAAAGCCTTGGTGAGCATACACTTAGGACCCTCCTGGGAGACATAGAGAGGGGGTGGGTGAGTAGGACATAAACAATGAATCTCTTCCAGCTTTCTGTCCCTTAGTTTTGGATATCTCCCTCTATAGTGTATCAGGGGAGTCATGAAATTTCATCCTTATTCAGTATGGTCCATATTTGGATCCAGGTTTCAATCAACCAACTAAGCAACTGTTAGAGTCCCTCTCAGCCACTCAAATTACTGCAATAAATCTAGACTCTTCACTTATACATTCATATCAATAAATTCAGCCAGATTCTACATTATATTGGTCCCACCAAAATCTGACAGGGTCCATTTCTGTGTTGATACAAGTTGGAGACACCTTACAATTATTTTCGGTATGCACAATGCCTCCTCATGAGTCACACTTTGTGCTTGATCCCCTGAAGCTTGCTGGATCTTGAGTCTGGTTATAGTTCTAGAAGCAATGGGTGTGGGTGCGGGGTGGGGGTGGTGTAGGTCCTGAGGAAGAGGGCCATTTCCATGTAGGAATATCACCTCAGGAGAGGCCACGAGAGATTTTCCAGGCAAGTGGTGAGTAAACTCCCCAGAGGGAGAGGAAGAGATGTTTCCACTGACAAAAAACCTTAGTGGGATTGGGAGTTCAAGGTTCTTAGCTTCATCAGAATCTTCCCAGATATCCCCACCCCAATTTTTAGGGTCCCACTCCTTCTCAATGACCTCTAACTTTAACATGAGACCCTCCAAGGTTGTAAATTCAATCAGCATCATAATTTAGTTACCCAAGGGATTAGATTTAGAGGTTGGTTTTTAGAAATCAACCTGCAGCTCCAGGAGGTGAAGTTTTTTCTTTTCAGAGCAGATGGAAGTGCTTCTTGATTATTTGTGCATTTCTTGATCTGAGAATTTAAAGCCCTGCACTCGTCATCATCTTCTCCAAATTTTCCAGTGCACTTAGAAGTAACCAACTGGCCAGGCGCAGTGGCTCACGCCTGCAATCCCAGCACTTTGGGAGGCTGAGGCAGGCAGATCATGAGGTCAGGAGATTGAGACCATCCTAGCTAACATGGTGAAACCCTGTCTCTACTAAAAAATACAAAAATTGTCCAGGAATGGTGGATCACACCTGTAATCCCAACATTTTTAACACTTGGGGAGGCTGAGGCTGGCGAATCATGAGGTTAGGAGATTGAGACCATCCTGGCTAACACAATGAAACCCCATCTCTACTAAAAATACGAAAAATTAGCCAGGCATGGTGGTGGGCGCCTGTAGTCCCAGCTACTTGGGAGGCTGAGGCAGGAGAATCACTTGAACCCAGGAGGCAGAGGTTGCAGTGAACCACAATTGCATCATTGCACTCCAGTCTGGCAACAGAGCAAGATTCTGTCAAAAAAAAAAAAAAAAAAAGAAAGAAAGAAAGAAAGAAAAGAAGCAACCAACCAACTCCTGAATCCTCATACCACTTATTTCCACCAAAATGTTCTATGGCAGTACTTGGTCAACCAAAGTCATGCCTTCTGTAGGCCTTGATGCCAAGGGTCTAAAGATGATAATTTAATAGCTCTTCTCCAGCACATGCCATCAACCACTGGTATCCCCTTTACTCCTAAAAACAGTATCCTTAATGCCTCTGTATCTACTCGGATGGGAGAACCATACAACATTCCCATCCTTAACATTCTCTTCCCTGGAAAGCGTCATTAGTATCAATAACTGTATCAGTCAGGGTTTGGTTAAGGAAGCAAAGCCACCGTGAGTGTTACAGGATACAGATTTATTACAGGGATTAGGCCTGAACAATGTGGCTAGAGCCAGGGAAGTGAAGGTCATGGGGGGAACTGGAGGATCACAGGCATAGTCACTAAGTCATCCTCCTCCTGATGCATTGGAGGCTCGGCTGTTATCAAAACCAAGCACATCGAGCCATAAAAATGGGAGTGCAAAGGGGTCCTTGTAGGGAGGTCCATGCAATGCTGTTGCCTGTTGGTGGCTCCTCCTCTGTGAGTCCACAGCTAAGCACCTTGTAGGGGACATAGAGCTGGTGAACAAGGTGAACAAGCTGGTGAACAAGAAGAGCTGGTTGTGGAGCAGAGAACAAGGAAGACAGGTTGGGACCCACCGGGCACCTCAGCATCTGTCTGTAACCATACTTGACCACAATGACAATCAGGGAACCACAGCAACTCCTGCACTTCTTCCAGCCACCTCCTGTCTTGGTCCAGTGTCCCCTGGAAGGAGATTCTGGGAGCGGTAGTTCATAGCTTAACCAAGCTGGCACTAGAACATTGCAGTACAGGGAATATAATGGCTTTAGAGCTCATAAACTTGCAAGTTATTATTTCAGATACCGATTGAGACTAGATCACTCTGTTAAAGCATTCTCCAAATGGCATGGAGAGAGACTCTGATGGTCTCGGCTTGGGTCCTGTGTCCACAACTGGTTTAATCAGCTATGCCCAAGGGACACATGTTACATGGTAAATACCTGGCCTGTGGCTCTCTCCTGAGAATCAAGAAAAGGGAGTTGGTTCACAGCCCTCAACTGGTATTGTGTAAAATCGAGGACTTCGCTAGAATTTTTGTTGGTTGGTTGCTTGGTTGGTTGCTTGGTTGGTTGGTTTTAGACACAGAGTTTCACTCTGTTGCCCAGGCTAGAGTACAGTGGCATGATCATAGCTCACTGTAGCCTCGAACTCCTAGGCTTAAGCGCTCCTGCTGCCTCAAAAGCTTTCCAAATGACTAGAATTGCAGGTGTATGCTACCACGCCCAGGTTTTTAAAATTTATTTTTTGTAGAGATGGAGTCTCATTTTGTTGCCCAGATTAGTCTTGAACTCCTGGCCACAAGCGATCCTCCTGCCTCAGCCTCCCAAAGCATTAGGATTACAGGCATGAACCACACACTCAGCTGGAATTGAGAACTTTGGAGAGCTGCTTACTAATGTGAGGTACCCTGACCACAAGAGAAAGTAGAGGCTGTGTCCATAGAAGGAGCTCACGCTCCACTCTGGGTGCCAGGATGGCAGGAACCAAAGGGAAAATGGAAATCTTCAAAAGATTTTCCCCATGGGCCAGGCACTGCGTTAGGCTTCAGAACCAACACAACATCAGCTTTTGTGGAACTTACAAATTAGAAGGTTTTAAGTAGTTGAAGCCTGGCACACAAAAGGAAGAATCAGAAAAGACATTGAGCCTGTTGGTGACAGGAGACAAACAGCTTTTCCCGTCAACAGGCCCAACAATCCCCTGTGGCGTGCTCATCATTGGGACCACCACTGCCCCCTGCACCATCATCTGAGAAGCATGTACAAGCACAAAAGATTTCTTAAACATCTGTTGCCACGCTAGGAGATTATTCTCTCTTCTTTTAGGTGATGGTCAGTTAGGTGGGGCCACAGTGGGTGACATAGGAGAGGCTCAAGAAAAGAATGTGTATTATTCTCACAGCTCCTGGAGAGACAGAATCACTGCAGGAGGACTTGTGGTTGAGTGCCCTTATCAAGGGTCAGGGTGAAGTGCACAAGAAAAGGTGCAAGGGAATTTCATTGGTGGATTTGAATGTTACCAGGTCACAGTCTACCCTATCACACAGGTCACCTGACAGGGTGCTTTCTGCAGCCTGTTTGTGGAGATGTGGAGGCAACAGGAAAAAATATAAAGTTTTTAAAATATGCAATACAGGGCAGGCGCAGTGGCTCACGCCTGTAATCCCAACACTTAGGGAGGCCAAGGCGGGCAGATCACCTGAGATCAGGAGTTCGAGATCCGCCTGGCCAATAGGGTGAAACCCCATCTCTACTAAAAATACAAAAATCAGCCGGGCATGGTAGCGGGTGCCTGTAGTCCCAGCTACTCAGGAGGCTGAGGTGGAGAATCACTTGAACCCCGGAGGCAGAGGTGGCAATGAGCCAAGATCGCACCACTACACTCCAGCCTGGGTGACAGAGCGAGACTCCGTCTAAAAAATAATAATAATAATAATACAGAGATGGAGCAAGGGCCTGGGAGAACGTGCAAGAGAGGAAGATGCTAGAAAGAACCGAATCGACACAGTGGTTTGAGATCAGTGAAACATGCTCAGGGTCTTCTCTTTCCCTTCTCTCCCTCCCTTCCTTCCACTTCCCTTTCTTTCCTTCCTTCCTTCCTCCCTGTTCCCGTCTCCAGGAGATAAGGAGGCTGGGGCAGTCTGCGGCTCAGTGGTTAGCCATTATATATTACTGGTCACATATTTTACACTCGGCAGCATGAAAAAAAGGGCATAAAACTGCAATTAAATGTCTGAACTGTTGCTATTTTGGAAATTAAAACAGCCTACATTATCCTCGGTGCAACTCCGATTACTGACTCAGGGCTGAGGAGCAGTTATTCCCACCACTTTAACCGACTTCTTTCCCATAAAAACCCATTGTTAATGGGTCCCTGGGGACCTCTGAAAATAACAAGATCTGTAATAAAGAAATTAATAACATGCAGAGCAGGCCACAGCTAAAAAGCTTTTTAGAATACATTAATGGTTCTGTTCTGAATGAGGAATACTTGTCCCCAAATTCCTGCCTCCTGTGTTTGATTTCTGGTTGATGCCACGGGATGGGGGAAGGGGACTTTTTGGCTGCAGCGGCAGTGGGAGGGTGGTCCCCAGTGGTGGGGGGAGTCAGCCACTCCCCGGTGTCAGCCTCCCTGCAGACAAGGGAGCTGGCAGTCCCGAACACTGCCCCACCTCTGCCTCCTCTTCCCTCTGCCTCTCCTTAGTCCTCATGATTTCTCTCTGAGTCTCCTCTTCCTCTGTCTCTGTCACTTTCTGTTGCCATCTGTTTCCTCTTTCTCATTATGACTTTCTCCTTCTTCCTGTCTTTTTTCTTCCCCGCCCCCACCCGCCAGCCGCGCTCTCTCTCTCTCTCTTTCTCCCCGTCTCTTTCTTCCTATCTCAGTCTGTCTTTCTTTGCGTATCATCTCTCTCTCCATTGATGCCTCTGCATTTGGGTCTCTCTCTTCATCCTTCTCTGTCTCACCGTATTCTGTTTTCTCTCTCTTCATTTTACATTCTTTTTTGAGATGGGGTCTCAAAAAAATGGTGACAGATGAGACTCTGTCACCCAGGCTGTAGTTCAGGGGCGCGATCTCAGCTCACTGCAACCTCTGCCTCCCAGATTCAAGCAATCCTCCCACCTCAGCCTCCCAAGTAGCTGGGACAGCAGACGCACCACCATGCTTGGCTGCTTTTATTTTATTTTATTTTTGTATTTTTGGTGGAGACAGAGTTTCGCCGTGTTGCCCAGTTTGGTCTCGAACTCCTGGGCTCAAGTGATCTGACTGCCTCAGCCTCCCAAAGTGTTGGGATTACCCATGTGAGCCACAGCACCCAGCCTTCATTTCACTTTCTATCCTTCCCTCAGTTTCTCTGTCTCCACTTCAATGCTTCTCTTTCTGCGTTTCTGTCTCCTCTGCCACTATCTCCCTAATACATACATACGTATGTATACACACAAGTATGTGTGTATGTTTATATATCTGTACATATCACATATATTGTATGTGATCTTTCTCCTCACCCTTTCTCAATCACCCTCCTCCCACATCTTGGTCTCCCTCCTACCCCTCTGTCTGGCCTCATCTCCCTCTGGCTTTTCTGCCTCTTCAAGTTTGAAAGTCATACGTTCTATATCTGTTATTTTATTGGTTATCTTTCAACTTTTTGCCCTTACATTTTTTATTTTTATTTATTTATTTATTTATTTGACACAGAGTCTTGCTCTGTCACCCAGGCTGGAGTGCAGTGGTGCGATCTCGGCTCACTGAAGCCTTTGCCTCCTGGGTTCAAGCAATTCTGCCTCAGCCTCCTGAGTAGCTGGGACTATAGGCACACACCACCACGCCCAGCTAATTTTTGTATTTTTTTAGTAGAGACGGGGTTTCACCATGTTTTTCAGGATGATCTTGATCTCCTGACCTCGTGATCCGCCCACCTTGGCCCCCCAAAGTGCTGGGATTACAGGCATGAGCCAACGTGCCCAGCCAGATTCTTTTTTATAAATGCCTATTTGTACTGTTCCATCAATGGGGTTCCCTCCTTTATCTCTATGATCACAACTATCCTTAGTTCAAAGTCCTTTTTTTTTTTTTTTTTTTTTTAAGGTGGAGTCTCACCCTGTCACCCAGGCTAGAGTGCAGTGGTGTGATCTTGGCTCACCACAACCTCTGCCTCCCGGGTTCAAGCGAATCTCCTGTCAGCTTCCTGAGTAGCTGAGATTATAGGTATGTGCCACCACACCCAGTTAATTTTTTGGGGGGGCGGGGGACAGAGTCTCGCTCTGTCACCCAGGCTGGAGTGCAGTGATGCAATCTTGGCTCACTGCAAGCTCTGCCTCCCAGGTTCACACCATTCTCCTGCCTCAGCCTCCCAAGTAGCTGGGACTACAGGCACCCTCCACCACGCCCAGCTAATTTTTTTATGTTTTTTAGTAGAGACAGGGTTTCACTGTGTTAGCCAGGATGGTCTCGATCTCCTGACCTCGTGATCGGCCCACCTCGGCCTCTCAAAGTGCTGGGATTACAGGCGTGAGCCACCGTGCCCCGCCAATTTTTTGTATTTTTAGAAGAGACGTGGTTTCACCATGTTGGCCAAGCTGGTCTCGAACTCCTGACCTCAAGTGATCCACCCGCCTCAGCCTCCCCAAGTGATGAGACAAAGTCCTTTTCTGATTGCTCACTCATCTGTTTCCTTGGGTGTGTCCTCCGCCTGTTGAGCGCACTGCTGCTCTTCACTCTTGGTAGCACTGGCACCCTGGGTGCTGGCTGATTCTCAGCTGACGCTCACTTTGGAGAAGAGCCCTCAACACATGTTGTGGTGGCACAGCCTCCTTCTTACTGCTGTGACTTTAGCTGGTTCCTTCTTTTAGGGATTCTTTTTCTATTATTTTTATTATTTCTATTATTTTGCTATTTCTATTGCTCAGAACATTCTCTTTTTTGTTTTTGAGTACAGTTTTGTTTTCATCAACTTACTTTATAAATCTTTTTCTATCATTTCTAGGGTTTAATGAAAGACAGCAGGATTTTTGTGCTCACTTAGTCTCTGCCAGGAAAGCAGATTGCCTGGTCCCTGAGAGTTGAGTGTTCAGCCAAAGTGTCACCCCAAGTAAGGGAGGAGACCACTACTACTCCTGCTGCCCTCCTCCCCCCACCTTGCCTAGTTCAAAGACAGGAGAAAAGAGAGAGAGAAACAAAAGTAAGATAAATAGCCAGACAACCTTGGCACCACCACCCGGCCCTAGGAGTTAAACAAAGTAATAATAATAACATCAACCCCTGGCCTAAACTACTTATGTTATCTGAAAATTCCAGACACTGTATGAAAAAAGCATTGTAAAACTTTCTGTTCTGTCAGCTGATGCATGTAGCCCCCAGTCACATTTCCCACGCTTGCTCGATTTATCACGACCCTTTCACGTGGACTCCTTAAAGTTGTAAGCCTTTAAAAAGGCCAAGTATTTCTTTTTCAGGGAGCTCGGCTCTTAAAACACGAGTCTGCCGACGCTCCCAGCCGAATAAAAAACCTCTTCCTTCTTTAATCCAGTGTCTGAGGAGTTTTGTCTGCGGCTTGTCCTGCTACACAAGGCTCGTGCAGACCAGGAGTCTTTGGTGCAGTTCCATCCTCACCTTTACTAATCAGTACCCAGAGTCCAGGAAGGAGCAGCCACAGTTGGGTAAGGTTGTGATGAACCCCAAGAGACACTCTCAGGACAGCCCAGCATCCCTGGGCAGCGATGCTTCTTCCATCTCCTCTTAGTCTTCTTGTTTCTGTTGTTCTTTTTCCTCTTCCTCCAGCCCTAGCCCCTCTTCCCTGTATTAGTTAAAATTCTGAGTTATTGTGATCTAAAAAAAAAAAAACTACTAGTTTAAGCAAAAAGGGGGATTTACTGGAAGAATCCTAGAGAAGAAAATAGCGAACAACCAAGTTGAGGAAGGACGGGGTTCGGCTGAACCTCAATCCCTGGATCCTGGGAGTGGAATGCTGTGTGTGGGCCTCTCTCCATCTCTACTCATCCCACTTCTCTGCATATCCGCTTCACCCTCCACTCCCACTATAAACCAACTTCCCCTGCCTCTCAGCCCATATGTCCATAGGACAGGACACCTGTCCACCAAGGGCTCCAGAGTTGGCCATGTTACAACCCAGGCCATCAGGAGACCCTGATTCAACCCTCTCTAGAGCCAAGATCCTAAAACCAGGGAAAGGAATCACTGGCTCAGCTTGGGACACTGGTAGACGTGGAGATCCACCACTTAGATCCCCCTTCAAGGAAGAACTTGCTGCCCTACTGCAAGGAGGGGAGTTAGCTGCCACGCCCTAACTATTCATTCTTTTGGGTCTGCCGCAGCTTCACAGCCAAGGTCATGCTCTTCTTGGGGTGGTCCCAACAATGGACTGTACAAGACTGTGGTGGATGGCCCAACACAGGACTCCTCCAACTGGTGATCACTGCTCTCTGGAGCTCTCCACTGGGCAGGCACAGCCTTTGTTGGTTTGCACCACCATCTCATGGCCCACATGCCCATTCCCACTTCCTCCTCCTTTCTCCTTTCACAGGCGTACTTCTCAACAAACTGTTTGCATTCCTAACCCTTTCTCAGTTCCTGCTTCCCTGAGAACACAATTTACACACAGCCCACCCCCTGGCCATCCTCTGAGCGTATGGGATCAGACTGACATTGCACAAGATAGCTGCTCTCACGGAGATGCATGCTTGGAAAGGGGACATTACCCTGAAAAAGAAGTGCCCAGAACACACCTTCTCTTGCCCCTCCAAGTCTAGATTTTTATTTATTTTTATTTTTATTTTGAGATGGAATCTCACTCCGTCGCCCAGGCTGGAGTGCAATGGTGTGATCTCTGTTCACTGCAACCTCTGCCTTCTGGCCTTAAGTGATTCTCCTGCCTTAGCCTCCTGAGTAGCTGGGATTACAGGTGCACACCACCACACCTGGCTAATTTTCATTTTTTTTTTTTTCTTTTTCCTGAGACAGAGTCTTGCTCTGCCACCCAGGCTGGAGTGCAGTGGCCGGTTCTCAGCTCACTGCAAGCTCCGCCTCCCAGGTTTACGCTATTCTCCTGCCTCAGCCTCCTGAGTAGCTGGGACTACAGGCGCCCGCCTCGTCACCCGGCTAGTTTTTTGTATTTTTTTAGTAGAGACGGGGTTTCACCGTATTACCCAGGATGGTCTCAATCTCCTGACCTCGTGATCCGCCCGTCTCGGCCTCCCAAAGTGCTGGGATTACAGGCTTCAGCCACCGCGCCCGGCCTAATTTTCATATTTTTAGTAGAGGCAGGGTTTCACCATGTTGGCCAGGCTGGTCTCGAACTCCTGACCTCAGGTGATGTACCCACCTTGGCCTCCCAAAGGGCTGGGATTACAGGTATGAGCCACCGCACCCGGCCCAGGTCTAGATTTTTTTTCCATTGATTTATTTTTAATTGTGGTAAAATACACATAGCATATACAATTGATCATCTTCACCATTCTTCTTCACCATTTCTCTTCACCATTTTTAAGTGTAGCGTTCAGTGGCATTAAGTGTATTCAATACTTAATATTGAATATTAAGTTCAATAGTGTTGTGCCACCCTCACCACCATCCATCTCCAGAACTCTTCTCATCTTGCAAAGCTGAAACTCTGTCCCCATTAAACACTAACTCTTCACTATCTACGCTTCTCCATCCTCTGGCAACCACCATCCTACTGTCTTTATGAATCTGACTTCCTTAAGTACTTCATATAAGTGAAATCACACAGTATTTATCCATTTGTAAACTGGCCTAATTCACTTAGCATAATGTCCTCAAGTTTCCTCTGTGTCATAGCATGTGCCAGGATTTCCTTCTTTTTTAAGGCTGAATAATATTCCATTATATAGATATACTATGTTGTGTTTATCCATTCATTCATCAATGGACACTTGGCTTATTTCCACCTTTTAGCTATTACGAATAATGTGCTATGAAGATGGACGGGCACATATCTCTTCGAGTTCCTGTTCTCAGTTCATTCAGGTATAAACCCAGAAGCAGAATTCTCAATCACGTGATAATTCTATTCTTCATTTTCTGTAGAACCACCATGCTGTTTTTCATAGCAACTGCACCATTTGACATTCCCACCAACTGTAACCCTTGTGCACTGGGTATACCTGATGCCATGAACCATACACTCACAAATGGCTAAGATGAAACAGTTTATGTTTCACGCTTTTTTTTTTTTTTTTTTTTGAGACAGTCTCCCTCTGTCACCCAGGCTGGAGTGCAGTGGTGCTATCTCAGCTTACTGCAACCTCCACCTCCTGAGTTCAAGCAATTATCTGCCTCAGCCTCCCGAGTAGCTGGGATTACAGGCACTCACCACCATGCCCAGCTATTTTTTTTTTTTGTATTTTTAGTAGAGACAGGGTTTCACCATCTTAGCCAGGTTGGTCTTGAACTCCTGATCTCCTGATCCACCTGCCTCGACCTCCCAAAGTGCTGGGATTACAGGCGTGAGCCACCACGCCTAGCTTGTTTCGAGTATTTTACCACAATTTCTCCCTGTACTCACCAACACCTGCTATTTTCTGGGGTTGTTTGATAATAGCCATCCTAATGACTGTGAGGTGGCAGGTCTGAATTTTTTTTTTTTTTTTTTTTTTTGAGACGGAGTTTCGCTCTGTCGCCCAGGCTGGAGTGCAGTGGCAGGATCTCAGCTCACTGCAAGCTCCACCTCCCGGGTTTACGCCATTCTCCTGCCTCAGCCTCCCGAGGAGCTGGGACTACAGGCGCCCACCACCTCACCTGGCTAGTTTTTTGTATTTTTTAGTAGAAATGGGGTTTCACCGTGTTAGCCAGGATGGTCTAGATCTCCTGACCTTGTGATCCGCTGTCTCGGCCTCCCAAAGTGCTGGGATTACAGGCTTAAGCCACCGCACCCGGCCCTGAATTTTTTAATTGATACAGAATAGTTGTACATATTTTGGGGGTATATGTGATACGTCAATACACGCATACAATATGTAATGATCAAATGATGACATTTAGGATATCCATCACCTTGAACATTTATCTTTTTTGTGTTGGAAATATGAAACAAACCTAAGGGTCAATGGATTTTTATTGGGATGGGTGCCCAGCCATCCCCACTGACAGGGCAAGCCTAGGTGTCATGGCAGCTGTGATGAGCTGCCAAGATTCCCCTCAGGTCCGAGGCACTCACTCAGCTTCCAGAAGTCACCTGCTGACAGCTTACAACTAAACTCCTCCCTCCCTGGGAGTTGCCCTTGGCTGGAAGGACCTGCCTCCTCCAAGGTTACATTCCTTTCCTCAGGATGGCACATGCTCAGTGACTGGTCGGTGCAGAGGAGGCCCAGCTTCAACTCAGAGTATCTCTGAAGAGCTGTCCCAGCTTCAAATCTCCTGGCACAATCAGCTGAGGCCTCTGCTTTCCTACATGGCAGTTCACCTTCACCCTCTGCCCAATCCTGCTTCCCTTGCTGTGGCTCTTGGGAGCACGAAGGACTGGATAAAGGCATGTGACAGTCTCCCCAAGGGATTCTAGCACAAATCTAAGTTTGAGGACCACTGTACTTAACGCTGGCGCAGTTCTAGCTAGACCCATTGGAGCCCCTGACCTCACTGAGGTTAGCCGCGGCAGCGTTTGAGGTCCCAACCTCACACCTCTGGGTTTTGAATTCATCTGGAGAAGATATACTCCTCCCATTCCCTGGAAGGCACTAACTGACTCTTGTTTATATTTTGGTTCCCTGAGGAGCTGCACCTGCACCTTGATCACCAGGAGTTTCAAGGGACAAATACTCCTCACCCAGACGCTGACCTGCCCTCTCGGCCCCCACGGGTGGGTCCTTTCCACACTCCATGCTGTGATCCATGCTGGGACCCCCTGAAGAATGCTCTGCCCACTTCTGGGTCCAGCTCCACTGACCTCCTTCGTGAAGTCTTTTCTGATGCCTCTCACCACCACCCCACACAGCTAGACTAGACTGGGCACTGTTTGAGAGCAGAGATAAGGTTGGATTCTCCTCAACACTGTCAGTGCCCAGCAAGCACCGGGCCCAAAGCAGGCATGTGAATATCACCCGCAAGGGACAGGCCTGGCTTGGCCCCAACAGGATATGTCTGATCTTGTCCCAATATTGACTAGACTTCAAGTTGGTTCTATTCTAGGTGAAACTGCTCCTGCTGCCTGAATCCCAGGTGACTGCTTCTGTCCAGGCACATCTGCCTACCAGCCAAGGTGGAAGAGTCCTAGGTAGCTGGGCCAGGCCCAAAGTAAACCACAGAGTGCAAAAGGAGGTGCTCACCGTGCACTTACATACCTCTGGGAGTGAGCACCTTCTTATATTTTCCTCCCTGGGAAGCTGCTTTATAACAATAACACAATAATAGTAACAGCCACATGTGGCCGGGCACAGTGGCTCGCACCTGTAATCCCAGCACTTTGGGTGGATCATCTGAGGTCAGGAGTTTGAGACCAGCCTGGCCAACATGATGAAACCCTGTCTCTACTAAAAAAATACAAAAATTAGCCAGGGTTGGTGGTGGGCGCCTGTAATCCCAGCTTTTCCAGAGGGTGAGGCAGGAAAATCGCTTGAACCTGGGAGGCAGAGGTTGCAGTGAGCCATGATCGTGCCATTGCACTCCAGCCTGGGAGAGAGAGAGAAACTCTGTCTCAAAAAAAAAAAAAAAAAAACACGGGAAGCTAAAGCAGGAGAACGGCGTAAACCCGGGAGGCGGAGCTTGCAGTGAGCTGAGATCAGGCCACTGCACTCCAGCCTGGGCAACAGAGCGAGACTCCATCTCAAAAAAAAAAAACCAAAAACAAAACAAAACAAACAAACCAAAAAAACATGAAGCGGGCGGATCACCTGAGGTCAGGAATTTGAGACCAGCCTGACCAACATGGAGAAACCCCATCTCTACTAAAAATACAAAAATTAGCTGGGCGTGGTGGCGCATGCCTGTAATCCCAGCTACTCAGGAGGCTGAGGCAGGAGAATAGCTTGAACTTGGGAGGCGGAGGTTGCAGTGAACCGGCGAGGCGAAGATTGTGGTGAGCTGAGATCATGCCATTGCACTCCAGCCTGGGCAACAAGAGTGAAACCCTGTCTCAAAAACAAATAAACAAAACAAAAAACAAACAAACAAAACCAGCCCCACGTGATCCTATCTGGGAAGCAGGTACTATGTGTGGGGCTCTGAGCCACCTGCAATGCAGTAAGTCTTAATCCACTCTACACCCCAAGGAGATGGGAACTTAGACATCTCCATTTTATAAATGAGGACACAAGGCCCAGAGAGGTAAGTGACTGCCAAGCTGACACACAGATTTGCTCCCAGCCCAGCCTGGCACAGTCATCCTGACCCTGGGGAGGAAACCACTTCCCTCTACAGAGCTCCATCGTGTTCCCCTAACACGCCTAGACTCTTCCCTCCTCTAAGTCTTTGCACATGCTATGCCAGGCACCAAGTGAAGGCATCTGGTGCCACGCTGCCCTGAGTCCTTGCAACCTGTGTAGTGGGTCCGGCACCCGTGTAGTGAATGCTGTGGTGCTCCTCATTTCACAGGTGAAGAAACTGAGTCTCAGGGAGGGATGGCGGCTCACAATTGGCCACCCAGGGTGTCCAGTGCAGACCTGGGAAGAGTTCTCTTCTCCTGCCTCCCTATGGGACTCCTCTGTGAGACCTTCCACCAACCCTTACCTCATCAGGTATTTATGGTTTTGCCCGTAAAAGGACAAGCCGTCCTGATAAGATAGAAACGTTTTATGGGGCAACAAAAATATAGATAAAATTTTATAGTGCAAATCAGGGGGAGGAAAGTATTAAGTTCCACAAACACCTTTAAATTTTAAACAGCCCCCATTGCAGGGTCCCTGGAGCCAAACTTAAGTAATGGATCAGAAAAAGGATAAATCTCCCTGGTCCCCTGTGTGAGGGTGGGGAGAGGCCTGATCGACAAGCAGACAGCAAAGGTGGGGTGCGGGTGGCGGCCAATGCAGTGCGGGGCCCTGGCGGGCCGCAGTGCGGGCACAGAGCCTCGTCTTTATTGTACTTATAAAATATACATGGCCCTTTATTGAATTGCCTGCTGTCGAAATCTGCAAGAACGTTATTGCCTTTTACTGTCCTGGAGAGAAGCAGAGCAGCAACATCTGTGTAATTTCATAAGATGCAGGAGCCATAAATCTGATTGTGCCGGATATAAGATCGATCGTAAAAAATCACACATTGAACATGGGGGATGCCGGGAAGCAGCAGGGGCAGGAGCAGCTTGGGGGGCCCACTCCAAACCCTGCACCGCAGTTCCGGTGGGTGCTGGCCGGCAGGTGTTTTGGAGGAGCAGGGTCTGCTCTGCGGGGCCCTGGGCCTCTGAGGGAAGGGACGCTGTGTCGAGTCAAAACCTTCCCCAGACTCTGGGGAGACCCACCCACCCGGAGAGAAGCCAGAACCAGAAGGGGACCCAGGAGTGCCTGTCCTTGGTATAGAAGAGAGACGGGCAGCTGTAGACACAGACACACATACCCACTCGCTCACAGGCACCCCTGTGTCAGGGATAGCCCAGGGACACGAAGGCACAAAGGAGACACACCCCCCTCGCACCTCCACCCACCATGCCCCAGCAGCCTGATTCTTCCTTTCTATCAAAACTTGCTTCATATCTTCAATTAAAAACTCAGTGATTGGGGGCCGGGTGCAGTGGCTCATGCCTGTAATTCCAGCACTTTGGGAGGCCGAGGTGTGCAGATCACTTGAGGTCAGAAGCCTGGCCAACATGATGAAACCCCATCTCTACTAAAAATACAAAAATTAGCCCGGCGTGGTGGTGCACGCTTATAATCCCGGCTACTCAGGAGGCTGAAGCAGGAGAATCACTTGAACTCTGGAGGTGGAGTTTGCAGTGAGTCGAAATGGTGCCACTGCACTCTAGCCTGGGCAACAGAGCAAGACCATCTCAAAAAAAATTTTTTAATAAAAATAAAAAATTTAAAAACTCAGTGATGTTGGATACACCTATTGATATTTGGGGGTAGAGACAACCAATAAAACCCCTCTCTTTCCCTTTGAGCTTGGAAGCAATGGGAAAGAAGTCACAGAGACAGGTGAAATACGGTCCGGGTGACTGACGAAGCGAATTGGAGGGCATGGCTCCGTGAGCCACCCAGTGGGCTTCCTCACGCTCCTCCTGAACTGAATTTGCCCCTTCCACTCACAGGGATGGGCAGAGGCTTCTGGGGCTGCCTACAGTACCCCTGTCACGAACAGGCAGCAGGCACCCTCCCCGCAGGCAGGCCAATGGGTCAGCAGAGCCCCACAGGGGTTGGGAGGTGCAGGCTCAGTTCCTACTCCCGAATATGCACAGTCAAGTCTCACCTGCCTGGGGGCAGAATCAGTGAGGGATGCAGAGAAAAGTCAGGAGTATTCCTCATGGATGTATGAGTCCTTCTGGCAACAAGGGGATCTCCATCCCTGGCCTCTCTCCTGAGATGAAGTCCCAAGAAACTCATCAGAAAATGTGAGAAGATGGGAAAGGTTTGCACAACACCTCTCTGTCCTCTGAATGCCTGTAAATTACTTTTTCCTCTTAATTACAATTACCCTTGCCCTAGAGTTGTGTAAGAAGAGTGAATTTTTAAAGGGCAGGAAAATGATACCGAGAAAGCAGTTGGTTGCTTCCAAGGAGACGGTTTTCCAGCAGCACTGGATTAGTTCTTTGCTGCTGCGTGACAAATTGCCCCAAAACATAGGGGGCTGAAACAAAAGCATTTGTTATATCACGGCTTCTAGCAGGTCTGGACTCTTACAAGGTGCAGCTTAGCTGGGTCCTCTGCTCCGAGGTCTCTCAGAGGCTGCAATTAAGGTGTTGGCTTGGGCTGCGGTCATCCTAAGGCTAACTGGAGAAGGATCTGCTTCCAAACTCACTCCTGTGGCTGTTGGCAGAATTCAGTTCCTCGTGGGATGTTGGCCAGAGGCACCCTCAGTCCCACCTTATATAAGCCTTTCCCACATGACAGCTGGCATCACAAAACACCCGAGCGGAGAAGGCAACAGAGAGGGGATGGCAGCAAGCCAAGTATTTTCTGACCTAATTCCAGGCATGACGTCTCATCACTTTTGCCATCTCATATTCTTTAGAAGCAGGTCACGCCCAAGGGGAGGTGAACACCCAAGGGCGTGACCATCAGAATGTGAGGTCATTAGGAACCAAGTCAGAAGCTGCCTATTGTGAGCTAGCTTGCTTTCTTTTTTTCTTTCTTTTCTTTTCTTTCTTTCTCTTTCTTTCTTTCTCTTTTCTTTCTTTCTTTCTTTCTTTCTCTCTCTCTCTCTCTATTTTTCTTTCTCTTTTCTTTCTTTTCTTTTTTTTTTTTTGAGATGGAATCTTGCTCTATTGCCCAGGCTGGAGTGCAATGGCAAGATCTTGCTCGGCTCACTGCAACCTCTGCCTCCCAGGTTCAAGCGATTTTCCTGCCTTACCCTCTGGAAAAGCTGGGATTACAGGCACCCACTACCACCCCTGGCTAATTTTTGTATTTCTCTCTTTTTCTTTGAGACACAGTCTCTCTGTCACCCAGGCTGGAATGCAGTGGCGCGATCTCCACTCACTGCAAACTCCGCCTCCCGGGTTCCCGCCATTGTCCTGCCTCAGCCTCCCGAGTAGCTGGGACTACAGGCGCCTGCTACCACGTCCGGCTAATTTTTTGTATTTTTAGTAGAGACAGGGTTTCACCATGTTAGCCAGGATGGTCTCGATCTCCTGACCTCGTGATCCACCCGCCTCAGTCTCCCAAAGTGCTGGGATTACAGGCTTGAGCCACCGCGCCCAGCCTTTCTTTTTTTTTTTAAGATAGAGTTTCACTCTCGTTGCCCAGGCATGCAATGGTGTGATCTCAGCTCACCACAACCTCTGCCTCCCGGGTTCAAGCGATTCTCCTGCCTCAGCTTCCTGAGTAGCTGGGATTACAGGTATGCACCAACACGCCTGGCTAATTTTTTGTGTTTTTAGTAGAGATGGGGTTTCTCCAAGTTGGTCAGGGTGGTCTCGAACTCCCGACCTCAGGTGATCCTCCCGCCTTGGCCTTCCGAAGTACTGGGATTACAAGCCACTATGCCCAGACTAATTTTTGTATTTTTGGTAGAGATGGGTTTCACCATATTGGCCAGGATGGTCTCCATCTCTTGACTTCATGATCTGCCCACCTCAGCCTCCCAAAGTGCTGGGATTACAGGCATAAGCCACCGCACCAGGCCCTTTTTCTCTTTTTTGAGACAGAATCTCGCTCTGTTGCCCAGGCTGGAGTTCAGTGGCACAATCTTGGCTCACTGCAGCCTTGTCTTCCAGTGCTCAGTTGATCCTCCCACCTCAGCCTCCTGAGCGGCTGGGACTACAGGTGTGTGCCACCACACCCAGCTAATTTTTCTTCTTCTTCTTTCTTTTTTTTATTTTTTTTTGTAGAGACAGGGTCTCCTTATGTTGCCCTTAGGCTGGTCTCAAACTCCTGAGCTCAAGCAATCCACCTGCCTCAGCCTCGCAAAATGCTGGGATTGCAGGTGTGAGCCACTGCACCTTGCCTAAGCACTCTTCCTAGGAGCTCCTCTTCTCCAGCCACAAGCAGGACCCAGAAGGATCCCTGAAATTTGTGTTTTGAAGCAGACTACAATGAGAAGGCAGGCATGGTGGTGTCAGGCTGATGAGTGCAGCCAGGGGCTATGACCAGAACAAGGACTGTGGCCCTAAATTCAACCATGGGATTCTTTACATGAAGGCCTCAGACCTACGATTGGGGCAGATGGTATAGCACACTGTTTTTGTCCAATCAATCAGTCATTGCCAATCTCACTTACCCTTGCCACCATCGACTATAGGCCAAAAAGCTGTTACTCTTTTTCCCAGGCTCTTTTGCAACGGGGATAGCCATGAGATCCAGTTTTGACAATGAAATGTAAGTATTCCAGGTGGCTTCCGGGTAAGAAGCAGCTAGTGTCATCTGCCTTTCCTCCACCCTGCTAGAAACAGAGACATGCTATCTGGAGTGGTGACAGCTACCTTGTGACCCTAAAAAAAGTGAGTGCAAGTTGACAGTCATGAGGAGAGAGAGGCCCACCTGCTAAGAACACTGAGTTAGAAAGAGAGAAAGGGTTTTTTTGGTTTTTTGTTTTGTTTTGTTTTGTTTTTGATCTTGGCTCCCTGCAACCTCTGCCTCCTGGGTTCAAGCCATTCTCCTGACTCAGCCTCCTGAGTAGCTGGGATTACAGGTGCCCGCCACCACACCTGGCTAATTTTTGTATTTCTAGTAGAGACGGGGATTCCCCATGTTGGCCAGGCTGGTCTCAAGCTCCTGATCTCAGGTGATCCACCCGCTCGGCCTCCCAAAGTGCTGGGATCACAGGCATGAGCCACTGCACCTGGCCAAAAGAGAGAAAGAGCTTTGAAGGGATAAGGAGAGGATCAACCACCGTAAGCAGCCACCTTTCTCCATATTTTTACATGAGAAAATAAGTTATTTGTTTGAGTCAATGTGTGTTGGGTTTTCCATCATCTACACAGCCCAACACATTCTCTATCTGACCAATAATGGTAACCAATTGGGGAAAATGCAGCTTTGAAAATGAGCCTCCCCCTCTGTGATGCAACACATTGCACCAGTGTACAGATAACCAAGTGTTTAAAAGAAATGCCCTCCAATTTGGCAGGAGTGTGGCGAAACCATCATTCTTTTTTTTTTTTTTTTTTTTTTTGAGACAGAGTCTCGCTCTGTCACCCAGGCTGGAGTGCTGTGGCCAGATCTCAGCTCACTGCAAGCTCCGCCTCCCGGGTTCACGCCATTCTCCTGGCTCAGCCTCCCGGGTAGCTGGGACTACAGGCGCCGCCACGTCGCCCAGCTAGTTTTTTGTAGTTTTTAGTAGAGACGGGGTTTCACCGTGTTAGCCAGGATGGTCTCGATCTCCTGACCTTGTGATCCGCCCGTCTCGGCCTCCCAAAGTGCTGGGATTACAGGCTTGAGCCACCGCGCCCGGCCGAAACCATCATTCTTATGTACTGCTGGTGAAAGCATAAATTGGTTTAGCCTTATGAGAGAGTAATTTGGCTATATCTATGACACTATAAAATGCAGACGCTCTCTGACCTAGAAGCTTCAGCTCTATAAATCTATCTTAAAGAAATAATCACATGCATGTATAACGCGATAAGCATAAGAATGTTTACTGTGGCATTGCTTAGAGTAGCAAAAATTGGAAGCAACCTTTATTTCCATCAGCAGGCCCACAGGTAAATAAGTTACGGTTGATGCCTACGTCACCTAGTATAGTGGCCACAGGCCACATATGGCAACTGAGCACTTAAAGTGTGGTTAGTCCAGGGCCAAGAATGGTGGTTCACCCCTGTAATCTCAGCACTTTGGAAGGCCAAGGTGGAAAGATCGGTTGAAGCCAAGAGTTGGAGACCAGCCTGGGTAACAAAGTGAGACACCATCTCTATAAAAAAAATTTTTTTTTTAATTAGTCAGGTACCCTGTAATCCCAGTTACTTGGGGAATTGAGGCAGGAGGATCACTTGAGCCAAGAAGTTTGAGGCTGCAATGAGCTATAATTGTGTCGCTGCATGCTAGCCTAGGCAACAGAGCAAGATCCCATTCGTTAAGAAAAAAAAAAATAGCGGCCGGGCGCGGTGGCTCAAGCCTGTAATCCCAGCACTTTGGGAGGCCGAGACGGGCGGATCACAAGGTCAGGAGATCTAGACCATCCTGGCGAACACAGTGAAACCCCGTCTCTACTAAAAATACAAAAAACTAGCCGGGCGAGGTGGCGGGCGCCTGTAGTCCCAGCTACTTGGGAGGCTGAGGCAGGAGAATGGCGGGAACCCGGGAGATGGAGCTTGCAGTGAGCTGAGATCCGGCCACTGCATTCCAGCCTGGGCGACAGAGCAAGACTCCGCCAAAAATAGCTATTCCAAATTGAGATGTGCTGTAAGTGTAAAATACATGCTAGATTTCAAAGACTTAATGCTCTGAAAGAATGTAAATTATGTTATTACTAATTGTATATGTTTACATGTTGGAATTGTAATATATTGGACACATTGAGTTAAGTAAAATATATTATTAAAATTAATTCCATTTGTTTCATTGAATTTTTTTAACATGGCTATGAGAAAATTAAAATGACATGTGAGACTCACATTACATTTCTGTTAGACAGTGGCGTTTTAAACACAAACGGAAGAGTACTCAGGCTTTAAAAGGGTGAGGTAGGCCAGGCACGCTGTCTCACACCTGCAATCCCAGCACTTGGGGAGGCTGAGGTGGGCGGATCATGAGGTCAGGAGTTTGAGACCAGCCTGGCCAACATAGTGAAACCCCATCTCTACTAAATATACAAAAATTAGCCAGGTATGGTGGCACATACCTGTTAATCCCAGCTACTCGGGAGGCTGAGGCAAGAGAATCACTTGAACCTAGGAGGTGGAGGTTGTAGTGAGCTGAGATCGCGCCACTGCACTCCAGCCTGGGCAACAGAGTGACATTCTGTGTCAAAAAAAAAAAAAAAAGGGGGTTGGGGGGGATACTGAGGTAGATATGAATGTGCACTTAGCAAAATGCCCACAATATGACTCAGTTAACAATACATTTATAGAACTTGAGAATTAGTATGATTCCGATTTTGGAAAAGAAAAAAAGTGAGTGTTGTGTGCATCGACAAAGTTCTTTTTTTTTTTTTTTTTTGAGACAAAGTCTGATCTCAGCTCACTGCAATCTCCACTTCCTGGGTTCAAGCAATCCTCCCACCTCAGCCTCCTGAGGCTGAGGTGCACCACCACACCCAGCTCATTTTTGAATTTTTGTAGAGATGGGATTTTGCCATGTTGCCAAGTTGGTCTCAAATTCCCGAGCTCAAGCGATCACCTGCCTTGGCCTCCCAAAGTGCTGGGATTAGAGTTGTCTGCTACTGCATCCCGTCCAAAGTTCTTAAAGGACATACTAAACTACTAAACAGTGCTTACCTTGGAGTGAGCTCAAGGAATCACTTTTCATTTTTTGTACGTCTGTTAACGTATTTCTTCTGTAACTGAAATGATTTTTTAATGGGAAAGAGAGAGGAGTAACAGCAGCAAAACAGTGGCTGCTGCATTTTAATCATAGAAATCCGCACATTAGAAACCAGGTTTCTGTAAATACAGAGGGGTCTCAGGGAAGAGAAGAACTACAGAAAAGGCAGCCAGACAAGGGGACCGTGCCAGGGGACAGCAGCTCAAAGGAGGCTGCCAGCCAGGGTTGAGATGCCACGCTTGTGCAGCATCCTGGCGGCACTGCACTGCCCTGCTGTTCACCTTCAGTGCTGCTGCCCTACTGCTTGTTAAATATTTTGAATCTCCTCCCTGACCTCTAGGGACCCATGGCTGAATGCCACCACCAAGCCCTCTTGAGAGGGGCACAAGATATGAGTTTTCTTTTTTTTTTTTTTTTTTTTGAGACGGAGTCTTGCTCTGCCACCCAGGCTGGAGTGCAGTGGCCGGATCTCAGCTCACTGCAAGCTCCGCCTCCCGAGTTTACGCCATTCTCCTGCCTCAGCCTCCCGAGTAGCTGGGACTACAGGCGCCCGCCTCGTCGCCCGGCTAGTTTTTTGTATTTTTAAGTAGAGACAGGGTTTCACCGTATTAGCCAGGATGGTCTCGATCTCCTGACCTCGTGATCCACCCGTCTCGGCCTCCCAAAGTGCTGGGATTACAGGCTTGAGCCACCGCGCCCGGCCAAGATAAGGGCTGCTGTTTAGTAATGCTGCGTGTAGTTCACCCTCTTTAGTGGGTGATAGACAAAACAGATACACAAAACAGGCTATTGACAAGGAAAGGAATAAAAAATTGGCAGCGGATATCAAATTTACCATACTAAGTGTGAGAGAGAAGACATCTTTTACAGAGTTCTGGAACTAAAAGGATTTTGATGCTAGAATTCTTTTTATTTTTTTATTTGATGCTAGAATTCTATACCCATTCAGAATAATATTCATAAAAGACAAAAGCAGTTCAGACCTGTACCACCAATATATCCTTTCTGAAAAAGTTATTTCAAGAAGTATCTAGTCAAAATAAGGTATTTTTAAAAATTTGGTCTACAAGAAACATGAGTAAGAAATCAAAACTGTTAAGCCGATAGTTTATTCTAATGGCTGACAATGTGGTTGTGGAATTTTATGCAATCTTTCAAAAAGGATTATTGAAATATGAGGCATAAACAATTAATAATAATGTGTAATTTATCTTATTGTTAATTTAATAATGCTTTTGAAGTGTGGATGATAAGGAAAGAGGCATTAAGACATTGTAAAGGACAACTTTTTTTTTTTTTTTTTTTGAGCCAGATTCTCACTCTGTCGCCCAGGCTGGAGTGCAGTGGTGAAATCTCGACTCACTGCAACCTGCGCCACCCAAGTTTAAGCAATTCTCCTGCCTCGGCCTCCAAAGTAGCTGGGATTATAGGCACATGCCAACACGCCCGGTTAATTTTTGTATTTTCGGTAGAGACGGAGTATGACCATTTTGGCCCGGCTGGTCTCGAACTCCTGACCTCAGGTGATCCACCTGCCTCAGCCTCTCAAAGAGCTGGGATTACAGGTGCGAGCCAACATGCCCGGCCTGTAAAGGACAACTCTTTTCTTTTCTTTTTTTTTTTTTTTTTTTTGAGATGGAGTCTCCCTCTGCCGCCCGGGCTGGAGTGCAGTGGCCGGATCTCAGCTCACTTCAGCTCACTGCAAGCTCCACCTCCCGGGTTCACGCCATTCTCCTGCCTCAGCCTCCCGAGTAGCTGAGACTACAGGCGCCCGCCACCACGCCCAGCTAGTTTTTTGTATTTTTAGTAGAGACGGGGTTTCACCGTGTTAGCCAGGATGGTCTCGATCTCCTGACCTCGTGATCCACCCGTCTCGGCCTCCCAAAGTGCTGGGATTACAGGCTTGAGCCACTGCGCCCGGCCAGGACAACTCTTATTTGAAGAGCAAGAGAGAGGTTATAGGCACCACTTAACTTTTGACATTGATAGAACCATAATTTTAAATGTTAAATTTTTATATCAAAAAAACTAGTAGAAAAGCTTATATAGTTACCCAAAAAGGGGAACAGAAAAAGAAGAAAGAGCAAGGCACTACAGTACAAACTAATAAGGAAAAAAAATTGAAACCACACTACAGTGAAAGAAACAGAAACATAACCCAAGGTGTCAAAAACAAGATCATACTGTTGCACCCGGAAGGAAAACCCCAAAAGATCAACTATTAACTGAAAAAAGTTTTAATGTTAAATTCTCCTATTAAAAAACAAAGATTCTCAGATTAAATAAAACAGAAAAACTACTTCCGGTTATTTCCCGATGAGTAACAAACCACCCCCAAACTTAAAACAACAATGAACTGTTATTTCTCATGATTCTGTAGCTCTGGGATGCCAGCATGGCTTGGCGGGCGTGTTTTGTTGCACAGGGCATGGGCTGGGCTCACTCATTAAGCTCCATCCTGCAGGTGGCTGGGCTGAGCAGTCCAAGGTTTTACTCACTCGGTGCCTCTGTGCTCCTGCACTGTGGCCTGTCTAGCCTGCCTCACAGTTTAATATTCCAGCCTGAGCTTCCTTGAAGTATGGCGGTTGGTTTCCCCAACACAACCTGAAGTCACCTGACTGCTTGAAGGCCAGGTCTCGAACTGACATCATACCACTTCCTCTGTTTGCTATTGGTCAAGGCAAGACACAAGGCCACCTGTATTGGAGAAGTGGAGAAACAGACCCCACCTCCTAACGGGCAGATCCATCAGGCGCGAGATAGGCACAGGAAGGATTTATGGTGGCCATCTTTTGGAGACTGCCTACCTCAATTATGCTTTACAAGGGATTCCTTCCAAAGTTAAATAATTATGAAAAATCTAAAATAAATATATTCCAGGGAAATCCAAATAGAAGAAAGAGTGTGTGGCAGTGTTCATATTTTGAAAAGTGTAATTCAAGGGAAGGAAAGCATTAAATGGAACTGAGGGATTTTTTTTTTTTTGAGACAGAGTCTCACTCTGTCGCCCAGGCGGGAGTGCAGTGGCACGAACTCGGCCCACTGCAACCTCTGCCTCCTGGGTTCAAGCAATTCTCCTGCCTCAGCCTCCTGAGTAACTGGGATTATAGGTGTACACCAACACACCTGGCTAATTTTTATATTTTAGTAGAGACAGGGTTTCACCATGTTGGCCAGGCTGGTCTCGAACTCCTGACCTCAGGTGATCCACCCACCTCATCCTCCCAAAGTGCTGGGATTACAGCCGTGAGCCACCATGCCTGGCTGGGATTTTTTTAATACTTGTATTGATAAAATATCCAATCATCCAGAAAATATCGCCATTTGTTGAACACTTACATAATTTCATTTAATCTCGTAACAATTACGTGAGGTAAATGCTATATTTTTTGCCCCATTTAACAGATGAGGAAACTAAAGCTTAGAAAGATTAAGTAATTACACTATCCCTACATATTTTGCAAGGGGAAGAACCAAGATTTGAACCCATGTACCCTAACACCAGAGTTCGTGCTTTTGTTTTTTGTTTTTGAGACAGGGTCTAACTCTGATTCCCAGGCTGAAGTGCAGTGGCATGAACACGGCTCACTGCAGCCTCAACCTTCTGGGCTCAAGTATCCTCCTACCTCAGCTTCCTGAGTAGCTGGGACTACAAATGCAAGCCACTGCTCCTATCTTTTTTTTTTTTTTTTTTTTTTCGTAGAGACAGGGTCTCGAACTCCTAGGCCTAAGCGATCCTCCTGCCTCTTCCTCCCAAAGCATTGGGATTACAGGCATGAGCCACCTCGCAGGACCCAGACTTCCTCCTGCTCAATCACTGAGTGGCTGATTAACCATGAATCTGAATCAGACAGATACATGGGCAGAAATACTGAAAAGAATATATAAAGCATAAAGCAAAAATTGAGGTCGGGCGTGGTGGCTCACGCCTGTAATCCCAGCACTTAGGGAGGCTGAGGCGGCCGGATCATCCAAGGTCAGGAGTTTGAGACCAGCCTGACCAACATGGAGAAACCCAGTCTCTACTAAAAATACAAAATTAGCCAGGCGTGGTGGCACATGCCTGTAATCCCAGCTACTGGGGAGGCTGAGGCAGGAGAATCACTTGAACCCAGGAAGCGGAGGCTGCAGTGGGCTGAGATCGTGCCATTGCACTCCAGCCTGGGCAACAAGAGCAAAACTCCATCTCAAACAAAAAGCAAAAATTGAAAAACTAGGAGAATTTTACAAAAGCATGCAGAGTGGGAGATTTTAAAACACCTGACTCAAAATTTAACAGGTCAGGTATTTTTTAAATCATAAAGACAATCTAAATAACAAAATTAACAAGATTGTTTTAATATATCTAGGTAGAATTTGAACAGGGAATTGCTTTTTTTCCAATGCTCACAGAACACATAAGCAAATTGATTAAGTAATGAGTCTCAAAGTAAACCCTGATAAATTCCAAACAGTAGAAACTACACAGGCAATTTCAACAAATCAATAATAAAAAGACAAATGACCAAATAGAAAAATGGGCAAAGGATAGAAAGGGACTTTTTTTTTTCTTTTTACAAATGAGGATATATAAATGGCTGAAAATATATAAAAAGATGCTCCAACTTCACTAGTAAACATAGAACATGAAATCAAATCAACAAGATACTATTTCTCTTCACCCAATAGATTGGGGAAAAAATAGAAAGTTGGATATCAGTTGTTGGTAAGGAAATCAAGAGAAGATTTTTTAGAGCTTTAGTGTAATGTAAATTGGCATGCCATTTTAAAGAACAATTTAGGGCCAGGCACAGTGGCTCATGCCTGCAATCCCAGCACTTTGGGAGGCCGAGGCGGGCAGATCACCTGAGGTCAGGAGTTTGAGACCAGCCTGACCAACATGGTGAAATCCTATCTCTACTAAAAATACAAAAAATTAGCTGGGCCTGGTGTCACGCACCTGTAATCCCAGCTACTTGGGAGGCTGAGGCAGGAGAATCGCTTGAACCCAGGAGGCAGAGGTTGCAGTGAGCTGAGATTGTGCCACTGCACTCCAGCCTGTGCAACGGAGCGAGACTCCGTCTCAAAAATAAATAAATAAATAACAACTTAGAAGTATGCAGTAATAGCTTAAGCATATGTAACTTTGTCACACACCAATTCAATTTGTGAATTCTACACCGGAGTTCTGATGCTGGCCAAGGCAGTGTGCGCCACCACAGCCTCTCTGTCCCACTGACTGCCAACTAAAAGATCTAGACAAAATACAAAAAGCACTGCCTGAGGATTCAGGAAATAACAAGTAGATTGGCAAGAGGGGCAAAAACTTGAAGAAAGACCCCAATGGGGTGAGTTTCCGGGGTTGTGTTCCTCTTTTATCACCCAGCTTTGACCCGAGGGTGGCCCAAATCTGGAACTGTGTAGCAGGCGCAGGCAACAAAAAACCCATCTTCCTGAATGGAGAATTGGAAAAGCAGCCTCTTGTGAGTTATGGAGTATATAGTATCTTTTTTTCTCTTTTCTCTCTTTCGACCTGTCCTAAGGGTGAACCAGTCAGAAAGCTACACTATGGTGGCAGGGGTGGTGGCACAGACACCCAAAACCCCCAAAGAAAACCCATCTTTCTTGCCAGATGAACCAGGAATAGGGTGTGTGAGGGGGGAATCCCCCTCGCTTTTCCTCTTTCTTTTCTCTCTTTGCATTACCCTGAGGGTGGCCAAAGCCATGTGGAGCTATACAATAGATTCTCCTAGAGTTTTAGCCACCTGTGCTATTGCAAAAGCCGGAAGACTGGTCTAAACACACCAATTAAAAGACAACACTGGCTGGGCACAGTGGCTCATGCCTGCAATCCCAGCACTTTGAGAGACCGAAGTGGGTGGATCGCTTGAGGCCAGGAGTTCAAGTCCAGCTTGGCCAATATGGCGAAACTGAATCTCTACTAAAAATACAAAAATTAGTCAAGCATAGTCATGTGTGCCTGTAATCCCATCTACTTGGGAGGCTGAGGCACAAGAATCACTTGAATCCAGGAGGTGGAGGTTGCTGTGAGCTGAGATCGTGCCACTGCACTCCAGCCTGGGTGATAGAACAAGACTGTCTAAAAAAAAAAAAAAGACACATTATCAGATTGGATTGAACACACACATACACACATTTACACAAGACCCAACTACATGCTTTCTACATCAAACCCACCTTAATATAATTACATAGATAGATTAAAAGTAAAACGATAGAAAAGGTTAAGCCATGTAAATACCAATCAAAAGACAGCTGGAGTGGCTATATTAATATCAGACAAAGTAGACTTCAAAACAAGCAACATTACCAACGACAAAGAGAGATATTACATAATAATAAAAAGGTTAAGGCTAGGTGTGTAGCTCATGCCTGTAATTCCAACACTTTGGGAGGCTGAAGTGGGTGGATCTCTTGGGCCCAGCCTGGCCAACATGGTGAAACTCTGTCTCTACTTAAAATGAAAAAATTAGCCAGGTGTGGTGGCATGTGCCTGTAATCCCAGCTACTCGGGAGGCTGAGGCAGGAGAATCTCTTGAACCCATGAGGCGGGAGGTTGCAGTGAGGCGAGGTGGTACCATTGCACTCCAGCCTCGGTGACAGAGCAAGACTATCTCAAAAAAAAGAAAAAGGTTAATTCACCAAGAAGATATAAAAATCCTAAAGATTTATGCCTGTAACAACAGAGCTTCAAGAAGCACGAAGCAAAAACTGATAGAACTAAAATGAGAAATAGAGAAATCCACTACTACAATTGGTGAGTTAAACACTCCAATAGAAAAAATAAACAAAAATTAGCAGGGATATGGAGGATCTGAACATCAGTCTCAACCAATGCGCCCTAACTGATATTTATAGAACACTCCATTCAACAAGAGCAGTATATACATTCTTTCAAGTGTGCGTAAAACATTCATCAAGATAAACTGCATTCTGGGCTATAAAACAAACTTTAACACTTGTAAAAGAATAGAGAGAATACAATGTCCTCTGACCATAAAATAATTGCACCAAAAACCAATAACAGGAAGCTACCTTTTAAAATCCTCAAGTATTTTGAAATTAAATAACATACTTCTAAGTAACCCCTGGCTCAAAAAGAAAGTCTCAAGGGAAATTTAGAAAATGTTTTGGGCCAGGCACAATGGCTCACACCTGTAATCCCAGCACTTTGGGCCATATGCCAGGAGGATCACTTGAGGTCAGGAGTTTGAGACCAGCCTGGCCAACATGGTGAAACCCTGTCTCTACTGAAAATACAAAAATTAGCGGGCATGGTGGCACGCCCATGTAATCCCAGCTATTTGGGAGGCTGAGGCAGGAGACTCACTGGAACCCGGGAGGTAGAGGTTGCAGTGAGCAAAGATCAAGATTGCACCACTGCACTCCAACCTGGGGGACAGAGCAAGACTCCATCTCAAAAAAAGAAAATATTTTGAATTTAGTGAAAATAAAAATACTACATACTAAATTTTGTGGGAAAATTGTGGTTGCCAGGGACTGCGGGAAAGGCGAAATAGGGAGTTGCTGTGCAATGGGTATAGAGTTTCAGTCATGCAAGATGAAAAAGTTCCAGATATGTTATCCAACAATGGTTAGCAATACTGTACTGTTTTATGTATATATAAAAATTTGTTAATACTATAGATCTTAAGCTATGTGTGTGTTTTTAAAAAATTCTTCCCTTCTCTTCTGATGTATATGTGTTTTATTACAATACAAAAAGTTGTGAGATGCAGCTAAAACATTGCCTAGAGGGAAATTCATAGCATTAAGTGCTCATGTTAGAAAACTAAAGAAAGGTAGTAGACTGGGTACCATGGCTCATGCCTGTAATCTCAGTACTTTGAAAGGCAAAGGTGGACAAATTGCTTGAGCCCAAGAGTTTGAGACCAACCTGGGCAACATAGCAAAAGTCCACCTGTACAAAAAAATACAAAAATTAGCTGGGCGTGGTAGCACACACCTGTGATCCCAGCTACTCGGGAGGCTGGGGCAGGAGCCTGTGCCCAGGGAAGTCGAGGCTGTAGTGAGCTGTGATCAGGCCACTGCACTCCAACCTAGGTGACAGAGAGAGACTCTGTCTCAAAAAAAGAGAGAAAGGTATCAAATGAAATATATAAGCTTCCATCTTGAGATATTAGAAAAAGACCAAATTAAACTCAAAACAAAAAAGGAAGAAAATTATTATGAGCATAAATCAATGAAATCAAGAACAGAAAAGCAATAGAGATAATCAATAAAATAAAAAGCTGGGCTGGGCACAGTGGCTCAAGCCTGTAATCCCAAGACTTTGGGAGGCCAAGGTGGGTGGATCACGAGGTCAGGAGTTCAAGACCAGCCAGGCCAAGATGGTGAAACCCCGTCCCTACTAAAAATACAAAAAACTCAGCCAGGCATGGTGGCAGGTGCCTGTAATCCCAGCTACTCAAGAGACTGAGGCAGAGAATTGCTTGAACCTGAGAGGCGGAGGTTGCAGTGAGCAGAGATCACGCCACTCCACTCCAGCCTGGGCGACAGAGTGAGACTCCATCTCTAATTAATTAATTAATTAAAATTAAAAGCTGATTCGTTCTCTCTCTCTTTTTTTTTTTTTTTTGAGGCGGAGTCTCGCTCTGTCGCCCGAACTGGAGTGCAGTGGCCGGATCTCAGCTCACTGCAAGCTCCGTCTCTCAGGTTTACGCCATTCTCCTGCCTCAGCCTCCCGAGTAGCTGGGACTACAGGCGCCCGCCACCTCGCCCGGCTAGTTTTTGTATTTTTAGTAGAGACGGGGTTTCACCGTGTTAGCCAGGATGGTCTCGATCTCCTGACCTCGTGATCCGCCCGTCTCGGCCTCCCAAAGTGCTGGGATTACAGGCTTGAGCCACCGCGCCCGGCCTCTTTTTTTTTTTTTTGACAGCATCTCGCTCTGTCACCCAGGCTGGAGTACAGTGGCACCATCTCGGCTCACTGCGAGCTCTGCCTCCTGGGTTCACACCATTCTCTTGCCTCAGTCTCTCAAGTAGCTGGGACTGCAGGCACCCGCCACCACGCCCAGCTAATTTTTTTGTATTTTTAGTAGCCCAGCTAATTTTTTGTATTTTTAGTAGAGATGGGATTTCACCGTGTTAGCCAGGATGGTCTCGATCTCCTGACCTCGTGATCCACCCGCCTTGGCCTCCCAAAGTGCTGGGATTACAGGCGTGAGCCACCACACCCAGCCAAAGCTGGTTCTTTCTAAAGATCAATAATATCAGAGCCCATGGGTTATTTTTACTCATACTTACTTTATGACCTTAAATAATTTTATTAACAAAGAAGAAAGATTACAAATAAAGAAACCAAGCATTTGTCTCAAAAAATTAGAAGAAGAAAAATTAAAAAATAGAAAGCATAAATTAATATAAAAGTAGAAACATAAAAGTAGAAATTGCCTAGGTTTAAATCCCAGCTCCACATTTATTAGCTGTGTGCCCTTAGACAAGTCACTTACTAATTTTGTGATTCAATTCCTTCATTTGTAAAATTAGATAATAGTAGCCCCTAACTCATAAAGTTGTTATGAAGATTGAGTTAGTATAGCTTAGAACAGTGCTTGGCACAGAGTAAACACTTTATAAATATTTGCTATGATATTTCTCTACTTCTACTACTATTACGTTTTTTATAATTCTGATGAAGAAATGAAAAGAAATAAAACACAAAAATACATCACGAGGAAGATGAGATCTTTTTTCCCTTTTCTTCTTTTGTTTTGTTTTGTTTTCTTTTCTTTTTTCTTTCCTTTTGTAGAGACGGAGTCTCACTCTGCTGCCCAAGCTGGTCTCAAACTTTTGGCCTCAAGCGATCCTCCTGCCTCAGCCTCCCAAAGCACTGGGATTACAGACATGAGCTATAGCACCCAACCCTAAGATTAGATCTTTAAAAGAGAGAAAAAGATATAGAGTTTTTAAAATCATAAGCTAAAACTATGTTTTATTATTCTAATAAATCTGAACTTCTCTAGGTAGAATAATTACTTCAGCAAAATATAAATGACTCAAATTGACTCAATAGTGAGAAACCAGAAATGATTAATAATGTAACAAGTTTAAGATAATTGTTAAAGGCCCCAGGCCAGATGGTTTTACAGATGAAGTAGCAAACATTTGACAAACAGATATTGCCTAAATTCCTTAAAAAGTTTTCAAAGTACTAAAAAGCATTAAAATATATGGAAAATTTTCAATTTGTTTTATGAATCTTGGATAATCCTGACAACAAAACAAAGCCTAAAATAAGAAAACTTTGTTGAAAAATGTCACCTACATGCAAAAATTCTAAAAAACATGTGAGCAAACAGAATCGAGTAAAAAGGGTAGCACACTATTATCAAATTTATTCCTGGAAGCAAAGGGTAAAGTTGGTTTCACTCCAGAGCATGGGTTTTGGACGTAAACTGCCAGGTTTTGAATCTGACTTCACTACTCACTAGGAACTAGCTGGGTAACCTGGGTAAGTGATGTAACCTCTCTGGTTGTTTTCCAGTGTATAAAATGGAAATAATAATACCTAATTCAGAGGGATGGGAGGAGTCAATTTAAATTATTCATTTGAATAATTTAGTTAAGTATTTGGTACATAGCATTCAACTAAGTATTCATTTAAAAAATAATTTCAAGGCCAGGCGTGGTGGCTCACACCTGTAATCCTAGAATTTTGGGAGCCTGAGACAGGCAGATCACTTGAAGTCAAGAGTTTGAGACCAGCCTAGCCAACATGGCAAACTCCTGTCTCTACAAAAAATAAATAGATAAATAAGTAAATAATGAGCAGTGTGTGGTAGTTCACACCTGTAATCCCAGCTACTTGGGAGACTAAGGCAGGAGACTCACTTGAACCTGGGAGGCAGAGGTTGCAGTGAGCCGAGATTGTGCCACTGCACTCCAGCCTGGGCAACAGAACAGAGCGAGACTCCGTCTCAGAAAAAAATGAAAAATAAAATAATAATAAATAAATAAATAAATACTAAGCCCCTTGATGATGCAATTGGAAGTTGGCTTGAGTTCTTCACCCACAGCCCAAGTTCTCAAACCAGAATCAACTAAATTTCTCCATTTCTGAGTGGGGAGAGGGGAGGGATATGGAGAGGAAGGCAAGACAGGGCAGGAAACTCAGATTCAGGGAGCAGGGACCAGAAGGTGAGTCCCTGTGTTCCTGGGATTCTTCCAAGCCAATTTCCGTATAATGGTTTGACAAAATTAGTACCAAATAACCTAGGGATTGTGGAATTGCCGCTCCTATCCTAGAAGTCTTAGCCAGCCCAGCTCAGAATCTTCCCCATGGATATTTAAGTCATAGCTGCAAACAACCACTAGGAGACAGCAATCTGCCGCTGAAGCAGGAGCACATGAGATGCCACAACCAGACAGACCCTGGGAGTGCAGGACCTGCTAACTGCTGGGGCTTACTCCACCACATGTGATTCTCTGATCCTGCAGGATATTTTGAACCACATAGAATGCATTGTGGTGGAGTTTCACTATACTAATTTAAAAGGAAAATTGGCCGGGTGTGGTGCCTCACGCCTATGATCCCAGCACTTTGGGAGGCCAAGGCAGGTGGGTGGCTTGAGGTCAGGAGTTCAAGACCAGCCTGGGCAACATGGTGAAACTCTGTCTCTACTAAAATACAAAAAAATTATCTGGGCATGGTGGTGCGCACCTGTAGTCCCAGCCACTCAGGAGGCTGACGCAGGAGAATCGCTTGAACCTGGGAGGCAGAGGATGCAGTGAGCAGACAACATACCACTGCACTCCAGCATGGGCGACAGAGCAACAGTCTGTCTCCAAAAAAAATCAGTCACTCAATAGAAGAGGAAAATTGTTGACCATTTCCATAAACATTTAACAACCATTTGATCAAATTAACTTCTATTTCTAATTTTTAAAAAATCTCTCAATAAACCAGGAATTGAAGAAAATAGTCTTACCACTATAGAAAGCACTTGTCTATTCACCCAACAACTCTTTTTCCAGAAATCACAGCAAACATCATACTTCTTGGTGAATTCTTAGAACAGCAGTCCCAGTACTGCCCTGTAGAACACTACTTAACAGGAGATGTTGAACAAGAAGGGCACAGCATGTAAATGTCAGTGGTCAAATTAGTTCAAGATATGCTACTTAGTATATCTCCTTCTTCCACATCCGCAAGGCAAGTCAATGTCAAATTTTCTGATTACTATTAAAGAAACGAATTTGTCTTTGTTTAACCCGGTATATTCTAAAGTTATTTGGGCCCAGAACACTTTTCGTCCTCAATACAACTATTAGCATCCTCTGATCTGTGTTCTTCAGATGACAGTTTTAGAAATATCACATTAGGGTCTTTCTATTCAAGGCAGAAACATTTCAAAGGTGTCTGCTATCACAACTAACTGTCACTTGTGTTTATTCTAGAGGTGCCAGCCACGTGAATAAGATAACCCATGGCATGGCAGAAACAGAATTCTCTTTATTTATAGATAATGTGTTTGCTCACCCTGAGAAGTCGAAAGAAACTGAAAACCTATAAGAACTAATCACAGCATTGACTGTAGAAGCTGACACAAGGTGATAAATATATCAAGATCAATGCCTGTTCTCTACGCCGGCAATAACACGTTCGAATGCATCAGGGGAACAAAAAAAGAATACGCTTAGCAAAATAATGTGCAAAGATATACTCAGGAGTTGAATGAAAGGCATTAAAAAAAGATTTGAATCAGTGGAGAAACTGATCTTATTCTTGAACTGTATTGTAAAAGTGTCAGTCCTCCCTCAAATAATCTATAAATTTGATGTGATTTCAGTGAAAATCTCCACATGAATTTTTTTATCTTGAGAGACTGAGTCTATAGTTTATCTGGTTCAATGATTGCACAGAATAGTCAAGAAATTCGGGAAGTAAAAGGAGCATAATGGGGGGCTTGCCTTACAAAATTAAATACTATAAAACCAATTAAAATGCTGGTGGACAATCTGGCAAATAGACCAAGAGAGCTTTCAAAAAGGGCACAGAAATCAAACAGCCATATGTCTGTGGTGGTCTTAGAAGCTGCAAAGAGTAGAAACTCATTCAGGTTAGTTTAATCAAAAACAGGGACTTTTGGGAGAATGTTAGATTATCTCACAGAATCCAAGGAAAAACTGGACAGCCAGACTCCAGAGTGGGCGGGAACTGGGGCCAGCAACATGAGCGTGTGTCCTTCAGGGAACGAGTCTCTGTCCTGTGGTCCCTATGTCCATCTCCTCTCCTTCCATCTGTGTTTCATTTCAAACCTCAGGTTGTTGATCTGGCTCTCCCCAGCCCAGCTGGTTCATCCCTGATCCCATTAGATATGTCTGGGGTTCAGGAACTTTCCTCTGGACGGAGAGAAGCATGATGGTGCCTCCTTAACCACACTTGTTCTCTTCCAAGATACTTTCAAACTCCACTTGGAGAAAATGAACACAGGGTCTTCCCCGACTAACCTGACCCTTCTCCAGGGGTTCTCTATTTCAGAAGATGCCACCATACAACCGGTTGGCCAAACCAGAAGCCAGAGGCCCCCGGCCCCCTGGCTCTCCCCATCTCATGTGTCCAACTGGCCACCAAGTCCAGTTGATTTTAGTTCCCAAATATTTCTAGAATCTGTCCACATTTGTCCATCTCCACTACTGTTACCCTAGTTTAAGGAATTGTCCTATTTTACCTGGACTATTTCAACAGCCTCTTGGTAGGCACTGTTGCCCTCTGCCAACATTCACTATGTGACAATAGCAATCTCTGCTCACCCCTCAGAGCTCAGCTCCTGAAACCACAGTTCTGATTTCTGTAATTATAATTTAGCCTTTTACAGGATACCATATAAGTGAACTCTATAGTATATGACCTTTCGAGTCTGGCTACTTTCACTTAGTCATCATGTAATAATGTAATGTTTGCCTTCCCTGCCACCATGTGGGCTCTGCAGAGTGAGGGACCATGTCTGACTCGGTAGCTGCTGTGTCACCCTAGTTTAGCATGGCGTCTCTCACCCTTTTTTTCCCTATTCTTCCTTTAAAGAGAAAATTTAATTTTAATTTAAATTCTCTCAGATGAGAGAAATTAATTAAGCAATTAGAATGCATCAAGCTCCGCCCTTCTATGCCAAATCTTATTCCATTAGAACTAAGGGGTAAGATTTAGTATAGAAGAGGGGAGCTTTGGAAGTGTCTCAGCTCAGGCTGCTATAACAAATTACCGTAGACTGGAGGACTTAAACAACATTTCTTTCTTTCTTTCTTTCTTTTTTTTTTTTTGAGACAGAGTCTCGCTCTGTCGCCCAGGCTGGCATGCAGTGGCACCATCTCCACTCACTGCAAGCTCCACCTCCCGGGTTCATGCCATTCTCCTGCCTCAGCCTCCCGTGTAGCTGGGACTACAGGTGTCCACCACTATGCCTGGCTACTTTTTGTATTTTTAGTAGAGACGGGGTTTCACCGTGTTAGCCAGGGTGGTCTTGATCTCCTGACCTGGTGATCCGCCCATCTCGGCCTCCCAAAGTGCTGGGATTACAGGCGTGAGCCACCGCACCTGGCCACAGCATTTATTTCTTACAGTTATGGAGCTGGGAAGTCCAAGATCAGGTGTCTGGTGAGGGTCCAATTCCTCTTGCAGACAGCTGTCTTCTCACTGTGCCCTCACGTGGCAGAGAGGAGAGAGACATCCAGTATCTCCTCCTGTTTTGTTTGTTTGTTGTTTGTTTTTTGAGATGGAGTCTCACTCTGTCAACCAGGCTGGAGTGCCGTGGCGCCATCTTGGCTCACTGCAACCTTTGCCTCCTGAACTCAAGCCATTCTCCTGCCTCAGCCTCCCAAATAGCTGGGATTAGAGGCGTGCACCACCACGCCCAGCTAATTTTTGTATTTTTAGTAGAGGTGGGATTTTGCCATGTTGGCCAGGCTGGTCTCCAACTCCTGACCTCAGGTGATCCACCCGCCTCAGCCTCCCAAAGTGCTGGGATTACAGGCGTGAGCCACCGCGCCCAGCCTCTTCCTGTTTTTATAAGGCATTAATCCTGTAATAAGGGCTCCACCCTCATGACCTAATCTAATCTTAATTACCTCCCACGCCCTCTTTCCAGGTTTACCTTAGCAGAAAGCAGGTAGCACGAGAAGCAAAGATACCACAGCACAGATGCCCAGAGAACAATAGCCCTGAAGGATGCCTAGCATGAAGAAGGTGGACTACGGAGAAATTAACCATTACCGAAGCATTCACGTCTAGGTTGCGGCCAACTTTTTGCTATTGTTGTTAGTTGTTTTGCCTTATTTTGCTTTTGCTAGGATAAACACTGCTGCCATAAATATCTTTGTGCAGAAAGCCTTTTCTGTGTATAGGATTATTTTCTCAGGATAGATTCTTTGAAGTGGATTAACTAGGCTAAAAGGTAACACCATTTGTGACTACTGATGTATTCTGCTATGTTGGCTTTCAAAAGGTTATCCATGTGCCCTCCTGTCACCAAAGTGTGTTGAGTGTGCTGTCATCAGTACAGGCAGTCTTGAGTCTTGTTTTTTTTTTTTTTTTTTTGAGATGGAGTCTCGCCCTGTCACCCAGGCTGGAGTGCAGTGGCACAATCTCGGCTCACTGCAACCTCCACCTCCCAGGTTCAAGCAATTCTCCTGCCTCAGCCTCCCAAGTAGCTGGGATTATAGGCCCCCACCACCATGCCTGACTAATTTTTGTATTTTTAGTAGAGATGGGGTTTCACCATGTTAGCCAGGATGGTCTCGAACTCCCACCTCGGCCTCCTAAAATGCCAGGATTACAGGTGTGCAGGCATGAGCCACCGTGCCCGGCGAGCTTTGTTCTTTTTAATCTGGGCTAATTTGATAGGGAAGGACAAAAGGAAGAAGGAAGGGAGAGAAGGAGGGAAGGAGGGAAGGAGGAAAGGAGGGAAGGAGGGAGGGAAGGAAGGAAGGAAGGAAAGAAGGAAGGAAGGAAGGATGGGCAGGCTGGAGGAAGAGAAAAACAGGCAGGTGAATGGAATCCACAGGAATTGGTGACTAGAGGTGGAGCATGACAGAGGCAGAGAATTCAAGGGTGGGTCTCAGCTTGTCCGCTTAGGCACCTGAGTGGATGCTGGGATGGACAATTAGAAGGGAGGCTGCTTTGACATGAAGGTCCTGAGTTTGGTTTTGGTCTCTCGGTTTAAGGAAACTGTGAGGCTTCTGGAGAGTCAAATGTCGATCAATGGACCAATTGTGTCTGCAGACTGGGGGCTCAGGAGAGAGTCCTGCACTCTAGGAGGGAAGGGCTGCAGTAATAGTTCCTGACCCTGAGGTGGAGGGAGCATCGAGGCATATTTCTGGGACGCCAGGGTCCTGTGTCCCATCCTGTCCACTTGCTCCGGATTTCAGCTGCAGCTGCTGTGGACAGTTCCACACAAGCGCAGACTCCTCCAAGCTAACAATGTCACCTCTAGCAAACTCCATGTGTCTCTCCCTTGCTGCAACACCATGGCTGTGTGCTCAGCCTGTATTCCAGTGAGATCTGGAAGTGCAGGGAGTGGGTGCCCCAGGACATCCCCCTGCCCATCCTCTTGGCAGATCACTCTTGGAGGCATCTATACCCTTCACGGCAGCCCTAGAGGAGTGGAGCCCCTGCTATACAAGCTGGGACCTCAGTGAGGCATCCTTGCCCCGACTTTTTCTCCTTCCTTCCCTCATTCTCCTTTCCCTGTCACCCTTCATCCTAGAATCACATCCCAAGTAAACTGCCTGCACCCACGCCTTTGTCTCAGGCTGTGCCAGTGGGATGCTGGAGGAGCAGCTAACTGTGCCTTCCCCCTGCCCCATCACAGAAGAAAGAGATGCAGTTGACTTGCCCCCACCCCCTGCCAGCTTTCCCTCCCTTTCAGTGCCTGCAAGGCAGATGTGTCCCTGTGCAGGGCATCTGTTTCTTGCTAGGGCCAGCTCTTTTTCGGAGAGATGAGCAGCAGGAAAAACACTTGGTCTGGGCTGGGCATGGTGCCTCATGCCTGTAATCCAAGCACTTTAGGATGCCGAGGCGGGTGGATCACTTGAGATCAAGAGTTCAAGACCAGCCTGGCCAACATAGTGAAACCCTGTCTCTACTAAAAGTACAAAAAAAAAAAATTAACCGGGCATTGTGGCACACACCTCTAATCCCAGCTACACAGGAGGCTGAGGTAGGAGAATCGCTTGAATCCAGGAAGCGGAGGTTGCAATGAGCCGAGATCAAGCCACTGCACTCCAGCCTGGGTGACAGAGCAAGACTCCATCTCAAAACAAGAAAAAGAAAAAGAAAGAAAAAGAAAAAGGAAGGAGAAAGAAAGAAAGAAAGAAAGAAAGAAAGAAAGAAAGAAAGAAAGAAAGGAAGGAAGGAAGGAAGGAAGGAAGGAAGGAAGGAAGGAAGGAAGGAAGGAAGGAAGGGAAAGGACAAGACAGGATTGGGGGGGTTCCTTTCACATGCAGACCCAGGTTTTTGTGCACACATTCCTGGAATCCAGACCCTGAGCTATCTTCATGGACCCCGGGTTTTTTTGTTTGTTTGTTTTTTGAGACAGAGTCTCCCTCTGTCACCCAGGCTGGAGTGCAGTAGTGCAATCTTGGCTCACTTCAACCGCCACCTCCCGAGTTCAAGAGATTCTCCCGCCTCAGCCTCCCAAGTAGCTGGGACTAAGGGCGCCCACTACTACACCCAGCTAATTTTTGTATTTTTAGTAGAAACGGAGGTTTCACCATATTGGCCAGGCTGGTCTCGAACTCCTGAGCTTGTGATATGCCCACCTTAGCCTTCCAAAGTGCTGGGATTACAGGGGTGAGCCAATGCACCTGGCCAGAGCCCAGGTCTTTGGTCTCCTTCCTGGAGGATGTTCAGTCCCTCTCCTGGGAGCTGGGGGAGGGTGAAGAATGGACCACAGGCTTCTGAATTCCAGGGGGAAATTCTCCTGGCTGGGAATCAATGCCTGGATCTTCTTCCTGCATCTCTGTTGCCCCCAGAACTGGGGAGCAGGGCCCCGCCCAAGCCCAGGGGGACGCTCCAACATTCCCTGATGATCTGTCTCCACCCCACCTTGCAGGCTCAGGCTCCTCACCTGTCCTGGACCAGCTGCAGCAGCACCACCTCCAGGCCATCGTGGAGAAACGTATTTTCAGAACCCCACAGTGTGCCAGGATGACCTGGTTGGGCTGGGAGGCAGATGGCAGAGGTCGGGCTGACACTGCAAGTCGGTGGCCTGGGGAAGCTCAGCTCACCTCTCTGAGCCCCCTGTGAAATGGGGATGTAACACCTCAAGGTGGGGCTGTGAGGATACAGTGAGACAGCCACACTACACACCTGGAATGCGCCTGGCCCAGCAGGATCCCAGTAACTAATTCCGATACAGTTTAATGACGTATTTGTTGGCCTAGTTTGGAAAATTCCCAAACGTCCAACCATTTCTGAGCCTTATAAAAAGCTCATCGAAGTCCTCGCCCCTCCCCCACTTCCTTTCTTTGTCGCTTTGGACCTCGGATGCTCGAAACTAGGTCAATCACGACCATCAGCTCAGCTCACAATCATGAGAGACCACACGTGGGTCCTCGGGTGTGTTTCTTTTGTTTTTGATTCTTCCACCCACTTTCTCACACCCACTCCTGTCTCTCTCCCCTCTCCCACAGGCAAACATTCTTCTGTCGTCAGTGTGTGTATGTGTGTGTGTGTCCATGAAATCATATATTGCAGCATTCATAGGTAGTATTTGCAGGACTTCTTGTTTGGCATTACATTTTTACCATCTTCTAGAGCTAAAGCACATCATTCTCATTTATTCCATGGAGCTGCGGCATGGGGTTTCATTATTTGCCTATGTTACCAGTAACCTACCCATTCTTTTACGAGTGGACACTCGATTGTTTCCATCCCTTGGCCAGCACAAATAAATGCTTTCAGGAGGAATATCCTCAGGCAAGTGTCTTTGTCTGCCTGTGTGCAAGCTGCTCTGGGGCATGTTCCTGGAAGTGGAATTGCCTGGGCATGAGTTGCGAACTCTCAACAATGGCCACACCAGTTCACTCTCCTGCCAGGACCAGAGTTCCTGCGTCCCCGTGTCTTCACCAACTTCAGCCTATCTGATGAAGATCAAATGAGCTTCTCATCACCTCTCTCTCTTTTTTTTTTTTTTTTTTGAGACAGAGTCTTGCTCTGTCGCCCAGACTGGAGTGCAGTGGCACGATCTCAGCTCACTGCAACCTCCGCCTCCTGGGTTCAAGCAATTCTCCTGCCTCAGCCTCCCAAATAGCGGGGATTACAAGCACGTACCACCATGCCTGGCTAGTCTTTATACTTTTTTAGTAGAGACAGGGGTTTCACCCTATTGGCCAGGCTGGTCTTGATCTCCTGATCTTGTGATCCGCCCACCTTGGCCTCCCAAAGTGCTGGGATTACAGGCAAGGTCCACCGCGCCAGGCCTCGGTTATCTTTTTTTTTTTTTTTTTTTTTTTTTGAGATGGAGTCTCTCTCTGTCACCCAGGCTGGAATGCAGTGGCACGATCTCAGCTCACTGCAACATCTGCCTCCCAGGTTCAAGCGATTCTCCTGCCTCAGCCTCCCAAGTAGCTGGGACTACAGGCATGTGCCACCACACTCGGCTAATTTTTGTGTTTTTAGTAGAGATGGGGTTTCACCGTGTTAGCCAGGATGGTCTCAATCTCCTGACCTTGTGATCTGCCCACCTCAGCATCCTAAGGTGCTAGGATTACAGGCGTGAGCCACCGCACCCGGCCTTGGTTATATTTTAACACAAGTGGCTCCAACTGCTGATGCACCTCCTCATGCCCCATCATAACATCCATGAACTGTGCTCTGTTAGGGAGGTGACACGGGCATTAACTTGGCTATAGCCAGCTGGAAAAGGGATGGTGTGTAGGTCTAAAGACAAACCAAGGTGCGTGGCTAGTCCCAAGATGGCCCCTCAGACACTACTCACACTGAAGGTGCCAATCAACTCATCAAAAAGCAAATGCATCAGCCTGGACAACATCGCAAAACCCTGTCTCTACAAAAAATACACAAAATTAGCTGTGCATAGTGGCACGCACCTGTATCCCAGCTGTTTGACTTGGAGGGCTGACACAGGAGGATCACTTGAGCCCAGGAGGTTGAGGCTGCAGTGAGCCAAGATCATGCCACTGCACTCCAACTTGGGTGACAAAGTGAGACCCTGTCTCCAAACAACAACAACGACAACAACAAAACACACACACACACACACACACACACACAAAATCAAATGCAGTTTGCTTGCTCACCACCTCTCTTCCGGAAGTAGAAACGTGCAACAAAAAACAAGAAAGTGGTTGATTTGCTTTGGGCTCCTGTCCTGAGCCCCCATTTGCAATCTTCTTGGTTGTCTATGAGACAGGAGGAGGGGCTGCAGTATAGGACAAACTAGGGCCTGAGACTGGGTGGCCCTGTCCCCTTCAAGCTCCAAATCCTTGGTGCTTTTGCATATAGGCTTTCAGAGTCATAAGCTCTGGAGTCAGAATGTACTGGGTTCAAATCTCATCTTAGCCACCTGGCAGAGTTTGAATGACAAGCATTCAGTATATGCAAAGAGCTTAGCAGGGCTCCAGGCACATACTAAGCCTTGAAAGTGGCAATTTATTACCATTAACAACCCAGAACATAGGAGGTACATTCTCCACCTTATGAATAATAAAAGTGATTCCCAGAGAGGCTGAGTAGCTTGCAGGAAAACAGAATTCAAACCCAAGTTTGGGCCGGGCTTGGTGGCTCATGCCTATAATTCTAGCAGTTTGGGAGGCCAAGGCGGGCAGATCACTTGAGGTCAGGAGTTCAAGACCAGCCTGGCCAACATGGTGAAACCCCATCTCTACTAAAAATACAAAGATTAGCCAGGCATGGTGGTGCTCACATGTAATCTCAGCATTTGGGGAGGCTGAGGCAGGAGAAGTGCTTGAACCCGGTAGGCAGAGGCTGCAGTGAGCCAAGATCGTGCCACTGCACTCCAGCCTGGGTGACAGAGCAAGACTCCGTCTCAAAACAAAACGCAAAAACAAACAAACAAAAAGGCCGGGTGAGGTTGCCCATGCCTGTAATCCCAGCACTTTGGGAGGCTGAGGCGAGCAAATCACAAGGTCAGGAGTTCAAGACCAGCCTGGCCATTTTTAGTCTCTACTAAAAATACAAAAATTAGCCAGGCATGGTGGCAGTTGGCTGTAATCCCAGCTGCTCAGGAGGCTGAGGCAGGAGAATCATTTGAACCCGGGAGGCGGAGGGTGCAGTAGCCGAAATCACGCCATTACACTCCAGCCTGGGCGACAGGGTGAGACTCCGTCTCAAACAAACAAACAAACAAACAAAAACAGGTCTACGGGTCTGGCCCCTCTATTTGTTCTCACTGCCTGACTTCATTGACTTCCACTCCCTGCCAGGAGCTGGGCTGAGTCCAGTACTAGATGCCTTCATAGAGCTCCAGGTCCTGGCCTTAGGGTGGGAGACCAGGTCCCCTTAGCAGAGGTCCCTCAAGGAGTGGGAGGACCAGGGCAAGCCTGGGTCCAGGCCGGGCTACAAGAGGCTCCCAGGTGATGGGGAAAGGGGCTGCCTGGCCCTTCTCCAAGCACATTTAGAGCCAACCCAAGGGAAACGCTGATTCTGTCAGTGCCGGCACGGCTGGAGCACAAGCATCGGAGATATCAAATATTAAACACGTCGGCTGCCTTCCAAGCTTGGTAATTAAAACTCTTATTTCATATTTTACACAGGATGGACGGGGAGGTCACAGGCTGCTCTAAGAGGTTTCATAGTTCCTTGTTCACAGATGAAGTGGCTCTTCCGACGAAAACCTCCTCTCACTTGGGACCCTCGTGCCCTACTTATGACGTGATTTCCTGGGAGGGAGGCCAGGGAGGGGAGATCGGGCAGGTCTCCGGGGTGTAAGCCCCAACCAGGGATCCCAGCAGGGTCTCGGGCTTTCTTTCTGCGTCTCCAAAATGGGCCTGGGTTCCCAGGAGACAGCCGAGAGCGCCTCGCCCCCGCTGGAAGGGCAGCCTGGGAGCTGGAGTTGGCAAACGGGAGGGGACTGGAGGAGGCCCGGGGGAGGGGGCGCCTTCCCTTAGCTTTCAGCGACATCTGCTGGCCGTGCGCTGGAGACCAATTTTGAGTTCTGAGCAGGGAGAGAGAGGAGGGGTTCCAGGACAATCAGGCCTGGAGCTTCCAGAAACATTCCAAAAACAGAGTTTAGGCTTTTTAATTGTTCACTCAGTCATTCTCCCGGGGCCTAGGGAGAAATCGGACTCAGGCTCGGATCTTTGGGGACCTACCGCAGCATGATAACCCGGGTGTACCTGGGGCTCATGGGGGCCTGGGGATCAGGGAGGCCCCTCACCTGCATTCACTGTGTGCCAAGGACTGGCCTACATCACTGACATTTGCTATCTCGTTGCGGGTGCTGTGATCTTGCTGCTGTGCTCATCTGACAGATGAAAACGCTCAGGCTGTGAGAGAACCCCAAAGCCAGAGGATTCCCTTAATCACTCTCCTTCCTTCATGCCCATAGTCAATCCTTCTGCAAAGCCTATCCGTCCCACCTCCAAAGCACACCGTGGATGCCCATCCTTGGCCCATCATCGCTACCCTCTCAGTGCCAGCCTGCCTGAGCCCCTCAGTTCAAGTCCCACTCCCTGGCCTTTTGCAGAAGCATCCCACCAGAATCTCCAAGCCACCCCTTGCCCTCCACAATCTGTTCTTCCCACAATGGCCAATCTGATCTTAAGATGAAAATCAGATCACATTGATTCCTTGCTTGAAGCCTTTGATGACTCCCATTGTCTTTCAAATAAATTCTAATCTCCTTGCCATATTGAAAAAGGCTGTCTACAACCTAGACAAGGCTGGGGCTCTTACCAGCCTTCTCTAGTGCTCCTCTCCCCTTCTCTCCATCCCCCACAGTCCAGCCACATGGGCCTTTCAGTTCCTCAAATACACCAAGTTATTTCTTTTTTTTTTTTTTTTGAAATGGAGTCTCACTGTGTCACCCAAACTAGAGTACAGTGGCACAATCTCGGCTCACTGCAACCTCTGCCTCCTAGGTCCAAGCAATTCTCCTGCCTCAACCTCCCGAGTAGCTGGGATTACAGGCAAGCACCACCACACCTGGCTAATTTTTGTATTTTTAGTAGAGATGGGTTTTCACAATGTTGGCCAGGCTGGTCTTGAACTCCTGATCTCAAGTGATCCACCCGCCTTGGCCTCCCGAAGTGCTGGGATTACAGGCGTGAGCCACCATGCTCGGCCAACCAAGTTATTTCTGACTTTAGCTCCTTGAGAGGCTGTTCATCTGCCTGGAGTGCTGCTCCCTTTATTTCTTCTCTAATTAATTGTTCTCCATGTTGGCCAGGCGCAGTGGCTCACGCCTGTAATCCCAGCACTTTGGGAGGCCGAGGCAGACGGATCATGAGGTCAGGAGATCGAGACCATGCTGGCTAACACGGTGAAACCCCCATCTCTACTAAAAATCCAAAAAATAAAAATAAAAAAAATAGCCAGGCGTGGTGGCGGGAGCCTGTAGTCCCAGCTACTTAGGAGGCTGAGGCAAGAGAATGGCGTGAACTCAGGAGGCAGAGCTTGCAGTGAGCCAAGATCGCGCCACTATAAAAAAAAAAAAGTTCTCCATGTCATGGGAATGCCTCACACAGAGGCATTTCCTGACCACCTTCTCTAAGGTGCACCTGCCCTGCTATTTTCTAGCCCAGTCCATTGTTTCGTTTTCTTCACTGAATGTATTGTCACTTGCAACAACTCTTTTTATTTGTACCCTTTTTAAAAAATTGCCTTCGCAACTAGAATGTAAATTACAAGCAGGCAGAGAGCACATCATTTTGTTCACCATCGCACCGGGCCTGGCACACGGTAGGTGCAAAATAAATATTTGTGGAATGAATAAAAAAAGACCGGTGCTGAGGCAATGGCAGAGTGTCCTGGAAGCAAAGAGGAAGGGCCCCAAACTGAGATGGGGGGGGGCAGGGAAGCATTCCAGAGGCAGTGGCATGTGGAGCAAGACTTGAAAAGCTGAAGAGGAGTATCTCCTCAAAAATATGAAACGATGACGAGGATCCCAGACAAAAGGAATAGCAGGTGAAAGGGCTGTAAAGTAGGAGGATGCTTGACATCTTCCAGAAACTAAACATGGAAAGAAGGCCAGTATGAGGGGGCCAGGCACAGTGGCTCATGCCTGTAATCCCAGTACTTTAGGAGGCCAAGGCAGGCGGATCACTTGAGGTCAGGAGTTCGGGACCAGCCTGGCCAACGTGGTGAAATCCTATCTCTACTAAAAATACAAAAATTAGCCATGTGTGGTGGCAGGTGCCTGTAATCCCAGATACTCGGAAGGCTGAGGCAGGAAAATTTCTTGAATCTGGGAGGTGGAGGTTGCAGTATGCCGAGATCACACCACTGCACTCCAGCCTGGGCAACAGAGTGAGACTCCATGTCAAAAAGGAAAGAAAAAAGTAAAGAAAAGGGAAAGCCCGTGTGACGAGAAAGGAGTGAGAATGGGGAGGGCCCAAGACAAGACTGCAGCAGAAGTTCCGGGGCTACTGGATTTGAACCTGCAGCTTTACAGCATGCGGCACCCTGGAGAGATAAGAGGTAGGGAGGAACACGAGCAGATGTGTGTTTTTAAAATAACCACTGGGACTGTACAGTGAAGCATCGCAGTGTAGTGAGTAGGGTGAGGGAAGGCTGGAGTCAGGGAGCCCCTTTTGGAAGCTGCTGTAGTCAGGTGAGAGAGGATGGGGTTGGGGGAGGGGCCCTGAACAAGGGCAGAGGAGACAGTAGTGAAGATAGTGGATGGATGTGGAGATTGAAGCTGGAAATGGAGCCCAAGAAGTATTCATGGCTCACATTTCTGCAAAACTGGACACCTGGAGGTGATAGTCACTAAAATGAGGCCCACACTTCTTCCACCACATCTCACTGGCCAAGAGCAGTCAAGGATGGGAGCATTCTCTACCTTTGGTGGGAAAGACCACGATGTTACATGGCAAAGGGCACACATGCAGGAGGACTGAAGAATCAGGGCCAGCGAAGCACAGTTTTTCGTTTGCTTGTTTTTTGTTTTAAGACAGAGTCTTGCTCTGTCGCCCAGGCTGGAGTGCAACGGCACGATCTCGGCTCACTGCAACCTCCGCCTCCCAGGTTCAAGCAATTCTCCTGCCTCAGCCTCCTGAGTAGCTGGGACTACAGGTGCGCACCACCACAGCTAATTTGTATTTTTAATAGAGATGGGGTTTCGCTATGTTGACCAGGCTGGTCTCGAACTCCTGACCTCAAGTGATCTGCCCTCCTCGGCCTCCCAAAGTGCTGGGATTACACGTGTGAGCCACCGCACCCAGCCAGAGCACAGTTTTATTTCTTCTTAGTAATGGACGGTGTCCGGAGAGAAAGTGATCGATGTTTGAGAAGCCACCTTCCCCTTCCACACCCTTGCCCTGGTAAAGGAGAAGGAGTCTTGCTTGCTGGTTCAGCTCCTGGCCACCCTTCTCTTGTGGGGATTCTGGGTGAATGGTGAATCTCACATAAACAAGCTAGAGGGTCTAGGTTAATCTATATAAAAAAGACTTGAGAGTAAGGGCAGGTTAGGGAGAGAAAAGCTGCTTGGGCAAGGAGAAAGAATACTGCCTGGCTTCCAGCAGCAACATGGGCCTTATTCCAGCCCCTCCTAAGACCTTGTCAAATTCCCAGCATTAGTTCCTTTTCATAAGCCATTAAAGGAGACTAGCCTGGGAGTAATGAGACTTGGCATACATTTTAAACAAAATTATCTGGCTAAGAATAGCTGAGAGGTTCTCAAGGGCAACAGGTAGCAGGGGTCAGGCCATCCTTATCACAACGCTCTAGTAATTAAAACAGTTTGGTTTCAGCACAAGGACAGACACAAAGACCAACAGAGGGGAAGGTAGAACCCAGAAGCAGACCCTCAAACACACAGGCACATGATCCATGACAGAGGTGGCCCACAGAGCAGTGGGGGACAGAGAGAGTCTTCAATAAGTAATTTTGGGACAAAATTGAGTACCCATGTGGAAAACATGAAATGGACCTCTACCTCTGCCATATGCAGCAACACTTACTCTCTGCAGGCCTCCCAGAGGGTCTGGAACCAAGAACTGGAGAGCTATCGGAACTGTGGCAGCTCCTCTGTCCCCAGCCCACTTTTCCTCCTCCCCTCCTGATGTTTACAGAGCTCATTTTAGACACTGGGCACTGTGCTAAGGGCTTTTTTGCATTCTCATTGAGTCTCCACAGCATTCCTCTGAGGCCAATATGATGACCCCATTTTACAGCTGAGGAAACTGAGACTCAGAGATTCAGTCATTTTCCCAAGGGTATATAAATTACAGGATGTGGGGTTGGGATTTGATCCCAAACAGGCCAGTTCCAGAGCCCACTGTGTTACAGCACCTGATATGGTTTGGCTGTGTCCCCACCCAAATCTCAACTTGAATTGTACCTCCCAGAATTCCCACACGTTTTGGGAGGGACCCAGCGGGAGGTAACTGACTCATGCAGGCTGGTCTTTCCCATGCTAGTCTCATGATTGTGAATACGTCTCATGAGATCTGATGTGTCTTATCAGGGCTTTCTGCTTTTGCTTCTTCCTCGTTTTCTCTTGCCGCCGCCGTGTAAGAAGTGCCTTTTGCCTCCCATAGTGATTCTGAGGTCTCCCCAGCCATGTGGAACTGTAAGTCCAATTAAACTTCTTTTTCTTCCCAGTCTTGGGTATGTCTTTATCAGCAGTGTGAAAATGGACTAATACAGCACCCCTTCTGGAAACAGAAGTTCAATGTGATAGGGGTCTGTGGTATTGGGGTGGGGGGCTTGTGGTGTGGAGGCTGGAAAGTGAAGGAGAGGGGTGGGAGGAGTTCCCAGAGAGGGGGGTAGAAGCAGACCATCGAGGGCATAGAATGCCAATCAGGAAGCTGCCCCTCCTTCTTCAGGGAGGAGAGAGTGGGAGGGTTGGAAAGTGAGAGAGTCACACTGGCTCCTCCACTGCAATTCCCCTCATCACCACTTAGACTATCCCAGCACCCCAAGCCAGCAGTTCTGCAAGAAGGCTGTTCAGACACAGGCCACTCCCTGCCAGCCTTCATCCTTGTCTCTTAGGCCTTAGAAGTGGCCCAGTTACATCTTCCCCTCTGTAATGCCAGAATCTGGCCTCACTGAATGCTGCATCAGGGTGAAGTGGAGAACCAGGAGGTAGGCTAGCCAAAGCAGTTAGAATGTTCCAGTTGGAAAAAAAAAAAAAAAAAGCAGAAACCTACTGGATTGGCTAATGCCCTACAGTGAGAATTTGATGTTTCTAACACTGAAAATTAGAAATGCCACCAGGGTTTAGGAGGACCTGGAATCAGGAATTAAAGATCCCATGGTAAATGAGAGGCTCCTCTTCTTCATCCTAAGCCCCTCTTCTTTCTTTTTCTGTTTTAATTTTTATTTATTTATTTTTTTTTTTTTTGAGACAGGGTCTCACTCTGTTACCCAGGCTGGAGTGCAATGGCACGATCTGAGCTCACGGCAACCTCTGCCTCCCAGGTTCAAATGATTCTCCTGCCTCAGCCTCCCGAGTAGCTGGGATTACAGGTGCCTGCCACCATGCCCAGCTAATTTTTGTATTTTTAATAGAGATGGGTTTCACCATGTTGGTCAGGCTGGTCTCGAACTCCTGACCTCGAGTGATCTGAGTGCCTTGACCTCCCAAAGTGCCAAGATTGCAGGAGTGAGCCACCACACCTAGCCCTTCTTTCTTTCTTAATCAGGGTTCATGTGGTCAATCCTCTCTGACGCTCCTGCAGTCCTCTGCCTCTCCAGCCACCTATGTGCGGATGAGCCCCACATCTCTGGTTCTAGCCTGGTCTGCTCTGGAATCTCACACAAAAACACCTCCTGAACATGGTCATTGGGATATTCCACTAGCTCCTCAAATTTAGCATGTCCCAAACTCAACTCAGCCCCCTCCCCTGAAAGTGGTCTTCTTATCCTATGTTCCCCTGCAGTGGGTATATGATAGTGCCACTATGACAGTTGACCCAGTAACCAATGCCAAAAATCAGAGAGTTGCCCTGGACAACTTCCCCTCACTCGCACATTCACTATTCAGCAAGACCAGTTAGTTCTTTCTCTTAAATGGCCTTCACATCTGCCCTTTCCTCTAAGTCTCCACAGCTACCACCTTAAACATCTTTCACATGGAAAACTGCCATAGCTTCCTTACAGATCTCTCCCACTTCAGTCTTAAAATACAAAGTAGGTGTGCCATTCCTCTGTTTAAAACCCTTCTGTTACTAGGATAAAGATAGATAATGGTTCAATGGGATAGAATTGAGATTCCAGAAATAAGCCCATATATTTATGGTCAATAGATTGTCAACAGGGGTACCACAATGATTCAATGGGAGAAAGTTTAGATTTTTCAACAAACGGTGCTGGGACAACTGTGTATCCACGTGCAAAAGAATGAAGTTAGACCCCTACCTAACACTGTAAACAAAAATTAACTCAAAATTGATCAAAGATCTAAATGTAAGGACTAAAATTATACAACTTTTAGGGGGAAAATGTAGATATAAAATCTTTGTGACTCTGGATTAGGTAATAGCTTCTCATATATAACATCAAAGCACAACCAGGCCAAGGAAAAATGGATAAATCGGACTTCATCAAAACTTTTTAAATTTGTGCCTCAAAGGACAGTATTGAGAAAGTGAAAACGTCTGCACATCATATATATAAGAGTCTAGTATCCAGAATATACAAAGAAATATTACGATTCAACAATACAAGACACAAATGAACTAATTATTTTTTTGTTTTTTTTTTTTTTGAGACAGAGTCTTGCTAGTCGCCCAGGCTGGAGTGCAGTGGCGCGATCTCAGCTCACTGCAAGCTTCACCTCCCAGGTTCACGCCATTCTCCTGCCTCAGCCTCCCGAGTAGCTGGGACTACAGGTGCCCGCCACCACACCCGGCTAATTTTTTGTATTTTTAGTAGAGATGGGGTTTCACCATGTTAGCCAAGATGGTCTTGATCTCCTGACCTCGTGTCTGCCCGCCTCAGCCTCCCAAAGTGCTGGGATTACAGGCGTGAGCCACCGCGCCCGGCCCACTTGGGGCATCCTTTTCTAACACAGGTGCTCATAGGCAGTCCTGGGGCTGACTATACTCCTTTTGTTTCAGGGGATGGAGGTACCTGGGCACCAGGCCATTTCCTTTCCTAGATTGTGGGCCCCATCTGTCAAGAACCATGTCAGAACAGCTCAATGTGGGGTTCCCAGCATTTAGCCTAGGGGCTGGTGCACAGCAGACACTTGACGTCCATAAAACAAAGGAATGAGTGAATGTCTGGAGGATGAGAGAGGAGTGGCAGGAAAGAGGACAGGAAGATGGGTGGGCTGGGGGCTTCAGGAACTGGGCTGGAGGCAGAAAGACGAGACAGTACAGCGAGGTAGCTCAGACTGTGGATTCAGGAGCCAGACCCTCATCCCCATCACTTACTAGCTGTGTGACCTTCAGGAAGTTACTTCACCTCTCTGTGCCTCAATTTGTTGATCTGTAAAAATAGAGCTAAGAATAGCACCTCCCTCAAGGGATTGTAAGAGAATTCACTGGGCTAATATTTGCAAAAGGCATAGATAGCAGTATACAAGTGTTCATTAATCAAAGAAATACATACATGCATGCATACATACATACACAAACAAACAAATGAATAAATACAATAAAGGAAAGATGAATAACTTTGTTTCTCTTTCAAAGCCAGGACAAAATGCGGCAGAATGTGGTACTGGGGTTCCTTATGCAAGTGGTGGAAAGGCAGTGTAGCGCTTTGACTCTGAAAGTACATAGGTTTAAGGGCATCAAGACAAATGCCCCAGCTGTCAAGAACTTCTAGACTAGAGGGTATTGCATTAGCATACTGTTAGTTAAGGAGTTATAGCTCTTTGGATACCAGCTTCTGCACAATAAAATAATTTTTAAAACATTTTAAAAACCCGATTAAAACATAATGCTGTGTTTAGTTACTGCCACAAAATGTTGTGTTTGCAAATTACAACCTAGCAGATTTAATTTACTTTCTGCTGACACCCGTATTAGACATGATGGACCAGGCAAGCACAGAAAGGCTGCAGGCTGCAGAGCAGCGCTGCAGGAACTGGAGCTTGCGGCTCCACCATGGAGCATCTGTGGAGGAGGCGGCATGGCCAGGCCTCTTCGCTCCCACCACTAGGTCCTGAGGGTCTCACTAATGGTCTGTCACTATGGTCCTTCCCATAGGCTCTCTGCACCATAGAGGGTTTGGGGCTTGGCAGGACACTGTACGCTGAGAACAGAGACTGAAAAGGTGATCCAGGGCCAAGTTCAGCCACCTCATTGTTTGCCTGGCTCACACCAAGATTTCAAAAAATTTGAGCCAACCTTTTTTTTTTTTTAGTGCAGTGGGGCAATCTCGGCTCACTGCAATCTCTGCCTCCCCGGATCAAGTGATTCTCTTGCCTCAGCCTTCCGAGTAGCTGGCATTACAGGCATGTGCCACCATGCCCAGCTAATTTTTGTATTTTTAATAGAAACGGGGTTTCACCATGTTGGCCAGGCTGGACTCAAACTTCTGACCTCAGGTGATCCACCCACCTCGGCCTCTCAAAGTGCTGGAATTACATGCGTGAGCCACCGTGCCCAGCCTGAGCCAACATTTAAAAATCAGGAGGTACAGGCTGGGCATGGTGGCGTGTGCCTGTAATCACAGCTACTCGGAAAGCTGAGGCAGGCAAATTGCTTGAGCCTAGGAGGCGGAGGTTGCGGTAAGCTGAGATCGTGCCACTGCACTCCTGTCTGGGTGAGAGAGTGAGATTCTGTCTCAAAAAGAAAAAAAAAAAAAATCAAGAGGTACTACTTTAAAAGTCTTGATGTTTTGCTACTCTTGAAAAAATGGGGCCGGGCGCGGTGGCTCAAGCCTGTAATCCCAGCACTTTGGGAGGTCGAGACGGGCGGATCATGAGGTCAGGAGATCGAGACCATCCTGGCTAACACGGTGAAACCCCGTCTCTACTAAAAATACAAAAAAAACTAGCTGGGCGAGGTGGCAGGCGCCTGTAGTCCCAGCTACTCGGGAGGCTGAGGCAGGAGAATGGCGTAAACCCGGGAGGCGGAGCTTGCAGTGAGCTGAGATCCGGCCACTGCACTCCAGTCCGGGCGACAGAGCGAGACTCCGCCTCAAAAAAAAAAAAAAGAAAAAGAAAAAATGGGAAGAACAGGCAATACTGGGCTGTCATTGTCATGGCAACTAAAGGCTGGAGTATGAGTGGTCACGTGCCTTCTGTTTGTCACACTCTCTACCCTTCCCTACCGCCTCCCTCACATTCAGGAATCTGAGATGCACTGAAGTCCTATTTGCTGGTGCGTGTGAGCTGTTGTTTTTTCTTTGGGTGGAGAAGTATTTCCAGACTCCATAGATATCATTCCAGTACCAGCAGGAAACAGATGACACACTCAAGCTGAGTAATTGAGGAGAGTTTAGCAGTGAGGTTATTTACAAAGGTATGAACAGGGATTAAGAAAAGCAACATGGAAGGTATGATTTAGTACCCTGCGGCTAGGAACACTGGGGACTGTTACCACCCTAAATTTGAAGGGGTGCAGAGAGGGGACCTGGAGAGAGAGAGCTACTGACAGAACTGAGGCTGGGTCAAGGGCTGTGGCCAGCCCATGGGGACTTCACAGGAAGGGAACCTGGAAAATAATTTTTTAAATGTACTCCTCCTTCCCTTCAATCTCCCGTAGGGATCCCAGGGACCACACCAGCTGGAAGCTAGCAGACAGAAGGGTCCATATAAATTAGCCCCCCAGACACAGACTTGGGGTGGAGAAGCAGAGAGGATCTGAGGGAAGAGCCAAATGGAAGACAGCTAGCCTGTCACATGTCCTTCAGAAGTGGCAGGATGGCCAGGCGTGGTGGCTCACACCTGTAATCCCAGCACTTTGGGAGGCCGAGGTGGGTGGATCACTTGAGGTCAGGAGTTTGAGACCAGCCTGGGCAACATGGTGAAACCCCATCTCTATTAAAAATTATCCAGGCATGGTGAAGCAGCCTACTCCGGAGGCTGAAGCAGGACAATCACTCGAACCTGGGAGGAGGAGGTTACAGTGAGCTGAGATTGCACCACTACACTCCAGCCTGGACAATGGAGCAAGACACCATCTCAAAAAAGAAAAAAAAAATGGCAGGACAAAAAAAAATCCATACAGAGGAGTCAATGTCTAAGGACAAATGAGAGTGCATAGCTTTGTGTGGATCCTGGAATATGCATCCTGGCTGGGCGCGGTGGCTCACGCCTGTAATCCCAGCACTGTGGGAGGCTGAGGCGGGCAGATAACGAGGCCAGGAGATCGAGACCATCCTGGCTAACACAGTGAAACCCCGTCTCTACTAAAAATACAAAAAATTAGCCAGGTGTGGTGGCAGGCGCCTGTAGTCCCAGCTACTCAGGAGGCTGAGGCAGAAGAATCGCCTGAACCTGGGAGGCAGAGGTTGCAGTGAGCTGAGATCACGCCCCTGTACTCCAGCCTGGGTAACAGAGCAAGAGTCTGTCTCGAAAAAAAAAAAGAATATGCATCCTTATACAGTTAATGTGCAAATGTCTACTGTTCTCATTTGCATCACTGACTTTGCCTCCTGGGTAAGCTCGCCTCCCGTTGAGCCCCTCATGCCCCCTGTCATCCCACTATACTGTGTTTTTGTGCTATTTCCTCTTTGGGAAATGGATGGGACTTTCTATCCCCAAATGGAAATAGCATTAGAGAATCCTACCCCTCCGTCCCTCTGTGTGGGGAGGCAGAGGACAGGTGACAGCTCAGACACCAGCCTCCCCTGCACTTGCCCTCATAGACAGCTTGTCCCTTGTTTCTGCTCCTGATATCAAGCAGTATTTCAGCAAGGCAGAGCATCCCTGCTCCAGGAGGAGGGCTCTTCTACAGCCAGGAGAGAAATTCTGTTCTGGAGGCTGGGTGTGGTGGCTCACCCCTGTAATCTCAGCACTTTGGGAGGCCAAGGTGGATGGATCACTTGAGTCCAGGAGTTTGAGACCACCCTGGGTAGCACAGGGAAACCCCATGTTTGTATTTTTGTTTCTACAAAAAACTAGCTGAGCAGGTGGTGGCACACCTAGCTCCTCAAGGGGCTGAGGTGGGAGGATCATTTGAGCTGGGAAGGTCAAGGCTACAGTGAACCATGATTGTGCCATTGCACCCTAGTCTGGGTGACAGAATAAGACTCTGTCTCAAAAAATGAACAAAGAAAAGAAAATAGAAAAGAAGTTCAGTTCTGGGAGGGGGCAGGGAAGAGTCGGTAGCCCCATTTTGGCCCCAGGTTCTAGCTGCATTCTCCAATTTAGATCTACCAGGAATAAAACTGAAGCCATTGTCTCTATTTGATCTCAATCCCTTATGCCCTGTGTTGAGTGTTTTACTCCCTAGCATGACACCCCATCCTGTGTTTGAGGAATTCCCCATTCTCCAAAACTTGGAGAGAGGCAGAAGCTACGTCCCACTGTAGAAGCCCAAAGGGCCAGTTTGTTGCTTCCTCAGCCTCCCTTGCAGCCAGGGAGCAGACGCTGGGCCAGGCTCAGCCAACCAGAGGACTCTGACTCGGCAGCTAGTGGCCTGTGAGGGCAGCGGTGGCAGCAAGATCTGCTTCCAAAGTAGCAGGGGCAGTGCATGCAGGCTGGAGGGGATCGGGGATCCAGGTGGCAACAGCAACCACGATGGCAACAGCGGCGGCCATGGTGGTGGCAGCAGTGTTCTGGCCACCCCAGTTCTGTAGCCTGATTGTGGGTGTGGCTTGGCTGCATAGTCACAGAGCTCGATTTTCCAGTCCTCTTGGGGATCAGATTACTTTAGTGAATTCCTTTTCTACTGTAATCAACCTGACTCCATTTCTGTTCCGTGCAGCTTAGAACGTCTACCCAGACATGTGCATGCATGCCCCAAAAGCCAGAACCCTGGAAGAAAGAGCGGGTGAGTCCTCCGACCACTCCCCCGAGCAACCACCTCACAGCCTGTGGATCAGTTAAGACTGTCTTGATGGTAAAGAAACGAAAACAAAAACAAAATCGCAAAGTGATGAGCAATGAAGGGAATGTGTTGGTTCACCTGTGTCTGGTCAGGTGAAGCTGAATCCAGATTCTCACCAAGACACTGACTTGGCTGGGCGTGGTGGCTCACGCCTGTAATCTCAGCACTTTGGGAGCCAAGTAGGGCGGATCATGAGGTCAGGTGATCGAGACCATCCTGGCTAACACGGTGAAGCCCCGTCTCTACAAAAAAATACAAAAATTAGCCGGGCGCGGTGGCGGGTGCCTGTAGTCCCAGCTACTAGGGAGGCTGAGGCAGGAGAATGGCGTGAACCCAGGAGGCCAAGCTTGCAGTGAGTAGAGATCACGCCACTGCATTCCAGCCTGGGCGACAGAGTGAGACTCTGTCTCAAAAAAAAAAAGACACTGATTTTTCTCTACCTGTGTTTTATGTCTTTCTTGCTGTCAACTTCATTTCCAGCTCCCTCACACAGGCTCCTGCAACTCCAGGAGAAATAAAATGGCTGCAACAGTTCCTGACCTTGCATCCTCCCACACCATCCAACAAAAGGGTGTCTCTTCCAGTAGCTCCCCACACAACTCCTGAGGTGTCCAGCTGGTCCCACAGCCTGAAGCAGAGCTGCCCAGTTGAGCCCAGCTTAAACCAACCAGCCCTTAACTGATCTGCAGACACACGAATGAGAATAAGTAATTACTGTTGTAAGGCACTGAGCTTTGCGGTGGATTGTTTTGTAATAACAGCAGGTGGACACAGTCATCGGTACTGAAACTGGGAGCCTGCCATCATAAAATCCTCAAATATGAGGCATTGGGTTTGGGACCAGGCAATAAGCAACAAAGAAATATTTACAGGGGGCTGGAAAGTGGTGAGAAAACTTACAGGAAATAGGAAAAGGCAGCCTGTGTTAAGTAGTGGGAAACATTTAGTAAAACTCCTGTGTATGAAGATTTGAATGAGAACAATGTATCTAATGAAGTTTTAGAGTTGGGAGAAGATATTTAGAGGCAAAATGTCAAAAGTAGGACTTTCTTGGCTGGCCGCGGTGGCTCAGGCCTGTAATCCCAGCACTTTGGGAGGACAAGGCGGGTGGATCACCTGAGGTCAGGAGTTCGAGACCAGCCTGGCCAACACGGAGAAACCCCGTCTCTACTAAAAATATAAAAATTGGCCGGGCATGGTGGCACGGCCTGTGGTCCCAGCTACTCAGGAGGCTGATGCAGGAGAATTGCTTGAACCCAGGAGACAGAGGTTGCAGTGAGCCGAGATCATGCCACTGCACTCCAGCCTGGGTGACAGAGAGAGACTCTGTCTCAAAAAAATAAAAAAAAAAGGTAGGACTTTCTTTATGTTAGATAAATTTGAAAAGACACTACTATAAGAAGGAGATGTGCCCAGAAAAAAAAAATGGCCAATTTCACAAGCAATAATTAGGGAGAATATGGAGTCCAGAAATTGCTAGGTTGGAAAAATAAAGGTTTCTAATGTCCAGCCTCTCCAGACAGTGAAAGATTCTTACATCAAAATACAATTTGGGGACAAAAATCAAATCAAGGCCATAGATTCTTTCAGCTGACAAAAAGGCTTCTAGAAAGATTAAGAGGTATTAAGGGTATGGTCCCACAAAATTTTAACACCCCTAAAGTGCCAGTAAGTACACTGAGTCTATAGAAAGAGGCACATGTTGAGAAAGTATACCTTTGTCTTATGAAGTTGACTGGAATCAAATACATAGAAAATCTATAATGTCTTTGAGGGCTATGTACTAGCAAAAGTGCCATCAGTCTGGATGGAAAGAGGCAGAGATCTCCCCAACTTTCTTCCTGTTTTTTTTTTTTTTTTTTTTTTTTTGAGAGGGAGTCTCACTCTGTCACCTAGGCTGGAATGCAGTTGCACAATCTCGGCTCACCACAACCTCCACCTCCCAGATTGAAGCGATTCTTTTGCCTCAGCCTCCTGAGTAGCTGGACTACAGGCGCACACCATCATGCCCGGCTAATTTTTGTATTTTTAGTAGAGACAGGGTGTCATCATATTGGCCAGGCTGGTCTCGAACTCCTGACCTCGTGATCCACCCGCCTTGGCCTCCCAAAGTCCTGGGATTACAGGCATAAGCCACCTCGCCCAGCTGAGATCTCCCCAACCCTCTCTGGGAATGTAGCAACCTGAGAAAGTTAATCAGCCACAAAAAAAAAAGTGCATATTTTTCAATGCTATCTTCAAGACATGCTTCAGAATTAAGCAAGGGAGTTGTTGTAAAAGGAAGGATTTTCCAGAGGGTGGAACCAACAGCTGTAGAGAATTGACTGAGGAGTTACTCTCAAGGAGAAATCAAGGGCCTTAATCCTAGCGTAGTGAGACCTGGCAATATTTGTCCACTGGGATTTTGAAATTGCTGTTGACCAGTGACTGACTGCTATGCGTCTCCCATTCTTAACTATTTTCAAATGAGAGTGTTTATTGCAGTTATCTTATTCCTATTCTATCACTGTGTGTTGGGTGTGAGGGTGAGAAGGCAGACAATTGTCTTTCTAGTTCATAGATGTTTTAGAACCCAGAGGAGCCACATCTGGATCCGATGTAGATCACACGACTCTGAACTTTGATCCTTATGAGGATTTTAAGTCTCGATAAGATTTTGGAAGATTTCTTGGGATTGAGGTGAATGTGCTTTTCATGCAGGAGGAATTTGAACAATTGTAAGATGGCGACTCTGGTCAATTGGCTTATTGTTCCCAATCCTTCACCCCTCCCTGTGTATATGTCTGTTTTCACATGACGTTTTAGTTTCTCCCTCTAGAGGTCAAGTGCACTTCCTGCCCTTGACTTTGGGCTATCATGTGACTTGCATCAGCCAATAGAATATTAGCAAATAAGACATCCACGAAGGCTTAAAATGTGTTTGCAGGGTAGGGCTTTCGCTTTAGCCCCTCTGACATCATCATGAGATGAGCTTTTCCCGGGTAGCTGCTGTCCCTTTAGCCTGGACCTGCCTAAATGAATACACGTGGAGCAGACTTGGCCCCCAACCTGCAGAGAGAAAAACCAAGCTCCACCAGAGATGCAGTTTAAAGCTGAAGAAGGACAAATTATTATCCTTTTAATCCACTAAGTTTGCAGTTATTATTTAACAATAGCTAACTCTGCACTTGCCTCTTGCCTCTACAGTCTGCTCTCAAACTGATTGGTTTATCAGTTGAAAACATATCTGTCAGCAAACAAAAGAAAATCCCCAAAACAGTGGCTTAAATTGGAGGTTTGTTTATTCTCTCTTCTCTAGGTAGGTAATACATACAGAGAGATTTCCAGATATATCTCTGAGAGATACTCTCTATGATCTATGATATATATATCTCAAAGATATCTCTGTAAATCTTTCTCTATGTTATATATATCTTATCAGTCTTGCCTGAGATCAGTTTTATAGTCAATTCAGAAACCTAACTTTGGGATTTATTGGTCTTCCTTATTGTATCTCTGTATTTTTTTTTTTTTTGAGACGGAGTCTCGCTCTGTCGCCCAGGCTGGAGTGCAGTGGCCAGATCTCAGCTCACTGCAAGCTCCGCCTCCCGGGTTTACGCCATTCTCCTGCCTCAGCCTTCTGAGTAGCTGGGACTACAGGTGCCCGCCACCTCGCCCGGCTATTTTTTTGTATTTTTTAGTAGAGACGGGGTTTCACCGTGTTAGCCAGGATGGTCTCTATCTCCTGATCTCGTGATCTGCCCGTCTGGGCCTCCAAAGTGCTGGGATTACAGGCTTGAGCCACCGCGCCCGGCCTATATCTCTGTTTTCTAATTAATATACAAACTTACCTTTTTATTTCCTGTGTCTTTCCTTTCACTTTCCTTGAGTTTACTTTGCTTCCTTTTTTTTTTTTTTTTTTTGAGACGGAGTCTCGCTCTGTCACCCAGGCTGGAGTGCAGTGGCCGGATCTCAGCTCACTGCAAGCTCCGCCTCCCGGGTTCACGCCATTCTCCTGCCTCAGCCTCCCGAGTAGCTGGGACTACAGGCGCCGCCACCTCGCCCGGCTAGTTTTTTTTTTTTGTATTTTTAGTAGAGACGGGGTTTCACCGTGTTAGCCAGGATGGTCTCGATCTCCTGACCTTGTGATCCGCCCGTCTCGGCCTCCCAAAGTGCTAGGATTACAGGCTTGAGCCACCGCGCCCGGCCTTTGCTTCCTTTTTCTAACCTTTTAAGTGATTAACTCATTAACTTAGACCTTTCTTCTTTTATCAGAATTGTTGGATATAAATTTCCTCCTTAAAACTTTTTTTGCTGACAACACAGATTTGGAAGGTAGTGTTTTTATAATCATTCAATTATAAATATTTTAAAATTTTCATTAGGATCTCTTTTTTAACCTGTTACATATTTTTCTTTCTTTCTTTTTTTTCCCCCCTAGACAGAGTCTTGCTCTGTCGCTCAGGCTGGAGTGCCATGGCGTGATTTTGACTCACTGCAACCTCCGCCTCCTGGGTTCAAGTAATTTTCCTGCCTTAGTCTCCCGAGTAGCTGGAATTACAGGTGTGCACCACCATGCCCGGCTAATTTTTGTATTTTTATTAGAGACGGGGTTTCACCATATTGACCAGGCGGGTCTCAAACCTGACCTGGTGATCCACCCACCTCAGCCTCCCAAAGTGCTGGGATTACAGGCATGAGCCACCGTGCCCGGCCACATGTTACTTATTTCCTTCCTTGCTTGCTTGCTTGCTTTCTCTCTCTCTCTCTCTTTTTCTTTCTTTTTTAATTCTTTACCTGTTACTTATTTTCATGTGTGTTGTTAAGTGTCCAAATAGGGAATATTTTGTATTATTTTGTTGTCAATTCCTTACTGAATTCCACTGAGGTAAGAGACACAACCCAGGTGATTTTATTTCTTTGAAATTTTTGGGGGGTTGCTTTATGGCCTACCACACAATTTTTATAACTGTTCTAAACATGTCATATACTAAAATGATGTACATTATCCAGTTCTTCTGTGCAGAGTTCTACCTATATCCTCTCTCAGTCTGTTTGTGCTGCTGTAACAAAATACCTGAGACTGGGTAATTTATAAAATAGCATTCATTTATTGCTCACAGTTATGGAAGCTGGAAGGTCCATAACCATGAGCCAGTTACTGATCAAGGTGCCAACATGTTTTGTGTCTGGTGAGGGCCCAGCCTTGACTTCCAAGATGGCACCCTGAAAGCTGAGTCCTCCAGAGAGGAGGACAGTGGTGTCCTCACATGGTGGGAGGGATGGAAGGGGCAGAAAGGGTAAAACAGGGTGAACAGCTTCCATGCAGTTCTTTTATAAGGTCATTAATCCCATTCATGAGGGTGGGTCCCTCATGACAAATCACCTTCTCAAGGGCCCCACCTTCTAATATTATCACCTTGGAGATTAGGTTTCAACATGCAAATATTGGAGGGACACATACACTGAAACCATAGCAACTAATGAGTTGCATAATCTCCATACGAGAGTGAATTTGTCTATTTCTTCTTATAGTTGTATCAATATTTATATGATAGTTTGAAGCTATATATATATATATATATTTGAGACATAGTTTCACTCTTGTTGCCCAGGCTGGAGTGCAATGGCACGATATCAGCTCACTGCAACCTCCATCTCTTGGGTTTGAGTGATTCTCCTACCTTAGCCTCCCAAGTAGCTGGGATTACATGCGTGCACCACTGTGCTTGGCTAATTTTTGTATTTTTTGTAGAGACGGAGTTTCACCATGTTGACCAGGCTGATCTTAAACTCCTCACCTCATGTGATCCACCCACCTCAGCCTCCCAAAGTGCTGGGATTACAGGAGTGAGCCACTACACCCAGCCTGAAGCTGTATTTTTATATGGATACGATTTAGGAGTATTATGTACTCCTGGTGAGCTTAACCTTTTCTCATTATAAATCACCTATTTGTATTACTCATCTTTTGCTAAGTTAGGCCATAGTAACAGCATGATAGCATGAATCATTCACTCGCTCTTAAAGTGCCCACCTGGAAATGATGCATGTTTTATAATACATTAGTGAGGCCGCGCACAGTGACTCATGCCTGTAATTCCAGCAGTTTGGGAGGCCAAGGCGGGCGGATCACCTGAGGTCAGGAGTTTGAGACCAGCCTGACCAACATGGAGAAACCCCATCTCCACTAAAAGTACAAAATTAGCTGGGCATTGTGGCGCACACCTGTAATTCTGGCTACTTGGGAGGCTGAGGCAGGAGAATCGCTTGAACCCAGAAGGCGGAGGTTGTGGTGAGCCAAGATTGTGCCACTCTACTCCAGCCTGGCAACAAGAGCGAAACTCTGTCTCAAAAAATAATAAAAATACATTAGTGAAAGAAAGCTACCTGAGCACATCTACCTTCAAAAATTTCTGCAGCTTATAAACGGTTAATTTCTCACTTACGTTATATGACTTTTGTGTGTCATTTGTGGCACTATCCATTCTTTTTTTTTTTTTGAGACGGAGTCTCGCTGGTTGCCCAGGCTGGAGTGCAGTGGCGCGATCTCGGCTCACTGCAAGCTCCGCCTCCCAGGTTCACACCATTCTCCTGCATCAGCCTCCCGAGCAGCTGGGACCACAGGTGCCCTCCACCACGCCCAGCTAATTTTTTTGTGTTTTTTAGTAGAGACAGGGTTTCACCATGTTAGCCAGGATGGTCTCGATCTCCTGACCTCATGTTCCACCCGTCTTGGCCTCCCAAAGTGCTGGGATTATAGGCATGAGCCACCGCGCCCAGTCTCCATTCTTTATTCTATATTATCTTCATCCGGGGACCCAGGAAGGAAGAATAATCAGTCCCACCCAGGACATGCTCTTCTTGTGGCAGAGGGAAAGAGCAATGGTTCTGAAAGCTGTGCTCCGGAGTGCACACATAACCTCCACTCACATTTCAGTGACCAAGCCTGACATCCATGGGATGGGAAGCAAAGCCTCTCACAGGAATGGCCACCGAATTATTGAAAACAATATAAGCTACCACATATTTCTAGAAATGCTTTTTGTTTTAGAGTCTATTTATCCAATGTTTTTTGGTTTTTGAGACTGAATCTCACTCTGTTGCCCAGGCTGGATGGAGTGCAGTGATGTGAACATAGCTCACTGCAGCCTCAAACTCCTGGGCTCAAGCGATTCTCCAACCTGGACTACAGGTGTCACCACACTGGCTTTTTTTTTTTTTTTTTTTGGAGATAGGGTCTTACTCTATTGCCCAAGCTGTAATGCAGTGGTGCAATCATGGCACCCTGTGGCCTTGATCTCCTGGGCTCAAGTAATCCTTCCACCTCAGCCTCTCAAGTAGCTGAGACCACAGATGTGTGCCACCATATTTGGCTAATTTGTTTATTTCTTGAAGAGAGAGCATCTCACTATGTTGCTCAGGCTGAAATTTTTTAATTTTATAGAGACAGGGTCTCACTATATTGCCCAGGCTGGTTTCAAACTCCTGGACTTAAGTGATCCTCTCACCTAGGCCTTCCAAAGAGCTGGAATTAGGGGTATGAGCTGCCACAACCATCCTTATTTATCAGATGTTAATATAATTTAACCAGCACAGAATCTCTTTTGCCATTCCTTTACCTCAATTTTTCTTTTTTTCCTTTTCTTTCTTTTTTTCTCCTTTTTTGAGATGGGTCTCACTCTGTTGCTCAGGCTCAAGTGCAGTGGCATGGTCATGGCCCACTGCAGCCTCAACCTCCTGGGCTCAGGTGATCCTTCCACCTCAGTCTCCCAAGTAGCTGGCATTACAGGTGTGTACCACCACACCATTTTTTGTAGAGATGGGGTTTCACCATGTTGCCTTGGCTAGTCTTAAACACCTGGGCTCAAGTGATCCACCTGCTTCCCAAAGTATCAGGCCTCTGAGCCCAAGCCAAGCCATTGCATCCCCTGTGACTTGCACGTATATGCCCAGATGGCCTGAACTAACTGAAGAATCACAAAAGAAGTGAAAATGCTGGCTGGGTGCGGTGGTTCAAGCCTGTAATCCCAGCCCTTTGGGAGGCCGAGACCGGTGGATCATGAGGTCAGGAGGTCGAGACCATCCTGGCTAACATGGTGAAACCCCGTCTCTACTAAAAAATACAAAAACAAAAACTAGCTGGGCGAGGTGGCGGGCGCCTGTAGTCCCAGCTACTCGGGAGGCTGAGGCAGGAGAATGGCGTAAACCCGGGAGGCAGAGCTTGCAGTGAGCTGAGATCAAGCCACTGCACTCCAGACTGGGCGACAGAGCGAGACTCCGTCTCAAAAAAACAAAAAAAGAAGTGAAAATGCCCTGTCTCGCCTTCACTGATGACATTCCACCACAAAAGAAGTGAAAATGGCCGGTCCTTGTCTTAAGCAATGACATTACCTTGTGAAATTCGTTTTTCTGGCTCATCCTGGCTCAAAAAGCTCCCCCACTGAGCACCTTGTGACCCCCACTCCTGCCTGCCAGAGAACAACCCCCCTTTGACTGGAATTTTCCTTTACCTACCCAAATCCTATAAAACAGCCCCATCCTTATCTCCCTTCGCTGACTCTCTTTTCTGACTCAGCCCGCCTGCACCCAGGTGATTAAAAAGCTTTATTGCTCACACAAAGCCTGTTTGGTGGTCTCTTCACACGGACGCGGACGCACATGACACAAAGTGCTAGGATTACAGGTGGGAGCCACCATGCCCGACCTCAAATTTTCTTTAGGTTTGTGTTTTAAATAGTGTATAACTAGATTTTTTTTTTTTAATCTCATGTTTCCACTTCATCCTCGCAAGTTGCTGGGATTACAGTCGCCCACCACCACGCTTGGCTAATTTTTTTGTTTTTGTTTTGTTTCGTTTTGTTTTGAGATGGAGTCTTGTTCTGTCGCCAGGCTGGAGTTCAGTGGCACAATCTCGGCTTGCTGCAGCCTCTGCCCCCGCCCCAGGTTCCAGAGATTCTTCTACCTTAGCCTCCTGGGTAGCTGGGATTACAGGCACGCACCACCACACCCAGCTAATTTTTGTATTTTTAGTAGAGACAGGGTTTCATCATGTTGACCAGGCTGGTCTCGAACTCCTGACCTCAGGTGATCTGCCCACCTCAGCCTCCCAAAGTGCTGGGATTACAGGCAGCAGCCACTACACCCGGCCATTTTTTTTCTTTCTCTCTCTCTTTTTTTTTTTTTTTGTATTTTTAGTAGAGATGGGATTTCACCATGTTGGCCAGGCTGGCCTTGAACTCCTGACCTCAGGTGATCTGCCCGCCTCAGCCTCCCAAAGTGCTGGGATTATAGGCATGAGCTGCCATGCCCGGCTGCCTGGCAATTTTTCAAGGGTTTCTTGATACTTGTGCTTTTAGCCCCTTTGTTTTTCTAAGCATGCTTGTTTTATATTCTGGTTCTAAAATATCGAATAAAGCTGGTGTGGATCCACCTCTACTGCTTGTCTTCTCTGCTTATTTCCTCAGGGGGTTTGTGGTTTCTGGTTGTGAGTTCATATTTATTTAGAACCCTATCTGTGGGAATTCTTGGAAGCCTGAGTTGCCAGCAGGTTCTTTCAGAGATTTGTGTTTTGGCCAAATACTGTAGGCACCACCTACCCAGGTTCATTTCAAATTAAAATGTTCAGATTGTGGGCTTTTGAACTATGCAAATTGTGTGGCCATGTGATAGCCAGACTTTTTAGCCATGAATCCTCCAGGGGAATGATTTCCCCTTCTGCTCAGAACCAAGGCACAGAGAGACATCTTTAACTGCTGCCTACTTCTGTATGGCAGATTTTTTCCCCTATAGTTTATCGTTCACCTGAGGACATATTTCTTCTTGAGTCCCAACCTGATGTTGCAATTTGACTTTAATCCTGTCTGGACCCAGGTGAATGCTCCTATAGTTGGTAGCAGTATCAGTGTTTACCTATCTCCAGAGATAATTTTGAAAATATTTGTCAGTACAGGGCATGCACCAATGGATCAGAACAGATGCAGACTTTACCTCTGCATAATTTCTGAACATCAGTTGTTTGACTTCCCAGGCCTGTGTTCCTGTTTTCCTCCTAGCTTCAGATAATTTTCCTGATTTTTTTTTGCAAGTGTATCCATGAGTTTAAGAGGGTATTCTAAATATTTCTTCTAGCAATTTTATATATTTTGTTGCAGTAATATTTGGAAATATATAGTCCTCAATATTGCCAGAAATAAAGTCCAAGTAAGAAGTTTATTTGTCTCATGCAACAAAACATTTAAGGGTGTCCAAAGCTGGAACTGTGGCCTAATGTCATATGGAAACTAGGTTCTCTCAATCTTCCTGCTTTGCCAGCCTTAGCATTTACTTACCACTTCATAGGTACATGATGGCAGTTGAACTTCTCAACTTCAGGTCTGCTTAGAGGCAGGAATAAAAGTGGCAAAACACTTAAAGAGTATACTCAACTAGGCTGGGCGCAGTTGCTCACACCTGTAATCCCAGCACTTTGGAGGCCAAGGTGGGTGGATCATGAGGTCAGGAGGTTGAGACCAGCCTGGCCAAGATGATGAAACACCGTCTCTACTAAAAATACAAAAATTAGCCTGGCGTGCTGGCGGGCACCTGTAGTCTCAGCTACTCGGGAGGCTGAGGCAGGAGAATTGTTTGAACCTGGGAGGTGGAGGTTGCAGTGAGCCGAGATTGCGCCACTGCACTCCAGCCTGGGCAACAGAGCAAGACTTTGTCTCAGAAAAAAAAAAAAAAAAAAAGGCTGGGGGGCTGGAGCATACATGTTTGAAGTAGAATCTTTGTCAAGCTGTTCTGCATCCATTCCCATTTCTGTGCTTCCATATTTGTTTTCTTTCATTTTGTTTTCTAGAAATTTTTTTCTTTTCTTTTCTTTCTTTTTTTTTTTTTTTTAGGATTCTCTCTAGGAAAGCTACACTCCTGTGTCCTAGGGCCCAACAACAAGCAAGACAAGCATAATAGCTGGGAAACCAATCAGCTTAAACTAAGACAGACAATTATCAAAAGGGCATGTCTAGCCCGTGAGAACATCCACCCTAAATCCAGAAGGCATTATGACCACATCTCTTCAGCTGCCAGGATTTCAGGTATAAATTAGTTCTTCTACAAAGAGGGCACTTGGTCTGTAAATGGGTCCAAAGGTAAGAGTCCCACTGCTAAAGACCTATCTCTCTTCTACACTAACATGGTGGGGCAGGGGGGAAGAAAGGGGCGAGAAGAGGTATGGAGGGTTTTGGGAAGGAGTGGGAGAACTGGAGGCTAGAGAGATCGTTTCTGTCCCACCATCTGTGTGACCCCAGTGCCCAGCACAACGCAGCCCACGGAAAGGCACTGGTCCTTTCATTGAACATTTACTGAACATCTACTACATGCCAAAAAGCTGGATGGGTGCTGTGGAGGCAGAAATGGATTTGGAGATAATCTCCACCTGGCAAACTGAGGTCAAGGTTTTCGTTTGTTTGTTTAGAGAAGAGACGGAGGTCAAGGTGTTTTTGTTTTGTTGTTGTTGTTGTTAAGAGTCTTGCTCTGTGCCCAGGCAGGAGTGCACTGGCATGATCTCACCTCACTGCAACCTCTGTCTCCCGGGTTCAGACAATTCTTCTGTCTCAGCTTCCCAAATAGCTAGGATTACAGGCGCCAGCAACCACACTCAGCTAATTTTTGTACGTTTTGTAGAGACAGGATTTCACCATGTTGGCCAGGATGGTTTCGAACTCCAGCCTCAAGCGATCTTCCCGCCTCGGCCTCCCAAAGTGCTGGGATTACAGGCGTGGGCTACCGCGCCTGGTCTATGTCAAGGTTTTAAGAAGATTTAGAACTCGATATCTGCTCCCCTATTTTCAACAGCTTAGTCAGTCCCTAAAATTGATTGACCCACTCCAGACTGTACTGCGCATGCGCCCGTTACCTATGCGCTCTCTCCGGACGCCTAGCTCAGACAGTGAATCCCGCATGCGCACTCCTCTTTCTCTCTGACGCACCCCCGGAAGCACTGTCAGTTTCGGGGGGCGGGACCTGGAAGCGTTTCCGGGGGCTGAGGCACAGGCTGAATCTGTTGCGGCAGCGAAGGCTAGAACAGGCCTGCGCCGGCGGCGGAGAGGATCCCTTGGCCGGGGGATGTGAGCGCTGAGCCCTTGGCAGGTACTGAGTGGCCAGGACCACGGGCAGCAAGGGTAAGGGAGGAGAAGTTGTTGGGGGAGTTAAGGGCTCCTCTGCAGGCCCCGACGCACGCGCCGCTTGCTCCGCCAGGCCCATTCCGTGGACCGGCATGCTAAAGCCCCGCGCGGAAGGTTGGGGTCCCGGCGCCCCAGCTCCGAATCCCGCAGTCTCCTGCCCACGCGGCGCGCAGACCGCGATACCAAGGCCTTTGGGGCAGCTTCTCGCCCAAGGTCACCCTCGCGGCAGCGGAGCTCCGCCGGCCACGGCGCTTAGAGATCCTGCCCCTGTCCGTCCGCTGGCCTTTCGGGGCACAGGGTGGGCGCGGCTTGACGGCCTCGGGTTCGAGCCACCAATGCGTGAAGCCTGAAGAGCCGAGCTGGCAGAAAGACTGCGCCTGGACTTCTCTGATCTTCTTTTTCCTTCTGTTTCACCCCGGTTGCTGTCACCTGTTGTAACCTGCCCTTTTTGTCTTTCAGCTAGGTCCCTGTCAACCTGATATTTCTCTCCACTTTGTCTTTCTCGGGGTATCTGGATTCTCTTTTATATCTGTGTCCACCTTGCGTCTGTGTCTGTTCACCCTGTCTCTGCCACTCAGCCCTTGCTCTAATTCAGGGCCTGTCAGTCTGGCTTTTTGGCCATCTGTCTATTTCTCTCTTTCTTCCAACTTTTATTTCCCCTCTTGTTTCTGTTTCCTAGCTGAGTTTGTCTGGGTAGGGCAGGGCTACCCAGACCTCTGAGCTATGGAAGGTGACTCATGACCCCGTGAAGCTCCCTGCACTGGTGACACTCTCAGTGACTCGACCGCAGTTTGGCCTCAGCTCTGACAGGTGCCGCCCAACATAAGTGTCAGAGTGCGAGAGAGCCTGTCAGGGAGACAGGAGGCCCATTTGAGGGCCAGAGCAGCTTGATGAGTCCTAGCCTTTTCTCGCCTGTGGTTTTTCAGGCCTGCACAGCTTCCCAAATCCCTTCACTCCATCCACTTACCACGGGATGGTCTCCAGGGATCTCTGGAGCCTGCTCTTTGAGTTACAGCTGTTTAACAGGCCTGTCTACAGGCTAAGGAAGGATCAGACAGATCTTTGGGGCTACTGGATCAGTAGCAGAGTTTCTGGGAGAGCTGCATGCTTAGTTCAGAGATTGTGTTGGCATTTTCAGTTAAATTGTAAGAAACCTAATAATCAGGGATTTATTATTTGCTTTACAAAAGTACCACAGGAGAAGTAAAGCACACACAAAAGAACAAATATTGTTTGAGAGCACTTAAATGAAGTACGTAGAGTCAACCAATTAAGAGACGGAAAGTAGAATAGTTTACCAGGGGCTGGGGAGAGGAGTTAGTGCTTAATGGATACAGAACAGAGTTTTGGGGGATGATGAATAAAGTCTGAAAATGGGTTGTGATGATTGCACAATATTGTGAATGTACTTCACTGAATTGGACTCTTAAGAATGCTTAAAATTGTTAAGTCTTAAAGTTTTATGTATATTTTATACAATACAAAAAAACAAAAACAGTATTCATTGGAGACTCCTGAAACCAATAAGCTCCTTTTACGTGTAATTCTTCAAAATTCATTCTGTAGCTGTTAAGAACATCTAGTTGAACCTGTGTTTATTGATGCCTACTCTCTTTACAGCAGTGGGTACAGCTGAGGTTCTTAGAAAAGTTTAGTTAAATGGATATGGTTAAAATCTTCCTCAAGCTTTCTACTTAACTTTCTGCCCTGGCTCTCTTCCCTCCGCCTTTCTTGGAATCAGTGCAAGAATCTGCTCATAAGTAGGATACTTGATAATTATACTCTTCACAGGAGGAAAACTCATAAGGTTGAAAAATAGCCCTTTTATTATAATGCAAAATTATGTGTTATTTCTTGAGTTTTCTTATGGGGGATGCCTTTGTGGGTTTTTTGTTTTTTAAAATCTCTTATTTAAGCTATTTGCCTTTAAGGTAGTTTATCAAACTTTCTAACAAGATATCACAACTGAATTACTAGTTTATTTCATTGAATCGTAGATGCTGTTGATTATTTCATGTACCACTAAGGAAGAGAGAAACCCTGCTAATTAAACTATGGCTTAATGCGCTCTTATCGTTTTAGACTTTTTATTATTGAAAACACTTTTAGACTTAGACACTAAAAAATGGTATCAGTGCCTATGCTAATGCATGTATATACAAAGGAAAAATAAGAATAATTTGGTTAAAGTATTCATTAAAGTTAACATTCCAAGTTCTACTCTTTATACTTTTCAGTTCAGAGTGTGTCCATATTTTTTCTAGCGTGTCATCCTTTGTGTCAAGAACATTGATGAGGACCTCAGCAGTTCTCTGTCATTGTCTCAGGCTGTGACAACTATTAAAACTGCCACCTGGTGATCACATTCTGATTTCATGAATTTTAAAATGTGAAAAAATGCATGTCTGAAAATTAATTGAATAGTATCATTTTCATGAACTTTTCCTTTTCTTTTTTTTTTTTTTTTTTGTGATGGAGTCTCGCCCTGTCGCCCAGGCTAGAGTGCAGTGGTGCAATCTCTGCTCACTGCAACCTCCACCTCCCAGGTTCAAGCGATTCTCCTGCCTCAGCCTCCCAAGTAGCTGGGATTACAGGCGCCTGCCACCATACACAGCTAATTTTTGTATTTTTAGTAGAGACAGGGTTTCACCATGTTGGCCAGACTGGTCTCAAACTCCTGACTTCAAATGATCCACCTGCCTTGGCCTCCCAAAGTGCCAGGATTACAGGTGTAAGCCACTGCGCTGGGCCTGAACTTTTCCTTTTCACTCTGTTTATATTTGCAGTTAGAATAGGGGCTTTTGTCTTATTTGTAACATATTGAGGAAATAAGATTTTTAAAAATTTGTCGATATGTTGTTAATTTCATGAAATGAGTGCTGTGTCTGCCTTCTGCTTTCTTGATTTCAACTTCTTATCCTGAATTCTAATGCACATGAGGGCACAGTTAAAAACATTTCCTTGGCTTTATTGAAATTTGATGGAAGGATGATTGATGAATGGAGGGTTAGTTTCTAGAACATTGCCTTCTCTTTTGAATCTCAGATAATTTGCTGTAATGGAATGTTTGTCCTGGAAATTTTTAAGTAAAACATTCAGCCGTGGCTTAAAATTGAAGGGAATCATGAATCAAACTTCACAAAGCAGGTGGCTTGTTTTTTTAAAAAACATCTTAAAATAGATTTTACTAAGTTATTTGGCCAAAGTGTTCTAATTAGGAAAAAAATAGAAGAATACTGATTGACAATGGTCAGGAGACCAATAGCGCTCTTCCAAAGGATATGTTAATTCTGCAAAATTACATAGTCATTGATCATGTTGGTTTTCTAGTTTTAACACATACGCCACAGTAATGGATGAGAGGTATACGGGAATTATGCACTGTCTTTTCAATTGTTTTGAAAATTTAAATTATTACAAAATAAGTTTATTTTTTAAAAAAAATACAAAGGCAGGAGCAACAGAGTTGCAGAATGAATTTAATATAACCAAAAATGCCAGTCTTGATTACTTTTCTTTCTGCCACTAATGTACATCTCTAGTGTTTATTAGCAAATATACATGTACATAGAATCATAGCATCTCTTTTACATTTTCACTGTTACTCTTCCTTCCAGAAGTCAATGTGATTTTATTTGAAGCAAAACTGAAATGGGTTCTTCTTCCTCATTCTATTCATATTGCTTTTTGATGGCCATGGCATAAGGAACTTTATCCCAGGAATACAGCTTTGCATTAGGTAAGCTATAAACTTGCTCATAATACCATTGTTAAAAATTACTTACTGTAATCATTTCTCTTTTAGCAAAAATAATAATGTATTTTGTTAAGATATTTAATTCCTCTAGACCAGAAGATTCTTTCTTCTCTTCTGAAGAGATATTACGCATTCTAAGGCCCACCAATGATGTAATTTGCACTGATAGAACATTTAATGTCAGATAAATTTTTCTGCCAAGTGATTTTTTTTTTTTTTTTAACTTAGAAAAATATTAGATTTGGAGTTGTGCTGCTGTTTGAATCCTGACATGCCATTTCTGAGGTGTGTAACCATGGGCAGGTCTTTTAATTTGAGCTTCAGTTCACTCATCTTTCAAAAGGATGCAATGATACGGGAGTGTTGCACAATGTAGGTTTACATAGTGTGCTCTGTGAACTCTAAAGCATTTCACTAATGTAAAGAGTAGGCATAGGGAATTGGTATTTTTGTACATTTTTGCCAGGCTTTAAATTTACTGAAGCAACATTTACTATGTTTAAATTTGCTTTCTATAGTAAGCATGCAAATTACCATATGCTCTGATTAAAGAAATCTCTGAAGGACTTCACAATAAGTAGCTAGTGGGTCTGCTTCCCTATTATATTGCTGTCATCTGTGTTTTTAGGATGTTTAATTGGTGTTTAAATCACGTATAAAATTTGACTTAGAGTTCCTCAGCTGAATAATAAATAGTGGCTGCTATTAAACTCATCAAAGTTGAAGGGAATCTGAAGGTCATCTAGTTCAAGATTTCTTCAGTATGTTGCCCTTCATCTGCTTTTAAAAAGCCAAATAGCTTTTAAGAAGCAGAGTGGAACAGGCTGGGATTGGTGTGTTTGTTTTAGAACTGTTGCTATTGGATTAAAAAAATAAAATACATGCGCAAAGTGACATAAAACTGCTGGTATCTTTTTTTTTTTTTTTTCTTTTTTTGAGATAGAGTCTGGCTTTGTCGCCCAGGGTAGAGTGCAGTGGCGGGATCTCAGCTCATTGCAACCTCCACCTTCCAGGTTTGAGCAATTCTCTGCCTCAGCCTCCAGAGTAGCTGGGATTACAGGCATCTGCCAGCATGCCCGGCTAATTTTGTATTTTTAGTAAAGACAGGGTTTTGCCTTGTTGGTCAGGCTGGTCTCAAACTCAAGCTCCCACAGTGCTGGGATTACAGGCATGAGCCACCGTGCCCAGCCATCTTTTTTTTCTTTTTTTTGAGATGGAGTCTCGCTATGTTGCCCAGGCTGGAGTGTGTGGTGCGATCTCGGCTCACTGCAACCTCTGCCTCCTGAGTTCAAGCGATTCTCCTGCCTCAGCCTCCCAAGTAGCTGGGACTACAGGCGCTGGCCACCATGCCCAGCTAATTTTTTTGTATTTTTAGTAGAGACCAGGTTTCACCATGTTGGACAGGATGGTCTCCATCTCTTGACCTGGTGATCTGCCTGCCTCGGCCTCCCAAAGTGCTGGGATTACAGGCGTGAGCCACCGTGCCTGGCCTGGGCCATCTTAAGTCTAAGGATGGTCAGTGTGCTAAAGTTTATGAATACATTGTATATAATAAGATTATTTAGATTATTTGTGAAAATGATATTCACGTTTACTTTCTATACTGTCAAACTATAATGATATTCACAGCCAGGCACAGTGGTTCACACCTGTAATCCCAGCACTTTGGGAGGCTGAGGTGGGCGGATCACATGAGGGTCAGGAGTTCGAGACCAGCCTGGCCAATATGGTGAAACCCCATCTCTACTGAAAATACAAAAATTAGTGGGGCATGGTGTCACACACCTGTGGTCCCAGCTACTCAGGAGGCTGAGGCAGGAGAATTGCTTGAATCTGGGAGGCAGAGGTTGCAGTGAGCCGAAGTGGAGCTACTGCCCTTTAGCCTGGGCGACAGAGTGAGACTCCATCTCAAAAAAAAAAAAAGAAAAAATTATATTCACCTTTTCTTTCCACCTCTTTAAACTATAGTGGGCTTGAACAAGTGCTTTGGAATTAAATCTCAACTTTACTCCTTACCAGTTACATGACCTTAAGTTGCTTAGCTTTTTTGTCTATCTCCAATTCTGTACAATGGAAGTAAAAAATACCTATTGAGTGGGTTGCTGTGAAGATTAAGTGAGACAGAACATCTAAAGTGCTTTGCATAGACTTTGTACAATGTCTGTATGAAGCAGTTTATTTGTATATGTGTATCATAAATAGTAGTTGCTGTTATTTCCTATTAATGATGACATTTTCCTAGTCACTCAGTCATGAAACTTCAAAGTCAGCATTGGTACATCAGTTTGCCTTGCATTACTCTTTATTTTATTTCTTTCTTTCTTCTTTTTTTTTTTTTTTATTGAGACGGAGTCTTGCTCTGTCGCCAGGCTGGAGTGCAGTGGTGCAATCTCGGCTCGCTGCAAGCTCCACCTCCCGGGTTCACGCCATTCTCCTGCCTCAGCCTCCCGAGTAGCTGGGACTACAGGTGCCCGCCACCACGCCCGGCTAATTTTTTGTGTTTTTAGTAGAGACAGGGTTTCTCCGTGTTAGTCAGGATGATCTCGATCTCCTGACCTCGTGATCCACCCGCCTTGGCCTCCCAAAGTGCTGGGATAACAGGCGTGAGCCACCGCGCCCAGCCGTATTTCTATTTTTTTGAGACGGAGTCTCATTCTGTCGCCCAGGCTGGTGCAGTGGGGCAATCTCGGCTCACTGCAACCTCCACCTCCTGGGTTCAAGTGATTCTTCTGCTTCACCTCCTGAGTAGCTGGGACTACAGGTGCCCACCACCACACCCAGCTAATTTTTGTGTTTTTAGTAGAGACGGGGTTTCACCATATTAGTCAGACTGGTGTCGATCTCCTGACCTTGTGATCTACCCGCCTCAGCCTCCCAAAGTGCTGGGATTACAGGCGTGAGCCACTGCGCCTGGCCACATTACTCTTTTTTAAACAACGTTATAGAGACATAATTCATAAGCAATGAAGAGGGGTTTTTTTTTTTTTTAGTATTTTCACAGATTTGTATACCCATCACCACAATCTAATTTTAGAACTTTTGTCTCTCCTCAAAGAAACCCAGTTAGCAGTTGCTCCCCATTTCTTCTACCCCCAGCCACGAATCTACTTTCTGTCTCTATGGATTTGTCTATTCTGGACATTTCATGTAAATGGAGTCATACACGATATGACCTTTTGTGTCCGACCTCTTTCATTTAGCGTAACGTTTTCAAGTGCCAGCTGTGCTGTCACATCTATAAGTATTTCATTCTTTTTTTATTGCCAAATATTCTATTCTAAGGATATATCCCATTTGTTGATCCATTCATGAGTTGATGGAACTTACGATGGTTTTCACTTTTTGATTTTTAAGAGTAATGCCGTTATGACCATTCATGTACAAGTTTTTGTGTAGACATATGTTTTCATTTTTCTTGGGTGTGTACCTAGGAGAACTGTTGGACTATGTGGTAACTGTGTTTAACTTCCTGAGGTACTGTCACACTGTTCCACAGTAGCTGTACCATTTACATGCCCACCAGCAATGTATGGGGGTTCTAATCCCTACACATCCTCGCCGACACTTGTTACTGTCTGTCTTACTTTTCACAGCCATCTTAGTGAATGAGAAGGGGTGTTTTGTAGTTTTGATCTGCATTTTTCTAATTACTAATGATGTTGAGCGGTTTTCATGTGTTTATTGGTTATTTGTATATCTTCTGTGGAGAAATGTCTCTTCAAATCCTTTATCTGTTTTTCAGTTGGGTTATGTATCTTTTTATTATTGAGTCATAAGAGTTCTTTAGGTATTCTGGATGCAAGTCACTCATTAGTTACATGATCTGCAAATGGTTTCTCCCATTCTGTGGGTTGTCTGTTCACTTTCTTGATGGTATCATTTGCACCTTGTACTACTGCTGTATCTTCCTGTTGACCAGTTCTGTCAGTCTCATCAATGCCACCCCTTTTCCATACGCACTGTTACTTTTTTTTTTGAGACATAGTTTCACTCTTGTTGTCCAGGCTAGAGTGCAGTGGCATGATCTTGGCTCACTGCAACCTGCGCCTCCCAGGTTCAAGCAGTTCTGCTGTCTCAGCCTCCCGAGTAGCTGGGATTACAGGTGTGTGCCACCATGCCTGGCTAACTTTGTATTTTTAGTAGAGACAGGGTTTCAGCATGTTGGCCAAGCTGATCTGGGACGCCTGAAATTTTGAGTGATCTACCCGCCTCAGCCTCCCAAAGTGCTGGGATTACAGGCGTGAGCCACCGTGCCTGGCCCCACTGTTACTTTTATTATTACCTAGACTGTACTTGTTGAAATCTTTTTTTTTTTTTTTTTTTTTTTGAGACGGAGTCTCGCTCTGTCGCCCAGGCTGGAGTGCAGTGGCCGGATCTCAGCTCACTGCAGACTCCGCCTCCTGGGTTCACGCCATTCTCCTGCCTCAGCCTCCCGAGTAGCTGGGACTACAGGCGCCCGCCACCTCGCCCGGCTAGTTTTTTTTGTATTTTTTTTTAGTAGAGACGGGGTTTCACCATGTTCACCAGGATGGTCTCGATCTCCTGACCTCGTGATCCGCCCGTCTCGGCCTCCCAAAGTGCTGGGATTACAGGCTTGAGCCACGGCGCCTGGCCGTTGAAATCTTATAATTAACTTCTGCTTCAGACTTTCTCCTGCTTTAGTCCTTCAGCAGATCAGCCTTCCTTAACCATGGCTCACAACATGTCACTTAAAAGTTTTCAATGCTGCCCCAATGCAGACGTCTCATTTGGTTTTTTCCAGATTTATGTCCCATCACTCATTGTCACTCGTAGAAGGAAGCACAGGTAATGATGTGTGTGTCACCAGAGTTAGTCTTGAGTGGAAGAGAGCCAAGGGAGAAATGAAATGCCTTTCTGATGGTAATTTCACCATAGTCTAGGATCTTGCCCTTAATGTGATGGGACCAATAACTCAGTTTCTTCAACATATCATACTTATGACGTACCAAACCCGCAAGAGATTGAAGTATACAAACCAGAATGCCATGTGATTTATAATCTTTCTTTCTATGTTAATAAATGAGATTGGCTTGTAGGGTTTTTTGTTGTTGGCCATGATACCAGAGTTTTGTATAAAATTTATGAATTTTCTTCTACCCTATTCCCTTGTCCTCTTCTCCTCTTCTACTTTTAACATTTCTAGTTTTATCATATTGTGTAATCCGTTGTATAGTCACATGTAATCAAATGTGCCCTGTGCATTTCTGCTTTGGGGAAGTTATTGATGTTCTCTGTAGCCACGTATATTATCATTTTTATAAACGTCCTGCAGACATTAGGAAAGAAGGAGTATTATTATTTGTAGAGTGTATAGGTATTGCATTAAATTAGCTTTATTGATAGCTGTCTAAACCTATAGATTCTTATCCTTTGCCTACTTGATTTATTAAGAATTAAAGAGGGATACTTTTATTTCCGGCTACAATTACATTTCTGTTAACATTGCCTTATTTTCTAACATTGTACTCTGACACATAAACATTCACAGAGTAAACTTTATTGTGAATTACAGGATTCATCAGTTAACAATAAACTTTCATCCTGATGATTTTTGCATTGAAATTTACTTTGATATTAGTATTGTGTTGCTTGACTTTTGTTTTCATGTGATCAAGTGACTTTTTTTTTTTTACTTTTGACCTTTTTGGTCATAAGTTCTTTCAACTTTTCTATGTCTGAAAAAGTATTTTGGGCCGGGTGCAGTGGCTCATGTCTTTAATCCCAGCACTTTGCGATACCAAGGTGGGCGGATCACCAGGTCAGGAGATCGAGACCATCCTGGCTAACACAGTGAAACACTGTCTCTACTAAAAATACAAAAAATTAGCCGGACGTGGTGGCGGTCGCCTGTAGTCCTAGCTACTTGGGAGGCTGAGGCAGGAGAATGGCATGAACCCAGGAGGCAGAGCTTGCAGTGAGCCGAGATCGTGCCACTGCACTCCAGCCTGGGCAGTAGGGCGAGACTCTGTCTCAAAAAATATTAATAATAATAAAGAAAAAATATATTTTGCCTTCATTTTGAAAGATATTTTCATGGGTGTAGAATTCTAAGTTGACAGGCCTTTCCACCCCTCCCCCACCTTAATTTCAGTACTTTAAAAATGTTGGTCTCCTGTCTCCTGGCTGGCTTGCATTGCTTCTGAGGTTCTGTGTACTAAAGGGGTCTTTTTTTCTCTGGCTGCTTTTAAGATTTTCTCCACTGATTTTAAGTGATTTGGTTATGATGTGCCTTGCTGTAGTTTTTTTTTTTTTTTTTTTTTTTTTGAAACGGAGTCTCGCTCTGTTGCCCAGGCTGGAGCGCAGTGGCCGGATCTCAGCTCACTGCAAGCTCCGCCTCCCGGGTTCCCGCCATTCTCCTGTCTCAGCCTCCTGAGTAGCTGGGACTACAGGCACCCGCCACCTCGCCCGGCTAGTTTTTTGTATTTATTTTTAGTAGAGACGGGGTTTCACCGTGTTAGCCAGGATGGTCTTGATCTCATGACCTCGTGATCCGCCCGTCTCAGCCTCCCAAAGTGCTGGGATTACAGGCTTGAGCCACCGCGCCCGGCCTGCCTTGCTGTAGTTTTTTTCATGTTTCTTGTGCTTGGAGTTTGTTGAGCTGCTTAGGTCTATGCATTTGTAGTTTTCATCAAATTTGAAAAAGTTTTGGCTATTGTTTTCACATACATATAAAATGTGTGTGTGTGTATTGTTTTTATATATATAGTTTTCAATATATAAAACAGCATATACATATATATATATATATTGTTTTCATGTGTCTCATAGCTTACCACATAAAACTTTTTGCCCTCACCACCACAACCATGTCTACATTAGGCATCTGGAAGTTGTCTCACAGCTCGCTGATGCTCTATTCCCTTTTTATTTGCCTTTTTTTCCCTCTGTGTTTTATTTTGGGTAGGTTTTTGTTGCCATGTTTTCAAGTTCACTAATGTTCTGCAGTGTTAATTCTGTTATTCTCATCCCAATGTATGTTTATGTGTTTTTTAAATCTCTAGATGTTTTATTTGGGTCTTTTATTTTGCAATAGTTTCCCTGTCTCTACCTAACATGCTTAATCTTTTCTCTACCTTCTTGAAAATATAGAATGTAGAATTGTCTACCAGTTGTATAAATCTCTTGTCATTTCTGGATCTGTTTCTGTTGATTGATTCCCACCCCCACCTCAGTATCTTGGGTTATATTTTCCTAGTTCTTGGCATGCCTGGTGATTTTTAAATTTGATGTCAGATATGAGTTTTACCTTGTTCGGTGCTGGATATTTTTGTATTATGTAAATGTTCTCAAGTTTCATTCTGGAACATAATTAAGTTGGAAACAGTTTGATCCTTCTGAGGCTTGTTTTTAAGCTTTGTTTGGCAGGACCAGAACTGCATTTTGTCTGGAATTAATTTGTCCCCACTACTGAGATAAGGCTCTTCTGAATACTCAAGATTTTCCACTCAGGGCAGTTTTCTTCAATGAAGTTTAATTTTTATTATTTCACGTTCTCTGTTTGGTTCTTTCTCTCAAGGACATTAACGGGCTGTACATTGATCTGTCTTCTCTGTTCTCCTGCTTTATCATCTTCTGTCTTGCTGTTTTCATTTTTTTATCCTTTTCCTGTATTTTAGTAGAAGATCCCCAAAGTGCCTTCCACATTATCGATTCTGTTTTTTTACTGTTGTAATTCTGCTTCTTATCGCCTGTGTAAATTTCTGCTCTATATTAGTTTCATGACACCCTGTTGTTAATTCAGTCTGCCCTTTTTTTCATATTGTTCTACCGTTTTGTCTCATCTTCCTTATACTTTATTCAGAGACTGTGTTTTCATGAAGTTTGTGAAAAACATTTAAAAAATTGTTTAAAATGCACTCTTTGTCTATTTCTTGCCATTTTCTCCTTTTTGCTATTGTGGAATATATCCACAGACCCCGTGTGGTTTTATTTTGTTTAATTCTTGAGAGGGGAACCTGAATTTCTGTTCAGGTCTGAAATTTGCTTTTAGGTCCCTTGCTGTATACCTGAATATTGTTAGAATCAGCTCTTGATTCTTAAGCTAGACGTAGGGCTGAACCACACTGACATCTGGGATTAGCTGAATGGGGCTGGAGGGGTAGGCCTTAGGCACTCTCAGGGGAGCTTGAGCTCTGTGTACTTTCTTTGCAGTTGGTGAAATTGGTATGCCAGGACCCTCTGTTGTCTTTGGCCCAGCTGGCAAATGATGGCTATGCCTTTATCTCTTTTCCTGGGGCTACTGAGCCCCACCCCCTTATGTTAATATTTTTTTCCTTCTGCCGAGGCAATGTGTGCAACCTTTGGTATTCTGGTACCACCCACTTCTTGAGTTTTGCCAGTCTGCAGGACCTGTCTGTCCCTGGCTTTTAGCTCTCGGCCCCACGTGAAAGAGTGTTACTGATCCTGTCAGAATTGCCTGGAATAAGAAGTGGAGTTTCAGGCCAGTGTTTCCCTTCAACTTGGCCCCATTTCCACTATATCTTTTTTTTTTTTTTTGAGACAGAGTCTTTCTCTGGAGTGCAGTGGTGGCAGTCACAGCTCACTACAGCCTCGACCTCCCCTGCTCAAGAGATTTCCCCTCTTCAGCCTCCTGAGTAACTAGTGTGTCAGGTGCATGCCACCGTGCCTGGCTAATTTTTGTATATTTGTAGAGATGGGGTCTTGCTGTGTTGCCCAGGCTGGTCTTGAATTCCTGAACTCAAGTGATCTGCCCACCTCAACCTCCCAAAGTGCTGGGATTACAGGCATGAGCCACCATGCCCGGCTGGGCTGTGATATTTCTTGATTGTCTTTGAAGTCCCCCATAGTACATTGAATATAATGTTCCATGATTTTTTTTAGTGAGCTAATTAATTACTTCTATGACATCATCTAAATAACTGAAACAACAGCTATTCTCTCAGTATAGGTCACAATTGCGTATGAGTTTGTAATAGAAAAACCTGTAGAAGTGTAGCATGTTGCAGCTCAGAGAATATGGATAAATGCCATATTCACCCAAAGTTAAGGGCAAGGATTTTTGATAGGGCTTGGTTTGAATCTATGTATTGCTTTGGATAGCATTGTTATCTTAGCAATATTATGTCTTCCAATCCATAAACAACATGGGATGTCTGTTTATTTGTGTCTTTTATTTCTTTCAGCAGTGTTTTGTAGTTTTCTTCTTTTTCTTTTTCCTTTTTGGACAGAATCTCCCTCTGTCACCCAGGCTGGACTACAGTGGTATGATCACAGCTCACGTTTTTGTTTTTTTTTTTTTTTTTTTGAGATGGAGTCTCGCTCTGTCGCCCGGGCTGGAGTGCAGTGGCCGGATCTCAGCTCACTGCAAGCTCCGCCTCCCGAGTTTACGCCATTCTCCTGCCTCAGCCACCAGAGTAGCTGGGACTACAGGCGTCTGCCACCTCGCCTGGCTAGTTTTTTGTATTTTTTAGTAGAGACAGTGTTTCACCGTGTTAGCCAGGATGGTCTCGATCTCTTGACCTTGTGATCCGCCCGTCTCGGCCTCCCAAAGTGCTGGGATTACAGGCTTGAGCCACCGCGCCCGGCGATCACAGCTCACTTTAGCCTAAAACTCTTGGGCTCAAATGATCCTCTTGCCTCAGTCTCCCAAATAGCTGGGACTACAGCTGTGCACCACTATGCCTGGCTAATTAAAAAATATATATTTATTTATTTTTAGAAACAAGGTCTTGCTGTGTCATCCAGTCTGGACTCAAACTTCGGACCTCAAGTGATCCTTCCAAGTAACTGGGATTACAGATGAGAACCACCACACATGGCAGTTGTGTAGAGACAGGGTTTTACCATACTGCTCAGCCTGGTCTCAAACTCCTGAGCCCAAGCAATCCGCCCACCTCAGCCTCCCAAAGTGCTAGGGTTACAGGCGTGAGCCACCATGCCCGGCTTCTTGAGTGTTTTTGTCACAAAAGGGTGCTGAATTTTGTCAGATATGCTTTTTTGATATCAGTTAAGATGATATGTGTTTTACGTGTTTTTTTTTTTCCTTTATTCTGTTAATTTGTGTTACATTGATTGATTTCATATGTTGAACTATCCTTGCATTCCAGGAAGAAATCCCACTTGCTGGTAGTGTGTAATTCTTTTAATATGCTGCTTAATTTGGTTTGGTAGTATTTTGTTGATATTTACTCCAGTGTTCATAGGGATATTGAGCTATAGTTTTTGTATAGTGTTTTTGTCTGGCTTTAATATCAGAGGGTACTCCTGACCTAGTAGAATGAATTAGGAAGTGGTCCCTCCTCTTCAGTGTTTTAGAAAAGTTTGAGAAGGATTGGTGTCATTTCTTCTTTAAATGTTGTTAGAATTTACCAGTGAAGCCATCAGGTTAGGATCTCTTTATTGAGAGAGTCAATGCCCTTGATAGTTATAGGTCTTTAAGGTATTGTTTAATTTCCACATATTTATTAGTTTTTCAGTTTTCTCTCTGATTGCTACTTTCATTTCATTGTGGTTAGAAAAATACTTTGTATTTTTAAAGAGACGCAGTCTTTTTAAGTGTATTGAGACTTGTTTTATGGTCTAACACATGATCTATCCTAGAGAATGTCCTGTGTGCACTTGGTGGTTGACATGTCCTATACAGGAATACCTTGTTTTGTGCTTCACAGATACTGTATTTTTTTTTACAAATTGATAGTCTGTGGCAACCCTGCATTAAGGAAGTCTATCAGCATCATTTTTCCTGTTGCACGTGTTTACTTTGTGTTTCTGTGTCATATTTTGGCAGTTCTTGCAATATTTCAAACCTTTTCATTATTATTTTATCTGTTACAGTAATCTTTGATCAGTGATTTTTTGATGTTACTATTGCAATTGTTTTTTGAGGCACCGTGAACTACACCCATAAGGGACAACAAACTTAGTCAATAAATATGTGCTCTAACCACTCCACTGAGCCACCATTCCCCCATCTTTCCCCTTCTCTTCAGGCCTCCCTGTTACCTGAGACACAACCATCTTGAACATAGACACAACCGTCTTGAAATTAGGCCAATTAATAAACCTACAATGACCTGGTGTTTAAGTGAAAGGAAGAGTCATATGCTTCTTACTTGAAATCAAAAGCTAGAAATGACTAAGCTTAGTGAGGAGGGCATGTCAAAAGCAAACAGAGGCCAAAAGTTGGACTTCTTTTTCTAAACAGCCAAACTGTGAATGCAAAGGAAAAGTTTTTGAAGGAAATTGAAAGTGCTACTCTAATGAACTTATGAATGATAAGAAAGCAGCAGCCTTAATGCTGATATGGAGAAAGTTTTAGTGGTCTGGATGGAAGATCATACCAACCACAGCATTCCTTTAAGCCACGGCCTTTGGAGCAAGACCCTAATTCTCTTCATTTCTCTGAAGGCTGTGAGAGAGGTGAGGGAACTGCAGAAGAAAAGTTTGAAGCTAGCAGAGGTTGGTTTATGAGATTTAAGGAAAGAAGTGTCTCCATAAAGTAAAAGTGCAAGGTGAAGCAGCAAGTGCTGATGTAGAAACTATAGCAAGCTATCTAGAAAATCTAGCTAAGATAATTGGTAAAGATGGCTGCAGTAAGCAACAGATTTTCAATGTAGATGAAAAAGCCTTCTATTGAAAGAAGATGCCATCTATAACTTCCATAGCTAGAGAGGAGAAGACAATGCCTGGCTTCAAAAGACAGGCTATAATTCTCTTGTTAGGGGTTAATGCAGCTGGTAACTTGAGGCCACTGCTCAGGTACCATTCCCAAAATCCTAGGGCCCTTAAGAATTATGCTAAGTATACTCTGCCTGTGCTCTTTAGATGGCATGGTGAAAGCTTGGAGACAGCCTGTTTACAGAATGCTTTACTGAATATTTTAAGCCCACTGTTGAGACCTACTGCTCAGAAAAAGATTCTTTGTAAAACATTACTGCTCATTGAGAAGCACTTGGTCACCCAAGAGCTCTGATGAAGATGTACAAGGACATTAGTATTGTTTTCATGCCTTTTAATACAACATCCATTCTGTAGTCCCTGGACCAAGGAGCAATTTCAATTTTCAAATCTTATTATTTAAGAAATATATTTTGAGCCAGGTACAGCAGCTCACACCTGTAATCCTAGCACTTTGGGAGGCCAAGGCAGGCAGATTGTTTAAGCCTTGGGGTCCAAGACCAACCTGAGCAGCATGCAAAACCCTGTCAATACAGAAAATGCAAAAAATTAGCAAAGCATGGTGTCATGCACTTTTATTCCCACCTACCCAGGAGACAGAGGTGGGAGGATCACCTGAACCAGAGAGTCAAGGCTGGAGAGAGAGAGAGAGAGAGAGAGAGAGAGAGAGGAGAGAGGGGAGAGGGGAGAGAGGGAAGGGAGGGGAGAGAGGGGAGAGAGGGGAGAGAGGGGAAAGGGGAGAGAGGAGAGACGAGAGACGAGAGAGAGGAGAGAGAGACAAAAAAAAAAAAGAAAATATTTTGGAAAGGAGTCACTATTCTAGATGCCATGAAGAACATTTGTGATTGGTGGGAGGAAATCAAAATATCAACATTAACGGAAGTTGATTCCAGCCCTCGTGGATGACTTTGAGGGGCTCAAGACTTGAGTGGAGGAATTAATTGGAGGTGTAGTAGAAATAGCAAGAGAAATAGAATTAGAAGTGGAGCCTAAAGATGGGACTGAATTATTGCAAAGGCATGGTAAAACTTGAGTGGATGAGAAGTTGCTCCTTAGGGATGAGCAAAGAAAGTGATTTATTGAAATATACTCTACTCCTGGTGAAGATGGTGTGAACGTTATTGACAACAAAGGATTTAGAGTAAGCTTTTCCAACCTGTGACCCAGGACGGCTTTGAATGTGACCCAACACAAATTCGTAACCTTTCCTAAAACATGAGTTTTTTTGGTTTTGTTTTTGTTTTTTGTTTGTTTGTTTGTTTGTTTTTGAGACGGAGTCTCGCTCTGTTGCCCGGGCTGGAGTGCAGTGGCCGGATCTCAGCTCACTGCAAGCTCCGCCTCCCGGGTTTACGCCATTCTCCTGCCTCAGTCTCCCGAGTAGCTGGGACTACAGGCGCCCGCCACCTCGCCTGGCTAGTTTTTTTTTTTTTTGTATTTTTTAGTAGAGACGGGGTTTCACCGTGTTAGCCAGAATGGTCTCGATCTCCTGACCTTGTGATCCGCCCGTCTCGGCCTCCCAAAGTGCTGGGATTACAGGCTTGAGCCACCGCGCCCGGCCTGTTTTTTTTTTTGAGACGGAGTTTCTCTCTTGTTGCCCAGGCTGGAGTGCAATGGCACGATCTTGGCTCACTGCAACCTCCGTCTCCCGGGTTCAAGCAATCCTCCTATCTCAGCCTCCCAAGCGATTACGTTGCCCACCACCACACCTGGCTAATTTTTGTATTTTTAGTAGAGACGGGGTTTCACCATGTTGACCAGGCTGGTCTTGGAACTCCTGACCTCAGGTGCTCCACCCACCTTGGCCTCCCAAAATGCTGGGATTACAGGTGTGAGCCACCATGCCTGGCCGAGTTTTTTTTTTTTTTTTTTTTTTTTAAGCTTATCTGCTATGGTTAGTGTTAGTGTGTTTTATGTGCGGTCCAATTCTTCCACTGTGCCTCAGAGAAGCCAAAAAATTGGACACCCCGATTTGGAATATAAACTTTATTGATAAAGCATCAGCAGGGTTTAAAAAGATTGACTCAAATTTTGTGAAAGAAGTTCTGTGGGCAAATTGTTATTGAACAGCATTGCATGCTACAGAGAAATCTTTTGTAAAATAGTCAATTGATGTGACAAACTTCACTGTTGTCTTATTTTAAGAAATTGGCAGGCCAGGCACAGTGGCTCATGCTTGTAGTTCCAGCACTTTGGCAGGCTGAGGCAGGCGGATTGCTTGAGCCCAGTAGCTCAAGACCATCCTGGACAACGTGGTGAGACCCTGTCTACAAAAAATACAAAAATTAGCTGAACATGGTGACACACGCCTGTAGTCCAGCTCCTTGGGAGGCCGAGGCAGGAGAATTGCTTGAGCAATTCCTGACCTAGGAGGTCAGGGCTGCAGTGAGCCATGATCACACCACTGCATTTCATCCTGGGCAACAGAGCAAGACCCTATCTTGGGAAACAAAAAAGAAAGAAATTGCTACAACCACTCTACCCTTCAGCAGTCACCACCCTGATCAGTCAGCAGCCATCCACTCAACTTCAGACTCTCCACCAGCAAAAAGATTGCAACTGGCTGAAGGCTCAGATGATTGTTAGCATTTTTTAGCAATAAATTTCTTTCTTTTTTTTTTTTTTTTTGAGACGGAGTCTGGCTGTGTCGCCCAGGCTGGAGTGCAGTGGTGCAATCTTGACTCACTGCAGCCTTTGCCTCCCGGGTTCATGCCATTCTCCTGCCTCAGCCTCCCAAGTAGCTGGGACTACAGGCGCCTGCCACCACGCCCGGCTAATTTTTTTTTTGTATCTTTTAGTAGAGACGGGGTTTCACCATGTTAGCCAGGATGGTCTCCATCTCCTGACCTCGTGATCCACCCGCCTCGGCCTCCCAAAGTGCTAGGATTACAGGTGTGAGCCACCACGCCCAGCCAATAAAGTATTTTTATTTTTATTTATTTATTTATTTATTTATTTTTATTTATTTATTTTTTTTGAGACCGAGTCTTGCTCTTTCGCCCAGGCTGTAGTGCAGTGGCCGGATCTCAGCTCACTGCAAGCTCCGCCTCCCAGGTTTTACGCCATTCTCCTGCCTCAGCCTCCGGAGTAGCTGGGACTACAGGCGCCCGCCACCTCGCCCGGCTAGTTTTTTGTATTTTTAGTAGAGACGGGGTTTCACCGTGTTAGCCAGGATGGTCTTGATCTCCTGACCTCATGATCCGCCCGTCTCGGCCTCCCAAAGTGTTGGGATTACAGGCTTGAGCCACCGCGCCCGGCCTAAAGTATTTTTAAATTAAGGTGAGTACATTGTTTTTTTTAGACATAATGCCATTGCACACTTAATAGACTACAGTAAGGTGTAAGCATAACTTTTATATGCACTGGGATACCAAAATTTATGTGTCTCACTTTATTACGCTGTTTGCTTTATTGCGGTGTTCTTGAACTGAACCAACAATATCTCTGAGGTATGCCTGTATATGTCTTTATAGTAGGCTAAACTGGTTTATAATGTTGTTCAAGTCTTCTATATCCTTATAGATCTTCTGGTCTGCTTTTTTCTGTGCATTCTTGAAAGTGGGGTATTGGAGTCTCCACCTATTGTTATAGAACTGTCTATTTCTTCCTTCAGTTTTATCCACTTTTACTTCGTGTATTTTAGAGTTATATTGTTAGGTGTGTATATGTTTATAATTGTTACATTTTCTTGATAGAATTGAACCTTTTTACTCAACATATAATTGTTTGTCTCTTGTAACCTTTTTTGACTTAAAATCGATCATTTCTAATAATATAGCCATCTCAGACCATTTTTTGTTGCGCTTACATGGAATATCTTCTTTCATCCTTTTACTTTCAACCTCTTTGTGTCATTATATCTAAAGTGAGTCTCATGCTCACCTCGGCAGCTAAAGTGAGTCTCTTGTAGACTGCATGTAGATGAGTCGTTTTTTAATCCAGTTACTGACAAGGAAAGATTCACTTTACAATTTAGATATTTGTTTTCTGTATGTCTTACATGTTTTTTATTCCTCAATTCTTCCATTATTGCCCTCATCGTATTTTTTATTATCTAGGGGTTTGGGGTTTGTCTGGCAGTAAACTATTTTGATTCTCTTCTTTTTGGGTGTGTTTTTCGTTATTTTCTTAGTAGTTACTTTGGGGTTTGCAATTAACATTTTAAACTTTTTAACAACTTACCTTGAATAATGCCAGCTTAGGTTTAGTACAGTCACAGCAAAATGTATCTCCTGTCCCTTCACCTTCATGTTGTCATCACTGATTACATTTTTATACATTGTATAATACGTGTATTAACATAGATTTATAATGATTGTTTTATGCATTCATTAGCCTTTTACATAATGTAGAAACAAAAGAATTATAAACCGAAAGTAAAACAATGATGGCTTTTTTTTTTCTGAGACAGATTCTCACTCTGTTGCCCAGGCTGGAGTGCAGTGGTGCGATCTCCACTCACTGCAACCCCCACCTCCTGGGTTGGAGTGATTCTACTGCCTCAGCCTCCCGAGTAACTGGTATTACAGGTGCGTGCCACCACACCTGGCTAATTTTTGCTTTTTTTAGTAGAAATGGGGTTTCACCATGTTGACCAGGTTGATCACAACTTCTGACTCAAATGATCCACCTGCCTTGGCCTTCGAAAGTGCTGGGATTATAGGCATGAGCCACTGTGCCCAACCAGTGGTGACTTGTATATTTACCTAAGTAGTTAACCTTTACCAGCAATCTTAGCTTTTTTATGTGGCTTTGAATTTCTGTTTAGCTGTTCTTTTATCTCAGCCTGAAGGATCCCTTTAGCATTTCTTGTAGAGCAAGTCTACAGGTAGCGAACATCCTTAGCTTTTGTTTCTCTGGGAATGTCTTAGTTTCTTCTTCATTCTTGAAAAGATACTTTTGCCAGATCTTAATTGACAGATTTTTTTTTTAAGCGCTTTAAATAGATTGTCCTACTGCCTATGGCCTCCATATGGTTTCTGCTTATGGTTTCTGATGAAAAATTAGCTGTTAATTTTAGTGAGGATCTCTTTTACTTGACTAGGAGCTTCTCTCTTGTAGCTTTCAAGATTCTCTTTGGCTTTGGCTCTTTCTACAATTTGACTATAATGTGTTTTATCCTGCCTAGAGTTTGTTGAGCTTCTTGGATGTGTAGATTCAAATCTTTTATCAGTTTTTAGAAGTGTTTGACCAGTATGTATTTCTTCCAATTGTTTTTCAGCCCTTTTCCGTGCCTCTTCTTCTGAAACTCCCATGATATGTATGATGGTGTCCCACAGGCACTTCAGGTTCTGTTCATTTTTCTTTTTTTTTTGAGACGGAGTCTCGCTCTGCCACCCAGGCTGGAGTGCAGTGGCCAGATCTCAGCTCACTGCAAGCTCTGCCTCCCGGGTTTACGCCATTCTCCTGCCTCAGCCTCCGGAGTAGCTGGGACTACAGGCATGTACCACCACACCTGGCTAATTTTTGTATTTTTAGTAGAGATGGGGTTTCACCGTGTTAGCCAGGATGGTCTCGATCTCCTGACCTCGTGATCCGCCTGCCTCGGCCTCCCAGAGTGCTGGGATTACAGGCGTGAGCCACCGTGCCTGGCCTCCTGGTCCCTTTTTATGGTTTCTGTCTCCTTATTGACATTGTTATCCTGATTTTCTTTGTTCATCATTTTCTTTTGTTCTTTGAGCATATTTAAAACAGTGGATTGAACCTCTGCGACGTGTGATTCTAGTGTTGGTGTTTCCTCAGGGGCAGTGTTTCTCATTCTTTTTCCTGTGAATGCACTGTATATTCCTTTTTGTGTGTATGCTTTTACTTTCTTGTTGAGAACTGGACATTTGGAGTATGATATTGTGGTAACTCTGGAAATCAGATTCTACGCCTCCTCAGGGATTGCTTTTGTGACTTGGTGAGGTTACAGTTACCTGTTTGTACAATGACTTTTCCTATTTTGTGAAGTCTGTATTCCTTGTTGTATGTAGTTGCTCAAGTTTTTTTTTCTCTTATCCATGCAGCCAGCCTGTGACTGGAAGATTTTCTTAACTGTCTGGATCTGTGTGTGTGAGTGTACAGATGTAGGTGTAGGTGTCTTAAATCTTGTGATAGGTGCCACCAGGGAAACCACTGCAGCCTGAGGGGGCCAAAACAAAGCTGAGCGAGTTTGCCAGACTGGACAAAATGCACAACCGCACATTTTTGGAGAACAGGGTCCTTCCTCCACCCCCACTCCTTGTATGAGCCAGCTGCTGTGGGAACACAGGCCTCCTTTCCTGCAGGCTGCGGGTGGCAGGGCCGTGGAATGGGGATTTATGCACACTCATCTCTTCTGAGTTTCAGCAGCCTCCCTTCATTCAGCACTCTCTTGGTTGCTGTGAGTGTCTGATCTGCTTCTAGAGTTCTGAAATCGTGATTTTGATCATTTTTTCAGCTTCCTGATTATATTGGTGGAGGGACCGACCCATGGAGCTTCTGACTCCACCATTTTCTATAACTTCCCTTGTAGCATTTATTTTTTTAGAACGGATTTTAAATGTCTTATTCTCAGTCATTTAGAATTCCGCAACAGAGGCCAGGAGAGCTGGCTCACGCCTGTAATCCCAGCACTTTGGGAGGCTGAGGCGGGTGGATCACCTGAGGTCGGGAGTTGGAGATCAGCCTAACCAACATGGTGAAATCCTGTCTCTACTAAACAAAAAAATACAAAATTAGCCAGGCATGGTGGCACATGCCTGTAATCCCAGCTACTTGGGCGGCTAAGGCAGGAGAATGGCGTAAACCCAGGAGACAGAGCTTGCAGTGAGCTGAGATCCGGCCACTGCACTCCAGCCCGGGCGACAGAGCAAGACTCCGTCTCAAAAATAATAATAATAATAATAAATTTGGAGGTGTAAATGCCCTCCTGTGTCTGACACAAACCCTGGAGCAAAGAGTAAAAGCAAAGAGTAGTTATTTTATGTAAATTTCATCTTGGCAAAAAAATCTATAAAATCAGCTAACTGAAAAAAAAAATCACAACATAGGATAAAGTTAACTTCCTGAATTTACAAAAAGCCCTACAGATCAATAAGATTAATTGCCCAATATATTTGCATCAAGGATGTGACTGATTTTATAAGAAAAAACCACAAATGACCAGTAAACTAAGTACAGAGTGCCAGCCAGCCTCATTCGTAATTAAGGAAATGCAGATCAGAACAGGAATGAATCATGTCACTTAGAAGATAGGCAGGCTTTATTTTTCTTGTTAAATGATATCCAGTCTTGGTAAGAGTGTTGAGTGTTGATTGTGAGGGTGTGATTGGTGCAGCCTTTCTGGCAAGTAGTTTGGTAATATGTATCAGAAAAATTTTTTAAAACATTAGCCAGGCATGGTAGCATGTCTATAGTCCCAGCTACTCGAGGGGCTGAGGCAGAAGGGTTGCTTGATGACCCAAGAGTTCAAGGCTATGTCAAATGCACAGCCCTTTAACCCAGCAGTTCCACTGGTAGAAATTAAGCTATGGATATTTCCAAGGGTATGCAAGATAGTTATGCAGAAATATCTATTATAGCATTGCTTGTGATTTTAAAACCCCTGCCAAATGAAATTCTGTAAGAGGAGAGCTGCTTAAATTACGATACATCCATATAATAGAAAGCTATGTGGCCATTAAACAGAATGAGTTAGCTCTTCTTGTACTAATGTGGGAAGATCTCCAAGATATATTAAGTGACAAAAGCTAAGTGTAGAATAAAATGTAGGTAATGAACCCAGTTGAGTAGGGATTTTTAAAGGATGTATATGATTTATTCTGATATATGCACAGAGAAGTTTCTAGAAATATAAACAGGAGTTTAATGGTGATTTCCTTTGGGGGAGACTAGGAATAAATGATGGAGAGATTTTTTTTACACCTTTCTATAAATTTTTTTTACATGTGCATGTGTTATCCCACACCCCCTTTTTCAAATAGCTAAAAACAAAATTCTACAGTGGTGAGATCTAGCAGAGAATCTGTTCACCCAGATGTAGTTTCCAGAATTTACATACTTTTAGTCTACTCATTTATATGGTCAACTTTTCTTTTTGAAATTACGAATACCTAAATCATTTATTTCATGATCTATTTTTGTTTTAAATTACTATGAAATGTTTTAAGTTGTATAAAACTGTAATACTTCACTCTAAAAATGCTGTCTTTTAAAATTATTAGTACGTAATCTGGCATTTTTGGCATCTTAGAGGAGGCAGAGTGATGTGATAGGAAAAATCACATAGACTTTAGAGTCATCCAGACCTGGATTCACATCTCAACGTAATAAAAACTAGCTTTTAACGTTGGGAAAATTTCTTTTTTTTTTTTTTTTTTTGAGACGGAGTCTTGCTCTGCCACCCAGGCTGGAGTGCAGTGGCCGGATCTCAGCTCACTGCAAGCTCCGCCTCCGGGTTTATGCCATTCTCCTGCCTCAGCCTCCCAAGTAGCTGGGACTACAGGCGCCCGCCTTGTCGCCCGGCTAGTTTTTTGTATTTTTAAGTAGAGACAGGGTTTCACCGTATTAGCCAGGATGGTCTCGATCTCCTGACCTCGTGATCCGCCCGTCTCGGCCTCCCAAAGTGCTGGGATTACAGGCTTGAGCCACCTCGCCCGGCCGAAAATTTCTTAAAATAGCTGAACTTCACACAATCAAGCCCTACATTTGCAGAGTAAATTATAAAGATTAAGTGAAAAAAGGTATACAGTCCCTAGCAAATCATAATTACTCAAGAAACCTTCATTTCTTCTCGCCATCTCTCCCTATCCCTCAAAGATGACTTTCAGTCTTTGTCTGGGTTGTCTGGCTCTGTTATACTTAGAAAACTTGGGGCTGGGCACGGTGGCTCACACCTGTCATTCCAGCACTTTGGGAGGCCAGGTGGGCAGATCGCTTGAGTTCAGGAGTTTGAGACCAGCCTGGGCAACGTGGCGAAACCCTGTCTCTGCAAAAAATACAAAAATTGGCCGGGTGTGGTGGTGCATGCCTGAAGTCCCAGCTACTCAGGAGGCTGAGATGGGAGGATCACCTGAGCCCAGGAGTTTGAGACTGCAGTGAGCTGTGATCACACCACTGTACTCCAGCATGGGTGACAAGAGTGAGACCCTGTCTCAAAAAAAAAAAAAACTTGGTAATTTAGCAATGTTTGGATATAATATCAAAGCAAGGTGACATATAGCAGTGATAAATCGTTTGGGTGGTTTTTTTCTTTAAGTACAGGATTTTGGGGAATTAGAGTATGGGCAGGATCTCTAGCACTGCTCATCTTGTGTGCCATTGTTAGGAATTATTTCTAATGTTTGACTTACCCCACAGAATATATTTACAGTAGCAACACAGGCAATGCCTTATTCTTCGTTATAACTTTGTCTTCTGATCGACTCTGTTCGGTAGCAGGGACTACTTAACTATCGTGTTTGGTCTATAACTCTTTAGACAGTTTGGAGATCACCAGATAAGGAAATAGCTCACTGTGCAGTTTCATTCAGTTTCATATCCTCAGAAGCCCTTAAAGGGCTAAAATTCTGGCAGCAGCTGGAGAGAGCTCAGGGCCTGAGTGACTGTGCCCCTTTAGTGGTGAAAGACCAAAGGTGCTATTGTCCTGTGCTCACTGCTCCAGCCCCCAGGCCCCTCACTCCCTTAATGTACTCTAGTCTGATGGTCTCCTTTCAGTTCCTTGCAATTGCCAAATGCATTCCTGCCTCAGAGCCTTTGCATATGCTTTTCCTTATCCCACTATTCTGTTCTCCTACCCTCACCACAACCTGTCAAATATCAGTTAAATCTGAGGCTTAAAAGTTCCGTCATTTTGAGGTGGGCACAGTGGTGTATACCCATAGTCCCAGCTACACAGGAGGCTGAGGTGAGAGGATCACTTGAACCCAGGAGTTCGAGACTGCAGTAGTTATGATGGTGCTACTACACTCCAGCCTGGGTAAAAGAGTGAGACCTCATCTCTTTAAAAAAAATTCTGCCAGGAGCAGTGGCTCATGCCTATAATCCCAATACTTTAGGAGGCTGAGGCAGGTGGATCACTTGAAGCCAGGAGTTCAAGACGAACCTGGGCAGCAGAGTGAGACCCCTGTCTCTACAAAAAAAAAAAAAAAAAAAAAATTATTTTTTTAAAAAAACTAGCTGGGCAGCCAGGCGTGGTGGTTCACACCTGTAATCCCAGCACCTTAGGAGGCCAAGGTGGGCAGATCATGAGGTCAGGAGTTCGAGACCAGCCTGGCCAACATAGTGAGACCCCATCTCTACTAAAAATGCAAAATAATAATAATAATAATTAACCAGGTGTAGTGGTGGGCGCCTGTAATCCCAGCTACTCGGGAGGCTGAGACAGGAGAATTGCTCAAAACCGGCCGGAAGGTGGAGGTGGCAATGAGCCGAGATCACACCATTGCATTCCAGCCTGGGCAACAAGAGCGAAATTCTGCCTCAAAAAAAAAAAAAAAAAAAACTAGCTGGGCATGGTGGCATGTATGTATAGTCCCAGCTACTCAGGAGGCTGAGGCAGGAGATTGCTTGATTACCCAAGAGTTCAAGGCTGCAGTGAGCTATGATTGTGCCACTGCACTCCAGCCTGGGCAACAGAGCAGGACCCCATCTCATTAAAATATATATATATTATTTGAATGGGTATCATTTGTTTTAACTGTAAATATTTACAGTACTTGGTTTTACTTGGGAGATTTGTATAGCTTACAAATCCTGTCACTGGATTCTGTTCTCTTACCCACAGACACAGAGCCAAAATCAGGAGTTCCACAAGGAGCGGTGGTGAGTCCTGCCTTTGGCAAACTCACACCTGCAAGCTTTGCCCTAGGGATTGAATCCCGGGGGGCCCATAGGCTAGAGGACCTTGTGGAACTTTGGAACTTGTCTTAAGGATGGAGAAGGGGATAAAATACATTTATCTTTGGGCTGGAATTAGTAATAATTTTTCTTTTTCTTGTAGCACCGAACAAGATTTGTGATGAAATGGAGCCTGGAACAAACTCTTTTCGGGTAGAGTTTCCTGATTTTTCCAGCACCATTCTACAGAAACTGAACCAGCAGCGCCAGCAAGGACAATTATGTGACGTCTCCATTGTTGTCCAAGGCCACATTTTCCGGGCACACAAAGCCGTTCTTGCTGCCAGTTCACCCTACTTTTGTGACCAGGTACTCCTGAAAAACAGCAGGAGAATTGTTTTGCCTGATGTGATGAACCCAAGAGTGTTTGAGAACATTCTCCTCTCCAGCTATACAGGACGTCTAGTAATGCCCGCTCCAGAAATTGTTAGTTACTTGACAGCGGCAAGCTTCCTCCAGATGTGGCATGTGGTAGACAAATGCACTGAAGTTTTAGAGGGAAACCCTACAGTCCTTTGTCAGAAGCTAAATCATGGCAGTGACCACCAGTCACCAAGCAGCAGTAGTTATAATGGCCTGGTAGAGAGCTTTGAGCTGGGCTCTGGGGGTCATACTGATTTTCCCAAAGCCCAAGAACTGAGGGATGGTGAAAATGAAGAGGAGAGCACTAAAGACGAGCTGTCATCCCAGCTCACCGAGCACGAATACCTGCCCAGCAACTCGTCCACAGAGCATGACCGCCTGAGCACGGAAATGGCGAGCCAGGATGGGGAGGAGGGCGCCAGCGACAGCGCCGAGTTCCACTACACCCGGCCCATGTACAGCAAGCCCAGCATCATGGCTCACAAACGCTGGATCCACGTGAAGCCCGAGCGCTTAGAACAGGCTTGCGAGGGCATGGATGTGCACGCGGCCTACGACGAGCATCAGGTCACAGAGTCCATCAACACCGTGCAGACCGAGCACACAGTCCAGCCTTCAGGAGTGGAGGAGGACTTCCACATCGGGGAAAAGAAAGTGGAAACCGAGTTTGATGAACAGGCTGATGAAAGCAATTATGATGAGCAGGTGGATTTCTATGGCTCTTCCATGGAAGAGTTTTCCGGAGAGAGGTCAGATGGGAATCTCATTGGGCACAGACAGGAGGCTGCCCTCACAGCAGGCTACAGTGAGAATATTGAAATGGTAACAGGGATTAAAGAAGAAGCTTCCCACTTAGGATTCTCAGCCACCGACAAGCTGTATCCTTGTCAGTGTGGAAAGAGTTTCACTCACAAGAGTCAGAGAGATCGGCACATGAGCATGCACCTCGGTCTTCGGCCTTACGGCTGTGGTGTCTGTGGTAAGAAATTCAAGATGAAGCACCATCTCGTGGGCCACATGAAAATTCACACGGGCATAAAGCCCTATGAGTGTAATATCTGTGCAAAGAGGTTTATGTGGAGGGACAGTTTCCACCGGCATGTGACTTCTTGTACCAAGTCCTACGAAGCTGCAAAGGCTGAGCAGAATACAACTGAGGCTAACTAAAAATAGGATCTGGCCCTTGAGTGGCATGCACAAAAATAAACTATGGTAATTAATGCAAATCTGGGCACAGATGATGCGTGCTACTTGCTATTATGAGAGAAGCTTAAAAAAAAGGAAGATATTTCTGAAAGACCAGCTCTAAGTAGGCCAATTAAAAAAATCTAATTCCTCAAATTTGTGTGTTCCAGTCGTGGCCTGGAATGGGTAATGGGGTGAGTTCACCCACCGCCCAGCTGGCAAGGGAAACCTTCTGACCGGTTGTGATTGAAACAGGTGGACAGAGACACCTGCACTTGGAACTGGACTCCACCCACCAGTTCCGTGTCGGGTGGCAGCAGCTTTGGATCACTCATTACTACAAGGTCATGCTGAAATTTTATTTTGCTCTTGCTATAGATACTTAGGTAATGGGGATTTGTTTTGATAGCTGTTTCCCTGAAGGAAGTGCTACTTATATAAAAGCTACAAATAATGTGATTCCTAGGATGAGAAATTGGTTAACAGAGCTCTGTTGTCTGGTTTTATTCTTTCTAAAGGATATTTTCACTAAAACTATGGAGATGCTAAGAGAATGACGTTCTAAATATGAAACAGATAACTTACGGTACAAGGCTGACATAGTGCCCTTGTCAGTTTCTGTAAGATGCCACTACTGTCACAAGGTGTTTCAGACTCTTGATAAGGCAGTGTTTTGTATTTTAGTTCTAACATTTGAGTTTGGACAGTTGTATCTCATTGTAATTCTCTAGGGTGCCAGAGATAGGTATTTCTCACTGGTTTGCTTTCCCAAATCCTGTTTGGTTAATTGTAGCCTCCATGCAGTGGGGTCTACTCTGTGGCTGGTAGACACCAAGCTGCTGTGACTGACCACGGTACCACGGGCCGCTGCAGCCCCTGCTCTGTCTTAGATTATGGTGCTTTACAAAGAGGGTGGTCCATGACCACACTTAGTGGGAAGGAGCCCCAAGTTGTGGCTGAGAGTTCCCTGTGAACTTCGGTAGTTCCCAGAGTGCTAAGGTGACACTCCACCAACCAGAGTGAGAGGGCAGATAGGCAGGATTCTATGAGTGATTATACTCAAGGGGAAAAAACGTGCCCAAGGAGAATCTTGAAAATACACTCTTTCAAGGTGGGGGAGATACTCTTTAGAGGGTACACTGAGCTAATACTGCCAGTTCCTTATGAGCGCCGGAATGTGTTTTTAAAAGGAGTCCTAAGTTTAGCAAAGTAGTCTACAGAATCATGCTCCCAAATTATAGATAAAGCTGCTTAAACTTACAAGTCCACAAAGCTATGCCAACCAGGAAAAAAAAAAAACCAGCTATTCTGAGACCTTTTCTGCCCATCAACTAGATGGTTTCGGTTAAAAAGAAAGGTATATTACACGTGCTTTTAAGCTGTGTATTGTACCTGAGGTTATCACCAGGGTAGGACAGGGTGCTACTACTATGCCATCTTTTCCATAAATGTACTGGGTTATTTACTTCTAAATAGAAACGTTTTTCCTCAAACTAAAAATAATGTTTCTTGGATTTGGGGTGAAATTTTATTTGAAAAGTGTGGCTTTGCTGTAATGTAATAGACATTGCTGGCAATGGCCTCTGATTCTCAAGCTCCTAACACCAAGGTGTTTACTTGTTGAACATTGTCTGGAAAGAGGAAAAAAAATACTTATTTACCAGTTAACTCTTGTAAGCAAGATTACAAACAGGGATTTATTCACAACACTGTATCATTCTCGATATATAAAAAGCACTTTGTATTTAAAACTTTATTATAAATATATATATATATATTGTTTTTTTAAAACCTAGAAACTAGATATTACCTCTTGGTTGTTTGCCACATTAATAGCTTCTCTTAGTATTGAAACGTTACTGGTTAGCAGTCTTTTCTCTGTGTACCTGACACATGTATACAGAGGGGACTGTACAATCAAGCCTAATGTCTCCTTTTGTTTTTCTCATGGTAGAGGCCAGTGGGCTTTAGGTATGATCCTAGCCATTATATTTGAGGAGAAATTGTTCTATTACTACCAGTTTCAGTACTAAGGTGGTGATGCCATTTTGTTCTGCCAAAAACTGATCACCCTCTCCCATGGTATTAGCAGAGCATTTTCTGCCTGTTTGGAAGGTTTGGTGTGCTGCTTCTCATTGTGCTATTCATATGGTCATTAGGACACTGTGGGAGAAGAGTCTGAGAAGTGAAAATACAGCTCTTCCGGGAGAGTTGTGGTCCTTCAGTTCTGCTGAAGTCAGCGTAGTGCCCTTGTCATGAGGAAGAGTTTCTGTTCAGCCGAGAGTGGTGGCACGCTTGGGTGGTAGTTTTGGAAGCAGTCGGTTGTGCTAGGACTTATTTAATACGTTGTGAAGAGAAGAGTGTCTTCTTGAAAGCCTTATGCATCCATCAGCTACTAAATGTAGAACTTAAATAAGTTGCTCACATCTGTTCTTTTAAGTTTTTTGTGGTATTTGAGGTTTTGGTAAAAGTTGGGATTTGTTATCAGGCAGCCAGAGCCTGTGAGGTGGTAAGGTGTCTGAAATGCTGGCCATGTTCAGAGAGGCAGGAGAAGAGGATTGCTTTCATTTGAATATTAAAAGTGAATTTTTGTAAACTCTGGTTTTTACCTTTTTTTCATCCCCACCTTGGGTTGGAGGAATAGTCTCTTCTCTTCACCTCAGTATAGCTTTAGAAAATCTTTATCCTTCCTAATGAGTTTGGGTAGTTAATGGGTAACATTGTTCAAACAATCTTTCAGGGATCACGTCAGTGGCCTACAACCAAGCTATTTGTCCCCTACTTTGAGTCTTAACTGTGATTTTTCTTCAGTCCCCGTGGGAAAGGGCTTCAAGGCACCACCAGTGGTATTTAATATTCATACTTGGGGCCAGGCACGGTGGCTCACGCCTGTAATCCCAGCACTTTGGGAGGCCGAGGTGGGTGGATCACCTGAGGTCAGGGGTTTGTTACCAGCCTGACCAACATGGTGAAACCCCATCTCTACTAAAAACACAAAAATTAGCCGGGTGTGGTGGCACGCACCTGTAATCCCAGCTGCTCGGGAGGCTGAGGCAAGAGAATCACTTGAACCTGGGAGGCGGAGGTTTCAGTGAGCCAAGATTGCACCACCGCATTCCAGCCTGGGCAACAGAGTGAGACTCCGTCTCAAATAAACAAAGAAACAAAAAAAAAACCATACTTATGCCATGCTTTTACCTTTGGATACACACATGATAGTAATCCACATGGTGAGGTGCCTGTCATCGTTAACTAAGGAAGGACTGCGGTAACTTACCCTGCAGGGCTGTGGGTTGCCTGCAGGCGCTCCAGGGCCCCAGCCTGTTGATTCTGATTTCTAGGTCTCCTCTTCCTCTGGTCCCTTTTGGCCATGACTTTAAAAGCTTGCCCAAAAGGATCCCCTCCATTCTAGTGGGCATTTGCTGAACTAACCTGACCCTCAGGCTGGCTTCTAACCACTGGGGAAAGCTGCTTAGCCTCTGGGGCTCCCTCCTTGAGAGGCTCACACCCCCCCGAGCTGCTGTGGAAGTGAAGTTGAGACAGAGCAGAAGCTGCAAAGCCGTGCTTTCCCTGGGGAAGGGGATGTGCTGTGGCCTCCTGGGTGGGCGTGGAGAGGATACCATCACAGCGAGGCCAGGTTTTTGCTTTTGGAAGTTGTCTGATAATTTGGGGATGCTGGAAATCAGCATCATGTTATCCCCAATCCCTCCCGTGCCGCCAATTTTGTGATTTAGGTTGCTTTAGTGGGTGACTAACTTTGTTCAGTGAAACCAGGGTTTGTCTGAAGTTTTTTCTTTGCTACTTACATATTTAAAGGTACAAGTTTCTTATTTCAGATCTCTGCTGATAGTACCCTATGGGAAGATGCTGGAACACATTTTGCAAATGTGACTTTTTTTTTTTTTTTTTTTGCTTGAAGCCTGTGTCATGTTAGTTGCTGCTGCCTTCTTTCCTTTTATGAGGTTCCCAATGTTTCGTCCAGAGAAGTACTTTATTTATGCAAGTCAGGTGACTCTTAGGCCACAAAACCATTTGATGATAAACAGATTATCATTAGGTGCATATCTTATTGATATTTTGTGAAATGTTATGCCTATGTTGCAAAGGTTGAATAGTTTTGTCTTTATATATTGCTGTCTTCAGTGTACAGCATGGTTTTACTTAATTGAATGTTAATGTTTAATATTTTCTTCTTATAGAAGAGATCATGCCCTTTTGTATGACATGTTTTAATAAATGTTATCTGTCAACTTTGTAAAAGTTTTGTTTTTCACTATGAGTAGATGACCACATCTTATTTGACTCTGGGTTTTGCCACCTGAGAATACAGTTACATGGTGGCCTTTTGGTAAGGAAATGCCAAATAATCTGATCCAATGGGCAGTGAGTGACTGCCAGGCAGGCATTTATAGTAATATTTTAGACCCCCACTGGCCCCATCGGGTACTTGGGGTGTGCTAGAGGCTCTCTGTGTGTCCCTCTGGGTCCCCTTCCTGCTGTGCACTTCTCTCCAGGAGGCTGGCCACTGTGGACCTGTCCTGGCTTCTGGTCAGGATCCAGAGACACTCTGGATGGAGCCTGGTAGATGAGAGAACAGAGAAGTCAGGGAATTCATTCCCCTGACTCCCTCCCGCCAGCTGTGGGTTGGCAGTGGCTGGGCTCCTCTGCCAAGGCCCACAAGTCCTGTCAGGCAGCTTCTGGGGTTTAGTAGCCACACCCGCTCCTTGTCCCCTCAAGCCAGTCCCAGTCCTGACTCCCTGCTTTTGCCAGGCCTCGGGTACATCACTGTCCTCAATGGAGTCTCTTAACCTTGCCCACACCCTTTGTAAATAGTCCCTTTATGAAACTCTCCTTGGTCACTCCATCTGAGTGTACCATCTATCTCCTGCCAGGACCCTGGCTGATAGCTTAGGTGTCCTCATTTTACCAGTGAGCCAACTGTGATTCAGAAAAGGTAGGTAAGATACCAAAGGTTGTCCAGCGCCCAGAGCGGAGCTGGGCTTATCTGTGTGATCCGTGGCTGGCACGCTTGGCAGTGGGGATCTCCACTGCCCTGTCACCTCCACGCACTTTAGTGTTTGTTGGGTCTTCGCTTCCCTTCACTTTGCCCTCTCCTACCCCCACAACCCTGCCCTCTAGAAGCAGCAGTGGTGCTCTTTCAAAGGCTGCAAGCGCCGGGTATTTCCTAACAACAGCTCATTACCAGAGACACTGCTTGTTTTAGACCAAACTCAACCACCTTCCCACACAAACCTTCTGTTACCACTGTTTGTTGTGAGGTTCTTCCCCCTCCCCATTGCTGATTTTGAAGCCAACTCCAGATTGCCTCAGCTAGATTAACCATTCTCTGTATGGGAAAGAAGTCATCCAGAAAAAAACACTTCTAGCCTTTATTTGAGGCAGGGCTTGTCCATCCTGACCAAGGACAAGTAGCTCAGTCCCTGCAGCATGGTGATCTCTCTGACCCCCACTTTCAGCCCTGCAGAGGACCCCGCAGAGGCGCTGGGTACCAGCCGTGCACACCTGGGAAGCAGGTGTCCCCACAGCACGTGCCTCTCCCCGGGGTGGAGGCCGGTGGGGTTGAAGGAGAGCAGCGCGGTGGTTCTTGTGAGGAGAAAGAAGATGGAGTGGTTCCTTTGTGCTTGGGAACAGAAGTGGGTGGGATGTGAGGGGTGTCACCCACATGGAGCATTTCACACCTGTGAGGTTATTTTGATTCCGTCACAGTCAGCTCAGGGACTGCTGCTTCCCACCAAACCACCGAAACGTTCCTTGAGACAGTCCCCATCCCTGGGCATCTTAGAGGGCACAGGGCTTTAGAATTTGCCCAGTTAGTGGACCAGTTAGCAGGTCATTCGAAATGAGGTAAGCTTGAACTTGCTGTAACAGTCTGTTATTCCGTAAATGATGTAAAATATGTACTTTCTCAGTGCAGGTAAGTGAAGGATAAGAACTCTGTCTGTACCCTTGGTTCCAACTCTTAGGTTCTTTTTAAGAAAATACTCTACATTTAAAGTTCAGTGTGACGATGGGTGCAAATAACATTTTTTTCCTTTAACAGGGAAACAGAAAGTGAAGTAGTGGTGGGGAGAGGAGTCTTGGGGACTTTTTCTGAACTGGTTTGACTTGTTTGAATCAAAACCAAACAATTTGCTGGGTGCAGTGGCTCACACTTGTAATCCCAGCACTTTGGGAGGCTGAGGTGGGCAGATCACCTGAGGTCAGGAGTTCGAGACCAGCCTGGCCAACATGGTGAAACCCCATCTCTACTAAAAGTACAAAATTAGCCGGGTGTGGTGGCACATGCCTGTAATCCCAGCTACTCAGGAGGCTGGGGCAAGAGAATCACTTCTCCCAGGAGGTAGAGGTTGCAGTGAGCTGAGATTGCACCACTGTACTCCAGCCTGGGCGACAGATACTCTGTCTCAAAAAAAAAAAAAAAAATTGATTTTAAAATCTTGTACTACTTTTAATTTATTCCAAATAAACCAAAACTTAGCCTTGCAAGTAGCTGGAAGAGTTACCATTGTCCTTTGAGGGACTTTGTGGGCTCTATAAAAAAAGAGAATTCATAAACAATATTGTAGGTAAATACACATTATTTTTTAAAAGTGGCTTTTTACTTAGACTACAGTGATTATGAGATCTGGTTTTTTTCCTCATTCCAAAATAAGAAACCAATACAAAAGCCATTAAATGTATTTATAACTTAATAAGATACTATGTTACTCCCCAGAGTATTCTGGTCTGCATAGTGCAACAGCTAACCTTTGTCTGGAAGCTAAAGGCTACCTCTAGAACTGCCACCGTCTTGTTAATTTGGGATTAGCAATGCTGTGATAAAATCTCACTTACTAGGATTCTCGGGAAGGATCCTCAGCTGCACAGCATTCCACTCAGGATAGACGGATGCCAATGCTGTAAATGCTGCTAGAAATCCTGCAGGATCTGGCTTAGCTAGAAATTCTAGGCTTTAACATGACAGCAAAGTGACCTTCAGCCAAACTAGAAAGGACTCATTTTTGCTTCACATACAGCGTGTCATATTGTGTGAATCTCTTTTGTCTGTTCATAATATGAAGAATATAAGAGAATTTTTCTTGGAGAGAATTTTTTTTACTGCAGTTCTATATATTTATTGGACTCTGAACACCCACTCAACTCACTAAACACCATGCCGACTTTAATAGATATAAGAAAAATTGGGATTATGGAGTAAAAATAACAGCTCTAAGTGAAGATGCACTGCATGCTTAACATGTGTTAAGAACGTAACTTGGATTAACTCATTTATAACAGAACCATGAAGGAGAATTTCCTTCCAGGCCTCGTGTAGTGGGAAGGGCTGACAGCTTCCCGTTCTGTTGGCGAGATTTTTTTCTTCTCCAGGGAAACCCCTCTGTAAGGCCTTCCTCCTGGGCCAGCAGGGATGTCTATGTCTGGAGGGAGATGCAGACAGTTGTCCCTCTCAGGGCACCAAGCCCAGCTTCTGATGCTGGGGAGCAAGAACCTAGGCCAGGCTGTCCTACTGAAGCCTTTAGGTGGCAGGTGACTCGCCGGATCCCCCTCAGGCTCTTGCACTGGATTCTGTGAGGAGAAACAGAGACTCCACCCCCAGACTGTGCTCTAGGCCTGGCACCAGCAGATAACCCTACTTGAACCCTCAGGTTTAGGAAATACATGTAGAAATTAACCCCAGGAATGCAAAGTCCAGTGATTTTCAAACTGGTAGAAAAGCTTCATCAAGGCCTACTCCAAGGAATGGGCGGGGAAAGGGAGCACTGACCCCTCCTCACCATCCCGAGCAGTTTTAATCTCACGTGCCACAGTGGCCAAGTGCCCACTCCTTGCTAGCATTTACATTTCCCCGGGGCCCACTGTGTTCTGCTGCGTTCTAAATGCTTTCCATGGATTAAACCTTCACCCTGACGCCAACCCTGCCAGGTAGGTGCCATTGCCGTCCCTACCTAACAGGAGAACACTGACTTTCACAGATGTAAGAAACCCAGGCAGCTGGTGTCCTGGGCCCCACCGAGCTACACGTACCCTGTTGCTATCTTGTGACTGCCGGCCCAAGGGCCCAGAACGTCAGAGGAAACCCCACTCTGCCTGCTGGTGCCTGGGGAGGGGTTCCAAAGGCCAAGGGCTTATCTGGGCCCCTGACCATTGCCCTAGTGTTTATCTCCAAGAGACTATGGGTCTCAGCACCAGCAGAACCTGCTTATCTCCGGGTTGTTGGGCCCCAAGCGGGCCTGCCCTGTTGCCATTTGCTCCGGCACAGCCACTCCCTCACAGCAGCCTCCCTTCCACACGTAGTCTTCTGCCCTTGACTGCTCCAAGGCCGCCTCCTAAGCAGATCTGATGCCATCATCTCCCACGTGAAGTCTGCCTGACAGGATCTCAGTTCCTCAGCTTGGCCTCCAAGACCCTTCCAGATCTGACATCAGCCCTCCTGTTGGCTCTGTTCCTCTGCTCCCTACTTGGGACCTGGCTACTCTCCTAAGGCTTCTCTTGGCTCTTGCATGATGATTCTGTCTTGAATATTCCCTCCTCCTCTTTTCTATTCACTCCCCTCTGACTTTTCCCCTCCTGGGTGAGCTCCTTTCTATTGTTGTAGGCTCTGCAAAAATTATTGCCGTGACACCTTCCCTGAGCATCCCACCCAGCTGCGTACCACTCAGTGATCCCATTTCAATTTTTTTTTTTTTTTTTGAGACAGAGTCTCGCTCTGTCGCCCAGGCTGGAGTGCAGTGGTGCAATCTCGGCTCACTGCAACCTCTGCCTCCCAGGTTCACGCCATTCTCCTGCCTCAGCCTCCTGAGTAGCTGGGACTACAGGCGCCTGCCGCCACTCCCGGCTAATTTTTTGTATTTTTAGTGGAGATGGGGTTTCACTGTGTAGCCACTATGGTCTTGATCTCCTGACCTCGTGTTCCACCCGCCTTGGCCTCCCAAAGTGCTGGGATTACAGGTGTGAGCCACTGTGCCTGGCCTTTTCTTTTTTTTTTCTTTTTCTTTTTTTGAGATGGAGTCTCCCTCTGTCCCCCAGGCTGGAGTGCATGATCTTGGCTCACTGCTACATCCATCACCTGCATTCCAGCGATTCTGCTACCCTGGCCTCCCAAGTAGCTGGGACTACAGACGCCTCCCACCACGCCTGGCTAATTTTTGTATTTTTAGTGGAGACAGCGTCTCACTGTGTTGGCCAGGCTGGTCTTAGAACTCCTGACCTCAAGTGATCCACCTGCCTTGGCCTCCCAAAGTGCTGGGATTACAGGGGTGAACCAGCATGCCTGGCCCCGTTTCATTTTGAACTTAGCTCTGCTGTGGCACTTGTCACTTTGTAATTTTGTATATACCATCCGTTCTTCACTCCCCTCCCCGCCACACACACCCACATGTCCCCTGCTAGACAGCGGGCTCCGCCGAAACAGGAACTATGACTTCATTGTCTGCCCGTTCCTGGCACAGTCCTGATCCACAATCAATACTGCTGAATTTTTTTTTTTTTTTTTTTTTTTTTTTTTGTGAATGCAGATTCACTGTTGAGTCTTTATCTACCAGTTACAGCCATGGACTTTTTGCTTCCAAGATCTTAGGAAGTACAGGCACACGGCAATCTTACAAAGTGCCCTCTTCCAACTGAATGTCACCTAAGTGTTGCCAAAATTGCCTGTTAGCTGAGAATTCTGAGATAAGTATGGTTCTTCTTTTCTAACCCAAATGAAAGATTTTATATCTCAGGAGACACTTAGCTGAAATACTGGACACTGGTTTATGTAAGTCAGGCAGAAGAAGGCAGTGGGATTGATCAGAAAAGGGTTTCTGGTAGAGTCAGTGTGTGTCGAGAGAATGACAGTTGGCAACTAGCTTTGGAGGTAGAACAAATGGGATTGACACATTCTCGATTAAATATACCAGACCTATAGTTATAAAAAGTGACTAATGGCTGGGTGCGGTGGCTCATGCTTGTAATCCCAGCACTTTGGGAGGCCGAGGCGGGCGGATCACCTGAGGTCAGGAGTTCAAGACCAGCCTGACCAACAGGGTGAAACCCCCGTCTCTACTAAAAATACAAAATTAGCCGGGCGTAGTGGCATGCGTCTGTAATCCCAGCTACTTGGGAGGCTGAGGCAGGAGAATCGCTTGAACCTGGGAGGTGGAGGTTGCAGTGAGCCAAGATTGTGCCATTGCACTCCAGCCTGGGCAACAAGAGCGAAACTCCGTCTCAAAAAAAAAAAAAAAAAAAAAAAGTGACTAAATTTTGTTAATTTCTGCTGGGAAGCTTGTTCTAGAATGGCATATTTTCAGTGAGGTTTTGGCACAATCTAAAGCAGATGGTTACATGTTATGTGGTGCTTTATCTAATACTGAAATTTGTGGCAATCGATTAAGGACCGAAAGTTGCTTTTGGACAACTTTCAGATTGTGATTTCACCAATCTGAGCTTCAAGTAACAGTAGCACATTGTAGTCAGGAAACACGGAATGTGGGCTAGATAACTTAGGAGGTTATATGTAATAAAAAACTGTTTCGTGTGCATCAGCTCTGAAGAGTATGGTGTGAGCCTGTTCAGACCACCCAAAGTTAGAAAGGGCAGGAGTGAAGTCTGACTCACACAAGGAGCTCTGCCAAGAAGGTGCCATGCAGTTCTGCTGGCAGGGGCTTCAGAAGCATCTTAGGACAGCTGTTTCCAATCTTTTCAAGTACTGTAGAATGATGGATTTTTATCTATCTATTTATTTATTTATTTATTTATTTATTTATTAATGAGATGGAGTCTCACTCTGTTGCCCAGGCTGGAGTGCAGTGGCATGATCTCGGCTCACTGCAACCTCTGCCTCCTGGGTTGAAGCAATTCTCATGCCTCAGCCTCCAAGTAGCTGGGATTACAGGTGCACACACCATGCCTGGCTTTTTTTTTTTTTTTTTTTTTTTTTTGTATTTTTAGTAGAGACGGGTTTCGTCATGTTGCCCAGGCTGATCTCGAACTCCTGAGCTCAGACAATCCACCCACCTCAGCCTCCCAAAGTGCTGGGATTACAGGCTTGAGCCACCGCGCCCAGCCTGTTTTGAACATTAGAAAATTTTGCAGAGCGTCCCCTCCACCACATAATAGTTGGTCAGGAAAAATTCAAAATCACAAAACTATTATGAATTCAGTAATGCTTAATGCATTTATATTTGTTCTTCAAAAAAATATACAATTGATCAGTAGTAGTGCAAGTATATGGGAGACCTCAAAAGTAGCTTTATATCCTTCCAGAGTCTGTTCTTTGGCTTAGTCATTCACTCCTTGATTTACCAAATATGTATTGACCGTCAGCTTTGACTCTGGGCTGGGTCTACAGTGGCGATTCCCTGTCGTCAGGGCTTGTGAAAATCACTCCAGTACACAAAGTAGGTAGGTCCTTTGCTGTCTGTGTCTCATAATTGGCTAAACCTTAAGAATCCAGACCTGTAAAAAAAATTTAACCATCAACTTAAAGAGAACAACTCTCAAACAAAGCCAACTGTGCTTGGTAACTAGGACACTCTTTTTTCTTTCTTTCTTTCTTTTTTTTTTAGACAGAGTCTTGTTCTGTTGCCCAGACTAGAGTTCAGTGACGTGATATCAGCTCAGTGCAACCTCCGCCTCCCAGGTTCAAGTGATTCTTCTGCCTCAGCCTCCCGAGTAGCTGGGATGACAGGCATGTGCCACCATGCCTGGCTAATTTTTGTATTTTTAGTAGAGATGGGGTTTCACCATGTTGGCCAGGCCGATCTCGAACCCCTGACCTCGTGATCCTCCCACCTCAGCCTCCCAAAGTGCTGGGATTACAGGCATGAGCCACTGTTCCCGGCCTAACTGGGACACTGTTAACTGTGAATGTGGTCCAAGCTACTGAGCTTAATTGATCTGTAGGACAAGACCAAAGTTAAGGCCACTTCTTGTAATAGCTGTGTAGCTACCTTCAATCACATCTCCTTTGCTGGGCGCTTTCAGTTAACTCGTAACTTATCACCTGACTTTGAAAAGGGGCAAAACTTCCACATCAAAGATTTCTATTTCTGCCTCCTAGGCTTTTGCCATTCCCCTTTTTGAGCAGAACCTTTTTCTTATGTTTCACCTGCCATAGTTCAGCACGTCGACTTCACAAGGGCAGCATGGAAGCTGTAGAATAAATCAGACACTCAAACAGCACTATCCATCTAGTAGGCAGAGTCCTGCTTTCAAAAAACCATAAGAGCCTAATACTGTGTGCAGTTCTAAGCACTGGAGATACAGCAGTAAATAAAATAGATTTTTTAAATCCCTACTGTCCTGGAGTTCACATTCTAAAGACAGATAAGAGTGGTCCCTCTCCAATGCTAATGAGAAGTACCACAGACTCTCATGTAGGAACGGAATACCTAGGAAAGATGCAGGAAGAATGGGTGGAATTCTGACCTTGGGAAATGTGGATTGGAGTGAAGTAGAGGGCATCCACCACTAACACCAAAGTGTGAAGAAAGGCACGGAGGTGGGAAAGTGTGGAGGTAGCTGTGGAAATAGAGTAGGAAAGGTAGGTTGGGGGCCAGATTGTTACCATAGTAATGGATATCAACTTGCAAGCATTTACTTATGCCAGGCCCTGTGCTACCTTCCAGATATGTAATCTCATTAGGTCCATACTACAACCCAGCTTGACAGGTGAGGGGAAACAGGCTGAGACAGGTTAAGTGATGGAGTTGGAATTCTGAACTAGGTCGTCTGACACTAGCATCCCAGCTCACGATGATGACACCGCATTGCTGCACAAGGTCACGAAGGGCTGCAGATCCCAGGCTGAGGAGCAGTGGACTTGATTTCATAGGAGCTCATCAGAGCTGCCAGGAAGATTAGCCTGAATGATAGGATCTAGGACGTGGTGTGTGCGCTGCATTCCCTACGTGGGCTGAGTGGCTAATAATAGGCTTACCAATATGGTCTCCTGGGTGTGGAACAGGTGCCTGGAGGGAGGAGCCACCAGGAGTCCAGGTAGGTCAAGTTCAAAGTCAGTGATGAAATGAGACAAACCCAACTCCTAGTAGCCTAATGGGGGGCTGTTGTTAGCCTAAGTAGGGCCATCTGAGAACAAGGACTGGAGAGGCTCCTAAATCTGGTTTTCTTCCATGGGACTTTTGCCTCTGGCAGTGGTCACACAACCTTCCAGTCATGTATGCCAGCCAAACTCCAATGAGCAATTTCTTTCATATAACCCAAGCATTGCTCCACCAGCGTCATCAGGATGAGCCATGCTCATGTCCTCCTTTCCATGAGGCTCACGCAGGGAAGGGCAGCTGGCAGGGAATGTCAAGAACCCCATCCCACACATATACTTCAGAGGTCCAGTCCTTCATATCTGGAGGGTGTTTTCCCCACCTATCCTCATTGTCTCTCACGTGGATGATTGCTGCAGCCCGGCCTCCCCGCTCCACATCATCCTACGCATTCCTATCCGCCTCACTTTTCAAAACTCTCGTGCCGCCAGGCTGCTCAGAAACCTCCACGGGTTTCCCAGTTCCTGCCAAAGCATACCTACTGTAGACCTATGCCTAGTCCAGACCATAGGCTTGGACTTGCTTTCTGATTTGTTTCCTTCCCCACTTCTGCATCCTACTTACTCTACTCTGCAGCCAAATCTCATATTCCTTGAACGTTCCCCTGTGTCCGGATGTAGGCATTGCTAACGCTGTACCCTTTGGGATGCCCCCTTTGTCTTCTCTCCTCCTGCTAGAATCCTACCAATTAGGCAAAGCTTTTTTTTTTTTTTTTTTTTGAGATGGAGTCTCGCTCTGTTGCCCAGGCTGGAGTGCAGTGGCATGATCTCGGCTCACTGCAGCCTCCGCCATCCAGATTCACAAGATTCTCCTGCTTCAGCTTCCTGAGTAGCTGGGACTACAGGCATGTGCCACGACACCTGGTTAATTTTTCATATTTTTAGTAGAGACAGGGTTTCACCATGGTGGCCAGGCTGTTCTTCAACTCCTGACCTCAGGTGATCCACCCGCGTTGGCCTTCCAGAGTGCTGGGATTACAGGCGTGAGCCACCGCGCCCAGCCTATTTTTTATTTTTTGACAGGGTCTTGCTCTGTCTCCCAGGCTGGAGTGCAGTAGCACCATCTCTGCTCGCTGCAACCTCCACCTCCTGGGTTCAAGTGATTCTTGTGTCTCTTCCCAAGTAGCTGGGACTACAGACGCATGCCACCACAGCCGGCTAATTTTTTTGTATTTTTAGTAGATACGGGGTTTTGCCCTGTTGGCCAGGCTGGTCTCGAACTCCTGGCCTCTAGCAATCCACCTGCCTTGGCCTCCCAAAGTGCTGGGATGACAGGCATGAGCCACCGTGCCCAGCCTAGGCAAAGCTATTTCTAATGCCAACTCCTCTAAGAAACTTCCGCCCTTCTAGCCCAGCATCATCTGTCCTTCCTTAGAACCCCATAAAGCTTAGGTCGGCCGGGCGCGGTGGCTCACGCCTGTAATCCCAGCACTTTGGGAGGCTGAGGCAGGCGGATCACGAGGTCAGGAGATCGAAACCATCCTGGCTAACACAGTGAAACCCCGTCTCTACTAAAAATACAAAATAATTAGCCGGGTGTAGTGGCGGGTGCCTGTAGTCCCAGCTACTTGGGAGGCTGAGGTAGGAGAATGGCATGAACCCGGGGGGCGGAGCTTGCAGTGAGCCGAGATGGCGCCACTGCACTCCAGCCTGGGCGGCAGAGCGAGACTCCGTCTCAAAAAAAGCTTAAGTTGTGTCCTGCACACAGGCATCATTTAGAGCACATTTCTAGTTCTGTGAGGACCACAGGGCTGCGAGATCAGCTTACTTCTGTTTCCTTACAGCCTAGGGCCTGGCCCCCAACTCGTGCTTGTTCATTTGAGGTCACAGCAGGCTCCTACGGTCTTGAGGCAGGCTTGGGAGTGGCACTAGCAGGGTGAGAGAATGGGGAAACCAAAATACTCCCTGAGATCCAGCGATACCCAATTCGTCTTCTGGTGAGAGCTACAAATGTACGAAACTCTACCCTTACTGGTTGTGTTGCCTCTTGTAAGTTCAATCATCCAGTAAATACAGATGTTTCATTACCAGCCACTCCCAAGCCAGGCAGGACCCGCTTCAGAAATTACTGAGTGTTGGCCGGGCGCGGTGCTCAGGCCTGTAATCCCAGCACTTTGGGAGGCCGACGTGGGTGGATCATGAGGTGAGGAGGTCGAGACCATCCTGACTAACACGGTGAAACCCCGTCTCTACTAAAAATATACAAAAAAATTAGCCGAGCGCGGTGGCGGGCGCCTGTAGTCCCAGCTACTTGGGAAGCTGAGGAGAATGGCGTGAACCCGGGAGGCGGAGCTTGCAGTGAGCTGAGATCGCGCCACTCCCCTCCAGCCTAGGCAACAGAGCGAGACTCTGTCTCAAAAAAAAAAAAAAAAAAGAAAAGAAAAATTACTGGGTGTCGCAGGTCAGCTTTGTCACATTCAAGTTTCTCCCCCCTTGGGGACTGAAATGTGCTGAGCCACAGAGACGTTCCTGCAGCTCCTCCACCAGCCTGGCCCGTGAGCATTTGTCACAGCTGGAGTGCGGTGCCTGGGATCAGGAACTGATCACTGTTCACAAACTAAAGTTGTCTGGGGCCGTCTGTCAGCCATCCTCTACTCCACCCCTAGCCGAGCTGCTTCTGCGCCTCCTGGTCTCTGCACCCTCTGCAAATGGAGGCCCATAATCATTCAGGCTGGATTTTCTTTTGGAACTTAGAAAAATGACTGACTTGGCTGACTTTAAAAACAGTCTCTTGTTCTTTGAGTCATCTTATCAGGGTCACAAACCCCTCCCTTTCAGAAGTCTGGACCCCAGATTGCCTCCCTCTACCTTGGGCAGGATGAAAGTCAACTTGTTATTCTACCAAATGCCTGGGAGGCAGCTTGTCCTGTGATCAGAGTTGGGGGTTGGGAGGATTCTGCCGGGTGGAAGGGCAGCCTCCTTTGTGGTTGGCAGCCCCTCCCCAAATATGACCCTTATCTGCTCCAGGCAAAATTGTTACATGCTCTTACAGATTTTCTCCTGTAACAGCTGCACTTTCCAGCAGCTACTGACCCCTGGCCTCCATCAGGGGTAATGATACGGAACTTGCACAGACAGTGATCCAAGGAAGAGACCCTGGACAAGCATTCCCCCTTTCCCCCACCCCTTATTCACTAGAAAAAGAAGGTTTTCTCTTGGTAGAGTTTAATGACCCCTACGGACACAAGAGAACTGGACTGAATGCACCATTCTTTCCATCGCGCTGTTAGTTTAAACTTAAAGAAATTTACACAAAAGCTTGCATTATCATTGTGTGGTTCAGTTATGGACCTCAGGATTTCCTGCTGGCCACATTCACTTTTTTTTTTAGTAACTGAAGTATGATCAAGCATAAAAGCACAAATCATAAATGTACAACTCAATGAATTTTCACAAAATGAATGTGCCCATATCACCAAGTATCTAGATCAAAAAACATGGAACTCAAAATTTCCCTCCTCCTTCTTTCCAAGGGTAACCTATCCTGACTAGTAGCACTATAGAGTAGTTTCACCTGTCTTTGAACTCAATATAAATGGGATTGTAGTGGCCAGGTGCGGCAGGTCACATCTATAATCCCAGCATTTGGGCAGGCTGAGGTGGGAGGATTGCTTGAGCCCAAGAGTTTGAGACCAACCTGGACAACAAAGGGAGACCCTGTCTCTACAAAATAACATAAAAAAAAAATGTTTGCTAGATATAGTGGTGTGTGTTTGTAGTCCCAGCTACTCAGGAGGCTGAGGTGGGAGGATCACTTGAGCTTAGGAGGTCAAGGCTCCAGTGAGCAGTGATTGCACCACTGCACTCCAGCAACAGAGTGAGACCTCAACTCAAAAAAAATCATTCAGCAAATGCTGTTGCATCTGGCTTCATTTTCTCAATGTTATGTTTCTGAACTTTGTCCTTGTTGCCTGTGATTGGAATTCCCCACACTCGTTCTGAATTCATTTGTTCTTTAAAGGGGGTGGTCCCCCAAGTTGCAGCTCAAGTTCCATTAGAGTGTCATACTCCACAGCAGACAGTTCCAACTATGATTAAGATAGTTGTACACCGGCCGGGCGCGGTGGCTCAAGCCTGTAATCCCAACACTTTGGGAGGCTGAGACGGGCGGATCACGAGGTCAGGAGATCGAGACTATCCTGGCTAACATGGTGAAACCCCGTCTCTACTAAAAAATACAAAAAACTAGCCGGGCGAGGTGGCGGGCGCCTGTAGTCCCAGCTACTTGGGAGGCTGAGGCAGGAGAATGGCGTGAACCCGGGAGACAGAGCTTGCAATGAGCTGAGATCCGGCCACTGCACTCCAGCCCGGGTGACAGAGTGAGACTCCGTCTCAAAAAAAAAAAAAAAAAAAAAAAAAAGATAGTTGTACACCATCTTCATCCTGCTAACCACAGCATTCCTGTCTACAGGAACATGACACAAGCAAGTAACCGTAGGTATTTGGGGAGATGCATGGGCAAAACAATATGGCTTAAACCGTAATGAGCAAAGAAAAGGCCACGTGTACAATTTTGCTTTAAATTCTTTCTCATGAGTTTCTGGGCTTCCATAGCCTCCTGATCAAGAAGGCTATGATCCGACTGTCTTTGGAGTGTGATTTAGAATTCAAGGCCTTTCTGCTGAAGAAGATTTTTGGTTTGTTTGTTTTCTGAGAGTCTCACTATCATTCAGGCTGGAGTGCAATGGTGCCATCTCAGCTCACTGCAACCTCCGCCTCCCAGGTTCAAGCAATTCTCCTGCCTCAGCCTCCGGAGTAGCTAGGATTACAGGCATGCACCACCACACCCGGCTAGTTTTTGTATTTTTAGTAGAAACGGGGTTTCACCATGTTGGCCAAGCTGATCTCGAACTCCTGACCTCGTGATCTGCCCTCCTTGGCTTCCCAAAGTGCTGGGATTACAGGCATGAGCCACCGTGCCCGGCCTCGGCTGAAGAAGGTTAACTGGTAGAGGAATCTAAAGCTAAGATATCAGCAAACATGAAAAAATGCTCCATCCATTTCACTGAAAAGAATCGCTGTCCAGGCCAGGCACGGTGGTTCACTCCTGTAACCCCAGCACTTTGGGCGGCCAAGGCTTGACCTCCTGAACTCAAGCAATCCTCCCACTTCAGCCTCCTGAGTAGCTGGGACCACAAACACGTGCCACTATATCTAGCAAACTTTTTTTATGTTATTTTGTAGAGACAGGGTCTCCCTTTGTTGTCCAGGTTGGTCTCAAGACCATCCTGGCTAACATGGTGAAACCCCGTCTCTACTAAAAAATACAAAAAACTAGCCGGGCGAGGTGGCGGGCGCCTGTAGTCCCAGCTACTTGGGAGGCTGAGGCAGGAGAATGGCGTGAACCCGGGAGACAGAGCTTGCAATGAGCTGAGATCCGGCCACTGCACTCCAGCCCGGGTGACAGAGTGAGACTCCGTCTCAAAAAAAAAAAAAAAAAAAAAAAAAAGATAGTTGTACACCATCTTCATCCTGCTAACCACAGCATTCCTGTCTACAGGAACATGACACAAGCAAGTAACCGTAGGTATTTGGGGAGATGCATGGGCAAAACAATATGGCTTAAACCGTAATGAGCAAAGAAAAGGCCACGTGTACAATTTTGCTTTAAATTCTTTCTCATGAGTTTCTGGGCTTCCATAGCCTCCTGATCAAGAAGGCTATGATCCGACTGTCTTTGGAGTGTGATTTAGAATTCAAGGCCTTTCTGCTGAAGAAGATTTTTGGTTTGTTTGTTTTCTGAGAGTCTCACTATCATTCAGGCTGGAGTGCAATGGTGCCATCTCAGCTCACTGCAACCTCCGCCTCCCAGGTTCAAGCAATTCTCCTGCCTCAGCCTCCGGAGTAGCTAGGATTACAGGCATGCACCACCACACCGGCTAGTTTTTGTATTTTTAGTAGAAACGGGGTTTCACCATGTTGGCCAAGCTGATCTCGAACTCCTGACCTCGTGATCTGCCCTCCTTGGCTTCCCAAAGTGCTGGGATTACAGGCATGAGCCACCGTGCCCGGCCTCGGCTGAAGAAGGTTAACTGGTAGAGGAATCTAAAGCTAAGATATCAGCAAACATGAAAAAATGCTCCATCCATTTCACTGAAAAGAATCGCTGTCCAGGCCAGGCACGGTGGTTCACTCCTGTAACCCCAGCACTTTGGGCGGCCAAGGCTTGACCTCCTGAACTCAAGCAATCCTCCCACTTCAGCCTCCTGAGTAGCTGGGACCACAAACACGTGCCACTATATCTAGCAAACTTTTTTTATGTTATTTTGTAGAGACAGGGTCTCCCTTTGTTGTCCAGGTTGGTCTCAAGACCATCCTGGCTAACATGGTGAAACCCCGTCTCTACTAAAACTACAAAAAATCAGCGTGGTATTGGGCTCCTGTAGTCCCAGCTACTCAGGAGGCTGAGGCAGGAGAATGGCATGAACCCGGGAGGCAGAGCTTGCAGTGAGCCAAGATCATGCCACTGCACTCCAGCCTGGGTGACAGAGCGAGACTCAATCTCAAAAAAATAAAAATAAAAAATAAAAAGAATCGCTGTCCCACAAGTGGGTTTCTGGAACATACTGTGGGTACAAGAGCGATGATGGAGGAGAGGTTGTTGCAGGTGACTCTCCCACTGGGAGAGAGAACGGGGTCAGTTACACCCAGCCCCCCTGGGGCTTCACCATTGGTTGTCTCTTACAAGTGGATTCTGCCTGTTTTTCAACTGTATGGAAACGCAGGGTGAGCAGCAGTTTTGAGATGATATTGGCATAAGGACCCAGGAAGGCTGGCATGGTGGGAGATGGTCTGCCTACAGGCAGGGTGGTTGGAATGCTGCCTAATCCAGAGGGTGCCACGAATCTGTGTTCCCTGGTTCCAAGCCATCTCATCCTAGCGGGAGCCTGACCTCTTTTTGTCCTTCCTCTGTTCCTTATTTTAAAACATTTATTGAGCACTTGCCTGTGTCCAGCTTGGTGCTACGCTCAGGGACCACAGTGGGAAATAAGACAGTCCCTGCCCTCAAATCGCAGGATGCCCGTGACAATGGGAGATGCTGGTAACTCCTAAGAACCACGAGAGAGCAAGACAAGGTCCCTGTTGTTAAGCTGCTTATGCCTGACAGCAGATGTCCAGGCTCAGTGTGATAGTTCCCAGGTAAGTTGGGCGTGATAGAGAAGCTGCAGGAAAGTAAGACCTCACTTCAATAAACTCCAACCTGGATGTAAGAACTACTGTCTATTGCATGTTTATCACACACTAGGCACTTTGTAAAGCACTGTACAATCATCTCCTAGGGCTACTCCCAACAGCCCTGTGGGATCGAACAATTATCTCCATTCTATAGATGAGGAAACAGAAGCTCAGAAAAGTTAAGCATCTTCTTTGTTCAGTGAGTTTTGGCAGTGGAAACTGTGTCCTTAATTTATTGCTTGACCAGAAGTTGAGCCACCCCTAACTAAACTTCAGGTCTGAAAGTTCTGTTGAAGAGAATGGGTGCAGGTTACCCATTTATCTGAATGTCCTGTGAGTACTGGAGGCAGGTATTAGGGAAAGTCTTTAAGTATATTTTTGTCAGCTAAGCCAGGCTTCTCTGGGCTTGGAAATTAAAACCTGCTTTGATTCCAGCCAGGAGGAGGGATTGAAGCACAGATACTGAGATTCTCTCTGCAAAAAAGTCCTCTGGATGAATTTAACCTACTGACTAGTTTGGCAGTGAGCACCAAGGTTTCTGGAAGTTCTAAAAGCTACTTACTCTCAGGGAGAAAAACGGTATCTTGCAAGCCAGGGAATTAGAAATAAAGGAAGAGCCAAGATACCCCAGTCTTCTGGAGTCTTGATTGACAAGGAAGACATCCTCCCCCTTTGAACAAAGACAGCTCTTCAGGCTATGAGGTGGGAGGGAGGGAGGGAGCAGATCAGTTGAAGAGTTTTCTCATTGAGTGGCCAGAGGCAAAGATTCCACAGAGCTAAGCTCCATGATGAAAGGGGAGCTCAGAGTGACAGCAAGTCAGGGGTGGAGTGGGGGAGGGGGAGGCTTGAAGGAGGGCAGGGGGAAACAAAGCCAGGATGCACCTCCACACCGTGCTGCTCCCTCACTGCCCCCTGCATTGCTACCATCTGCTCTGCCCCTCATATGCCAACAGCTCCTATTGACCCACCACCAACTAAGGGCAAGGTTCTGCAGACACTTTACCTCTGCTCTCTCCTGGGATTCTTCTAACAACCAGCTGGGACAGGTACTGTGATGATGCCCATTTTACAGAGCGGAAACCTGAGGTTCAGAGAGTCTGATTAACTTGCCCAAAGGCCCATGGTTTTTACCACGTGTGCCCAGTCTTGGAAATGCAGTGAAAGAAATCAACTGCCCAGTAACGGCGGAAGCACTGAATGTGAAAACAAGGCCAGTGAAACTCTGGGCCAGGGATGGGGAGCAGGACTGCAGAGCTGGGACCAGGAGACAAAGGGCACCCAGGAGCTGATGAGGAGCGGATCCCAGAGGAGCCAGCAGAAGAGGACTGATCAGAGCAGGGCAAGTAAACAGGACTCAAGTAAACCCCAGCTCAACATCAGCAGAGAGGAAGATGGTCAGGAAGGCAGGTAATGGCACCAGGGGTCCCTGCTCCCCTGACATCCGTGAGCCTCCTCTTGTTTCATAGAGTAGGGCAAGACTAGAAGAAAAGTAAGAATTCAAACTAGTATTAAAACACTCTCATTGGCAATGTATTTCTTCTCCCGTGTTCCCCTTTCCCAGTTCATTTTTCCCACACTCCTTCTCACCATCTAGCATATCACACATGGTTACTCTATGCCTTTCCTTCCCATGAAAGCATGAGATAGCAACGTAAGCTTAAGAGCATGGACTCTTTCCCCTGTCTAGTTCTTTTTTTTTTTTTTTTTGGTGAGACGGAGTCTTGCTGTGTTGCCCAGTCTGGAGTGCAATGGCGTGATCTCTGCTCACAACAACCTCCACCTCTCGTGTTCAAGCGATTCTCCTGCCTCAGCCTCTCAAGTTGCTGAGATTACAGGCATGCATTACCATGCCCGGTTAATTTTTGCATTTTTAGTAGGGATGGGGTTTCACCATGTTGGCCAGGCTGGTCTCGAACTCTTGACCTCAGGTGATCCGCCTGTCTTGGCCTCCCAAAGTGCTAGGATTTACAGGCGTGAGCCACCACACCAGCCTCCCCTGTCTACTTCTATATCCACATTCCTTCTAGAGCAATGCTTGGCCCTTAGTAAGAGTTCAATAAATATTTGTTGAATGAATAAGCATGCAACAGTAGTTTTCATGACAGGCTCTCCCTGGCACCGTGGGCCTCCCTTGCGCAGCAGGGTCTGTGTGCAGCATGGTGATCTCACCTGATTGGGACTCCTTCATTGACTATTTCACAGCCTGAACAAGCAAGGCAAGGATGCATGGGGATTCTAGGAAGCAGAGTTAAAACAGATGCTGAGCACTCTGTTCATGCTCAGCCAGGAAGAAAGGCAAAAGTCAAAAAAGCAAGGTCAACCAGGCGCGGTGACTCACACCTGTAATCCCAGCACTTTGGGAGGCCAAGGTGAGCGGATCACCTGAGGCCGGGAGTTCGAGACCAGCTTGGCCAACATGGTGAAACCCCGTCTCTACTAAAAATACAAAGATTAACCGGGCATGCTAGTGCATGCCTGTAATCCCAGTTATTTGGGAGGCTGAGGCGTGAGAATTGCTTGAACCTGGGAGGCAAAGGTTGCAGTGAGCTGAGGTTGCACCACTGCACTCCAGCCTGGGCAACAGAGTGAGACTCTGTCTCAAAAAAAAAAAAAAAGAAAAGAAAAAAAAGCAAGGTCATGGTGACAGTGAACAAATGTGCACATTGGTCAAGACTCATCATACCCCATTAAAGTTTGTTAAAAGAAAAAAAGCAAAGACAGACTCTCCCTCCTCCACAGTGCTTGGGACAATGATCTCATAGCCCCCTGGAATTTTTATCCCCAAAGGGTTCCTTTCCATTCTGATTCTCTTGTAAGGAGGAAGGGAATAAAGGACTAGCAGAAGGAAAAAAAAAAAAGGAAAGAGATTAAAGACAGACTCCCTCCCCTCCTACTCTCCAGATCCTCACATTTGAAATCTTTAGTGAGGTCTTCAAGCAATCAGATTCCGTAACTTTTATTTTTAAATAGCTCTCAACTCTGAAGAGAGCCCTGAAGTCATGTCTAAGGTCAGTGGAACTATTTGCTCTAGGGAAATTTACTTAGAGGGAAAAGGTTACATCTTCCCAGGTATCTTTATTTAAAAAGCCGTGGTCATCAAAGTCATCCTGCAAAGCCCTCTGACTTCTGAGCGAAGGCGAGCCATGTTTCTGGTCTCACGTTTGATGGACAGGATGTTGGCTTTAGATTAAACACATGTGGCGGCGTGAATGCTGTTCACATGCGGTTGGCTTCCTTCGCTGAAATCCAGGGTGTGCTCAGCAGGTTTCTGCCTGGTTTCTAACACTTACAGCACAAAGTCACCTCTTTAAACCAGGCTAGATCTTTGAAGATGTCGTCACTTTTCTGACTGCCTGTGAGAAAATGCAATGTGAGTTACATCAGTCCACCCTGAGACACAGCTTTCAAGAATGCCATTGATTCTGTGCTATACTCTGGAAGTAATGACTGCCTTTGGGGCAAAAAACACAACCATATTAAATATATGCATTGCTTGTAAGTTGTCCTCTGATTCCAGAACAGAAATTCAGTGACATTAGTCCCCGTTTTCAGATGAGTAAGAAAAAGTAAAAAAGGCCAGGCGCGGTGGCTCAAGCCTGTAATCCCAGCACTTTGGGAGGCCGAGACGGGCGGATCACAAGGTCAGGAGATCGAGACCATCCTGGCTAATACGGTGAAACCCCGTCTCTACTAAAAAATATAAAAAACTAGCCGGGCGAGGTGGCGGGCGCTTGTAGTCCCAGCTACTCGGCAGGCTGAGGCAGGAGAATGGCGTAAACCCGGGAGGCGGAGCTTGCAGTGCGCTGAGATCCGGCCACTGCACTCCAGCAGCCTGGGCGACAGAGCGAGACTCCGTCTCAAAAAAAAAAAAAAAAAGAAAAGAAAAAGTAAAAAAGATTAAGTGATGCACCCATGGCAACTTTAAAGACTCCTCCACTCTCTTAACCAGCACACAACACTGCCCACCACAATACTGTGAGTGTAGTTGTGAAACTTTGCAATTAATGGCTCTGATGAAAACTGAGAGGAAATTGCCCTGTGTTGAAAAAGTGGGTCCTGTTGAAGGCACCCTTTTTGACCAGATAAGTGTGTCCTCTGCAGGAACTGGGGTGGAGAGGTCCATGCAGATTTCTTGAAAATCCTATTTTTCTTTTTTTTCTTTCTTTCTTTTTTTTTTGAGATGGAGTCTTGCTCTGTCACCCAGGCTGGAGTGCAATGGTGCGATCTCGGCTCACTGCAACCTCCGTCTCCCGGGTTCAAACGATTCTCCTGCCTCAGCCTTCTGAGTAGCTGGGACTACAGGCGCCCGGCTAATTTTTGTATTTTTAGTAGAGACGGGGTTTCACTGTGTTACCCGGATAGTCTCGATCTCCTGATCTCGTGACCTCCCCACTTGGCCTCCCAAAGTGCTGGAATTACAGACATGAGCCACCGCACCGAGCCTGAAAATCCTGTTTTTCTAATGAGGATTCCCTACAAATGTGGAAGGCATTTCTCTCTCTTCTTACCTATTATCGTTATGTGTCAAGGGAAGCTTCTAGGTAGGAGCTGGTTAGGACCAAGAAAGCATTTACAGTGAGGGAAGAACCAGTCTTAAGGTGTGATACAGGTAAAAGGGGAAGAGAAATGGGGCTTCAGTCTCTCATTCATTCATTCATTCACTTCATTCACTTCATTCATTCATTCATTCAGCAAATAGTGTTGCCCGCTCAGTACCAGGTTCTCTGTAAGGTGCAGGGAAAATGGAACGATAAAGCAGTCCTTGCCCTCAGGGAACATAGACTTAGAAGAAAAACAGGTAGCCTCTCATTATCTGTTAATCCAACAAATATTTATTAAGTATCAAGCACTGAAGAAATGGCAGGGCCGGGCGCGGTGGTTCAAGCCTGTAATCCCAGCACTTTGGGAGGCCGAGACGGGCGGATCACGAGGTCAGGAGATCGAGACCATCCTGGCTAACACGGTGAAACCCCGTCTCTACTAAAAATACAAAAAACTAGCCGGGCGAGGTGGCGGGCGCCTGTAGTCCCAGCTACTCCGGAGGCTGAGACAGGAGAATGGCGTAAACCCGGGAGGCGGAGCTTGCAGTGAGCTGAGATCCGGCCACTGCACTCCAGCCTGGGTGGCAGAGCAAGACTCCGTCTCAAAAAAAAAAAAAAAAAAAAAAAAAGAAATGGCAGGAAAGAAGTCAGACAAGTTCTCATCCTCATGGAGTTTACCGGCTAGTGGTAGGAGACACAGCTATTAAACACATAGTTGTACAGGTAATTAATTATCATTGTGATTACTACAAAGAAGTGCAGAGTGCCAGGAGAGTCATTTGCAAAGTGCTGGAGAACCAGCAGGAAACCAGGAGGGAGGAGACCAGGAAGAAAATTACAGAGGGGAGGAACTCCAGAGGCAGCACCTGGGCCCAGTGGGTGTCAGCAGGACTCAGGTCAGAGAGAGGCAGCACCCACATGGAAGCTGAACAGGGGAGACAGGCAGAGAGTAGAGAGCAAGCTATCTCCAGGAAGTGAGGAGTGGCCTCATGGAAATGGGTGGCGGCTCTTGAGACCATCCTTTCTCCCTTTCTTTCCTTCCCTTCCTCCTTTCCTTTTTCTTTTCTTTTCCTTTTTTTTTTTTTTTTTGAGACAGTCTTACCCTGTTGCCCAAGCTGGAATGCAGCAGTGCCATTACAGCTTACTGCAGCCTCAATCTCCCAGGCTCAGAGTAGCTAAGACCGTAGGCGCTCACCACCATGCCTGGCTAATTTTTGTAGAGAAGGGGTCTTGCCATGTTGCCCAGGCTAGTCTTGAGCTCCTGTGCTCAAGCAATCCTCCCACCTCGGCCTCACAAAGTGCTGGAATTACAAGCGCGAGCCACTGCACCCGGCCTTCCCTTGCTTTCTTGCTGATCAAAAATATTTGTTGAGTATGCCATTCTGAAAACATTAAATTATTATCTTATTTGCCCACTGAGGTAAGTACCATCCCCGTTGCTACATAGACGAGGAGGCCAAGGCTCAGTAGGGTCAAATGTCTTGCCCCATCTCAGGTTGCAGAGGTCTTGTGCGGCTGAGCTGGGGTTTAGACCCAGATCCACCTCATTGCTTAGCCACAGGATTCTCTACTGCCTGGTCTTGATCATGGAAAGGAAGCTCTTCAAATCACACCCCTCAGCCTCACCATCATCTAACACGTGAAGAAGAGAAGCTCTGAGGGGTAAACCAACTACCTGGTCGGCACTGCAAAGACGGTGAGTGTCAGAGGGTTCTCCAAGGAAGTGCTCTCCCTGACTCAGGAGGAATGTTCACCCTCCTCTGCAGAGGTGGCCAGGTGGAAGGAACCCTGACCTACTGGAATGATCTGGAAGTCAGTGGACATCTTGGGACTGTTTGGAGAGACGGGCTTCCCCTTCGACAGTACTGTTCAGGTAGTGAGGTAGGTGGAAGGGACACACTAGTGGGTCCTGGTGAGAGGAGGAAGAATGAGGAAACCCCAAACAATTCATATAATATTTTGTTTAAGGGAGACACGAGTTACGTGTGTGTATAAAGACTAACAGGTGCCAAGAGTCAACAGGTTTTACCAAACTCTGAGGATTGCCAGGTGGACCAGAGCCAAGTCCTGCAGCTGGACTTCTGGCAGAAAGGGTCCCTGGTGGAGGCCAGAAGGAGAAGCTGGGACCAGTTGTAACCTGGCTCTCTTGGCTCTCCAAGTGCTCAGGAATCTGGAATAAATGAGAAGCGGAGATTCAGGCCGCATCTGTCCAAGGAGGGGGAGAAGAGGAAAGAATGGGAAGGGAATTCACTTTTACGGCAGACTCACATATGCCAAGTACCTCACAGGCTACCTCAATTAACACTTGACAACGGTTAGGAGGCTGGAGATGTGTTTTTACCATGTGCTGTGGAAGAAGAGAAGGCAGAACACAAGTATTGGTAAGCCATCAGCCATCACCTCCACATAGGCTGACCCCCCCTACGATGGGAAGCCCCACACTTTTTTTTTTTTTTTTTAAGAGACAGGGTCTTACACTGATGCTCAGATTGGAGTGCAGACTGGTGATCATGGCTCACTGCAGCCTTGACCTCCAGGGCTCACGAGATCCTCCACCTCAGCCTCCCAAGTAGCTGAGACCACAGGCCCATGGCACCACACTCAGCTTTTTTTTTTTTCTTTTTTTGTAGAGATGAGGTTTCACTATATTGCCCAGGCTGGTCTCAAACTCCTGGGCTCAAGTGATCCTCCTGCCTCAACCTCCCAGAGTGCTTGGGATTACAGGCATGAATCACTCCGTCCGGCCAGAAAACCCCTTCTTAACTGTGGATTGAAGGGTAACCCCAAACTTCAACAAAATGTGAATTTGAACATTTCATAAATGCTGCTGGGGAAAATGGATAACTGTGGAATAAATTAAAATGAGACTTGTACATCACTCTGTAGGCTTCTTGATTTCAAGGGAGCTAACGGGTTAAATCATTTAAAACTGCCACAAAGATTATGGGAAAACAGAAACACATATGCACCTCAACTGTGGAGGAGTGACAGTTTTTTAACTAAAATTAGTAGAGACCATGACAATCAGCTAAACAACAAGAACAAAAAAAGCAAGGGGCTAGAAAAATATATAAATGATGAGTTTGGTAACCCAGTTAGGTGGGAGAGTAAATATAAACTATGAGGGGGAAATATCCAGCACCCAAAGGACAGACGGATGGCCAACAACTTTGAGACACTTGGCAGTGGAGGGTCAAAAACTCAGGAACTATTTTAGTCTTTTTTTTTTTTTTTTTTTTGAGTCAGAGTCTCCCACAGTCACCCCGGCTAGATTGCAATAGTGAGATCTTGGCTCATTGCAACCTCCACCTCCCGGGTTCAAGCGACTCTCCTGCCTCAGCCTCCCAAGTAGCTGGAATTACAGGCACGTGCCGCCACGCCCGGCTAATTTTTTTTATTTTTAGTAGAGACGGGGCTTCACCGTGTTGGCCAGGCTGGTCTCGAACTCCTAAGGTCGTGATCCACCCTCCTGGGTCTCCCAAAATACTGGGATTACAGGCATGAGCCACCGTGCCTGGCCTCTATTTTAGTCTTTATAGTCCTTAATGACATGCAAATACTGTATCACAGTCAAGAAGACCCTAACTCTTACCAACAAATTTAGCAAACATCAGTTAAAATGATGAGGCCCAAGGCTGATCTGTAGGAAAAACTCTGGGCATAGAATCAGCTCGCCGGGCGCGGTGGCTCACGCCTGTAATCCCAGCACTTTGGGAGACCCAGGCGGGCAGATCACGAGGTCAGGAGATCAAGACCATCCTGGCTAACACGGTGAAACTCCGTGTCTACTGAAAATACAAAAAATAAGCCGGGCGTGGTGGCGGGCGCCTGTAGTCCCAGCTACTCTGGAGGCTGAGACAGGAGAATGGCGTGAACCCGGGGGGCGGAGCTTGCAGTGAGCGGAGTTCGAGCCACTGCACTCCAGCCTGGGAAAGAGCGAGACTCTGTCTCAAAAAAAAAAAAAAATTCAGCTCAGTAGTCCAGAGTAAACCAGACCTGACAAGATGATGTATTCCTGTGCCCTGGGTGCACACATATTTCACCCTTGGGGACAGATCTCAAGAAAACAACTTAAGTGCAATAGCAATTCAAGAGTGAGACTGTCTGCCCAGGTGCCTGCAGTTGTAGGCGGGTTGCCTAAAATCCTATGCTTGGATGTTCTGTTGCTATAAGAAGGCAGAGAGACAAGGGAGTTCATCCCAAGTCTGCCATTTACTAGATGTGTGACTTTGGATAAGTCACTCAACCTCTCTGAGCCTCAGTTCCCTCTTGGATTAAAACGGGAATAGATCGCCACCTCCTTAGGTTGTGTTAAATGAGGTCATGGCTGTCAAGTGTCTACACAGTGCCCTGCATGGAGTGTTTGACAAGGGGTAGCTGTTGTTATTGGAGGATGACCACTGGATGGATCCTGGAGAGACAGTTCCTGCTTGCAAAGGGTGAAGTAACATCAGGAAGTCTCAGCAGCTTTCTATCCTGAATAGGAGCTGGTATCTTTGCCTCCTAGTTTATTTTTATTACAAAGCCAGAAAAAGGAAAATAAACCTCTGCCACAACTACTAAGTGCACCAAAATGCAAAGGGAAGCTCTTCAAAGGCTGTTACATTGATCTAAAGCCGAGGGGAAAATGCTGGGTGAGGTTCCCACTCCCACCCAACGGTTTGAAGACTGGGGTGTCCCCAAGGGTCTGGAAATGCACATTTTTTGAGGCATGCTCTGTGAAATGGGTTTTATAACAGTGAGCTGGGAATTTTCACCTCCGTTTTGTTTTGTTTTTGAGACAGGCTCTTGCTCTTTCACCACTGCTGAAGTACAGTGACACGATCATGGCTCACCGCAGCCTCGACCTCCTGGACTCAAGCGACCCTCCCACCTCAGCCTCCCCAGCAGCTGGAACTACAGGCATGTGCCACCATGCCTGGCTAAGTTTTAAAAATTCAGATGGGGCCTCCCCATGTTGCCCAGGCTGGTCTCAAACTCCTAGGATCAAAGTGATCCTCCCGCCTCGCCCTCCCGAAGTGCTGGGATTACAGGCGGGAGCCACCTCCGTTTTGAGAGAGAGAAAACCGGCCCAAGGTCGTAAGTCAAGAGACCCGCTATGGCAGCTCCCCAGAGCCCTGCTGCTAACCACTGCACCTTGCTGCCTTCAGCTGCCCTGCCAGGTGCAGCTCGGGTGCGTGGCAAGAGCCTGAAGAGCTGCAGGAGCGAGGGTCTTGGAAGAGAGGGCTGGCCTGGGGGCAGGCCCCCAGTGCTGGGGGGTCGAGGGCCCTGGGCTCTCTCCCACCCCTTCGATTCCGGGAGCCCCTGAAACGCGCCCCACTGCGCCGCCCTCCTCCCGCCAGCAGGGGGCGCCGAGGAGAGCGCGGGCGGAAGGCAGAGCCGACGCCGCTCCCCGGAGTCGGAACTCCCGGGTCCAGACCAAGGCTGCCGCTCGTCCACAGCGAGGCTCTGGGACGACAATCGGGCGGGACTCAGGATCCCGGCCCCTGGCGAGAGGTCCACCTCGCAGCGCCGCCACCCGGGTCGGCGCCTGCCCGGAAGCGCGGGCGCCCAGGGGGCGGGGCTGGGAAGCGCTTCCGGGGGCGGGGGGCGCGGGCTGGGGCGGCAGCCGGAGCGGCGGGGACGGGCCTGGCGCCGGCGGCGGCGGAGGGGGCGCCGCGGGCGGGCGATGTGAGCGCGGCGCTCTGCGCAGGTGAGGCATGCTGGCCGGGGGCGGCGAGCAGCGGGCTAGGCGCGGGCGGGGCCGGCGGGGCCGGGGGCAGTCCCCGGGCCGCTGTCCGGCTCCCTCTGGGTGCGGCGGGGCGGGAGCCTTCGTGCCTGGTCAGTCCCGCGGGCTGGCGGCCGGCGCGGGCGGGAGCCGAGGCCGGGCGCGGTCCGGAGGCCCGGGCACCTGCTGGGGTCAGGCGCGCGTCCCCGAGGGGCCAACTGTGCTCGGTCTTGAGTCCGGGCGCCGCTGGCCCGGCCGAGGGTCGCGCTCGGGCAGCTGCCCTGGGCTCTCCAGCCTCCACCCGGGGCGTCTTGGGATCCCCAGCTTCCGGGCCCCTAGCCTTGGGGGCCCTCCCTTTTGTACGAGGAGGGAGGTCAGATGGTTGAGTTCCCTGGAGGGCCGGCCGGGCCGGGGGTCGGCCCTTCGGGTGGCTGCCACGGAACCACTGCCTCACGCCACAGCCTTTCTCCAGGTAAACAGGCGGCGGCGACGGGTTGCGCTTGGCCCCAGACGTCTCCATGGTCACTCGCGCTCAGTTGGTCCTGCCATTGCGGAGGGCTGGGCTGGGGCTGACCGGGGGTGTAAACAGTGCCCTTCTAGGCCAAGTGGCTGTGCTTTCAGGGCGGCACTCGTCTGGGAGTCTCTGTCTGGAGGCGTTCCGCAAGTCCTTTCCATGCTGGGACTCAGTTTCCCCATGTGATCATTGAGGGTTTCATTTAACTCTCTAAGAACCCTTCTGGCTCTGCCATTCCGTGTATGTCTCAAATTGGAAGGGCTGTCCCTGGTTCAAGATACTGGGCAGTTTCGCTGAAGACTTTGTTAGTGTGGACTTTTTAAGCCACTTACTGCATTTCGTTTCAGACAGGCTTTAAAATGATTTCAAGAAGCGTTTTCTAAACCTCACCTTAATCCTCATTCATCCCTTGCTTTTGTCCCTAGTAGGAGTTAATCACATTCCGCCGAGTTTTTGCATGCAGAATTTTTTGTTGTTTATATTTGCCCATTTTCTCTTTGTTCCCTAGTCCAGGCCTTCTTTGCTTCACATCTGGATTATTGCAACAGCTTCTTAGCTGGTCTCTGACTCCAGAGGTTCCCCCCTCCCCCATCCTTCCTTTATGCTAAAGCCAAACTTACTATAGGAAGTCAAAAAATAGTTGAGTGCTTGCTTGCTTATTAAATGTCAAGATGCTGTTCCATGTGGTGGGAAAGTAGTAGAAGGCACACTTACAGTCTCCAAGCAGCTTTACACAGGGTGCTGAGACATTACCTATGAGAAGGTAATTTTGATGAGACAAGGCTGTGTGCTGTAGAATTAAGAAGGAGAGATGGAGGTCACTGTAGGCCGAGTGGTTAGGGACGGCTTAGTGAGGAGGCGGGATTTGAGCCGGGTGTTAACGGATGAGTAGCATTCAGATAGGAAAAGAGGAATCAGGCCCAGTGATCCTATGGAGTTCGTGAATAGACCAGTCTTCTGGCAGAGAAGGGTTCATATAGGAGGGAAGTAGGAGGAGAGGTGGGCCGCGGCTAGTTCCTCAAAGAACTCGAACACTAGGTCAAAGTTGAAACTACTGAAGGCATTGGTGAAGAAGCTAGAGGCCAGGAGATGAGTTAAGAGGCCATGGCAGTTATACCACTGTTCAAAGCTGAGTAGTGGCCTCTTGCCTGCCACGGTGTGTCCAGCCACTGCCCACCCTGTCTTTTCAAGACTCTTCGTGGTTTGGCCCCACCCCACCTACCTGAACGTTGTTCTCTGCTTCTCCAAGTCTCTCCCCTGCAGAACTGAGTTAGTTACGGTTTCTTGGGCTTTGCTTCTGTTGTTCCCCCTTCTGAAGCTCTGACCTCCTTTTTCTCTGTGCAAATTCTCCATTTCACTTCCTTCAAGCCCCTGCTGAAGATACACTTCCTCCAGAGGGTGTCCCCTGACTTCCCTGTCCCCATGGCTTTGTGGCACCCGGATTCAGCACTTGTTCGTTGGCTGTTGAACTTGTTCTTGTCCCAGCTGGAGTGGGAGATTTTTTAAGGGCATTGTGTCTTAATACTCCTTTTGGAGCCCTTATAGTGTCTCATACTGGGGCTGGACTTCCATAATAGGTACTCAAATACTTCCTGATTTTTGTTGGTAAACAACTTGTTTTGTTTTGTAATTTACCTTTTTTTTTTTTTTTAAGGAGAATCTGTTTTTATCAACTTTCTGTGATATGTAATGCTACCATTCAAGGTGGATGTTTTCAGCTTGCTCTCTTAGGGTGCAGAAAGCACAAAACGAATCTTGGAAACTTTAAAACGTTCCCCTCTGATCATGGGAAAAGAGAAGAGTCATGTGATTTTTCATTCGGAGACTGTGGGGAAAGAACAGCAGCTTTGGAATCATGGGTTTGAATCCTATCAAGTCTACTTACCAGCTCTGTGAAGATGAGCAATTTAATGCCTCTGAGCCTCCGTTTCTTATTTGCGGTGTGGAGGATAATGAAATCCATTTCATAGGGTGACTGTGAACTGTAAACGAAAATGGTATATGAACTTCTATATGAAGTAGAAAAATGTGCAGCACTTAGTAACTGCTTAGTACATTTTCATTATTGTTATTGTCATTATTGGGTGTACATTTATCAAGGTGGAGAAGTGATAAGCCGCTGAACTGTGTATCCACCGAGTTTTGGATTTCTGCATCTCTGTGTCCCCCCACTTTTGCCTTCCTTTTGAAGCACTTGTCTAAAATGTCAGTATCATGAATCTAGAATGCCATCTTTATGTTTTATTCCCATTAATGTTCATGTTACTGTAGTTTAAATTCTGCTTAATGTTTTTCAAACTTCTTAATTGTGTCTATTTAATGTTTTGTAGCTGACAAACTGCTGAATTTAGCTTAGTGAAGGTCATCAACTGAACGCAGTTAAATTTCTAATGGTTATTTTCTGGTTGATGTTGATGGCAAGGAAAACCTCATGGAAGGATGCAAGTCAAGGTGAGCTTTTCTAATCCTTTTGTCATAAGAGGCAGGACTTAATGTATTTTCCAGGGCCAGTGCCCCTGAAATGCTAGCCAGCAGTAAGTAGATAAGATGCTGTGCCTTAATATTTTTGAATTCTTTGCCTTAAGAAAGCTTATTCTTTTATCTGAAACAAATCCTCTCAATTAATGATTAAAATATGGAACATCTTTTTGCCTACTTCACTGACAGAAGTAAAAATCATGGACATTTTGCAAAGAAATGGCTGCAGACCACTTGAGGTACAACATATTGTGACCCCTTAATCATCACAGTGTCAGACCCAGCCTGACTTTGTCTGTGTGATGCAACATCCTTCAATGAGAATTCTCTTTCTACTTGGAGTCGATCAGTAAGAATCCAGCACCAATAAAAATCCTGCATCTCACCAGTATGCCTGGATTAAAATCTTGTAAGAGATAATAGTTCTGAGTCTGAGACTGGCAAATCTTGGTCCAAATCCTGGCTCAGCCAGTCATTAGCTGAGTGACCTTGGGTGAGTTTCTCAGCTTCTCTGAGTTTGCTTCCTCATCTGTAGAATGGGGATAACTGCAGCCTCTTAGTGTCGTCTTAAGAGCTTACTTACCATACTGTACACAGTAGGAGCCTATTGACGGTTAGTCCTTGTCATTGTTAGTAAAATTAAAGAGGCCATTCCTCTCCTGCTTGGAAAGCTCAGAAGAAGCTTCTGATGATGTTTTGCATTGACTAAAAGACAAATCGCACCCTCTTGGAATTAGTGTATCTGAGCAGACCTGGAGAATGTTAACGCCTTGGTAGGAAATGTAACAGTTTGGATAAAAATGTTCTTTCAGGCTCACATGAATTAATGCAGTAAGAACTCTAAACTTGTTTTCTTTTAAATTAGGATGAGTGCTTCATGAATATCCATCACAGAATGCCATTTTATTTATTTTTTTTTCTTGCATTGGGTTTCAGTAGCACCAGAATGTTTCATGCAGCCCTGGTGTTATTTGACTACTGCTTTCTAAAAGATTCGATTGTAGCTCATGACAGCTCAATTTTGGTTTTAATCTAGACCCAGGCAGAAATACCTAGAAAAGTTATTTTTAATAATTGTTACTTCTGTTACCATGACTTTTGTCTGTGGTGCTTCAATCTGTGTTCTTTTTAATGACTTCGTATGAAAATGAAAATTAGGGATCTTCAGGTTTCCAGTGCCTGCCAGAGAAAGCCTAGTTTGAGCTGTGTCTCAGGTATCAGCAAGTGACTGAAGCCAGCAGGTGCAAATCTGGGTTTGGAATCATGAGCATCTTGATTGAGAATAATGGGTACCTCCTGGTGCCTTAAACAACTTCCAAATTTGTAACTTTTCTTTCTTTTCTTGGAAGTGTAACTGGGTATTTTTAAACAAAGTGTAGCATCTTGTGGAGCAAATTAGAGTGTTTATGGGTTAGGTTGAAATAAGCCACCTTGCTAGATTTTGCCGTTGGCAGAGACTATCCTGCATCTCTGGGGTCTCCAGAAGGAAAAGTTCAGAGCTGAGGGTGCGGCTGTAGTGGCAGTCCATGGATCTTGAGCTACTAGCTTGTTTTAGCTGACATGTACTGAGAGCCTCTCTGCCCCAGACACACTGCTGGGCTTTGGGCACGCAGTCGCTGCCCTCAGAGAGCTCACCGCCAGGAGTGGAAGCTCAGAAGCGAGGAGTCTCACAGAATCGGCACATTTCTAATTGTTCAGCTTTTACATTTTTACTTTTGTTCTGGTTGTTGATATATGGAGACAGTTGCAAGGCTTTATCCAAGGAAGTTGTAGAGATTTTAAGGCCCAGGTGGGTGTTTCGCCTAGATGGCATCTGAGAGTCCCTTCTTATTTTTAGGTTGTCTGCAGAATGGGTCAGCAGTGTGAGAGGATGTCATTAGTTTTCCATTGTTTAGTTTCCTCACAGCTTAACAGAATACATGCTGCCGAATTTTACTTAAAGATACTAGTCAATGAGGCTGGGCGCAGTAGCTCATGCCTGTAATCCCAGCACTTTGGGAGGCTGAGGCAGGCGGATCCCTTCAGGCCAGGAGTTAGAGACCAGACTGGTCAACATGGTGAAACCCTATCTCTACTAAAGACACAAAAATTAGCTGAATGTGGTGGCACACGCCTGTAATCCCAGCTACTTGGGAGACTGAGTCATGAGAATCACCTGAACCTGCAGTGAGCCAAGATCGCACTACTGCCCTCCAGCCTGGGCACAGAGCAAGACTCTGTCTCAAAACAAAACAAAAACAAAAACAAAACTAGTCAATGGAAAGGCTTGAGGAGAGGGCCAGGTGAGGATGTTACCCCTTTCATCAGGTGCTGTTTCCATTCCTCTTTTCTAGGAGCAAACACCCTTTCTATTCTCCCCCTTCTCTCTTTTTTTTTTTCTCCCTGAGTTAACCTCATCTTACCACAACAATCCTCAGTCAGTACATGGTCACTCCCAAGTCAGTATCTTCGGGTCTAATGTTTCTCTCTAGCTCCAGCCCCATATTTCCCACGACCCTGTGGAAAACCTGAGCCCAGCTTGTCCTGGCTGAGCTACGTGGCCTCCAAGTAGACATCATGCCTCAGTCTCCAGGTTCTGCCGCCAGAATTCTGTTTGAGTTCTCTGAGTATTCAAGACCCTCCACCTTCCGACTGTGGCCTTCTCCTTCCGTGGCCTTCCTTGTCCCTGAGCCAGGGTCACTGCATGCTGCCTGCTCTACCCCAGACGCCGTCTGTCTGCATTCCCCTGTGCCCTGTTCCTGCTTTTCCTTCTGTCTGGAGTGTTCTTTCTTTTCCCTTTGAAATGCAAGGCCCTGTTCAAAAATATCTTCCTCCATGAAGTTTTCCTTTGTTCTATTTTGATTTTTTTAAAAATCTTTTTGGTCAAAAGTAATCAGCCTTGTATTGTTCCTTGTAGTTCTTTATTTCCGCCTCTATAACTGTCTGCTTGATACAATAATTATCCATTTGCAGCCCATCTTTCTCCTTTAGATTCTTTGGTTTAAAAAATTATATATTTGTAGGTACTAACCTACATGTCTTAAAAAAACTTTTAGTGAGAATAATACAGTTATTTGATTTTTTAAATGCAAAGGTATAAAGTCTGTTTCCCTTCCCTCTCCTTAGTCCTTAGTCCTTCCCCACAGTGACCACCATTAATAGTACCACATCGTTCCTTCCAGAATGGATACAGCAAGCAACATAATATAATTCCTTTACAAAATGTACATGAAGGGAGTGACATATATGCATACATATTAGTCTACATCTTGCTATTTTTGGCCAAATCTTAGCGCTCTTTCCATATCAAGGCATATACATCTACCCACTCTTAATAGTTGCATAGTATTTCATTGTCGATTATATTTTTTGAAACCAGTTTCCTTTGTGGGGGGGTTCTTTTTTTTTTTTTTGCTGTAGCAAAGAAAAATTCTTAGTGGTTATTTTCATTATATATCTCCTGCTACACTTTTGTAGGTCCTATATATTAGTAGGCTTAATTCCTCCCTGTTATTTGTAGACCAAATGGTAAATGCCTTTTAAATTTTGATAGATATTACCAAATTATTCATTCCTCAGGACTACACTTGCCAGCTCTTTTAAACTGTGTGCAAAGCTGATGGGTTAAAAATGGTATCTCATTATTTTTTCTTTTTGTATTTCAAACGTCTTTAATCAGAAGTAAATTTTAGCATCTTTGGTTCTTTTTTTGTCATTTTTCTTTTTTTCTTGAACTGTTTGTATCCTTTGCCCATTCTCCCATAGGGTTTTTTTGTGTATGTCACCTAATTTGATTTATAAATTAAGGAATTTGGAAAATAGTTCTTTGTCAAATATGCATATATTTTTCTTCAGTATATCATTTATCTTTTGGCTTTTGGGGCGAAGGGGTATTTTTTTTGTCATATACTTTTATGTTGTCGAATGTATTTGTCTTTGCCTTTGTGGCATCTGAGATTTATGTCATGCTTGGAAAGGCCTTTATGTCAGTATTATAAATAAGTTCACCCATGTTTTCTTTCATTTTTTTTTTTTTCGTGATAAATCTTTTTAAAATACTGGCATAGGAATAGAATGGCATTGAATGGAAAGTAGTAAGATCCTCCATACATTCCTCGGTGCTTTATAAGAAATTGGTTAACATGTGACACCTTTGAAAGTTCAGAGGAGCTGTGTTTGCAATTGGTGGGCCATGGTATTTTATGTGGCCCTCTAATGTTACATATAAGGGCAGTTATTGCCTTTTTGCCTCTTTTATTAACTCAGTGAGGGCGAGGAGCTGAATGGAAGAGCAGGGACTTGAGTCACTGGTTTCTGTTCACCCTTCTCAGCATCAGCCATGAATGTGACATGATGGTCACTTGCTTTTCCTGTCTTTGTCAAGTGGCTTTTTGTTCTTAAGCCCCTTCAGGTAAAATGCGTTAACCTGGATTGGGGTTATCTCTCCCTTGTGTGTTGTTGCAGAGCAGCCTTTTGCTGTCCTGATGCATGGGCGCAGTGATGGATTCTGTAGCTTTTTTGAGTGGGATCTTGCGAAGATGTCAAGCAGCATGACTTACCAAGCCTGTCGTCATATGGTTTCGCATCAGACCTTAATTTTCTTTTCAGCGCAGCCATGCGTGCTTATTTCCAGAGCCCTCGCTTTGGCTTTGGACTTCAGGTCTGTGGGAGGAGTGTCCCAGGATGGCTCGTGCGGTCATTTCCAGGCAGTGCCGCTCTCTCTGTGGCTTATACCCACAGTGCCTCACTGTGTGAGTGGCCTCCTGCTCTGGTTGCCCAGCCGGCTGTCACTCCGCAGTGTGTGTTCATTTCTCCCAAAGCTGCTCGCCTTCAGCTGTGCTCCCCTTTGCAGTTGGCGTCCCTGTCTGCCGTACTCTGGGCTTCGTCACTGCTTGGTCAGTCCTGGAGGGCCCCTCACAGTTTGCTCTTGCTTTCAGGGCGCCGGTCTCAATGCTGCTTTGAATTCTGTTGAACTTGGGCTGAACCCTGTGTCTTCTTGGCAGCATCTGCTCTCTGTGACTTTCACCTTCAAACACCAAAAGGACCGGTTTACTTGAGCCCTAGATCTGTGGTTTCTAATTAATTGAGGCTTTCGCATGTAAAGATAGCTTTTTATTTAAAGCAAGTAGAGTGAGTCAGGGTCCGGGGCTCTGAGGAGGAAAGGGGGATCAAAGCTGTGAATGTGGAGGGCATGATACACAGTGGCCGCAGGGGCCCGCCTGGAACATTTTTCTCTTCATAATCCTTACCTCTGCCGGTGATTCTGGTCTAGAAAAGAAGGAGATATTGCTCTACAAAGAGGGTGCTTCACTAAATTCCTACAGCTGAAATTGCTTGGTCACTGTGAATATGCACATATAATCTTGATGTATATTACTAAAATGCCCTCATTTGCCCTTCTGTATTCTGGGCAGCAATAGGGAGGATGTGTGCCCACTTGCACCCCCCGCCCCATCTCCATCCCTTTCCTTGACATCGTCCTAGGGCAGGAATGTAACATGGGGCAAGCTTGCTAGGGATAAAGGGTTGTTGTGTGGGGGCCTGGATGCGCATACTTCCGAAGGGTCCTGGGAAAGTCAGCTGCTTGGTTTCCTCATCTTTAAAATGGGGGCGGTAGTACCTGCCTTACAGGACAGGTTGGGAGGATTCAGAGACATACTGCATCCTAAGCCTTTACGACACGCCTGGCATGTATCACACATTCAGTAAAAGCTGGTCACGGATGATGATGGTGGTGGAGTGACTCTGCCAAGTAAAGGGGGAAGGCTGAGGGGCATGGCAGCAGGGGCAGTCATCCCCTTTTATAGTTGCCCAGGCTGATGCGGGGGCAGCTGGGTGCGTGGAAGTAGGAGAATGTCGGTCCTGCCCACATCAGAGGTGGTCCTTCCCAGAAGCTACCTGGGAGACCAGTGGTGGCCTTATGTGATCACGGCAGAGGCTGTGTGTGAGGTGAAAGCTATTTCACAGGTGTGAAATTATTCTCTTTCTTTGTAAGAAAGAATTCGGAAGTAAGAAATTAAAGAAGTTGAAAGAGCAGAAAGATTGACTTTCCGTTGATTGAGTGAACTGAAGAGACCTGTGAAGAAGTTGAGGAGGTGACAATTTTGAACTTCCCAAAAAACCATTTCAACAAAGTCCTATCCATGTGTATTTTTTAAAAGAAGTATTTCACATTTTTTTTCCCAGAGTATAGTTTTTACAAACAAAAACAAAATTTTGTTAAAATATATATTAATGATACTGAAAGTAAATTCAGCTTGTATGTGCTTGTTTTTTAAATTAAAATGATAGCAATGTAAATGTCTGATTTGGGTGTGGTTTTTTGCCTAGAATAATGTGACAGAAACACCTATGATTAATCTCCTGAATTAAAGAATTCTGGTTCTGATGGTTTTAGTGAGTGGAATAATCAAATTCATTATTGTTTTCTGAGGCAGCTGCAAACTTAATCTAAATGAAAAACATATAAATCACTACTCTGCATTATCAAAAATGAATTCCATTCCCATCGCTCTCTGAGTGGGGAGGAATCTGCATTAAGCCTCTATCAAACTGCAAGACTGGGACTTTTATTCATCTTTGAATTCCCTTTGGTTTTCTGTATGTAAGAGATTGATATTGAGTGAATATTTCCTATAAATGTATGAAAAATAATTTAAATTCCCAGTCAGTGTGCCATTTAGTGATTGCAATTAAATCTAATACTTGCAGCACATATGACAAAAGGCTAATTTCCTTAATTTGCGAAGAGCTCTGACAAATCAATAAAAAAGGCAAATAAGGGCAAAGGATATGAGTAGGCAGTTCAAAGACAAACTTAGACAAATTGCCATTAAACAGGAGAAAAGATATCAACCTCATTTATAATTAAACAAATGCAACCGGGCACAGTGGCTCACGCCTGTAATCCCAGCACTTTGGGAGGCCGAGGTGGGTGGATCACCTGAGGTCAGGAGTTCAAGAACAGCCTGGCCAACATGGTGAAACCTTGTCTCTACTAAAAATACCAAAATTAGCCAGGTGTGATGGCTTCCACCTGTGGTCTGAGCTATTAGGGAGACTGAGGCAGGAGAATCGCTTGAGCTTAGGAGGCAGAGGTTGCCTTGAGCAGAGATTGCACCACTGCACTCCAGCCTGGGCGACAGAGTGAGACTCTGTCTCAAAAAAAAAAAAAAAAAAGCACATCAAAACAATGAGGTACGTCTTTCACCTATCAGTTTGGCTGAAAAAGTGAAAAGGTTCGATACCCATTGCTGACAGTTATGGGGGAGCAGGCCCTTCCCTGTGAATGGATAATTGCTGCTGCCTCTTAGAGGGTAATTTGGCATTGTCAACTGAAATGAAAAATTTACAACAATTCTGCTAGAAGTTGAGACTACAGATTTACTTACATAAGAAAGCCAGATGTAACTGAGGGGTGTGTGTGTGTGTTGTGGGGTGACATTCTGTGTTTGTAATGGCTATCTTAGTATCAACTGGGAACTGGTTAAGTACGTTGTGATATAGCCATCCATGGAATACTATGAAGTTAGAAGAAAATAGGTCAATGTGTATGTGTTGCTATGGAAAGATTTTTTTTCTTTTTCTTTTTTTTTTTTTTGGACAGAGTCTTGCTCTTTTGCCAGGCTGGAGTGCAGATAGTGCTATCTCGGCTCACTGCAACCTCCGCCTCCCAGGTTCAAGTGATTCTCCTTCATCAGCCTCCCGAGTAGCTGGGATTACAGGCGCGCCCTACCACACCCAGCTAATTTTGTATTTTTAGTAGTCTTGATCTTTTGACCACGTGATCCACCCACCTCGGCCTCCCAAAGTGCTGAGATTAAGACGGAAAGATTTTAAGGTATATTAAATACATTTCTTTAAAGTAGGGTACAGAACAGTTTATGCTGATAGATGTTTTGAATTTTCTCTGAAAGAATACGCCAAAACTCCTACCAGTGATTATCTTTGGAAAGAGGGGCTGGGGGAAAGTTTTATTAGTTCTGTTCTATGATCTGAAGTTCTACCATATGCATATATTTTATTTTAAAGATAAAATTAATTAAAAATTGGCCAGATGCAGTGGCTCATGTCTGTAATTCCAGCACGTTGGGATGCCAAGGTGGGAGGATCCCTTGAGGCCAAGAATTCGAGACCAGCCTGGGTAACATAGTGAGACCCTGTCTCTACAAATTTATTTATTTATTTATTTATTTGAGACGGAGTGAGGCCGAGAATTCGAGACCAGCTTGGGTAACGTAGTGAGACCCTGTCTCTACAAATTTATTTATTTATTTATTTATTTATTTATTTATTTATTTATTTGAGACGGAGTGAGGCCGAGAATTCGAGACCAGCTTGGGTAACGTAGTGAGACCCTGTCTCTACAAATTTATTTATTTATTTATTTATTTATTTGAGACGGAGTGTCGCTCTTGTTGCCCAGGCTGGAGTGCAATGGCATGATTTTGACTCACTGCAACCTCCACCTCCCAGGTTCAATCAATTCTCAGCCTCCAGAGTAGCTGGGATTACAGGCGCCCACCACCATGCCCGCCTAATTTTTTTGTATTTTTAGTAGAGACAGGGTTTCGCCGTGTTGGCCAGGCTGGTCTCAACCTCCCGACCTGAGGTGCTCCACCTGCCTCGGCCTCCCAAAGTGCTGGGATTACAGGTGTGAGCCACCGTGCCCGGCCTACAAAAAAATTTTTTAAAAGCTGGGCATGGTGGTGCGTGCCTATAGTCCCAGCTACTCAGGAGGCTGAGGTGGGAGGATAGCTTGGGCCCAGGAGGTTGAGGCTACACTGAGCCAAGATTGTGCCACGGTACTCCAGCCTGGGTGACAGAGTGAGATCCTGTCTCTAAGAAAAAAATGTAATTCAGGCCGGGCGCGGTGGCTCAAGCCTGTAATCCCAGCACTTTGGGAGGCCGAGATGGGCGGATCACGAGGTCAGGAGATTGAGACCATCCTGGCTAACACTGTGAAACCCCGTCTCTACTAAAAAATACAAAAAACTAGCCGGGCGAGGTGGCGGGCGCCTGTAGTCCCAGCTACTCGGGAGGCTGAGGCAGGAGAATGGTGTGAACCCGGGAGGTGGAGCTTGCAGTGAGCTGAGATCCGGCCACTGCACTCCAGCCCGGGCGACAGAGTGAGACTCGGTCTCAAAAAAAAAAAAAAGAAAAAAGAAAAAATGTAATTCAAAATTGATCTAACTTAGGTGTAGACCCACTGGCATTCCACACAGGGGAGAAAATCAAGACCTTCAAGAAACCAATGAGTAGCGCATGTTGCAAAACTGCCAGTACAGAGGGATAGAGGATCACATTTGAACTCGAAGTGTGCCTACATAAGAGGCTCTGACCTCCTCTATCCTGGGATCACTGGACCTGACAAATCCACACATGGGGTGTAGAACTTGTGATCGATGATGAGTTTCTCTCCCTTTAGTCTGGTCATATGGCTCAGACTGAAATTAACTGTAAGTTCACTATGTGCCAGTCATTTAGAAGCTTCTTGTTCAAGAGTGTGGCTTGTTAGCAGCTCTAGGGGGGAATCTTTGAATCTCATTGTCACTGTGGAAAGGAAGTGTTAATGTAAGGGAGAGGAGAGCAAAGCACTTCCTTTCTCATATTGCGGAAAAATGGAATCCCTTTCTTAGGTGTTAATCGTGGCGTTCCGCTTTTCTCAGTGATTATCTTTCAAGTGTTGTTCTCCACCTTTCTTCTGCTAAGCAGATAAGAAAAAACCACACAGAGAAGGAAGCCTCATTGGGAAGCTGTTTTCAGTTGTACATTCTATTTCAGAAATGCTGTGTTGCATTCCTTTCTGTACTGGTTTTCGCCCTGCAGTCCACACCTTTAAAAAGCCCTAACCCACCTTCCTTTTGTCCTTGCATTCCAAAAGTCACTATTTATACACCCCATGTCATGAGAATGCTGTGATGAATAGGTAACATTTGACTATTTGTTAGGTGCCAGCTGAGTTGCATTTTTATAAGTTTTGCCAATTTGAGAAAGAAGTATTTTGTCTCATGTTTATGCATTTATTTATTTTTGAGATCGTGGCTCACTCTGTCACCCAGGCTGGAGGGTAGTGGCACAATCTCAGCTCATTGTAACCTTGGCCTCCAGTACTCAAGCCATCCTCCCACCTCAGCCCCCCGAGTACCTGGGACTACAGGTGCCCACCACCTTGCCCTACTAATTTTTGTATTTTTAGTAGATACGAGGTTACACCATGTTGGCCAGGCTGGTCTCAAACTCCTGAGCTCAAGCAATAGGCCCAATTTGGCCCCCCAAAGTGCTGGGATTACATGTGTGAACCACTGTGCCTGGCCTCATATTGATGTTGCTTTACTGATAAAGTTGTTAAGCATTTTTTTTTTCTTTTTTTGAGACAGAGTCTCGCTCTGTCGACCAGGCTGGAATGCAATGGTGCGATCTCAGCTCACTGCAACCTCCACCTCCAGGGTTCAAGCATTTCTCCTGCCTCAGCCTCCCGAGTACCTTGGATTACAGGTGCCCGCCACCACACCTGGCTAACTTTTTTATTTTTAGTAGAGAGAGGGTTGCACCAGGTTGGCCAGGCTTGTCTCGAACTCCTGACCTCAGATGTTTCACCCGCCTCGGCCTCCCAAAGTGCTGAGATTACAGATGTGAGCCACCATGCCCGGCCTAAGCATTTTTTCTCTATATCTAAAGGCTATTTTAATTTCTTTCTAAAAGCGTCTGTTCATAGTCACTTTTTTCAGTTGTTTCATTTGGCTTTTATTGATTTGTGAGAGACTGCTGTTTATGTTCTAAGTATTTTTTTATTGTTTTCTACCTCTTTTTTTTTTTGCTAAAAAGTATTTTTTAAATATATAAAAGTTGTATTTCTTCTGTAGTTAAATCTGCATTTCTTCTTCTGGTATCTTTGTGTGCTTAGAGAAACCTCTAGAAGTTATTTTGGGGTATGCTGTGAAGAAGTATCTAAATTTATTATTAATTCAGATTCTCTAAGCAGCATCTATTTCAGTAATTCTCCCCTTTTTACTTGCTTGAAATGGCCCATGAGGCCATCTCAGTCTGATTTCCTCATGTGGCTTCTGCCCTGCCCCTTGCGCCTTGTTCTAGCTGTGTACACACTTCCAGCATGTCCTTCCTCCCCAACCCTTTGTACGTGTGATTCCTTCTGTCTGGACAGGTTCCCTGCAGCACCCTGATACCTACATGTATCTGACTAACCTTTACTTGTCCTTTAGTTCTTATTTAAAATAGCAGTTGTTCATGTAGGCTTCTCTGACCACTCCCTCATCGTGAAAGATCTCATAGCTTTTATCATGATTTATGATGAGAGAATTAAAACTCCAATGGATCCCTAGTGCCTGACACTTAATACATACTTAGCCGATGAATTATAGCCCAGTCATACATTTTGACATCTGTAAGTTCCGTTGTATTTGTCTATTTCTAACATTTCTTTAGTATTCCAGATCTGCACTATCCAGTTTGGTGGCCACTGACCACATGCGACTATTGAGCACATGGAATGTGGTTAGTCCAAACCGAGCCATGCTGTGTGTAACATACACATCAGAGTTCAGAGACCTAGTGTGAAAAGAATGTCAAATGTCTCAGCTTTCTAATATTGATTACATGCTGCGATGATGTGTTGGGTTGTATAACATATTACTACAATTTGTTTTTTTAACTTTTAAAAAATGTAACTGCTAGAAAACATTAAATTACACATGCAGGTCTTACATTTATGTTGGACCACAGTGTTCTAGATGAATTTTAAAATCATTTTGTCAGGTTTCTAAGAAAAGATTTCATCAGGCTATGTTATATTTATAAATTAATTTTGGGGGTAGAGTGTCTCTCTTTACAGTATTGAATCATCCCGCCAGAAGCATATTCCCTCTCTTCATTTATACAGGCTTTTGTCCATATTAAAGTGAGTTGTATTTTTCTTGTTGACCCTGTTTTTTGCTTATCTTCCCCTACCCCTAGGTATTTTCTAGTTCCTGTCGCTATATTGTTGGTTGCACCTTATTGTCATTACCTTACCTGTTTTTTGTGTGTAATTTTTTGAAACCCCCCACTTAGTAGATGCCGATTCTAACATTTTCCAAGTGATTCTCTTGGGGCTTCTGTGTAAATAATCTGCATGTTACATCTGCACGTAATAGTCATTTTGTCTCTTTTTTAATGGCTGCTTGCCTTAATGTTCCCTTGTCTTGTTGCTTTGGCTGGAAGTTCTAAACTAATCTTAAGTAAGAGTCATGATGGCAGATAACCTTGTATATCTTCCCAGGCACTGATGGGAATGACCTTACTAAAGTGTTTACCGAAGTGTGCTCCAGGGAACACTCATTCTTGGGGAATATTAATATGTGTACCTTGAGAGAACAGTTCCACCATTAAATGATTTTGCAAACTGCTGAGTTAAGCAGGATTCTTGTCTGCAGGACTTTTCAGATAGGATATTATTGCTAATGTGTGTTTTAATCCCTAGGAGGTGAGGATATTGGGGCCAGCTCTTGGGCTTGGGTTCTACTAAATACATTTTGGGAAATGCAGACATCATGTTTCCTTTTTTCCTTTCCCTCCCTCCTCCCTCCCTCCCTTCCTTCCGTTCCCTTTTTTCTCCCCCTTCACCTTCCCCTTCCACTTCCCTTTCCCCTTCCCCTTCTTCTCCTTCCTTCCTTCCTTCCTTCCCTCCTTCCCTCCTTCCTTCCTTCCTTCTTTTCCCTATTAAGTATACTAACATATGCAGTGTTTCCTTTTTAAGGATGATGTTGCCATTGGTTTGTAGTAGATACACTTTATTAAGAAACTATTGTTCTGTTTCTAGCCTACTGAGTATTTTCGCCTTACTCTGAAAGGGCATTTAACTTTCTCTCACATGCATTTTTGACATAATATTGATTTGGTCATGTGGGTTTTTCTCCTTGACTTTTTGATGTTGCAAATTATATTCGTCTATTTATTTCTGAACATGTAGCCATCCTTACATTTGTGAAACAGCTCTTCTTGGTCATAATATATTATTATTATTATTATTATTTTTTTTTTTTTTTTTTCTTTTTTTGAGACGGAGTCTCGCTCTGTCGCCCGGGCTGGAGTGTAGTGGCCGGATCTCAGCTCACTGCAAGCTCCGCCTTCCGGGTTCACGCCATTCTCCTGCCTCAGCCTCCCGAGTAGCTGGGACTACAGGCGCCCGCCACGTCGCCCGGCTAGTTTTTTGTATTTTTAGTAGAGACGGGGTTTCACAGTGTTAGCCAGGATGGTCTCGATCTCCTGACCTCGTGCTCCGCCCATCTCGGCCTCCCAAAGTGCTGGGATTACAGGCTTGAGACACCGCGCCCGGCCAATATATTATTTTAATAGGTTGTATTTGCTAGCATTTCTGTTAGGACTTTAAAATCTATTTATTTAGATGAAGTAGACAGTTTTCTTCTTTCTGCTATTTGTCATCTTCTGCTATCAGATTTGTGCCATATGAACTGAGATGCTTTAAATGTTTTTACATGCATCTAGAACAGTGTGAACGGCCTGAAGATCATTTGTGCCTTGGCACTTCTGTTTCTTATTTAGTTCTGCCAATTTATGTTATCCTAAAAATATGTTCATTTCATACAGATTTCAAATTGATTTCAATCATAAATCTAGGATAAATAAGGGCGCAGTATTCCTCTTTGACTAAAATGTTTTAACTCAAATTTTGATGTGATTAAAAAAAAAGTTCGGACATGATCTAGGCACATTTAACTGATCCTTTCCTGTGAGAGTCTTAGACTTAGTTGCATGTTGTCTTGTCGTGAAATTTAAAAATTCCCTCTGTGATTATGTGCTGCTTTTCTGTATTAGTTATTTTCCTACTGTCTTTGGGCATCATTTGTTTTTCCTTTTCTGACCTCCTAAGTTCAGTCATTTCATTTGTTTTTAGTATTTATTGTTTAATGATTAAAACTCTTAAGGCACTGACTTTTCCTGTTACAGCTTTTTGTTATTTTTTTTTTCAAAACACCCAACATTTCATTTTGAAAAACTTCAAACAGAAAAGGTGAGAGAATTTCACAATAAGTGCCCAAATATCCACAATGTAGACCCTACAATTGTTAACTTTTTACTGTGTTTGCTTTATCATATATTGGTCCATCTCTTTTTTGGAGATACATTCTCAAGTAAGTTGAAGATATGAGTAAACTTCACTCCTAAAGCCAGATTTTATGTGTTTTCTCATTGTCTAAGTAATTTTATTCCATTTAGATTTTTTTCTGATCTAATACTTAGGAGATATTTACATTTCTTTTGGTCAGGTTTTAAAATATAATTGTTAGATCCGGTTTTGTTGTGTTTGGGTGAGAGGATGGAGCCTGGACTATGTATACTTAAGTAGTTCTGAGCAGTCTGGTGCTGCAGATGTTCAGGCCACAGGAAGGAAACCTGTTGTAGGTGTGCCACAACTGTGGCACACACCTTTTGATGTGTCCATCACCCTTTCACTCCTGTTGTCTAAAATAACTACTGTTTAAAAATACTGTCTTGGCCGAGTGCGGTGACTCACGCCTGTTATCTCAGCACTTTGGGAGGCTGTGGCGGGCAGATCACTTGAGGTCAGGAGTTCGAGACCACCCTGGCCAACATGGTGAAACCCCATCTCTACTAAAAATACAAAAACTAGCTGGGTGTGGTGGCGGGTGCCTGTAGTCCCAGCTACTCAGAAGGCTGAGACAGGAGAATCACTTGAACCCAGGAGGCGGATGTTGCAGTGAGCCAAGATCATGCCATTGCACTCCAGCCTGTGTGACAGAGCAAGATTTTGTCTCAAAAAAAAAAAAAAAGTAATAATAATAATAATACTGCACTGAAGGAGACCAAGCATAGTAAGTCTCAGCCAAACTAACCCAACCCAAAAGAGATATAAAGGTGTACACAGCTGAAGGGCAAACACACAAATCAAGACAGTAATACTGAAAAGGGTTTTAGCTCCATTTATTGTATCCAGTGTGCTGCATAGTTGAAAAATACCAATCAGAAATACACAAGTAAGGCAGAACATTTTTAGATGAATTTAGTTTTGTTTTTGTTTGTTTGATTTTTTTTTTTTTTTTTTTCTTGAGAAGGAGTCCATTCTGTCACCTAGGCTGGGGTACAGTGGTGTGCTTTTGGCTCACTGCAACCTCCGCCTTCTGGGGTCAAGCGATTCCCCTGCTGCAGCCTCCCTAGTAGCTGGGATTACAGGCGCACAACACCACACCAGGCTAATTTTTTTTTTGAGACGGACTCTCGCTCTGTTGCCCAGGCTGGAGTGCAGTGGTGCAATCTCAGCTCACTGCGAGCTCTGCCTCCCGGGTTCACGCCATTCTCCTGCCTCAGCCTCCCGAGTCGCTGGGACTACAGGTACCTGCCATCGTGCCTGGCTAATTTTTTTTTTTTTTTTTTTTTTTGGTATTTTTAGTGGAGACAGGGTTTCACCATGGTCTCGATCTCTTGACCTTGTGATCCACCTGCCTCGGCCTCCCAAAGTGCTGGGATTACAGGCGTGAGCCACTGTGCCTGACCACACCAGGCTAATTTTTGTATTTTTAGTAGAGATGGAGTTTCACAATGTTGGCCAGGTTGGTCTCAAACTCCTGACCTCAAGTGCCTCCCAAAGTGCTGGGATTACAGGTGTAAGCCACTGCGCCTGGCCTGAATTTAGTTATTTTTCACAAAGTACTTCAAACCCTCAAAAGTACTTGAAATGGGGAAATATTTGTCCTAAAAGAACACCAGTTTCTCAGAGCCAAAATAGTCCTACTCTGTGTAAAATATTTTACTTTTGATCAAGGTGAATGTTAGGCAACGGTGACACTAGGCTAATTGATCATTCGTTTATTTGGCTTTTGGTGAATTAACCAAAACATGAAAGACTAAAACAAGGGGAAAAATTGCTTCAGGCAGATTTTAGGAGGTTTGATAGCCACAATGGTATTGTCGTTGTAAGCTTGTGTTTGTGCCGCTTGTACTTAGTGAGGAGTCACTGGTGAATGATGCACACTCTCTCTCTCCGCAGAGTACGCTTCATGTCAGTAGAAATGGACAGCAGCAGTTTTATTCAGTTTGATGTGCCCGAGTACAGCAGCACCGTTCTGAGCCAGCTAAACGAACTCCGCCTGCAGGGGAAACTATGTGACATCATTGTACACATTCAGGGTCAGCCATTCCGAGCCCACAAAGCAGTCCTTGCTGCCAGCTCCCCATATTTCCGGGACCATTCAGCGTTGAGTACCATGAGTGGCTTGTCAATATCAGTGATTAAAAATCCCAATGTGTTTGAGCAGTTGCTTTCTTTTTGTTACACTGGAAGAATGTCCTTGCAGCTGAAGGATGTTGTCAGTTTTCTGACTGCAGCCAGCTTTCTTCAGATGCAGTGTGTCATTGACAAGTGCACGCAGATCCTAGAGAGCATCCATTCTAAAATCAGCGTTGGAGATGTTGACTCTGTTACCGTCGGTGCTGAAGAGAATCCCGAGAGTCGAAACGGAGTGAAAGACAGCAGCTTCTTTGCCAACCCAGTGGAGATTTCTCCTCCATATTGCTCTCAGGGACGGCAGCCCACCGCAAGCAGTGACCTCCGGATGGAGACGACCCCCAGCAAAGCTCTGCGCAGCCGCTTACAGGAGGAGGGGCACTCAGACCGCGGGAGCAGTGGGAGCGTTTCTGAGTATGAGATTCAGATAGAGGGGGACCATGAGCAAGGAGACCTGTTGGTGAGGGAGAGCCAGATCACCGAGGTGAAAGTGAAGATGGAGAAGTCTGACCGGCCCAGCTGTTCCGACAGCTCCTCCCTGGGTGATGATGGGTACCACACTGAGATGGTTGATGGGGAACAAGTTGTGGCAGTGAATGTGGGCTCCTATGGTTCTGTGCTCCAGCACGCATACTCCTATTCCCAAGCAGCCTCACAGCCGACCAATGTATCAGAAGCTTTTGGAAGTTTGAGTAATTCCAGCCCATCCAGGTCCATGCTGAGCTGTTTCCGAGGAGGGCGTGCCCGCCAGAAGCGGGCCTTGTCTGTCCACCTGCACAGTGACCTGCAGGGCCTGGTGCAGGGCTCTGACAGTGAAGCCATGATGAACAACCCCGGGTATGAGAGCAGCCCCCGGGAGAGGAGTGCGAGAGGGCATTGGTACCCGTACAATGAGAGGTTGATCTGTATTTACTGTGGAAAGTCCTTCAACCAGAAAGGAAGCCTTGACAGGCACATGCGACTCCATATGGGAATCACCCCCTTTGTGTGCAAGTTCTGCGGGAAGAAGTACACACGGAAGGACCAACTGGAGTACCACATCCGGGGCCATACAGATGATAAACCATTCCGCTGTGAGATCTGCGGCAAGTGCTTTCCATTCCAAGGTACCCTCAACCAGCACCTGCGGAAAAACCACCCGGGCGTTGCTGAAGTCAGGAGTCGCATTGAGTCCCCCGAGAGAACAGATGTGTACGTGGAACAGAAACTAGAAAATGACGCATCAGCCTCAGAGATGGGCTTAGATTCCCGGATGGAAATTCACACAGTGTCTGATGCTCCCGATTAAGATGGTAAAGAAGTGCACCCAAACAAAGCACATTAATCAATGCATATTTGTGATTTGCTTTGTTGTAATCTTTGGTTTTCCCAACCATCTGGAAATCTCTTGGTCTCTTGGCAGTTTTTCTAAAGTTTCTGGATGGAACACTTCGTTGTGTTTATCCTTTCCCCTGCCCTCCCTCCCCGAAGGAGCTCAAAGCATGAAGGGCAACGCATCCAGGGAAAACACAGGCTGACAGTATTCCTCTTTGGCTGAACTCTTAATCCAAAACCTGCCAGTGATTTAGCTATGCCAACTGGTTGACCCTCCATTCTCTGCCAAGAGGCATACTCTCTCTCATTGTGTGCGCTGGCAGCAGTGCACTTCCATGGAGGGAGATTAGGATGCCATCAGCTGATACAAATGGGTAACCTTTTCTAATTTAAAATTCCTTTTAGGGGGTAGTTAGACAATTTATATATATATATAATAAAACTATTATATATATAGTATATATACATTCTCAAATTTGATTTTATTCTGGTTGAGGTGAATGTAAGAGGAATATATAATTTAATACAATGTGAACAGGGCTTCTGAGTCTGTCTCATCCCTACCTAATATGTTAGGGTTTTGTCCCTTCATTTCCCTTACAAAAGAATGTTAGTAGGTTTATATTAATCATTGTGTCCAAAAGCAAGCAAAGCAAATCACAGTGTTCACAGCTCTGCTTCATAACAAATACATAAACCAAATGCCATAAAATTTCTTCAACTCTAGTTGGAAACCGTTTGGAATTTTTGTTAGTTGTCCAGCAGGTAAGCTGGATGACCTGTGGTGCTGACCTTTTTACATAGTGTAGTGTTATATTAGCCAACCCCAAAGGAGCAGTGGTTTTCAAGGTTTTTACTGGCCTACAAATCTACCTTCATTCCGTACTGTAGAAACATACATACCAGGTAACTAAATCGAATCACTCTCTATCATGAGTTAGTACTCACTCGCACTTAAGGAAAGGGATTTGTAGTTCTGTCTACAAAATTCTCCAAGCAGTGTTGTGGTTTTTTTTTTTTTCTTTTCTTTCTTTCTCTTTTCAAACAGCCAGTTCAGGTGCACAGCAACTTTTTCTACATGCAGTTCCCAGGGAAACTGCAGAACTTAGAATTTGTACTTTTTGTAAAGCTATACTCTATGGGAATTGCAAGCAATATATCTATCTTAGTATTGTGTGTGCTAATGAGAGCCTCAGTGGCTCCCCCACTCTCTCAGTGTTTCCTGCTTAAAGAACCAACAGTTTAAAAGCCCTCTAAGATATTCTGTGTGTCACCAAATCTGTGTGTCACCATTTTTTGTCATGTGGTGCTATTTTTGTTAAGTGTCTTTTTAGGTCAGTATAGTTGTAGAAAATGTGAAATCTAATGGTAATAATGAATTATAATTGTTTTCCTCTCTTGAGTTCGTAGCTTGAAAAGAGACCTCAAAAGCATGTGCTGGCAAACACATTACTGTATGAAAAGATACCTGAGTCCTATTTGAATAATGTTTTATTAGTACTTTCGGAAATGTCTTCAGTTCTGTATTGTGTTCACATACACAAACAGGCTTTACAAGATTGCTTCGGTACTGTAAACTCTGGCAGAGAGTAATTTTATAGGCGGTTTGGTGGTGAGTTTGTGCTGCAGGCTGCCTGTGGGATGTCAGCGTTCTGGTATCTGGCTGAGAACCTGGGGTCTGAGATGCACAACCAGTGCACCTCCATAGGAGAACAGTGCAGCCACCTAAAAGAAAAACGAACAAAGGACCAGCCTCAGAGGCTAGAAGTTAAAGGAATACAGAATTTGATGTTTGCTGGTTTTCTGTGCTTTTTTGGCTCTTAAAATACCAATGGTGGATTGTTTTTTTGTTTTTGTTTTTTGCTTTGAGAAAAAAAAAAGTCATTCAAGCCCTTTGTGTGTAATAGCCCCCAGGGGTGGCAGCTGTGCAGTCGCATCTCTTTAGCACACAGGATCTGTTCACGTGTGAACTGCTGCGCTACACATCAGTGTTAACTCCCTACAGATTACACTCTAATCCCGCTGCTCCCGAGGAGCGGCTTTTGCTAAATCGGGTATATAGTATGCCTTTTTCCTCGTCAAACTGCCTAAGTAGGGGTTTGTTCTCTCCCTGAAGCACTTGTTCAACTCCTGTTAAAGCCGCGTGCCTCAAGGGGAGGCTGGACCCTAAGTGTTTACCCACTTAAATATGTTCTGGGGTTTCAGGTAAATGTTGGTGATTTTTTTTTTCCTTACATGAATAAGTTTGGTTTTGATTATTTTTTAATTGAATGCAAAAAATTTGTGTTGTGATACAAATTAAGTTTGTGACAAGAAATGCCCAAATCCAAGGACATAAGAGGTCAAGCTCAGGGAAGGAACCTCCTTTTCACTCAGGCTTGGGGCCTTCAGCGAGGTCTCCAGAGCATTCCGTGGTATGAGAGACAGTGAGGAGGGAGGGCACCTGGTGCGGGCACCTCCAGCGTCCTGGCTCTTGGCATTGTCCGTCTTAACCTTATTTACATGGAGTTCTTTGTATTTGTAAATCTGTTTAACTGGTTTGAGTTTACCAAAGAGTGACTTATCCAAAATTGTCTTTGACAAAAATATCCATTGCTTTGATTGTACGGTTCAGGTTCAAACATTGTAATGGGACTGTTAAGGGGCAGAAAATTGATTGAGTTTCTCTCTAAGAATCATGATTCCACATTTTGCAAGTTCCACTTGCTCCCATTCGTGTTGCTAACACTTTACCCTTTCCACTGCTCGCAGTGTTAAGAATGAATTCTCAAGCCATAACACAGTACTGTAAAGTTCCGCAGGGCTTCGAGGGAGGCAGCGCCTAGGCCAGCACGGAGCTGTGTAGCCTCTCTGAGCGTTCGCACTGTCATGCTTCCCAGGGGCGTGACTGGTGAGAGATTAACTCCATTCAGATCGGGCAGCAGCAATTAATTGTGCCTTGCCGCATGAGGATGTGTCAGGAGGATTAACATGACCACAGAACCGAAACATTCTCTCCCTGAAGTTCACTTCACGTCTCCGCAGACGAAGTACGCTGTGTAACTCCTTAGAGCAACTCTTTTTGGAAAGCAAAGTCCCTATTTCTGTACAGTTTTAGGTAAGGTGTTTCATTTATAACAGATGCAGAAATCAATTAAGATAAAGTGATATGTGAAGAAATCTTTTACAGTAAAATATATCCTAAATTCATATAGGCTTGTTCATAATTGAGTCTCTTCTTGAGCTACCTTTTCAATATTAGACAATGTGAAGACAGTGACAGCGTCCTTTTCTAGAGATACTTAGCCTGTTATTACAAACTGTGAAGACAAAGAATTTTATACTTTTACTAATGTTTGTGGTTTTAAACAGTTATTTTCATTCTAATCAGTTCTCTACCCTCTAATTTCTACTAAAGCTGTAAATACATTTAGAAATTATATTTGTAAATACAGTATATGGAGACAAGTTAATTTTTTGGTCAGTGGAAAAAGCCTCCCAACCAATTGGCTCTGCCTTGGCAGTTGTGTTTTTTGTTTTTTTTTGTTTTTTTTTTTTTAGTTTAGGTTTTTTGTTTTTTTTTTCTTAACAGCAGAAAGGATACTGTCGGTTCACTGTTGAGCAGAATATACTGTAGAACGAAATTGATAATTTTGAAATCTTCCAGAGCATGAGTAAATGTCTTTTCTAATGATAGCAAATATAACCAACTCTTTGTTTTTCCCTTAGCCCAGACCATATAGGCCTGCGTATTTTGTGTGTGGTTTTGTTTTTATTTTTGTTCTTACAGCCTAGACTCTAGGAAGAATTTGCAGGAACACAAAACAAGGGCTGGGGGGAATATCATCTATGTGAATGAGCTTTACTTTAAAGAGATCAATGTATTTTATTTTATCAACTTTTTCTCTTAGTTACTGTGATTTTTGTTGTTGTTGTCCTCATTATTGTTAAATTCTGTAATGGTTTCCTGTGAAGCCTCCACTGAAAGGGACTCAAATATGCAACACCTAAACTATTTTCCAAGGGCACATGCCCCTTGAATGGTGCTTCTAGACTGGTCAGGGTTATTTATTAAATTTTATATATGAAAGTATTGGGGAATTATGTAAATTCTTTATATGAAACTAGTTCATAAATCATAGATTTCATATTACTCAGTGCAACTGAACTAAAAGTTCAGAAAAGTCATTCACATTGTTCCAAATTTGTAATGGTTGTCACATGTCACATGCGTCTTTTTCAGTAAGTGCCAGAGTGTTCCCACTGTTTCTGCCCAGTGCTTGACTTCTCGACCCAGAAGGGAACTTGCTTTCTCTGGTTCCCTCCCTGGGTCTGGCACAGACAGGGCTATTGTAGTTCTTGATCAAGTCCTGGAGTCAGCCTTGCCTGGCTCTCCTTGTAGCAGATTCAGTCCACAGACCTCTTGCTGCCCCTCAGTGACAAGTATGCTGTGAATTCAACCTTTGGACTTGCTGCCCAAGCCTTTGGTTGCTGCCCTGACTATTGTAAGAGGTAAACTTACCTGGTTTGTTTGAGAATGACCATTTTCCTAATGTGAAAACCATCTCTCTCACCACTTTTATTAGTAGGGCTAACATTTTTTTCCGTTATAAATGGTTGAGCAATTTGAATGACTTAACACAGTGTCATTATCTTGCAATATAAACTGGTAACCTCACAACTCCACACTTCATCACCATATGAAGTAAATGAAGCTAGCTAAGCGGATGCTGTATCAACTAGTAACTTGCCATTAAGGATTATTTTATAGCATGAATTTAAGACTATTTATTCAAATGATATTTTACTCTTGTATTCACTTTGTTTTAGATTTGTGACATGAATATTTCAGTGCTGCTTAATTTTGTTCTGAATTCTTGTTTCTTGCTTGTAAATGGCTTTTTTTATGGTATAAATAAAGTCAATGGACATTGCTGTTTGTAAATAAAAATGCTGCTAGAGCAAATGTGCTGTGGTCTCCCTCTGCGTGGGCCCCCTGAGCTTTGGTGAGTGTCACTGGCTCTGACAAACATCTGCAGTGTCATAGTTTCTGTAATCACTGTTTTTGAAAGGTTAGGGTTTCCTAAGAAGCTCTTGTGCCACTATTGTGCTGAGAAGAGGAGAAAGAAGCGAGTGTATTTCAGACCTCTTGTGTGGCGACTGCATTGTCGGCCTCGGTCTACACCCAGGCGCCCCCAGAACGAATCGCTGGTGAATCCCTTCCCCTCGCGCCTGCAGAGAATATGCCTTGCTCAGTCGTCCACAAAGTGTGGGGTTGCACAGGCTCATGTCTCCACTAAGCCAGTTAACTCCCCCTCCTCCTCCAGGTTCCAGCCCAGGGGCCCCTCTTCCCGCCAGCAGCCCTCCAGGTCAGGCCTCTCAAATGTGTTCCTGCTCTCTGGAGCACTTATTTCAGTTTGTAATTGGATATTCATTAGCGAGATGATTCAGTTAGTATTTCTCCCTCTAACCTGGAGGCTCCCTGACAGCAGAGTTTATAAACTCTTCTCTCCCTCGAGTATCCTTAGCACAGGACCCGGCACCACAGTAGGCACTCGGCAGTGTTGAGTGAATGAGCTAATGTGTGTCCCGAAGGGTCGCACAAGGCAGTCTAGCTGGGATGCAGGCAAGATTGACCTCAGCTCCTATGGGGCTGCGAGGTGACCTGCTCCTTACCCATAAGTAAGGGCTGCTGTTAAGTGAATTCTCACCAGGCCTCTCGGGTGAGATGGGCAGTGAGATGGTGCACAGGAGGAAAGGTCTGTATAGGAACCGGCTTCACCTGCTAGCTGGGGGCCCAAGGATTCCTGAGGGAGGCAAGGGAATGATGGAGAAAGTGCATGGGCTAGCATAACTGAAGGTCTGGCTTTCATCCCTGCCTTTGACCGTGACTTTTAGCAAGCCACTTGCCTTCGTTAGCCCCAGTTTGGCTCTGGTGACTCTGAAATGTCAGGCAGTGGCTTCTGATGAATTTGCTTACTCCGTAAGGCCGGAAAAGTAGCCCAACATCAAGAAACAGGGGTGAGCTTCTCCAGCAGGGTTCGAGGAATATCCCAAGGGGGTGGGGTCCTGGAAATAGGAGCATCAACTGAGGCCAACGCACTGAGTCAGAGCAGATGTTGTGTAGACCACACTGAACTGCATTGCTGGCAAAGGCCATTGGCAGTCGTTGGCTCATCTTTCATTTGTCCTGATGTCAGACCCATCCTTACTCTGGTTTCTTCCAATTATAATTCCTACAATTGTTGGCCAAGCCTGGGTGGCTTCAGGGATGTTTATGAACATTCTTTATAATGTCACAGAACAACCACTAATCCCCAGTTGTCTTCTAGTCTTCACCTCTGTTTCCTGGACCATTTCCTTCAAAGCCCCTCAATCCTCAGTGGCTTTTTTTTTTTTCCCCTGAGACAGAGTCTTGCTCTGTCACCTGGGCTGGAGTGCAGTTGCACGGTCAAAGCTGTCTGCAACCTCAACCTCCAGGACTGAAGCGATCCTCCCACGTCATCCTCTTGAGTTGCTGAGACTACGGGTGCATGCCACCATGCCTGACTGATTTTTTATTTTCGTAGAAATGAGGTCTTACTATGTTGCCCAAGCTGGTCTCAAACTCCTGGGCTCAAGTGATCCTCCTGCCTTGGCCTCCCAAAGTGTTGGGATTATAGGTGTGAGCCACCTTGCCTGGCTGAATGGCGCTTATTCAACATCTCCTATGATGCTTTCCTCCAGGTTTTCACAGCAGACCTACCTTGCACATCTTTTGTCAGCATATAGGGCTTACAACTTCAGAACACAAAAGAAATGGCAGAGAGGCGACAGTGAAGGAAAGGCATTACAGACCACGTCAACTTGGGATCATGTGTGGAGCCTATGCTGTGTGGTTGCTGTGCATTGCCTGGCCAAAGATATATAGTAAAGCTCACTGCTCTAGCAGTCACTGGTGCCTGCGTGTGTGTGTGTGTTTCATTTTTTGAGACAAGATCTCACTGTCATTCAGGCTGGAGTGCAGTGGCATGATTGTGGCTCACTGCAGCTTTGACCTCCCTAGCTCAATTGATCCTCCCACCTTAGCCTCCCAAGTAACTGGGAGTATGGGCACGGACCACCCTGCCTCGCTAATGTTTTAATTTTTTTGTAAGACAGGGTTTTGCCATGTTGCCAAGGCTGGTCTTGAACTCCTGTACTCAAGTGATCCTCCTATCTCAGCCTCCCAAAGTGCCCAGCCTGTGTGTGCATTTTAGGTGTACCAATGAGAGTAAAGGTCATTTTGAATTCTGTTCCCTTTCCCAGAGTGCTGGAAGTAGAAGGGGAAGACCTTTATAGTTTCCTAACGGTGGGAAAAGGACCTCACAGGTGAGCTACTACCTGGCCTGCCAGTACTGGGGCTCCTTCAGTCGTCCACATAAGTAATCTCCAGTTTCGGAAACCAGCTGCCTCCCAAGGGACTCTGCAAATTTGACAGTTTTGGATGAGCCCCAAATCTGCCTCCCTGGACCTTGCACCTCTGCTCTCTATTCTACTCCATGGGACCACAGTGTGTTTTAAATCTTCAGTGACGGCTGGGCATGGTGGCTCACGCCTGTAATCCCAGTGCTTTTGGAGGCCGAGGCAGGCAGATCATGAGATCAAGAGATCAAGATCATCCTGACCAACATGGTGAAACCCTGTCTCTAGTAATACAAAAATTAGCTGGGCGTGGTGGTGGGCGCCTGTAGTCCCAGCTACTAAGGAGGCTGAGGCAGGAAAATCGCTTGAACCTGGGAGGCGGAGCTTGCAGTGAGCCGAGATTGTGCCCCTGTACTCCAGCCTGGCGACAGAGCAAGATTCTGTCTTAAAAAAAAAAAAAAAAAAAAAAAACCTTCAGTGACGATATCCAGTCTGTCTAGCCATTTCTTTGGGCTTCCCTAGGCAAAATGTGTCTCTGGGCTGTCGCCTTTTCCCTGGAGTCCAGGCTGTGGGGACAGATTTGCCCTTTGTCTCTGCCCAACCCCCTCCAGTTTAGGGACCTGTTTCCAACAGAATTTTCCTGAAACCGAGGTGGTGGAACCCATAACTTGGAGGAGCACTTCTTTGGCAAGCAAATTACTTTTATGTGACTGTTATTTTAACTAGCCTGTCTCTGCCAGATGATCTATTCATCACACATCTGGGGCCGGGTACTGTTTTCAGGGTTTTTTCTAAATCCTTTTTTTTTTTTCCTCTTCAGCCCATTCCCTCTCTCCCCTTTCCTCTCCAGATATGCAGGTGAGAATCAGAAGCCAGCCATCACCTTTACTTTGAGAGATCTGGGCTCTGAGCGTCTTGCATCTGAATTTCCCCCAGGCCTCTCATGCCATCCATTCCCTTTGAGAGCTTCCTCCCGCTTTGATCACTGATTCTGCCTGCTCTCCGGGGTGCTCTGGCTTCCTCAGGGAGCCGGGCCTCAGCTCCCAGGCGCTGGTGCCAGCTGGGAAAAGGGTTTCCTGCCTTGCTTGGGTATCACTTTTGCAGAGGGAAGGCGCTTGGGACAGTTGCTAGTCTCACCGTCCTCTGCCCTTTCATCAGTGGCTTTTCCAGGTTCTGGTCTCTCTCTCTCCTTCTTGCCCTGTCCCTCTCCTGTGCCCTGGTCAGGCTGGTGGTAAAATGGGAATGCTATTAGGTTCTATAGCTAAACTACTAGTTCCCTTCTTTTCCTCCACTGTGTTGCCGGCCGCTCCCCCACCGACTTTCCCCCAGAACAGGCCTCCAGGAACCTCCTGCCACCAGGCTCTGTTGAAAGACCCCACTTCCGACCGTGGTCAGGGCATGGGCATCTGCAGGCCCTGTGGGTGTTAGAGCCTTCCACCATGAAGATAAAGCCACAGCTCTCTGTGATTGTACTCGTGGAAGTGGTTCCCAGGCCAGCACCCCTGTGAAGTGTCAGGCATTATCTGAATAGAATGGTCTGGCCCAGATGGAAGGGGTTGAGTGGTTCCCTTCCTGGTGGCTCTGTGTGGAAGATAAGGCCCACAGAACCTCATCAACTGCCCCCACAGGGCTAGCAAAGGCCTGGCAACCCTGAGAGATCTAAAGAGGGCAGAGGATTCAGGAATAGGGTATTCTGTACCTGGGACTTGCCTTGTCACAAAGATGGTCACTCGCTTGGGTCCTGGAGGGCAGAACAAAGGGAGAGCCAGTGCATACCTCCTGTAAGAGGAGGCCTCGGCCTAGGGCTGAGATTGCCTGGCGCTAATCTGGAGGTCCCTTTATAACTTATATCCTGCTGGAGGGAGGAGGCACCAGAAGAGTCCTAGTCCGAGGGAGGAGGCCCAGCTAGGTGAAGAAAGAACAGGACCGTGAAACAAAATTCTGGTGAATTAAACCGTTAATTATAGAAAAATAAAGCCATAAACTAGTTTTTAAAAACATTTTATTTATTTATTTATTTGTTTGTTTGTTTGTTTTCATTTATTTTTTGAGATGGCGTCTTGCTCTGTCGCCAGGCTGGAGTGCAGTGGCATGATCCCAGCTCACTGCAACCTCCACCTCCCGGGTTCGAGCCATTCTCCTGCCTCAGCCTCCCAAATAGCTGGGACTATAGGAGCGCACCGCCACATCAGGCTAATTTTTGTATTTTTAGTAGAGACAGGTTCTCACCGTGTTGGCCAGAATGGTCTTGATCTCCTGACCTCGTGATGCACCTGCCTCGGCCTCCCAAAGTGCTGGGATTACAGGGGTGAGCCACTGCGCCCGGCCTATTTTTTATTTTTAGTTTTTGGAGATGACATCTTGCTCTGTCGCCCAGACTGGAGTGCAGTGGCATGATCTCGGCTCACTGCAACCTCCACCTCTCCAGTTCAAGCAATTCTCCTGCCTCAGCCTCCTAAGTAGCTGGGACTACAGGCACCACCATGCCTGTCTAATTTTTGTTGTTGTTGTTGTTGTTGTATTTTTAGTAGAGATGGGGTTTCACCATATTGGCCAGGTTGGTCTCGAATTCTTAACCTTGTGATCTGCCCACCTCAGCCTCCCAAAGTGCTAGGATTACAGGCGTGAGCCACTGTTCCCAGCCTAGTTTTTTTTTTTTTTTTTTTTTTTAAGGAGTTGAAGATTTACTCGGTTTTGCAGTAGGGAGGATATTATTAAGGAGAAGACCAAAAAGAAGAAATCCTAAGGGGAAAAATAGATTTGACTGTATACAATGTAAAATGTGTTTAGTAAAAGCAAAACAAAAAAACCCCACATAATTGAAATGTAAACTATACATTTAAGAAAAAAACTTTGCAACATATAGAACAAAGAGCTTATAACATTAATAAGAAAAAAGATGAATACTCCCATTTAAAGGGGAAAGAACATGAAGTAATCCACAAAAGAAATACTGAAGGCTAATAAATAAAATCCATGGTAAAGATGTTTTACCTCACTAGAAAACAATTAAAGCAACAATGAAAGCCGATTTTCCTACCCATTCAGTTGGCAATACCCAGCATTGACAAGGGTAGGGGAAAATGGGACATTCATATCCTGCTGTTGGAAACATAAGCTGGTATAACAAGTTCTGGAAGGTAATTTCGTATCATGTTTCAAAATTGTAAATGTATCACTCCCTTGATATAGCAGTACTACTTTTAAGAATTCAATCTAGGAAGATACTCTAAGTAACTGAAGATGTACAAATTTATTCATCCTAGTGTTGATTATAATATCGAAAAGCTGGAAGCCACTATAATGTCTATCTATAAATTTGGTACATTCCTACAATGCTATACTAGGGAATCATTAAAAATAATGTTGTAAGCTTGGCACGTGGCTCATGTCTGTAACCCCAACACTCTGTGAGACCGAGGTTAGAGGATCACTTGAACCCAGGAGTTTGAAACCAGCCTGGGCAACATAGCAAGACCCCATCTCTACAATTAATAATAATGATAATAAAATGACTTATACATGTGTAAATAAACCTCTATGGCATGGGGAAATATCCATGACGCATTGTTGAGTGTGGAAAAGCAACTTAAAAAAGAACTTGTGTTGTGTGAGACTATTTAAGTCAAAGTATACACATGTGGTCAGGCGCAGTGGCTTACGCCTGTGATCCCAGCACTTTGGGAGGTCAAGGTGCATGCATTACTTGAGGTCAGGATTTCAAGACCAGCCTGGCCAACTTGGTGAAAATACAAAAATTAGCCAGGCGTGGTGGTGCACGCCTGTGGTCCCAGCTACTCGGGAGGCTGGGGCAGGAGAATCACTTGAACCCGGAAGTCAGAGGCTGCAGTAAGCTGAGATCACAGCACCGCGCTCCAGCCTGGTGAGAGTGAGACTCTGTCTCAAAAAAATTAAAATAAAAAAAATAAAGTATACATGTGTATATGCAAGATATGATGTTACATTTCATAATGTATAAATAATGGTCTCTATATTTGATACCTATAGGTATCAATTTTTTTTCTGTTGGAGACCGAGTCTCACTCTGTTGCCCAGGCTGGAGTGCAGTGGAATGATCTTGACTCACTGCAACCTCTGCCTCCTGGGTTCAAGCGATTCTATTGCCTCAGCCTCCTGAGTAGCTGGGATTACAAGCGCGCACCACCACACCTGGCTAATGTTTGTATTTTTAGTAGACATGGGGTTTCACATTGTTGGCTGGGCTGGTCTCAAACTCGTGACCTCAGATGATCTGCCTGCCTTGGCCTCCCAAAGTGCTGGCATTACAGGTGTGAACCACTGCGCCTGGCATATAGATATCTATTTTTATTGAATGAGATAATGAGATAGTATATTTCATGAGATAAAATGTAGTAAACACTTTGTAAATGCTGGCAATTAGGAAATGAGGGTGGATAGGGTGGTTGGAGCCAGTTATTAAGGTGTATTTTATTTCAAGCTGAGAAATTTGGATTTCACCCTGTGACCATGGGGAGGCAGTAGAACTCAATTCAGTGAACACTTACGGAGTGTCTACTGTAGAAATGTCTAAGTTAAAAGAATATTGCTGCAGAGAATGCCATTTGTATCAAGGGCAGGTCAATAAATTGAATCTCCAAGGTAGATGGCCTTGGGAACTTCATCAGGGTCTGGGGCTAGTCCTCAGCCTTGTAGACCTAGAAATCTATCTTTGAGACACAGGGAAAGTGGATCTGAATCTGTCGCTGACTTATAGTCACTACGTGTAAAACTGACATATAGAATTAGAATGCCACCGTGTTAAATTTCAGAGACCTAGTGGAATGCAAAAATCAGACATATTTACCACATTATTTTCAGCCACTTCTAGTGGTACTAACATGAATGGCTACCATTTATTAGACATTTAATGGGTGCTGAGCAGTTTTTGTTTGTTTGTTTGTTTTGAGATGGAGTCTCACTCTGTTGCCCAGGCTGAAGTACAGTGGTATGATCTCGGCTCACTGCAACCTCCACCTCCTGGGTTCAATTGATTCTCCTGCCTCAGCCTCCCAGGTTGCTGAGATAACGCCACCACTATGCCCAGCTAATTTTTGTATTTTTAGTAGAGAGAGGGTTTCACTATGTGTCTAGACTGGTCTTGAACTCCTGACCTCAAGTGATCCACCTGCCTTGGCCTCCCAAAATGCTGGGATTACAGGCATGAGTCACTGTGCCTGGCCAAACAATATACTAAGCACTTTTCATGCATTATTTCCTTGCGTCCTCAGAACAACTCTGTGAGGTAGATACTGTTATTATATTCATTTTACAGAAGCGGAAACAGACTTCTGGAGATTCAGTTGGGCAGGGCTGTACAACATTGAGGTGGTGTGAAGTGGGATGTGGCTTCATAGCTTGCCCTACTTTAGATTGTATATTATCGGTCATGTCCCAAACCTGTGCTAAGCATTAGGGGTACAGTAGAGAGCAAAGCTGACAGCCTGGCCCTCATGGAAGCTTTGAGTTTAGCAGTGGAGAAACAGCAGTCACATTAATCACATGGCCAGAGTAGCACATAATCACAAAATGCAATGAAGAAAAGGTCGAGGAAACCAGGAGAGCCTATGACAGGAGGATCTGACCCCATGTGGGAGCCACAGGAAGTGACACTTGAAAGAAACCTGATGGTAAGTTACTAGGTAAGGGAGGTGGCAGGGAAGGAGAAGCATTTCAAACAGAGGGAACAGCATGTGCAAGGGACTTGAGGCTGGAAGAATCCTGACATATACAAGGAACCGAAAAAGGCCAAAGTGGCTGGAGCACAGGAGAGTGGCCTGAGATGACACACACGGAGAGCTCGTTCCTGGTGTTCAGCTCTGCATTTCCAATGTGAACCCTGGTGACCCTCTTACAATGCTTCTGTGACCAAGCAACCTGCCTTCTTCTTCTTTTTTTTTTTTTTTTTTTTTTTGAGACAGTCTCGCTGTGTCGCCCAGGCTGGAGTGCAGTGGTGCAATCATGGCTCAGTGTCGCCTTACCGCCGCCTCACCCCCCAGGGCTCAATCAATCCTCCCAGCTTGCCCTCTCGAGTACCTGGGACTACAGGTGCACACCACCACACCTGGCTAATTTTTGTATTTTTTGTAGAGATGGGGTCTTGCTATGTTGCCCAGACTGGTTTTCAACTCTTGGGCTCAAGCAATCAACCCACCTTGGCCTCCCAAAGTGCTGGGATTACAGGTGTGAGTCACCACACCTGGCTGATTTCTTTTTCTTTCTTTTCTTTTTTTTTTCTTTTTTAAGACGGAGTCTCACTCTTTCGCCCAGGCTGGAATGCAGTGGCGCGATCTCGGCTTGCTGCAAGCTCCACCTCCCAGGTTCACGCCATTCTCCTGCCTCAGCCTCCCAAGTAGCTGGGACTACAGGCACCTGCCACCACGCCTGGCTAATTTTTTGTATTTTTAGTAGAGACGGGGTTTCACCATGTTAGCCAGGATGGTCTCGATCTCCTGACCTCGTGATCCGCCCGCCTCATCCTCCCAAAACGCTGGGATTACAGGTGTGAACCACCGCGCCCGGCCACACCTGGCTGATTTCTTTCTCCTGCCTAGGCTTTGGCTGGTCTCTCCAGGATGGGACTCTGGGACAGGTTTGGTTGTTCTAGTCTTGAATGCACTGCTGCCTCACTTGCCAGTGGGAAAGCACAAGTTGGAAACTCACAGCATATAGCAGTATCGTGACTCATGAAATGATTCTCTGAAGTTGATTTTGATGAAATGTGGCTGCCAGTTTTACCGATAGGCAGGAATACTAACTTCAAGGGCTGAGAAAGGAATGGCTTTCTCTGACTGCACTAGAGCACTTACAGAAAGAAAATGAGAAGCTTCAGGCTTGAGTCATGGTTAGAGAATCCACGGCTTTTATGGTGGGTCTGAGTGCATCTCTTCTTTCTTGAGGTGTGGGTCCACCTCAGTGAAAACCAGACCCAAACTTTGTGGGTTGCAGAATTAAAATATTCGTTGAACTCACAGCCTTGCCACATTTCTCATGAAAAATCTAGGGCATTGATTCAGAAAGACTAGAAGCCTGAGAGCCTGAGTGGGGCATCCAGGCAGACTCAGATAAATCTGAGAATCCCCAAACCCCTGAATGTCTCTGAGCCTCCCTCCCTTCTATGGGAGGGACATGGTTTGCTTTCTCATGTCTGAGAGGAAAATCCCTTCCTTGCTTGAAGGCCAGCAGTCATCTCACCTGGGACAGTGGCCTTGTATGGAGGTGCCCATTCTCTCCAAGACCCACTCCATCCACCGCTTAATCACCCCTACAATTGTATCTAGCATCAGATTTCAGCATGCTTCAGAATACAAAGTGTGACCTGGAAGGAGATAGTAAATACTACAAAATGATCTTGCCATTTATTGAAATAATTTTGCCATTTATCACAAACACCTAAGGAGTGTGTTTGGCAGTGGTTAGACCAAGGAGGACAGAATGGAACACTGGACAGGGCTGAATTTATGTATATGGGTGCCCTGACTGGAGAGCCTGGATTCATTGTGCCAGCTCATGCAGCTAGAAGTGGCACCGTTTGCCGGGTTGCTTGGCTGAAAATTGGATTCACTGAGGATGATGGGACTTATGGTGACAAAAGTCAAGTGGCAGGCAGCCCTTAAAAACCAGGCAGAGGCTGAACACGGTGGTTCACACCTGTAAACCCAGCACTTTGGGAAGTTGAGGTGGGTGGATCACCTGAGGTCAGGCGTTCGAGACCAGTCTGGTCAACATGGTAAAACCCTATCTCTACTAAAAATACAAAGAGAAAAAGAAAAAGAAAAACAAAAAAAGCTGGGCGTGGTGGCTCACACTTGTAATCTCAGCACTTTGGGAGGCTGAGGCGGGTGGATCACCTGAGGTCAGGAGTTTGAGACCAGCCTGGCTAACATGGTGAAACCCCATCTCTACTAAAAATACAAAAATTAGCCGGGCATAGTGGTGGTGCCTGTAATCCCAGCTACTCAGGAGGCTGAGGCAGGAGAATAGCTTGAACCTGGGAGGTGGAGGTTGCAGTGAGTGGAGATTGCGCCATTGCACTCCAGCCTGAGGGATAGGGCGAGACTCCATCTCAAAACACACACACACACACACACACACACACACACACACACACACATTAGCCAGGAGTGGTGGTGCACACCTATAGTACCAGTTGCTCGGGAGGCTGAGGCAGTAGAATCACTTGAACCTGGGAGGCGGAGGTTGCAGTGAGCTGAAATTGCACCACTGTGCTCCAGCCTGGGCGACAGAGGAAGACTCCATTTCAAAAAAAAAAAAAAAAAAATACCAGACAAGGTAGACGTAAGGACCACCATGGGCAGCAAGAACACAGTGGCAATCAGAATGTTATGACCTGTAGGGAATCTCATGGGTGATTAATTAATCATGGTATCCCCAGGGATGAAACAGGCAGCCTATTGAAATATTATTTGATTCATCATTATAACAGAAAATATTTCTAATTGTAGAAACTCGACTTGGTCGGGTGCGGTGGCTCACACCTCTAATCCCAGCACTTTGGGAGGCCGAGGCGGGCGGATCACAAGGTCAATAGATCAAAACCATCCTGGCCAACATGGTGAAACCCCATCTCCACTAAAAATACAAAAATTAGCTGGGCATGGTGGCACGAGCCTGTAGTCCCAGCTACTCAGGAGGCTGAGGCAGGAGAATCGCTTGAACTGGGAGGCGGAGGTTGCAGTAAGCTGAGATTGCACCACTATACTCCAGCCTGGCGACAGAGCAAGACTCCCTCTCAAAAAAAGAAACTCAACTTAAGTGCCCATAATAGGAAGTTGTAACTTTTCACCTAGTTCTGGACCGAAGCCAGTTCATAGCCCTAGAGCCCCATAGTGGAAAGGAGATCAGGTTTCCTTGAGAAAGGATTTTGCAGTACTGGCACCCAAGGTATCTGTAACTATTTACTAAAGTGACTGTGTGTCTTTTGAGGAGTACTAGATACTGGCTCTGTCTTGGTCTGTTCAGGCTGCTATAACAAAATACCATAGATTGGGCGGCTTATAAACAACAGAAATTTATTTCTCACCGTTCTGGAGGCTGGGAAGTCCAAGATCAAGGTGTTGGCAGATTCAGTGTTGGGTGAGGGCCTGTTCCTCAAACACAGTCATCTTGTCACTATAGCTTTACATGGTGAAAGAGGCAAGGCATCTCTTTGGGGATCTCTTTTATAATAGCACTAATCCCTGCCCTCACGACCTGATCACCTGCCAAAGGCCTTCCAAATGCCATTACCTTGGGGGTTTGGTGACTCATGCCTGTAATCCTAGCACTTTGGGAGGCCGAGGTGGGCAGATTGCCTGAGCTCAGGAGTTTGAGACCAGCCTGGGCAACATGGTGAAACCCCATCTCTGCTAAATTACAAAAAAAAAGCCAGTTACGGTGGCGTGCGCCTGTAGTCCCAGCTACTCAGGAAGTTGAAGCAGGAAAATCACTTGAACCCGGGAGGCAGAGTTTGCAGTGAGCGGAGATCATGCCACTGCATTCCAGCACTTCCAGCTTGGGTGACAGAGCAAGACTCCAAAAAAAAAAAAAAAAATTTTCAGCATATGAGGCCAGGCGCGATGGCTCATGCCTGTAATCCCAGCACTTTGGGAGGTCGAGGCAGGCGAATTACTTGAGGTCAGGAGTTTGAGTCCAGCCTGGCCAACACGGAGAAACCCCGTTTCTACTAAAAGTATGAAAATTAGCTGGGCTTGGTGGCATGTGCCTGTAATCCCAGCTACTTGGGAGGCTGAGGCATGAGGATCACTTGAACCCTGGAGGCAGAGGTTGCAGTGAGCAAAGATTGCACCACTGCACTCCAAGGCGACAGACTGAGACTCTGTCCGCAATCCCCCTTCAAAAAAAAAAAAAAAAAAAAGAGCCAGGTGAGGTGTCTCACATCTGTAATCCCAGCACTTGGGAGGCCGAGACAGGCAGATCACTTGAGGTCAGGAGTTTGAGACTAGCCTGGCCAACATGGTGAAACCCCATCTCTACTAAAAATACAAAAATTAGCTGGGCATGGTGGCACGAGCCTGTAGTCCCAGCTACTCAGGAGGCTGAGGCAGGAGAATCGCTTGAACTGGAGGCGGAGGTTGCAGTAAGCTGAGATTGCACCACTATACTCCAGCCTGGCGACAGAGCAAGACTCCCTCTCAAAAAAAGAAACTCAACTTAAGTGCCCATAATAGGAAGTTGTAACTTTTCACCTAGTTCTGGACCGAAGCCAGTTCATAGCCCTAGAGCCCCATAGTGGAAAGGAGATCAGGTTTCCTTGAGAAAGGATTTTGCAGTACTGGCACCCAAGGTATCTGTAACTATTTACTAAAGTGACTGTGTGTCTTTTGAGGAGTACTAGATACTGGCTCTGTCTTGGTCTGTTCAGGCTGCTATAACAAAATACCATAGATTGGGCGGCTTATAAACAACAGAAATTTATTTCTCACCGTTCTGGAGGCTGGGAAGTCCAAGATCAAGGTGTTGGCAGATTCAGTGTTGGGTGAGGGCCTGTTCCTCAAACACAGTCATCTTGTCACTATAGCTTTACATGGTGAAAGAGGCAAGGCATCTCTTTGGGGATCTCTTTTATAATAGCACTAATCCCTGCCCTCACGACCTGATCACCTGCCAAAGGCCTTCCAAATGCCATTACCTTGGGGGTTTGGTGACTCATGCCTGTAATCCTAGCACTTTGGGAGGCCGAGGTGGGCAGATTGCCTGAGCTCAGGAGTTTGAGACCAGCCTGGGCAACATGGTGAAACCCCATCTCTGCTAAATTACAAAAAAAAAGCCAGTTACGGTGGCGTGCGCCTGTAGTCCCAGCTACTCAGGAAGTTGAAGCAGGAAAATCACTTGAACCCGGGAGGCAGAGTTTGCAGTGAGCGGAGATCATGCCACTGCATTCCAGCACTTCCAGCTTGGGTGACAGAGCAAGACTCCAAAAAAAAAAAAAAAAAAATTTTCAGCATATGAGGCCAGGCGCGATGGCTCATGCCTGTAATCCCAGCACTTTGGGAGGTCGAGGCAGGCGAATTACTTGAGGTCAGGAGTTTGAGTCCAGCCTGGCCAACACGGAGAAACCCCGTTTCTACTAAAAGTATGAAAATTAGCTGGGCTTGGTGGCATGTGCCTGTAATCCCAGCTACTTGGGAGGCTGAGGCATGAGGATCACTTGAACCCTGGAGGCAGAGGTTGCAGTGAGCAAAGATTGCACCACTGCACTCCAAGGCGACAGACTGAGACTCTGTCCGCAATCCCCCTTCAAAAAAAAAAAAAAAAAAAAAAGAGCCAGGTGAGGTGTCTCACATCTGTAATCCCAGCACTTTGGGAGGCCGAGACAGGCAGATCACTTGAGGTCAGGAGTTTGAGACTAGCCTGGCCAACATGGTGAAACCCCATCTCTACTAAAAATACAAAAATTAGCTGGGCGTGGTGGTGCACACCTGTAAGGCCAGCTATTCAGGAGGCTAAGGCAGGAGAATCACTTGAACCCAGGAAGCGGAGATTGCAGTGAGCTGAGATTGTGCACCACTGCACTCCAGCCTGGGTGACAGAGTGAGACTCTGTCACAAAAAAAAAAAAAGATTTCAGCAGATGAATTTTGGGGGAACATAAACATTTAGTCCGTTGCAGGGTCTAATTAGATGATGATAATTTCTGCCAACACAAAATACCACTGTAGTCCACGTGTCACAAACTAGGGGCTTATGGTGAGTAGGTAAAAAAAAATGGAGTTTTGGCCAAAGTCTGTCCCACTGTGGGCCTGGCAGATCCATTGACCACCTATGGTCATTTCCACAGTTCTGGACTATATGATTGGAATAGACATACTCAGTAACCCACATTGACTCCCTGATCTGTGGAATGAAGATTGTTAATGGTAGGTAGAGCCCAGTAGAAGCCCTTGGAATTTCCCTTCTTTACTAGGATAGTTTTTTTTTTTTTGAGACAGAGTCTCACTCTGTCGCCCAGGCTGGAGTGCAGTGGCCGGATCTCGGCTCACTGCAAGCTCCGCCTCCCGGGTTTATGCCATTCTCCTGCCTCAGCCTCCCAAGTAGATGGGACTATAGGTGCCCGCCACCTCACCCGGCTAGTTTTTTGTATTTTTTAGTAGAGACAGGGTTTCACTGTGTTGGCCAGGATGGTCTCGATCTCCTGACCTTGTGATCCTCCCGTCTTGGCCTCCCAAAGTGCTGGGATTACAGGCTTGAGCCACCACACCCGGCCCTTTACTAGGATACTTAACCAAAAGTAGTATCATTTTCCCAGGGAGAACTGCAGACAATAATGACATTAAAGACTTGAAATACATAGGGGTGGTAATTCCTGTCTCATTCCCATTTAAATTACCTGTTTGAACTGTACAAAAGGCATGATCTTGGAGAATATCTGTGGATTAGATGTACTGTGGTCTATTTCTACTCACACTTCTGACACCAAATGCATGGGCTTTTTTTTTTTTTTTTTTTCTTTCCTTCTTTCTATACTGACAACCAATTCTCCAACTTTCTAGACACCAGCTGGGTGTAAAGTGATTTGATTCTATTCCAACACTGACTACTTGAAGTTAGTGCAGACCCCACAGGTTAAGGGCACAGTCCCACAATACTGCCCCTACTTCACATGTCCATCACAAGTCTGGGCCTCCCATACCTCTGACCAATCAGCTAGCAATTAGAGATTCCCACAATCCCCTTCTTACGTTTAATGATTTACTAGAATAGCTCACAAAACTCAGAAAGGCACTTTGCTTACTAATACTGCCTTAATATAAAGTATACAACTCAGGGACAGCCAAATGGAGGAGATGGGATGAGGCATGTGGGAATGAATGTTCCTGGAACCGAGCCGGGTCCAGCTGCATTTTCTTGTGACACAATAACAAGAAACAGACAAACTAAGAAAGAAGGGAACTTATTGCTATAACTGGATACAGGGAGAATGCTGGAGATAATTCCACCAGACCAGCTCAAAGTATTACAATTTTCTTAGTTCTTATACAGGTTGGGGTTATGTGCCTATGTGCAGTATAGCATTTGCCTAAGTCTATAGATAACTAATTTTGTTTCAATTAGAAGGTCAGAGGCCAAGAAGAATGCTTGCTAAGTCCAATTAAGAGTCACCAGTGGCCGGGCGTGGTGGCTCAAGCCTGTAATCCCAGCACTTTGGGAGGCCGAGATGGGCGGATCACGAGGTCAGGAGATCGAGACCATCCTGGCTAACACGGTGAAACCCCGTCTCTACTAAAAAATACAAAAAAAAAACTAGCCGGGCGAGGTGGCGGCGCCTGTAGTCCCAGCTACTCGGGAGGCTGAGGCAGGAGAATGGCGTAAACCTGGGAGGCGGAGCTTGCAGTGAGCTGAGATCCGGCCACTGCACTCCAGCCTGGGCGAAAGAGCGAGACTCCGTCTCAAAAAAAAAAAAAAAGAGTCACCAGTACCTTCAAGGCCTGTCTACTGTGGTACCGGAGTGATTATTTCTATCTTATCTCATTAACAGCTTGGTCCAGAGAGCTGCCTTAGACGGTCCAATAAATCTATTCACACAGCTGCCTCTGTTACCTTGACTCGTCTCAGATTTCGTCGACCTAAGATGGGTCCTGGCACTAGGAATGGAAGGCTGTCTCCGTTATTTCGGCTTGCTCCAAGTTAGGGAGAAGCCCATGCAAGGCTCCTACTGACCGTATGTTTCATGTCTAGTTTTGATGTCTGGTCACTGATTTCTCTAGGTTTAATTATTTGCTCAATGTTAAGGCAGCTCTGTGGAAATTTGTCTGTGTAACTGGAGGGCTATGCGGCCTGTCTGTGTGACTGTCATGGAGGCCTGTTTATGTGATTGTCAAGGAGAACTGTCCTGCCACAGGAAGGCCTGCTCTCTCTGGGCACACCACCCTCCCAGCACCTTGATGTGTTCAACCTAGAACCTCTCTGAAGCCCGCAGTTTAGGGGACTTTATAGAGGCTTTATTACATAGACATGATTGATTACATCATTGGCCACTGGTGATTGAAGTCAATCTCCAGCCCTTCTCTCCTGTCTGAGAGTTGGGGGTCAGGGTTGAAAGTTGCAACCCTCTAATTACAAGGTTGGTTCCTCAGGCAATTAGCCCCCAACCCCAACCCCGATGCTATCTAGGGGCCCACCAAGAGTCATCTCATCAGCATATACACAGGTATGGTTGAAAGGAGCTTATTATGAATAACAGAAGATACTCCTCTCACCTCTGTCTCTACCTCCTATCACTCAGGAAATTACAAAGATTTTAGGAGCTCCGTGCCAGGAACCAGGGATCAAGGCCAAATATATATTTTTTATTATGTTGCAGTGTCTCTAGAGGGTTACTTCAATTGCAGCTACTATCCCAGATATGGAATCTATTGCAGCAAATCAGCGTAGTCCTTGGTACTTGGTATGCAGATACTGATTTAGAAAAAAGTCCTTTTTCTTCTTCTTCTTCTTTTTTTTTTTTGAGATGGAGTCTCACTCTGTCATCCAGGCTGGAGTGCAGTGGCACGATCTTGGCTCACTGCCACCTCCACCTCCCAGGTTCAAGCGATTCTCCTGCTTCAGCCTCCTGAGTAGCTGGGATTGCAGGTGCCTGCCACCATGCCCAGCTAATTTTTGTATTTTTAGTAGAGACAGGGTTTTACCTTGTTGATCAGGCTGTTCTCAAACTCCTGACCTCGTGATCTGCCTGCCTCGGGCTCCCAAAGTGCTGGGATTATAGGTGTGAGCCAGCGCGCCTGACCAAAAAGTCCTTTTTCTTTACGCAAAATTGCAGAGACCACCAGAAGTAATTTGCTTTAACCTAACATAGTCAACTATATACCTTTTTCATCTCGCCTCAGGGCTTTCTCAACTCTCCTGCCCTCTTTCATAATCTAGTCCACAGAGATCTTGATTGTCTTGATATCCCGTGGAACGTCACACTGGTTGACTACATTGATAAATCATGTGTATTGGTGCCAAGCATGCAGGATAAAGCAAGGTCAAGGCCAAGGTGTGATTGATAACTGACAAAGTTACAATAAACCACTTTTAGATTGTTTATTACTCAGACAGCAAAAAGGATAGCTCATGGGGAGCCAACATCTTCGGCGACTAAGAAGCTGATAGTAGGCTGCAGCTAAGCAGTTTGCGGGACTGATTGTGTAGCTCTATCTATTCTGAGGGGTTGATCTGGGAAGTCTCATACCTCATCAGAACCTGGGAGCAATGAGAAACTGTCTCAATGATAGCCTATGGAAGACAGGAAGGTGAGTCCTCGCAAGCTTTACATCTTCTTGTGTTCCAGGAGGATTTCAAGGCATTCTTCCAAGACTTAGGTAAGCTGCCATTCCAGCTTTTTTTTTTTTTTGAGACAGAGTCTTGCTCTGTCGCCGGGCTGGAGTGCAGTGCCACGATCTCAGCTCACTGCAACCTCTGCCTCCTGGGTTCAAGCAATTCCCCTGCCTCAGCCTCCCAAGTAGCTGGGACTACAGGCATGTGCCACCACAGCTAGCTAATTTTTTGTATTTTGGTAGAGACGGGGTTTCACCATGTTGTCCAGGCTGGTCTCGATCGCCTGACCTCATGATCCACCCACCTCAGCCTCCCAAAGTGCTGGGATTACAGGCGTGAGCCACTGTGCCCGGCCGCAATTCAAGCTTTTAATGCATGGCCTCTGTGGATAAGTGCACGTTGCCAGAGTGCCATGGAGGAGCCATTCCCCTACAATTGGATTACAGGGCAGGAAATAGCAAGTGCCTTACATGTCTTAGACACGTGTGAGCCAAAGAGTGGGAAATAAACCCCCCAAAGATTCAGGAGCCCACTACCTCAATGAAGCTCCTGAGGGTCCAGTGGTTTGGGAGAATGTTGGGATATTCCTCCTAATGTGAAATAAGATGTTTCACCATACACTGCTTGTCATTAAAAAGAAACACAATGTTTGGTGAGACTTTTTGGATTTTGGATACAACATATATTGTATTTGAGTGAGCTGCTCTGACCCAGTTACCAGTAACCTGTTGAGCTGCTGGTTTTGAGTGGGACCTATAGCAAGAGAAAGGTCTGGAGAAATCCAGACTGCAGTGCAAGGTTTTCTGCCACTCGGGCCTATGACTAAGTAGATTCTTTGATGCTCCATGTGCATATGATTAATAGGAGTGCTCCATGGAGCCTCTACCAAGCCCCAATAGGAGGATACAGACCTCTACAAAGTCATACCCTTGTCTGTAGACAAGTTTCTCCTTTTGAGAAACATCTCATGTCTTGCTACCGAGTGAGCCCTTGTTGAAATTGAACACCTGATGCGGGAATGGTGGGTGACTGTGTGACTAAGCTGCCCATCATGCATTGAGTATTATCTGATCCACCAAGCTGTAAGGTTGAGCATGGGCAGCCACAATCCATCATCAAGTGGAAATGGTGTGGCCAGGCGCGGTGGCTCACGTCTGTAATCCCAACACTTTGGGAGGCTGAGGCGGGCAGATCACGAGGTCAGGAGTTGGAGACCAGTCTGACCAACATGGTGAAACCCTGTCTCTACTAAAAATACAAAAATTAGCTAGGAGTGGTGGTGCATGCCTGTAATCCTAACTACTTGGGAGGTTGAGGCAGGAGAATTGCTTGAACCTGGGAGGCAGAGGTTGCAGTGAGCCAGATTTCACCATTGCGCTCTAGTCTGGGCGACAAGAGTGAAATTCTGTCTCAAAAAAAAAAAAAAAAAAATATATATATATATCAATATATAATGATATTTTGTGTGTTTCTGTTTAGAGATACTTTGTTAATATACATTGTTGATTTGTTAACATTAAACTCGGCTGGGCATGGTGGCTCATGCCTGTAATCCTAGCACTTTGGGAGGCTGAGATGGGCGGATCACTTGAGGTCAGGAGTTTGTAACCACCCTGGCCAACATGGTGAAACCCCATCTCTACTAAAAATACAAAAATTAGCCGGGTGCGGTGGCAGGTGCCTGTAATCCCAGCTACCTGGGAGGCTGAGGCAGGAGAATCACTGGAACCCAGGAGGTGGAGGCTGCAGTCAGCTGAGATCGCATCACTGCAGTCCAACCTGGGCTACAGAGTGAGACGTGGTCTCAAATAAACAAGCAAGCAAACAAACAAAAACACACGGACACACATGAAACTCACACCCAGCAGCACTATAACTTATGCCTGAATAAAGCTTTATCTAACTCATATATATCTCAGTAGGGTCCCGCCACAGACGGCTCGTGCTCAGGAACACCAGAGAGCATTTCAGCGCTATACCTGAGCCACTTCAATCAGTGCGATCACCCAGAAAAAGCAAAAAAATATGAAAAATATAGCACTAAATAGATGGAGAAAAGATAGTTATTTATAGTACAAGAGTTGAAACAAGAAGACAGAGTGTTGTTTGACCTCAGCCAGGAATGTATATATAGACTGACTCAAATTTTTACTGCTCTGTGCATGTCCATGAATGACCACAAAAGTACTGCGAGTATTCATTCTGGGCTACAAATAAATTGTAGTGAGCAGGCTAATTCACAAATATGGAACTGGAATCCATGAATAATGAGGACCAACCGTATGTCTGTTTCAGTATGCCCACTTCTGCCATCTGCCAGGGTAGAGGAAGATGGTAGAGAATTTCCACTTCACTGAGAATTGGCCATTGTTTTCGCCAGGCTTCTGAGAGCCACCCCAGTAGCTATATTCCTCACTGGGGTATTAAATCCCTGGTCCTGGCCAGGCGCGGTGGCTCACGCCTGTAATCCTAGCACTTTGGGAGGCTGAGGTGGGTGGATCACTTGAGGTCAGGAGTTCGAGACCAGCCTGGCCAACATGGTGAAAACCCATCTCTTAAAAAAAAAAAAAAAATTAGCTGGGTGTGGAGGTGTGCGCCTGTAGTCCCAGCTACTCGGTAGGCTGAGACAGGAGAATCACTTGAACCCAGGAGGCAGAGGTTGCAGTAAGCCGAGATTGTAGCACTGCACTCCAGCCTGGGCAACAGAGTGAGACTCTTGTCTCAAATACATACATACATACATACATACATACATCCCTTGTCTGGAGAAAGTGTCCCTAAGTGAATGATTTCTTGCTTATCCAATCTTACATTCCAGCTTCCTTGATCAAGTACCCGCCAAATCCAATCTCAGGGGTACTCCCCTGGCTTGTACCAGTACAAACTGGTTAATTTTTGCAATTTAGGGAGGGGATCTCTGTTCTCCTTTGTTTGGTCCAGTCTATCCCCAGCCAGGTTACTTTGGGATTTAATCCTAGTTTCCAGCCTGGCAGCCAGGAGTGGAAGCAGGGTCACCACCCACGGGGGCGTGTGTCACCTGTGGCAGATGAGCCTCTGCAGCATCTTCCAGTGCAGCAATAGCTCCAGTCCTAACTCAGCTTGGTAAGCCCAGAGAGGCCTGGGGTTTATCTCGTGGAGTCAAAATCCTCAGGCATATCCATCCAGATGTCCTTATCTCATGTTTTAGAATCCTTGGTTTACCCCACCAGGGGATCCTGACCTTCACACAATAGACCTTCCTTGCCTGAATATGCAAACGTCTCTGGGGCTCTTCAGCCTGCAACTCAATTGTGTCTGTCCTTCACCATCACAGGTGATAAGAGCCTTTTTATAAGCTACCATCCAGCTCTCTGGTTCTCATGCTTAGCTCTTAACTGCCCCTGAACAGCTCTCAGTCTCTCCTTATCCTTCTCCAACACAGTCAACTAACTTCTTCTGTCTTTGTCCACATTGTTCTCCCCATATTTTTCAGACTCTGGAAAATATGTGCCCAGCACAGCATTCTCCTCCATGGGGATATTTTCCCGGGTTGCTGTCAGTGAAATCTTTAGCATGTGAGCCACCACCTTGTTCCAGGGACTATCTGTGCTCCAGCAGGAGGGTATTCTCTGTACCTATTGAGCAGTGGGTGAATCAGCCCAAATCCACATCTCACCACCTATTTTCGCTGCCTATTCCTGGTGCTTCTTGTGTCTGTCCAGGTTCACTAAGGAGCAGGTGCCACAACAGAATTAAACATGCAAGGATTGGCCGGGTGTGGTGGCTCACGCCTGTAATCCTAGCACTTTGGGAGGCCAAGGCGGGCAGATCATGAGGTCAGGAGTTCGAGACCAGCCTGGCCAATATAGGGAAACGCCATCTCTACTAAAAATACAAAAATTAGCTGGGTGTGGTGGCATGTGCCTGTCATCCCAGCTATTCAGGAGGCTGAGGGAGGAGAATCACTTGAATTGAGAGGCGGAGGTTGCAATGAGCCGAGATCACACCACTGCACTCTAGTCAGGGAGACAGAGTGAGATACTGTCTCAAAAAAACAAAAAACATGCAAGGATTTTATCAGGGGGAAATGGGCGGGGAGCTGGGACAGGTTGAGAGAGCCATCAGACTGTGAATCAAGTCTGACCTCAAGTAAAGAAGAGAGGGAAGGGAGTGTGTGGAAGCATTCCACACTACGACACACAGTCCAACAAAGGATCAGCAAGGCTGTCGGGCTGTCTTTGAGCCAAAGATTATCTATCACCAGAGGACTCCCATTGTCACCCGGGGACAGGCCTGCCTTAGTGTTCCAGCCATGGTCAGTCGTTGGGTGCAGCCCATGGGTAACATGGCTTTGGTGCCAATGCTTTGATGGATTTCAGAGTGCAGCAGCTGAGCCCTTGGTCAGATAACCTCCCTACAGTTGGAAGGCTGCCGGGTGCATTCTCATGGTCACGACAGGATTAACTCACTTTTCCTTAGGAGTACTCTGTAAGATAGGTGCTCTGGATATTATCTTCTCAGAAATGAGAAAACAGAGGCATAAAGAGCTTTGGATACTTGTCCAAGGCCACATAGATGGGAAGTGGAAAAGCCAAGATTGTTTCCTAGAACTGACCAAATTCAGAATTTCACTCTCAGTCCCTATTCTTCCACCTCCTTCCTGTTTCCCGTATTGATGGCTGCTTTCCCTGACGCCCCTTGGTGGCACCTCACCATTGTACCTGTGTGCACAGGAAAAGCACCTGTGTCCCTAATGACAGTGCTCTTTCCTGCGCCCTATTTTCTGTCTTCTGATGTCCCCAGAGATACCAGCCGCCAGGATCTGGAGGATACTTTATTCCAGAATCCTTATAACACTTCGGTGTCGACGGCCTCTGAGCAGGAGCTACCTCTTAGGCAACAGAAAAGAGTGGGTTGTGGCCTGTATTAGTTCTTTCGCGGTGTAACAATTTTATCCCAAATGTGGCAGCTTAAAATAACACACATTTATTATCTCAGTGGTCAGGGACAGCTTCTATAGGTCAGGGACAGCTTCGCTAGACCCTCTTCTTCAGAGTCTCACAGGCTATAATAAAAGTGTTGGCTGTGACTGCAGTCGCATCTGAGGCTCAACAGGTGAAGGATCTGCTTCTGAGCTCATATGATTATTGGCAGCATTCTGTTCCTTTCAGGCTGCTGGGCTGAGGGCCCCAGTTTCTTTTTTCCTTCCCTCCCTCCCTCCCTCCTTCCCTCCCCTCCCCTTCCCTCCCCTCCCTCCCTCCCTCCCTTCCTTCCTTTCTTCCTTCCTTTCTTTTTTTGAGACGGAGTCTCACTCTGTTGTCTAGGCTGGAGTGCAATGGCATGATCTCGGCTCACTGCAACCTCTGCCTCCTGGGTTCAAGCGATTCTCCTGCCTCAGCCTCCTGAGTAGCTGGGATTACAGGTGTGTGCCACCACACCCGGCTTATTTTTGTATTTTTAGTAGAGATGGGGTTTCACCATGTTGGTCAGGCTGGCCTTGAAATTTTGACCTCATGATCTGCCCACCTCAGCCTCCTAAAGTGCTGGGATTACAGGTGTGAGACACCGTGCTCGGCCAAAGGTTCCCAGTTTCTTGCCAGCTGGTGGCTGGAGGCTGCCCTCCATTCCTTGCTGCGTGGTCTTCTCTATAGGGCAGCTCTCACCATGGCGATCTTCAAGGCCAGGAAGAGAGTCTCCTAGCAAGATAGGTTACAGTTTTCTTTTCTTTTCTTTTCTTTTTTTTTTTTTTTGAGACGGAGTCTCACTCTGTCGCCCGGGCTGGAGTGCAGTGGCCGGATCTCAGCTCACTGCAAGCTCCGCCTCCCGGGTTCACGCCATTCTCCTGCCTCAGCCTCCCGAGTAGCTGGGACTACAGGCGCCCACCACCTCGCCCGGCTAGTTTTTTGTATTTTTTTAATAGAGACGGGGTTTCACCATGTTAGCCAGGATGGTCTCGATCTCCTGACCTCGTGATCCGCCCGTCTCAGCCTCCCAAAGTGCTGGGATTACAGGCTTGAGCCACCGCGCCCGGCCTGGGTTACGGTTTTCTGTAATGCAGTCACATACATCCTAAAGCCTTTGGCTCATTCTATTGGCTAGCAGCAAGTCAGGTCCTGTCCACACAAGGGCAGGGACATCAAGAGATGGGCATTGTGGGGACACCTTAGAGTCTGGCTGCCACACCTTCCTTATGGGTCAGCATCTATAATGAGAACAACTCCTTGAACCATCCCAAGTTTGGCTCTCCATGAAGTATAAGTCTGTACGAAGACAGCTGGGTTGAGGATTGACCCTTGGTGATTTCTCCAATCCTCCTTTCCTCCTGTGGCTCAAAAGTTCCTTTCCCTCATTGAGAATGACTCAAACACATCAGATACTAAGAATGTGCCCATTTCACCAGCACATCACACTTTGACAGTGAACTCTAGTGGGCACAGCTAGGATCCTCTCCACATCCTGTTACATATATTTAAGCATGGGAATGATGGGATTGACCAGACTTTACAATAACTTTATTTAATTAATTATTTTATTCATTTTTTTGAGATGAAGTCTTGCCGTACTGCCCAGGCTAGAGTGCAGTGGTATGATCTTAGCTCACTGCAGCCTCCACCTCCTGGGTTCAAGTGATTCTCCTGCCTCAGCCTCCCAAGAAGCTGGGACTACAGGTGCATACCACTGTACCCAGCTAATTTTTGTACTTTTAGTAGAGATGGGGTTTTACCATGTTGGCCAGGCTGGTTTCAAACTTCTGACCTCAGGTGATCTGCCCGCCTCGGCCTCCCAAAGTGCTGGAATTACAGGTGTGAGCCACCGCACCTGACCAACAATAACTTTAAAACATAGCTATATTGGACAAGTGTGGTGACTCACACTTGTAATCCCAGTACTTTAGGAGGCCAAGGTGGGTGGATCACGAGGTCAGGAGATCAAGACCATCCTGGCCCTGTCTCTACTAAAAATACAAAAAATTAGCTGGGCCTGGTGGCATGCGCCTGTAGTCCTAGCTACTTGGGAGGCTGAGGCAGGAGGATCACTTGAACCTGGGAGGTGGAGGTTGCAGTGAGCCAAGATTGTGCCACCTCACTCCAGACTGGGTGACAGAGCGAGACTCTGTCTCAAAAACAAAAACAAAAACAAAAACAAAAAAAACAAACAAATAAAAAAACAGCTTTATTGAGATATAATTAACCCAATTAGAGAGCATAATTCGGCCAGACGTGGTGGCTCATGCCTATAATCCCAGCATTTTGGGAGGCCGAGATGGGCAGATCACTTGAGGTCAGGAGTTCAGGACAAGACTGCCAACAAGGCGACACCCCGTCTCTACTAAAAATACAGAAATTTGCCAGGTATTGTGGCGTATGCCTGCAGTCCCAGCTACTCAGGAGGCTGAGGCAGGAGAATTGCTTAAACCCAGGCCAGGAGCTGGAAGCTGCAGTGAGCTGAGATCATGCCACTGCACTCCAGCCTGGGCAACAGAGTGAGACTGTTTTAAAAAAAAAAAAAGAGCAAGAGTATAATTCAATGGCTTTTAGTATATTCAGAGTTTTACAACCATCACCACAATTAATTTTAGAACACTTTCATTCTCTTCCAAAGAAACTCCTAATTTGTTGCCCCTAAATCCTCCTCTCCTTCAGCCTTAGACAGCCACTTTGTTTACCCTCCATCTCTATATATTTGCTTATGCACATTTCGTATAAAAGGGATCGTATAATATGTGGTCTAGCTTCTTTCGCTTAGCATATTTTCAAGGTTCATCCATGTCATAGCATGTATCAGTACTTCATTTCCTTTTACATTCCATTGTATAGCCAAACCATATTTTATTTATCTATTCATCACTTGATAGATATTTGGTTTATTTACATTTTTTGATATTGTGAATAATGCTGCCATGAACATCTGTGTACAAGTTTTTGTGGGGGCATATTGTTTCCATTTTTTCTTGGGTCATATGTAGGAGTGGAATATTGAGTCAGATATGCTAACTTTATGTTTTCTAAAGTGGTTGTACCATTTTATATTTCCACTAGCAGTGTATAAGGGTTCCATTCTCTCTCTTTTTTTTATTTGAGACGGAGTTTCACTCTTGTCCCCCAGGCTGGAGTGCAATGGCGCAATCTCAGCTCACTGCAAACTCCACCTCCCAGGTTCAAGCGATTTTCTTGCCTCAGCCTCCCGAGTTGCTGGGATTACAGCCACCTGCCACCACACCCAGCTAATTTTTTTTTTGTATTTTTAGTAGAGACGGGTTTCACCATGTTGACCAGGCTGGTCTTGAACTCCTGACCTCAAGTGATCCACCTGCACTGGCCTCTCAAAGTGCTGGGATCACAGGCGTGAGCCACCATGCCCAGCCAAGGGTTCTATTCTCTTCACCTTCTCACCAACACTTGTTATTGTCTATCTTATTTGTCATGGCCATCCTAATGGGTGTGAAGTGGTATCTCCTTGTGGTTTTGATTTGCATTTCCCTAATGGCTAATGATATTGAGCACTTTTTCATGTGCTTATTGACTACTGTGTATCTTCTTTGGAGAAATGACTATTCAGATCCTTCTCTCTCTCTTTCTCAGACTGCGCTTGGCTTTATTGCTTTAAGAAACCTATTGTTTCTTGCTTATCACCATCTAAGCTTTTCTGTCATCTTTAACATTGAACTCCCTTCTTTCCTGCTTCATTTTACTCCCATAGCACTTTTCTCTATCTAGCCTACTACTGTAAATATTGATTTTTAATAGCTGTCTTACCCCACTAGAATGTCAACTCCACGAGGACAAGAATTTTTGTCTCTTTTATTCAGTGCTGTTTTCTCAGCATTTATAGTAGCACTTGGCACATAGCAGAGAACCATTAGATATTTGTAGAAAGAATGAATACATCCTTCTGGAAGCATCAAGAATCAAGATTAAATGACCTTTTCTCATTTTAAAATTGAGTTTACAATAACTTCTAATATATCACAAAAGAATCTGTGTTCATCGAAGAAAACTTAGACAGTATGCATAAACATAATAAAAGTATAGATGCCATTTAGCAAGCGTATATTGCACACACTTCTGTGCTTGCCCAAAGTCACACAGGTAAATATAATAGTAGCCAATGTTTATTGAGGCCCTGTTAGGTGCCAGGCCCTCTTCCATGTATCATCTCATTAATTCCTGCCAACAGCCTGTCTAAAGAGATTGCTACTTTTATCATTCTCATCTTTCAATAAAGAAACCGAGGCAGGTCGGGCGCGGTGGCTCACGCCTGTAATCCCAGCACTTTGGGAGGCCGAGGTAGGCAGATTATCTGAGGTCAGGAGTTCGCGACCAACCTGGCTAACATGGTGAAACCCCATCTCTACCAAAATACAAAAATTAGCTGAGCGTGGTGTGTCTGGCGTCTGTAATCCCAGCTACTCGGGAGGCTGAGGCAGGATAATTGCTTGAACCTGGGAGGCAGAGGTTGCAGTGAGCCAAGATCGTGCCACTGCACTCCAGCCTGGGCAACAGAGCAAGACTCCATTTAAAAAACAAAAACAAAAACAAAAACAAAAACAACCCCCCCAAACAAAACAAAACAAAACAAAAAAACCGGAGGCACATAGATATGCTAAGTAACTTGCTCACATGCACACAGCTTGCTGGTGGCAGAGCCAGGGCAGAACCATTGCACTACACTGTCTCTTGTTCTCTCTCTCTCTCTCTTTTTTTTTTTTTTTTTGATATGGAGTCTCTCTCTGTCGCCTAGGCCAGAGTGCAGTGGCGCGATCTCGGCTCACTGCAAGCTCCGCCTCCCGGGTTCACGCCATTCTCCTGCCTCAGCCTCCTGAGTAGCTGGGACTACAGGCGACCGCACCACGCCCGCCTAATTTTTTGTATTTTTAGTAGAGACGGGGTTTCACCATGTTAGCCAGGATGGTATCTCTCTCTTTTTTGAGACAGGGTCTCGCTCTGTCATCCAGCCTGGAGTGCAGTGGCGCCATCACTTGAGGCTCACTGCAGCCTTGACCTCCCGGGCTCAAATGATCTTCCACCTCACTCTCCTGAGTAGCTGGGACTACAGGCTGGGCCACCACGCCTCGCTAATTTTTGTATCGTTATTAGAGACCGAGTCTGGCCATATTGCCCAGGCTGGTCTCACACTTCTGAACTCAAGCAATCCTCCCGCTTTGGCTTCCCAAATTGTTGCGATTACAGGCATGAGCCATCTCACCAGGCTCTTGTTCTCTTTATGCAAAATAATTTAGTACCTTCTTTGATGACTACCGTTTTCTTAATACAAAACAGCAGAAACTTCTCTTAATACAAAATAGCAAAAACGTCACCTTAAGGCACAGGTGGTTTAACTTCTACTGACTATTTTTTTTTGTTTGTTTGTTTGTTTCTTTTTTCCTTTCATAAGCTTTGGGAAGCATAGTAACCAATCTTTCCATATTCATTCATATTACTGCAAAATTACTTTGAAGATTGTCAAAATGATATTCTATTTGTTCAATAATCTTTCGGAGTAGGGCAGGTCATAGTACCTTCTCTCTGTGGGAGGCAGAAAAGAGTTTTGCTGTGGTGCTAGATTTCCAGGGCTTCACAGACCTGGCTTCAATTGTCTTTGCAATTTATTATCCCTGCGACTTCAGCCAAATGACTTAACCTCTGTGCTCACCTCACCGTGCCTGGCACAGAGTAAAGGATGTGGGAGCAGGGAGACAGGATCCGGGCTCATTCCCCAGCTTTGCTCCTGTGTGGTCTTGGGCAAGTCCCTTCACCTCGTTGGGCCTAACTTTGCCCAGCTGTAACATGTCTGAGACCCCAGGATCTCCGAGGTTTCTTCTGGCTCTGACGTTCTGGGCTCTGTGCCTGCCTCCCAGCTGTGAAGAATGGGCACTAAGGCGATGTCTTGCTCAAAAAACCATTTTTGTTGAAAACGATAAATCCCAGGTAGGGATTTAGGGGGGATAGTGGGTGAGGCCTGGACGGCCGTGTGGGGAATGAGATGCGCGGCTATTTCTAGGCAGGAGATGGGCGTGGCGGGCGGCGGGCAGGGTGTGCTGGCAGCGCAGCATCCCTGCAGGCGGAGAGGGCGTCTGCAGATGAGTGCGGAGGCCGAGGCCCGGGAGGACCGCGTATACAGCGGCTGCGCACTGGCGCGACCAGCCGGCCGATTTGCGTGTCTCCACCCCTGCAACGAGCTGGTTGGGGGACTGTTCTGGCGCCGCGCGCCGATTGGATGAGCGGCCCGCCGCTCAGGCCCTGGAGCGGACGGTTCCTACTGCGGCTGGGCACCGGCTCCGCTCCCGCGTCTGCCCGCGCTCCAGCTGCGCCCGGCCCGGCCCCGGCCCGGCTCGGCGCGGCCCCAGCCTCCAAGCGAAGGCGCCGCTGCCGCTGGGCCGCTCCCAGGGCCATGAGGAAGCGGCGGCAGCCACTGCGGCCCGCGTCAAGGTGACCGGCCGGGACTGCGGCGGCGGGGAGAGCGGCGGTGAGAGGCGCGGCTGGCGGGGCGGGGCGGGCCCTGAGGCCGGCCCTGAGGGAGCTGCAGGTGCGGGGGGCGGGACCCTGAGGGCCGCCGGAGCCGGGGAGGGGCCTCGGTTCGGGAGGCGGGGCCGAGCCGTGCCTGCGGGTGCCCGGCGCCGGGGCCTGGCCGGGATCTGGGGGTTCTGAGGTCCGGGGCCGGGGGCGCGCTGGTCCCCGGGAGCTTGAAGGACGGCGGGGAAGAGGCGCGGGCGCGGGGGGCGGGACCGGGGAGGCAGTTGGGCGGGGCGCCGCGGCTGCAGGTGCGGGGGGCGGGGCCGGCGGGGCTGCTGTGGGCGGGGCTGCGGGGTGCGGCCAGCGCGCCGGACCTGGGGAAAGCACAGGTGCGGGGGGCGGGGTCGGGGGGGACCTGCAGCGGCGGGGGGCGGGGCCCGGGTGACTGCGGTGCGGAAGCAGGGCCCCAGGTGAGGAGCATGCGAGGGTGGGTGGTCGCCCAAGAAGGAAAGGCCGCCCTCTCCGCTGTCCAGGGGGTCTTGGGTGGGAGCGGGGGCTTTGGGCTCCCTGCGGATTCTGTGGGCATCCGGAAATGCCTCTAGAAGGACCGTCCGGGACTGCCTGTGCCACTGCTGACTCGGGCCTGGAGCTCAGCTGTCCTGGTTACCGGCCGGCTGCCTCCCCGATGCTACGCCGCGCCCTAAGTGGGGCGCGCTGTTTTTCGCACCTCACGGGCTTTCCTGTTGCTGTTGAAGGGGCATGCCAGGATGCGGGTGTGGGGGGGTGTTGGCTGTCATTGGATGATAGGCTGTTGAAAAATGTGTGTGCTTGAAGAGTAGTGTGAGGCTTGGAGGGGTCCTGGCTTGCTGGCTACTGGTACCAGAAGCTGCTGTAGATCTCAGCAGTGCGTCTCAGAAAGACTGAAATGGCAGCCTGTAAGAGGGGAGAGCAGGGATGAGAATTCAAAAGCTTTTGACTGTGCTACCTGGGAGAGTTTTTCACCTGTTTCCTCCGTTGCAAAATGAGCATGTTAGTACCTGCCTGTGCGTCTCCCAGGGGCCTGGTGAGGATAGGATGAAACAGTGCCTACTGAGCAAATCACTGGGTAAAGTTAAGAGTTTCCCTTTTCTTATGCCGATGGGCAGGTTGGATTCAGGGACTGGAGAGTCTAAAGAAGAGAGGGTCTGTTTCTAGTTAAGAGGTGAGACTAGACCACTTTCTATTCGCAGTTTGGGATGAGGTTTTTTTTGGGAGTTCCCAAAAGACTCAGCTGTGTCTTGGATCGTGACTGCTTCTCCCTGCGAGGCCTCTGACGGAACTGCTGCAACGCAGGGAGCAGTGGCAAGTGGAAGCAGAAGAACATTTGTTTGCTGACCTTTAGACCCCAACCCCGGTGAGGACTCTGAGCTGGAGCATAAAGCTCAGGCCTGAGGCTATGGAAGTCCCTCTGCCCCCATCCAAGTACAGACCCTGATTTTACCACGTTCCAAGAGGGTCGGGTGCAGTGGCTCACGCTTGTAATCCCAGCACTTTGGGAGGCCAAGGAGGGTGGATCATTTGAGGTCAGGAGTCTGAGACCAGCCTGGCCAACATGGTGAAACCCTGTCTCTAAGAAAAATACAAAAATTAGCCGGGCATGGTGCCGGGCACCTGTAATCTCAGCTACTCAGGAGGCTGAGGCAGGATAATTGCTTGAACCTGGGAGGTGGAGGCTGCAGTGAGCCGAGATCGTGTCACTGCACTCCACCCTGGGCGATGGAGTGAGACTCTTCCGTCTCAAAACACACAGAAATCCCCCAAAAAAAGACCCCTGAAAGAAGGCAATGCCTGACTCCACTGTGTACTCACAGGGGCGAGGAGAAGGAAGCGAGATGACAGGGCTGTTTCTGAATTTCAGAAGAGTGTTATATACCCATATATGTGACCTTTCGAAGCCCAGTGCCTCTGCTTGCTGGTAGTTGACCAGTCCAAACTGTAATGCCTCCTACCTTCATTGCGTGGACAAAAGCGAAGGTAGGTGGATACTTCGCTACTAACCTGCATTTTTTTCCCCCACTATAGAAGCTATGGGACTTTTGGGGGCCAGAAACCATGGTGCTGGACTCCCTCATTACCACTAGTTGGTGCAGTGGTGACCCAGTAGCGTTGAGGGGATTAGGCCCTTACTGGTGCCTGTGCTTGTGTGGCAGGTCCCAGAGGATGTAGAAGCAGCATGTGAAAGTTCTCCCACTCTGTCTTGGCAGCAACGGTGTTAATGGCTCTCAGAGACTGCTGCTATCTGAGTGACCGTCATGCTTTTTGGGTTAGAAGGAAAGCTCAAACTTGGTGGCAAAGAAGAGTTAGAACATGTGTTGAATAGTGAGGGGATTAGCAACATTCAGGGTCGAGAGAAAGACTTCATGAATGAAAAATACTTCATCTGAGGTTCTCTGATATGGCCCACCTCTTGAAATGGATTTTCCTTTTCAGTATGGAGGATAAGAGCTGTGACTTGGAAGTCAGTCAGGTCTGTTTGAAACCACAGGCTGCCACCTCCTGCTGAGTGAACCAGCACTACTTCCTTAGCTTCACAGAGCTTTGGTTTTTTAATTTGTAAAGCAAGGATAACCATGCCCACCTTGTGAAGTTGTTAAGAAGAATAAATGAGACAGGAGGGGAGAAGGCACCTGATCCACCTGGTTAGGGTCCTGTGCTGTCTCTCACTGCCTGCCCATCTTTCAACACAAGCCACTCAGAACAGCATGTAACATGCAAGGAGAGCAGGACAGGGAATTCTGAGGCCTCTATTTCTTATATAACCTTGAACAAATCCCTTCCTGTCTCCAGACCTTGGGTTTCTTAGCTGAGTGAGGAGGGTGTTAGACTATGTGATCACCAGGAGTTCTTCTAGATCTGGCCTTCTGGTTAGCATGCCATCATATTTTCTTCAAAGGCAAGAGGGAGGAAACTAATGACCTGTTGTTTAGTTCTTCTTTTAAAAACGTCTGTCTAGCACCTTGCCTGGCACACAGTAGGTGCTCACTGATTGCTTGTTGAAAGAACAGATGAAGGACTTTAACTGGAAAAAAGATGTGGCAAGTTGTCCCTGCTGCTTTTATGCATATGGTATCTGTACCTTTAACATACACTTTATTTATTGCACAAAAATATTGTAACATTAGTAAAATTAGTGAACTTCAACATAAAAGACAAAAGTTGTTGCATGGTTCCATTTCATCACACATTAAGTTCATTCAATTTTTGTTCGTAAACATACGTAATTCTTCATGATTGCAATCGTATGTATGTAAGCATTTGGGAAAGGCCCAGTAATAAATGGTTTCTTTGAATATAGTTTAAATTTTTTTTTTTTTTTTTTTTTTTTTAAGAGACAGGATCTTCCTCTGTTACCCATATTGGAGTGCAATGGCACAGTCATGGCTCACTGCAGCCTTGACCTCCCAGGCTCAAATGATCCTGCCACCGTAGCCTCCCAAGTACTGTGCCACGACACCTGGCTAATTTTTAATTTTTTGTAGAGATGGGAGTCTCACTATGTTGCCCAGGCTGGTCTTGAACTCCTGGGATTAAGTGATCCTCCCATTGGCCTCCCAAAGTGCTGAGATTACAGGCGTGAGCCACCACGTCTAGCAAATATAGTTTTTATTTTATATTTTGAGCAAGTAAAAAAATCACACGTGGATTTTTTTTTTTTTTTTTTGAGACAGAGCCTTGCTTTGTCACCCAAGCAGGCTGGAGTGCAGTGGTGTGATCTTGGCTCACAGCAAGCTCCGCCTTCCAGGTTCACGCCATTCTCCTGCCTCAGCCTCCTGAGTAGCTGGGACTACAGGCGCCTGCCACTACTCCCGGCTAATTTTTTTGTATTTTTTGGTAGAGATGGGGTTTCACTGTATTAGCCAGGATGGTCTCGATCTCCTGACCTTGTGATCCGCCTGCCTCGGCCTCCTACTAGAGTGCTGAGATTGCAGGCGTGAGGCCCCGTGCCTGGCTGATTTTGTATTTTTAGTAGAGACCGGGTTTCTGCATGTTGGTCAGGCTGGTCTTGAATTCTGGACCTCAGGTGATCCGCCTGCCTTGGCCTCCCAAAGTGCTGGGATTACAGGTGTGAGGCACCGCGCCGGGCCCACACATGGATTTTTTTAAGGCAAGTGGGGGAATAAATTGTAAAGTAAGTGTCTGTCTTGCCTCATGTTGACAGTTCCTAGTCCTTTTCCCTAGAGGCAGCCACTGTTACCAGTTTCTTGTTTATTATATATTCTTTCTCTTACGCAAAGAATAGCATTCTATACATACTCATTGTTGTGTAGTATTTACTTTGGACTTTGTTCTAACAGTGGAAAATGTGTCAGTTAGTATGTACAGTTCCTTCTTAATAAATGTTTTTGACTGATACAAGCACAATTTTGTACCTCTACCCCCCACTCCCCAATGATGTTTACTCAGTATTGGTTAGCAGTCATTGTTTAGAAGCTTAGCAAGAGACATCCTTTGTCCTAGGAAAAGAAGTGGCCTTACTCCCAGTGAACAGTAGATTAAAGGGCAATCCATGTATCTGGATGCAAGGCAGAGTACAGAAAGAGAAAGGAAAAGGGATTTGTTCACTGGTAATTGAGAACTGATTTTCCATGCAGGCCTTGATTCAAAGTCCAGCTGTGTCACTTACTGGCTGTGTGACTTGGAACAATTTACCTGATCTCTCTGCATCTCAGTTTCCGTATCTGTAAAATAGATAATGATAATAGGATCTGTCTTTGGGGGTTTTTGTGCAGAGGAAGTGAGATCATGCAATGCAAAGTACATACAGCAATAGGAGGTCATAGTAGGTGCTTAAGAAGGATGAGCTGCTATGTTATTAAGAATCTGAAATAGATTCTGTTCTTTGTGAGCAGATATTTACTGGACAGTTAAAGGTGAGCCGTGGAGAATACCTAAAGTCCTTGCCTTTGAGGTGCTCACATGCTGTGTGTGGAGATCGGCACTCAAGCCATTGATTACCAAACAGTATAGTGGGCCAGGTGGTGGGAGGTGAGCATTGTGTGAGGTCACAGAGGCAGGGAGCAGTGACTTCTCCCTGGGGTGATTTGGGAATGCCTCCTCAGCTCAGATTTTCCCTCCTTTGTGAAACCTACTTAATTTTTCCAGGCACCCTCCTATTTGTACTACCTTGACTTTCCTTCTGTGTGTACCTGGATCACAGCACACGTCATGTTATCGCATATGTGACTTTTTGCCTGTGTCTCTACTCTGCACAAGGAAAGTCTCCTGCTTTCTTTGCTGCTGGGTCCCCAGAGCTTGGCACAGGATAGGCTCTTGGTTGAACAGTGTGATGGACCTATGCTCAGACAAATCATACTACTAAATGGTGGCAGATTCTTATTTATACGTCACCAGGTCTCTGATGAAACCCATTACTTGGATTATACTTCTTCACTCCCTAAATATTTGAGTGCTGACTCTGAGACAGGCGTGTGCTGTGCTATATGCTAGCTGTAGGCTTTGGGTATGGCTGATGATACTTGACCTAAAAAGTCTTAGGGATGGGAAGAAAGAAATATTTGTTGCAGATGCTGAAAGTCAAGATGAGGAAGCAGAAAAATGGACAAGTCTGGAATGAGCTGCTCATGCTTGCTGAAACTCTCCTTTCCGCAGAAGTGTGACTGCTCTCCCTTGCCTTGGGCTGGGGTTGTGGAGGAGCAGGCCAAAGGAACTGAGTAGGTGGCTCATAGATTTTAACTCGGGGGAAGAGTTGGTTGGATTGGCTTCTGTGAGGAGTGTTTCTGGGCCTCCTTTCGTAGCAGAGAGTACACTTGACTTTCTTCAGGTGGGCATTCATTAACCTGCCTTGCTAGGCTCTTGCTTTGGGCTAAACCTTGTGCTGGATGCTGGACACATGCAGATGAAGCTTTGTCCCTGCCCTTTGGGATCTCACAGTCAGTGGAGAAGTCACCCACAAACAGAAGGTGACTGAAGGCGATTGGCCATAACAGAGAACTGCTCATGAAGTGGCCACGCAGTTTCAGGCTCGGAGCCGGGCAGACCTGGGTTCAAATCCTGCCTCTGTCAGAGACAACCTGTGTGACCATGGGTAGGTGTCTTCCCAGCTCTGAGTCTTGGTTTACTGATTTGGTGAAGTGGGGATAGCAGTATTACCTAACTTAGGACTGTTGAAGTTTTCAGTGAAATAATGCAGTGCAGTGTTTAGCACAGTGCCTGCCAGGAAGCTAATGCTTACAGAGTGCTCACTATTGTAATTATACATGGTACTGTGGGAGAACCAAGAAGCGCCTCTTGAGCTGTTTCCTCAGTGTCCTAGTGATAGTGTCGTGGTCATGGCGAAAGTTAGGTATTAAATGTGAAGGTCAAGTCGTCTGAGAAATCAACTCTGAAGTCATCAAGTGCTCAAGGAGTCCTCAGGATCTTCTTCACCAGCCCTGCAGGTGATACTATGGCTCCAGGTCTATAGGCTTGTCTGTAAGTGTTTCCTCCCCACTTCCTGCATGAGCTCTTCTGAAAGGTACATTTCACCCATCATCATTGTGAACACCTTTTCTTTGTCCAAGTACCTGCACTGATCAATTCTGTGACTTTTCCCCAAGGAGAGGCATGAATTGTATTTGTCTCGCCTGTGCTTGCTGACGAGCGCAGAGACCTGAAGACCCAGAACAGCAAATCATTCCTTGGTTTTTCTGTAGAGCTTTCAAATCTGTCATGTTTTTCTTTGCAGGAGATTGATCTCCTGAGCATCAGAGAGGCAGATAAGGCAGTGCTTAAAACACAGACTCTGGAGCTGGGACATAAACAGATGTGGGTTTGTGTCCTGACTCCATCACTCACAAGCCTTGTGGCTTGGAGCAAATAACTCTACCTCTGTTTCCTCATCAATACAAGAGGTGAGATAGTACGTGCCTTTGTGTGGTTCATACAGGGTTTCAGGGAGACACTACAGAATGCAGCTTAGCAGAGGGCTTGCACATTGTGAGCACCCAGGAAATGGGAGCTAGAATAGTGTCCTCTTTTCACCCAGGGTTATACGATTTTTAGGATGCTTTTCTCAGGGTATTAATGTATTACCTATGGAAGTTATGTGAGTTACTGCACAAGCAATGTGTTAAAATACACATGTACTTGGTGATGGGGAGCTGGCAAGCGTGTCTAGGGTGGCGGGGAGAAATCTTTCTGCTTTGGGGTTGCAGATGCAAGCCTCAGCTCCCACAAAGACATAGGGTACTGGTGAGGGAGAGGACAGAGCCATTCTGGGTGCCTTTGTCTCAGGCCCATTTAGGAACTGGGGGCTGGCTTCTCAAGTTCTTTCTGTTTAATCATTCTGTTATTCCGTGTAAATGATTGGTCTTAAATATAAACTAATAATGCAACATGATACTTTCCTTCTTCAGAATTTAAATATATTTTTAAGGTTAAGTCGATTTTTGAGTCATCAGAAGAAAATTTAAATGTTTGGCCTTGACAGCCATAGGTTTCTTCTAAAATCATCTGAGATGAAAGGAAGAATAGGGAATATATTTAAGTCCGTATTTATTGGATACAGTAATTATCACCCACTGTTGTATAAGCCTGATAACTAGGGCAAGGGAAGTTTGTGCTTTTGGCATATTTCTGAATAATTTAAATATTTATGGAAAACAAGTTAATAGATTCAAGACAATTTGCTGTCTTTCTCTGGCAATAAAGTTCGTTATGTGGAATTACGGAGAGGATTAGTCCTCTGTGCGGCTGTTTATTTTTTCTTTCTAGGCACCACATCTCTAACACTTTCAGTCCACTGGCGTTTATAGATTGCTCTCCTACTGGGCTCCCACAGCTCTCTCACTGTGTGCCCTGCCGTAGCATACAGTACAATTGTGCCCACCGGTGACTCCCTCATGGCTTTTCTCTAGACTTTACAGAGTAAGAGTCCACATTTGTTCTTGCATATTCAGGGTCTACCCCACGCTGGTGCAAGGCAGCGAGAATGGTCTGAGTATGCCATTCCCTTTGCTTAAAAGCCTCCAGTGGCTTCTAATTTCTGTCAGAAAAAAGACCAAATCATTAGCATGGCCTGTGAGGTGTAAGAATATGCTTTCTAGGGTAATTGCTGGATATGTCTGAGGGTCTCCCCTGGTGCAGTGCAGTCCCATCAGGTCATGGGCTGTGGCTGTTTTGCCCACCAGCAGGTCCTCAGTGCCCAGCCTGGCATCTGGCCTGTAGTAGATGCTCCATAAATGTTTATTGGATGAACAAATGGAGTAAAAATAGTGGGCTTCCAGTGACTGATCTGAATCTATAAAATGAGAAGGTTGTTAGATCTGAAGTTCCATCCGTTATACAATATCTCAACAGTTTACAACACTTAAAAAGTTCTCTTCACACTTTTTATTCCAGCCTTACGTTGATTCTGCAGGTAGGTAGGGCGGGTTTTGAAGTGCATAGAAGAAAACGGAAGCTTAGAGAGGTTAAACACATTGCCCAAGATGTAGCTATGAGAGAAGCTGAGGGTCCTAATGCCTCAAATGCCTCTTCTCATGCTCCTGGCTGCCTCAAGGTGTGGCTCCTGACACACTCATTGTAGAAGTCACAGGTGAGATAAGGCAACAGGGCTTCATTGGAAAAAGGCAGTTATGATAGTTTCCTTGGTTTTAGATGTTTCGGTTTCCTGATGATTGAGTTTGAGGAGTTGAGTTGAATCTGGAATGATGGGCTTAAGGTCTTGTTTCATGCTTATGGGGCAGAAAACACTGAACTTTCCTGTAAACGACTGAAGTATAGTAATTATTGGTACCTGTGATGATTAGTTTGTAACTAGGGTTAAAATTTGTGTTCTTGTTGAGAAGCTTTTTGTTTTGTTTTGTTTTTTAAAGGAGACACAGTCTTGCTGAGTCACCTGGGCTGGAGTGAAGTGGCTATTCACAGGTGCGATTATAGCACACTATAGCCTTCAACTCATGGCCTCAAGCGATCCTCCTGCCTCAGCCTCCCAAGTAGCTCCCAAGTGTCACTACACCTGGCTGACAAGCTTTTTTGATAAGATTAGAAGTTACTTGCTGATCGATATGTAGCATCCTTTGCTGTTTTCAGAAGATACTTGTTGTTTTAGTTAGTTTATTTCTTTAATGTATCTCTGGCTATATCTGCCATGGGACACTTTGGCAAAGAGCATCACTATGGCCTTTGTGCTTATCACATATAGTGTCCATCTGTCCTGATGGTTACCAAGCATTGAGTCCACTCTTTCTACTTTACAGATGAGGGTGGAGGCTTTGATAGAGTTTCATACTCAGGTGCCCTGATTCGCTACCTGACAAAGCCCGTGAACTCGAACACGTCCATATGCGTGTAACAGTTTCTCAACAGCTGCCTACAGTTCACGTACTGCTGCTAATAAACCATGCCTATGGTGAAGCATTTATCTCAGATGAAAGTGTCTGCTTCAGGGGCCTTTGTTGAATCTGCAGCGTGACTGTGTGGGAACAGAATGTAAACTTGACTTAGCACACAGCTCCAATATCTAGTCCAGTGTTGGTGGCTAGTTAAGAAAAGACAGTGTCTGTTGTGGTCTGTTAACACAATCATGATTTCGGGGAGTTCATAAGGACTGAGAGATTCTGTAGTCAGTAGTACTTGTGGAACAGAGAAGCAACCTGGTATATAGAAAGATCAATGAATATGAAGTCAGAATGCCAAATGTGTCCATTTGCTTTGAGACTCCCACTTTCCATGTAAACAGGAATATCTTTGGTGTGCATGCATCCCTTTTCAGTAGGGAAGCCCCAGTTTTAATATCTGAGATTGTGTTATGAGGCTTAAGTCAGAACAAAGAGAGCTGGATGATTATCAAGGATTGTACCAATAACTGAAGGTAACCTTATTCCTCATTCTTCCCTGTCCTCCATAACTACTACTTGCCTGCCAGCCCATCTGGCCGTCTGTCCATCCATCCATCCAGTTCTTGTCCACGGTCTGCTGAGTGCCAGTGCTATGCCAAGTGTGAGGCCACAGTGGTAAAAAAAAAAAAAAAAAAAAGGCCGAGTGTGGTGGCTCATGCCTATAATCCCAGCACTTTGGGAGGCCAAGGTGGGTGGATCACCTGAGGTCAGGAGTTCGAGACTAGCCTGACCAACATGGAGAAACCCCGTCTCTACTAAAAGTACAAAAAATTAGCTGGGCACGGTGGCGCATGCCTGTAATCCCAGCTACTGAGGAGGCTGAGGCAGGAGAATCGCTTGAACCTAGGAGGCGGAGGTTGCAGTGAGCTGAGATCGCGCCATCGCACTCCAGCCTGGGCAGCAAGAGTGAAACTCCATCTCAAAAAATAAAAATAAAAAATAAATAAATAAAAAGACAGATCTGGTCCTTGCTGTACTTTAGCGTACAGTCTAGTAGCAAGGTTAAATAACAAAAATAATAACAAGTACATAGAAAAGTAAATACAAGGGCTGGGTGTGGTGGGTCATGCCTGTAATCCCAGCACTTTGGGAGGCCAAGACAGGCAGATTATTCGAGGTCAGGAGTTCAAGACCAGCCTGGCCAACATGGTGAAACCCCCTCTTTACTAAAAATACAAAAGATTAGCCGGGCATGGTGGCACGCACCTTTAATCCCAGCTACTTGGGAGGCCTAGGCAGGAGAATCACCGGAACCTGGAGGCAGAAGTTGCAGTGAGCTGAGATGGCACCACTGCACTCAGGCCCTGGGAGACAGAGTGAGACTCTGTCTCCAAAAAAAAAAAAAAAAAAAAAAAAAAAAAAAATTACAGTGCACAGTAGCTGGGACCTGTAGTCCCAGCTACTCAGAAGGCTAAGGCAGGAAGATTGCTTGAGTCTAAGAGTTGAGTCTAGCTTGGGCAACGTAATGAGACCAGCCTGGGCAACATAGACCCTATCTCTAAAAAAAATAATAATAATTATAGCACTGATGTCTGCAAAAGAGGAGTATAAGGTGCTAAGAGACCATATATTGAATAGCTTTCCTGCTAGGGGAGTCAGAGACAGCTTACCAGAGGAAGGGGCCTTTAAGCTGACACCTGAAAGATGAATTGAAGCTAGCTAGGTGGGGAGGTGACAGTTGCATCTGCCATCATCCTAGCTGGGAAAAGGGCATGGTGGACTCCAGATGTGCTGGGGAGCCAGCATGGCTAAAGCACTGAGAGCAAGGGAGGGACCGGTGTTCATGTTCTGGTCAAGCCCGTGTTTCCTTGGACTGTGCCAGAAATAATGGACAAATTATGTAGTTGCTGACTCATTTTTCATAACTCCTCAGCTGTCACCAAAAGCATCTGTTACTGAAACATTACCTGTGGTTTCCAGGATAGCAATTGGCCTTATTTTTATTGCTTTAGAGATTGGTTGCTTCCTTTGCTTCTTGAAGGTGTAGAAGAATACTTGGACCTCATTAGTGGTTTTCAGTCATTAAGTAAACATTTACTAAGCATGTAATAGGGCTTGACACTGCAGACCCTGCCCTCAGGAGCACCAAGACTTGACAGATGGAAGTACATACATAATGATAATACCGTGTCTTGGGAAGTAGAGTAGTGGAAATGGAAGCTCATGGGACTGAGTAAGACTCACAGACTCTTAAAGATTTTCACTTTTCCAGGCAAAGCAGGATACAGGCAGAGGAAACAGATTGTACAAAGGTACAGAAGCAGGAGGGAGTATGATGTGCTTCAGGGGTGGTGGGCAGTGTGGTGTTGCTGGAGCATGAGGTTTGTGGTGGAGGATGGAGGGAGGAGGAGCTGGTTGGAGAGGTGGTTTGGGGTCAGTTCGCAGAGGGACTTGCAGGCAGTGCCTCGGTGTGTAGGTGTTGTCTTGTGGTCAGTGGAGAATCACTGAAGCTGTAAGAGGAGAGAAGGATTGTCACTTGTAGTCCTGTTGGCAGTGTGGAGGATGATGGTGTGAAAGGGGACTAGAGATTGGGAGCTGAGTGAGGGTTATTATAGGAATTCGGGAGTGGGATGATGGGGTCCTGGCTAGGTGGATGGGGAGGCGAGGGCAGGCTCAAAAGAAACTGATGTAGAGGCCTCTCCTACTTGGTAGATGGGAGGAAGGGCGATGTCAGAGTTTCTCACTCGGTGCCATGAGATGGTAGGACCAGTCACTGAGCTATAAAACGTGAAAGGAATACTGGGTTGGTAGGGGAAGGTTGTGAATTTGGTTTGGGCCATTTTGAGTTTGGAATGGCTGTGGGATCGCTTGGTGGACCTGCCCACTTCGCGACTGGCCTGCTCATCTGCGGCTGAGAGAGATATCTAGGCTGGAACAGTGGTTCTCACACTCTAGAGCATCAGAGTCCTCTGTAGTGTTTGCAGGGAGGGAGGCTGGTAGTCTTATGTTTTTTTTTTTTTTTTTTTTTTTTTTTTTTTTTTTTTTGAGACGGAGTCTCGCTCTGCCGCCAGGCTGGAGTGCAGTGGCCGGATCTCAGCTCACTGCAAGCTCCGCCTCCAGGGTTTACGCCATTCTCCTGCCTCAGCCTCCCGAGTAGCTGGGACTACAGGCGCCTGCCACCTCGCCGGCTAATTTTTTGTATTTTTTAGTAGAGACGGGGTTTCACCGTGTTAGCCAGATGGTCTCGATCTCCTGACTCGTGATCCGCCCGTCTCGGCCTCCCAAAGTGCTGGGATTACAGGCTTGAGCCACCGCGCCCGGCCGTAGTCTTATGTTTAAGGGCTTTCACAGATGGTTCCGATGCCCCAGGAGATACTTGGGGTCATTCTTGGGTAGCTGGCCCCTGAAGTTGTATTGTGGGAGAGGATGGGATCACTCAGGAAGGCTGTGTGGTTGTGGATGAGGGTCCTGGCTGAATTGCTGGGGAGCATCAGCATGAGAGGTGGAAGTGGAAGTCAGGGAAGAAGCAAGAGGAGGAATGGGCAGCTAGGAAGAAAGACCGGAAGAACGATGTTGTGGAAACTGGTGGTGAGGGCACCAACCTCCACTTCTTTCCCTGCAGGGCTTCAGTTTTCTCATTTTTCTCTTTAGTAATTCTTTAGGGAATTATTGCCCTGCCTCCTAGAACTGAGCCTTCCATGCCTGCCATCAACATTTGTTTACACTAGTGTCAGAGCCGGTCTCCCATGAGAGGTTATGCTTCAGTTACCTTTGTTGTCGTGTGCAGAAGACTCTGAAAGAGGCTCTTTGCTGCAGACAGTCTCTACACCCTTCATCGCCTCCTAGCCGCCTTCTCAAGCAATTCTCTTGTGCCTTCTATTGCTGGTCCTTGGGACTAAAATCTCTGTCCCCTGAAGCCAGAGAGTTGCACCCTCCCCCATCTGACGTTGCGAGGTTCCGGATATATCTGCAACCTCAGGAATGTGTGTCTAGGTCCTAGGAAAGGCAGCTGATCGGAACAGCTGGAGTCTGAGAAGATGATTAAACCATTCAGATTAGATTAACGTGATGTGTGGGTAGGTATCTGTGACTTGGGGTTGGGGTGCATCCCTGGTCCACTTTATATCCTGTGCTTGGGTAGCAGGGAAAAGCCTGTTATAGAATTTCTGGAACTTATGGGTGGAGTCTGAGAGTTAGAGTACTTGGGATCTACTCAGACTGCTGGTGGCGGTATGGGGGGTGGTCTCCTAAAGTGGTAAAAGTGGCGGTATGAGGGGTGGTATCCTAAAGTGGTAAAAGTGGAAGTCTGTCCCCTGATAAGCCTAAATGCCTAACTGAGCTTAGCTTACAGAACCAGGTGAAGAGCCTTCAGTCTGAGAGATCCAGTGGGAAACTGATCTGTGATCCACTGTGTGTGTTGTTAGTATTACCCTCAACCCTAAGACCTTTGAGTGTAGGACAGAGGCACAGACCCTGTTGCCGCTGACGCTGGTGCTGAAAGCCACAGCTGAGGAGTAGTGAGAAGGATCAGGGTTAACGTGAGGGAGAGTCCTTAATACCAGGACTGACCGCCATGGTGTGATGCCTTTTGCTTCTTAGGAAAGGAAGAAGAAAAGGAATTAATGTTGGTTGAGCTGAAAAACCCAAATGCCAGGCAAAGAGAAGGGAACAGTTGGATAGAAAGTAGCGGCAGGATGATGGGATATGTGTACCAGTACAGAACATAAAATGCTATTCAGCTCCTATAGAACATAAAGAAATGTTTCAAAATAAGAGGCAGACTGAGCTGTGTTCAAATCCTGCCTTTGCACAAATACTACCAGTGAGGAATTTTTATTTTTTATTTTTTTTGGAGACGGAGTCTCGCTCTTGTTCCCCAGGCTGGAGTGCGGTGGCGCAATCTCGGCTCACTGCAACCTCCACCTCCTGGCTTCAAGCAATTCTCCTGCCTCAGCCTTCCATGTAGCTGGGATTACAGGTGGCCGCCACCACGCCTGCCTGATTTTTGTATTTTTAGTAGAGACAGGGTTTCACTGTGTTCACCAGGCTGGTCACAAACTCCTGACCTCAGGTGATCCGCTTACCTCGGCTTCCCAAAGTGCTGAGATTACAGATGTGAGCCACCGCGCCTGGCCAAGGATACTCTTACTGGCTGTCAGTTCTTGGATATGTTACCTAACCTCTTTGGGCCTCAGTTTTCTTACTTTCTCTCTAATAATTCATTAGAGAATTATTGTGTGGATTTGGTGGTGTATTTCTATGGATAAGGTGCTTAGCACAGTACCTGTCATAGAGTAATGGTTCAATAAATGGTGATGATAGTGATGATGACCATCATGTGAGTACCTCTGTAAATACCTCCATTGGACCAAATCTAACCTATATGATAAATGTTTGAAATAAAGAACATCAACAGTAACAAGTTCAGTATGAGATTAGCAACATGAGAGGGAAAACCAGATACACTGGCAAAATTACTGGAACACCAAGAGGATAAGGATAGCAGTGGAGAATCATAAAAACATGACATGATAGCAAATGAAAAGGTACAAGGTCCAGGAACTATTAAGCATGATCAAAGTAGTCTTGTTGGCTGCGAAGAAGAGAGGCAAGAGATTCTGAATCAATACCTGGAGATGATGAGGACAAAGTAACCTTAGTCCTTAGTGATGATAGAAATTTTCTTTTTTTTATTCCTTTTATCTTTTTTCTTTTTTTTTGAGACGGAGTTTCGCTCTTATTGCCCAGGCTGGAGTGCAATGGCATGATCTTAGCTCACCGCAACCTCCGCCTCCCACGTTCAAGTGATTCTCCTGCCTCAGCCTCCTGAGTAGCTGGGATTACAGGTATGCACCACCACGCCTGGCTAATTTTGTATTTTTTTTTTGTTTTAGTAGAGATGGGGTTTCTCCATGTTGGTCAGGCTGGTCTCAAACTCCCTACCTCAGGTAATACGCCTGCCATGGCCTCCCAAAGTGCTGGGATTACAGATGTGAGCCACTGTGCCTGGCTGATACAAATTTTTATTGCCACTTCTACTTCCCTGAGTATTTTAGTGGATAGACATTGTGGGGAAGTGGCATCAGGGATTGATTGATTGATTGATTGATTGATTGATTGATTTTGAGACGGAGTCTCGCTCTGTCGCCCAGGCTGGAGTGCAGTGACCAGATCCCAGCTCACTGCAAGCTCCTCCTCCCGGGTTTACGCCATTCTCCTTCCTCAGCCTCCTGAGTAGCTGGGACTACAGGTGCCCGCCACCACGCCCGGCTAATTTTTTGTATGGTTTTTAGTAGAGACGGGGTTTCACCGTGTTAGCCAGGATGGTCTCGATCTCCTGACCTTGTGATCCGCCCGTCTCGGCCTCCCAAAGTGCTGGGATTACAGACTTGAGCCACCGCGCCCGGCCAGGGATTTATTTTTATTTTTTCAGAGATGGAGTCTTGCTCTGTTGCCCAGGCTGGAGTGCAGTAGTGCAATGATAGCTCACTGAAGTCTTGAACTCCTTGGTTCAAGGATCCTTCCACCTCTGCCTCCTAAGTAGTTGGGACTACAGGTGTGCACCACCACTCCTAGCTTAAAAATTTTTTTTGTTTAGAGATGGGCTTTTGCAGTGTTGCCCAGGTTAGTCTTGAACTCCTGGCCTCAAGTGCTCCTCTGCCTCAGCCTTCTGAGAATCTGGGATTACAGGCATGAGCCATTGAGCCTGGCTGCCAGGATTTTTTACCTAATGTTTGTTTATTTTATTTTATCTTATTTTATTTTTTAACTCTAAAGCCCCATGGTTATAATTAGGCTTGTTACAGAGAAGCCTCATATTAAATATGTATTGAATGGATAAGATGAAATCAATTAATCAGTTCCTGGCTCTTTCTAAAGAAGTTTAAATATAGTAATAGTGACAATATTATATCTCCAAATGTTGGCAAAAATTTAAGGCAATTCCTATGAGATCTTTTATAAAGTTTGAAAAAAATAATGATGTTTACCTGGAAAAAATAAGTTGGTAAAAAAAGAAGACATTTATTTATTTTTAATTTTTTTGAAACAGGGTCTTGCTCTGTTGCCCAGCCTGAAGTATAGTGGCACAATCTTGGCTCACTGCAACCTCCACATCCCAGGTTCAGACAATTCTCATGCTTCAGCCTCTGGAGTAGCTAGGATTACAGGATTGTGCCACCACACCCAGCTAATTAAAAAAATATTTTTAGTAGAAATGGGGTTTCATTTTTAGTGGAGATGGATTTGGCCAAGCTGGTCTTGAACTCCTGGCCTCAAGTGATCTGCCCACCTCAGCTCCCAAAGTGCTGGCATTACAGGCGTAAGCCGCTGCTCCTGGACAAGATAGTTTTTTAAATGAGTGAAATTGCCTTTATTTTTCCAGATTTTTATTAATTTCTACAAATGTTTGAGTTGCCTACTATATAAAAGCAGTGCTAAACTCTTTGTTGAGGTAATAGAAAAATGGCTATCTGTGTTATATGTTCTCATTTAACTCTTATCACTGTCCTTGTGAGAGAGCCACTTTAGGTTGTGCTATGAGTGAGAGAAAATGCAAAATAACAAAGACATAAACAAGTTAGAAGTTTCTTATTTGCAAGAAGTCAGAAGGTAATTAGGCCAGAGTAGGTATGGAGCCTGCATAGTCAGAGACCCAGGTTGCTTCTAAGTCCAAAGTGACTTCATGGCCTAAAATGGCTGCAAGAACTCTAGCCTTTCCATATGCATTCCAGCCTTTGAGGGCTACTGTCCAGAAATTCGGCATGATACCTCTTCCATCTCATTCATTTAATCTTGGTCTTACGACCACAACTAGCAGTAAGGGAAGCCAGGAAAGGTAATCTACACTCCGGGAAGCCATGGCTACCTAAAAGAAGAAAGGGAGGATGACTACTAGTGGGCAGCGTCATAGCAACATTATTAGTAATTGCCAAAAATGGAAACAACCCAAATATCTACCAGTTAATGAACAGAGAAACAAAATGTGGCACATACATATAAAGGAGTATTATTCAGTCATAAAAAAGAATAAACTACTGTTTCATGCCTACTATGGATAAACCTGGAAAACATTCTAAGTGAAAGAAGCAAGACGCAAGTCCATGTACCGTATGATTCCGTCTGTATGAAACGTGTAGAAGAGGCAAACCCAAAGAGACAGAAAGTAGATTCGTACTTGCTGGGCCTCGTGGCAGGGGGAGTGGGGAGTAACTGCTGATGGATTGGGCACAGGATTTCTTTTTCTTTTTTTTTTTTTTTTGAGACGGAGTCTCGCTCTGTCACCCAGGCTGGAGTGCTGTGGCCGGATCTCAGCTCACTGCAAGCTCCGCCTCCCGGGTTCACACCATTCTCCTGCCTCAGCCTCCCGAGTAGCTGGGACTACAGGCGCCGCCACGTCGCCCGGCTAGTTTTTTGTAGTTTTTAGTAGAGATGGGGTTTCACCGTGTTAGCCAGGATGGTCTCGATCTCCTGACCTCGTGATCCGCCCGTCTTGGCCTCCCAAAGTGCTGGGATTACAGGCTTGAGCCACCGCGCCCGGCCAGGATTTCTTTGTAGGGTGATAAAAATGTTCTGGAATTAGATAGTGGCAATGGTTGCACAACTTAGTGAATATGCTAAAAATCACTGAATTCTATAGATGAATTTTGTGTTGTGTAAATTATATCTGAATTTTAAAAAATAACTTTTATTAAATTTTAATTGTACAAAAATAAGAAAGGCAAAAAAGAAAGAAACAGCCATCATCTCATTGTCAATACCTGGGGTGTATGTGTCCAGACATTTTTTTGTGTGCCTGCCTCAAAGTTCAGTTGATAGACACTACATTCTCTCTCTCCTGTCGGGAGCAATGTGTTGGGATTAGCATAGTCCACAAACATGTTTTTTTTTACTAGTGCTTTGGAATTCCTCTGTTGTTAAGACTGTTACGTCGGAAACAATATTTGGCCATGGTGGAAACCTTAGCATATTCGGAGTCAGAAGACCTGGGTGCCTCTTCCAACTTACATTGGGTTTGTGAGCTTGAGAGAAGCACTTAGTCTCACTCTCCTCATTTTGAAAAGGGATTGTGAAACTTTGTGGTATCTTTCTTACTAGAATGGCAAAAATGAAGGGAGAAAAAGACAATATTATGTTGGTGAGGTTGTGGAGTGATCAGGTTTCATACTGCTGGTGAGAGTATAAATTGGTCTAGCCACTTTGGAAAATTGGCATCATCTATCAAAGCTGAACAGATACATACCTGATGACCCAGCAGTTCCACTCCTTGGTATCAACCCAGCTTTGAGACAGACACAAAGAAATGCATATGGATGTGTACCAGAAGGCATGTTCAGGCTCGCTTCTAGCAGCACCATCTGTAATAGCTCAAACTGGAAACAATCCCAGTGTCCATTGGTAGTGGAAGGGATAATACATGTGGTACACGCCCATGATGGAATACTGTAGTCAATTAGAGTTAATGTACAAGCCCATGAAAACAATCCGATGAATTTCACATAATGGTCATGCGGATAGAAAAGGTTATAGACCGTATGAGTCCACTTACATAAAGTACATTATATAATGTAGATTATAAAACAAAATGTTATAAAACATTTTTATAAAACAAATGTTATACAAACATTTTTATAAAACAAAAATGTTGAAACATTAGAACATATAATTAATTTACAAATACATATACACATGTTAGAGGTGCTTTGCTTAATTTTTTTTTAACTGTTGGTCATGAAGGATCATAAAGTTTGGTGAGCCAAGGCTTGCTGCCACAAGAGGGGGCAGTCTGAGCCAAGGCCGGGCTGTGGATGCAGCTGGGTGAGTAGGTGAGCCTCATGCTAGTCAGTTGGTGGCCTGTGTTAGGATTGCTTTCCTTGTTGTAGAATCATGAAATGTGGGGCAGGGGAGGGTGGTGGTGAAGCTGACAAAGGGGCAGGGGCCTGGAAACCAGCCGGAGGGCTGAGAAGAATGAAGAGGAAGCTTGGTGAGAGGACGAAAGGAAGGCAGCGCTGGCGTGGCATCCAAATAGAAGAAAGGAGCCAGCAGGGGAGGCCGAAGACCAGCAAGGCTAAGGAAATGGGAGGAGAAAGAGGGGCGGGGCATCATCAGGGCTGGAGGGATGACTCCAGAAAGAGGGGCTGGTGAGCAGGTTAAAGCTGCCATGAGGTGGGAGAGCCTTAGGCCACTATTCTCAACAATTAGCAGCAGGAGGTTCTGGGACCCCAGAGGCGCCAGTGTGACCCCAGCCTTTGGGCAGGGGTTACTGAGCGGGTGAGTGTCTGATGGGAAAGTAGCCTGGGGTTCAAGGGTCAAAGCTGTTCTGAAGATGTTCTTAGGCAAAGAGAAGAACCAAGGGAGTGACAGAGACTGAGGTTGCAAGAGAAGGGGCTGACTGCCTGACTGGCAGCTGGGAGTGGACCCCAAGTCCAGGGCCTGCCACCAGCCCTGGCTCAGTGGATGCCTTTCTCAGAGGTGGGAGGGGAAGACCAGGTGAGAAGAGGGTCCTGAGGGAGCAGAAGTCACCTTCTCTCAGTGTGGGAGGTTGTGAGGCTGCCCACCTCACAGCCTACCCTGGCTGTGCACACATGTGGAATAAGGTGTGGGGTATGGTGAGGGGGTGCTTTGGAACAGCTGCCATGGGAGACAAGATGAGCCAGCGGCCACTGAGCTCGTAGCATGTCGTGTACAATGCTTGCGTGTGCCTGCATGGGCGGCGTGCCATGCCCACCCTCCCTTGCCTTTATACTCTTTTCACACAGCAACATGCTCCTGGGGCAGGAACATTTGTGTCCAGGCATTCCTGAGGTCCCTTCTTGCTGGGTGTGCCCAAGGCCTGGGCTTGGTTTTTGGCCTGTCAGAATGCATTTTCCCACAGAGCCAGTTTTTCTTTGGGGTTCATTCCCCATGCACACCTTACGTGCTTATTTACCACAGCATGTATCCAAAGCATGATGGGAAAGGAAAATAGTGATCAAATAGGATGAATTCCATGATTTTAGGAGAGGATTTGCCACCTGATTGGCTAATGATGATATCAAATATGGATGCATGGGAAAAGTATTTTAACATTTCAAAGAATAGATTGAAGTCAGGCCTTATAGCACTGTAACTGGTCCAAATGAGCTTTGAAAGACAAGTCTTAACCATATGGAACATCAATGTAAATTGAATTATTTTTCCTACTTTTATAGTGGCTACTGTTTGGAAAGAGACGTGCTGGGAAGGTATGTCCTATTGATTAGGGGTTATGAAGCCCAGCATGTATTCCTGGTAAGCCAGTGCGCTGACCACAGTGAAGTGTACCATCTTGAATAGGCGGTCATGCCGTGTGGGCACCCACAGGTGTATACTGGATACAGGGGAGCCGGGTGGAGCTGTAGTCAGAGAAGCCTCCTGCCAAGTGGAGCCCTATGGGACTGAGGTGCTGCAGAGTCTATTTCAGGACATCGGGCAGCCTCCGCGAGCCACCCAACAGGGGATGTGTTAGGGGCTTCTTCACCACATGAAGCTCTGGGGTTTTCTCTGTTGCTTCTCCTGTTGAGGGTTTTTTTTAACTGTTTTTCTCTCTCTGCCGCCTCCTTGTGCACACCTCTTTTTGCTACCCTGTCATGCTGTCACCCTTGTGTTCCCATTGGTGTCTGTTCCCCCAACAGCTGGGCTTACTTGGGCAGCCTCCTGTCAACCTCAGTCAGCTCCCTGTACCTATCCAGAAGCCCCCTCCTCTCTCTTTCCAGTTCACCTCCCTTCCTCCCTTGGAGCTGTCCTTGCTCCAGACCCTTAATCAGAAAAGGGCCAGCTCATTGTGTGAGTTACGTTTGGCCATAGGAGAATAGGGTAAAGGATGTGAAGACAAGTAAGACTTGAGCCTTGTCTTTAAGGAACTATGAACTAGTTGACCTCCCCTCCCCAGCGCTGCGGACCATTCTTGCCCCCTGAGATTCTGCCCACCTATTTGGCACCTCTTCTAAGAATGCTTTTCTGCTCTCCCCAGTTCGCAGGAGCTCTCCTTTCCTTAAACCCTCATGGCACTGTGGCCCTGGCCACGTTCTACATTGCATCATGCTGCTTTGATCTGTTCTGTACCTCCTACCTTATCTCCTCGACTAGACTTTAAGCTCTTTTAAGGCAAGGTCTGTGTCTTGCTCAATGCCTTACACACAGGAGATGCTCAATAAATGTTACAAGACTGAAATCAGCATAGAATCTGTTATGGCTCCCAGCATCTGTCCCCTTTGTTGCCGTGGCACTCAGGTCTTGAGCTAACGAGAGAATATGGGAAGAAGCAGAGAGTATTTACCTGGAAGAATCCTAGGTGCTTCAGTTTAGGTAGGAACAGCCACAACAAATGTTAAAAGCTGAAATATTATAATATTTCTCAGATTCTTCTGGTAGCCTCACTCTTCTGTCAACCTGTTTTTACAAAAGAGGCAGAAGGTAAAGTTTCTGATGCATTTCTGCACAGGGGCCCAGTCTTCTTTGATATTGCATGATTAACAACACTATAAGTAACTCATATAGTACTTTGAAGAAGCACATTCCCAAAATTTTATATGTCAGTGGATTAGTTCTCCTAAGGAGGATGCTAGAAACAACCTGTCTTGGTTTTCTCATATGCTCCCTGCTTTAAACAAAGGAGTTATCTCAGAGATGAGATTCAGAGATGAGTAATTTCTCTGAAGTCACACAGCAAGGAAGTGACAGAGTTGGACTGGAGTCAAGGTCCGTCTCTGGCTCTAGAAGTGGAGCTCTCTCCACTGTCTGATTAGAGTTGGATTCCATTAGAAGCACTCAGCTGCCCCTTGGTGCCTATGCTCTTGGAGGGGCTGTTGGAATCCTGCCAGTCCCAAGGAATCTGGGCTGAATTGGCCCGAATCCATTCAGCTAGGGGAGGACTGTCTCCCCCCCCGTTGTCACCACAGGAACCAAAGGGCAGAGAATCTGTTTCCATTTCTCTTAGGAAGACCACAGTCTGCTAACCCATTTCACCTGGGCCCACCTGGATGACAGCTGACCAGTCATCCCGAGCCTCAGGCATGCTAAGGCAGCAGGAGCTCGAGCAGTCTGTTGTGAACAGGGGATAGAGAACTTGCACTCACTGACAGGCAAGTGACATTGCATTTAAGGACTCTTGGCCATGGAAGGGAGAGAAGGAAGCCAAGCTTCGTAGTTGTAGCAGTGGCGCTTTTGAGGCAGGATGAATGGAATGACTGCATAAGAACTTTACAAGGAGAGAACTCCTAAAGAGAGGAGATTAAAGTATATGAGAGGCTTTCTGGAACTAAAAGTCAATGAAGAACTGAAATTAGTAGTTTGGAAGGTCAAAGGAAAAATATTTCATAATCCAGAGTAATAATGACAAGAAATGGGGATAATGAAAATGTGAGGGGCCAGGCGCGGTGGCTCAAGCCTGTAATCCCAGCACTTTGGGAGGCCGAGACGGGCGGATCACGAGGTCAGGAGATCGAGACCATCCTGGCTAACACGGTGAAACCCCGTCTCTACTAAAAATACAAAAACGAGCCGGGCGAGGTGGCGGGCGCCTGTAGTCCCAGCTACTCGGGAGGCTGAGGCAGGAGAATGGCGTAAACCCAGGAGGCGGAGCTTGCAGTGAGCTGAGATCCGGCCACTGCACTCCAGTCCGGGCGACAGAGCGAGACTCCGCCTCAAAAAAAAAAAAAAAAAAAAGAAAATGTGAGGTACTTAGAGGTGGTAGCAAGAACAGATTTATTTATTTATTTATTTATTTCCAAAGGAAAGAGAATTAGGCTCTCTTTGGGCTTCCCCTGTGTAACTCTGGAGGCTGGAAGACAGTGGGCTGGTGTCTCCAGACTATTAAAGGGAGAGGGCCTGAAGTTCTCTATATACCTAGCCAAGAAGTCAGTGAGGTCCATTGTGTAAGAAAGCCATTTTCAAACATGTGAGGGCACAAAACGTTTATTAAATGTAACTGAGGAAAATATCCCATGAAGTTCTCTAACCCAAGGACAATGGAAGTGGAGTCGAGATGTGGAGACAGGGAAGGAAGGAGTGCAGGAAACAGGAATGACACTTGTTGTTTTTTTTTTTTTTTTTTTTTGGGATGTAGTCTCGCTCTGTTGCCCAGGCTGGAGTATAGTGGCATGATACCAGCTCACCAAAACCTCCATCTCCCGAATAGGTCAAGTGATTCTCCTGCCTCAGCCTCCCTTGTAGCTGGGATTACAGGCATGCACCACCACACCCAGCTAATTTTTGTATTTTTAGTAGAGATGGGGTTTCACCATGTTGGCCAGGCTGGTCTCGAACTCCTGACCTCAGGTGATCTGCCCACCTCGGCCTCTCACAGTGCTGGGATCACAGGCGCGAGCCACTGCGTCCAGCTGGAATAGCACATCTTTTAGTGCATGTAGTTTAATCTCAATGGATTAAACTGCGGTGAGTTGGAATTTCTATTATTAAATTATGAAGAGTTCTAAAAATAAAGGGGATCTGTTGTAAGGGAAAACATGATAATAGTTTGAGAATAAAAATTCTAAACCATTTCTACAATACCTAAGGCTTTGGGAGGAAGGATGAGAGAGTGGGGAAACAAGTGCATTTAAACATAGGGCACACAGAACATGGCCACATAGCTATTCATTGTGTTACAGAAGGAGAGATAAGGGTTCAATTTTGACTATTAGAGATTAGAACTTATATTAGGACTAGATTTGGTTGCATGTAATAACGCCTGAACGACACTGGGTTTACACCATCACATAAAAAAGTAAAAAGACGGGCAGTCTAGGCTGGGTGTGGTGGCTCATGCCTGTAATCCCAGTACTTTGGGAGGCCGAGGCAGGCGGATCAGGAGGTCAGGAGATCGAGACCATCCTGGCTAATACAGTGAAACCCCGTCTCTACTAAAAATACAAAAAAATTAGCCAGGTTTGGTAGCGGGTACCTGTAGTTCCAACTACTTGGGAGGCTGAGGCAGGAGAATGGCTTGAACCCGGGAAAGTGGAACTTGCAGTAAGCCGAGATCTTGCCACTGCACTCCAGCCTGGGCAACAGAGCGAGACTGTCTCAAAAAAAAAAAAAAAAAGTGGGCAGTCTAGGGTTGGTATAGTGGGATCAAAGACATCATGGACCCATGTTCATGCCACTCTTCTATCCATAGCAGATTGACTCCTGAAACAGTGTGGTTGCTTGAGCTCCAGTCATCACACTCGCATTCCAGGATTCAGAGGAGATAAGGAGAAAGATGTGCCCCTTCCTTTCTGAGACACTTCTTGGAAGTTTTACATAGCTTTAACATGTGCATCTTCTTGAGTAGAGCTTGGACACACTGAGCTGTAAGGGAACCTAGGGGTGCTTGGCTAAAGATGGGAGCTAAAGAAGACAAGGAGAAAGATAGGAACTTGGCCTCAAAAAATAATCACTACCAGGATGCAAATTATAACAATAGGTTCAATGGCAGAAAGGTTACAAAGATGGATAAAACCAGTGTTAGCAAGTGAATGGGGGAAGTGGGTGCTCCTCTACATTACTGGTAGGAGTCTGAATTGTTCAACTTTTGGGAAACATGATCTATTTTGAGAATATCTAACATTGAAATACCTGTGTCTGGCAATCCAGCAGCATACTTCTGTGAATCTCTTCTGCAGAAATAAAGCACCGATGCAAAAAGTGGTACATACAATGCCATTTTCTGCATCATTGTTTATAGTGGCAAAAGGTGAAAAGTAGGGGAGCACCCATCAGCAGTGTTGGAAAGCTCTCTATAAACTGGCGTGAGAGAAGGCCAGGATATATCATTAGGTGTAAAAACTCTGCTACCCTACCTGAGGAGCTCTGTCTAATCTCCCTCTCTGATGCTTTCTTTGGCCAGTTGAATGCTCTACACCTTTTGAAAATGTAAGGTTTTAGGTGGTGTAGTAGCCGTAGGCCCTGTCTGTCTCTATTCTGTTAAATCTGCAGCTTCACCATTGACATGATTTGTCTGGGCCCAGCAGGCATGGAGGGCATGACCCTGGTCCCTGGCGTGAGCCCTGCGTGGTTACGTGTTGCCAGGCAGAAAGGCATGGAGGAATGTGCTCTTGGTGGCTCAGAGTGAGGTGGGTGGAAGGGGGAGGGCATACAAGCAAGGGTGGGTTGATGGCTTCTTATTTGTACACCGCTAGTGGGTTTGGCTATAGCAATAAGGATATGTTTTCAAAGTAAGCTTGCTCAGAAAAGGGTTTACGAGTCATGGAAGCTGTGGGTGGCCACAGCTGTGACAGTCCAGTGAGGAAGATGAACACACACTTCACGACAAAAGTTTTGAGTGTTATGGAGAAGTCTAGATGCCCTAAAAGCTGTAGGAGAAGGACCTACCTAGGGCATCGCAGGAGATTTAAATGTCGCACAGGAAGTGACATTTAAATGAGAATGGAAGAGTAGGAAAGAGCCAGGAGTGGAGGAGGGAGGAGGGTTTTAGGGAGAGGAACTAGCCCCTGTTTTTGCTGGTGGTGAAAGAAGCAGGCTGCGTGTGGCCAGGGATGTGCCTGAATGACCTTCTGGGACCTTTGTGGTATCCACACATCTCTCCTTCCTTGGCTGGGCTGTACCTACAGTGGAGCTACTTCTAAGGCCTGGAAGTGGGAGAGGTTGGCAGAGGGTCTGCACATCAGCACAGAACGTGCTCCCCCAGTGGGCTCTGTGATTCTCTTTGCTCCCCAGTCCTGCAGGGTCGCTTGTGTCTGTCAAGGCACCTTCCCTCCTTCCAGTCCCTTTGTACCATCCTTGAGCCTTTTGGGGCAGCAGAACCAGGCAGCTTGGGTGCTCATGGGCTTGCTTGAGCATCACAGTCTCACTCTGACCTTTCTCCTTTCCATAATAGGCTGGGGAAGTACTCATTCGTTTTTATTGAGAACACAATAGACTATGCTGGGCACTGTGCTGGAAACTGGGGATGAAATAACAGTATTTGAACACTTATCCCTGCCAGGCACTGTGGTCAACCCTTATTGCACAGAGATGGCTTCAGTTAAGGAACTTAACACATATAGAGCACTTGGACAAGTGCCTGGTACCCCTGGTGCTCCTGAGTGCCAGCTGTTGCTATTAATGAATCCTTACCACAGCCACATGAGATGAGTACAATCCTGTATCTCCACTTTACAGAGGGGGAAATAGAAGTCGAGCGACACTTGCCACATTGGTGGCATATGGCAGAGCAGGATTCAAACCCAGGACAGTTGGACTTCCAAGTCCTGTCGCTCTCTGAGGGTGAGTGAAATAGACACAGAGGGTGAATGGGATAGACATGACTCTCGCCTTACAGAGCTCTTATGGTTGAGCAAGGAGCAGCCACAATGGCAAGTCAGAGTGACAAACATTGCAGAGGGCTAAGCAGAGAGCCTGCAGAGGAAGGCCATGGACCCAGGCTGGGGGCCTGTTGGGTGGAGGGGAAGAAACAGTATTCTATGTAGTCCTCAGTGTGATCTAAGTCACTTCCTGCTCACCTATGGGATACGTTTCATTCGCCTCTGGGCTTTGGCGAGGAGGTCCTAGTTCAGTCATCTGTGTACAAGCTATTAATGATTAATCATTTGAGTGCAGGGGTGTGGCTACTCATACAAGCCAGCGTTCTGGGATCTTATCTCCCAGGCACTCCCATGGAGGCTGACCCCTCCTTTTCCAAGCAACCTGTGCCCTGAGGTCCTGTCACACTTCTTTACCTTGTGCAAATAGCCTGGGTTATGAATCTGTGCTGCCCCATCCGCCTCTCACTCCACTTCTGTTGAGTGAGTGAGCACATTCAGATGTCCTGTTGGACTGTTCCACTGCACAGTTAGAAATAAAGAAATGAAGCATCATTATAAACCTATGCTTGAAAATCCAAGCCACGTAAATTCTGCTATGATTCTGCCACGTGCCACGCCAGCATACTGAATAGCGCTTGTGTTTGTGCACATTTCTTCCAGTCCCTGTCCACCGGCCAGGTGTATATATATATAATTTTTTTTTTTTTTTTTGAGACAGAGTCTGGCTGGGTCGCCCAGGCTGGAGTGCAGTGGCGCGATCTCGGCTCACTGCAAGCTCTTCCTCCCAGGTTCACGCCATTCTGCCTCAGCCTACCTAGTAGATTGGACTACAGGCGCCCGCCACCATGCCTGGCTAATTTTTTTGTATTTTTAGTAGAGATGGGATTTCACCGTGTTAACCAGGATGATCTTGATCTCCTGACCTCGTGATCCGTCGGGCAGGTATATTTTTATGCTGCTGTGTACAAAAGTGCATCTTGTGTCTTGCTTCCTGGACATGATTGTATGAAATTGAGTAGTTAGGTGATTGGCCACCAGGTGGTGCTGCAGCACCAGGCACCAGACCCGAACCTGTGACCCGCTGTCTTTAGTACCTGGCTCCGAGCCATCCTTGTCTGTGGAAGTTCATTTTCAGTTTTTTCCCCTAAATGCTGTGTCACTCATAAATGTTTTCCATACTTATTTCAAAAGAAACCAGAAAATATTGAAGTATACAAAAATAGAAAGGAAAAGTGCCATACAATAATGCCTTTAAGAGGCAGTGATATTAACAGTTTAGTGAATATCCTTCTGTACTTCTATGTGTGTGTTCACATGTGTTATAAAGATTTTAAAACATGTTCACGTGTCATTTTCTCAGTGAGAACTTCTCATATAACCCCCCACCTTTAAAATTATGACCTTGTCTAGTGGCAGAGGGGGTGGGGTTTGTCGGGGAAGGAGGGATGATTAATGGATACAAAGAATAGGAAGAAAATTGAATAAGATCTAGTATTTGATAACACAGCAGGGTAATTGTAGTCAATAATAATTTAACTGTACATTTTAAAATAACAAAGGAGTGTAATTGGATTGTTTGTAACAGAAAGGATAAGTGCTTGAGGTGACAGATAACCCATTTACCCTGATATGATTATTATACATTGTATACCTATATCAAAATATCCCATATACCCCATACATATATGCACCTGCTATGTACCTGCAAAAATTACAAATAAAAAGTGTTAAAAAAAAAAAGAAAATTATGACTTGTCTCCCACTCTGCCTACTTTTCTCTGCTTTACTTTTTCCTTTATCACTCGCCACCAGCTGACAAGCCTTATCTTTTACTGAATGATTTACTTATTGTCTGTTTCCCCCACTAGAACATACTGGGGGTTTTGGGTTTTTTCTTCACTGCTCTATCCGTAGCACCTAGGACAGTGCCTGATATATACTAGCTTTTCAGCAAATATTTATTGAATGAAAGCATGAGAGTGGGTGTGCCCTGAGTTTATGGACATTGCTCTCTGTCAGGAAATATTGATCTCCCTCACCTTTTTATCCACCGCTTAGTATCCCGTTGAATGGAGGTTCTAACTGCCTGTACTGGAGCACATTTATGTGCTTTTCAAGTGTTTTCCTAGTCTTTTTGTAGCGAGTGTTACAGTCAGTAGCTTTCCTGGAACATATTCTCTGGTTGTCTATCTGATGATTTCCTTGCGTTGTTCAAACTCTGGGGTTAGTGCTTTAGAAAAAATAGCTCATATTAATCCTCACACCAACCCTGTAAGAAAGGTGCTGCTTTTAGTTTCTGTCTTTCACCTGATGAGAAAGCTGAGGTTTAGAGAGAACAAACCCGCTCTTCAGGTCCACCCATCTTCCAAGTGTTGAGCCGTCCTACATTAAGGATGTTAATTCATCATCTGTCATGTGACATCACTAACACCCTTTTCCCAGTTTATTGACTGCCTTTCATTTTTTTCTTGATGTCTTTTCCTGTATAGAAGTTTTAATTTTAATGTAGCCAAATCTGCCAGTAGTTTTCTGGCTTTTGTACTCTTAGAGAGGACTTCTTTACCTCCAACTTATCTTAAAAATTTGATCTGTGTTTGCTTTAGTATTTTTCCTTTTTTTGTTGTTGTTTAAGTCTTGAATCCATCTAAAGTTTATCCTTATATGTGATATTGAGTAAGATTTTAAACAAATTCCTCCTTTTTCCAAATGAATAGTAGATTGTTTCATCAACATCTATTGAAGAATCTGTCTTCTCCACTGTTTGAAATGCCTCTTGGTTATATGTTACTCCTCACATATACTGGATCCTATGTTCTGGACTGTGTCCTGTCCTGTGAATCTGTTCCTCTGTTTCTGTGCCATTTATCACTGACTGTGGCTTCCTGGCAGGACAAGACCCTTCTCACTGTAGTTCTTTTTTGAAACGTCTTAGCTGTCTTTAGTTATTCTTCCAGATGAAATTTTAAATCAATTTGTTGAGTTCCAGAATGAATCCCCTTAGGATATGGAGTGAACTTGCATTTTATTTATAGATTGATTAGATGGAGTTGATGGCTTTACAATACTGTCTCCTTATTCAAGGGAGTGAAATGTCTCTCCTTTAAGTCTTTTCTTTTTTTGTCTTTTAGTAAGGTTTTATAATTTCCTTCAAATGATTTTTGTACATTTCTTTTAAAGTTTATTTCTGGATATTTTTCTCTTTTGTTAGTGGGCTCTTGGACCATTATGCTTTCTAGTTGATTGTTGTTTGTACAGAGGAAATTGTTGATTTTATGGCTGGATAGATATCATTCATAGATTTCTCTTTAATCCACTTCCATTTGCTTGAAATCTAGATATTCTGCATAATTTATAGTTCATTGATGTCATCCTTTTCTGTATTTTAATGCTGCAGCAGACTTTTTCCTTTTTTATTTTTGAGATGGAGTCTCACTCACTCTGTTGCCCAGGCTGGAGTGCAGTGGTACAATCTCAGCTCACTGCAACCTCCACCTCCTGGATTCAAGCGATTCTTCTGCCTCAGCCTCCCGAGTAGCTGGGATCACAGGCATGCATCACCACGCATGGCTACTTTTTATATTTTTAGTAGAGACAGGGTTTTGCCATATTGGCCAGGCTGATTGTGAACTCCTGCCCTCAAGTGATCTGCCCTCCTTGGCCTCCCAAAGTGCTGGGATTACAGGTGTGAGCCACCGCGCCAGCCTTATGTTTTATTTGTTTGGTCCTTTAAACAGGACCTGGAGAGTGGAAGGCAAATGTGTGGACTCATCTCATCATCTTCCAAGTCTATTAGTTGAGGTTGATGTGAAAGTGTCACCTGTCCCTGTGCCCTTCTGGCACCTCCAACCCACACCATTAACCCTACAGTGCTCTCCATGGAATGTGGGCTGACCCTGAAGAGCCTTTGAAACTGGTCACAGGTTTTCCGTTTTCCTGCCACCTGGGGTGTGCCCTTCACTCCTGAAGTCTTTCTCCTACTGCTTCCTGGACTGCTTTCACTCCCCATTTTCCAGCCAGACCTTGCCCACCCTGTCTGTCATTGTAGACAACTTCCTTCTTATTTTAAGGGAAGGACTAGGCTGTTCATTATGAAAATGAGGGCTTAGAGCCAGGACTCAATGCTATTTGTCAACAAGGCCCAATAATGTAATGTGGGTATCCTGTTCTTCCAACCTACCCCTTGCCTCAAGGTTTCTGAGGTACCTCATCACAGAAGAAACAGCAGCCAAGGAGAACTCAGAGATCCTCAGTATGAGCCCCGCACCGCAACACAGGGCCCTCTGGTCAAAGCTGGGTTGGAGCAGGTAATGGGCTCCCAGCCCATGGGGACCTCCCACTTGCGCAAGCTTGATCTAGGTCTGGGTCCCATACCATCCGCCAGCCGGCAGCAGTGTATGGGACATGCAGGCCTGGTGGGCACCCTTAGGCATGCACACAGGAGACAGAGAGGGCCGAGCTCAAGCAGGGGCCCCGGTTCACCACACACCTCTCAACAGCAGTGGAGAGAAGAGAAGGCCTTGAATAGGTGATGATCTTTTGGCACTCAGTGACACTAATGGATATGGTCCTGTCCTGACCTGGCCTGGTACCAGCCAGACCAGTAATGCTTCTGCCTTTGGCAGGATCTAGGAGGGAGGGAAAAGGAGGATGAGATCCCCTGCTCCCTACACGCCTCCACAGTCCACCTTAGATGGATTCTGTTTGGCCCACACGTGACAGGTGTAAAATGCCTGAATGTCAACACCCAGGGCTGCAGTCCTCCAATAATGGTTTTTCACAGGAAATGTTGAGACCCCTGTTTTTAGACCTGTTCCTAAGGGAGATTGTGGGGAGGGAGATTGGGTGGGGACGGAAGTATTGGGAGGGAGGGTGGGATAGGATGTGAGACTGTAGAATCCTTCATTTTTTTTAAACTTTTTATTTTGAGATTATTTTAGATTTATAGAAAAGCTGTAAAACAGTACAGAGCTTACATAACCACAGTACTATTATTAAATTAATATAGGTACCACACTGTTTACTGAACTACAGACCTTTTTCACATGTCACCAGTTTTCCCCACAGTGTCCCTTTTCTGTTTCAGGATCCAGTTTAGGGTCCCTCAGTGCATTCAGCCATTGAGTCTCATCAGTTTCCTCTGGTCTGTGACATTTTCTTAGTCTGTCCAGAAGGTCTCAGCTGAGCCTTGGTGGATGAAATTTAGAGTCTAGTTTTGGTGATTCTATTTATCAGTCCTATAGAGTGAAAGAGTCTCGTCCAGCCCTGCAGGTGTTGGTGTAGCCGCCTGGCCTGGCTGGCCCTCCCTGTGGACGTGTGTCTTCCTGTCCACAGCAGGCAGTCCAGGAGGCTCCCCACTGCGGCCCTCCTCCAGGTGAGGCATGAGTGGGCCATGGTACTCCTTCTTCCAGTCGCAAGGGAAGCAGCTAACAGGGTCTGACACTTCTCTCAGACTGTCTTTGTCAGGTGTCTTCTCTTTCTGTTGCCCTTTTTTTTTTTTGAGATGGAGTCTCACTCTGTCACCCAGGCTGGAATGCAGTGGAACAATCTCGGCTTACTGCAACCTCTGCCTCCCGGGTTCAAGCCATTCTCCTACCCCAGCCTCCTGAGTAGCTGCGACTATAGACACTCACCACTACGCCCAGCTAAGTTTTTGTATTTTTGATAGAGACGGGGTTTCACCATGTTAGCCAGGCAGATCTCGAACTCCTGATCTCATGATTTGCCCACCTCAGCCTCCCAAAGTGCTGGGATTACAGGCGTGAGCCACTGAGCTTGGCCGTCTCTTGCATTTTTAATATTTTGCCTTCTGCTAACTCTTTGAGTCTGAGGATGTGCTTAGATGTCTTCCTCAGGCCCCTCAAGACCCCAGCCTCAATCTGCTGCCCTTATCTCTTGCCTTCCCATTTCTGCTGTACTTGGCCCTGGTAGAGTCAGGACCATCAGGTCCCGTTGTGCATCGGTCCTTCCCTGACACTGCACACAGGGTGCTCTTGCCATTATATCCTCAGGCCTGTTCTCAGGTCCCATCCCAAGTGGTTCTGCAGTACCTTATACCATGGACTGAATTCTTTCTGCAGTTCCTGCTTTCTGCTTCTGTGTGATAAAGTCACTGCTTGGGGCAGACATCATCTTCTCTTCTCAGTCAGGGTATTTCTTCAGCTTCCGTTTGGAGAAGGGGAAGATGCATTCTGTTTTTCTCCAGCTGTGTATGCTTTAGATACAGGAAAATGTGGGTTTTTTAGTGTATTGTTCTGCAAGTTATGACTTAGCTTTTGCAATTACTCTATTAAGAGTAAGCCATAAAGGGACAGGGGTGCAGCAGGGAGACTGCATAAGAGGCTTTCACAATAGATGGGAGGTTTTGGTGGCTTGGATCAAGATGGAGGGATTGGAGGTGGTGAGACCTGGCCATGTTCCACGGAGAAGGATATTCTCTGTCCATGGTGGCCCAGGACAGAGACAGTACCCCTTTTAGTTCCAGACAATGTTGCCTGCCGATACTCAAAGCAAATGTTCCCTGGACTCTGATTAAGACTGAGGGTTTGGCCAGGCATGGTGGCTCATGCCTCACTTGGGAGGCTGAGATTGGCAGATCACCTGAGGTCAGGAGTTTGAGACCATCCTGGCCAACATGGCGAAACCCCGTCTCTACTAAAAATACAAAAATTACCGGCCGGGCACGGTGGCTTACACCTGTAATCCCAGCACTTTGGGAGGCTGAGGCAGGCGGATCATGAGGTCAGGAGATTGAGACCATCCTGGCTAACACGGTGAAACCCCATCTCTACTGAAAATACAAAAAAAATTAGCTGGACGTGGTGGCGGGTGCATGTAGTCCCAGCTACTCGGGAGGCTGAGGCAGGAGAATGGCGTGAACCTGGGAGGCGGAGCTTGCAGTGAGCTGAGATCGCGCCACTGCATTCCAGCCTGGGCGACAAAGCGAGTCTCCGTCTCAAAAAATAAACATACAAAAATACAAAAATCACTTGGGCATGGTGGCACACACCTGTAATCCCAGCTACTTGGGAGGCTGAGGCAGGAGAAATTGCTTGAACCTGGGAGACAGAGGTTGCAGTGAACTGAGATTGCGCCACTGCACTCCAGCCTGGGTGAGGGAGCAAGAATCTGTCTCAAAAAAAAAAAAAAAAAAAGGCCGGGCGCGGTGGCTCAAACCTGTAATCCCAGCACTTTGGGAGGCCGAGGCGGGTGGATCATGAGGTCAGGAGATTGAGACCCTCCTGGCTAACACGGTGAAACCCCGTCTCTACTAAAAATACAAAAAACTAGCCGGGCGCGGTGGCGGGCGCCTGTAGTCCCAGCTACTCGGAGGCTGAGGCGGGAGAATGGCGGGAACCCGGGAGGCGGAGCTTGCAGTGAGCCAAGATCGCGCCACTGCACTCCAGCCTGGGCGACACAGCGAGACTCCATCTCAAAAAAAAAAAAAAAAAAAAAAAAACGAGGGCTTTACAGAGTTGTGGAAAGGAAATGAGGGGTTGAGTTCCTGGCCTGGCTACTGTGCACTGTGATTCCTGATACACAAAAGGGGAAACTTCACTACTCAGGCTTCCAGAATGATGCACCCAGGGCTTTTGTGGGTATCTGGTATGTCTGAGGTAGATCATCCTCATTTCTTCACTTTCCCTTTCACCCTCGTTTCTTGATGTTCCCTTTAAGCCCACCCCCATAAATACCCCTGGCCTCCCACTTTCCTAAAGTGTGCCTCCTTTCCCTATGGAAGAAATCAGGTCTTGCCAGCTGGTGGCTGCAGGGGAGGATTTTTTCCTCCTTCACCTGTCTTCTGCAGGCACCTTGTTTTGGAAGGGGAGAACCTTCCATTTCCAGAGTAGATTGTAGATGCTTATGTGGGAGATAGGGACGCTCTAGCCAGCCTTTCATAGAGGGACTAAAAGAAAACTCTCCTGCCAACCAGAGAACCCTTTCCTAGTCTTCAGAGAAATGCATTTTCCTTATTCACATTTGTTTCATTGCCTCACCTTCAAACTGATTTCTTGTGGTCTTAGGCTAAGAGAGCATTGTCTGTGCTCACTCCTGCCCTGGAAGGTGAAGTGGTGGTGGAGGGTGTTACCAGAAACAATAGCTATCATTTCTTGAATCCACGCTACCTGCCAGCCTCTGCACCAGCCACTTCTACATACATCATCTTATTAATCCTTTCAACCTCCTGTGAGGTAGGTACAGGGGTAGGTACGTGATGAGCATCCCAACTCTGAAAATCTGAAATAAAAATGCTTCAAAATCTGAGACTTTTTGAGTGCTGACATGATGCTTAAAGGAAATGCTCATTGGAGCATTTCGGATTTTGGATTTGGGGATTTGGGATGCTCAGTTGGTAAGATAATGCAAATATTCCAAAATCCAAAAAATAAGAAATCTGAAACACTTCTGGTCCCAAGCATTTCAAATAAGGGATGCACAGCCTGTACCATGATTCTCCCCAGAGGAAGAAAGTGGATGTTGGCCAGGTCAAGCAGCTGGCCAAGGGCACAAAGTAAATGAAAGGTGAGTGTTCAGATCCTGGTTCTCTGTCCCCGAAGCCACGGGGAGGAACCTGGCTTCTTTGATGTGCTCTGTAGCTGCCTTGTTTTGCGCTCGTGTCAAGCCTGCACTGCAGCTTGTTACCCTGGTGGGAGTGGGGGTTGAGCTACAGGTGATTTTAAGGCCTCCCCAAATCCAGGTGTGCTCTGAGCCGTGGCTGTAGAATGAAGGACAGGTGCTGTACATAGCCCCTACTATTACTCAAATATATGTAGCTACTGCAGTGATTGTTACACCAGAGTGTTGGTGAATTTATCATAGCTTTTTGTTACAGCAGGTTTTTTTCCTTAACAGATGTCAAAAAGAGAACTACGGTTTTATTGTTTTAGTGTTGAGAGGTGGGTCTCTAAAGTGTGTTTCCCTCTATATTTATATGCCTTTATCTCCACACATACAGTATATCTATGTGGGTGTGTGCATTAACATGCTACCCAACACTGTGAACTGTGTTAACCTTGGGGACAGGGCCTAGGGGCTTTGGGGAGAGCAGACTTTCCTTTTATATTTTATACCTTTTTATCTGGTTTACATAATTCTACCATGCACATGAATTAATTAATTTTCTTTTAAAAATTGATGCCTATAATCCCAGCACTTTGGGAGGCCAAGGCGGGCGGATCACTTGAGGCCTGGAGTTCAAGACCAGCCTGGCCAATATGGTGAAACCCCATCTCTACTAAAATTACAAAAAATTAGCCAGGCATGGTGGTGCTCGCCTGTAGTCCCAGCTGCTCGGGAGGCTGAGGCAGGAGAATCGCTTGAACCTGGGAGGCAGAGGTTGCAGTGAGCCGAGATCGCACCACTGCACTCCAGCCTGGGCAACAGAGTGAGAGTCCATCTCAAAACACATTAAAAAAATAAAATAAATAAAAATAAAAATTTCAGAAAGCCCTCATTCTTGAAAAGGTTAGGCATCACTGGGCTGGACTATACATTTCCTGAGGCCAACGATGGGTTTTCTCCCCTTCTGCCTCCTCGGCTTCAGCATACAGAGCCTGGGACATGGGGGCACTTGAGAACGCCTGTCACAGGATGGCTGCCTGTTTGTGCCGGCCCCTACTTCAGCTGCGTAAACATAGGCGCTTCCCTTCCTCAAGAAGACACTCTTCCTGGCCCTTCTCTCCGTGCTTGCTCAGTCCCCCAAGTTCTATCCCTTGTTCCTGGTACCTGTGGAGGACCCTGTCTCTAAAGCCAGCCCTCTTTACTGAGCACTGCTGACTTCTCCTCCATGGAGGCCCAGCCCCACATGGCACTTTGGACTCAGTGGTGCCTCCTCAGCTCACTCTCTCTCCTTTCTTGGGAGAGAAGCCAGAGGTTGGATGCTGAGTGGTGTAGTTTGAAAGGAGTCGAGGAGGGAGCTGGTAAACACTGGAGTGAGTGATGGCCGTTCCAGTCTGACATATGCTTACGTGGCCAGGCTCTCTTTGAAAGTCTCCAGATGCTGCTACTTGCCAGGAAAGGAGGCTTGGAGAGTTTGGAGAGGGTTGGGAGGAGTTAGAGATAACATCATGGCCATCCCTGCACAAGGAGGACTTTCTTGAACTCCTGGCAGGAGGTCCAGACCCAGAGTAATGGGTGCCCTAGTGGGAAACGTTTTGGCAATACAAAATCTGATGTGCTGTGGCTGTGGCTGAGTGTGTGTGTGCACGTGCATGTGCCTGTGTGCACACGTATACACTTACTGTTCGTGGAGTGGACCGAACAATTGTTGGAGGGGTTGTGGCAAAATCCTTCTTTGTTACTTTCCTATTTGTCTTTGTCTAGCTTCTGTGCATGACACAGAAGGGAGGAGCAGGCAGCTGCGGAGTCGTGGGAGAGCTGCACGTCCACAATGTGGAAGTGGGCTCGGAAATGGTGTTTGGGATCCATTTTCATACTTGTCTGAAACATTTGGAAGAAATCACTTTCTTGTAATTGAACATGACTGGATGTGTGTATTTTCTTTGAAACAACCTCCTTAAGCTTAGGAAAAAGTGATTATTATGCCTTCTCAGGAGTGGTCTGCATTGGCCTGTCTCGTGTTATTTTCTTGGTTTCCTGAACCTGAAACGTTAAAGGAGAATTCTGGAAGATTGGAAGGAAACCAGGGTTGCATATGGGATTTTCCTTTCCCTCTTCAGGAGTCCCCCCCGCCCCCCCACAAGACCAGATTCTGTCATAAGCAGAAAAAAGAGATGTGTGATTGTACTGTGGTTCTGATACAACTGCCACGTTCTTAAGAAGTTACATCATGAGAATCACTTTTTCTCCTGCAGTGTTTTGGTTTTCAGGGAGGAATTAGCAGCAGGAGTATGTGTGTGCATGTACACGTGCATGTGTGTGTGTGTGTGTGTGCGCGCGTGTGTGTGTATTTTGTAAGAGGTGAGAGAGGCAGAAGGCAGGCAGAAAGAATGGGGTTTTTGGTGCAGTGCTGACTAATTTGCCCAAATCAAAAAAGCTGGTGCTCCCACCATTATGCCAGGCTACCTCCCTGTGTAGTAGGTGACACAGCTGATGTAGATGTGTAAAAATATAGCCCCTACAGTTTAATTTATCTCTCTGAGCCTCAGTTGCCTCATCTGTAAAATGGGTCTTAATGTATATAAATCCTTTCACCTGACACAAAGTAAGTGTCTAATAAATTGTTGCAATGACAGTGATCAGACTGTGTATGAGTTCCTAGAGGCCCAGGGCTTGTGTGACTCCCCTGCACAGAGCAGGGCTTGGGAAAATTTTACAGAGTTTGCTGAATGGATGAGGGAGTGAACAGGATGCAAGATGCTGTTGCTATATTGTGGTGTTAGTTCCGTCTGTGAAAACATAAACTCCATGGGGAGTCCTGCCCGTCTTATTTGCTGCTGTGTCCCCAGAGCTAATTTAATCTGTGATGGACATGGGACTGGGGAAGGTAGGAGAGGACACCTGCCACTCATGCCCCAGCATGCTGGTATCGCACCTGTCCCTTTGTTCCCCTGTGCATCCACACATGCCCGGTGCCCACCACACTCAGCCCATACTTTACTTGGAGCCTCTCATTCATCCTTTAAGACCCAGCTCAGTGGTTCTACCCAGCAATGTCTTCTTTGACCCCCAAAGGCATTGGTCACCGAGGACTTTGTGCTCCAGTGAACCACCTGGTGGGTGGGTGTTGAATAAACACATGAATGAACTAAGAACCAGTGTGTGGCAGTTAGGCCCCCATCTACTCATTCATAACAGCCTCAAACTTAGAAGACATCATTGATTCCTCTCTCTTCTTTTCCCCCTGCATGTCGTCTGTCAGTAAGTCTTGTCTGTGTAACCTCCAAAACATCTCCTGGATCCATTCCCCATGAATCCAAGCTGCTGCTGTCTGTTACTTCCTAACTGACTTAACTGCCTCTGGTTTTGGCCTTTCCAGTGTAGTTCTCCACAAGGTAGCCAAAGTGATCTTCCAAAACAGTGCCGATCAGATCATGTCACTTCCCTGCTCAACACTCTCTAGCACAGCCGGGTGTGGCGGCTCATGCCTGTAATCCCAGCACTTTGGGAGGCCAAAGCAGGTGGATCATTTGAGCTCAGGAGATCAACTCCAACCTGGCCAATGTGGTGAAACCCTATCTTTACTAAAAATACAAAAATTAACCAGATGTGGTAGCGGGCATCTATAATCCTAGTGCCTGTAATCCCAGCTACTGGGGAGGCTGAGGCAGGAGAATCGCTTGAACCTGGGAGGTGGATGTTGCAGTGAGCCAAGATCGTGCCACTGCACTCCAGCCTGGGACCTGGGTGACAGAGTGAGACTGTCTCAAAAAGGAAAAACCTCTCTAGCGTACCCTCCAGTATACTCCAGATGAAACCCCAGCTCCTCACCATGGCCTAAAAGGCCATTCATGCCCTGGCCCCAGCCTGTCTGTCCACTGCTTCCAGGTGGCTCAGCTCCAGCCATGGCCTTCTCCCTCCATAATAAACATGCTAGGCTCATGTGCATCTCATAGCCTTTGCACTTGCTGCTCCCTCTGCAAAGAACACTCATATTCTCACTGGTTTATATGGCTGCCTCCTTCCTAAGGTTTCAGCTCATATGTCGCATCCTTAGAGAGTCCTTCATTGACCATCCCGGCAAGTATCATCTTCCACCCTATTTCATTTCTTTATGGCATTTATCAGTATCTTAAGTTACCTTCTTTGTTACATGCATTTTCTGACTCCCTTCCTAGAATGTAAGTTCCATGGCAGCAGGGACCTTCTGTGCCTGCCCACCTCGTGTGCCCAATGCCTGGGACAGAGGTTCTTGAGTATCTATGAATTTGGGTGGAAAAAATGACATTCATTAACTTTGAACTGAAATTTAGCATTTCTCTCATTTATTAATATAGACAATGAACCATAGTAATATTAATAGTACCTGGGACTTGGTCACCAATAGAAATCACAGATATTTTCTTTCTTTTTTTTTTTTTTGAGACGGAGTCTCGCTCTGTCGCCCAGGCTGGAGTGCAGTGACGCGATCTCGGCTCACTGCAAGCTCCGCCTCCCGGGTTCACGCCGTTCTCCTGCCTCAGCCTCCCGAGTAGCTGGGACTACAGGTGCCCACCATGACGCCCGGCTGATTTTTTGTATTTTTAGTGGAGACGGGGTTTCACTGTGTTCGCCAGGATGTTCTCGATCTCCTGACCTCGCGATCCACCAGCCTTGACCTCCCAAAGTGCTGGGATTACAGGTGTGAGCCACCGTGCCCAGCCTACAGGTATTTTCATGTCATAACATTTGTGGGCAGTCCAGAACATCTGTGCTCATAACTACTTTGAAATTATGGTGCTTATTAGACTCCCCATAGTTCTTGTTATTGAATACAGTAATAAAGATACATATTGCCTTACACAAATACATATATTACTACATAACGAATTATTTTAAAATAATTTAATACATACATTAAAATTTTTTTTTTGTATAATTTTATGCATTTTAAAACATTTCTATGAGAAGGAGCCCAGAGGCTTCACCAGACTGCCGAAAGGGTCTGAGACACAACATCGTTAGGAACTATTGGTTAGGACAGTGCCTAGCATGAGGTAGGGGCTCAGTGAGTGAATGAATAGTGTGTGTCTTCCCCTTTCCAGTGAGCCAATGCATTTTCAGGGTCAGGTTTCCTGTGGATTGGCATAAACTTGATGTTTAGGAACGAGCCTTAGTCAAGGTCTTGTGGAAGTCTACTCTAACTGCCTGATGCTGACAGGGAGGCATTTATCGCAGGGCTCTGGGCTGCTCTCCTTTTCTTTCAGACACAGGCTCTTTCTTCAGTTCCTGCCTGTGCATCTGCTTCCTCCCCCTGCTTTCTTCCCTCTGACCAGACTGTCCCTGCATGGGGCCACCACTGTCTACTCCTGCGGGTGTGGCACCTTAGCTTAGTTGACCAGCAGAGACTAGTATCTCAGGGTCCTGAGTTCTTGGGAGAACCAGGGGGCACCCTGGTCTAGTCAGTCTGGCTGAGGACGCACAGTTCCCTATCTTCAGAGCCCACTCTGGGTAGGAGAGCAGTTCTCAGGGAGAAATGAGAACTAGGCCACGCTGACCCCCTCAATGGGAGTCTGCTCCCTGATACAGAACTGGGGGTTCAGCCAGGCCTCGGGGACTGAAGTTGGATAGGTGGGGGTTTCTCTGAGCTTTGGAGAGGACATTCTGTTATACTTGATCCTGTGCTTTCCTAGCATGTGAAGTATCACTTCTCTGAGAGTTGCTGCCCATAAATTCGGCCATTTTTGTCAGGGGCGAGACATGCCAGAGTCAGATTGGAAACAAGTGCTCTGTCTTTCCTTCTAGGTCAGATCTCCCATGGAAAGCATAATGGGTAACACACTATGGCTGCCATAGTTCATCTGTAGGTGGGCTTGGGCCACAGCGGGAGGGTAGGCAGGTTGAGAGGACTCCTGTACTTGGACCCCTGGACTCAGCTATGCTCCCTGGGGAGCCTGGAACCCACTGCTGGTGATCCCCTTCCCAGCAGTGGAAGCCCATGGTTTTACAAAGCATGATACTGTTCTTTTGCAAACGCTTAATTTTTTGTTTGTTGTAGGAAAAAGAATAGGTATAATAATGGAAAATTGTAGGATAACACTGACACCAGTAGTAACTGATAATCTTGATTGAGTACTTGCTCTATGTCTGGCCCTGATGGAGCATTTTAAACACATTTCCTCATCCAGTGCTCACCTGGACTCTTATAAGACGCAGTGTCAGGGATGGTGAAGAGCCCAGGCCTTGGCATTGACTGACCAGGATTTGAACCTCCCAGTCCTGCCACTAACTCGCAGCAAGTCACATTACCTCACTGTGCTTCCATTTCCCTGAAGTCTAGGTCGTCTTTACCTCATGGGGCGGCTGTGACAATTAAATGAGCTAATCACGTCATGCTTAGCCCGATGCCTTGCACAGCACCTGCACTCACTGTTAGTGCTGGTGTTGGTGTGTGGAGCGGAGGCACCCAGTGATGCTGAAGAAGTGAGTAGCATGGTGGTGCCCTTCAGATGGGCAGAGGGTGTGCGCTGATGGCCAGTGACAGAAGAGGGTCTGAGAACTGTGTTGAAGGCCTTGAGACTTGAGAATTCAGTTGTTAGGAAAGCAGGGAGAGCAAGGCCTCTCATTTGAGCCAGGCTGAGCAGATTGAGCTCCATGTCTGTGCTCCCCTTGGGAAGAGCTACAGAGTGCCAGGCACACCCAGAAAGCAGCCAAGCCCCCTTCAGCCTGGGCCTGAGACAGCCTGGATCCACTCAAAGAGGATCAAGCTGGCTGTCTTCCATTTGGTCTCCTGCGGTGACTCTCTGTTAGGCCTGGATTGAATCACTTTAATCCTGTTTGAACTGATCTGAACAGGTTCCATCCATACCAGCTGGGGTGTTCTGGCTTAGCACAGACAGGCTGAGTTGGTCAGCCTTATACTGCCTTTGAATCTTGAGCTGGATTTACGTTTAGTCTCAGTCTTTGGTTTCCCATTTTGAAGTGTTTGGGTTTTTCAGGGGGGTTTCTGTTGGAGGGTTCCAGCCACTCCATCCTGGGAGCCTCTCCTTGCCTCCAGGGGCTGTTTCCCTCCGCTCCGTGCCATCTCTTCTGCACTAGACATTCCTCAAAGTTGTTTGCTTATTAATAGTATCCTGGCTAAGTGTGGTGACTCATGCCTATCTATAATTCCAGCACTTTGGGAGGCGAAGGTGGGAGGATCCCTTGAGGCCAGGAGTTCAAGACTAGCCTGGACAATGTAGTGAGACTTCGTTTCTACAAAAAATAGAAAAAGGTAACTGGGCATGGTGGCACGTGCCTGTAGTCTCAACTGCATGGGAGGCTGAGGATCCCTTCAGCCCAGGAGTTTGAGGTTGCATTGAGCTATGATTGCACCACTGCACTCCAAACTGGGAAACAGAGCTGTCTCTTAAAAAAACAAAACAAAACTATATATATATATATGTGTGTGTATATATATATATATGTGTGTGTGTGTGTGTATATATATATATATATATATATTTCAAGGGGAATGGGGGAGAGAAGAGTTAAACATGTAAGTTCAGATCACCCTTATGAAACAGCTGAAGGTACTTCTTTTATTGTAGTATAATTTATATTTCATAAAACCCACCCCTTCTAATGGTATAATTCTATGATTTTTAGTGAATTTGTAGAGCTAACTGCCACCACAATCCAGTTTTAGAACATTTCCGTCCCTCAGAAACTCCTGTGTCCTTGTGTAGTCAGTTCCGCCTCTGCCCCCGGCCCACCAGTGATGTGCAGTTTTGTCGCTCTAAATTTGCCTTTTCTGGACGTTTCCTAAAAATGGAATCACAGTACATTCCTTTGCATCGGCCTTCTTTCCCTGAGCGTGTGTGTTAAGGTTTGTTGGTGTGGTGACTGTACCCGTGTGTCACCTCTCTGTTTTGCTGGGTAGTGCTCCATCCTGCGGATGTGTCGATTGATTTGTCTGTCTGTTTACTAGGTGATGAACATTTGGAGGGTTTGTAGCTTTTGGCTTTTATGAATAATGGTACTGTAAGCATTCATGTGCATGTCTTTGTGTGGACATATGTTTTCTTTTTTTAGGTAGATACCTAGGAGTAGAATTAGTGGGTCATGTGGTAAATTTATATTTAACTTTTTAAGAAAATACCAAACGATCTTTCAAAGTGGCTGTGCCGTTCTGCCTTCCCACCAGCAATGCATGAGGGTCCCATCTCTGCACATTTTTGCCAATACTCATTATGGCCTGTTGTTGTTGTTTTCTTTTGTTTTTAATTATAGCCATCCTGGTAGGTGTGATGTGGTATCTCATTGTGGTTTCATTTGTGTTTCCCTAATGGCATTTCTCTTATTAGTCATTCATATATCTTCTTCTTCTTCTTTTTTGTTTTGAGATGGAGTCTCACTCTGTTGCTCAAGCTGGAGTGTAGTGGTGCAATCTCTGCTCACCACAACCTCTGCTTCCTGGGTTCAGGCGATTCCCCTGCCTCAGCTTCCTAAGTAGCTGGGATTACAGGCATGTGCCACCCCACCCGACTGATTTTTGTCTTTTAAATAGAGATGGGGTTTCATCATGTTGGCCATATGGTCTCAAACTCCCGACCTCAGGTGGTCTGCCCGCTTCGGCCTCCCAAGGTCCTGGGATTACAGATGTGAGCCACTGTGCCTGGCCCATATATCTTCTTTTGTGAAATGTCTGTTCAAATCTTTTGTGGAGCTGTTTTTTAAACCTGCACTAGCTGTGGATCTGTGGTTCTTGGTGACGGTGAACATGGCTTCTCTCAGGACAAAAATGACTAACAAATGAGACTTCTCAGCCCGTCTCCTCTCCTTGCTCACAAAAGAGGACTTTGGCCTCTCCAGCTCAGCTGTTTCTCTAAGGAAAAACTTTATCTGACCAGCTCTTTTTTTTACACTGTGAAAATTATCAAGCACTTGGAAAAGTGCAAAGACGGATACAATGAACTCCTCTATACCCTCTTGTCTAGATTCAGCCATCGTTATCATGCTGCTGTATTTGCCTTATCTCTACTCACATATATTTTCCTGACCCATTTGAACCTAAGTTTTAAACTCACTTTACGTCTGTATGTTGACACACACCTCACAAAGGATAAAGACTTTTTCCTACTTAACCACTGCACTGTTATCATACTTAGGAGAATTGACAGCAAGTCAGTGGTACACTCTAAGAACCATAGTCAGCTTTCTCCCAGTTGATTCCCAAATGTTGTTTATAGGGCAGGCTAGTTCTTCTGAGTGTTCTTGGGAAGAATGGGAAGGTAGAGGGCTCACAGGATAGAACTGAGGAGAGGATAACTGAAGTGGATATATTGTATTGGAGCAGCTTTGAGGGATGAGAGAAGAGCCATTGTCAGCACTGGAGATGTACCAGGAGAGAGCCTGGGTCATTTGGACGTTCCTTTTTGGTTACTTGCCCCTGTTTCTTTTTTTCTCTTTTCTTTTCTTTTTTTTTTTTGAGACGGAATTTTGCTCTGTCGCCAGGCTGGAGTGCAGTGGCCCGATCTCGGCTCACGGCAACCTCCACCTCCTGGGTTCAAGTGATTCTCTTGTCTCAGCCTCCTGAGTAGCTGGGACTACAGGCGCCTGCCACCACACCCGGCTAATTTTTGTGTTTTTAGTAAAGATGGGGTTTCACCATGTTGACCAGGCTGGTATCGAACTCCTGACCTGAAATGATCCACCCACTTTGGCCTCCCAAAGTGCTGGGATTACAGACCTGAGCCACTGTGCCTGGCCGCCCCTATTTCTTTGACAGCATACTGCTGTGTGCCGGGCCCTGTGACTGAGGGACCTGGGAGGGTTGCAGATGGAGTCAGTATCATCAGGCTGACTTTTTCTTCTTTTTGAGCTACCTCCAAAGACTGGAGCCAACTGCAGTTATCCAGGCAAATCATCTTTCACAGTGACCTTTGGGCTAGATCTTGCCCTCCAGGACTGATTTTCACATACGCATCACAGATTTGGCATTTCCCAAATCAAATTCATCATCTTTCCCCCAAATCTGCTATGTCACCTCTGTTTCTTCCTTGAAGAAGGACATACCACCCTTCTGGTACCTCATGCCAAAAGCTCTCTCATCCTCAGCTGGTACTTCTGCCTCCCCTCCACTTCAGTGCCTGGGGAGTCTCAGTCCTTCCTCTCTCTAGATCTGTCTCCTCTCTGACTTGACTGCCTCAGCCTCAGCTCAGGGGCCCTTCCTTACCTCTTGCCTGGATAACTGCAGTTGGTTCCAGTCTTTGTCTTCTCCTCGTATTCCTTCCCACCCGCTCCCTACTCTCCTGGTCACTTGCCACTAAAAAGCTGTCAGTGGCCACAGCTTTCTGTGTTCAGTGATGTGGTAAGTGCTCCATTATAGGTGTGTGCACTTGGGTGACAGAACGCTGGCTCTGCTTTGGGTTGTTCAGGCATGATAGCCAGAAGAAGGGGTGTTTGAGCAGGGTCTTCAGTGATGACAGGGTGATAGGGTGGCATGAACAAAGCCATCAAATAATGAGATATCTGCCTCCCCTGCTGCCTTAGTTTCCCCACATGTAATAGGGTGTAATGATAGGACCTACTTCAGGATTTTTGGGTTAGATGAGTTAATGTATGCCAAGGACGGCATATAGTACTATGTGGGGTTAGCTATTACCCAGGTTATTATTGATGAAGAAGTGTGGTGCCAGGGGAACACAGGAGAATTTGCTTGTCTTCTTCACCCTGCCTTTGTTTTAAAGGAAAAATCAAGGCTGGATGCGGTGGCTCACACCTGTCATCCTAGCACTTTGGGAGGCCGAGGTGGGAGGATTGCTTGAGCCTAGGAGTTTGAGACCAGCTAGGCAACATACAACATAGCAAGACCCCACCTTCACAAAAAAATTAGTGGGACATGATGGCACATGCCTGTACTCCCAGCGACTTGGGAGACTGAGGTGGAAGGATCACCTGAGCCCAGGAGGTTGAGGCTGCAGTGAGCCGTGATTGATCTACTGCACTCCAGTTTGGGTGACAGAGCTAGACCCTGTCTCAAAATGAGTAAGACAAAGATCACAAACTCTAGTGCCTGCAAGGGCCAGGCACGCACTGAAATGGTTGCACAAGCCAAGTGGGGACTAAAAGGCCCATCTCCAATCCAAGGGGCAGCCGCCACTCAGCTGGCTGATGGTCACCATGCAGGAAAATGGGCCCAGTATTGCCAGAAAAGTCAGAAATCCAGAATTCTATGTGAAATCTTCCGATTTTTAAATGTTGGTAATTAATTTTAAAAATATCAATACCCTGTACAAGCCCATCAAACTGTGTCTGTGGGCCATAGTTCGCCCGAAAGCCGCTAGCTGATGACCTTTCTTTAAAGGTCTGCTCAAGTCTGGTACAACTTTCGCCTGGGGGTGGGGGTAAATTTGTTTTGAAGACTGGTTTTTATGAGCCCCTTTGCCTTGCAGGACTTCTCCAGACAGGTTATGTTACCTGCAGAGGCTGCCCTGAAGCTCCCTGTGGCCTGGAGACTATGTACAAGAGGAATGGTCTGATGGCTAGCGTGTTGGTCACCTCTGCCACTCCACAGGTACTGAGGGACAGTGGGTAGAGGGGTCTCCTTTTAGCTAACCCAGGCCCCAGCTGAGGCTTGGACAGCAAGGCAGTAGGGCTCTATGAATACCACCATTCTTAGCACTCCTAAGGCCCCTGGCCACGCCAGGCGTGAGATTTGGGAGGCAGTCAGCCCTGAGGATCAGCATGTTTTCTGAAGTCGTTCTCTTCAAAGAAAAACAAATACCTGCCCAGTCCAGTCGTAGCAAGTGCCACATTCCATTTTGGTGGCAAGAAGGGATCAGACCTTTCCCAGGAAAAGCCGCTGCTGATTATAAATAAGTCACACACATTCCGGAATGAAGTCAGACAGAAGTCATTCCAACTGGCCCTGGGTTCTTATTTACCTTGCTCAGTAGGAAATGGCTGTAAGGACTGGTGGTCTGCAGTGGCCTGGGCTGGGGCCCCTGCCGTGGGGTTTGGGAGTTTGCTTTCCACGCTCAGTAATGGCACAGAAGCATGCGGGAAGAGTGGGTGCCATTTGAGGCCCAGGATGCCACCACCCTATTGTGTGTGAAACGCCTCCTCCTCTGACAGATTGGCAGGCCATACCAGGGTTTAAACCCACAAGGCCCTCCTCGTTATGCTGGGCTTTTGAAGTGATCCTGGGTAACCAGCCAAAAAGTCACAGGAATCAGTTCATTTCTTATAAACCTTTTAAAAAAATTCAGTGTTTTGATCTCTGGTCCTGAAATCGGGATAGGTTTAAGTAAAGCTACTACTGCAGCAGAATTGTCATTACCCTCATCATCATCACCAATGATGTACTTGGGGCAGCTTTTGATTGAACACGTCCCCTTGTCTGATTGTGTGTGTTTGGGGCAGATACAATGGTGTGTCACTGGAAAGTTATAATACCTGAAATCCTGGGAATGGATTCCTTTTTGTAACTAGAGGAATCAGACTTCTATTTCCATCTAGAGTGACGCTTCTTTCTTCTCTGGTCTGTGTGTGTATATGTGTATATGTGTGTGTGTATATATATATATGTAAGTGTGTATATATATGTGTATACACATTATACACATTCATACATATTTGCTGTGTATATGTACATATATGTGTATCCAGCACAAGGTAAGTACTCAGTAAATATTTATTGAATAATGGAATGAGCGAATGGATGAATACATGTATAACTGAAGTGCTCAATAAATTTTGATGACTGAGTGATACATTTACACCCATATAGCCCCATAATTTGTTGCTTACTATATACCAGGCACTTTTTTGCATGTTCCATGGGCATTGTCTAATTTAGTATTCACAATAACCCCATCAGGTATATATTATTATTTTATCCCCAGTTTATAGATGAGGAAGCTAAGGCACAGACAGGTGAACAAGCTGGCTTGGAATCGCACAGCTGCCAGGTGGGTGGGGATTCAAACCCTGACTCTCGAGCTGGTGCTCCTAACCATGACATTATACCATCCAAAAGAAAATCCATCCTGTCACCCTGATATATTCTGCTTTCTGGAAGGTGGGTGTAGAAGTACAGAACAGTTTGTACAGCGTTGTCTGCTCAGGATCTACATATAAGACTGGGAGATGTAGTAGACTGCCAATTCCAGCAGCATCAGGAGAAGTCTTTATAACTTTTCAAAAGTTCATTCTGCATAGGTTCTCCTCAGGGGAGACTGTCCTGTCACTGTGAAACTTTAAAAATAGTCATGCCTGGGCCAGGTGTGGTGGCTCACGCTTGTAATCCCAGCACTTTGGGAGGATGAGGTGGGTGGATCACCTGAGGTCAGTAGTTTGAGTCCAGCCTGCCAACATGGCGAAACCCCGTCCCTACTAAAATTACAAAAATTAGCCAGGTGTGGTGGCGGGTGCCTGTAATCCCAGCTACTTGGGAGACTGAGGCAGGAGAATCACTGGAACCCGGCATGTGGAGGTTGCAGTGAGCCGAGATCACACCACTGCACTCTTGCCTGGGCGACAGAGCAAGACTCCCACTCAAAAAAAAAAAAAAAAAAAAAATAGCCATGCTTGAGCTCACCCAAGTCCCCTTGAGTCAGCTCTCCTGGGAGTGGAGGCAGATTCTGCCAGTTACTTTTTAAGCTTTATTTTATATAACCCGTACTATAGCCCTGGGAAGTAGGTTTAATATCACCATTTTACAGATGATAACTGACTCCGTAAAACAAAGTTATTTGTCTGAGTTCAGATAGCTACTGGTGTGGAGCTGGCATTTTAACCAGGCCTGTCTGACCTCAGAGCTGTTAACCACTATAGTATGCTGCTTCTTAAGATCATTTTAAGAGTTTTTGGTATAGTAGACTCATTTTAAAATCTTTTGATGACACAGGCCTATCGAAGTCTACAGGTTTAAGTTCCTGCTCCTCTTTTAAACCTTATATTTCCAGTTGTTGACTATTGGTTTCCCTCACTGGCCTAAAAACACTCTAGTTTTCAGGAAGATTACAAAGTTTTTCCAGATATAGCCATTTTGGAAAGAGTGAAATAAAGAAGAATTAATAAAAGCATATTCTCTAAATCCCAGTCGAAGATGTTGAGGTTAATGGAAACCACAAAATCCTTCTTCGTGAGCTGAGACTAATAAAATTGTTTATGAACAGGGCACAGTTTTTGGGCGGTAAGCTTGATAAAGCTTGATGAAGTTAAATTAAAGAGAAAGTATATTCAACTTTCTGGGATCCCCAGTGTTGAGATTCATGAGATCAGCCACATTTGAGGAGTTTTAACTTGCCTCCTTATGGGAGACTCCCTTCATATACATGCAGGAGGCAGAGTGTCCTTAGCATAAAGGACTCTACTAAATTTAACTTTCACACTGGCCTCTAAAGCCAGTTGGTTACCTCTCAGCTCATTAGCAAGCAGGCTTTGAATTCCAAGTGGCCCGCATGATAAATAAGCCTTGAGAGCTACTTTCACATTTTGTGTAACAATTTCCTGCAATGACTTCAAGTAGGAAAAAGAGAAGTAAAACCAGGTAATGTTCGAAAGACATCATGAAGCGGATTGTCTCCTCAGGCCTTCTAAGACATGCAGTCCTGTTCTCCCTCAAGGAAGATTGGGCTGTAATTTTTTACCCCACCAGTAAAACACTGGCCAGAGAAAGTTAGGGTGTGGCAACTGAAGGTATGTGTTTTGGGGTCACATAGATACAAAAGTAAGTTTACTTTCTGCATTCCCTTTCATAGCTGAGATAGCTTGGAGAAGTAACATTGCCTCTACTTCCTTATCTATAAAATGGGAACAATAATAATGTGTATTCATGGGGCACACATGGGAAGGAAATAAGATGATACACATGCAGTGCTTAACACGGTGCCTGGACTGGGGTAAAGCTCTAATCAATAGAAGCTGTTTTTATTGTACTATTCTATTGCTCTCCCATCCTCAATTCTGAGGAGGTTTGGGAGGCAGTGATTCCAAGTCAGATCATTCAGTTAACACCATCTCTCCCTGCTCTCCACAGGGCAGCAGCAGCTCGGACTCTCTGGAGGGCCAGAGCTGCGACTATGCCAGCAAGAGCTATGATGCCGTTGTCTTCGATGTCTTGAAAGTGACCCCAGAGGAGTTTGCTGTAAGTGAAACAGAGCTGGTATGGGTGGCTGGGCACCACAACAGGGCACTAGAGGGAGCCACCACTTAGGCTTTTGGCTCAGATTGGAAACGTTCTATATGCCCAACAAGAGGGGTGTGTTGAGTCAAGTATGTACCACCCTTTATGAAATACAATGCAGCATTAAAAAGGGTGCTGTCCTGAAATTAACTGCCCTGGAAGGCTGTACGCTATATATATATAAATGAAAGGAGCAGTCTAAAGCACAGTTTGTGGAGAACATGCAATTTTAAAAATGCATGTACAGGCTGGGCGAGATGGCTCACACCTATAATCCCAGCACTGTGGGAGGCTGAGGTAGGAGGATGGCTTGAGCCCAGAAGTTCGAGACCAGCCTGGGCAACATAGGGAGACTGCCTCTCCAAAAATTGGAAATAAAAAATAAGCCAGGTGTGGTGGCACACACTTGTGGTCCCAGCTACTCAGGAGACTGAGGTGAGAGGATTGCTTGAGCCTGGGAAGTTGAAGCTGCAGTGAGCTGTGATCATGCAACTACATTCCAGTCTGGGTGACAGAGTAAGACTGTGTCTCACAAAAAAAAAAAAAAGCAAAAAAAAAAAGCATGTATAACACACATATAACATGTATTTGCATGAAGTCTAGATTTTTTGTTTACATATTCATAAATATCTGGATCTATATAGCCAAACATATTATTTACTGTAGTATTTGGTCATAGATTCCAGGTAATTGGAATTTAATTTTTCTATTTGTTTATGTATACTTTCTACATTTTTATAATAACCGTTTTCTACAATGATAAACAATATTATTTGGGCAATTTAAAAAATATAAATTAAAAAAAGATGTATCTTCAAACAGTGTGTTGCTCCTGGTCTAACTAAGGGACGGTCCCTTGTGGTGGAGCAATATTAGCTCCTTGTTTTGCCATGACTTGTTTTCCTCCTTTTGTACCTTGACGGTAGAGGGAGAATATTGACTCTGGGGTGACCTCAAATCTGATTGTGAGTGTTGTCCAAGCATTGAACTTCTCTCCAGAAGAAGTGTTTCCAACCCATACCCACGTCCTCTCTACCCTCTTTGGTAAAAGAGGTTTCTTGTCCTCCTGGGTGCCAAGGGAAGTAGCTGGGCCCCATGTCATTGCTCTGCCATCATTGGCTTCTTCTATGTTTACTTTGTGCCAGGCCACACTGAGCCTGGCACATGCATCATCTCCTTCTGTGTGTCTAAGGGATCATTTTAAAACCTTCAGACTCTCTAGTGGCTCCCTCCTACTAGAATGAGACCTAGAGTTCCTCCTGAGGCCTCCAGTACTCTGGTCCGGCCAAGCCTTCTCTTCTGCCCCTACCTCTGTGCTCTCCCACTCTCTTTCTTCCCCAGGCTCACCTGCGTCCTTTTTTCAGTCTTCATGGCTCTTCCTTAGTTGTCTGCTCACTCTGTGTTCAAATGTCTGTCCTTGGGACTTCCACTGGGCTAAAGTAGCATCTTTCCATCATTATCTTTCTCCTTAACTCTGCTCTGTTTTTCTTCATAACTCTTATTACTACCCAACATTACATTATAGAATAATAATTTATTTTTTTCTTCAAGACAGCATCTCATTTCATCACTCAGGCTGGAGTGCAGTGGCACAGTCACAGCTCACTACAGCCTCAATCTCCCTGGCTCAAGTGATCCTCCTGCCTCAGCCTCCCAAAGTGCTGGGGCTACAGGTGCACAACACCATGCCCTGCTAATTTTTTTGATTTTTAGTAGAAATGAGATCTCACTGTGTTGCTCTGGCTGGTCTCCAGTTCTTGGACTCCACCTCAGCCTCCCAAAGTGCTGGGACTGCAGGCATGAGCCACCACTCCTGGCCTATATAATAATAAATTTTTATTTCATATCTCTTCCACTAGAATATAAACTTTCTAAGGACAGGAACTTATCTGACTTGTTCACTGCATTTTTTCCCAGTGTCCAAAAAATTACTGGCTCATAGTAGGTGCTCAGTAAATATGTATTGCCTGAAAGAGTTCAATTCTTTTTTTTTTTGAGGTGGAGTCTCACTCTGTCACCAGGTTGGAGTGCAATGGCGGGATCTTGGCTCACTGAAACCTCCGCCTCCTAGGTTCAAGTGATTCTCCTGCCTCAGCCTCCTGAGTAGCTGAGATTACAGGCACATACCACCATGCCCAGCTAATTTTTGCATTTTTAGTAGAGATAGGGTTTCACCATGTTGGTCAGGATGGTCTCAATCTCCTGGTCTCGTGATCTGTTCACCTTGGCCTCCCACAGTGCTGGGATTACAGGCATGAGCCACCGCACCTGGCGAAGAGTTCAGTTCTTACAGAAACTCAATGAGGCATATCATTAGCTCCCAATTTTCTGATAAAGTAAGGCTCCAACAGATTAATTTTCTTACATGGATTATATAGCCAAGTATTGGCAGAGCCAGGTCTGAAACTCTCATCTAATTACCCATGTAATGCTAGGAAGTAATATTAAGAGCAACTCTTATTTTTGAACACTGATTATGTCTAGGTCTTGTGCTAAATGTTTTACATGCTTTATCTAATTTACTTTTCATAACAGCCTTATAAATTAGGTATAATTATTAATCCCAATTTACTGATAAGTCAGTCAATACTTAGAGAAGAAAGTTGTCTCTTCACATAGGTAGTACATGGCACAGCTGGGATTAAAACCAGGGCTGTTTGACACTGTAGACCAGTGATTTCCAATAGAAATACAATGTAAGCTACGTATACAATTTAAAATTTTCTAGTAATCGGCCGGGCATGGTGGCTTATGCCTGTAATCCCAGCACTTTGGCAGACTGAGGCAGGTGGATCACCTGAGGTCAGGAGTTCGAGACCAGTTTGATCAACATGGAGAAACCCCGTCTCTATTAAAAATGCAAAATTAGGCCGGGCGCGGTGGCTCAAGCCTGTAATCCCAGCACTTTGGGAGGCCGAGACGGGCGGATCACGAGGTCAGGAGATCGAGACCATCCTGGCTAACACGGTGAAACCCCGTCTCTACTAAAAAAAATACAAAAAATTAGCCGGGCGAGATGGCGGGCGCCTGTAGTCCCAGCTACTTGGGAGGCTGAGGCAGGAGAATGGCATAAACCCGGGAGACGGAGCTTGCAGTGAGCTGAGATCCGGCCACTGCACTCCAGCCTGGGCGACAGAGCGAGACTCCGTCTCAAAAAAAAAAAAAAAAAAAAAAAAATGCAAAATTAACTGGACTTGATGGTGCATGCCTGTAATCCCAGCTACTTGGGAGGCTGAGGCAGGAGAATCGCTTGAACCTGGGAAGCGGAGGTTGCAGTGAGCCGAGATCGCGCCATTGCACTCCAGCCTGGGCAACAAGAGCGAAACTCCATCTCAAAAAAGAAAAAAAAATTTTCTAGTAACTACATTAAAAAATAAAAGAAGTGAAATTGCTTGTAATAATATGTTTTATTTAACCATATATATCCCAAAATATTACTATTTCAAAATACAAGCTATATAAAATTATTAAGATACTTCATATTCTTTTTTGTTCAAACTAAGTCTTCAAAATCCAACGTGTGTATGTGTAAGAAACAAGGTCTCACTCTGTTGCCCAGGCTAGAGTGCAGTGGCTATTCACAGGTGCAGTTACACCACAGTGCAGTGCCTTGAACTGCTGGGCTCAAGTCGTCTTCCTGCCTCAGCCTCTCGAATAGCTCAGACTATAGGCTTGTGCCACTGTACCTGGCTCCAAAGTATAGTTTTTACTTTATAGTGCTAGCAACATTTCAGATGTTCAGTAGCCACATGTGGGTAGTGGCTACCATATTGGACAGTGTAACACTAGAGTCCGTACTCTTAGCCACAAAGCTGTATTGTCTCTCCTTTAGAGGACTTCATGGGTCTTGCAGTCTGATGGCCTAGCTTCTATGTTCTATTTATGTATGTTTACTTGTACTTTTAAGAGTCATGTTTTTTAGCTTTATGAAAGAAGCAATAATGAGGCTTAAAAATCCCTTTATAGCTGTTTACTCTGTGGAATGGCAGAGAGTTAGACTGCATCATAGGAAAACATTGCCTAACAGGACTCCTTGGTGAGACTCAGAGCCTGGTTTTCTAGCCTCAGCCGTAGGGTATTGCTTGGCTTGCTTCAGGCTGCCTTTCTGAGGCTGGGAAGACTGTAGGGAAGGATAGTGAATACTTTTTGAGAATGCAGTGCTAAAACTTTGGCTGTCTCTGCTGGAGCTAGTGTGTCTTTAGCTTACATGTGAAACCAGGTCTCTGGAGTCTTTGGCCTCTGGGAAAGCACTGGAGTGCCTAGGTGTTAGAATTGAACCAGACCAACTGGCATTTTAGTTTCCTGTCTAGTGAAAGAAAAAACCCAGACATGAAAACCCACTGAAAGAATTATTTGATTCTGGGAAGATGGTGGTGGCAGTAGCATATTTTTAAATTCTCTCTTAATCCGCATTCCCCCACTGCCCCACTATGAACGTTCAGAACAACTAGATAGGAAACCCTGAAACCCGTGAACACAATTGTAGTAAACCTAGGTGACAAGTTATCCTCATCACCCCCAAAATACAAGTGGTATATGTATACACAATGTATACCACCAACATCCACAAGACCTTCAGGGTATCAGCATCTGTAGAGGAGAAAGCAGAATAAGCACTGGGGTATTTGATAGACTTGAGAATAGGAGAACCCCAAAGTTGCCAATAGATATTTGCTAGAAAGTTCAGTGCATTAGGGTGGGAATCACAGTTGAAATTGGCAGGGATTTTGACTATTCAAATAATGGGTGAGTAGAAGGGATCTGTGGAATAGCCGTTATGACCTCTTGAAACCAGGCAACTAGGGGGTCCCTTCTAGAATGATGCTGCATACCTAAGAAATTCAGTATGGACTGGAGTCAAAATGATCAGAAAGGATAGAGATAGTTGTGGCAAAAGATGATCTAAGTGTGTGTGTGTGAGAGAGAGAGAGAGAGAGAAAATATCTTAAGAAATAGTGGCCGTGGTGTTGAGCGCTACATGAAAGCATACTAAAACACAGCTGTGTGAAGTTAGAAAAGGTACTCTGAACCATATTGCCCTCTAAAAGCTCAGGAAAACTAATTTTGCATGAAAATAAGCAACAGGAAATTATTGCTGTCAAATCTCATTCAAAGTTATTATACAAAAAAAGAGACAAGAATCCCTATAGACAATGAGAGCATGCCAAAAAACAGACAAAACCTGTAACTGTTTATTTTAAGATGAGCTAAGAGATGTTAAGATCATGCATGAAGAATATAATTCAGAAATACGAAAATCTCAGAAATGAGATGACAGAACTCAGGAAAGACTTAAAAATAAAAGAATTCTGTTGGAAATGAAGATTGAACTAGAAGGAACACAGGAACACATACACATAACAGAAAATGCCTAAGGGAATAAACTTTTTCACATGAAAATAAATGAAGAAAGAATAAGACTTTGGGGAAAAGTGACAAATACTCATGATAGGCAAAGAGCGTCCAACATACAGATAATAGGAATTCCTGAAAGCAGGGAACAAAAAGGCAAGAGAACTTCACAAATAATTAAAAGTAAAATTTAGGAAAATGTTCATGAAATTAAAAAAAAAAAAGATTTGAAACTGCATGTTGAAAGAGCACACCATGAAGCCGAGAATGTCAACCCCAAATGGTCAATACTTTACGTTTGTAAAGACGTATTCTTTACAAATTACTGGATTTTAAAGGAAAAAAATTTATTTGGGCATTTAGGCAAAAACAGCAAATGACATATACAGGAAATGATTAGATTACCATCAGTCTTTTTTGACAGAAGCATGTTTTTGCCAAAAGGAAATAGAACTACATAATTAAATAAGGAAAGAAAAAAAAGTGAGCCAAAGAATTTATAATATATCCAGCAAAACTGACTTTAAAGTATAAAGGACACAAACTGTTGTGAATGTGCAAGGCCTCAGAATCTTATTCCCCTGAGCCCTTCCTGAGGAATCTATGAGAGAATGAGTCTTAGACATAGTTACAGAACCATTGCTATAAAGACAGGTAGAGAGCAGTAAACATGCAATTACTTGTGGAATTAAGACTGAATGAGGGTTAAAGGTAGAGGGTATAGCTTGTAATGAATGTATGCCCAGATGGTAGATATAGTATGACTGTAGGATAAAGTAAATGAAAACTTATGGGATGCTGGAATCTTAGTATATACTCTGTGTCCATGAGACCAAGATTTTCAAAATAGAAGAAAGGAGATACAGATATAATACAGAAGAGGTTAAGTAAGTTTTAAAAAATGTCCTGACTTTGAATTGGAAATATTAGTATGAATTCTGCATTGTGGTCTTGAAATAGCATTTTGTACTAAAAGAACCCACGGCTTCTGGAGAACTGGTTGATTCCAAGTCTAGGAAAGGACATGTTCAAGATGAGCCTGGTGCATCTTCCCAGTACCCAGTGAGGAAGCTGTAAAGGAATAGGAGGGCCCGTGGCAAAAGGACTCAAGAGCTAGCTAGAAGTAGCTCCCATTGCCCCGTCATGGCACAATTTGAGCTTCAAAAGGATAATAATTACAAATGATTGAAACTCATCAAGCAATGGGTCACCTTTGGATGATAATAGGAGGGCAGTTTATCATCTTAAAAACTGATAAATATAAGGAAGGAATCAAGCATTTGTTCTGCCTTTTACTTTTGAACTAACTACACTGGATAACCAAACAGTAGATGAGGGAAAGTGTCTATTAAATTGGTTCAGTTAATAAAAGGAAAAGAAATGAAAGAATTGGAATATCATCATTTTGTAACCCCAGTGAATGAAAATATCTAAGCAGTGAGCATCAATAGCCACTAACATTACAAAAGGAGAGCCATCGTGTGCCTCCTGATGAAGCAGTATGCTGCCACCTGTGGTCTTGCCAAAGGGATGAACCTGTGTCTGATGAAGTCCCTGAGTCCAGCTGCTGATTTGCAGACACACCAAGAAAGGAAGAACACGTTGACCTACTCCATAAGTATGGAGAACTGTGTAGGTCAAATGGCTTGGATTCTTCAGCAGATGTATTACAAGGAATATAAAGGGATGGAGAGAATATTTGTAGATTAAAAGAGATTTAAAAAGTACCTATCAGCTGGTGTGGTGGCTCACGCCTGTGATCTCAACACTTTGGGAGGCCAAGGTGGGTGGATCACAAGGTCAGGAGTTTGAGACCAGCCTGGCCAATACGGTGAAACCCCGTCTCTACTAAAAATACAAAAATTAGCCAGGCATGGTAGCGCACACCTGTAGTCCCAGCTACTCAGGAGGCTGAGGCAGCAGAATCACTTGAACCCGGGAGGTGGAGGTTGCAGTGAGTGGAGATTGCGCCACTGCACTCCAACCTGGGTGACAGAGTGAGACTCCATCTCAAAAAAAAAAAAAAAAGTACATATCAGGTTGGGCATGGTGGCTTACATCTATAATCCCCGCGCTTTGGGAGGTGGTGGTGGGAGGATTGTTGTTTGAGGTCAGGAGTTAGAGATCAGCCTGGGCCACAGAGCTAGACTCCATCTCTACAAAAAAATTAAAAAGTTAGCTGGGCATGGTGGCTTATACCTGTAGTTTTAGCTTCTCAGGAGGCTGAGGCAGGAGTGATCACTGGAAGCCGGAAGTTCGAGGTTAGCTCACTAGCTGTGATCACACCACTGCACCCAAGCCTGGACAGCAAGTAAGACCCTGTCTCTAAAATAGATAGATAGGTAGGCAGGTAGATAGCACTTCTCCAGATTTTTAAAAAGTGGACAGGACTACCCTGTGATGTGTAGGTATATATACTTGAGTGATTAAATTATTTAAAAATCCTGAAGAAAGTCAGAATAATGGTTACTTTTGGTGGGAGAGAGACTTGTGATTGGGACAAAGCACATTGAAGAGCTTCTGGGGTGGTTCTTTTTTCATTTTGATTGTGGTAAAATATACATAATATAAAATTTACTATCTTAACCATTTTTCATTATACAATTCAGCAGTGTTAAGTACATTCACAGTGTTATGCAACCAATCTCCAAAACTGTTCTCATCTTGCAAAATGGAAACTCTGTATCCATTAAACAACTCCCCATTCCCCCTCCTCCCAACGCCCAGCAACCACTATTTTACGTTCTGTCTCCATGATTTTGACTCTTCTAGTTACCTCATGTAAGTGGAGTCATACAGTGTTTGTCTTTGTGACTTTTTTTGTAGATTTGACTTTTTCTTTTTAGTTTTTTAGTTTTTTTTTTTTTGAGACAGAATCTCACTCCCAGGCTGGAGTGCAGTGGTGCAATTTTGGCTTACTGTAACCTCCTCTTCCTGGGTTCAAGCAATTCTCCTCCCTCAGCCTCCTGAGCAACTGGGATTACAGGCATGCACCACCACGCCCAGCTAATTTTTGTATGTTATATTAGAGACAGGGTTTCACCACGTTGGCCAGGCTAGTCTCGAACTCCTGACCTCAAGTGATCCGCCAGCCTCGGCCTTGCAAAGTGCTGAGATTACAGGTGTGAATCACTGTGCCTAGCCTAGTTTGACATTTTTTTAAAAATAAAAAGTTTAAAAAGCTTTAAATAAGTTACTGCTAGATTAATTTTCAAAAGGAATAGAACAGTTCCTAGGCCCATCCCCGACTCTCTTCTAAAATTGCCAGACATGGGCTTTCTGTGGTTCTGTGAGTCAAAGCAGGAATGGATGTTTGGAGCTGATTACTCTTTGTTCTGTGAGCCCTCCTGGCCATGCCTTGGTGGAGTGGGGTAAAGCCAAGAGTTCTTTTTTGTTTGTTTATTTGGGGTCTGGAAGACCCTTACACTAAGGCTGAGGCTGGGAAGAGAGGATTTAGTCAGCCACTGTTAGGAGAAATACTACATTTAACATGTGCAAAAAACTTTTTTTTTTCCCTTTTTGGCTAACCAAGTAGCTTTCATTTATCCACATAATAGCACTGTTCTGTTAGAGTCACGCTGTGAAGTGCTCCAGTAGATCTCTCCACCCTGCGGTATTCATCTCTACAGAAATGATGTGTGGAGATCGGGCATTTCCCTTAAAAGCCTGGGTTTTTAGAGGGCCCTGGACTAGGAGGAAGGAGGAGATGGGAGAATGGACTAGGCTTAAGGAAGCCATTGCCAGGTGACTGACTTCACTGAACATCCTATGTTAATGCTTTTTTTCTCGAAATAAGGATAGGCCATTAAGAGACTTATGAGTGTTCTCGCTCAGCCCCACTACTGGCCGGATTTGCTGCTTGGAAGCAAGAGTGGGAGGCTCCTTGTCTCATGTTTCTGTTGAGTCTGTAACATACCCCTAGAAAATGCCTTTTCTCTCCGGGAAACCAAGGTACCTCTCCTGAGGGAGGGACAGGGCCCTGAGGTGGTCCTGAGAGCTGGCTCTGAAGTGTGACAGGACCTGACCTCACCTCTTACCACACCCCCATACCCATACTTCCCACCCCCTTTTTGGTAAAACTGAGTGGCCTTGAGGGTTCAATCTTCCGGGGAAGGATTACTCATCAGCAACCTCTTTAACATATGTTTGGCTTTGTAGTAAAATGGCATGAAATTGATAATCTGATGATCTTTATAAGTATCTTATATCAAAATATCCTCGCTCTAGACACTGTATCTTTTTTAATCAGAACCGAAATGATAGAAGTAGGAGAGATTCTTCTGAAACCTCATTATGTATTTTGGACTAGCTAGTCTAAGTCTGGTGACCGCTGTTGTTGTTTGTTTTGAATAAAACACCTGAACACATTTTCTGACTTATGGTCTGAGCAGAGAGCAGAGTATTTGAAACCTGGACTATCTGAAAAATGTGAAATGTAAGGTCACTGCTTTAATAAATCATCTGGAAATTCAGTAGCAAACCCTAGAACTGGTGGCAGGATGGAAAGGAAGTTTTCTCATTTTCACATTAGCAGACTTTTGGTTCTTTTCCTAAATGACATTGCAAACATCCTGCCGGTTCTCCCGGATAGGGTGTTAACTTGAACTGCAGGGGAGATTTCCAAGGTCCTCTGAGCTTTCAGTTCAAATCTCCTGTCTTTACAAGGCCTTTCTGTTCCCTAGGATGGCAGACTTAATCCAAATATGAGAAGCACTTGGCTAACAATCTTGATGGGTCTGGCAGAAGAAATGCCAGTCTGTTTGCACTGCTCAGGACATAGCTTTGAGCCATGTAGCTCTAGGCCAAACACAGACCTATAGGCCTTCAGGGCTTCCTAGCCACTCAACACTCAGATTATGAGGGCCAGATACATTATGCTGATGTCAAGAGTCCCCTTGACATCAAGAGGTGTTGGGTGGAACCCGGAGGCAGAAGAGCTCAGATTCTGCTCCAGTGCTTCCTTATTCCTGGTCCTGTCTCCCACCTCTCAGCCAGGCTTCCATTAGTGGCAGCATTTCATCCCTGTTTCCATGGGGAACGCTAGCTCCTGGGAGAGGACAAAGAGTCTCTCCACTGAAGCCAGCTGCATGTTTTCTTCTCCACTCTGCCTGAGGATGGTCTGCTTTGGCCTGTATCCCATGCTTCTCAGGAACCCAGTGACTTTGGACCACCTTCGAGTGTATTTGCCATTTTTCTCCAATATATTCTTAATACAAGGGTTTTTGCTGGCTCAGTGGATTTTTAACATGTTCTTCAGAGCAACCTCAGTGCATGGATATTCAACCAAATTAATGGTCCCTTATTTGCTAGCTTATGTATTGGTCAGGAACCGTAAGTTCACATGCCAGTACATGAGCCCATCTTTGTGGCTTCCGTTTTGACACACACACACACACACACATTCTCTCTCTCACACACACATACACTTTCATACGCACACATGTACACGCTCACACATACACACATTTACACACTTATACTCAGTCACACACACCATATACTCTCATGCACACACTCAGATATACACACATAAACACACTCTCTTATGTATTTATTGAGCATCTGTCAGGTGCCAGGAACGCTACCTCTTGTCTTGAATTTTCACCAAGATCCCATAAAATAGGGATTATTGTCATTATCTAGATGTGGTACCTGACTGAGAGAGATTGTGTGTCAAAGAGAACATTGCCGTTTAGTGACAGTGTCCAGACACACACCCAAGCCCTGTAGACTCCAGAGCCCATTTGTTCCCTGTATCATGTCATCCTGGATGGCCTGTGTTCAATGGACAGAGTGTCTTCTCACATTAAAGGCATCCAAAGGCCTTCAGTTCTCCTCTCCCTGGCATGTCACAGAGACATCTCTTAACTGACATCTGGCATCCCATGTGACACGGAGGTAGGTGGATCATGTCAAGTCAGTTCAGTTCATGCCTTGGTCTGAAAAATGGTCAGCATGATGCTTCCTCTTACTGTCACCAGATGAGGTTCTTATGATGGGTGCAGGCTTTTAACCTGATGTGTGTCTTCTCTATTGATGACATTGCTGCCTCTTAAAGCTGGCTGTGATGAAGTACTAGTTTTTTCCATTTCCAATAATTTGAGGACAGATACTTAAAATATGTATAATGGAAATGTCATGGTCATGTAAAAAAATGCTATGCAAGTTCCAAATGCTTGCTCTCAGCTTCTGTACTTCTCTCATTGTGGGCTGGTGGAATAAACAGTTTGTGGTCCCGTGCTGGTCTGTGGGTGCATCTTGAATAGCACTCTACCATATAATTTAGGGGCAGTATCAGTGACTTCAGAAGAAAAATATAATTTCTATAAGCCACAACTTTAAAATGAATTTATAGTAATAGTGTTTCTGTTTAGCATTCTAATTTTGAATATTGTTTCTACAACTTTTAAAAATTACAAAAGTAGTTCATGCTTGAAATAAAAATTCAAATGGTATGAACATTTCCAAATAAAACTTCCCTTTTCTCCCACGCCCACCCTCCAAACAGCTTTTATCAATTCCTAAATTGAAAGTTCATCTCACATTCAAGAAAGAAGGGTGTGGATCAGGATTTATGAAGAGGGGGAAGGGATGGGAGAGGCATTTCAGAAATGTATCCAATTTTTTACTGTATGCTGTCTTGTTTTTTATCTCAAAGCGGAAAGTATAATTTTTATGAATATATATGACTCTGTATAAAGTAACATGACAGTTATCTTTGATGCACAGTATTTTCTAAAATTGATTCTCTTTTGTTGCAGAGCCAGATTACTTTAATGGATATACCTGTGTTTAAAGCTATCCAGCCGGAGGTCTGTACTTTGTCTTTATACTCTTCTATTAATGCTGTGGGTGGGCAGCGAGGATTTAGTCAGCCACTGTTAAGAGTGACTCCGTTTCTCAGTTTCTCTCTTGAGGGCTCTATAAATGCATGTTATCTATTTAAACCTCATTCTATTCTTGATGGTGCTCGTGTTTTTGAGCCCAGTATTTGGATTTTCCAGAGAATGTCTCCTGTCTGGGCTACTCTGGCAGGGCTGGGAGCAGTTGGTACCCACAGGACTCCACACCTGAGAGTCAGGTCTTGACACCCTCATTCCTTTTCCCGGGCTCCTCCTGCTGAAAATGTTTACTTTCAAGAAGTGATGTGAGGGAACATTTTTCTAGAAAGTTCTCTTTTTGTTGATCCCAAATTCTGGTGGTTGCCTTGTTTCTGTTTTTGAAACCAGTTGCCGTAGCAAACGTACATATTTACATTGAAAGCATATATTGGTTAGGTGTGGTGGCTCACACCTGTAATCCCAGCACTTTGGGAGGCCTAGGTAGGAGGATTGCTTGAGACCAGGGGTTTGAGACCAGCCTGAGCAAAATAGTGTCAAAAAAAAAAAAAAAAAAAGCATATGTACATTTTTAGAAACAGCATATTCAATAAAGTGTAAACAGTTGATTTTGGTATTAAAAAAATTCCTGGAAATGTTTGGCAATTGATAACAAGGTTTTGGTTATTTTACCCAGGGTGTGTGTATGTGTGTGCGCATGAGATCAGGTAAACAAAAATCCATTTCAAAGTGGCTGAATAGGGAGACTGAGGCAGGAGAATTGCTTGAACCCGGGAGGCGAAGGTTGCAGCGAGCCATAATTGTGCCATTGCATTCCAGACTGGGCAAAAGAGCGAGATTCTGTCTCAAGAAAAAAAAAAAAAAAAAAAAAGGTAGCTGAATAGACTGAAGAGGAATTTATTACAAGGATAAAGGGGCACTTTACAGAATTCATGGAGTGAGTTCAGGCGCCCAGAAAGCCACCAGGACACAGGCAGTGCCTACTTCCTGCTCTACTTTTACCTCTCCTTCTCTCTCCTGCTTTCTTGTCTGATTTGACCTGATTTGGCCTTTCCTAAGGGCCCACGTTTACATAATCTCCATTTAAGTCACCACCCCAGACTGGGACCAGCAGATTTCAGTCCAGGCCAGCATAGTCGTGTGTCCAGTGCTGATCCAGTCACCTAAGGCCAAGAGTATGTGGTCAACATGGGCAAACACTGAGGGACCCAGCCTTGTGAGTGAGGTTCAGACCTCAGAGGAGAGGAGTGTGGTTGCGGAGATAGATCAAAAAGTGCTGCAACTAGGGTGTGAATTCCAGAATACTCTTAACTTCATGCATTTCTTCTTACAGAACTGTGACTGTTTAGACTTTGACAAAGAGCATATCTTAACACAAAGTCACAGTGTTCAAGCCTTCTGAGAGCTGGCATCTAGTCTATTGAAGAGTAGGAGGAAACTAGTACCACTAGCTTTGTTCAGCATTTATGTGAAGACGTGGCAGTTATTTGTATTATTGTATTATTGTGTGTGTGTGTGTGTGTGCTTGTGTCTGTGTGTGTTGTGTTCATTAGGGTTGGAGAACAGAGCTTTGTTTGCTTTTTTTGAATTGGCTGACTTCCATTCTTTTTCTGTTTTGTTCTAATGTGGTATGATCCATTCTTTCTAATAAAAAAACAACATCAAATCACTGCCTCTTGGAGCCTTTTGGTAGAATAGGTGTGTGATGGTTGCCTTGGTTCTCAACTGAAGCTATTTCTGATTATATTCTCTGCTTTGCTCTGATCTGGAGCAGTTTAGACATTTAGGGCTTTATTCTTCATCCCAACATCGAGGAGGGCAGCCCACCTGCTGTGAGCCCTGAACCTGCATGTGCCCAGGAGACTGGAATCATTGCCAGGCTGCTGGAAGGAGAGAAGTGGGTGGGGGCTTCTTCCTCTTCAGAGGCATAACCAAGGCCAGACCAAGAACCTCAGGGTGCTGCAGTTTGGAAGGTACCTCATCAATACATATCTTAGTTCAAGTTGTGACAAGACATTAGAGTGGAGATGTTTTGTTTTCAAGACTGTAGCTTGTAGCGGTGGTTCTTAATTGTGGTTGCACATCAGAATCACCTGGACAGTCTTGGAAACATGGGGGTACCCAGAGCCCCTCCTCCACACTCCCCCACAATCCCCCACAGACCATCGAATCTGAACTTGAATCTCTTGATGGGAGTCTGAAACCTAATCAGCCCTATTTTGTAAAAGTTTCCCAGGTAATTCTGAGGCAGAGTGAGGATTCAGAACTAGTTGCTTTGAGGTATCTAGAGAAACCCCAAACTTGAACATTTTGGATCTATAAAGTGTTAGCTAAAAATGGAAGAGTTTGTTCCTCATTGTCAAAACTGTGGTCAAAGGAAGCACCCTGGGAGCTGCCCCAGCTTTTTTGCTGATGTTATTATCGTTAGCAGACTGAAAACTGAAAATTTTCCTCTTGGGGATGCTTGCCATGTTGTGGCTGGACCACCCCAGAGTTGGAAGGGCATGAATAAAGTACAATTGTAAGTATGCAGAGGCCAGCATCTGAGAGCAAGATGGGTGCTGTGAGTGACCTAGGCTCCCAGGAGATCAGGAAACTTGTAGACCAGTGCCTTTCAACCCTGGCGGTGCATCAGAATCCACTTGGGAATTATTTTTTAAAAATTACAAATGCCTAGGCTTCATCCTTAGAGATTCTAAATGTTTAGGTTTAGAATGGGACTCAGGAATCTGCTTTTGACTGGGCACCCTCTCGGGTTCCAGTTGGATGAGAACCAGGGATGTAGTGATTTTGAGACCCATAGCAGTTTTGCTTTGTGAAATCCTAACTTTCAAATTTCTAGTTGTCTTTTATAGTGATTGTAAGACTGACAGAAATTTGCTTTGTGAAATCCTAATTTTCTAAAGATTTTTTCTTGCCTAGTTACTAAGATTACCCTTAATTCAGCCCACAGAGATAAGAAGAAGAATATTAACCATGGACCCTATGGCCAGGACTTGAACCAGGCCTGTCTGAGCCCTGAGCCTAGAGCTCAAGCTCTCAGCCCCTGTTGCATGTGGGCGTAGCCTGATGCCTGCACTGCACAGTGGGCTCTTACCTCTTTTGGTGTGGAAACAGCCATCTTACCAGGCCTCCACTGTGTAAGCAATATAGTTTATGAGTCCTTCCTAGGCTGTTCAGATTCTTCACAACTGGATAATTGATCCTGGCTGGGTTTAGATATGGTGATTTGGACTTCTGGAGTTGTCCTGGAAGGCATCAGCCACTTCCTAGCTGTTCATTTTTCCACCCTGGCTCAGGTTTCTGCTTTCCCATCATGCTGTTTGCCAACTCTGTGCTTATTAATGAGGAGCTGGGGGTATTTAGCTTGAAAAAAGAAGGTTCCTGAGCGACATGATTTTTGTCCTTGGAGATCTGAAACGCTTTGAACAAGCTATAAGGAGTTATGGTGAGACCTGGATACTTTTGGATGGTATTAGGGATGGTTCTGGAAGAAGAATGTTCCAGCTAGTGGGATTAGCATGCACAGAGAGTGTGGCCAAGAAGACTTGCATTCGTGGAGGAGTAGGGGAGATTTAAACATAAAGGCTTCTAAAGCCCTCCCTGCCATGGGGGTCCTTGAGTTTCTGGTGCTTGTCTGGAGGGCAGCTCCCAGTGTTGGAGTGGTGGGCAACACCCTTGCCCATGCAGACCCTTGCCTCTGTGTCCTTGCTTGGCTCCCTAGCCCTCTGACCTAAGCCCTGAAGGCCCAGTGGCTCACTGTGCACAGGTTTGAAAAGAGGTGGGTGCTGATGTGGACTGTTGCTGGGTAGCCTGGGCCGTTTACGTTTTCCTGAGCATTTACTGTGTGCGGGCTCTAGGCTAGGCTCCTTAGATGTAGGGTCTCATTTAATCCTCATCACAATCTTATGATGTACCTGCTGTTATTGTCTTTGTTTTATATATGAGGAAGCTAAAGCTCAGACGTGTTAAATATTATAACTTAGTCCATGATTACTGTATTAGTCCTCTATTGCTATGTAACAAATCACTCCCACACTTAGCAGCTTAAAATAATAAGCATTTATCTGTCTCAGTCTCTGTGGGTGAAGAATCCAAGAGTGGCTTAGCTGGGTGGTCCTGGCTTAGGGTCTCTCAGGAGGTTGTAGTCAAGATGTTGGCTGGGACTGTAGTCATCTGAAGGTTTGACTGGGGGTGGAAAGTCTGCTTCCAAGGTGTCATGCACAATGCCTGGCTGTTGGCAGGAATCTTCCATTCCTTGCCATGTGCAACTGTTCATAGAGCCACTGAGTGTCCTCATGGCATGGCAGTTGACTTCTCCTAGAATGAGTGACCCGAGAGAACAAGACAGGAGCCAACAATGACTTTCATGACCTGGCTCAGAATTCACATACTGTCATTTTCACAGGTATTCTATTAGTATCACAGATCAGCCCTCTTCACCAAGGGGGTCACTATACAAGAGCTGGACACCAGCAAGTAGGAAGTGGGGGACCCCTTGGAGACTGCTTACCACAGGCCTCAGGTCAGAAGGTCAAATATAGGTAGTCTAACTCCGTAACTTTCACAGTTCTGCCTTTGCCAGTGCCCCAGCTATGTGACCTTGGGTAAGTCATGTTACCTCTCTGAGTTTTGGTTTCCTTGTTCATAGAGTGGGGATAGTAAGAGTACATCCCTCATAGGGTTATTTGGAGAAGGAAATGAGATAATGCATATAGAGTACTTAGCACAGAGGCTGGCATCTAGTAAAACAACATCAACCATTTTTGAATGTGTAGTTCATACCAGGCATTTTGTTGAGTGGTTAAAGACTTTATATGTGTTACCTCATTTAACCCTCAATTTACCCTGGCAGATGCAATTATTATTTCATTTATAGATGTAGAAACTTAGGCACAGAGAGGTAATGTAACTGCCTGAGCTGGGTGGTAATGGGAGTAGGTGTGTAATGGGAGCAAGGTGTGGACCCTGGCAGTAGGAGTTCAGAGTTTACTGCTGTTATTACTTTTGTTGTTGTTGTTGTAGCGCCTGTGACTATGGCTGTCACCCACCAGTGTCCCTTTGTGTCAGCCTGTGGCTTGCCCTAGGATACATGCCTTCCTGCCTCAGCCCCCTGCCCTGCTTTTCTCCTATGTTCTGCCTCTCAGTTCCCCTTCCTCTCCTTTGTATTCTTTTAAAATATTTCTTCTTCTTCTTCTTCTTCTTCTTTTTTTTTTTTTTTTTGAGATAGAGTTGCGCTCTTGTTGCCCAGGCTGGAGTGCAGTGGCGTGATCTCAGCTCACTGCAACCTTTTCCTCCCGGGTTCAAACAATTCTCCTGCCTCAGCTTCTCAAGTAGCTGGGATTACAGGAACCCCCCCCCACCCCCATGACAGCTGGCTAATTTTTGTGTTTTTAGTAGAGACAGGGTTTCGCCATGTTGGCCAGGCTGGTCTCGAACTCCTGACCTCAGGTGATCCGCCCGCCTTGGCGCCCCAAAGTGCTGTAATTACAGGCATGAGCCATGCACCCAGCCCTATTCTTTTTAAACATTTCTTATTGTTAACAATTTCAAACAGATATGTGTATACACATACTGAATTTATATAGGAAGAGTGGTAAAATGAACCTCTGTATACCTGTTACCTAGATCCAACAATTGCCATATTTGCTTCATTTACCTCTTTTTTTCTTTTTTTATTTATTCCTGGAAGTCTTTGAAAGCAAATGCCTAACATCCTATTATTTCCCTCCTTCAAACTTCAGATGTAGCTCTTTAAAAAGTTATTTTCTACCATAATCACAATAGCATTTTCACACCTAACAAAATTAGCAATAATTCTTTAGGATCAAATTGGGGGAATTTCAAATTTCCCCAGTTGTCTCAAAAACAAACAAAACCCACTAACAGCAGTGACAATTCCAGGGCCTGTACGTTGCATTTGGTTGGTTGTTATGTTTCTCAAATTCCTTTTGACTCTAGTGTAGTCCATCCTCCCTCTCCTCCCTCATGCACTTAACTTACTGAAAGTTGCACTGTATAATATTCTAAATTGTAAATATTCTGCTTCCTCTTGGTGGCTTAACTTGTTCACTTGTTGCCTATTTTCTTTCAACTAGAAGTTAACCCAAGAGGCTTGATTGGATTTTGGGTCAGTCTTTTTGGAAAGAATGTGTCCTAGGTGGTGCTGGGTACTTGGTATCACATATCACATCAGGAGACATCCAGTTGTTTTGCTCTTTGTCATGTGAAGATTTATTGATGGGTTCAGGTGGTGACTGTTTTATTCCTTCATTGTAAAGTTCACAATCTACCTTTTACCTAATTATTTCATCTGTCAATGATCTTTGCCTGAATTGAGTATTTTATTCGGCCTAGCAAAATGGTGACTTTTCTCTCTCTTTCTTTTTTCTTTTTCAGAGACAGAGTCTTGCTATGTCACCTAGGCTCTAATGCAGTGGTGTGGACATAGCTCTCTGCAGCCTCAAACTCGTGGGCTTAAGCCATCCTCTGCCTCAGCCCCCTGAGTATCTAGGACTACATATGTGTGCCACCATGCTTGGCTAATTTAAAAAAAAAATTTGAAGAGACATGATATCACTGTGTTGTCCAGGCTGGTCTTGGACTCCTGGCCTCAAGCAGTTATCCTGCCTCAGCCTCCCCAGTAGCTGAGATTACAAGCATGAGGTGCCACACCTGACTCTTATAGCTGAAATTCTTAAGAAGAATGTTTCCTCATCAGCTAGGGCTACTTGTACATATTTAATTCTTTCCTTTTAATTATCAATTTTTGAGTAAACAGCTGGTGCCCCACTTACCTTTAATGGTGACTTGTGGGTGTGTAACTGCTTTGTTTTTGTTTTTGGTGAGCAGTCTCTCTCCTCCATCATAATGAACTCGTGGATGTTTATTATACATCCTGTGTGTGTTTCAGTCAGTTATAGTCACCATTGTTTTTGGTATACCAATTGTCCTGTCTTTGACCAGTAGGATCCCTTTTATGTTGGCTCCTGTGTCTTTTTAACATGATCCCATTCATTTTTGATCGCTTCCCATACTTTTTGGCCCAACAAGCTCCCCAGTGTTATGTTGTATGCTTTCTGTTGCAGACCTGGAATTAGGCATTCCTTCAGGGGGTTTCTTTTAGTGGGGAATATTATTTAGAAACCATAATCTGGGTGAAGACTACTCAGTATTACTGGGTTGCCGTTGCTTTTAGGCCTTTGCCATGGACAGAAGTAGAAGTGGTAAATAGTTATTTTTTAAAAGGAAGGAGTCATGAGTTCATAGTTAGGGTAGATGATATTATTTCTCCATAATTCTTCCTTCTCTCCTCACACCTTGTCATACCTTCACTGTGGGTGGTGTATATCTCTCCACCCTATTGACTTTGGGCTTGGCACTGTGACTCGGTTTTGCCCATGGAATGTGGGCAGCATGGCAGTGTACAGATCTGAGCTGAGCTGGTGAGAGGCATGGCAAGCCTCGGCCAGCTGTCTTGGAACTTCCCTTCTCCATGATGTACCGGTAACTGTTGCTTGTTTATCTTCAGTCCCCACATGAGGACATTACAGTTGACCTGAACTGACTCGAAGTCTAGATTCCACCCTGAGACAAGCCAAAGCCAACCTGGCAGAGCTGAGCTGAGCTGCATCATCTACAGACCTATGAGCATGAAATAAATGTTGTAAGCATCTGAGATTTGAGGATTGTTCGTTACACTACATTATCTTATAAAAATATAATACTGATCTTTCTAATTCAAATCTAACATTATAGAGTTGTTACTTAATTCCCTTGATATTTATATATTTTATTTTACAATGACAATTTTGGTTCCTAGCAACATTAGTTACTTTTTTATATTATCCCATCATATATATGTCAAATAATTTAAAAATGATCACAGCAGTATTACTACTAATCAGTAGACTGCTGGTCAAAGTTTAACATTTTCTTGCGGTTAGTTCTTTTACTTCTTGTCTTCTCTCTTTCCTGCTACTTATATACCCAAGTAGGCTTCCCTGCTGGACTTTTCCCTTAAAGGTCTTTGGAAGCACCAGGACAGAAAAGGAGGGTTATGCTAACTTGGTTCTAGAGGGTCTGCATACTGAGATACCCTGTCATAATCCCAGTACCTGGAACACAGTACGTAGTAAGTATTTGTTGAATGAGTGGAGGGTGAATGGATGCCTGAATAGGGGAAGCGCCACAGGAGAATATTATCTGGCCGTGTTGAGGCACACTGCCAAGCGGGGGGGGGGTGTGCCAATCAAAGGAGCGGTATTACCAGGGTGTCTGTTGTGCGGTGTAACCACTTCCCACAAAGCAAGGGTGTTTCCTGTTGAGCTCAGCCTTTTGAAGATTCACGTTTCCAAATGCAGTTGATAACTGAGGGTGGAGCTGTGGCTTTTCATGACTTCTGCTGGTTTCTGCAGGGGGGACCACAAAGAACATCATTTCAGGGCTTAGAGGAAGCCAGGCAGACGGTGAGTTAAGGATTGGCAGAGAGTAAGGAAAATGGAAGTTACAAATACGGAACCATAACTACCCTGTCCCCTGGTGACTCTAACGAGTGACCAACTTTATCAAAAATTGGTATATTAATGCAGATATAGCTTTGTAGCAATAATATCTCACAGCTGTGTTGAACTTACAAGTTGTGGCCTAGAGCCCCATTGCCACTGTGGTGGATTGGGTTGCAGGGTGGATTCCTGGGTGGATTCCTGGCTGCAAGGGCTCGGGGCAGGGGCTGCATTGTAAAGGAGGTCTGTCTGAAGGTCCTGGTGGCAGCAGCCTTCTAAAAGGGTATGTTTTCAGGGTGGTGTTTTGTCTCTACCAGAACTCCTTGCCAAATCTGTCAGTATGCCCAGTTCCCAGCCTATGGAATTGAAGGCACAGCAGTTCTCAGAGGCTGGTCTAAATGTCAGAACTCTTTTTGTCATTAGTTTTAACATGGAGCAGCATCAAAGGGGAACTGCTATTCTTAGAATGTGCTGAAAATGGGCACAGCCTGTGCTTTATTCAACCCAGGGTTCTGTCACAGCTGAGCTGCTGGGTCTATTAAAGCCACACAGCTTGAAGAGCATGAACTTTGATCTGATGAAGCTGAGGTTGAGTCCCAGCCTCACCCATCTAGCTTGGAGACTTAGGGCAAGTCATGTATTTTCTTTATGCCTCGATTTTCTCATGTGTAAAGTTGGCGGGGGGCGGAAATCATAGCTTTTACCTTACAATGGGCATATAAAAACTTAGTACGGTGCCTGTACAAAGCAAGTTCCTAGTTATGTGTGGCTATCATTTCACCAAGGTATAGTTTGAATAGGCACTGTGGGTTATAGATGGGAGGTTGCTGCTCAGAATATTCAGTGGTGCCTGTGCAGGAGCCAGTGCCCCAGAGGAGGTGATACCTGAGTGGCAGAGTGTTTAAGAGCATGGTACCTGGGATCCTTCAGACCTAGGTCCGTATCCTGGTGCCCTGGATAGCTGGGAGACTGAGGTCTAGAACAAGACATATACCTTGGTGCCCTAGGGGCCCTGCAAACATCATGTGGGGAACTCACTCAGTCTTGGGGTTGGCACATTATCACTAGGCCTTGAAGGCTGAAAGAGATCATATCTTATTGGTGATTTGGGGAGTTGGGAGCAGTTGGAAAGGGAATTTCAGGCAAAATGTCTTTGAAAAGACAGGTGATGTGCTTAGCTTTTGGTGCCTGGTGTTCTTGAGAGAAGAAAAGGAGAACCTGCCCTTCCCTCAGTTGTGTGCTCTGCCAGGGCATCATTGCCAGGGATATTGGTACACGCCAAAGGCTTACCAGAAGTCAGTGTTTCATTCCCTTGCCGACTGGCAGCTGGGGCATTGGGCAGTGGGTACCAATTTCAGTGAGGTAGAAAGCTTTCCTAAGTGGCCGTGTTTTTTCCAGTGTTCTCACTGCCCCTGCCAACATTGTTCCATCCCCACTGTCACATTTCCCAGTAGTCAGCCGTGCCTTTACTCATTCATCAATCTACTGTGCTAAATGCTGGAGAGGTGATGAAGGGGACCTCAGCACAATCCAACCTGAGTCAGGCAGATGTGTAAATAAATAGTAATCAAGAAGTATTCAGGGGTTGGGGGGCTAGCGTATCAAGGAGAGAGTGATGGTGGGGATGGGCGGAAGGCAAGGAGCGTGTCCCACAGAAGGGGATGTTTGAATAAGGAAGCCAGGAGAACGGGGTGGCCAAGAGCATTGCAAAAGCAGAAAGATTCAGTTGCATGTGGGTGTTTGGAGAACAGTGGAAGTCTGTCATGGAGGAAGAAGTGTATCTAGGTCTCTCTTGCAAGATCAGGACCAAAATCCAGAGGATGAGTGGCCAGGAAATACAAGGGCCAATGGTGAGGTCAGCAGCAAAGGAAGTGGCAAGAAAGGAAGAGCCTCAAGCCTGGCGGGTGGGGCGGGGGGGGCGAGAGATTCGGAGGCCTTGCACTGAAACCTTCACATACAAGGCCTGGAATCTTTGAGGAGCGTGGACACGTGTCAAGAGAGCCAGGTTGGGCCAGGCAGTTTGAGTTGGCAGGAGAGGGCGATGAGGCTTGGAAGGGAGGCTTAGATGTGCCTGACTAAGGAGTTTGAGTTTTATCTTGTTAGCCCTGGGCATTCACTGAGATATTAAAAAAAAAAAAACAGGCCGGGCGCGGTGGCTCAAGCCTGTAATCCCAGCACTTTGGGAGGCCGAGACGGGCGGATCACGAGGTCAGGAGATCGAGACCATCCTGGCTAACACGGTGAAACTCCGTCTCTACTAAAAATACAAAAACTAGCCGGGTGAGGTGGCGGGCGCCTGTAGTCCCAGCTACTCGGGAGGCTGAGGCAGGAGAATGGCGTAAACCCGGGAGGCGGAGCTTGCAGTGAGCTGAGATCCGGCCACTGCACTCCAGTCCGGGCGACAGAGCGAGACTCTGCCTCAAAAAAAAAAAAAAAAAAAACAAAAAATAGAGACAAAGTCTTTCTATGTTGCCCAGGCTAAAGTGCAATGGCATGATCATAGCTCACTGCAGCCTCAAACTCCTGGGCTGAAGCAGTCCTCCTGCCTTAGCCTCCCAAGTAGCTGGGACTACAGGTGTATGCCACCATACCCAGCCCTCTGAAGGATTTTATTTTATTTTATTTATTTATTTATTTATTTATTTTTATTTTCTTTTTTTTTTTTGAGATGGAGTCTCGCTCTGTGGCCCAGGCTGGAGTGCAGTGGCCGTATCTCAGCTCACTGCAAGCTCCGCCTCCCGGGTTCACGCCATTCTCCTGCCTCAGCCTCCTGAGTAGCTGGGACTACAGGCGCCCGCCACCACGCCCGGCTAGTTTTTTGTATTTTTTAGTAGAGACGGGGTTTCACCGTGTTCGCCAGGATGGTCTCGATCTCCTGACCTCGTGATCCGCCCGTCTCGGCCTCCCAAAGTGCTGGGATTACAGGCTTGAGCCACCGCGCCCGGCCCTGAAGGATTTTAAAAGGGGTGCACCATGAACAGATTTGTGTTTTAGGACGTTCATTTCAACTGAGACAGAACCAACTGTAGTCAGGGAGACTAGTTAGGAGGATTTTGCCATAGTCTGCATGAGGCAAGGTGGTCACACTGGAGAGAAGGGCAGGGCCTGATGTTACACTGGTTGTGAGGCTGCTGCGAGGGCCAAGATGAGAGGAAGCAGGCTGTAGGTGTGCCTGAAGAAAAGTGGGCTGTCTACTTAGGGAGCAGAAGGAAGAACAGGGGGCAAGGAAGGATGCAGAGAAAGTGGCTCTGGAGGTAGGAGGAGGCCTATTTAAGTCAAGCAGGGTGATCAGCAATGTTTTGTTTGGAGGGAGGGAGGCCAGAAGGGCCAGAGAGAGCTGATGGCCTGAAAGAAGGCTGAAGGACTCAGGAGGCCAAGGTGGGAGGACCACTTGAGCCTAGGAGTTTGAGGCCAGCCTGGGCGACATAGCAAGACCCCATCTTTTCATCATCATCATCATCGCTGAAGGACCAAAAGTCAAGAAGAGGGCAAAGCACAGATTTGGTTAGGGGAAGGGGAGGGAAGCCAGGAAATAATGGAGGGAGGAGGATTTCAGAGTTCAGGGTCTTTGAGGTGGGGCAGCTCCATGCTTGAAGGTGTGATGGCGGTGCCTTTGTGGAGCAGAGGAGATTGAGGCATGGGGGCACCCAGAAGTGAAAAGTTTAGTGAAGTGTGTGGAGGTGACAACAGGAGAATGGAAGGAGGGGAAGACTCAAGCCAGAGCTACAGGCAAGGGAGCATCATGTGGGAGAGCAGACAGCAGCATGGAGGGGAAGTAGAGGTGTCAGGACCCAGCTTGGGCCTCCCGGAAGACAAGCTGTGGGTCTGGACTGTGGACCTTGGAGGCGAGGAACCAGAACATCCCTAGTATCTACTCCTAGGTTTGAGGCACAGACCAGGTGCTCAGTGTTAGTGGAAGGCAGGCCAGGGGTGGTCTGAGTAGGCCTGCTGGTCCTCTCCCTCTTCCTCATTGTCTGTGGCCCTGGAGGGAACCTGCTAAGTTCCTCTGAAGTGTGTTTTAAGGAAAAGGCAGTTCTGGTTAGAATGAGGAGGTGGGAGCAGCATTAACAGAAATGTTTTGGGACAAAGGAGGTATTCTTCAGATAAAAGACATGTTCCTGTGGGACACTTACTCTAGAGGGATTCGAGTTCACCCTTCCCTGTATCAAGCTGGAGCTTGAGACCTTGCTTGAGCTTGACTTGACCAGCCTCTGCTGGGTCCCTTTCTGGTTTACAGAAAGGCTGGCCTGCCGGCATGGAAGGCTCCCTGCAGAAGTCCACAGTTTCCTCCAGGCCACATGACACGTTGCAGTTCAGGAAAACACTGCCTGTGGGTCCAGGAACCTGACCCTCTGGCCTTTTGTCTGGATGCTGTTTGCCTGCTCTGAAGAAGCAGGCATTCCAGAAAGCCGAGGTCAGTGTTGGACGTTGGACAAACCCTGTGTGTCTTTGCTGCTCCTTGGAATCACAGTGTTTGGCCCTCGGAGAGGGAATAACGTGGCCAGCAGGCAGTCGTTTGTAAAGTGGAGATCGGTTTCACTGACATCATTAAAACCCCTCTCTCAGGTCACATGCTGGGCAGTTTTCTCAGACCGTTTCTCTCTGCTACACTACCCTAGCCCAATCTACTGCCACCCCTCCTCTGAATGATGGCAGCAGCCTTTTCACGTCTCCCCACATTAAGTTCCATCCCCCAGCCTCCTCTTTGGAACCAGAGACATCTTTCTAAAGCCAAAGTCTGACCATTTCCCTGCCCTGTTTAGAGCCCTCTGTGGCTCCCCACTGCTTCTAGGGTGCAGATCCCCCTCATGCAGCCCCACCTTCATGCAGCCTCCCAGGTTCTGTGAAGTAGGCCAGCAGCAGACCTCCTGACTCTCTCCTGCTCCAGTTCACCACTTTGTGTGCACACCACAGCCTCCCTGGTGTTCATTTCTGTCTGAGTACCTCTGCACAGGTTGTGCCTTCTGCCTGGAATGCTCTGCTCTGCCTCCGGGAGATGACGAGCAGTCAGAGCTCCGAGGTAGTGCTCCTTCTTCTCATGTTCCCTCTCATAGCTACCTCATACATGTGGCACTTCTTACATATGGCACTTTTCACCATCGTACTGAGATATTACGACTTTTAAAAGTTTGAATTATGAGTTCAAAGTCTCCCTCCCGGTTTGTGAACTCCAGGAATGCAGAGATCATGCCAGTACTCTTCATCCCTGACTCCTGTGACCTAATGCAGTGCCTGATGTTGTTTATTATTTGTCAAATACATTTAGGATGTAGCAATAGTAATAATACTGAAATCCCTTGAATCCTTTCCACTTGTATGCTCTCCGCCTTTCTTTGTTCAGAAAACTGGATTAGGTAGTAGGGGCAGTCTTGGTGTCCACAAGTTGGGGCCAAGGCATAGAAAGGATGACTCCCAGCATACGACTCATTAGAGCTGTTGTTACTTAGCACTCAAAGGCTAAACAGCTGTCTAATTTGTTACCGCTCTGAGTTCACATTTATTATTTGCACATTTTCTAGGAATTGGTCTGTTTTAACAATTTCTTGTCACAATGGAAACAGAGTAGAAAAGGAATTCCCTCAACTCCGTTCATTTCATGGTGGAGATAAGAGTAGGGGCTGGAGTTCCTCTCTGAGCCGCAGGAAAAGACCTGCCTGAAGGGTGGGGAGAGGCTACTGGGGCAGGAGTCTAAACTGGCTACACACACAGGCCAGCAGCACATTTGATCCAACACTTTGCAACTTTGAAACTCATTTTTTTTCCTCCTTCTTGAGCATGGATATGACATTAGTGTTGGTTAGAAACCAAATTTCCTTTTAAGTGAATTAATAACACAAAACAGAGCCTTTGGTGAACAGCTGTTTTCATCCATGGGGACTTGGCGCCTGGTTGGGATTTTTTTGTCTGCAAGGAAAAGAGGGTTTGTTTGAACTCTTGTCATGGGAACAACTGCATGATCCCAGGAAGTTTGGGGTAGTGAGAGGATCAGAGGATCATAAGTTTTGGAGGCAGGAAGGTCTGCATTTCAAACTTGGCTCTGCTACTGTGTAGCTGTGTGATCATAGGCAAGTTCCCTTATCTTTCTGTATCTCCGTTTTCTTCTCTGTAAAGTGGAAATGATTCCCATCTCATAGTGTTATGATAGTTAAGAATATTGTGTAAGAGGGGGCCTAGAATGAGCCTGGTACGTGGCAGAAAGTCACAAATTGTTTCTTAATTTTTGAGAGAAGTCAGGGATGTAATAAGGAGAAAAGCAATAAGCAGTGCTAATAAGTCAAGCTGAGAAGGGCTCTGGACTCAGCAGTATGTAAAAGCTTGCCAAGGGTAGGACGTCGTCTGTCATTGCTATATCCCTTATGGCAAGCAGTGAGTAAGCAGTGTCTGGTACATGACAGGATCAATACTTGTCAATACTTGTTTGATGAATGACAAGTGTGTAGAAAAGCATTTCTGCTTGTATGGCTTAAAGCTTAAGAGCTTGGGCTCTGGAGTGAGAAGGACCTGGGTTTCTATCTTTGTGACCATGGTCAAGTCACTTAGCCTCTCTGAGTCTCAGTTTCTGTGTCTGTTAAAAGACACGAGGACAGCATGAGATTATTTTCAGCATTATTGAGGTATAATTTACATATGATAAACTGTGCATACTAAAGTCAACAATTTGATATGTATGTATCTGTAAAACCATCGCCATCTCAATATAATGAACATATCCATCACCCCAAAAGTTTTTTCATACCTCTTTACAATCCCTTCCTCCTCTTCCACTCCTTCTACTGTTCTTGAAATTAGGTAGTGTGTGTCCTTAAAGTTTGTTATTCTGTTTCAGAATTGTTCTGACTATTCTAATCTTGGCATTTCCATATGCACTTTAGGATCAACTTGTTAAGTTTTACCAAAGAAGTCTGCTGGGATTTTGATGGTCATTGTGTTGAATCTGTAGATCCATTTGGGGAGGATTGACATTTTAATGATACTGCATCACCTGAACCATGAAACACAATGTAACTCCATGTATTAAGGACTCATAACACTAAGGACCCATAGCACAGTATATCACCTCGTGTATGTAGATCTTCTCTAATTTAGTAATGTTACATAGTTTGCATTGTATAGGCCTTATACATCTTTTGCCAAATATATGTGGGATTTTCTACACAGATGATGATATCTCTGTGAATAATGACAGTCTTGTTTCTTCCTGAACCGGATGCTATTGTTTCTTTTTCTTGCCTTGTTGCATGGGCTATAGCCTCTAATACAATGTTGGATAGAAGTGATGAGAGCAGATATCCTTGGTGTGGTACTGATCTTAGAAGAAAAGTGGTCTTTACTCATTAAGGATGATATATGTTAGCAGTAGGTTTTTCATAGATGCCTTTTTATCAGGTTGAGGAAATTTCCTTGTATTCCTCATTTACTAAGAGTTTAATCTGGAATGGATATTTGAATTTTATCAGATGCTTTTCCTGCATCTATTGAGATAATCATATGGTTTTTCTTTTTTAGTCTGTTACTCTAGAGAATTACATTGATTTTTGAATATTAAACCAATCTTGTATTCCTGTGGTAAACCTCACTTGGTCATGATGAATTAATTATCTTTTTTTATATTGTTGGATTTGATTTGTTAAAATTTTGTTTAGAATTTCTGCATCTGTGTTCATAATGGGGAATGTTGATCCATATTTTTGTTTTCCTGTGAAGGTTTTGTCTGGTTTTGGTATCAGCATAATACTGCCCTCACAAAATGAGTTGAGAAGTATTCCTTCCTTTTCAGTTTTCTAGAAGAGTTTGTATAGAATTAGTATGAGTCTTTATTAAATATTTGGTAGATATTACCAGTAGAGCCACCTAGATCTGGAGTTTTCTCTGTGGAAAGTTTTTTTTTCTTTTAAATAGACTTTATTTTTAAGAACAGTTTTATGTTTCTAGCAAAATTGAGCAGAAAGTACAGAGAATTCCCATATATCTCCTGACCCCATACATGCACAGCCTCCCCCACTATCGGCATCCTCCCCCGGAGTGGTGGATTTGTGAAAATTGATGGCCCTACACTGATACAGCATCATCGCCCAAGGTCCATAGTTTTCATTAGAGTTAATTCATGGTGGTGTACATTTTTCAGTTTTCACAAATGTATAATCACATGCATCTACCATTATAGTGTCATACAGAATAGTTTTACTAGTCTAAAAATCCTCTGTGCCCCACCTATTCATCTCTTCCTCTCTCTTAACCCTTGGCGCCACTGGTCTTTTTACTATCTCCATAGTTTTACCTTTTCCAGAATGTCTTATAGTTAGAATCATATAGTATGTAGCCTTTTCAGATTGGCTTCTTTCATTTAGTAATAAGCATTTATGTTTTCTTCATGTCTTTTCATGGCTTGATAGCTCATTTCTTTTTAGTGCTGAATAATAATTTATTGTTTGCATATACCACAGTTTATCCATTCACCTACTGAGGAATATCTTGATTGCTTCCAAGTTTCGGCAATTATGAATCAAGCTTCTATAAAGATTCATGGGCAGATTTCTCTGTGAATACAAGTTTTCAACCCATTTGTGTAAATACCAATGAAAGTGATTGCTAGATCATTGTGAAAAGCTTTTAAACCACAAGTTTAATTTCTCTAACTATTCAGGTTATCTTTTTCTGTTTTAGTGAGTTTTGGTGGTGTTTTTCAGTGAGCCTGTGCATTTTATCTAAGTTTTTAAAATTTATTCCCATGAAGTTGTTCATAATATTCCCTTATTATTCTTTTAATATCTGTAGGATCTGTCATGATGTCGCCTGCTCTCATTCCTCATGTTGGTAATTTGTATCTCTTTGCTTTTTTGCCCCCCTGATCAGTCCAGCTAAAATTTACTAATTTTATTGATCTCAAGGAGAGCTTTTGGTTTCATTATTTTTTCTATGGCTATTCTGTTTTCTGATCCATTGATTTCTTTTCATATTCTTTCTTCTGCGTGCTTTGGGTTTAATTTTCTTTTCTTTTATAGTTTCTTTTTTTTTTTTTTGAGACGGAGTCTCGCTCTGTCACCCAGGCTGGAGTGCAGTGGCCGGATCTCAGCTCACTGCAAGCTCCGCCTCCCAGGTTTATGCCATTCTCCTGCCTCAGCCTCCCAAGTAGCTGGGACCACAGGCGCCTGCCACCTCGCCCGGCTAGTGTTTTTTTTTTTTGTATTTTTTAGTAGAGACGGGGTTTCACCATGTTAGCCAGGATGGTCTCGATCTCCTGACCTCGTGATCCGCCCGTCTCGGCCTCCCAAAGTGCTGGGATTACAGGCTTGAGCCACCGCGCCTGGCTCTTTTATAGTTTCTTAAAGTAGAAGCTGAAGTCAATGATTTGAGCACTTTCTTCATATCTACTGTAGTTATCTAATGCTATAAATTTTCTTCTAAGTGCTGCTCTAGGTTTGCTCCCACACGTTTTGATATTTTGGGCCTTCATTTCCATTAAATTAAAATACTTTCTAATTTTCCTTTTGATTACTTTTTGACCCATGAACTATTAAAGATGTGTTATTAGTTTCCAAATATTTGAGGAATCGCTAGGTATATTCCTGCTATTGATTTATTGTCTTGTCTTGTCTCATCTCGTCTCGTCTCATCTCTCTTCCCTTTCCCTTTCCCTTTCCCTTCTTTTCCTTTCTCTGAGACAGAGTTTTGCTCTTGTTGCCCAGGCTGGAGTGCAATGGCACGATCTCGGCTCACTGCAACCTTCGCCTCCCGGGTTCAAGCGATTCTCCTGTGTCAGCCTCCTGAGTAGCTGGGTTACAGGCATGCACCACCACCTCTGGCTAATTTTTTTTTTGTATTTTTAGTAGAGATGGGGTTTCGCCATGTTGGTCAGGCTGGTCTCGAATTCCTTACCTCAGGTGATCCACTGTGCCCAGCCTCTGCTATTGATTTCTAATTCCATTGTAGTTAGAGAACATACTTTGTATGACTTAATTTAAATTTATTAAGATTAGTGGCTAAGAATATAATCAATCTTGGTAAATGTTTGGTGTGAACTTGAGAAAAAAGTAAGTTCAGGCCAGGTGTGGTAGCTCACACCTATAATCCCAACACTTTGGGAGGCTGAGGTAGGAGGATTGCTTGAGCCTAACATAGTGAGACTCTGTCTCTACAAAACAAAACAAAGCTTAGCTGGGCATGGTGGTACATGCCTATAGTCTCAGCTACAAGGAGGCTGAGGTGGGAGGATCACTTGAACCCAGGAGGTTGAGGCTTCAGTGAGCCATGATTGCGCCACTACACTCAAGTCTGGGTGACAGAGCAAGACTCTCTCTCAAAAAAAAAAAAAGTAAGTTCACACTATTTTTTGTTCTCCTTTCCTTCTTATTCTGACTTCTTTTTAATTGATTGAGCACACTTCATGGTTCCACCTTAACCTCTTTATTGGCTTACAAAATATAATTTCTTTTAGTGGTTGGTTTAGGGTTTTTAGTGTATATTTTAAACTTATCATAACCTACTTTCAAGTAATAATATACCATTTTATGTATAATTTAAGACATTTACAACAGTGTATGTCTATTTACCTCCCTCCTATTCTTTACAGTATTGTTGTCATACATTTTTCTTCTAAATATGCAATAATTGGGCCGGGCACAGTGGTTCACACCTGTAATCCTAGCACTTTGGGAGGCCAAGGCGGGTGGATCACGAGGTCAGGAGTTTGAGACTAGCCTGGCCAACATAGTGAAACCCTGTCTCTACTAAAAATACAAAAATTAGCTGGGCGTGGAGGCACGCATGTGTAATCCCAGCTACTTGGGAGGTTGAAGCTTGAACCTGGGAGGCGGAGGTTGCAGTGAGCCAAGATCGCACCATTGCACTCCAGCCTGGGCAACAGGGCGAGACTCCGTCTCAAAAATAATAAATAATAAATAAAATAAATAAAAATAAATATGCAGTAATCTCTATATTGTTATTACATTTGCATTAAATGATAATCTGATAAAGTCTATTATCTTTTAAAGAAATTTTTAAAAGTGCATATAATCAGGTACACAAATCTTAAGGGTATAACTCAGTGTATTTTTACAAAGCAAACAATGTAGCCACCATCTGGATCAAGATATAAAACTTACCAGCACCCCAGAAGCCTACCTCATGCCCCCTCCAAGTCATCAGCTATGTACAAATGTAACCACGGTTCTATCACCATAGGTAGTTTTGTCTATTTTTGAATTTTATATAAATAGAATCATAAAATGTGTACGTTTTGTCTGGCTTCTTTCACTTAACATTATATATGTGAGATTTATCATGTTTTTGTGTGTAGCAGGAGTTTTTCCTTTTTCATTTTTGTGTAGTATTCCATTCATTGTGTGAGTAGATCATATTTTATTTATCTTTTTCAATGGTGATGGATATTTTGGGTTTCTGGTTTGGAGCTATTATGAATAGTGATGCCACAAACATCCTTGAACATGCCTTTTGTTAGACATAAACTCTCATTTTCCTTGGATGCAGTATGTGTGAGTGAAATTGCTGGCTCATAAGATATGTGTATATTTAGCTTAATAGATACTGCCAAACTGCTTGCTTTCTTTGTTTTTTAAATATTATTTTTTAAAATTTTAAGTTGTGGGATACATGTGCAGGATATGCAGGTTTGTTACATAGGTAATGTGTGCCATGGTGGTTTGCTGCACCTATCAGGCCATCACCTAGGTAAAAAGTGATTGTATCATTTCACATTCCTGGCACTCTGTGAGAGTTTCAGTTGTCCAGCATCTCTGTCAGCACTTTGTGTTGTCGGAAGACAAAACAATACCAAATGCAGAGTTCACCTCAGCACATTTATCCTCTTTCTGGCATCTTGGACCCCCAAATCCTGGGTTCTTTGGTTGTTTTCTGTCTTTAAATTGCTGTGCTTTTGTTATTGTAGTTACTCTATCCAATTTTTATAGTTAGTATTAGTTACTTTGCCATAGACAGAGTCAAAGTTTCTTTCTTCCTTTCCTTTCCTTTCTTTCTTTTTTTGGGATGGAGTTTTGCTCCTTCCTTCCCTCCCTTTCTCCCTGCACCCCTCCCTCCCTCATTTCCTTCTTTCTTTCCTTTTCCTCCCTCCCTTCCTCCCTTCCTTCCTTCCTTCCTTCCCCTTCCTTCCTTCCCCTTCCTTCCTTTCCCTTCCTTCCTTTCCCTCCCTCCCTCCCTCCCTTCCTTCCTTCTTTTCCCTTCCTTCCTTCCTTCCTTTCCCTTCCTTCCTTCCTTTCCCTTCCTTCCTTCCTTCCTTTCCCTTCCTTCCTCCTTCCTTCCCTTCCTTCCTTCCTTTCCCTTCCTTCCCTCCTTTCCCTCCCTCCCTCCCTTCCTTCCTTCCTTTCCCTTCCTTCCCTCCTTTCCCTCCCTCCCTCCCTTCCTTTCCCTTCCTTCCTTCCTTCCTTTCCCTTCCTTCCTTCCCTCCTTCCTTCCTTCCTTCCTTCCTTCCTTTTTCTTCCTTCCTTCCTTCTTTCCTTCCTTTTCCTTCCTTCCTTCCTTCCTTTCCCTCCTTCCTTCCTTCCTTCTTCCTTCCCCTTCCTTCCTCCCTCCCTCCCTCCCTCCCTCCCTCCCTTCTTCCTTCCTTCCCCTCCCTCCCTCCCTCCCTCCTTCCTTCCCTCCTCCTTCCTTCTTTTCCTTTTCCTTTTTCTTTTCTTTCAGAGTTTCGATCTTGTTGCCCAGGCTAGAGTGCAATGGTGTGATCTCAGCTCACTGCAGTCTTTGCCTCCCAGGTTCAAGTGATTCTCCTGCCTCAGCCTCCTGAGCAGCTGGGATTACAGGCATCTGCCACCACGCCCGGCCAATTTTTGTATTTTTAGTGGAGACAGGGTTTTGCCCTATTGGCCAGGCTGGTCTCGAACTCCTGACCTCAGGTGATCCACTCGCCTTGGCTTCCCAAAGTGCTGGCATTACAGGCATGAGCCATCGCACCTAGCCAAGTCTCTTTTTTTATTTTGAAAACTATCTTCTGTGGAAACAAATTATTTTTCTTAAATCATATTAAGGCATTATTCTACTCTAAAGGATTGGGATGGCATGAGGTGCTACTATGTATGTCTGGGTAACTGCAGTTTTCATGTCACTATGTTATGTCTACTGCTATAGTATCTGGAATATGTTCCATTTGAAAGGAGTTTATGAAACTGTAACTTACCTTTATGATTATACACAACTTTTTGTGTTTATTTGATCTTAGCTTAAGTTGAAAATGTCAGTGAAAAAAGTATATTGTGAAGCTTCCATAATCTTTAGTTTTACTTTTGTAAGCGGACATTTAGCCTACAATGATAGGCCTCTTGTCAATGTTGCATGACATCTGCAAAGGGGAAGGAGCATCCACCTCCAGAATATACATAAGGGAGAGGGGACCTTATTTATGAGAAGAAGGCTTGACTTGAAAAGACTGAAAATTTTTGAAAACTCAGATTTACCCTAATACAATAGCCTTGTTTTGGAATACCCTTCAAAATTGCTTATTGCATTGGCAAGCAAAAGAAGTCACTGTGGCAGGAGAGAACTTGGTGATGGTGCATAACTTAGACATGCCTGAGCTAAGTTGTGGCCTGGAGCAGAGGAAGGAGATTAAGCAGTTCCTGTGTCAAGCGATGTGATTTCTAGAGTAGCTCACCTGTCTTTTGGTGTTTTGAAGCAGGTCATGGAAAGAATTGGCAGCAGTGCCATTTCTCTTAAAACTCATTGCGGCCAGGCATGGTGGCTCACGCCTGTAATCCCAGCACTTTGGGAGGCCGAGGCGGGCGGATTACGAGATCAGGAGATTGAGACCATCCTGGCTAACACGATTAAACCCTGTCTCTACTAAAAATACAAAAAATTAGCCAGGCGTGGTGGCGGGCGCCTATAGTCCCAGCCTGTAGGGAGGCTGAGGCAGGAGAATGGCGTGAACCCAGGAGGTGGAGGTTGCAGTGAGCCGAGATCGCGCCATTGCACTCCAGCCTGGGTGGCAGAGCGAGACTCTGTCTCAAAATGAAAAACAAACAAACAAAAAAACCTCATTGCATGAACTACTAGTGATAGTTTTAGTGAAACACAGCTCCTATTGACGTCTGTACCTGCGTATTGTCACCATCCAAGAAGAATTGTTATACTGCAAACCCTTTGAGAAATTTCAGAGTTTTCAAAATGGCAGACAGTTCCTTTGCCAAGCTAAATTTTGACTGAAAGGAATGTCAAGGCTATCTGTGCACAGATGAAGCATCTGCTTTCTCTGGCAATACTTCTGGTTTTGTAGGTTTCATGAAGCAAGAAGGCCCACCTGTCACTGTGGCTGGGACTTTCTGTGTCAGCATGCATTGATGTCAAAGAATGCAATGGTCCTGAAAGCCTGCTTTGACAGCCTGTGATTTCATCAGAGCCAGGCCTTGAGTCACTGCCTTCTCAGGAGGATTTTTTATGAAATGGAGCAGAACAGAAAGCTGCTTCGACTACACAGGAGTTCACTGGCTCTCCAAAGGATAAGGCTTGAAGTACTTAACTGAACTTCAGAATGAAGTTCTACTTTTTTTTTTTTTCTTTGAAAGGAAAGGAAAACTCACAAAACAGAGAAAGAGGAATTCATTCATGACTTGGCTTACTTAATCAGATATTTTTGGCCATGTGAGTGAGGTAAACCTTTCAATTCACCATTATAGATGTTGCTGAAGAGTGGGCATTTTTAGCCACTCTGCCTTCTACAAGAGGAGACGTGGGTAGACAAGTCTGCAAACCTTCTCCTGCTGGAAGAAATGTTTGTGCGGCTTGGGAGTGACAGAGTCATGCTGAGTTTTCAGCAGCAGAAATCTGCAGAGACCAGTAGATGTGAATACAGCTTTCGATAAAATCCAACATCTCTTCATGCTAAAAACCCTCAACAAACTAGGCATCAAAGGACTATACCTCAAAGTAATAATAGCCATCTATAACAGATCCACAGTCAACATCATACTGAATGGGCAAGAGCTAGAAGCATTCCCCTGAAGAACAGGAATGAGACTAGGATGCCCACTGTCACCACTCCTACTGTCTGCTTTTGAGGGTAACTTCTGCTCAGCAAAACATGAAAACAGAGTATGGATTCATGGTCCTTCTTTGGGAACAAGCCATTCGTGAAGGAAACCTTGACGCTGTTTTCCTCAGGGACTTGAGAAAAAAAAGAAAAGGATGCAGTGTTGATCCAGCTGTTAAACCCTTGGAGAATGGTGACATTCTTTGACATCTCACATTCACTAACTCTTGTCAGTAGGCTTTGGGAGTGGTGATTTAGTATACCACTGCCTGCCTTTGGGAGTCTGGGTTTTCAAGCATTTGTTGGTACATAAATTTTAAAAAGTCAGGTTAACCAAATGTCAAGGAGTGTTTCACAATTCCAGTGTTACATTCAACAATAGTAATCATTAGAACTTTGTTTATTGAATGCTCGTTATGTGACAGGCACTATTCTAATAACTTTCCATGAATTAACCCATTGCATATTTCCAAGATTCATATAAGGAAGGCAGTTTTATTATCTTCATTTTCAAATGAAGAGACTGAGGCCCGGAGAGGTGAATAAAACTGCCCAAGGTAATAGGACTGCTCAGTGGTGGAGTTAGATATAAACCTAGGTGGTCTGGCTCCAGAGTCCACATGTCCACACCCCAGATAACTGCTTCTCTTGTGCCAGGGTACAGCATGCTTTGTGTTATAATTTTCATTTTAATCTTATTGGCACAATTTGGATTTCTTTTGATTCTTTTTAGGGTGTTGGTATTAACTTTTGTGCATGAAAGGGAGAGAGGGAAAGAGGAGAGAAAGAAAGATGAGGGGAAAGAAAATAGTCTCTGAAAAGATTTTTAAAATTTAACTTTAAGATAAATTGTGTACAACATTTCTCATGCCTTGGTTATTTACGTTTTATGGGGGAGGGAGCTTGTAATTGTTATTAGGAATACCAGAGGCTCCTGAGACCCAAGAGCAGGGACCGCATCTGTGTGTCTTTGTCTCCCATATGCTTGGCATGGTTCTGGGCACATAGTATTTGTTTTGTAACTTTTCATTGAGAATAAAGTTGCTGTACTTGAAGAATTAAAGCTCCATTTTCTGGAAGGCTTACTTTTTCCGAACACTTTACTTCCAGCTAATTGATACAGGATAACACTCATTTGGTCAACAATTAGTTATTCAACACCTTCTATGACCGGGTGTTTCTTAGGCACCAGATGCACATATTAGATTGTCAGGTCCCATTCCTACACATTGTTTCTAGTCTATGGAAGGAAGACATGACTTGAGGAGAAATTTAATAAAGAACGGTAGGGGCTGTCAGAGGAATTACACGTGCCATACAAGTATATAGAAGGAACATCCAGCTTTGTCTGGGATACAGTGGGGGGCTCAGGAAAGCTTGTCTGAATAATAGTGTATAAGCCAAGACTTAAGGAATGAGCTGGTAAAGGGGAGAAGGAGTTTTTCAGGCAGAGGGAGCAGCATGTACCAAGGCCTGAGGCAAGAGAAGGCAAGATAGGGAGGGCAGAGAACTGAAAGAACACATTTCAGCATGGCTGGGTCACACCACAATGAGGCCAGTCGCAGATGAGCCAGAGAACCAGCCAGGGGTCAGGGCTGAAGACCCTTGTCTGACAGGTCAGGCAGTGTGGGTTGTCTGTTGATAGCAATAAGACATTGGAGCGTTTCCTGCAGGGGAGAGCTTTGATTAGATTTACATGGCTTACAAGGATTGCTCTGGCTGCTCTGTGGAGAACAGACCTGTGAGGGAGAGCAGTTCAGAGACTGTCCTGTGGTCTAGGTGAAAGACAATGTGATCTGTGTGAGGATAATGCAGTGGACAAGGGTGACCCACGTAGATGCAGGAATGTCTAGGTGCTGTGCTCTGCAGGCCTTGCTGCTAAGGTAGATGTGGATGTTGTGAGAGAGGGAGGAGTCAAGGATATCTCCCAAGTTTCTGGCCTGGGCAACTGGGAGACTGGTCAAAAAAACCAGATGATGTGGGGTGAGGCGGGTATGTGCAGAATTTGGTTTTGCACATGTTGAGTTGGAAGTGCCTGTGTGACACCTGCATGAGGTGTCCTGTGCCAGCAGCATGACTGTGCATCTCGTACACTTCTTGCTCAAATAGCTGGGCCATTCCATGGAGCTAATCTTCATGCCTTCTGGCAGAACTCTAGGTTCTTAGAAGCAGCTGCCCCTGTCCCTGTCTGTAGAAGGACCTCTAGGCTTGTGAAGGGATCTGGTCGGGACTGGCTTGCCACCAGAACCTCAGTAGGGGCTGAAGTGCCTCTGAGGATTGGGACCTCAGCAGGACCAAGGAAACAAAACCCCCGTAGAGGCAGCTGTGGGAAAAGCGGGATGGGGTGAAGTTGAATGTCTTGGTTTAGATTCCTGGTTGCCTAGAACCCTCCAGAAAGGAATGGAAAAGTCAGAAAGGAAGCTCAAGCACCTTGTCTTTGGGGAGACTGGTGACATCCCGGTTAGGAGCATGAGTTATGGTACAGATGGAGCTGGGTTTGAGATCCTGCTCTACCACAACCAGATATGTAAATCTGGGCTTAACATCTCAATCTCTTTATTATCTCTTCTGTAAAATGGTGAAAGCGGTAGTACTCGCTTCGTCGGATTACTGGAAGAGTCCATGTGTAACGAATTGAGATCCTGGCTAGAACATAATCAATGCTCAGGAAGTGGCTGCTGCTGTTATTTCTTCTCTTCCTCTTTTCTTTCGGCCTTCATTTGCTGTTATAATAGTCACTCAGATGTCTCTCTGAGGAGTATGTTCTTGAATCTTGAATCCCAGTTCTATGGCTTTAGAAAGGCTTTTTGCTTTCGAGATCCACGCAAGTTCCTAGAGGCTTATTTTTGTCACATGTACCATTTTTCACTGCACCACAGTGATGTGGAGACACTTTTGCAAGTTCTTCTCAAAGAATCCGTCATATAGAACATTAGGAAGCCACATAGACTTCACTGAAAGGAAAATTTGGGAGCTGCACTGTCAGCTTTAATAGGCACTGTAGGCATCACTGTTTCTAACATACACATTGGATACCTCATCACTGTGGGCCGTTGAGCTCATCCCACCTCTTCCAGCTTCCCCCTGGACGACTCTTTGTTCCTCCCTCATCCTTTATCATGGATTGTCCGTGGGATCATCCATCTCCCTTTACTATACAGAGTGGTTCAGATTCCCCAGCGCCTGTGGCCCAACACACATCCTCCAACCCATCAAGGGGACCAGCAGGTCAGCGCGCCCTCCACCTAACAGGACCACCTTTCCTTGAAGTTTGTGGGTATAAGTAGCCCCTTTTAGCAGGGAAAGGATCTGATTTCATTGTTAATGGTCACAGAGATCTTTATTTATGTTTCTTTGATCTAGGCCCTAGGAGATGAGTCGGTGGGTGAAAGCTGTTGAAGGGGTTGTGAGCCTGGATTTTGGCCTATCTAGGTTGAATCTTGGGCCTTCCCACTCACTGTTCTGTGGCCTTGGGCAATTTGCCTCACTTTTTTGAATCTCTGAGCCTAAGAGTCTAGGCTGGTGTTTCTCTTCTTTAAAGCTACCACCATCTACTTTATGCCTTAGAAAAAATGTCCCCAGCATACCTGTGAGATGGAATACTGTCTTAGCCTCTGCCCTTCCCACTTTCTTGAAGGTTAAGCCCACAGTCCTGGGTTTGTTGATGTTTAACTGCTAACTTCCCTGGAGGGAGGCAGGGAAGCAAAGTTGCACACCAGGAATGTCGACAGAGATAGAATTCCACAGAATTGGAAACTGTGCCCCTGGATCTATGTTTCTTGGCTCCTGACTCTTCCAAGGAGGTCCCTGGTTTCCTGTTTGTTTCCATTTTCCCCAAGAGAGGAGCTTTCCCTTTCCTTCATTGGGCCACCATGCTGAAGGGCTGTGAAAGTAGAACAGTGGGAGACCAGGTGAGTCTGGCAAGCCAACTTGACCAAACAAGGAATTTGGCCATCCTCACGGGGCGGTGTCATGGAGGCTAGAGGTGGGGAGAGGCTGGAGCCAGAGCCTGGACACCTGGCCAGGCTCTACTTGTTCATCTCTCTCCTCTTTGTCCTTCTTCATCGCTTTCTCCTGCCTCCCCTGACTTCCTCGGACTGTATTAAGGTGGCTGCCCAACAGCTCCTGAGTCCCTTTTTCTCAGGGACGGATTCACTTTTTCTCCCTCCATCTAGCTTCCAAATTCATATACAAGGAATTTATTAATTGCCTGGAGGGTTCAGATTCATGTCATTCAAAATAACTGCCTGGATTCCACCCCTGGCTGGGGTTAAGGGCAAGGTACCGTTCCCAGAGATGTGGGAATGGTTGAGAGCCGAGCACTCTCAAGATGCCAGGAATGGGCGCCATTGTCCATCAACATCCGCTTGTCCTGATATAGCATTTGCCTCTTGGGGCCCTTCTGGCTCTGAGAGCCCTGTCTGCTTTCATCAGTGCCTTTCGTGTTCATATTGGGCTGGCTTCTGAGCAGAGGCCAAGAACATAGCAGCAGGGCTGGTGGGCTGGCAGCCCACGGAGGAGTCAGGGAATGAGTGATGGCTCCTGCTAATTGATGACCTCAAAATCATCCATGTTAGTGCAGCCTTTAGTTGTACATGACTTGGGTCAGATGTGGGGACACTTGGCCATTAGGAAGTAAGCTTTACATAGCTATTCGGGGTTAAGAAAGATTCCCCTTATGAGAGAGCTCATTCTACATTTTTGTAACTCTTGCTTTGGTCTCTGATGTGCTGACTCTTTGTGGGATAAAGTCTGCCTCTGGAGAGTCCCATATGTCCGTGCTCCATCTGGGTCTTTTGGGTTCTGTGGAGGCTCCCCGAGACCTCCTCTGGGCTGGAAGGAGTCCTAGAGCTACTTCCTCTCTGTGGCCAGGCCAGGGGCTGTATCTTGGCTGGGCAATGAGGGGGTTTGCCCTGGTGGCTGGAGATGCATAGGGTGTTCCTAGACCAAGAGCCCACCACCCCCCAGCCTGCCTTATTTATTTATTTATTTTATCATTATTATTATTAGTATTATTTTTTGAGATGGAGTTTTGCTCTTGTTGTCCAGGCTGTAGTGCAGTGGCGTGACCTTGCCTCACTGGAATCACTGCCTTCTGGGTTCAAGAGATTCTCCTGCCTCTGCCTCCCAAGTAGCTGGGATTACAGGTGCCCGCCACCATGCCTGGCTAATTTTTTGTATTTTTAGTGGAGATGGAGTTTTACCATGTTGGCCAGGCCAGTCTCAAACTCCTGACCTCAGGTGATCTGTCCGCCTCAGACTCCCATAGTGCTGGGATTATAGGCGTGAGCCACTGTGCCTGGCCAAGAGCCCATTTTTTATGGAAGTGCACTTCCTTGGAACTCTTAGAATTCAGTAGGGTATATTAGACAAATTATATGTCTAACTAGAAAAAGTGCATTTTAAAAGCTTTATTTATATCTGGCTGATATTTTAATAGCCATCTTAGTGACTTCTAACTAGGTTTGTACCTATATTTGACTGAGACAGGTTGACTCTCCCTCCCACCCTAAGAAGTTTAAAAAATAAATACTTTTATAGGATCATAGGATTTTACATGCCAAGATTTAGGCTGAAAATCCGAGCATAAAAATTGATTTGTATGTAACAGGAAGATTAATAGGCAGTTCCTCCTCCCATCCCCTGTCCCCCGTCTTGCAGAGTGGTCCTGGCAGCCCCTGCCTGCCTGTAAATACTTGGGTTTGCCTCATTGGCAGGTCAGCATGGGGCAGGAAGAAGCCAGATTATTTTATGATCCATAAATGCAAGCACCAGACATGCTCCGAAATTCATTAGTGTTTACTTGTCATTACAAATAGCCTGTGTTGTTTGCCTTCCGACTAGACGGGCAGACAGTCAGGGCCCAATTGCAGGGTGTGGAGGGCCCTGAAACCCTGACTCTCTTGGGAAATGAGAGTTTAAAGCAAAGTTCTAATTTATGGCTGGAGATTGTTTCTTTCTCCTGAGTGTAGGTATTGAGGGTGTGAATCTTTAGATTCAGACTGGCTTTTTCTTCAGTGGAAAATAGGAAGTTCTTAGATAAAACCTCATAAAATAAGTAGTCATCTCTTGTTTGTTTTGTTTATTTCCCCCTTTTGAATTACAGATAAACTTTTTAAGCAGGGAAAGCCCCTCAAAAGGTTATGCCCAGATACTTCCCTGGGCAGCAGATTTTGTACCATCTCCCCCTGAGCCTGCCCGCTTTACAGAGAACAGCCCTGTGTCTCAGCCACCCTTCCCTCCTCTTGGACCTGGAGCACCCAGGGCTTGGGCTATGGCCAGCCCCTAACTGTAGCCCCCTTGGTCCATTTCAGACCCGGGTGACACCACGAGGTGATTGTGAGACTGTGGAAGCCCCTAAGCCGCTGGCGTTCCGATGTGGAGGTGGTCAGGATGGGCTGAGCTGTCTCAGCTGCACGTGTGCTGAAGCCGAGACTAAGGCAGCCCTTGGAGGCTGAGTGGCATCTGGGGGAAGGCTGGTGTGCAAGGGGCCAGATGTCTGAGGTTTCTGAGTGGAATTGTAGATCTGAATGTAATTAGAGGATAGTTCTTCCAAATGATCTTCATGTGGGGCTGGCTTAGGCATTCCTGGGGCCTGCTTGGGATGGTGATTTCATGCCTATCAATCACTCAGTTGTTCAGCACTTACTGACCAGGCACATACCATGTGTGAGACCCCCTACCTGGTATTTCAGGGAACTCGGAGATGAATGAGGAATCCCTGGTCTAATGGGAAAGGTAAGAAATTTACCTAAATAATTGCAAGGGGTTCACTAAAGAGGACAAAGTGCTATCTGGAAGGGGAGCCAATTCTTCCAGCTAGGACAACACACAAAGCATCCTGGTGGAGCTCCCATTGTGATCTGGAGAATTGGTATAATTTGGACACAAGATAGGGAGAAATGGCATTTCTGGTACCAGGAACAGCTTGAACACAGGTAAGGCAGTTGGGAAGAAAGTGGCCATGTACAGGGACCAGTGAGCAGATTAGTTTGATCTAAAGCAAAGGTGAAGGGCTTTGTGAGGAGTAAGACTGGAGAATAGAGTGGTCTGTGTTCACTATGGCCTTGGTTCTGTGGGCACTGGCAGAGCAAGTGTTCTTTGGGAGCTGTACTTCCTTCAAGAAGCTGAACAGATGGAAACCAAAGTCCTACAGGTGCCATAGTCACAGCATGCCCCAATCCAAACTTGATTCTTTCCCCAGAATCCCGCTGTGGTACCCACCCCTGGAATGACATGCCTGCCCACCCACCCAGTCAGGCCAGAAGCATGGTGTCTGTCATTGACGCCCCCTCTCTCTCCCACAGTCTCTGCTCCCAGTCAGTGCCCACTCCCTATCTCCCCTTCTTCCACCTGTCTGTCCCCAGTGCTACCCCTCAACTTTGGCACTTAATTTCCAGCGGGCATCTCTATACCCATGTCTGCCCCATCCCACTCTGTTGCCCACTCTGTGGTTTTAAATCTCTGTCCACATCACTGAGCCTCTTCAACATCTCCAGTGGTTTCCCCAGTGCCTCTGGGTGATTCCACATCTCTAAGGGAGGCGTGCAGGTAGGAATGACTTATCCTTTTCTCCCAGCCCTCCTCTGGCCTCCTGACTCACTCTCTGATTCACCTCCTCTGGCCTCCCCACAGGTCCTTGAACCTACCTCCAGGCCTGTGCATTTTCTGCTCTCTGCCTGGCATGCTAGTCCCCCCACTTCAGCTAAGCCAGCCCTTATACTCCCTGACTGCACTCTGAACTTGTCCTTATGCATTTAGCAACATGTTCATAATTGATGTCTATCTTCTCCACTGGAAGCCAAGCATGCCTTGTCACTGCTGTGTCCTCCCAAGCTTTGCACAGTGCTGGTCACAGAGGACACACTCCATGAAGACTGACGGGTCTTACTAATTAAAGAATGCTGGTGACAGAGCTGGGGAGCTAAGGCAAACAGAACAGTCTGGGCCTGAGGTTGGGAACACTGCCGTGGTCTTGCTTCCAGCCTTAAAAAAGGGGTTTCACACCATTGAAGGCTAGTGGCTCAAATGTCCAAAAGGTTTTCTCATACTTTTAAGTATCCCTGTATAGATCAAACATTGGAAAGTTGTTTTTCCTTTGAACCTTTTAGAAGAGGGAACTTTCCTGAAAGAGCCATTCCTCTTGGTCTGTGTGCACACTAGCCATCTGTAGCCAACATCAGACAGTACAAATGCCAGAACAGCCCAGCACCCCATAAGATGTTCCATTGCATAGCCATTGCTGGCATTTATCAAATTCTGGCATTGTTTCCAGGAATCCTACTCTGTCTAGAGACTTCAAGCTGCTTGTGATCAAAAAGCGAGTTACTGGGATTGGGGAGAAGACTCTTTGGCTGTGAAATGTTGAATGAAATTATTATCTTGATGAATGAAGACTTACCCTGTGGTCCCTCTTGCAGTCTGCCTTGCTCCATACTGAATCCGGCCCAACACTGCAGGGAGCCCTGGGGGTTGGGGGTGTGACCCTAGAGCTGAGACAGCCTTCAGTCCCTGTGCATCCTCTAGGCACATCATTTTTTACAGCCCCCATCCCCCGCCTCATCAGCCTTTTCTAAGTGATGTCTGTCCACTCTCTGGTTTTCTGTGTGGTTATCTTACATCATACCTGGGACCTTTGCTTATTAAGAGGTCAGGCTCTGGAGTCTGCCATTTACTACCTGGATAAACTTGCATAGTTATTTAATCTCTGTGAGCCACAGTCTTGTCATCCATCAAATGAAATACTAAAATCTGTGTTATGTTCTGGTTTTGAGACTTAAATAAAGTAGGTTTAAGCCCCATTATATAGTACCTAGAATGTAGGAAAGATGCAGTAACTTATAGTTCTCTTCCTTTGCTGTCTTTTTATTCCTTTTATAACCCCTGTGGTGCCATTCACTTTGTAGATAGTCAATATTATTAAAAATGTTGGTAGAAAATCATGGTAACAGTGCCTCCCCAGGCTGACAGCACTGTGGTTAAGAGCCTGGACTTTGGAGTGCAGACCTGGATATGAATTCCACTTTGTCACTTATTTGTTACAATGACTTTAGGCAAGTTAATTATCCTCTCTGAATCTCAATCTTAGTTATGTGTAACCTGGGGGCAATAATAGCCCCTCCTTAGGGTGTCATTGTTTTTTTTTTGTTTGTTTGTTTGTTTTTTGAGACGGAGTCTCGCTCTGTAGCCCAGGCTGGAGTGCAGTGGCGCGATCTCGGCTCACTGCAAGCTCCGCCTCCCGGGTTCCCGCCATTCTCCTGCCTCAGCCTCCCGAGTAGCTGGGACTACAGGCGCCCGCCATCTCGCCCGGCTAGTTTTTTGTATTTTTTAGTAGAGACGGGGTTTCACCGTGTAGACCAGGATGGTCTCGATCTCCTGACCTCGTGATCCACCCGTCTCGGCCTCCCAAAGTGCTGGGATTACAGGCTTGAGCCACCGCGCCCGGCCAGGGTGTCATTGTTAAAAAATTAAGGGGCATAATGTGAGAAAAGTATTTTGCCTGACTTACAGTGCTTGACATACAGTAAGCAAACTGTTAGCTGATGTTATTATTGTTTAGTAGTATTATTCTCAGCCTGGGAACAGGACTGGGAACAGATTTTGAAGGACCCTGTTCGCCTCCCAAAGTGAGGAGGAGCTGGGGGACCTGGCGGTTGGTTATCTCAGTGTGTTCCTGATGCATTCTCGTCCTGCCTGGTGAGATGTGGGGCTACACGGTTTGGGTCTCAGCCTCCCCCAGATGGGTCCCAGGTGTAAGATGGCCTAGGCTGCCTCTTTGGTATCTGACCGTCTGGTCGTGTCTGCTCCTGACCTGCAAACCTTCAGAGACAGCTTTTTCTTGGGAACATGGAAAACATGTGGGACACTTCATGTATGCCACCCATTTGTTCCCCTCTTATCCCAAGTTCTTGTCCTGCCCTGGACATCACATCCCTCCCTCCCTGCCCTGCTGCATGTGCAGGCACTTCTCACACCACGTTTCTACCTCCAAAAGATGCACCTGACCCACCTGGGATTCAACCCTTCTGCCCCTGAATGCCTTTCTCTTTCTTCTCCTTTTTTCTTTTCTTTCTTTCATCCTTTCCTTTCTTCCCTTTCTTCTCTTCTCCTTTTTCCTTCTCTCTTCTCGCTGTCTCTTTTTCTGGAACCTGAGTTTTCCATTTGCATTTTTTTTTCTGTTCATCTGCTCCCATCTGTTCCCAGCCTCCCTCTTTCCCTGCCACCCCACTGTTTCCTGTCTCCTGCCACACCAGATTGTCTTGTCCAATTTATTCCTGTACAACGGTGCAGTGCCTAGAAGCCCCCACCCCTTCTTGACTGTCTCTCTCGGACTCAACCTCTCCATTTGCCCTCGAAACACTGAGGGAAAGGAAAGTGCTGCAGTTGCTTAGTCTCCAGGGGCAGGTCTCCAATGCCAGATATATGGCCCCTGCTTCTCTGAGGTTCACAGAATGGAGACCTGGGAGGATCTCAAAGACTATCCAGTGCTGCTATATTTTACAGAGAGAAACCTGAACTCCTGCAGTGGGACGGGCTGACTTTAAGTCACAGAGGGGGTTTAGGACACATCTCAGATTAGAACCCAGAACTCCTGATTTAGGAAGTCCTCATAAAAATATAAAATTGCCAATGTGAACTGCATGCGTCTTGTAGTCTTTTTTTGTATTTATTTCATTCTACCTATAACCCGAGGCCTCTAACAGTTGCAGCTGGATCTACTTAACCCATTAATGACAAGCCCTACCTGCTTTTGCAGGAGTGAGGCATGGAGGTGGGGACAGACTTCAGACAGTGGAGATACAAACAACCTAGGTCAGTCATATGCAGTCTCATCATCTGTCCCGTCTTCCTACTTGTCCTGGGCTGACCTTGCCCTCTGGTTCTTAGCTGCCTGCCTTGACTCCAGCCTCACTCCAGCCCTTATTGATGGGGCTTCATCGTTTGTCTTTGGTTCTCCTACCTTGATCCCTCCTTTTCAAGAAGTGTACCTTATATTTCAGTGTCATGTCTTTTTACATCAGTTAGAGCTGTGTTGTCTTAATATGGCGGCTGCCCTATGTGGCTGTTGAGCATTTGAAATGTCATTACTTCAAATTGAGTTGTTCTGTAAATACTAAATAAAGACCAGATTTCAAAGACTTACTACAAAAAAGGAAAGTATCTCCTTAATAATTTGTTACATTTTCTATTGATTACATTTTGAAAAGATAATATCTTGGATATACAGTCATGTGTCACTTAAAGATGGGATGCATCCTGAGAAATGCATCATTAGACAATATTGCCCTTGTGTGAACACCATATCGTGGACTTACACAAACCTAGATGGCATAGCCTACTATACATTTAGGTGATAAGGCATAGCCTCTTGCTCCTGGGCTACAAACCTGTACAGAGAGAGTACACTGAGTAATGTAGGCAAGTGTAATACAGTAGTAAGTATCTGTGTAGCTAAACATAGTTAAACATAGAAAAGGTGCAATAAAAATGTAATGTAAAAGATAAAAATGGTATACCTATATAGGACACTTACCATGGATAGAGCTTCCAAGACTAGAAGTTGTTCTGGGAGGGTCAGTGGTGAGTGAATGTATAGGCCTAGGACATTACTGTAATACACAACTATAGACTTTATAAATGCTGTATATGTAGGCTATACGAAATCTGTAAAAAAAAAAAATGTTCTTCAATAATAAATTAACCTTAGCGTACTGTAACTTTTTTACTTTACACACTTTAAAAAATCTTTTTGACTCTTTTGTAATAACACTTAGCTTAAAACACACATTGTTCAGCTGTACAAAAACATTTTCTTTTTTAATATCCTTATTCTGTAAGATTTTTTGTATTTTTAAAATTATTTTTTCTACTTTTTCATCTTTTTTATTAAGAACTAAAACACAGACACACACATTAGCTTAGGTCTACTCAGGGTCAGAATCGTAAATATCACTGTCTTCCACCTCCACATCTTGTCCCACTGGGAGGTTTTCAGGGATGGTAATACACATAGAGCTGTCATCTCCTATAATAATGCCTTCTTCTGGCTGGGCGCGGTGGCTCACACCTGTAATCCCAGCACTTTGGGAGGCCGAGCCGGGTGGATCACCTGAGGTCAGGAGTTTGAGACCAGCCTGACCAACATGGTGAAACCCCGTCTCTGCTAAAAAATACGAAAACTTAGCTGGGGATATTGGTACGCCTGTAATCCCAGCTATTCGGGAGGCTGAGGCAGGATAATTACTTGAACCTGGGAGGCGGAGGTTGCAGTGACCCGAGATTGCGCCATTGCACTCCAGCCTGAGTGAAAACAAGACTCCGTCTCAAAAAAAATAAAAACAAAAACAAAAACCCAAACCAACCAACCAAACAAAATAATGCCTTCTTCTGGAAGGACCTGCCTGAGGCTATTTTATAGTTAACTTTTAAAAAAAAGCAGAAGGAGTACATTCTAAAATTAACAGTGGGCTGGGCGCAGTGGCTCACGCCTGTAATCCCAACACTTTGGGAGGCCAAGGCAGGTGGATCACTTGAGGTCAGGAGATACCAGCCTGGCGAACACGGTGAAATCCCATCTCTACTGAAAATGCAGAAATTAGCTGAGCGTGGTGGCATGTGCCTAGAGTCCCAGCTACTCAGAGGCTGAGGCACAAGAATCGCTTGAACCTGGGAGGCGGAGGTTGCAGTGAGCTGAGTTTGTGCTGCTGCACTCCAGCCTGGGTGACAGACTCCTCAAAAAATAATAATAACAATGAAAAGTATAGCAAATACATAAACCAGTAACAGTCATTTATTATCAAGTATTATGTACTGTATATAATTGTATGTGCTGTACCTTTGTATGACTGGTAGCACAGTAGATTTGTTTACACCAGCATCACCACAAACACTTGAGTACAGTACTGAGTTGTGTTACAACCTTTCTATGACTACAACATCACTAGGTGATAGGAATTTTTAGCTCCATTATAATCTTATGGGACCACTGTTGTATATGTGGTCTGTTGTTGACCAAAATGTCATTCTGCAATACATGACTATATTGAGTTAAATAAAATAAATTGTCAAAATTAATTTTACCCATTTCTTTTTCCTTTTTTAAAACATGGCATTTGAGAATTTAAAATGTGTGGATTACATTATATTTCTGTTGGACATCGCTGGGTTATAGCCTCAGAGGCCTTTCTCAACCAGGATTTCATGAGAGAATTAACCTAGTGCCTGAAGGTCCATTGTACGTAAGAAATGTACCATCTCAGGAGAGTTAAACAGTCACTCAAATCATTTTCTGTGCTCTGTGGTTCAGATAAGAAACCTAGATGAGAAAGGCTGTAGCACCTGTTGTTACTCTTTTTTCCGTTGTTGCATGCATTTACTGTTCATTATTTATTTTAGTTTAGTTTAGTTTAGTTTAGTTTAGAGATGGAGTTTTGCTGTGTCACCCAGGCTGGAGTGCAGTGGCGCAATGTTGGCTCACTGCAAGCTCCGCCTCCCGGGTTCATGCCATTCTTTCTCAGCCTCCCGAGTAGCTGTGACTACAGGTGCCTACCACCATGCCTGGCTAATTTTTTGTATTTTTAGTAGAGACAGGGTTTCACCATGTTAGCCAGGATGGTCTCGATCTCCTGACCTCGTGATCCACCCACCTCAGCCTCCCAAAATGCTGGGATTACAGGTGTGAGCCACCACATCCGGCTGCTGTTCATTATTTTTTATTGCTTACTAATATTCTATTGTATAAATGTACTACAACTTGTCTGTCCATTCTGCTCTTTGACATTTGTGTTTCCAGGTTGAGGCTGTTATTTCTTTTCAACTTTGATTTTAAGTTGAAGGGTGCATGTGCAGGGCATGCAAGTTTGTTACACAGGTAAATGTGTGTCATGGGGGTTTGGTTGTTTATAATTTCAATTCAAATTCCTGTTGTGTTTCTCTCAATCGTATAATGAGGGCTGTTGGTTTGAGACAGATACTACTAAGCTTCTAAATTGTTTTTCTCTTTTTTAAAATCTTGAATGTTACATTTTGCCAGTTACCATTTCAGTATCTATTGGGAGGATCATATCACTTTTTTGTCTTGGAATTATCAATATGCTTGTTTGATTATGAACATTAGCTGATTCCTATATTTCTTAGCCAAATTTGTTAAATTTGGGGATTTTTTTTCCATCACTTTTTGTGCCCTGGTATAAATTATTTGCTGTAAGTATTATGTATTCTTCAAAAGCCAGAGAGAACTCACTGGTAAAGCCATGTGGTCCTGGAATCTTTGGGTTAACTTTTTTCATTTCTTGCAGGGTTTTTAGCATATTCATCAAATATAGAAAAGTTTCAGTTAGAAATAGAAGGCAGTGCGAAGATTAGGTTAGAGCCTGCACCTTCCTGTGAAGCAGGTACTTCCAGAAATTTCATTTTGTGTTCCCAGCAATGGTCAGGATGACCCTGCAGCACATGAGGATCAACATTAAGAAAGATTGAGCTGTGCTGAGAAACATGAATTGCAATGGGAAAAGTGAGCAACAAGTTAGAGATTGCAGAAAACCAAAGTAATAAATTAAGGGACAAACTACAATTTTCTTGTGAAACTCAGAGCAAAAGCAAAGGAAGATGAATGTGATGAATTGTTTCTAGGAGATGTCATGTGTGTATATCGCAGGAATTCTAAAAAGGAAGGGTGGGCAGATGTGAGAAAATGTAATGGATTAAGAACAAAAGCAGATTATAAAACCACAGCTATAGTATGAGCTCAGTTGAGAGCGAGTGTGTGTGCATGTGTGTGCCCCTGCACCTGTGAGTGTGGGCATAGCCACCCTCCTGGCCATGGATGTGCTCTGTGGCTGAGGGTCCAGGCTCCAAAGGCCACAGGCCTGGGTTTAGTCCTGGCTCTCCTATTGAACACATATGAGAATTTGAGCAAATTGTTGAACTTCTCCAGCTTCGCCTCTGTTTCTTCATCTGTAAAATGGGGCAATAATAGTACCTATCTCATAGGGGTGTTGTAACCTATAGTTCCAGCTGCTTGGGAGGTTCAGGCAGAAGGATTGCTTGAGCCCAGGAGTTTAAGACCAGCCTAAGCAATATAATAAGACCCTGCCAGCCAGGCTTGGTGGTTCATGGTTGTAATCCCAGCACTTTGCGAGGCCGAGGCAAGTGGATCACTTGAGGTCAAGAGTTCGAGACCAGCCTGGCCAACATGGTGAAACCCCATGTCTACTAAAAATACAAAAATTAGCTGGGCATGGTGGTGGGCACCTGTAATCCCAGTTACTCAGGAGGCTGAGGCAGGAGAATTGCTTGAACCCCGGAAGCGGAGGTTGTAGTGAGCCGAGATCGCACCACTGCACTCCAGCCCGGGCAACAGAGGGAGACTCTGTCTCAAAAAAAAAAAAAAAAAGGCATTCAGATTTTTTTTTTTTTGAGGCGGAGTCTCGCTCTGTCGCCCGGACTGGAGTGCAGTGGCCAGATCTCAGCTCACTGCAAGCTCCGCCTCCCGGATTTACGCCATTCTCCTGCCTCAGCCTCCCGAGTAGCTGGGACTACAGGCGCCCGCCACCTCGCCCGGCTAGTTTTTGTATTTTTAGTAGAGATGGGGTTTCTCCGTGTTAGCCAGGATGGTCTCGATCTCCTGACCTCATGATCCGCCCATCTCGACCTCCCAAAGTGCTGGGATTACAGGCTTGAGCCACCGCGCCCGGCCGGCATTCAGATTTTTAAAAAAAGTTATTCATTGGGCTTTCTGTATTGTGCAGGTTTTCTGTAATGAACATGTATTAGGTCCCTAGTAAAAAAAAAAAAAAAAGCAAAGTTTTTTTTTTTTTTTTTAAAGAGAACATCTGAACGATGTATTTGGAAAAAAAAAACCTTCCCAAGAATATGGAGAAAGGGAATTGAACATAGTTCCCAGTGTAAGAGTGGAATGAACATGTGGCCCTGTGGGCCTAGCCCTGGTTTGTTAATCTTGTGAGCAGAGCTGCTGGCAGCTGCTCTCAGTCTGCTAATTGGGCTCTTTCTCTGTCACGTGGATGGGAGAATGCTCGCAGGGTTGCAGTTGGCTGCTGCCCTGCATTGACAGCTGGTTCTAATTGTGCAGAGCTACGTAGTACTAGAACTGGAGAGGGAAGGTTTTGGGAAATTTGCATCATCTTCCTGACCCTAAGTCTACCTGTTTTCCAAGCAGATGGTAGCTTGAGGATTTGATGAAACAGTAGTGACTGTAAATGAGTTGTTATTCTATAGAAACTAGTATGACCTGAAAGCTGAGAAAGATGAATTACTTCTGCTTATTCAGTGAGTACATATATGTGTATACCGACTTCACGGGAGGCACCATTTTTTCCACAGTGATCCTTTCACCCTCTTGTGGTTTGTCTAGCCAGGGGTTCTGGGGCCTTAGGAGGCCCTCATGTTCATTTTCCACAGCCCACCCTGCCTCCTCTCCTTCTCCATACACACAGCCCTTAGCAGGTATCTATTTCAAATGACCAAAGTGAGTTGCTCTCAAGAAAATGCAAATATCCCATGCAGTTACCAAACTGGATTCTAGTATAGAAGGTGCTTAAAGGTTTTGGGCCCTCTCTGCCATGCTCTCCTTCATGGCATCAGGGCAATACAGCCTACCAAACACTCCATATGAGGGTTTGGGGAGCCACCTCTGCCCAGTCCCTACGTTTTCCCATCCCGCGCAGAAAAAAAAAAAAAACAATTTCACTCTTTGCCTTCCCTTAAGGCTGGGACCTGGCCTCCCACCCCTGTCCTGTCTCACTGTTTCTCCTCCCACTCCTCCCCAGGCTCCTTCTGCTCCAGCCATGGGCTACCTTGCTGTTCTCAGATATCCCATGGTGTTCCTGACTCAGGGTTTTGACCCGTGCACTTCACTTCTTCTGCCTGGGACCCTCCTCCCCTAGATACCTGCAGAGCCTGCTCCCTCACCTCGTTCCTGTCTCTACTCCATGCCAGCTTATCAGACAGACCTGCTGAGGCTTCCCCTCCAAATATTCCTACCTTCATCCTCATTCATACTTTTTCACAGGATTTATCATCTGACTTATTACAATTTCTTTAAAATCTCTCTCCGTCTGTAGAAGGTAAGCACCATGAAAGTAAGAGCATGTTTGTTCACTGCTGCATTTCCTAAAACATACTTTAATTTTGATGAATAAATGAATGTAGATGTGCTTTATAAACTGCCAATCACTGTTGTCTCTTCCTTTTTCTCTTCCTTTCTCCTTTATCCTTTCGTATCAACCCTTTCCCTTCTTCAAACACCATCATCATCATCATCATCACCGTCATCATCCAAGAAAGAACTAAAGATACCTCAGTCCACTGGCAGTTCCCAGAAGGCTTGGACCTAGGCAGTGTCTATTAGGACTGCAACCTTGAGAAATAAAGCAGGAAAGTCCCATTGTCCTTTGTGGCCTTGAATTGTGGTAATTTATGTTCCTGTCTTTCCCTGCTTTGAGCAGACAGGAAGCTCAAGATGTGGTCTGACTCACCGTGGAACCTTTCCAGCAGTCCTGGCACGTAGATGGCTCTCTCTCCTTCCTTTCCCACTTGCCCTTAATCCCTTTATTCCTCCTTCTCCTCCTCCCTTCTTTTCTTCAATTTTTCTTCGTCTTTCCTCACTTCCTTGCTCTTTTTGTCTTTCTCTCCTTCCTGTTTTTCTTTCATGTTTCACTGCAGCTGGTCTTGTTCCAGGGAGGGCTTCTGACAGTGCCTAGCAGTGAGTTCCCCACCAGCCTTGAGCTTTTCTGACTCCCTCAGTGTGAACACTCCCTCCGTCTGCTACCAGGGGACCTGTGTGCACTTGATTCTAGCCTTAACAGCTCTCCTATAGGACAGGTGTGTTTCCCTAAGGTCCAGCTGGTCATGATTTTCACATGATTACTCCATCAAAAAGTACAGAAACAGGGCTGGGTGCGGTGGCTCACGTCTGTAATCCCAGCACTTTGGGAGGCTGAGGTGGGCGGATCATCTGACGTCAGGATTTGGAGACTAGCCTGGCCAACATGGCAAAACCCCGTCTCTACTAAAAATACAAAAATTAGCCAGGCATGGTGGCGAGCGCCTATAATCCCAGCTACTCGGGAAGCTGAGGCAGAAGAATTGCTTGAACCTGGGAGGCGGAGGTTGCAGTAAGCTGAGATCACACCACTGCCCTCCAGCCTGGGTGACAGAGCAAGACTCTGTGTCAAAAAAAAAAAAAAAAAAAAAAAGAACAGAAGCACCTAGTGGTCATGTGAAAACTGCTTGTTATTTATAAATGTTGACACTGGTAGGTTATAAGCAGGTTATGATTTTATAAAAATTTGGCATATTTTAGAGTATTTACTCAACTTCAAAATTTAATTTTTATGAGGTTTACAATGTGTAATGTCATCTACTAAAAATTATTTTTTTCAAAGTAATCTTGTACATGATAATCGAATAGTACAGGAAGGCTGATGAAGGAAAACCTTCACCTCAGTTCCCTCCCCAAAGGTAAACTCTAAACTGTTTTTTCTACTGGTTACTTTTGGAATTTTATTTGGCACACCAAAGCCTGAATTGCTTGTTTCACCAGCTCTGTATGGTATCTTGTGACCGCTCACTTCCTATGCTTTCCCTCCAGTTCTCTACTGCCCACCTTCTGTTGATTACACTTTCACATTGCCTAATTAATGAGCTTCACCAAACTCATCACACTTTTCCTTAGGTGAACTCTTAAAGCTGAAAACCATCAAACAACACTTATTATTACGGCTACGTAACTGTTCCGCATAGTCAAGCCATGTACTATGCCAGGATTGTGTTTCATTCCCTGGTAACCCTGGGCCATTCAAAAGAGAATGTGCCTCACAAGACCTGTAGATTTTTCTTTTCTTTTAATCCATTGATTGCTTGATACTGGGTATGTATTCTATTTTGATTTCTGTTATATTTTTAATTGCTTTTATAGTTCCCCAGAGGCTTCCCTTCAGGAGCCCTTTGTCCTACTCCAATTTGAACTAGTTGTTCTCTAGTCTTTTGCACAGCTTTGGGACTTCCTTTGCAATTGTCTATGGTTGGACTCTCCTTTTTTTTTTTTTTCTTAGTCATATTTATTGAGGTATAATTACATCCAGTAAAAATCACCCATTTTAGTGAACAGTTTGGTGATTTTGAAGAATGAGTGTTCTCATGTGGAGAGCTTGTCTGTCAACCCCAAAAGTTCTCTGTGCCCCTTTGTAGCCAGTTTGCCTCCTGTTCCCAGTCCTTGGCAACCAAGGATCTAATTTCTGTCTCTGTCATGTTTACCTTTTCCAGAATGTCATGTAAGTCAAATTGTAATACTTTCTTGTGTGATTTCTTTCACTTAGTATAAAACTGTTGACACTCATGTACGCTGATGTGTGTGTCACTCTCATTCCTGTTTTTATTGCTGAGTAGTATTGGATTATATGGCTGTACCATGATTTGTTCATCCCCTCACCAGCTGGTGGAAATCCAGGTTGTTTCTAGTCTAGGGAAATAGAGAATGAAGTTGCCATAAACATGCACATGCAAGTTTTTTGTAGACATATATTGGTATTGGGTAAATACCTACCCAGTGGGATTGCTGGGCCTACCAGTGGGATTGCTAGGGCAGTTGATAAGTGTGTGCCTAACATGATGGGAAACTGCCCACCTGCTTTCCTAAATGGCTGTTCTGATCCTCCACAGCACCTGGTATTGTCACTCGTGTGTGCTTTTTGCTATGATTGAACTAGATGTGGTGTCCATTGTCGTTTAGTTTGCATTTCCCTACTGACTAATGACATAGAGCACCTTCCCCTGTGTTTGCTTGCCATCCATGCATCCACCTGGTAAAGTGTCTTTTGTTTACTTTTTTTGGGAGGACAGTCTTCGTTCTGTCATCCAGGCTGGAGTGTAGTGGTATGATCATGGCTCACTGCAGCCTCGAACTCCTGGGCTCAAGCAATCCTCCTGCCTCAGCCTCCTGAGTAGCTGAGACTACAGGCAAGCACCACCATGCCTGGCTAAGTGCTTTTTTTTTTTTTTCTAATTTTCTGTAGAGACAGGGTTGCACTATATTGCCCAGGCTGGTTTTAAACTCTTGGGCTCAAGCAATCCTCCTGCCTCTGCCTCCCAGAGTGCTGGGATTACAGATGTGGTTTACTTTTTAAAAAATTGGTATATTCTCTAGAGAGACAGAACTAATAGGATATATATACAAAGGGGAGTTTATTAAGTATTAACTCACATGATCACAGGGTCCCACAATAGGCTGTCTGCAAGCTGAGGAGCAAGGAGAGCCAGTCTGAGTCCCAAAACTGAAGAACTTGGAGTTTGATGTTTGAGGGCAGGAAGCATCCAGCATGGGAGAAAGATGTAGACTGGGAGGGTAGGCCAGTCTAGTCTTTTCACATTTTTTCTGCCTGCTTTATATTTTAGCCGCATTGGCAGCTGATTAAATGGTGCCCACCCAGTTTAAGGGTGGGTCTGCCTTTCCCAGCCCACTGACTGAAATGTGAATCTCCTTTGGCAGCACCCTCACAGACACACCCAGGATCAATACTTTGCATCCTTTAATCCAATCAAGTTGACTCTCAGTATTAACCATCACAATTGGGTTGTTTGACTTCTTATTGTTGAGTTATAACAGTTCTTTATATTTTATATACAAGTCTTTTTTCTATCGGATATTTGTTTTACAAAATGTTTTTTCAGTCTGTTGCATTTCATTTTCTTAACAGTGTCTAAGTACATTAGAGGGTTTTTTCTAAGTTTTTGTCTCTGTTTCTTCCAAAGTAATTGTCATTTATTACCTTGGTTTCCTTTTTTTTTTTTTTTTTTTTTTTTGAGGCGGAGTCTCGCTCTGTCGCCCAGACTGGAGTGCAGTGGCCGGATCTCAGCTCACTGCAAGCTCCGCCTCCCGGGTTCATGCCATTCTCCTGCCTCAGCCTCCCGAGTAGCTGGGACTACAGGCGCCCGCCACCTCACCCGGCTAGTTTTTGTATTTTTAGTAGAGACGGGGTTTCACCGTGTTAGCCAGGATGGTCTCGATCTCCTGACCTCGTGATCCGCCCGTCTCGGCCTCCCAAAGTGCTGGGATTACAGGCTTGAGCCACCGCGCCCGGCCATTACCTTGGTTTTCCTTCCGTTCTGTTGACTTAACTCATATGACTGGTGGCTTGTAGGTGTTGTGATTTTTTCCCCTGGCTTTTCTCCTGAGGGGAGTCTGCCTGGGAGAGCTAAGTGGCCTGGGCAAGAAACAGCAGGTTGCCCGCACTGCAGGATGACAGGGTGGGGACTGGCGCGCAGGGTACAGTTTTCTGTCAGCAAAAGGAGGCGACCTTTATTCTGGGGGTTCCAGCATGGAAGCCTTTAATTCTCCCATCCTGCTTTTTGCCTGGAGGTGGATGCTAGCAGGCAGCAAGCAGGTGGGGGTGCTGGCTGAGACAGTGTCCAGTACACTGACCTTTCATTTGTCCCCTGTTTATTGTTCCTTAATGACTCTGAGCCAGGAGCCTCTCTGAGGTCCCCCAAGGCAGCCTGTCTTCACCACCTCTGTAGCCCCTTCCTGGCATAGTCTAGCTTGAGACTTTGTTTTCATTTAATCAAAATCCATGCTGATCTCCAGTAATGTGTTGAAATCTCTCATTTGATGAGGGTAGTAGTGCCATCCACTCTGTTCTCATTCCTAGTTTAGGTTTATCTTTTACTTCTGTGCTTTGTCAGAGGGGTTTTGGGAGTGATGTTAGGCAAATGTGTATATCAGGTGTCATTTGAACATGCCACCCATTTTGAACTTAATATGGCACCAGTTGTAGGTGGTTTTGGGTTTGTCATAGACACAGATGATGGAATCAGCTTCTCGCTTTTGAAACCTGTTTTTAATAATGGACTAACTTTATTGTTCTCTCACATATTTGATTCATGGTCTCATTAAGGGTTATAGAAAAATGATATTTGATTGTGTTTACAGTGAAATATATACAAATACAAGCATTTATATTTTGTTAATAACTATTAGGATCTGCTGGAACTGCAGATTTTACCGAGGGGAGAACTAGTGGTACTGGATGTGACCCCCCACCCACCAGTGGATGGGGCTTCCCTGAAACAGACCAGATGAGTATTCTCCCCAATTAGCATATCCATAAACTATGGCGCATTTGCTGCCTAAAAGAACCAAGAAGCTTCTTTGCTTCCCTTAGCTTGCTTTGTAATCTCAGATTGTTCTGAGTTCTCACTTTTCTGACACCATGTAGAGCATGGGCCCTGGAATCAGACTGAGGTTTGAATCCCAGTTCCAGCACTTACTAGCCGTGTGACCTTAGACATGTGGCAATCTCTCTGAGTCTCATAGTCTCATCCATCAAGTGGTACCTATCTCATCGTCTTGTTTGTGGATTCAGTAAGTTATGGCATGTAAGTCCCCTAGCCCAGAGTCTAGCAGGCCATTTTAACAGTCAGTAAACACTGATTCTATATATCCCTAAGTCTCCACCCCTGGAGGAGCTCCCTGTATGTCTGTGGACATTTTGACTCTAGATCCTACTATCCCTTTTGTCTTTTAAGCACTGCCTGTGTTGCCAGAGGCGCTGTGCCCTATTCTGGCCATGGCAGCCTGATTCCTGGGCTGGCCCTGACTCAGGTGTGGTGCTCTCAGAAGCCTGCCCAGGTTCTGCTTTGGTCTGTTCCTTCATGTCACCCAGTTCTCCTCTAGGCTGGGAGCCTGCTGGAGCCCCGGCTGTGGCCTGCAGCTCTGTTCTGGCTATGGTGAGAATGGGCTCCCATCACTTCTACCATCCACTACCTGTGTGGTCTGGATAAATTAATTTACCTGCTTGTTACATATTTTTTCATTTAGAAATTGGAGGTCAGAGCAGTCGTATCCACTGTGAGGGTTCTGTGAGGATAAAATGAGATGGTCTCTGTGGAGTGTGTAGCAAACGTCCTGGCACAATGTAGGTGCTCAGTAAATCTTGCTGGTGCTTCCTTCTGGCTAGGCCTTGGCTCTCATCCTGGCACCATTGGAGTCCTAGTGTCCAGGGACTGCTGTCCTGTGTGCCTCCTCCATCTGATTCCAGGGGCTCTCCTGGCTTGGATTTTTAACCGCTGCACCCACTGCTCAGCACTGCCTTTCCTTGTGAGCATTATTTAATTTAATAAGCACGTTAAAAACATTACAATGTGCCATTTTTTTCTAAGCACTTTGCAAATATCGGCCCATTTAATTCCTATAACTACCTTACAAAGGAGGTGCTATTATTAATGCCATTTTTCAGATGCGGAAAGTCAGGCACTGAGAGTTTAAGTGACTTGTCCAGGGTCACACAGCCAGGGAATCAGCCCTGGTCCATGTAAGTCCTTAACTACTATATGCTATGGCCTCTTTTTTGTGACCCTTGTGCCCTCAGAGCTCACTTCTGAGACCAGAGCCAGCCCCTCTGCCAGATCCCAGGTGGGGAGCTTTCATGGAATTCAGTTACTCCTGCTTGGGCCTCTAGACCCCTGACTTTCACACGAGGAAGGTGTGGACATCATGCACCTTTGCTACTGCCACAGCAGTCAGTATATGTAGTCTCCCGGGGTGAACTATAGATAGAGAAGAACGTAGACTCCTTGTGGGTGATAAGGCATGGAGGTCCCTGAAGGACACGCCAGCCACTCTCTATTATTTGCCCATCTCCTTAGCCCATTCTTAACTCTGTCACAAGAGTCTAAGACCTGAATGCCTTAGTCCCCAGTCAGACCTGCTCTGGTCAGGTCCCCAAAACTGGCACTGTCTCCCTGACTGTCTTACTGGGTCACCTATCTCCTAGGGTCACCTGTCTCCTAGGGTCACCCATCTCCTAGGGTCACTTGTCTCCTAGGGTCACCCATCTCCTAGGGTCACCCATCTCCTAGGGTCACCCGTCTCCTAGGGTCACCTGTCTCCTAGGGTCACCCGTCTCCTAGGGTCGCCTATCTTCTAGGGTGTTTTAGAACTCCTTTGGCTAGGTGTGTAATTGTCCCACCGGTTCTTCTGAAGATGATTTATAAAAGCAAATCTGGCAGGTCTTTCCTGTGTTTTTTTTTTAATCCCCTTCCTGTGAGAGGGTGGGATGGGAAGAATGGGAGAAAAATGGAGGGAGGAGGAAGAAGAAAGCCATTGAGCACAGTGGTGATGTGCTGTTGGCTGGTGCCAGCCTGGCAGTGGTCTGAGTCTGTTGTAGGGACTCGCCCTTGAGGCAATGCATTTTCCATGTGGACACGTTTGATGAATGTGATTTGGAGATGACTGCAGTGAGAGGCACACGTGGAAGGGCCATGTGCTGACGCCAGCTTCCTATGGCCTAATGGCCTAGATGCTGTGGGGGTCTTCAGAGAGGACTTGTCACCACTCCCCAGGTCTCCTCTCCCAAGGCCTTACCTGGTGGACTCCAGACACGGTCAGGGTTGGGCCTTTCTCAGCCCACCTCAAGGCATCTGACTCCCAGACCCCTAAGTACAAAACCGGCAGCTAGTGGAGTGAGCCTCATGGTGGTGTGGCCCGGAGCAGCTTTGCAGGGGCAGCTGAAACCAGTGTTGATTCTTGCTTTCACCTAGGAATGCTTACAGGTGGGGGTATTAAGACTAAGTTGTTTTTTGCACAGTTGGGGATTATTTCCACCGTGTCTTTGTGATAAACATTCTTCTTTGATTGTCAGAGTGAATGTCTAAATGAATTTTTTGTTATGTGTTTTTTATTTAAGGCAGCCGGTCAGATACCCTTTTGGTTTTGGGCCCACTGATTTTCAGTTGTCTGTGGGATGCCAAAGAAGGTGTGGCCAGGAGGTACCTCAGGAGAGAAACTTGGGCTGGACACAGACATGTAGTTGAAACCACAACAGTCGGTATGTGTGATCTTCTAGGGAGAAATATAGAAGAATGTAGAAGATGACCTTGGACAAGTTGAGGTGGAGATTGTGTCAGAAAAGAAAAGAGCAGCCGGAAAATAAGACTAAGAATGAGGGGCCCGAAAGGTGGGGAAACAACAGGAGAATGCAGTGAGCAGAGGCAAGAGAGAGGACAACAAATACGGCCGGGGTCAGGAGCGGCCGGTGAAGGGGCACTGATTTCCTAGTTGGGAAGTTGTCTTAGGGGAAGGAACAGTTACAGGGGAGCAGAAGCAGGGAAGGCAGGTAGGAGAGGGGAATGAGTTTAAGTCGTTCTCTTGCGAGGGAGAAAAGTAGCAGGAGCTGGAGGGGACAGGGTCTGGGAGAGGTGTTTTTTATTGTTATTAATATTAATTGGAGAAGCTTAATGCATGTTAAAATGCTAGCAGGAAGGAGAAACTGGAGAGGAAGAGGTGGAAGGTACAGGGATGACAGCATCAGAGTAAGGTCTCTAAGAAGGCAGAGGGATGGGATGGGGCAGGAAGAGAGCGAAAGAAGCCCCTCTTTCATTAAAGCCAGAAGGAGGGAGAGGATGCAAGGATGTTTAAGTTTGGTGGCAGGAAGTTTTCCTCTCATAGTGTCTGTTTTTCCCTGATGAGCCTGAGGAACACCGTGGTGACAGGAGGAAGGTCTCAGCAGCACCTGGCAAAGGACTGCACAAGCTCTTAGTCCCCTCACATTCAGTCAGCTCAGCCACGAAGTCAGGGCCAGGGACCGCCTGGGCAAGATGTGGGCCTCAGCGCCCATGGGAAGGGCTGTGCGACAGTCCCTGGGCAGCTCAGTGGCTCACTACAGACACAGAGCTACCAGGGCTGTACTGGGCTCATCCCAAACCCTGGTCTCCCTTCTAGAATTAGCCTTGTCTCCTCTGGTCAATTTTAACTAAATTACACTCAAGTTCCACAGTGTGGACCTTTTTTAGGCATTAGTGACTGGAAGAGTTTTGTTCTATTACTTCACATTTTCCTAAACCCACTTAACACAGATGGAATCTCTTGTAATCCTGTAAGGCCAAACACAGAAGAGGAACTGCGCCAAAGCGGTAAGGCCCAGTACTTGTTTTAGCACAGATAGAATGGTCTTATTTCTTTTGACGCTGATAAATCTTCTGTGCTGAATTTGGGGGTTCTTCACACTGAGGAGTGCTCATGCTTTATTCATTCAACAGAGGCTGCTTGAGCATCTGCTCTCAGCCAGGCCCTGTGCCCCGCATGTCACCTCCCTTGTCAGGCTCTGCCTTCTTCAGTCTCCATCACAATTCTATGGGGTTAGCTACAGCATCTTCCTATTTAGTACTGAAGGACCTGATGCCAAGAAAGGTGATTTGTCTGGAGTTTCCCAGGAAATAAGTGACAAGATCTGGGATTCAGAGTGAGATATTTGGCTCAAAATCCTTTACTCCTTGCATTTTATCAAAGTACTTCTCAAACATAATGTTTTACTCTGCTGATGTGTTAATTTTAAATATTACATGCATTCCAGTGCAAAAGGTTCCTTAGGAAATTGTCAAAACCCAATAACTCCACATAGAGTTTTTGAATTAGGGTCTTAGAAATGTTCAAACCAAGTAAATTTAGGGAAGATGTGTTAAGTACCAACTTTGATTCTTGCCTGCATGATATCAGCAAAATGAAAGAGAAATAATAATAGATTTTGTTAATAATTCAAGACAGTAAAGAGAGTATAGTGTGGGAAAAAGAAGACGTTTGGCATTCAAGCTGAGTCTGAATACCGCCTTGTTGCTTAACAGCAAGGAGGTTGCTTAACCTCCCTGGGAAGAGGAAGGCAGGTGACCTTTATCAAGTACCTGTCACATGCTAGGTGCTTTGCATGTCTTAATCTCATTTAATTGTTATAATGAGTTTCACAGATAAGTATAGTATCATACCCACTTTAAGATGAGAAACTAGAAGTTCTGAGAAGATAAGCATCGTGTAGCTGGTGTATGGCCAGCCAGGATCTGACCCTAGGATCCACTCTTCTCCCTTTCCGGGTGTTGTCTGAAGTTATTACAGTGTGGAAATAAGACCACAGAGTCTGAATTAAATTCACGCATGCACATGCTTGAGTGCATGCGTGCGTGCAAACACACACACACGAATTCTGCTATTTATTCAAAAATTTAGGAAAAATACAAAGGGAGCAGTTATCAGCTAGAAATTGGGCAACAACTGTGCCTCAGTCCTTTTTTTTTTTTTTTTGAGACGGAGTCTTGCTCTGCCACCCAGGCTGGAGTGCAGTGGCCGGATCTCAGCTCACTGCAAGCTCCGCCTCCCGGGTTTTTTACGCCATTCTCCTGCCTCAGCCTCCCTAGTAGCTGGGACTACAGGCGCCCGCCTCGTCGCCCGGCTAGTTTTTTGTATTTTTAAGTAGAGACAGGGTTTCACCGTATTAGCCAGGATAGTCTCGATCTCCTGACCTCGTGATCCGCCCGTCTCGGCCTCCCAAAGTGCTGGGATTACAGGCTTGAGCCACCGCGCCCGGCCTGAAACATCAGTTTTATGAGTAGGGTTTTATATTTGATTATAAAACCTATACTTTTCCAGGACTGGCTTTGTGATCCACTGGGGAGAAAGGCCTTTGTCTTCACAAACAAACTTTAAAAGGGCAATAATAACATATGTTTGCAAAGTGATTCAAGTATGTGTTTTAAAGAGAGGAAGATAGTACATGTAACTGAGGTAGGTCAGACATACATTTGAAACCGAACATAGGCCGGGTGCAGTGGCTCATGCCTGTAATCCCAGCCCTTTTGGAGGCCGAAGCAAGAGGATCGCTTAAGGCCAGGAATTTGAGACCAGCCTGGGCAACACAGTGAAACCCCCATCTCTACAAAAATAAAAATTAGAAAAAGAAACCAAATGCAAATACATGTCGTCAGAACAAGGATAATCATAGTAAACAGCTGGAACTTCTACAACTTAAAGAGATTCATCTCTGCTTTTGAAAAGAAGTAGAGTCACAATATTCATCCAAGAGAAAGAAACCTCTTTATTAAAGTGGGTGTGGCGAGAATTACATGAGATGACATAGGTGAGGTGCCCTGTCCAGCGCCTGCTGTGTGGGGAATTCTTGCTAAATGGTAGCACCGGTGAATTCTGTTGTCATTGCTATTAACTTGAGTCTAAGTTGTGAGGGTGTGAAGGACATGGCAGGCTCCAGGTTATTTGTGTTCTCTTATGTGGGTGACCTTAAGGACAGAAGTGAGGCACCAGGAGGAGGCGTCTCGGCCCCTGGCTGGTTCCTCTGTCTTCCCAAGTCCAGGGCATTCATCTTGTTACCAGGAGCTGCTGTTGCCTTTAGCCAGGCTCCCACCAAGCCCCTTTCTATGGCTGATTGTCAGGTCCTAAGGTGTGTTTGACAGGCATGGACCTTCAGAAGTGACTGCTGGCAGCCAGTTTTGTCCTGGGCTGTTCCTACTGCTCCCCTCCCTGCTTTCCTAGGAGACCCCTGATCTATACTCTCACTAAAGATCTTACAAAAACTCTAGGTGAATGGCAAAAAACCAATGCTATTAGTAATACTGAGGCTTGGTAGGAATTAAAAGGCGGTCTTGTAACTTGTAGGTGGAGAACTTCAGAATCTGCAGCCTTTGCTTCCTTTCCTCCAATCTCTGTCAGGGCTCCACAAGGCACACACTGAGAATGCTGGGCATTTGGATGATGGCTTCTCCTTAGTCCTTTTTTGTAGCACCAAATAATCCCATTAGATTGCTCCTATTGTGTCCAGCTTTCATCTCTTGGCTAAGAGCCAGGCTTACTGATAATAAAATCTAGATAATTCAGTTCTTCATATTATAATGCTAAACCTAGCAAAAAAAAAAAAAAAAGAGACAAGGCCCCCGAACAAGATATTAAAGGGGATCTTTCCTTCTGCATGCTTTTGGTTATATGAGGGATTGGAGGGGCCAACTACAGGACAGAATCTGAGGTCATACCAGAAGCTTCTTTGATTGCAGTGGGCTTGGACTGGGACTTTGCCTCACACCAGGAATGTATGATGTCATGTGGCCAGTGAAATCTGAGATATTTTAATGAAGCCCTGGCATCACAACTATGCGGGGTTGAGTTCTGCTGGTTAAAACATTTCTGTGCCCCCTCAGACAATTTGCATTGTAAGAAGGACTTCTGGTCTTAGAGGAGCTGGCAGAGTGGCAACGGATTTCTTTTAGCACAGAAATCCTAGGAAACATGGCCAGAGTTGTGGAGAAAAGTATTCCACTTATCCTCACTTCTGGTAGTCCCAGGCTGCACCATCACCTACAAACCCAGCCCTCCTCTCCCTCCTGGTAAAGATGGGAACAGCCAAGGTGTCAGCTCCTTCCCACCTTCATGCATGCTCATGTTCCCATTTGATGCCCCTGGTGTATTTTGCATCCCAACTAGAATCACTGTTGAAATTCATTCTGTGCTTCCTAGGAACTAGCCAGCTGTGGATGGAGTAAGAAGGAGAAACACAGTCTTGCCCCTAATGTTGTGGCCTTTACCCGGAGGTTTAACCAGGTAAGCAACACCCCTTGCATGTGCCTATCCAGAGGGTAATCTGCTGCTGTCCCCTCTAGGCTGTGCACCCCCCCAAGGCTGTCTCCCAGGCACCTGGCCCCAGATCCACCTTCTCTTCCTGAGTCCCCCACCTTTATCCAGTGCCACTGTAGTCCATTTGCACAGAGCAGGTGGAACTGAACATACCTTTCCTATGCTTAAATCACTTCAGTGACTTCCAGTTTCAGTTAAGCTAAGGTTCAAGTACCTTAATATGCTTTGCAGGGTTTGGCATGGTGGATCTCACTTCTGTCCACCCCTCCAGTCTCATCTCTTTTCCATCCTCCTGGCCTTCCTTCTCTTACCTGATATACCTTATCTCTGTCCTGTCAGGCCCCTGTGTGCAGTCTTCACAGCCCAGAATCCTTCCTCCCTGTTCAGCTTCCAATCAGATCTCAGCCTGAATGTCATTTCTTTGGAGAGTCTTCCCTGAATCCCCAGCCTGTATGAGGTCACACATCCCCACGTTGTACCCTATAGTCTGTGTGGTCCTTTATTAGTTTGTCCTCATGTTGTATCACTCTGTAGTCTCCACCCTCCTTGCCGGCCTGGGAGCCCCATGAGCATGTCTGTCTTGTTCATTACTGTGTCCCCCACCACCTTGCCCAATGTCAGGTCTATCGTAGACCCTCATTAACTATATATGGAACGAATAGATGAGGTGCTCAGGAAGTACTTTTAAATTGAATTTTCTTGAATTCCTGATGGCCTGATCCCTGGCCCTGCACTACTTTAAACTGACTTGGTCCGACCAGAACCTGTGCTCCAGGTATGAAGATCCGGAATGATGATTGGAGACTTGGATCAACGGAGGGAGGTAGGGTGTCTTATTTCTCAGCCAGACCTGCATGAGCCTCAGGAGAAGGCACACAAACCAAAGCCCCAAATTGTACTGTTGACAGATTTCCTTCATTCTTATTTTTATGGTTTCAAATGAGGCCAGTGGCCTAGAGATTGCTAGTATGTATGACTGGCCCTCTGGGTGATGGGGCCTGGATTCCCTTTGGGCCCTCTCTCCAGCTGGGCCTTCTCTCTCAGAAATGCTTGATCTTATGCATCACTGTTGCTCAACCCTCTCCAGGCTTCTCCACCCTTGACCTTCCACCCCAAGTCCAGTGGGATCCTCAGAGAGGTACCAGCTTGTAGTTTGAAGATTGAGGCTGGAATTAGCATTATTATTATTTGATGAGATGTAGTGGGAACCAAGAAAGACCTAGGTGCATCTGGAGTAGGGGCTGCACACTGTTTGTTTTGAAAAGAGAAGTTCCAAAGTCTTATGCTTCTTTTTTCTTTGTTTTGAAAAATCGTCTCTTTTCAACTGAGCTTAAAAAAAAAAACAAAAAACAAGTGTGAGAATTTTGTCAGGGGAGTCATAGTTTCCTTAAAACTATTTGACTGGGAGCCAACTCAGTCCCTACCTCTGACCAGCCACAGAGCTCCCAGAGGAGGGGCAGCTGGGGGCTCTGATGTAATCTGCTTTGCACGCGGATGCCAGGTCAACTTGGCAAAGGCGGTGTAGCTTGTTCTGTGAACAACTGTGTTGTGTCCAGCTCAGACCAAGTGATGAAATGAGCCAGAAGCAAAGTCACATTTTTTTCAAACAATACTCTGGGAAATGGTCTTCCTGCTGGCCCATCAGCCAGTCAGAGAGCCAGCAGCTCCTGGACATAGCCCTGGTAGCTCTGGTTTGAAAATTGGCCAGAGGCCAGGCCTGGTCAGCCATTGGGGCTGCCTTCTTTGGGATGAACTTGTTGGCGTCCCTTCTTGGCAGAGCTTTTATGTGTAAGAACAAGACTCATTAGACTCCAAATAAAAGAAAGCAGGTCACTTACCTGTCTGAGCCCCAGCTTTCTTTTCTGTAACTCAGAATAATAGTAGTGCTCTCGTTGCACAGTTGTTATGAAGAATAAATGGAATATGAAGAGCTTTAGCACAATGTCTGGCATGTAGTAAGCATCCAAATGTTTTGGGAGAAGAAAAGAGAAATACTAAGATCAGCTGATTGGGAGGAGGTTGTCAGGGGATTGGAGGCTTCTTGTGGCCAGACACCTGGTGGCTAGTGCTTGCCTGCTTCTTCATGGGATCCGAGTCCCTTGGGATTTGCTCATAGAATGGCGGAGATGGAAGAGTTTGGCCAAGTTCACTAAAGGTCTTTTATGAGCCAGGCCTATGTCACAGCCCCAAGGAATACACCGTGTAGCACAGAAGTTCTCAATCTTTTTTGGGTCTTGGGTTCTTTTGAGAATCTGACAGTATCACATATGAATGTTCCCCCAGAAAACTGCACAGATATACAAATTTGCATTTAATTTTAGGGTGTTCACTGCCTTCCAGAAGTTTATGTGTGGACATTTATGGGTCTGCGGACAATAGGCTGAGAATCTGTGTCTCAGGGAATCCAACAGGCCTGGGTGTGAGTCTTATTGTGACAACTCATTAGCCGTATGATCTTGGGTTGGCTTTTGGCCTCTCTCAGCCTCATAAGCCTCATTTATAAAACAGGAAGAATCATTTCAAGTGGTTTTTGAAGACTAAACAAGAATCATGAATATAAATAGGTTACCCCAGTACTTGACACTTAGTAAACATTCCACGTAAGGTTAAACAAAGGGGCAGAGTAGTGGGAACTATGAGCTGAAAGGAAGGTTAAGACCAGACCAGCAGGCTTGGGCCTAAGTGCAAGGTTGGGCTTGTATCACAAAGATGCTGAAATTTTTGGAAAAGGTGAAGAGGGAATTGGGAGAAACGTGGTTCTAAGTCTAGGCTGTGCTGCTAACTTGCTTTAAGGCCCTTCCTGTCTTTGGGTCTCAGGACCTTTTTATATTCATGGAGATTGGACAGGGCCAAATGTTCCCAGCTTTTCTCATGGACACATTTTATAGTTCCTAATGACTGAAACCCCAGCTCAAACTCAGGTAAGCACAAAAGAGAGCTTCATGGCTTATATATAATAACTAAGTCTAGGGAGATACTGACTTCAAATACTGCTGAATCTAGGCAGTGGGGACAGTACTATCTGAACTCGGTCTTGCTCTCTCCATCTCCAGGTTCCGCTTTCCTCTGAGCTGGTTCCACCTCAGGTAGCCTCCCCCTGTGGTTGCAGGATGGCTAGCAACAATTGCAGGCTTGTAGCATATTCCAAAGGCAACCTCAGGAGAAAAGACCTGCTGCTTTTTCAGTAGCTCTATCTGATGCCCTGGAATTGAGACTCAGTGGCTCAGATTGCCCTGGCTTGTGACCCATCTTGTTTGTTATGATCTAATCACTCTGACCAGGAAGACATGAAGCTCTGATTGGCCAGGTCTTGGAAACAGGCCTTCCTATGGAGGAGAGGCGGTAGGCCTAGACCACATGGACTGAGAATGGAGAATGGGTATTTCTGGAAGGAAGAAGCTAAGAATGAGGGCCAGAAAGGAAGACAGATAGTTATCATAGACCTTCTTTTCTCTTGTACTCTTCCAGTCTGCTCTGAGCTTTCTCCCCAATCCATACTGTTGATACCTTGTCACTCTCAAGTCCTGTCTGCCCTCTGAAGTCCCATGCTCACGAGCCTAGTCACTGAATGTTTCTGCTTCCTCTTGGCTTTAATCAAAACTATTTTTAAAACATGTATTGAGCACTTATGCTGAACTTATTGGGTCAGATACTATGCTAAGCATTTTACCCGTGCTGTCATACATGCTATTTTACAGTTATTTCATGGATAAAGAAACAGAGGCTCTGCAAAGTGAAACAACTTGCTCAAATTTACATAGCTGGTGAATTCATCTGCTTAAGGGGCCTTCTGGTTTTTTTTCTGAACACTTTTCTAATAGAACCTTCTGCTTTTCCAAACGTAATTTATCACAGGACTGGGAGACAATGTTACCTTTCTCCTGTCTTCCAAATGCTATCTCTAAGCAGTTATTCTTTCCTCATTGTGTAATGCTGCCTTTTATGTGACTCTCATTACTCTAGTTATATTCATTTGTTTATTCAGTAGTCTTTGACTGGATATGTACTAGGCTCTGTGCTGGTTCAGGGGGTCAACAATAAACAAGTTGTCACCCTTGCCATTGTCAGCTCATAGTCGAGTGTAGGAGGCAAACATGATGGAGGCGATTCCAGTCCAGGGGAGTCCGTGCTAGGATGGGGAAACCAGAGGAGAGGCATGTGCAGGAGCAAGGGAGGCCAGAGTGGGGTATGTTCCTTCAATCTGTGTGAGGGATTGGAGATGTAAACTGGCTGGGCACAAGAAATTATTAGAAGACAAAATGACAGCTCTTGGTGATTGATTGGATATGGAGGGAAATGACAGAGAAGAGTAAAAGAGGGTCCCCTTTGGATGTTTAGGCAGCCCCATCCTTGAGACAATGAACACAAAGGAGGAGCAGTTTTGAGAGTTGGAGATGAGTTAGGTTTGGACATGTGGAATAAAGTATGCAGGAGGTCATTGGATATTTGAGTCTGGAAGTCCGGGAAGGGTCCAAACTGGAGATACAAATATTGGAGTCATCTGCATTTGAAGGCCTGGGGTCAGTGAAATCATCCAAGGAGAAACAGAGGCCCAAGTGAGTACCTGAGGATTGCTGACATTTACGGGGTGGGCGGAGGAGAGGAGGCCACACAGAAGGCAGAGAGAGAGCACCCTGGGAGCAGAACACTTGGTGATATGGAAAGGGCAGTATCTGGAAATCAGTGTTTCAGAAATGAGGGAATGCTACAGAATGAGTCATCCAAGACAGGGCTAAAAAAGAGTCCTTTGAATTTAGCAGCAAGGGCAGTTTTGCAGGGATGTAGCAGGTTGAGTGATAGATGTGAGGCAACGAAGAGAGCAGGTGTAAGTGTTTCTTACAACCTTGGCTCCAAGGGGAGTTGAGAAGGGAGTGGCTGGAGAGTGGAGTCAAAGAAGTCCTGGGAGGTGGTTAAATGTTTTTTTGTTATTTGAAGTGAGCAGAACCTTAGGGATGTGGAGGAGCCAGTGGACCTGGAAAAGTTAAAGATGAGGAAAGAGAGGAAGTACTTAAAGTCTCAGAAAAGGTGGAAGAATCCAAGACCTGGGTGCCTTTTCAGTGTAAGAGATGAGTCAGCAGAAAGGAAAGGGGCAGATGTAGACCCATTTGTTGGTGCAATACAAAGAGAGTGATGGCTTTTCTTCATCAGTGAAATGGGAGGGAAAGGGGGAAGGAGTGGGGCGAGAAGATTGATGAGTTTGGGGAAAGCTTGAAAAAAGCTGCGTCACAGGAAAGGAGAGAGAGTTGGCACTGGAAATACAGCAAGACTCTTGGGCAGTGATGGTGGCCCGGATGAAATGGACATTGTGGTTTTCTAAGTGGCCCTGGTGCATGTGGGTAGTAGATGGTTTTCTCTGGTTGCACTTCTCAGCCTAGGAGCAGGTGCACGGAAGAGCAGATGGTTAGACCCATCCCCTTAGGGGTTGGCAAAGCAGATTTTTTGGAAGGATCAAGATGCAAGGGAAGTTAAACTAGTGGCAAAGAAAAGGCTGAAGTAGGCCAGGCATGGTGGCTCACACCTGGAATCCCAGCACTTTGGGAGGCCAAGGCAGGTGGATCATCTGAGGTCAGAAGTTCAAGACCAACCTGGCCTAGATGGCAAAACCCCATCTCTACTAAAAATACAAAAATTAGCTGGGCGTGGTGGTACACACCTGCAGTCCAAGCTACTTGGGAGGCTGAGGCAGGAGAATCACTTGTGGAGATTGCAGTGAGCCGAGATTGCACCACTGCGCTCCAGCCTGGGCGACACGGTGACACTCTGTCTTAAAAGAAAAAAGGCTAAAGTGACAAATGATAGAGGATTTGTCTGCTTAGGAGGAAAAAGATTCCAAGAAAAAGGGCTGCCAGGAAATCCAGGACATGGTGAGAGGAAAGGTCTGTCACAGTGGGGGTCAAGGAGAGAGTAAGGACTAGAATATTTAAAGATTGTGGCCCCAGATGGAACCACAGTTTTCTGACGTAGAGCAGGTCTGGGAAATCAAGAAGAAGGAGGTGACTCAGGTGGTAGGGAGGTCTAGTTGCTAAAGTTGAAGTGCTCAACGGATCCGAGGCCAGGGTCATTTGCAGTGATGTTGAAGTTGCCCAAGGAAGAAGGGGGCAGGTTTGGTATGTAGAGGAAGATAGCAGTCCAGATCCTGATCTGTTTACCATCTCTACCATGGAATCATAAACATGTAGCCTTTTCACACGGACATTTTTCGCTTAGCGATATGTAGTTAACATGGATGAATTTACTTTATATGTCTTGACAGCTCTTTTGTATGTGTGTATTCCATTGTATGCATGGTTTGTTCATCCATTCACCTACTGAAGGACATCTCGGTTGCTTAGTTACTTCCAGTTTTGACAACTATGAATAAAGCTGCTACAAACATTTGTGTGTGTGTGTGTGTGTGTGTGTGTGTGTGTGTGTACTAAAGTTTTCTTTCTTTCTTTTTTTTTCCCCGAGGCAGAGTCTTGCTCTGTCGCCCAGGCTGGAGTGCAGTGGCACGATCTCGGATCACTGCAACCTCCGCCTCCCGGATTTAAGCGATTCTTCTACCTCAGCTTCTGAAATAGCTAGGATTACAGGTGCATGCCACCACACCCAGCTAATTTTTGTATTTTTAGTAGAGATGGGGTTTCATCATGTTCACCAGGTTGGTGTCAAACTCCTGACCTCGTGATCTGCCCACCTTGGCCTCCCAAAGTACTGGGATTCCAGGTGTGAGCCACTGCACCTGGCCAGGTTTTCAAATCAGCTGGGTATATACCTAGGAGCACAAGCTAGATTGTGTCTGTCCCATTTTGTATTCTCACCAGCAATGAATGAGTGTGTGGCTTCAATCCTTGCCAGCAATTGATATTGTCAGCTATTTTGTGTTTTAGGCATTCTAATATGTGTGTAGTAATCTTGCTTTTCTCAGCTTTATCCAGGTCACTCTTGGATGGTTAAGTCTGGTTCTGGGTGCCTCACATGAGGGGTGACGGTGGGAATTATCACACAGGAGTGGCATAAGTATTACAGCGACTAGAAGAGTAGGGGAAAGAAAACATGTTATACAGGGATAAGTGGAGGATCTGTGAGTGAGAAGACTCAGAGAGAACGTCATCAAGGTTTTCAAGCAATTGAGGAGTTCTTAATGGGGAAGCAGGATTACACATAATCTATGGGGCTTGGTCAATAAGTTCAGGGCCCAAGGTATGGAAATGGGGAGGCAGTTGGCCGTCTCCTAATGTAAGGAAGTTTCTTAACCATGAAGGCTCAGGCAGAGACCAGACAAGGGCTTTACTACTGTAGAACACCATCCAGCTGTCAGGGCAGGGAGTAGGTGGGACCTCTGAGATTCTTTCAAACTCTTGGTTTCTAAGAAAACTGTGAATGGGCTTATGAGAAATTTGTGGCAAAAGCAGATTTTTCTTAAGAAATAATAGTATTCTTAAACTTGGATTTTTCTTGTTGTTTTTCTTTGTTTTATTCTTTGATTATTTTTATTCATAGTTGGTTAACTGAATAAAGTTGTGTCCATAGCTATTCTGTTTTTTTATAATTCCACTGTGGCATTTCCCAGATATCATAGTCCTCAGTAACTAAATGCCAGTGCTACCTGTACCACTATAACAATAATTGTGTTAATAATAGCTTATGTGTATTAAAGGTTTATTAGTACCATGACCCACTGGGGATATACTCCAGGTATGTTTGGCTCCTTCAGCAATTGGAAATCAATTAATGTAGCCCACTGTAAAATAGGCTAGGGTAGAAAAATCATATTATATCATTTGACCTGAAAAAGCATCTGACAAAGTCCAGTACTCATTCATAATTTAAAAAAAAAAAAAAAAAGGCCGGGCGCGGTGGCTCAAGCCTGTAATCCCAGCACTTTGGGAGGCCGAGGCGGGTGGATCACAAGGTCAGGAGATCGAGACCATCCTGGCTAACACGGTGAAAACCCGTCTCTACTAAAAAAAAATACAAAAAACTAGCCGGGCGAGGTGACGGGCGCCGGTAGTCCCAGCTACTCGGGAGGCTGAGGCAGGAGAATGGCGTGAACCCGGGAGGCGGAGCTTGCAGTGAGCTGAGATCTGGCCAGTGCACTCCAGCTTGGGTGACAGAGCAAGACTCCGTCTCAAAAACAAAAACAAAACAAAAAAAAAAACACAACCAATTAGGAATAGAACAGAACTTCTTCAACTTGATAAAGAACATCTACAAAAGTCCTTCAGCCAACATCATGCATAACGGTAAGACACTGAATACTTTCTCCCTAAGATTGGGAACAAGGCAAGGATGTGCTCTCTTACCCATTCTGTGCAACGTCTTACTGCAAGCCCTGGCTAGTGCAGTAAGACAAGAAAATAAATAAAATGTATACAGATTAGAAAGGAGGAAGTAAAACGACCTTTATACATAGGTGACATGATTATCTAAGTAGAAAATTCCAAAGAAATCTCCAAAACTGCTCCTTGAACTAAGAAGTGAGTAAGCAGAGTTGCAAGACACAGGCCAGTATGCAAAAGTCAGTTGATTTCATCTAGACCAGCAATGAGGAACTGCAATTTGAAGTTAACAAACAATACCATTTACAATATCACCAAAACAACAACAACAACAACAAAACCACACAACAAAAACAGGTTCTGTTAATGTGGAAACCTCAAAAACTGAAAAAAGAAATCAAACTAGGGCTAAATAAATAGAGAAATATTCCATCTTCACGGAGTGGAAGACTCAATAGTGTTAAGATGTCAGTTCTTCCTAACTCGATCAATAGATTCAGTGCAATCCCAATCAAAGTCCTAGAAAGCTGTTTTACAAATATCAGCACAATACTGAAAAAGAACAAAATTGGAGGGCTCACTCTACCTGATTTCAGCACTTAACTGTAAAGCTACACTTACTAAGACAGCATGGTATTGGTGACAGAATTGACCCCATACGTAGGTCGATGGAGCCAATAAATAGACCTACAGAAATATGGTCAGCTGATCTTGGAGAAAGGACAAGTGGTGCTGGAAGAATTTAAATATTTGTGTGTATATGTAAAAAAAAAAAACAACCTAGACACAGACCTTAGACCTTTCCTACAAATTAATTGAAAATGGATCATAGGCCTAAATGTAAAAAACAAAACTGTAAAACTTTTAGGAGAAAACATAGAAGAAAACCTGTATGACCTTGGATTTATTAATGAGTTATCAGATAAAACACCAAAAGTACAATTCATGAAAGAAAAAACAAGTTGGGACTTTATGAAAATTAAATTTTTTCACTCTGCAAAACACATGGTAAAGAGAATTAAAAGACTTAACACAGATTGGGAGAAAATATTTGCAAAACACATATCTGATAAAGGTCTTGTATCCAAAATATACTCTTGAAACTCAACAATAAGAAAACAGCCCAATTAAAAAACGGTCAAATATCCGAAGAAACCTCACCGAAGAAGATATGCAGATGGCAAATAAACATATGACAAGATGCTCAACATTATTTATCATTAGGGAAATACAAAACACTACATACCTATTAGAATGTCTAAATAAAACAAACAAAAAACCCTGATAACATCAGTTGCCGTCAAAGATCTGAAGCAACACAAACTCTTACTCATAGCTGGTGGGAATGCAAAATGAGACACTCAGTCCAGCAACTGCACTCCTAGGTATTTACCTAGCTGATCTGAAAACTTATATCCACACACAAAAAACAGCACACAAATGTTTATAGCACCTTTATTCATAGTTGTTGAAAATCAGAAGTAGCCAAGATATCATCCTTCAGTAGGTAAGGTAAATGGATAATGAACCATGGTAAATCCATACAATGGAATAGTATTCATCCAAAAAAGAGAAAAGGCGCTATCAAGTCATGTAAAGACATGGACGAACCTTTTTTTTTTTTTTTCTTTTTTTGAGACAGAGTTTAGCTCTTGTTCCCCAGGCTGGAGTGCAGTGGCATGATCTCAGCTCACCACACCCTCCACCTCCTGGGTTCAAGCGATTCTCCTGCCCCAGCCTCCTGAGTAGCTGGGATCATAGGCATACGCCACCATACCCGGCTAATTTTGTGTTTTTAATACAGATGGGGTTTCTCCATGTTGGTCAGGCTGGTCTGGAACTCCTAACCTCAGGTGATCCGCCCGCCTCAGCCTCCTAAAGTGCAGGATTACAGGCGTGATCCACCATGCCCAGCCTGAATATTTAAAAAAATAATAATTTCAGCTTTTATTTTAGATTCAGAGTACATGTGCAGCTTTGTTACATAAGTGTATTGCATGATGCTGAGGTTTTGGGGTATGAATGATCTTGTCACCCAGGTAGTGAGCATAGTACCCAATAGGTAGTTTCTGAGCCTTTGCCCCCTCTCTCTCCTTCCTCTCATAGTCCCCAGTGTCTGTTGTTCCCATCTTTTTGTTATGGATGAATCTTAAGTGCATATTGCTAAGTAAAAAAAGCCAGTCTTGGCCGGGCGCGGTGGCTGAAGCCTGTAATCCCAGCACTTTGGGAGGCCGAGACGGGTGGATCGCGAGGTCAGGAGATCGAGACCAACCTAGCTAACACGGCGAAACCCCGTCCCTACTAAAAAATACAAAAAAAAAAACTAGCCGGGAGAGTTGGCGGCACCTGTAGTCCCAGCTACTTGGGAGGCTGAGGCAGGAGAATGGCGTGAGCCCGGGAGGTGGAGCTTGCAGTGAGCTGAGATCCGGCCACTGCACTCCAGCCTGGGCGACAGAGCGAGACTCCGTCTCAAAAAAAAAAAAAAAAAAAAGCCAGTCTTGAAAGGTTACATATGGGCCGGCGCGGTGGCTCAAGCCTGTAATCCCAGCACTTTGGGAGGCCGAGACGGGCGGATCACGAGGTCAGGAGATCGAGACCATCCTGGCTAACATGGTGAAACCCCGTCTCTACTAAAAAATACAAAAAACTAGCCGGGCGAGGTGGCGGGCGCCTGTAGTCCCAGCTACTCGGGAGGCTGAGGCAGGAGAATGGCGTGAACCCGGGAGGCGGAGTTTGCAGTGAGCCGAGGTTGCGCCACTGCACTCCAGTCTGGGCGACAGAGCGAGACTCCGCCTCAAAAAAAAAAAAAAAAGAAAGGTTACATATGGAGGATTCCTTTTCTCTTTTCTTCCTCCTCCTGAATCATTATTGTTGGTTTATTACAGAGCAAAGAAGATGTTCTTGCTAGCAAAAAATCAATCAAGTTATCAACATGATTATACTTTTACATTTATATTTCCTTTTTTGACATTCTGGAAAAGGTAAAGCTATAGAGATGATGATAAACAACTCAGTGTTTGTCAGGGCTTTGGAAAGGGGAGAGGGCTAAATAGGTGAAAGCTGGGTTTTTTTTTTTTTTTTAAAGTCAGTGAAACTATATGATATTATCATAATGGATACAGGACATAGTGCATTTGTGAACTTTATAGCACCAAGAGGAAACCTTTTTTTTTTTTTTTTTTTTGATGGAGTCTCACTCTGTCACCCAGGCTGGAGTGCAGTGGTGTGATCTCGGCTCACTGCAAGCTCCACCTCCCGGGGTTCATGCCATTCTCCTGCCTCAGCCTCCTGAGTAGCTGGGACTACAGGCACCCCCAACCACGCCTGGCTAATTTTTTTGTGCTTTTAGTAGAAAACGGGGTTTTACCGTGTTAGCCAGGATGGTCTCGATCTCCTGACCTCGTGATCCACCGACCTCGGCCTCCCAAAGTGCTGAGATTACAGGTGTGAGCCACCGCGCCCCAGCCCTTGAAACCTTAATATATACAAATTTTTTAAATTCAACTTGAGGGATCTTATAATGTAACAACATGTAACAAAATGTTACATGTTGTTACAGATAATGTTACAAAATGATACAGCAGAATGTAACAAAAGAATTATTATAAATGTATGAACAACCTCACTGAAGAGGGGGAGAGAAAACATTGCTGGCCTAAGTAAATTGGTAATAGAATGGAGCCTATAAGACTAAAGACAAAGGAACTACATATAAGCATCATACTCTATTTGATAAAGTTGTTTCCCAAGGGGGACGGGTAACAATTCTGAAACCATTATCCTTGTATACTGGAATCAAACAATATAAGAAATGGATGAATATAAGAGAGTATAAGGAAATGAGTGGCAGATGGTGGGAACCAATCTCACTGTTGGAGTGGGAAATTACAGATAAGCTAGGTGTGAGGAGGCTAGAACGATCCATGTGGTAATGGATTACAGTTGGAGACATCAGTATGAACTCATGTGTAACTTAATGCAGATGTAGATGGTTACATATAGAAATCTTTATAGATGTGTGTATAGGCATGGGTTAGTACACACACACACACACCACACACACACACACACATTTCTTGGCTCCGCCAGCTGAGAGGACCCAGAAACAATGATATCCCATTAGCAACAAGCATACTTCATACCTGTTTTGTGCTAATCTTAGTTTCTAATACTGTTACTTGGTAAAAGGAGCCAATGTTCCTTGGAGAAATGACTAATTTTAAGACTAAGGCAAGAAATATAGAATATGAGCCTGTTGCATATTATATTGCCAAAAGGTAAGGAAATGCTCAAACTAACAAACAAAAAACAATACAGGGGTTATGTCAAAGGGATGCAGGAGCCAACTGAAGGAACTCTCGAAGGCCAAAGCTGGAACAACTTGAGCAGCATGTAATAACAGTATTGGGTTGTAACCCAAAGTGTAAAATAAATATTCACAAGTCTATACTGATAGAAATAAATGCGGGAGAATCGGCAAATCTCTTATGCAGAAGAATTTCAAATAATCTATGTAGATTAGACCTCAAGAAGGTAGAATGTGACTTCCCACTCATTAAATATTGGCTGAGCTTACTGACTTCCTTTCAGAGTTTGAGGTGGTAGTGTAAATTGCATAACCAATTCCCTTTCAATGGGCTTTTAAAAATTGTAGATAGTGCTTCAGTGAAAGCTTGTATGTATGTGTTTCTATATTTCTGTATTTTTATAAGGTAAATATTCTAGGGAGACTATACCTTAAACATCTTGAAAGATATGTTCAAGTTGTTCTTCAAAATGTTACTGATTTCCATTCCTCCAAACAGTGTATAAGAGTACCAATGTCTACATGCTCTTGGTACAATATATGACTCACAACATGTATTTTTATTTGATACACAAAGAGTTTTTGTCAATCAATAATAAGAAAAAACCTGCTTGGGTGACATAGTGAGACCCCATCCATACAAAAAAAAACAAACAAAAAAAAACCAGTGTGGTGATGCGTGCCTGTAGTCTCAGCTACTTGACAGGCTGAGGTGGGAGGATACTTGAGCCCAGGAGTTTGAGGTTGGAAGGAAAGATGTCCCAGTAAAAAGATAGTTCTCCGTAAGGACCTGCATAGGCAATTCAGAAGGCAAATAGTACAAATGACCTATAAATATTTGCAACAAAAAATGTTAACTGAGAAAAAGCAAAACAAACAAACAAACAAAAAACACCTGAATAGTCATGAAAGAAATGTGAAATTGAAACTGTGAAATACCATTTTTTTCCACTGAATTAGTTAAAAAAAAATGATAGTAACTGGTATTGGCTTGTGTATGACAACATGGATCTGCTTCAACTTGTTGAGGAGTAAACAAATAGACCTTTTGGAGGCCATATTTTTTTACATATACTTTTGAAAACAGGTACACACACTTTTATTCACTCCACTTTACAGGACTTTATCTGAGGACCTTAATAAAAAGTGTACAAACATCTGTATAAAGATGTTCATCTCAGCATTATTACAACAAAATTAGAAATAACCTATTCAACAGTAGAGGGTTATTTAAGAAAATGATGATACTTCTCTATGATGAAATACTTGGAAGCTGCTAAAAATTGTAGAGGAATATTCACTTATAAAAATTCTTGTGATATATAATTAATATACAGCAGTTTAGTTTTAAAAGACAAACATGTTCTATATAGAGAAAAAGAAGATGGTCGGGCACAATGGCTCATGCCTGTAATCCCAGCACTTTGGGAGGCCGAGGCAGGCAGATCACGTGAGGTCAGGAGTTCAAGATCAACCTGGCCAATATGGTGAAACCCCATCTCTACTAAAAATACAAAAATTAGCCAGGTGTGGTGGTGCATGCCTTAATCCCAGCTACTAACGAGGCTGAGGCAGGAGAATCCCTTGAACCCAGGTGGCAGAGGTTGCAGTGAGCGAAGATCGTGCCACTGCACTCCAGCCTCGGTGACAGAGCGAGACGCCCTCTCAAAAAAAAGAAAAAAAAAAAGAAAGACCAGAAGGACGCGTACCACAGTGTTTATGATGTTAATCTATATGTGAGACTGAAATTTCTTTTGTTTTGTACTTATCTCTGTTTTCCTTGTTTTCTGCATCAAACTTCTGAAGTTAAAAGCTTAAGTTTCCTTAAGTCGTTAGAAAAGAGAATAAAATAAAAAGTGTTTTAAACTATGCTGATTCTACCTTTGTAATGTCTTCCTTATCTCCTTCTTCTTTCCATCTCCTTTGGCATGGCCCTGGCTCAGACCTCCTCATATCTCACTGAGATCATTGCATCAGTTTTCTGATGGGTATCTCTATCCTTCCAAAGGATCTCATCTATCACCCTGCTCAGAAGCCTCTGAAAGTCCCTGTGTAGAAGAGTGTTTTAGCTCCTTCCTCTCACCTTGTTGCACCAGTCCTACCCTCCCCACCACACACCCAATCTGGTCTTTTTCTCTCTCTCCACCCTCATCCTCATTCATGACCCCCACCCACAGTACTCCTGCAATACCAGTGCTCTCAGCCTACCCAGCCATCCCTGGTCATGGAACATATAGCCACACTTCAGTCTTCTCTTCTTTAAAGTCACCCATCTTTCAAGGCCTGTCTTCTTCAAGAAGCCTTCCTCTATCATTATTACCTCTCTCATACTTTGGTTTACTGTTTGAACTTCTTCCATGGCCATGATTACCAGCTGCCTTGTAATATAGTGATTCCTTAAGGATTCTGCCTCCTCCTTTGGTCACCTCAATTTCAGGAGGGTCTGGACTCCCAGAGCCTGGAACCCGCACACAGAAGGGGCTTCATGGAACTCTGCTGAATCGAGTTGTTGACTCAGAGTTGCCTCTGCACAATGTGTGCTGCACCTCCAGAGTCAATGCTTCCGTGTTCCATAATATGCCTTAAACATATGATTCTCTGACATGCAGGAATCTATTAAATTGTACATGTAAACTATCACACTTGAGTGTGATAATGTGGCATAAAAATGTAAGGTTTATGGGCACCCCATTTGGTATTTAGAAAAACTTTTTTCTGTACCTGGCTAGTAAATATTTGAGTCTGAACTTAATTGTGGGCAATTCCTTGGAAAAAATGATTCTGTGGAAACCCAGTCATGTCCTGGAGGCAACCACAGATGATTACACTGAGAAAACATTTCTATAATACTCCTGCTTAACATAAAAAGCACATTGTTGATTCTTGGTTTCTCTTTCTTTGCTTTCTGTTTGAAAAGTGGTGGTATTTCAATAATGATAATACATTTTATTGCAGCAGTAAGCTTGTTTTATTAGCTCTGGAATATCCTTAAGTGTATTTTTCCCTGTAAAGTTTAGGGGTTTTAGATGCCTTGCCTTCCTTTTAATTCTCCCTATGCCCCGTGCTTTGCCTGGCTCTCCACCTTTCTTTGTAGTGCTGTCATTGCACTCTTGGGCATCCGTGTTTCACATAGAACTGTTGTTACAGAAGTGAAACATAAACAGGAAGAGCTAGCCACTTCCCAGCATTTCTTGGCATGAGTCTCTTCCGTTGCATTGAGGTGCCATGTGAGTCAGCTCCACTCTGGTAGATGACTTTCCTGTTCCACCATCAGACACGGGTTCGGGCTGTTGCAGTATGTGAGAGGTCTAGCATGAATGGGTTTCTGAACCAAAGCTACCAGCATACCCTTTTTGGTGCATGCTGTCTCCAGGAAAACATGCCCTGTAACCTGCATTGCTTTATGGAACTTGGAAAGAGATTCTTCCACTTCCATATCATTTACGTTATGGGATGGGCCTCTCCTGAAAAATTAAATTTGTTAAAATTGTGCAAATATTGATGAATCCTCCTCATCTTAGGGCTGGCTGGGGATATGGACCTCACAAGTGGTCCTGCCAATGTATATGTCCGTTTGGCTACGTGTCCATCTGTCCCTCCATCCACCCATCACCCATGATCTCCCCACAACTGGGATCCTTCTGAGCAGGAATTCAGTCTGATTCATCTCAGGATTCCCAGCAGCTCTTCTCAAGACTTGTGTCATGGAGGCCCAACTCTCCCCAGATGATGAGGAAAGTGCTGCTTTCTCTTGGCCACTACAGGGTGCACTGGAGACAGGATGCTGACAACACAGCCCATTTGCAGGGTTGGGTGCTGTAGAGGAACTCTTTAACTCATGTGACCCCAGGCTATCCTCTCCCAGTTTCCTGACCTCTTGGAAATCCCGTAACAACGGTGGGCATGGGTGACATGGGTGGTCCAGCAATTAACAACTTTTCTGGTGTGTATGTGTGTATGTGTGTGTATTTGACTCTACAGGTCAGTTTTTGGGTTGTACGAGAAATTCTAACAGCACAGACTTTAAAAATAAGGGCAGAAATCCTCAGCCATTTTGTGAAAATAGCCAAGGTAAGCTTTTTATTATTATTTTTCCTTCCTTTCCCTTTTCTCTCCCACACCTCCTCCTCAAAGATATATTTCCTCAGTACTTTGGGAGCTGCTTTGCTGTGGGCCTGCTGGGCAGAGTTCAAACAGGGTGCTGTGGCTTGACTTCCCTAGGCAGAGCCAGCTGTTAGACCTGCCTGGGTGCTCACCAGCCCCCTAGCACCTTGTGTGCAAATTGGCAGCCTGCCCCCATACCCTATAATGTTGGCAGCCAGCCCTTCTCCTTACCTGGGCTTTCACAGTCTCTCCACAAGGCAGGACCCAGAGGCTGTCCCTGGAATCCATTCATTCTCCTACTTTAGATTTAGCCAGTTCTGGGGGTTGATGGATTTTAGTTAGTGTCAATGCTCAATGCTTGTGATATCATCACATCCTGCACAATATTGTCAGCAGTCAGCAGACCCCACCCACCTCCCACTGAGCTTCAGGTCTGGGCCAGATGACCCTGCAGCCCCCGATCCCCACCTCCTCCCCCCTGGCCTGATAGGTTCTGTCCTTGTTGGGCATCACCTTTTCCCTCCTCTTCCCTTATCTCTAGGAATGCTGTGCCATCCCATGGGCCTTCCTGGACCACTCATGTCCAGCAGCTCCTCCCCATACACTGGTTTCAACCACCCAGGCTTGGCTGACTCTCGGCTACAGCATTGTGCTGGGTGTTTCGCTGCTTGCTTCATGTATGCATGTGTTGTCTTCCCACCCAGGTCCTAGGAAAGCTGCCCTTTACAGAGGCCCCTTATGAGCCAGGCACCATGCTATGGTCAGCTGCTTTACTGACCTGGTCATATTCAGTGCTTATATGATTATAATTCCATTTGCAGAGGAAGGAGAGCTTAGAGAGGTGAAGTGTCCGTGCTCAGGGGCCCCCCCGGCATGGCCAGTCAGTGGCAGGGCAGGAATTGGAGTCATGCCTCTGTGCCTTCAGGGAAGCTGCTCTGCTGGCTTCATGGGCAGGTTAAGTGCATCATCTATTTATGTTAAGATCAGTGGCCACATTTACTTCCTTTTTTTTTTTTTTGAGACAGAGTCTTGCTCTGTTGCCCAGGCTGGAGTGCAGTGGCGTGATCTTGGCCTTCCGGGTTCACGCCGTTCTCCTGCCTTAGCCTCCCGAGTATCTGGAACTACAGGCGTCCGCCACTACACCCGGCTAATTTTTTGTATTTTTAGTAGAGATGGGGTTTCACCATGTTAGCCAGGATGGTCTCGATCTCCTGACCTGGTGATCCGCCTGCCTTGGCCTCCCAAAGCGCTGGGATTACAGGCGTGAGCCACTGCGCCGGCCAACGTTTACTTCCTGTGCATTCTCCTGAAGTACTTGGAACTGGTGCTGGGCTTAATGATATTTGTAGCTGTCAGTTCTGTGCTGGGCCACAAGAGAAAGTAGGATGTGGTTCCAGTCCTCCCGGGCTGTCAGTTTGGAAATATGTTTATGGGGCCCACCCATGGAATCCAAAATGATCCCTCCTTAATCTCTGCCATTTTCTGTGTGGCAGATGGTCATGCTGGCTCTGTGCCCTGGGCCTTTCCTTGTGCAAGCCCCTTCCTTTCTCTGGGCCTTGGTTTTCCCATCTATAAAATGAAAGGTGTGGGTTAGATAATTTCCATGGCCCTTTCAGCTCTAAAAAGAAGTTCTGTGACAGGCGTAGCAATGCAGATACATGGAATGAAATTCAGTTCACTTAGAGAATCTATTCTTACACACAGGAAACAGTTAGAGAATGTTACGAGATGTATGAAATGAAATAGCTCATGTGATGAGAGAGAAATTTCCAAGCAGGAATAGAGCTATGAGGACTAAGTATAAGGGCTTTTCCTTTCTTTATGCATTTCACTAGGCCCTACAATGTGCTGGGCACTGTACTGGGTACAGGAGACACGGTGGTAGATAAAACTTTGTCCCTGCTCTCAGGAAACAGCCCAGGGTGAGAGAGAGGCAAGTACAATCCAGTGTGCTACGGATACGCATGGACTTCTTTGGGGACACGGTCAGGAAATACATATTAGAGGAAGGGGCACCTGAGCTTGGAAATACTTAAGTGACAGGGGTGGGAAAAGACAAGGCTGAGACTCACATTGTACTGAGCTCCTGCCCTGGGACCAGCCACTGGTCTAGGCAGTTGATATGCACTGTCTCATGTGGCAGAAGTGCCGTGATTGCCTTCCGCACTTTAAGTATGAAGGCTCAGAAGGATTAGGTAACTTGCTGAAGGACACACAAGTAGTGGGAGCTGGGATTGGAACCAGATCTTCTGGTTTCATAGAGCCTGCCTAATAACCCAAACTTCACTGTCTCCCAAGAATGAGAAACGGCACCCCCGTCCTGTTAGCAAGTTTCCGGTAGCATAAAACCAGGAACAGAGCAGTTGCATTTTTCTGCACTTACACTCGGCTGTGTCTCATTCTGTTTCCCTCCATGGTAAGAAACTTGTCTGAGACTGAATTGAATCCAAATGTTCTCGCTAATTTGGGGTCTGGTTCAAAGGAACATGGTCAAGTGATGGGGAAGCCCGAGCATTGCCTTCCCAGCTGAGAGGGATTATGCAGATTATTGGTACCATCTTTCCTTGGCCTCTGTCTCCTTCTGGTGTTAAGATAATCATAGAAGACCCACATTGATGCTGCTGGCACAGTCGGGGTTTTAGTTTACAAAAGCCTGCTGGGACAGTATTCAGATTTGTCTAAAAAAAAGACGTAATGCACATTATCAGACCTTACCCCGTGCCACGTTTCTGTCCAGACTAGTCAGCTTATGAAATTTTGCACATGTTTTAGATGCAGACTCACCTTTTGACAATTTGAGAGAAAAAAAGCATATGGTTTCTATGAACTCCTTAGAACTATGTTTTCTACATGAGATATTTTTAAGTGTAATTGAATTTCATAAATATGACATTTGGTAACACTTGAAAATGTTTTTGTTCTGTTGTTTATAGCAGCAAAATAATCTATTCCATATCTTTTTTTCAGAAACTTCTAGAACTCAACAACCTTCATTCTCTCATGTCTGTGGTGTCAGCATTACAAAGTGCTCCCATCTTCAGACTGACAAAAACCTGGGCTGTAAGTTAATCTCCTTAAGTCTGTCTGATTTCGGCTATCATTTCATTGGTGAAGTTCTTTATTCCACAAGCCCCAGCCTTTCTCTTACTGTCTATACTTTGTCAATGACAGAGTTACTGTGAGTTGATGACAGTTCTGTAGGCATCCTCACTCCATCAGTGACCCCATCCCCATGTTGGCACCAGGGAATGATGAAGGTGCTGACGTGGCTGGGGTCAGAATCCCCCAGAATGGATCTTCTTGGACACCACCACGTCATGTGTGATGACCAGGTCAGCAGCGTGACTTCTGCCCTCCACTTGGCTGGAATTTTTCTCTGGCAGGCTCCAAACTGCCCTTGGGAAGGTCTCTGGGCTGATGGTTCGCAGCTGCCCTGGGTCACTAGCCATACCGCTAGGTTTCCCTGGAGAAACCTGTGACCCCCGTGTAGGAAAAAACGGATTTTTTTCCTAAGGCCCTGGATAATTTCAGCTCAGAGGTGGAGTCTGATAGTTACATAATTGAGTCTGTAGGAAAGTTTTTCTGCTGTAAAAATACTTTAAAAATATCTCAGACCTCTTTATCCTCCTTCTCTTGGCATAGTGCCTGACATGGGGGAAGTAATTGCTATTTCCATAGCTCATTAGCATTCACCTCCTGGCCTGCCTGATCTGGGGTCTCTCACAGCCACACAGCGCAAGCCTTTCAAGACCTGTTTATATCCCACGGAACTGACAGAAACTGTATGGAATTGTCAGATGTGCTTCTGCAACTCATTTCCGAACTTCTTTCTGCCAGTTCGTGGGGCTGGGCTCTGTTTCCTACTTGGCTGGTTCAAGGGCCTTTAAAATACTCAGGGATTATGTTGTAGGTGATCGAAAATGAGCCTTATTTCTTTAAATTGCCGTTTTCCATAGATCTAGTCCTCGCAAAGTAGAGTGAGAAGTTTTAGCCCAGTGTCAGAAAACTGGGTTTGCATTCAGATGCCATTCAGAGCATGACTTCTGTGCGACTCATTTTCTCGTATCAACTCAGGGAGGTTGCCGTAGATTCTTGGTTTTCCATCAGTGCTTCGTGGAGTCCCAGGGGTTCCTTAGAGTTGCCTTGGGTGCCACCAGGGGCTGAGATTGTGGAGAGATGCTGCCAAGCAGGCGGTTCGGGCACTATTTCCACCAGAGCAGCTCTGTTTGTATCAGTTTTATGTACTGGACTTTTGGGTGAATTTCGACTGAGCAATGGCTTTGGAGGTCGAAAGCAAGTTTGGAAGCCACCGGTCTTAGCAGTTGCTGCCAGCCCTGTGATTCCAAGTCATTCTCACCAGTAAGGCTTTTTTTTTTTCAAAAATTGCTTGGAGATTTCTTTTTAAAATGAATTTTCCATCACTTAGATGCTGTTATTGTTTCTTGGATTGCTGGGAGCTATGTGAGGACCCAGAGGGATGATTTTTGAATCTTCTCATGATGCCTAGACTTTACTGTCAATAATATTGTAACTCTCAACAATCCCTATAAGCTATACAGTTGGTGGAGGCAGAGATAGTTAGCACAGAGGGCTAGGGTGTCTAAGGGTCTTGCGCAGAGATATGGTCCACTCAGTGATAGGGCCAGGCCCATGGATGAAGCTGTGGTGTCCTCCAGGGGGTGCTGTGTACTGCCAGGACAGTGGGCAGCAGCAGGTCACAGCAGTACCCAGGACCACTCTGTTAGGCTTGACAGGCCCTGCTGAAGGTGGCTGGGTCTTCACTCCTGTTGATGGTTCTTTGCTGCAATGAAAATAAACCTCCAGGCCAGGTGCAGTGACTCACTCCTATAATCCCAGTACTTTGGGAAGCTGGTGGTGGGAGGATCACTTAAGGCCAGGAGTTTAAGACCAGCCTAGACAACATAGCAAGACCTCATCTTTGCAAAAATTCACAAAATTAGCTGGGCATGGTAGTGTGCACGGTAGTGTGCACCTGTGTCACAGCTACGCAGGAGACTGAGTCAGGAAGATCCCTTGAGCCCAGGAACTCAAGGCAGCAGTAAGTTATGATTATGCTACTACCCTCCAGCTTGGATGACAGAGTAAGACCCCATCTCTAAAAAAGAGAGAGAGATTGAGAGAGAGAGAGAGAGGAAACTTCCTTGGGGAGCCTGGAATGCAATTTGCACCCAGGACCCATTCAAAGGCATGGGCATATTCACCTAGCTCCCTTCCAGGCCATCTGGGTCATGTTCTTCCTCACACATATGCCAGGATAAAAACATGTGGCAGGCACTGCCCTAAATGCTCACTCTTTCTTTCTTTCTGTCTCTTTCTCTGTCTCTCTCTCTCTCTCTCTCTCTCTTTCTTTCTCTCTTTCTTACTTTCTCTTTCTTTATCTTTCTTTCTCTCTTTCTTTCTTTCTTTCTCTTTCTCCTTCCTTCCTTCCTTCCTTCCTTCCTTCCTTCCGTCCATCCGTCCGTCGTCTCACTCTGTCACCAAGCTGGAGTGCAGTGGCCTGAACACAGCATACTGCAGCCTCAGCCTCTTGGGCTCAAGCAGTCCTTCCACCTCAGCCTCCTGAGTAACTGGGACTACAGGCCACACCACATCCAACTAATTTTTAAGTTTTTTGTAGAGATGATGCCTTGCTATATTGCCCAGGCTGGTCTCAAACTTCTGGGCTCAAGCAGTCCTCCTGCCTCAGCCTCCCAAACTGTTAGGATTATAGATGTCAACCATTATACCTGGCCCCTAAACACTTTATGTATATTAACCATTTTGTTCTGACAGCTGCCCATTGAGATAGGCACTGTTACTATTGTCATTTATAGATGAGGAAACAGACACAGAATGGTAGAATGGTTTATGCAGGGTCCCACAGCTAAGTGGCAGGGCTAGGATCACACCTAAGCAGCCTGGCTCCAGAATCCATGCTCTTAACCACTGTACCCTACTGAACAAAAAAGACAATTCCAGCCTACCCCCGTCACCCAAAACAAGAGAGGGGTCTTATTTTTTTAATTTTTGTTTTTGTTTTCCCTTTTGTACCATAAGTATTGCATTAGGAACTTGGAAAATAAGATTGGTAGACTACTGGTACCTCCCGGGCATTTGGGTCTGTCTTGGCTGTGGCTGCTGCTGGCCTGGTACCTGGTTGCTGGCGTGCAGCAGAAAGAGCAGTCAGAGGAGGGCCTGTCAGGGAGGGGACATGCAGCCAGTGAGCCAGAGAGCTGCAGCAGGACTTTGAAGGCTGCCTTACAAACGCCTTCTGGCCACGCATTCCTTGGATTGTTTATACCATGGCTTCTGTTGCTCCTCTACTTCCCTTGGTTGGTTCCTGTCTTTGCACCTCAGTGGGCATTTAGCTGGTGGGGAAGAGGAAGATGCCAGGGAGCTAAGATTACATGTCACCAAAGAGCAGGAGACTCAGGGCAACAACATGTCCCTGTTCCTATTCTGAGAAACCTCCCTATTGTGTCCTAAGGGTGAGCCAGGGCTGTTTCTCTGGTTACAGAGAGCCACTTACCAGGGCAAAAGGTGGGTAGATGCAGCATCCTAGGAAATGAGAATGGCAACTGCCACAATATTGTGTCAGGGAGATAGGAGGTGAAACACACTGTGTGGATTACAACATGAGGTCTCCAGATCACTTGTGGGGTAGCTGCTTGTTTTTGGTGAACCCACTATTTAGCCTTTGTTTTAGATCAGACTCTTCCCTCTCACTCACGTGTTTTGTTAATCCAAGGACTACGGTTGGTTGGCATAGAGCATTTAGGAAACAGAGGGGGCCAAACTCATCATCTTTTTATTTCATCCAAATCACCCCCATCCCCAGTGGAATGGCAGACTCCGCTGTCTGTATTCTTGATGCACCTGTCTGATAACAGCACAGGGTGGAGCATGCACCGACTCTGCAGTTTTGTCTATAGGTCTGCCACCCCCTTTTGACTGCATGCCTCGTTGATGATGTTGATTTTTCTCTGTATCCTTGGTGCCCAGCCACTCTACATTTGTTGTTTGAATTGTATGTGTTGTCCTGAGTTGCATTGCATCTTTCTTTTGCTATTAATTTCTGGTATGAGATTGCCATAGAAATGTTGCCCAAAGAGAGCTGTTTCCTCTCTGCTCACTTGTCCTTTGAGTTGGAACTGGTGAGGCCTCATGTGCCACAGAGTAGAGAGGTGCAGGTGGCACTGGAGGAACCAACCATAACATCCCCAAAGGTCAGTGCTGTGATAGTTTTTGTTTTGCAGAGGAGGAAAACTGAGGTTTGAAGAGGTAGAATGACTTGTTCAAGATCCAGAGCTAGTGAGCGACAGAACCAGCATGACACAGCCTTGTCCTGCTGGAATCCACAGTCCATCTTCTTGGCGGGTGTGTTGGATGGCTTGCTAATGGTAAGAACCTGTGAGAGAATCAGGCTGGGCACAGGGCAGGGACAAATAGACACACTGCTTTGGAAATGGGGCTAGAGAAATGCAGCTAGCACACAGGGCCCGGGGACAGGGCAGGCCAGCTCTCTGTGCCGTCCCTGTGGGTTGCACTGAAAGCCTGAATATCTGGGAAACCTGGTGGAAGGGAGTTACAGGTGTGGCAGGATACCTGTTACTTGGCCACATCGTGGATGACCTGCAGAGAATTGGTCATGAAGCTAGGGCAGGACGTCCTGTTGGCCTCTCCATGGGTGGCTGCTAAGTGCTAGCTGCTGGGTGAGCTAGACAGGACAGACTGACACTGAACATAGGCCTGTACACAGTAGGCCCTTAATAAATGCTGTCTGCGTACACAAACAGGAAGGCTACCATAGCTGGCCTGGAAAAATGCAGATGGGGAATGATTTACCCCAGCACTGCGATGACTTTGGAATATTGGCTCCCTTAGAACCATGAAACCTGAGCAGGAAGGTGTAGCAGCCAATTCTGATTTCCTGAGTACACATCACCGTGTGGCTCTTATTCATTCTGCAAATCAAACATTTCTCAAATGTCAGGTTCTGAAGCCGTAGTCAAGGCCCCTGTCCTCGTGGGCTTTCATGTTACTCAGGGAGAATAAACATGTGCCTAGTCTGGCTGGTACAAGAAGTGATCAATAAATGTTTATTGAATACATGAAGTGATCAGCAGGGAGCTGTCAAATTGGAAGAAAAGCGATGCAGAATACATGACAGAGAATGACCGAGTATCTGCTTTAGTGTGGCATTAGGGAGGGCCTCACTTCCCTAACGTCATGCTGAAGTACAGGCGTAACGTACATTCAGCCATGTACTTTCAGTCAAGGCCTGAATGACAAAAAGGAACCAGTCATGCCAAGATGAGGGGATGAGCATCCCAGACAGAGGAGATGGCTGGTGCAGAGCCCTGCACAGGAATCAGCTTAATGTGAACAAGGAACTCAGAGGTCAGTGTGGCCAGAGCTCAGCGTGCCAGGAGGAGATGGATGTACGAGGCAGTGGCTGGGCAGCGGGGCCAATCATGTTGGGCTGAAAGCCTGGGAGAGGAGTTAGGTTCTGTTCCAAGTGCAGTGAAGGATTTCAAACAGGAGACGGACACAATCTGGCTTCCAGTTGCTCTTTGGTTTTTGTGTTTTTAATTACTGTTGCTACTGTGAAAAACAAATTGTGTGGGGGATGGGGACCAAGAGTGGAAACTGGGGGCCTACTCAGGAGGTTAGGGCAGAATTCAGGAGCAAGGGGATGTTGGCAGGATCAGGGTGTGGCTGGGGATATTAGAACAGCAGGCTGATGCTGGATATACTGGGGAGAGCTGACAGGTTATGTGCTGGATGAGATGTCGAGATGGAGAAGAGAAGGAGGGGTGAGTCCTAGGTTTTGGGCTTGAGCAACTGAGAAGCTGATGAAACTTTTTCTTTGATTAGAGTGATCTCAAGAGGAGACTGACTGTTTTGTGAGTGATCTAGGGGTATGGAATTCCTAGAGTATGGATGAGTCACTCATTACAGTAATTACAGTCAGGTGCTAGACACACCATGTGTGCGCATGTGCGTAAACACACACACCACATGTGTGCACACATATGTACATGCTCTTCTTGCTCTGTGCATGTTCCCAGAGTGATTCACTCTTTCCTACTGAATTGATCCAAAGAGTTTGACTCATTTGCTGCAGCATTGTGAAAACTGAAGTTCTTGAAAGGCAGGTCAGGAGGCCTGGTCTGGAGGGTGGTGACCTGGGAGGGGAACGATCCTGGGAATGGGGCTCTCAGTCCTAGATATCTGGGGACACAGTCATTGAGCTGTGCAATTCAGAGAATCGCTTCTTGTACTAAGAGAACTAAGGCCACTTGGCAAATATCACAGGACAGCAGATGTGTGACATTCACATACTTTGGAATTCAAAGTCCTTCATCCAGGAAGTGCCCTTTGCCCCACTTTGTCTGATGCAGTGCCTCAGTGGTAGCCACCCTCTGATGTTGTTGAGAAGGTGGTGATAGGCCTGAGCTGCTTTTTGGAGGCATTTCTGAGCATTTGATCAGGTGGGAGGTGAGTCAGGTGAGGCGATAAGGAGATGGATGCAGACATTTGCATGAAATCAACATTTGCAGCCTTCACTCGCACATCCTCATCATTCCTCATAGTCTGGCTTGGAACTGCTTCTCAGAAGTTCTCAGTCAGATCTGCTGACATTTGCACCCTCATCTTCCTTGACATTGCTACAACATTGGACACTGTTCATAACTCCCATCTTGAAAAATCTCTTTTCCCTTGGCTTAATTTTCTTCCTCTTGACTCCTTTTGTTTCTATGGATGTGGATCTTCTGCAAGGCGGTGACCTCTCCACCTTCCCTGATCCATTTGCTATCCCTTGGTGGTCTCATCCACTTGGGGAGCTTCAAGTGTCACCTGCTGTACCCCAGTGATGGCTGGCTTTTCAGTTACAGCCCTGATCTCTCTCCTGTACCCTAGAACCCTGTTCTAGCTGTCTGCTGTATAGAGCCCTCTGCTTGCATGTTCCTTTGACAGCTCGCACTTGGCATGTCTGAAATCAAACTTTGGTTTCCAGGAAGATGATGGTGAGTGCCAGAAGACTCTCTTAACAGACTGTGTTTTAGGCTCTTAGGCAATATGGTAGACTGAGAAATAAGCCTCTCCCTCCCAGTCTCCTGCTTCAAACACACAAACACAAATTCTGGATAAAATACAACCAAATTAAAAAACCAACAAGCAAAGCTAAATTAGAAGCCAAGAAAGGGAAGTCACCATGTGTTAAAAATAAAGTGCTCTCAGAGTCAAAACAGTGAGCAGAGTTCAGAGAAACTGCTGTGTATAAGCCTTTGCAGCTGGGAGCTAAGGTTGTAATGCCTGCACAGAGAGGAGAGTCCGGCTGCACACACATGGGGGGCTGGAATTCAGCTACCCATAGAAATCAGAGAGACACGTCAGGTATTGCTGCATCAAAAAGTCCCTCTCCAGCCTAGGAGAGCCCCAAGGGAGCATGAGTGGAAAAACTCATCTGTGAGAAATTGTCACCCCAGCCTGTACCTTATGCAGCGAAGGGATCTGAATACATATTACATATGATCTGCATTGGTGTGGGAACCTCAGACCAAGAAATGAGGGGCATGGAGATTGAGAGCATGGCCTCTTAAATCAGACACCTGAGTTGAGCCCTGGGCCTACCTCTTACAGTGAGGATTAAATGAGTAAATACATGAAAAAATGTTTAGAACTATGCCTGGCTCATATTGAGGGTTTGGTAAGTATTACCTATTGTTGTTGTTATTATTTTTGACTCGACTATTCTCGAATGGATTGGCAGAGGCTTCCATCCTTGTATGACAGGCCCTTTTACTTATGGCCTGAACTGTCATCCTCTTTCAGCTCATTGCTTCGGGACTTGCGCTCTCTGGGCCACCCTCACACCGCTACTGGAGCGATCTCTCCAAACATGGTTTCAAGGTTTTCCCATCCCTGGTTAAAGATAGTTTTTAGTGTTCTCCCTCAACCCCTCATCCACCTTGCTAGGATGGGGGCTCTGTGCCATCACTCCTCCAGAGCGGCATTGTGCTCAGATACAACCATTCCGATGCCAGTTTTTCTTTTTGATCTGCCATTTGAGCATTTATTTCACCTTCAGTTTTATGAGAATGAATATTTTGTCAGCCAGTTTTTAGCCATCATGTGGACTTCCAACACTGTATTTCAGTGATGCCTCTGAGTGAAGGAGAGAGACTGAGCTAGAATGAGAGAGAATTGGTCTGTCTTCATCAGTGTTTCTGAGAGAAACTTGCATCTGGGGATGTGGCACATGATGTAAGCTAGTGGGTGCTGAGTGTCTTGCAGAGTGCTGAGGACATAATAGAGGCATTTCGACATTGGCAACAAACACCAAAAGATTTCATACCTACTTCCTGACCCTAAAAAACAAACCATAAACCTTTCAGCTGTGGCCAGCGGTGCATCTGCTACCACCAGCAACACAGCAACTCAGAGCTCCAAGTCATGTGTGCAAGAGATGCGAGAGCTGGCCTGAGGAATTTTCTGTTAAAACATGGCCATAGTCAACTCATTCTTTTCCATTCACTGTTCATGCTTAGCAGTTTGTGATTGTTCCCTTGTTTGCAAGTTGAGCTGAAGTATCTGGAAAAGTAGAATAAGCAGTCAAAATGGTGTTCACATGTCTATGGCATCCAAATGCCCAAGTCAAAACCACACGTTGTGAAAAGGAGAGTTTCCATCTCTCCCCTGTCTCTTCTAGTCTTATTGCAAAGCAACACTTGCCTCCACTTCAGCCAAACTGCTGTTTCCTTAAACAACCCTTGTGTGTCCACCTCCAGGCCCGCACTGATGCCTTTTGTGGCCTCGGGGCCTCTCCAGACCCATCTGTGCTTGTTGAAATCCCTCTAGACTTGTTTTCAGGACTCTCTTCCTGCAGTTCCTTCTTTGGGTGATAGGGTTTGTTCTTCCCCTAGAGAACCCTCTCCTATGTAGTGTTTCTGATCCTTCCTTGCTAAGCCAGGTTGAACAAATGAGATGTGTATTTGGTACCTGACTCTCTGCCCACCGCCAGACCAGATCTGGACCCTGAATGGGCCCTCGGCAACCATATGTTAGGGGATCAAACTCAACCTGCCGGCTCTCTATTCTTGGGTATTTGTGGTAATATCAGGATTATGTATGTGTGTGTATATATGCATGTGATTGGATACATGTGTATATGTGTGCATGTAACTGTTTAAGGATGATTTTTTAAAAAGATAAAATCATGACTCATACAAATATAAGATGAATACTTGTCAAAGATTTTATTTAACTCATTGATTAAGGAGAGAACCAGTAAGATATTACAACCATATCAAAAGAGAAGCTAGAGTACTGCACTTTTATAATCAGGTAAGGAAGGCTAAAATCACTTTAAAAATTGGTATGAGGCCGGGCGCGGTGGCTCAAGCCTGTAATCCCAGCACTTTGGGAGGCTGAGGCGGGCGGATCACGAGGTCAGGAGATCGAGACCATCCTGGCTAACATGGTGAAACCCCGTCTCTACTAAAAAATACAAAAAACTAGCCGGGCGAGGTGGCAGGCACCTATAGTCCCAGCTATTCGGGAGGCTGAGGCAGGAGAATGGCGTAAACCCAGGAGGCAGAGCTTGCAGTGAGCCGAGATCTGGCCACTGCACTCCGGCCTGGGCGACAGAGCAAGACTCCGTCTCAAAAAAAAAAAAAAAAATTGGTATGAAATTAATCACTATTCCGAAGGTGATAATCAGTAGCATTCTATGAGGCATTATTTGCCTTCTGTAGACAGGAATTATTTATATTACTACATTTTCTACAAATTAACTTCTGTCTGTACAGGGTTTAAAATAGCTTTAGTCAAAGATAAACATGGACAGCTAGCCAGGATACCACTAAATTTCAGTTACAATTTTTCCTTGTGTTACATACAGTAGTCTCTATTGCATCTAATACTTTATATTAGGTGTATGACATTGTAGTCTTTTATTTTTCAGAAATGGGCATGTTGTATCTAAAGAAGTAAAAAATTATTTTAAAAATTCCAGTTCGTTTCCTTACTGATTCCATACTTAGTCTGCTGAATCCATTGGTCCATAGATTATCCACAACACTAAAAATTCTTTCCGTATCAACAGTAGACACTGGAATTGAGATGGAATTTTAAGCCAATTTTAACATATTTGGAGCAGCAGGCTCTTTGCTAAAAAATATTTCCATGTATCAAGAAATATTCTCTCGAGGCAAGGGAGCAAGACACCGAAGTCCTGATAAAGAAAATTTGGAGAAATTTTTTTCTCCTCCATGGAGACAACTTCCAGATTTGAACTGCTTTACTAGAAAGGGGAACGGTGGTTTGTGATCAGTCAAATACAAGTGCCACATACAAGGTACTCAGAGCATGACGGGAAATTCCAGAAGCCATCCACTTCTTCAGGTATTTCTCCAAGATTTGTGATCTTCCTGGCTTTTGACCTCATGGTTTGTGAGTCCCATTTATCCTTTGCACCATGAAAATGATTCAAAATTAATAAGGAGGGACTTTGTTTTTACCTTGTAAATTAATTCATTTTGCATATGTGGTTATAGCCCCTTTCTCAGTCCTATGTTGTATATTTTTGCTTTTTAATATACATTTTACCTATTTTATTGATATTTTATAAAAATTAGCTCTTAGGTTTAGTAATCATTTCTATAGGTTTGATGTTTAGCTTTTTTTAGTTCGATGTTTTGTTTTTTAACATGCCAATTTCTACTTTTACCCATTGATTTCTTTCTCCCATTTTCCCACTATTTTCTTAGCTTGTTGAGTTGAATATTTAGTTCATTTATATTAGTTCTTGTTTAATAACAAATGAATTTAAAGCCACAAAGTTTCCTCCTAATGTGCTTTTGGCCTCATCACACAGTTTAATGTACAGTATTCTAATTATGTATGGCTTGTAAATAGTCCATTATCTTGGCTTTTATTTGGTCTTTTGCCTAAGAATTATTTGAATATTCAAAATTTTCCAAGTAATTGGATTTTTCAGTTGTTGTTATTTTTCTCATGATTCTTTTATGTAGCAAATATTTTGGCAGCATTTCCTCTGTGTCAGGAATCATACCAGATACAGGGATCAGTAGAGTGGATGTAGCCAGCATGGCCACCCTCCTCATGGAGTCCATAATTTGTGGAGGGAGACACAAATGTAATCATATAGTCAAGCACAATCATGATCAATATTATGGAAGAAAATCTCAGGGTGCTCCAAGACTTCTAAACTTTACTAGAAGTGAAGTTATACTTAGTGAAATTTTCCTTAACCTTACTTCCTTATCTCTTTTCTTGAACAAGAATGATTTTAGTATCTGTTTGACTCTGGGTAAGCAGACAATTTACTTTCTCGTATGTAGTTCTGATGGTTTCTTCCTGAGGCTTCCCATAAACTCTAAAATCTAAGGGACCCTCAAATTCAGATGAGGTTTGCAGTTTATGGTTCTTGTAATGAAAGCTTAAAACATGTGAGTAAATGCTGTTATTTTCTGAGCAAACAAACCCTATATTTAAAAAACTAAACCTAAAAAAGTTATCAGCATTACATGCACATGAATTTTAAAAATCACTAAGTACTGAGAGATTTAGTGAAACAACTAACACTCATCACTCATCTCTCCACACCCCAGTTATTCCCCAGAGGCAACCACTTTCAGTTTAAGTGGCTTCTTCTAGTAGTTTCGGCCATATATTTACCAATGTGCTTTTGCCACAGTTTCTTGACCCATTTGCTTTAGACAGCATCTGGTGACTTCTTTGTATGCTAGATGTTTGTTTAGTTTTCCTGAACCACCTTCCCTTGTTCCTCAAACACATTCATCATTATAGCGAAATCACTTTTGTTAAATGAATATTTGGTGTTTTAATGATTAGGAATAAGTATGCCTCACTATATAGTCAAGTAGTAAACTATGAATAATATGCCCTTCCTTGAATATTTTGTCATTTCCCTGGATTGATTTATTTTGTTTTTTTTGTTTTGTTTTGTTTTTGTTTTTGTTTGGTTTGGTTTGTTTGTTTTTGTTTTGGGTCTTTCTGTTGCCCAGGCTGGAGTGTGATAGCTCATAGCTTACTGCGACCTTGAACTCCTGGGCTCAAGCAATCCTCCTGCCACAGCCTCCCAAATAGCTGGGACTACAAGTGTGCACCACCATGCCCAGCTAATTTTTTTTTTTTTTTTTTTTTGAGACGGAGTCTCACTCTGTTGCCTAGACTAGAGTGCAGTGGCGCAACCTCGGCTCACTGCAACCTCCGCCTCCCGGGTTCGAGTGATTCTCCCGCCTCAGCCTCCAGAGTAGCCAGGACTACAGGCACCCGCCACCATACCCGGCTAATCTTTGTATTGTTAGTAGAGACAGGGTTTCAAGATGTTGGTCAGGCTGGTCTCAAACTCCTGACCTCATGATCCGCCCGCCTCGGCCTCCCAAATTGCTGGGATTACAGGCGTGAACCACCATGCCCGGCCTTAAAATTTTTTTGTAGAGATGGTATCTTGCTCTGTTGCCCAGGCTGGTGTCAAACTCCTGGCCTCCCAAAGTAGTGAAATTACAGGTGTGAGCTACCATGCCCTACCCATTTTTCTGGAATTTCTAATTGCCTTAAAAAACTTTTTCTTATCCTATCTACCAGATATCTAAGTAATCCTAAAATAATTTTATTTTTTTATTACATATAATAAATATGTCTATCCCCTCCCCTCCTTGTGCCATCATGTCAGGTTTTTAATCAAGCCACTTTTTCTCTGGAGACATCTCTTCTAGGGCTGATCCAATGTGGACCATTTGTTCTTAAGGCCTGCTATTCATTGGTCATCCCGTATCTCCCTTTCCTACTCCTGGATTGGATCCACAATTTCCTGTTTCCCGTGTCTTACTAATTCCTGGCTTATTCCTGCATTTTTCTAGAGGAAATTCTCAGTTTTCAAATACATCATGGGAAATACATGTTTAGGGTTTTTTGATGTCTTCTAGTGACCTATGCACTATTCTTGAGAAAGCTGATGCTGTCTGAGTCTCTTTTGTAGGCACAGAAGGGAGCAGATGAGTAAAATTAACTAGATTGAGCCCTTCTGAATGTCTGTGAGTATGTGGGGCAAGTTGGGGATGAGGCATAGAAGATAGGCTGATCACCTCTGAGGTGCTGTCCATATAGGCACTTGACAGGCTGGGCAGGTAGGCTGGGCATGGCAAGGAACATGGGCAGTCCCTCAGCTGAGACTGGAGAACCAGTTACCTGAGCCCTGGGAGCGAGCTTGGCCCAGCCACAGTGTGTGTGAGGAGGACATCCAGATTTGTTTAATGGCTGCCATTGCCAAAGAAGTAAGGGGTTCTATGTTGCATTAATAAAGAATGACCTCCTGAGTAAGGGAAATGAGTGGTCTGCTTAACAATGGAGCAGTTCTTGGCCGGTCATGTGGCTCATGCCTGTAATCCCAACACTTTGGGAGGCCAAGGCGGGGTGGATCAGCTGAGGTCGGGAGTTTGAGACTAGCCTGGCCAACATGGTGAAACCCGGTCACTACTAAAAATACAAAAATTGGCCAGGCGCGGTGGCTCAAGCCTATAATCCCAGCACTTTGGGAGGCCGAGACAGGCGGATCACGAGGTCAGGAGATCGAGACCATCCTGGCTAACACGAAATGAAACCCCGTCTCTACTAAAAAATACAAAAAAACTAGCCGGGCGAGGTGGCGGGCATCTGTAGTCCCAGCTGCTCGGGAGGCTGAGGCAGGAGAATGGCATAAACCCGGGAGGCGGAGCTTGCAGTGAGCTGAGATCCGATCACTGCACTCTAGCCTGGGTGACAGAGCGAGACTCCGTCTCAAAAAAAAAAAAAAAACCAACAAAAATTAGGTGGGCGTGCTGGCACATGCCTGTAATCCTAGCTACTTGGGAGGCTGAGGCAGAATAATCGCTTGACCCCAGGAGTCAGGGGCTACAGTGAGCTGAGATTGTACCACTCCACTGCAGCCTGGGAGACAGAGGGAGACTCTGTCTCCACAAAAACAAAACCAAACCACAGTGGAGCTGTTTTCCAGTAGGTATCTGGTTCTGGTCTGAGTATATATTGTTCGTTGACAAATCTCTCATCCTTAAGTGTTCATTTCAAATGCTGCCTCTCTATATAGCTTTCCTTGACACTTCCTTTTCCCATAATTCATTTGTAATAATAATTATTATTTTAGAGACAGGATCTTGCTCTGTCACCCAGGCTGGAGTACAGTGATGCAATCAAGACTCACTATAGAAAGACTCACTAGCCTCAACCTCCTGGACTTAAGCAATCTTCCTGCCTCAGTCTCCCAAGTAGCTCATTTATTTTTTGTCTGTGTTATCAGTCTCTGTTTACTTACCACATTGCTGTACTATATCTCTCTCCTCTGTTGAATCAAGTTCCCCGAAGATATTTGGAAAAGTTAATACTTGTGATTATGAACTGGAAATGGAGGTAAAAGTCCTTGCTCCATTTTTACCACTGGGCTTTGTGAAGATTAGATGAATTATACATTACAGTGTTTTACAAACAGCAAGTAGAAGATGGTGTTTTTCCCTGTCCATTTTAGCAAACCAGTTAAGCAGCCATTGTCCTGAGCATCTGTGTAGCATCCCCACACTGATATGTCCTGAGTTCCCCAGTGGGAAAAGAAAAGTTCACTTTTATCCTTCAGCTTCTTCAGCATCAGAACCTTCCTTTCAGCATATTCTTCTGCCTCTCCTTACCGAAGTTCGTAAGCTACCACTGCTCCAGTGCAAGTGGGCTGTCTCATGGCTGCATCCTCTGTGGCCCCAGAGGCTGAAGATGAAGGAACCAGGCAGGGCCTTCCCAAAGCAGCCCAGGGCTCCCTAATGCACCAGACATGGCCTGAGTTTGGGAATTGCAGACCCAGGTCTCAGGAACTGCACGGCTTCCCCAGGTGCTAGGCAGTTATTGTCCCACTCCTCTCCATTGCACGACGGGGCTTTTGAACACTGGCCTACGTCAGTCTGATGAACATGGTGGGTCTCTTGTTCTCGGTCCTTGCACAGACCATCGAGGTCTGAACACCTTGGTCAAAGGGACTCCAACCCTGGGGCTTCTGTTTATTCATCCTCTTGGGCTTAGCCATTGACCTCCAATCCCAGAAGCACTGGGCCCTAGCAGCTAGACTCAGGGATGCTGCCAGCATCAGCCTCATACTTCGCTTCAGCCACCCCTCCCCCAGCTCCTCCTTTTAAGCCTGGCCTTTCTGCCTAGACTTCTTTCCTTAAAGCCGTGTTCAGTAAGCCATGTTGCCATTTTCTGGCACTGGGCCTTGACTTGGGACTTTCAGGTTGACCACAGCCTGAGTCCTTAGCATAAAGTCTTGAAAGCCAGGAGTTCTGGTTTCTGTTCCTTTCTTTTGAGAAGGCTTCAAATGCACATTGAGCCACTGTTTCCTTGGTGGCCAGCTTTACATACCAGAGATCTCAGTCACAAAGGGTTTTGCTTCTCTAACCTCTGACTCTGGATACCTGTTCATTCTGTATTTGCTTAACTAAGTTGCCACTTCGATAACTGCATAGAGAAAAGAAGGTTGTTGTTTTTTGATTAAAATTACCACATCCAGTGTAAATATGACACAGTTGGCTGTGGGGGATCTGGAGGATGTAGCCTGGATTCAAGCGATGGCTTGGCTTTGTGTACATCGGCATGTGAATTGTGTGGAACTTACTAGGACTTTTAGCCGTGGAGATGGTGAGGAGAGCAAATAGCTGTGGATGCAGGGAAAGAGACCTGGTATAGCTGTGAAATAAGTCTTCAGGTGACCCTGAGCAGTTTGCTTTTCTACTTTAGCACCTTGCTGTTGTAGGCTCTCTGCACCCACAAGTTGCTGTTATTTGGGGGATTCTGACATCATGTAGAACAGTGGGCCAGGGAGCTTTGGGGGGTAGCTTCCAAGTGTGAGATTCTGTGAGGATGACAAGATTGAAGCTTTCCATCTCTGTGATACAGGGAAGGCAAACCCTAAAATTGGTGCTTAGCCCTGAAGGGTTCTTGGCTTTGCCCAGGAGAGAATTTAAGGGCGAGCTCGTGGTGTTAGACAACAGCTTTTATTGAAGTGGCAGTGTACAGCAGCAGCAGCAGCAGAGATATTGCTCCTTGCGGTATGGGGCTTACCCCATAGGCAGTGTGCCCAGAGTAGCAGCTCAGAGGCAGGTCATATTTATATGTGCTTTTAATTACATGCAAATCAAGGTGCAGATTATGCAGAAATTTCTAGAAAAACTTTCAGGCCATTGCCATGGAAAGGGGTGGTAACATCCAGGTGTTGCTATGGTGATGGTAAACTGACATGGCACACTGGTGGGCGTATCTCATAGAAAACTGCTTCTGCCTCGTCCCTGTTTTAGCTAGTCCTCAATTTGGTCCAGTGTCCAAGCCCCACCTCTGGAGTCGAGTCCTGCCTCCTACCTCATATGCATGAAACAGCCTTTTAAAATCCTTGGTTCTGTCCAGGATTTGACACACCATAGATGTGCCACTTAGGATTTTCCCTTTTAGCATTCATCCACAGTTATCCACTCTTTAGCTTCTTCTGGTTTATTTATTTTGCTATATTTTCTTCTCATTCTAGCTTTTGAATCGAAAAGACAAGACTACCTTTGAGAAATTGGACTACCTGATGTCGAAAGAAGATAATTACAAGCGGACACGGGAATATATCCGAAGCCTGAAGATGGTTCCAAGTATTCCCTATCTAGGTAGGAGTTTGAATTGGCTTATTATTTTTTAAGAAGCCTACTCTGTGCCAAATAAGATGTTTTTACAGTTTCTACTTGAGAAATTTCCAGGAAGCGACATGGCCCATAGATAAAGAGGCAATTGGTTGGCTCCTTGGGTTGGAACAGGCTGTTGATACTTCCCAAGGATGGAAACCTGGATTAGGGTGATATACAAAGGATGTTCTGCTTTTTATTTAAAAGACCTGTGGGCCCCAAGGTTCCCCAGGCTGCAGCCCAGATGGGTCTCAGTGACAGTGATAAGACTCTTACTGGTTCATCCACATCCTCCTGAACTGGGGCATGTCAGGCACAAACCCTCTGTTCTGGTTCTCTGGGCATTATTAGTATATTTCATATTTGTACAAATAAAATTATAGTAATGCTTATTAATTTTTCTGGTTAGAAAATAATGCATGTTAATTGTAAGGAATTAGAGAAAAAAGTTAATAGCTTTTGTTATCTCACCTAAAGATATTTGCTTCATATCTTAATCATTTGGGCATATCTAAAATATGCATGTTTACTGTATCCTAAAAATGTTATTTTTATCTTTAAAATGTTACCTACTTTTCTGCCGGGCGCGGTGGCTCAAGCCTGTAATCCCAGCACTTTGGGAGGCCAAGACGGGTGGATCACGAGGTCAGGAGATCGAGACCATCCTGGCTAACACGGTGAAACCCCATCTCTACTAAAAAATACAAAAAACTAGCCGGGCGAGGTGGCAGGCGCCTGTAGTCCCAGCTACTCGGAAGGCTGAGGCAGGAGAATGGCGTAAACCCGGGAGGCGGAGCTTGCAGTGAGCTGAGAACCGGCCACTGCACTCCAGCCTGGGCAACATAGTGAGACTCTGTCTCAAAAAAAAAAAAAGTTATCTACTTTTCGATACTGTGACTCAGTCCCATCAGATAGATTTGTCAAACTCGAATCTGCTCTCCAATATTGACCATTTAAGACAGCAGCCCTCAACATTTTTGGCACCAGGGACCAGTTTCCTGGAAGACAGTTTTTCCATGGATGGAGAGTGGGCTGAGGAGAGTGGTTTCAGGATGACACTGTTCCACCTCAGATAATTATTCTGATAAGAAGCACACAACCTGGATCCCTCACATGTGCAGTTCACAGTAGAGTTTGCGCTCCTATGAGAATCTAATGCTGCCACTGATCTGACAGGGGGTGGAGCTCAGGCAGTAATGCTTGCTAGCCCATTGCTCACCTCTTGCTGTGTGGCCCAGTTCCTAACGGGGAGTTGGGAACCCCTGATTTAAGGTGTTTCTACATTTTTGCTATGAAAATGTCTCAATGAACATCCTTATTGCAAAAGCTTTCTACATGTAGTTGTGATTATTACCTTGTGATAAATTCCTAGAAGTGTGCACAGCTTCAAAAACTTATGCCTTTTCATGTATATTTCCAAAATGCACTCCAGAGAAGTTGTGTCAATTTGTACTTTCATCAGAAAGGGATGAAATTGCCTGTTTCTCCCACATTACAAATACTATGCTTTTTCATAGTTTTTTTTTTTCTTTTTCTTTCTTTTTTGTCTTTGCCAATTTGATAGGTGAAAAATACTTCTTGCAGTTTGGATGTCAGGGTTATGCCAATTTTATGAAAAAATCTTTTGATCTTTTATGTTCTAAAATAATTCTAATAACAAGGGAAACCAAGATTATATAGAAGTGACTCCTGATATTTGCAGGGGATCTAGTGCAATTTTTTGAAGTTACGTTTTTGACAGTTTTAAAATTACTTTCATGAGCATTGTTTACTTAGATTTTCTAATTCTTTTAATTAAAAATTAATTAAAATATTTAATTCTTTTAAAGCCAACTTGGAAAATTTGTTTTTTAGTAGAAAATTGTCCATTTGATCCAGATTTTCAATATTATTAGTGTAGAGTTTTTTTCTTAAGTTTTTGATGATATAGTATTATCTTACAAATTTGAATCTCTCTCTCTGTATATATACACTAAATACTAAAGCAAATATAACTAAAAATATAAACAAAATATACTAAAATATAACTAAAAGAACTAAAAGAAATATATATATATAATATGTATAAATAAGGTTATATTTGCTTTAGTATTTCTAATACTTTGTATTTTTTGTTTTCTTTCTTTTTTAAATTTTTAAAATTTACCTCCTTGTCTATTGTTCTTTCCAAAGATTAAATTTTGGATTTGTTTTCAGTCACACTGTCTTTCTGCTTTTTAGTTTACTGTATTTTATCAGTCAAAGATGTGCATTTTCTTTCCACATTTTAACACTTCTGAAATTGGGATACATCTTGCAATTGATAACAAAGCATTGTGACATTGTTTAATTGGCAGCAGTTTTTCTTAGTGATACATAGAAAAAGACACACCTGATAAAAGGTGACATCTTAAACATAATGAAATATGAACTTTCCATGTGTGTCTCTTATAATTCATCTCTCCTATTTTCCTTGAGTTTAAGTTGTTTTGCCATTTCTGTTAACTACTAGAGTTGAATTATTGGTTTATTTGTGTATATGTTATTTTTTTCACTTTAACATAGAAAACAATTAAGGCTATAAATTTTCCTCTAATTGCTGCTTCTGTTGCATCCTACACGTTTTGGTGTGTAATGGTGTCAGTGATATTCTTTAAATACTCTCTATAGTTTTAATTTTTCTTTGATGCAAATATTATTTAAGATAGTGTTTTTTTCATTTTCAAGGGCTTAGGCTTTTGTTTTTAGTTTTAAAACAGTTTATTGAAATATAATTAATACATAATCCATTTAAAGTGTACAATTCACTGGTTTTTAGTAATATTCACAGTTGTGCAAAACATCACCACAATCATTTTTAAAGCATTTTTATCACTCCATAAAGAAACCCCATGCCCATGAGCAGTCATTCCCATTTCCCTCTAGCCAACCCTCCTCTCCCACCTTCAGCCTTAGGCAACTACTAATCTACTTTATGTCTCCACACATTTTCCTGTTCTAGAAATTTCATATAAATGAAATCATACAATATGCTGTCTTTATGACTGACTTCTTTCTCATAGCATCATGTTTTCTTTTTTGTTTGTTTGGTTTTTTTGTTTGTTTGTTTTTTTGAGCAGCAGCAAGATTCAGTGTGAAGAGCGAAAGAACAAGGCTTCCACAGCGTGGAAGGGGACCCAAGCGGGTTGCCCCATTCCTTCTTACTGCCAAATTATATTCCGCTCTGCAGATGTACCACGTTTTATTTGTCCATTTGTTTTTTTAGACAGGGTCTGACTCTTTTTTTTTTTTTTTTTTTTTTTTTTGAGATGGAGTCTCGCTCTGCCACCCAGGCTGGAGTGCAGTGGCCGGATCTCAGCTCACTGCAAGCTCCACCTCCCGGGTTTACGCCATTCTCCTGCCTCAGCCTCCCGAGTAGCTGGGACTACAGGCGCCTGCCTCGTCGCCCGGCTAGTTTTTTTTTGTATTTTTCAGTAGAGACAGGGTTTCACCGTATTAGCCAGGATGGTCTCGATCTCCTGACCTCGTGATCCGCCCGTCTCGGCCTCCCAATGTGCTGGGATTACAGGCTTGAGCCACCGCGCCCGGCCGGGGTCTGACTCTTTTGCCCAGGTTGGAGTGCAGTAGCATGATCTTGGCTCACTACAGCCTGAAACTCCCGGGTTCAAGCGATCCTCCCGCCTCAGCCCCCCAAGTAGCTGGTACTACAGGTGCATGCCACCACATCCAGCTAATTTTTTTGTATTTTTTGTAGAGACAGGGTTTCACCATGTTGCCTAGGCTGGTCTCAAATCCCTGAGCTCAAGCAATCTGCCCGCTTTGGCCTCCCGATATCCATTTATTTGATAAACATTTGAATTGTGTCCATTCTTTGACTATTAAAAATAATGCTTGTATGAATGGCTTAGGTTTTTAAAAACATAGTCCTCTCTAATTTTTGAGATTTGTTTTGTGGCTTAATGTAACATCGGTTTTTATACATGTTTCGTGGTGCATGCTGGAAAAGAAGGTGCGGTGTCTCAAATTAATCTTATAATTGCGTTGTAATGTTTAAATTATGAGTTTTTGACAACTTGATCTATCCGGAAAGTATATGTTACAGTCCCCTTATATTTCTAGTAGTTTGTGCCTTACATATTTAGTATATAGAAGTTTGTAACAGTTATAGATTCATTGTGAAGTACTCCACACAAAGTTATCTTGGTTCCATTTGTTACTTGCTTTTACTTCTGTTGTCTGATATTAATTGTGTGACATCTTATTTTTCATTTTTTTTTTTTTGCTAGGTGAAGACGTTATTTGTATTGATAGATAATATTTTACATATTTAAGGGGCATATGTGGCATTTTGTTACATGCATAGAATGTATAATAATCAAGTCAGGGTATTAGGCGGTATCCAGCACCTTGGGTGTTCATCATTTCTGTGTGTTGGGAATGTTTCACGTCCTCTCTTTTAGCTACTTCAAAATACACAATGTTGGCCGGGCGCGGTGGCTCACGCCTGTAATCCCAGCACTTTGGGAGGCCGAGACGGGTGGATCACGAGGTCAGGAGATCAAGACCATCCTGGCTAACACGGTGAAACCCCGTCTCTACTAAAAACTACAAAAAACTAGCCGGGCGAGGTGGCGGGCGCCTGTGGTCCCAGCTACTCGGGAGGCTGAGGCAGAAGAATGGTGGGAACCCGGGAGGTGGAGCTTGCAGTGAGCTGAGATCCGGCCACTGCACTCCAGCCTGGGTGACAGAGCGAGACTCCGTCTCAAAAAAAAAAAAAAAAAAATACACAATGCATTGTTAACCATAATCACCCTACTCTGCTATTGCACATTGGAACTTATACCTTCTCTCTAACTGTGTGTTTGTACCCATTAACCAACCCAATGATAGATACCACCCTCTGGTATCTATCATTCTGCTCTCTGCCTCCATAAGATCAGCTTTTTTAGCTAGCACATATGAGTGAGAACATGTGATCCTTGTCTTTCTGTGCCTGGCTTATTTCACTTCACATCGTGATCTCCAGCTGCATCCATGTTGCCGCAAATGACAGGATTTCATTCTTTTTATGGCCAAATAGTACACCATTGTGTGTGTGTGTGTGTGTGTGTGTGTGTGTGTGTGTGTGTATTACATTTTCTTTATCTATTTATCTGCTGATAAACACTTAGGTTGATTCTGTATCTTGGGTGAGGTGAATACTGCTGCAGTAAACATGCAGGTGCAGGTATCCCTTTGACATACTGATATCTTTTCCTTTGGATAAATACCCAGAAGTGGGATTGCTGGATTGTATGGTATCTCTATTTTTAGTTTTTCAAGCAATCTCTATACTGTTTTCTGCAGTGGCTGTACTAACATACATTCCCATCAACAGTGTGTAGTTCCCTTTTCTCCACATCCTCGCCGGCATGTTATTTTTTGTCTTTTTAATAATAACCATTGTGGCTGGCCCAAGATGATGTCTCAATGTGGATTCATTTGCACTTATTTTATAACCTTTGACTATAGTTTAGATTTTAATATTTTATTTTATTTTTTATTTTTTTGAGACTCAGTTTCACCCTTGTTGCCCAGGCTGGAGTGCAGTGGCGCCGTCTCGGCTCACTGCAACCCCCGCCTCCCGGGTTCAAGCAGTTCTGCCTCAGCCTTCCGAGTAGCTGGGATTACAGGTGCCCAACACCACGCCCCGCTAAGTTTTGTATTTTTGGTAGAGACGGGGTTTCACCATGTTGGCCAGGCTGGTCTCGAACTCCTGACCTCAGGTGATCCGCCTGCCCCAGCCTCGCAAAGTGCTGGGATCACAGACGTGTGCCATGGTACCTGGCCGATATTTTAATATTTTAAGTTGCCTTGATTTAGTCATGATTCTTGCAAACAGCATTTAGTTGGACCCTACATGAGAAACCTTGCCTTTTAGTAGAAGAATATACCACTTTCATATTTGTTTCACCTTATACCATATGATTGAATTCTATTTCTTTCTTTTTCCCATGCTTTTGCATCTTTCCTTGTTTTCTTCTTTGGCTTACCATAAACTGCAGTGTCTTTCTACTTGGTTACTGGCAAATCCCCATCTCAGGTCTACAGATGGAGGACATGTTGCTGTGCACAGCTCCCAAGTCCATTTCCACCACACCTGAGGCTCATCAATTGAGAGACAGCGTTGATAGTACTACCGTGAGGGTAGCCTAGTGCAGCCCATGGGTTCCACTAGAAGAGGTGTTCCAGGGTCATTAAGGATGGCCTCTTTTCTCGAATAAGAATGATCATGAGAGCTGCTGTGCATTGTTTGCTTTCTCTGTGCCTAGCACTTTGCTAGGCATTTGAATGCGTCATTTCATTGAATGCTCACAGTAGCCCAGTGAATAAGCAGGCAGTGAGAGGTTGCCTAAGGTCACATAACTGGAAAGTAACAGAGCCAGGACTGGGCCCAGATGGCCTGGCTATAAGCCGTAAGCTCTTGACACTGCCCTCTCCTGACTCCCCACCCCTATTCAGGTCATTACTTTCCTACACACCCTTGTGGTTACCACCTGTGTCCTCTGGTTATTTATGACTTGTGGGTCACCCCCATCAGGCATTGTGTGAAGGGGATAAATTATCGCTACTGTTTCTTGTGACTTTCTCTATTGTGGGACCACAAAGCAGTGCAGTCGTGGGCTTCCAAGGGCGTTGGTCAGCCTGTGCCAGCCCTCAGGCCTCTTGCCCCATAGTTTCTAGACAGATGCAGCCCTGCATGTCCTTGATCACCTCATCTCAGCTGCTGCTTCCTGGCAGGTGCTTCCCAAGAGGCTCCATGGAGGCCTCCATCCTCCTGCACTCTTCCTGCTTCTGACTCTAAGCGAGTCCAGCTGAACTACTGTAGTCTTATCCCTTCAGCCTTATGATTATTTTCCTCTCCCCTTAAACCAGGTGAATTACATTTCTCATGTTGCATCAGAATGATCCTGACATATACAAGTCAGAGGGAGAGAAGAGGAGGTGACTGCCACCTGCTCTCTGTTCTTGGGATAGTGTATGAGAGTTTACAATGGGGTGCCATAGTTTGCTTAAAAAAGAATGAAGCAAGACTTCCTGAGGCAGCTGGGGGTTCCACCTGCATGCATACATGTCTGGTTGCCTTGGACATACCCTACCCAAATCCAGGTTGTGTATTCTTGAAAACCCAACCTGTCCCAGGGACGATTTGTTTCTTTAAAGAGGAATAGTTATATAATTCCTGGAAAGTACAACATAGGAAAAACTATCTGAAACCATTTGGTTTTTTCTCTGGCAAAGTCCTCACTATACGTCTTTTCCCCCTTGCGGTGAGAAGAGGCTGTTTTCTGGGAGGAACTGTAGGTCAGTCCCTGATATTTCAGGCTGCTTTGTTACTTCTGTTGCTTGAGACCGTGAATGCTGCTTCAGCAGTTACTTGCCTCTAATAGCAATTATGGGCTTTATTTTTGTAACAATTCTTTTAACCCTCTGTGGAAGATTCTATATGCTAACTGGGCTCCTGTGACTGTTCACATATGTGTCTCTTTATTCCATGTAAAGATGCCTTTATGTAGTGCTAGCCTTTGTTACTAACCATGTGGGTGTGATTCTGACTCCTTTTAATGCAAATTGTAGAGCCAGTTGGCTGTACTTTGGTGTACCTGATGAAACATACTTTAAAAAATACTGAGGGAAAAATGTATTACATTTATAAAATAAGACTCTTTGAATCAAAAAGTTTCTTGCAGATTACTTCAAAGTGTGAAAATAGTGTTGAGAAATAGGTCAATTATTTGCAGCTGATTTTATCTGATAGCAGCTCCTTGCAAATACCCGGTTAGATTGGAATGATAACAAAAGCAAGCAAAGAGCTTTGAAGAATGTCTACATCATTTGCTTATAAATAGCTGTATTGATTTAGGGGGTGTTGTGTTCTTACTGCTTATTTCCTTCAGGAAATAACTAAATTAGAAATGTGGTGGATCTTAAATGGTTTAGAGCTGATTCTAAAAGTAACTATAGCAGTGTGGAAAATTATGATGTCTCAAGGAACAAAAATTAGGTATTCTAACACTTCTGGATAGTAAGAAAACATTTGGAAACATTCTTAGTAAATTTACCCAGACTTCTAACAAGTGAAGTAAATGTCTAGAGCGTAAGTTATTCCTTCAAACAAGTAAACCTTTTCATTTTTCAGAAAGTCTTAAGCCTTTATTTGCAAATATAAATTCTAAAGTTTAAAATCAAGACAAATTTTTCCAAATATAAAATAAACAGGGCTAAACTGTTGGAAAACGAAAAGGGCTCTCAAAAAGAAGTGATCATTGCTCAAAAAAGTGTTTACTCAAATGCCCCAAAGCCCCCCAGTCAGACACCACCCCTGCCCTTGTGGAGCTCACAGTCCAGTCGTGATCACCAGCACTGGACAAGAAACTGCAAGTGAGTTGAGCATTATGAAGGAAGAGGCAAAGGAGCAAACCAAGGGGGCCCTGGCTACTCTGGGGGAACCAGGAAGGGCTTTCTGGAGGGAAGTAGAGTCCTGAAGGATGAATAAGCTGGGTGAAGAGGTGGGGAGGTGAACATTTTACACAAAGATGACAGCTTGTGCAAGAACTCTAAAGTGAGGAAAAACATGTTTGTTAGAAAAACTGGCTGGAGAGTAGAGAATGAGGGGGAGGGTGTCATGTGGAGCAGCTGCAGTGGAAGGGAGGGGAAGATTGCTTAGGGCCTAGACATGGGAGTCGGGAGGGAGTGGGGAGCCCAGGCACTGACCAACCTAGGAGCAGTAGGGAGCCATGAAAGGGTTTTAAGCAAGGGCACGCTGGGTTGAATTTGCATTGAAGACACATTACCTTGGCTGCAGCAAGTGGCTTCAAGGAGGTCAGGCTGGAGGAGTGAAGACCAGTTAGGGGATCCTGTAGAAGTCTGTGATGAGTCACTGTATTTCAGAAATTTCCAGGGAGGGGGAAGGCTCTTCAAAAGCAGTTCATATTAGAGCAAAGCCTTGGAGAGACCTAAAACAGTTGTCAGTGAGTATATCCCTTATACCTGATGAAGACACATAGCATGTCCTTGTACTCTGATTTTGAGAATCCATTTGTGCATTTCAACTGTGGGCCCCCTTAAAGCAGAGAGGAAAGAACAAGCATGGGTGGAATCTGGGATCAAGCCAAGGATGTGGCAGAGCTGCTGCTTCCCAGAACAGGGATCTGAGTGGTGGCCGTTGCCCCCTTGACAGGGGCCGCCACCCTAGGACCAAGGTGCAGTATTTCCCTTGTCACAATTAGCAATAATGTTAACTGGCTGTCCCCAGGTTGGCCAGCTTTTAGTGCCCAACTGAAAAAATTCCATTCCACATGCAGGAAATCCAGCCTTTTTTTCATTTCCCCACCCCACGTTTCCACGGTTCCCAAGGAGCACGCATTTGTTCCACAGGTCCATCCTGGTTGTTGCTTGAGCCTCAGCCAGCAGCCTGGCCCCAAACTTCTGAGCCCTCCCGCTGGTCCCCTCCTGCCTTTCCCAGTTGGACCTGTGTGGAACCAGGCTCCTGCCTTAGCTGGAAGCGGAGGTATCTATCAGACCATGAAGCAAAGCAAAGGCTGGATTCTGGTCTGCCTGCCCATGGAGCCACAGGAGGCGTAGGCCATGTTCCTTTTTCTACTCTGCCCCGATGGCCACATGCTACAGGGGCCAACTTGCTGCCCTCCCCACTCCAGCCCAGGAAGCCTTTGAACAAATCTCCCCTTCCCTAGATGTAGGCATTCAACCCTCTCTGGGATCCAGCAAACAAGGAAAAGCTTCCCTTGACCCCAGACTCAAACATACTTCCCAGTCAACAGAATGATCTCAAAGACACTACCCCATCCAAAATGAAGGAAGCTATTTCCATGATTTTGAAGAGTGGTTAGCTACATTTTGTTTCAAATCTCTCCCTTCCAGAAGGGAAGAGATTGCCTTTACTTTTGCAGTCTTAGGATTTGTTACCTTAAAATTCACACTTCTTCTGGGACTCTGTAGTCTTTCTCATTTCTTACAAAAGGCCAGTGGATGTTATTAAAACCCCCATTTTATGAATGAAGAAAAAAACACAGCTTGACTCATGACTTACCCAACACCATATCCCAGGCGGATACCAAGTTTAACTCAAGATCTCATGCTTACTGCTGGGGTTCCACCCAGCCTTAACTTATGCTTCCTCCTTTTAATATCTCCGTCTCCATGGAAATAAACAGTGGAAGGAAAACATATGGGGTTCAAGAAAGGAGCACTAGGTGGAAAGGCTTGTTTCCTGCATGCTTTGCTGCCCAGAGCAGGAGAACTTTGTCCCATTTGTCCCTTCTGGGACAAAGGGAGGATCTGCAGTCAGCTTTTCTCTGGGTCAAGAAGTTTTGTCCTTCTCTACAAAACGAGGTATGAGCATAAGCCCATTTTGTGCAAGAAAAAGTGCTTTCATGGTAGGAGTCTTTATACTCATTAGGATGACTATTCCTCTTTGACTTCCTTTAGTTTTTTGGATTTCGAGTTAGAAACTAACACTAGCAATAATTACAAAAGCTCACGTTCACTGTCTTGCTATGTGATTGTACTGCATTATCTCATTCAGTCCTTCCAACACTCCTTCCTTTGAGGGAGGCGTTGGTTTCACTTATTTGCTAGCTGCAAAATATGAACAAGATTCATGTTAAAAGTTTACACACTAGTAAATGGTGAGATCAGTGCTTGTACCCAGGTCTGACTCCAGTGCCCCAACCGCTAACCTCAGAATATGCCCTATGTTCCCCAGAACAGGCCTTTAACCTCTGGGAAAAACCACAGCTGAGAAGGAAAGCACCTCTAGGGACTCCTCCTGTGTGGAACAGGGAGACTTCCTGGTGGGAAGTCCTGGAGAAGCACATTGACTCATGGGTGGGGACAGAGTGGACTGAGTGAACACTGGTCTTCTACTGACACATTCTTACTGTCTCCTTGTACCTGGGCGGGCCCTAATAAAGAAAAGGGCTGGTGCAAGGGAAAGACTGGGGAGCTTCTGCAACCACAGGACCAACCTGGGGCCATTGGGATGTCTCCTTGCATTGCTGCAGAGAGGAATAGTTAGGACAATAGCCCTGAGAACCTAAAGATTTCATGTAGTAGACAGCTTTTCAGATGGCCCCCAATGATTTCTGTTCTCTAGTATTCATATCCTTGTATAATCTCTTCTCCTTAAGTATAGGCAGAACATAGTGATTTGCTTCTAACAAATACGACAGAAATAATGGGATGTCCCTTCCAAGATTAGATCATTAAAGACTATCCCTTTTATGTTGAGTGCTTGCCCTTTCTTGCTCTCTTTTGGATCATTCATCCTGGAGGAATCCAGCTGCTCTGTGTTTGGCAGTCTTGTGGAGAGGCCCGTGTGGCATGGGATTGAGACCTGCCAACAACCACATGGGGGAGTTTGGAAGAAGATTCTGCTTAAAAGGTGAGCCTTCAGATGAGACTGCAGTCCCAGCCAACAGCTTGACTGAAGTCTCATCAGAGACCTTGAGCCAGAGACACCTAGCTAAGACATGCCCAAATTCCCAATCCACAGAAACTGCAAGATAATAAATGTTTATTATAAGGGGCTTAGTTTTAGAATAATTTGTCACACAGCAATGGATAATGAGCACATTGCACAACCTTTATCACTACCCCACATTTATTGTTTTGTTGACCAGTCTGTTTTGGGACAAAATCAGCTGTAAAACTCAACACATAAAGGACTGTAACATTGGCCTCTAGGGCAGCAGGATGTACTGGACCCCTCTCGAAAGCTAGTTTTGAGGTGGGGGGATATGATAGGCTAGAGAGTGTGGTTCCTGCTTTGAGAGGTGATGAATTCTTGCAGTTCTGTAAGGAAGATGGGTGCCTGGGAATGACTGATTAGGGTCTGAGAGGGCCTTGGAAGGTCCTTCCTACCCTTAGGAAGCCTGTGTTGTTCCCTGATGGAGTATACAGTGGGCTCCTGAGTACTCAAGGGAAACAAGGATATATCCTTTTTTGTGACCATCCAGAAAGGCATTTGGTGCCCACTCATTCTTTTAAAAACTTAAAAATTACAAAAGTAATACATTGCTTGTCGTAAAAATTATTCACACCGAAAAGAAGGTTATAAAGTAGAAAGTGAATGTGCCATTCTTCTTCTCCCACTTGCCAGAGGCAGCCAGTGTTTGCCATGGGTGTGTGTTCTTCCAGACATTCTGATCCACTAATACAAAAAGACGTGCCTGTGGAGGGGCACATATGATATTGTGCTTTCTAAACAAATTAGGAACATTTTATATGTGTTGTTTGCACATATAAACTGTCATAGATACTGTACAGTGGCAGCAAATCTAGAACTCCCCTGTTCTTTCTGGTAGCTCTTTGGCACCCACAGATGTATGGGCAACATGTTGGATATCGCCTGGATGAGTGCTTATTTGTCTAGCTGTGTCCCAATTGACAAATATTTAGACTGTTTCTAGTTTTTCCCTTTTACATATAGAAGTTGAATATCCCTAATCTGAAAATCCAAAATCTAAAACATTTTGAGAGTCAACATGATGCTCAAAGAAAAGCCTCATTGGAATATCTTGGATTTCAGATTTTCAGGTTAGGTTTGCTCAACAGGTAAGTATAATGCATATATTCCAAAATCTGAAAAAATATGAAATCTGTAACATTTCTGGTCCGAAGCATTTTGGATAAGGGATGCTCAGCCTGTAGTGCAGTGGGGAGCATCCTTATCTGTGTGTCTTTACCCTCCTGTTAGAGTACTTCTGAAACACTGAGTGCTGGAAGTGGAATTGCTGGGGCAAAAACTCTGCAACTTTACAGTGCCTGCTGCTGGAATGGCCTCTGAAATGCTTGCAGTTATATTTCTACAAACAGGATATGAGTACGCCTATTTTTTCCACTCTCACCAACACTAGATATTACCTACCATGTTTTATTTATGCTAAAATGATAGGCACAAGATGCCTTTTTAAAAAGACATATATATACATTTCTCTGCCCACCAATTCTCTTAGGCTCTAAATTAGGCAGCCAGGCCTTCAGGCCTCCCAGCCAGCTGATCAGCCACCCCCTGCCCTTGCCTCTGCTTCCTGAATATCTGTCCTTATTCCCTCTCCCTGTGTCCCCAGCACAGGCCTGCACTGCCCTGATTGATGAAGAAAGACTGCCTTGCTGTTGGGTTCCTGTGGAGAAGAGGCTGACCTAAATCCATCCCCTGCACACTTGCCTGGGCATTGGTCAACATTCCAGGCTTGGAGAAGGCTGTGTGCTTCTTTTAATCCGTTTCCCTTGTTGAGATGACTAGGGCGTAGGCCTCTGTCATCACATGGCCCCAGAAGGGAATTCTAATTCCACTCCCTCCACATTAACTATCCTTCTAGGCTCTGGGCCATTCCCAGCTCTGCTGAGGCTCAGGGCAAATGTGGCCTGTCTTTCCTCATCCAAGAAGCCCTCTCCTAGTACTGTGAGATACCCTTCAGCTTCAGGGTGTGCTGTAGCAGTGGGGAAGGGAACATCCCTTGAGCAGCCCATGGAGCTGGATTTGTTAATATTATGACCATCAGCAAGCACAGCATGGGACAGGCAGATGGCCCACCCACCTAGGAGGTGCCGCATGTGACAGCGCTATGGGAATGCCATGCAGATGGGAGAGATTGTCTGTGTCTGGGCTCCCAGTGTGGGCTGAGCTGGCCCAGAATGGCCATTCAGGAGAGACAGGGATACTTGAATGTCTCAGGGATGGCTGGTATTGAAACATGTCCACAGAGGCAGAATCCCAGACTAGGGCTAGTTCAGGCCTGACTCTGAGGTCTGAGAGAGACCTGTAAGCAAGCGCCAGGCCTGGAGGCATGGATATGGGAGATGAGCCGCCACTACTGGAACCGAGTTGCCAGATGATGAGGACCAGGGCTTGAACCAGATAGATTTGGTCATCTGGTGACTGCCAGAGCATCCACAAGTAGGATGTTTGGAGTAGCAAAGCAGGGGGCTGATGAGTCTGTAGGCTGTAGGACAGATGGCAAGAAGAAAAAGAGCTGCAGCCTGGCAAAGGATTGGTAGCCCAAGGAGCTGCAGAACATTCTCCAGCACTGCCCCTTGTTACTCCACGTCCATTGTTTGAGATAAATTAGGCAGACAGCTATGGACAGGCTTTCTGACATCTAGGGACCTTCTGATATCAAGCTGCTGCTGCTGTACAGGCAGGCTGGCTGGCCACCTGACATATCCACTGCTATGGGCAGGAGGCGCCATATCACCGTGATTCTCAGATGTATTACTGAGTGATATGGAGTGACATAGGAGCTGTAGTGTGATCTCACTTCCTCTGTGGGTGTAGTGATCGATGCTGTAGAGGCAGGAACTCAGGAATCAGACTGAGTTGAGTTTACATTCTGAGTGTCAGGCTACATGCACTTGGGCAGCTCACTTACCTCTTTGATGTAAGTTTTCTATTATGTTTAGAAGAGAGAGTAATTATAGAATCCACCTCACAGAGTTGTTGTGAGAATTTAAAGAGCCATGCATACTGCCTGGCACATGGAAAGCACCCTATAGATGATGGCTAGTATTAGTGCTATCCACATGAAAATACAGCTAAGAAGACTCTATCAGTGAGAACCCTGTTGCCCTCGTATCCCTATTGAGAAACACAGCATATCCAGGAAGGGCAGCATACCCAGGAAGAGGCCCATCTGGGCACGGCCAGGTATCATGTTAGTTAGCCACCTGGCCCTAGAAGGGTTGGATGTGATTTCTGGGATAGTGCAGGGGTCAGCAGCAGGAGGGGCTGGGGAATAGGATCCCATCTGATGAGTAATGTCTGGCTGGCAAATTATGGTCCTGGAGGGGATGGGGACCAATAACATCTGGAGTGTAGTCTAGAAACCTTTTTGGATAGAGACCCAGCCTGTGACCCCTCCTTCTTTGGGAACCTACTTCCCCTGCTTCTCCCTTGGCACTGCACGCCAGCAGCAGTGTTCCTTCCACCTAACTCTGCTCCACGGTCAGAGCCCATAGAGTTGGGGTGGGTACTCAGCCCGAACTGGGCCGATTGGATCCTCTACCTGGGAGCTAGCATTGGAACATAGATGTGCTGGCACTCAGATCAGGAGGACGTGAACTGAAAAATGCCATCTGGTGCCATGTGCCGGGACAACTGCAGAGAATAGGCCACAGATGGATGCTTGATGAGAAGCAGAGAAAGAGACCCTGCAGGAAAGGGGAAAGCAAAGAGCAAGGGAGAGGAGCTGAGAAAGTTAATGCCTTGCATCTTGAAGGCTTTCCAGGCAATTTCAAGTTCCTGGCCCTTGTGAGGCCCAGCTGTGTCCCTGCCCGTGGACTTGGGGAGATACCTCGTGTCCTTATGTAACCAGCTTATTAAATGAGCTGGACTCAGTCAGGTGTAAGAAGAAACCAACCTCATTTTTCCCTGTGTCCTTTTGAGCCTACTCTGTGGATTTTTATTTTCCTAGTCAAAGCTGAGAACTTAGCAGGTCCTTTGGTCTTTCAGGTGCTAGGCATGAAACAGCCCAATCCATTGTAACAATTCCTCATTCCTGACAGTACAGTGTAGGAATTGCAAGTCTGGACTCCTAAAGCTGACCAGCTGTGGAGGTCTGGAGTGGGGGAAGACAGATGGTCAGCTTGTTTATTTGTTTGTTTGTTTTGAGACAGGGTTTTTTTTTTTGCCCAGGCCTGGAGTATGGTGGCATGATCTTGGCTCACTACAACCTCTGCCTCCTGGGCTGAAGTGAGCCTCCCACCTCAGTTTCCCGAGTAACTGGGACCACAGGTACATGCCATCATGCCAAGCTAATTTTTAAATTAATTAATTATGGTAGAGGCGGGGTTCTCGCATGTTGCTTAGGCTGGTTTCAAACTCCTGGGCTCAAACAGTCTTCCCACCTCGACCTCCCAAAGCTCTGGGAGGCATGAACCACAGCACCTGGCTGACACACAGTCAGCTTCTTCACTGGATCCTGGCCAGTCCCGCTGCCTCCCCAACCTGTTCACTGAAGTTTCTGGCCCTTGGAAACAGGAGAGGAAGAAAGGAGAGAGAAGGGTCCATCTTTCATAGCTGTTGATAACTCAGAGCTCATGCCCTGTGGGTTTGCTAGATGCTCGTGCAAGCAACCCAGTGCTGCCTTTCCCCCTCTTGGCTGCTGCTGCTTCAGAATTTCCCTCCTGGGCACCTCTGACTCAGCTCCTTTGATGGAGTAATGTATAGCTCCCTTCCTGGCTCCTGTACTTCCTGCCCTGCCTCCACCCCCACCATCCAGACAGCCCTCTGGTCCTAGGAAGCCTGAATTTGTGCCTCGGTGGGCTGGCCTTGTGCTCTCAACGTGGGCCGCTCTTCCCACTGCTCTTTGTGTTCCTGGGCCTGAGTCAGACAGGAGTGCTTATGCCGTCCCAGGCCAGGCTTTGGGAATGGTCCCTTGAAGTCCCTCTCACCTGACTGAAGGTGAGTGAGAACACCCACCTTCCTTGTGGTGGTGGGAACACGTGAAGGACAGCTCATTCTCCCCTCCCCAGGACCTTCTTTCTGTACTTCTCACACAGCGTCAGGGAAGCCATCAGCTAATGCTGGAGAGCCAGTGCGGGGCCATGCCCTTTGCAGGGATGATCTTGCAGCTTTTATCTTGTCCTTAGCCTTTGAAGTCTCAGATAAAATTGAGGCAGAAAGAGCACCTTTTAAACATGTTGTTACACTTAAAAGCTTCCATTTTTGACTTAATCTGGTCATGTGAGTTTCTCTTACTATAATCAGAGTCTTGACAAGTCTGTGTGAAACAGACAGGGGGGTCTTGGGAAATCAGAGAGGACACCTTGAACCCCCTAAGAGTATCTGTGAACTGTGAGCATGGTACACTCCCATTACCATTGTTTTCAGTAATTCGAAGGTTTCTCTTTCAGTCTTGCTCAAATTGGCAAGATTTGGGGGAGAGGGTCTTGTTCAGTGTCGCTTGCTCAGAAAACATCACTGTCTTCTGGCCCTGTTCCCCACACAAGCCCAGCAGATGGGTGCCCCTTGTCCCCCAAGAGACCAAGGTATTGGCTAAAACTGGGATGCAGGGGTTTGCCTGGGGCAGGAGAAAGTCTGGGCTTTATTGACTTCCTTCTGGGTCTGCAAATGCAATGCAGCCACATGGAGAACTTAGTAATAGTAGGACTCCTGTGATTGTAGGCCTTAAAAGGTCACTGATGGGATAGGAAAGGATGGTCTGGTTGGCAAGTCCCCAGGATGCTGACTGGCTGTCTTTGCTGGCAGGTAGAGCAGTTCACTGGGTACCCAGGCTAGGGTACTTGGACAGAGCCCTCCTGCCCCATGCTCTTCTTCCATGCCACCAGCTTAGTAAGCTGACCCCCACCTTTCATTTTCTCCACATCTCTGATGAGCTTATTCCTTCCTCTCCTTCTATATAGCCTGGGTGTGGTTTGATTAAGATTCAGGCTTGGGTATTGAGATGGGGTTTGGGAGAAATAGCTGGTATCATGACCTGCTTTCATTTGAATCCTAAATAGTTTAGAAAAAGGATGGCTCTGCAGTGTCCTGCATGGCTTTCCAGAGCTCTCTATTTGGAGTTTTGGAGCCAAGACCAGTGACCAGTAAAGTTGGGCCTTGTTTTCCTTCACTCTTGTTCCCTATGTCCCACACGCTCCACTCCAGATGTGTGTGGAGGGATGATGATAGCCTGGGCCAAGATTAAGATATTTTCCTCAAATAGCATTCAGATTCCACTGTGATCCCAACAACTGACTAGGGGCTTAGGAGAAGGGAGTTGAGAACTCTTACTTGGTGCCTGACACCCAGCACCTTCTGGATTAATTGCTGCCGGGGCATTCTTAGCAGCAGTCTGACCTCAAGCCTCATTTTTGCCTCTTTTGTAAAGTGAGAATAATGATCCCTCCTTCACAGAGCTTCTGTGAAGGTGACGTAAAACACACACATGCACACACGCATGCACACACACGTGCACATGCATGTGCCTGTTTCTTTTTCTTTTTTTTTTTCTTTTTTTTGAGACACAGTCTTGCTGTCTCCCAGGCTGGAGTGCAGTGGTGCGACTTTGGCTCACTGTGAGCTCCGCCTCCCGGGTTCATGCCATTTTCCTGCCTCAGCCTCCCCAGTAGCTGGCACTACAGGCGCCCACCATCACGCCCGGCTAATTTTTTGTATTTCTAGTAGAGACGGGGCTTCACTGTGGTAGCCAGGATGGTCTCGATCTCCTGACCTCGTGATCCACTTGCCTCGGCCTCCCAAAGTGCTGGGATTACAGGCGTGAGCCACCGTGTCTGGCCACACAAGCCTGTTTCTAAGCACATGGTAGGCTTCAGTGCATATCAGTGCATCTCTAACTGCAGCTTTACTAGAAAAAGCTATCATATGGTTATGTCACTTGGTCATTAGGTAGAAGGATTGCTGGGGCCCCGGGTATAAGTGCATTTACAATTTTGCTATATACACTGGCAAATTACTCTTCAACAATATGGAGTCAAGTTATACGTCCATCCATAGTGCACACATCTGTCCATTACGTTGTCAACATGGATATTGGCATTTTTTTCATCTTTGCCAATCTGAGAGGCAACACGTCATGGTTTGTCCTTCACTTTTTTTTTTTTTTTTTTTTAATTTCTTTTTTTTTTTTTTTATTATACTTTAAGTTCTAGGGTACATGTGCATGACGTTTATATCATGTATAACTCCCCCATGCAATCCCTCCCTCCTCCCCCCTCCCCATGATAGGCCCCAGTGTGTGATGTTCCCCTTCCCGAGTCCAAGTGATCTCATTGTTCAGTTCCCACCTATGAGTGAGAACATGCGGTGTTTGGTTTCTCTTCTTGTGATAGTTTGCTAAGAATGATGGTTTCCAGCTGCATCCATGTCCCTACAAAGGATGCAAACTCATCCTTTTTTATGGCTGCATAGTATTCCATGGTGTATATGTGCCACATTTTCTTAATCCAGTCTGTCACAGATGGACATTTGGGTTGATTCCAAGTCTTTGCTATTGTGAATAGTGCCGCAATAAACATACGTGTGCATGTGTCTTTGTAGTAGAGTAATTTATAATCCTTTGGGTATATACCCAGTAGTGGGATGGCTGGGTCATATGGTACATCTAGTTCTAGATCCTTGAGGAAACGCCATACTGTTTTCCATAATGGTTGAACTAGTTTACAATCCCACCAACAGTGTAAAAGTGTTCCTATTTCTCCACATCCTCTCCAACACCTGTTGTTTCCTGACTTCTTAATGATTGCCATTCTAACTGGTGTGAGATGGTATCTCATTGTAGTTTTGATTTGCATTTCTCTGATGGCGAGTGATGACGAGCATTTTTTCATGTGTCTGTTGGCTGTATGGATGTCTTCTTTTGAGAAATGTCTGTTCATATCCTTTCCCCACTTTTTGATGGGGTTGTTTGTTTTTTTCTTGTATATTTGTTTGAGTTCTTGTAGATTCTGGATATTAGCCCTTTGTCAGATGAGTAGGTTGCAAAAATTTTCTCCCATTCTGTAGGTTGCCTGTTCACTCTGATGGTAGTTTCTTTAGCTGTGCAAAAGCTCTTTAGTTTAATTAGATCCCATGTGTCAATTTTTGCTTTTGCTGCCGTTGCTTTTGGTGTTTTAGACATGAAGTCCTTGCCCATGCCTATGTCCTGAATGGTACTACCTAGATTTTCTTCTAGGGTTTTTATGGTATTAGGTCTAACATTTAAGTCTCTAATCCATCTTGAATTAATTTTCGTATAAGGGGTAAGGAAAGGATCCAGTTTCAGCTTTCTACTTATGGCTAGCCAATTTTCCCAGCACCATTTATTAAATAGGGAATCCTTTCCCCATTTCTTGTTTCTCTCAGGTTTGTCAAAGATCAGATGGCTGTAGATGTGTGGTATTATTTCTGAGGACTCTGTTCTGTTCCATTGGTCTATATCTCTGTTGTGGTACCAGTACCATGCTGTTTTGGTTACTGTAGCCTTGTAGTATAGTTTGAAGTCAGGTAGCGTGACGCCTCCAGCTTTGTCCTTTTGACTTAGGATTGTCTTGGCAATGCGGGCTCTTTTTTGGTTCCATATGAACTTTAAAGCAGTTTTTTCCAATTCTGTGAAGAAAGTCATTGGTAGCTTGATGGGGATGGCATTGAATCTATAAATAACCTTGGGCAGTATGGCCATTTTCACAATATTGATTCTTCCTATCCATGAGCATGGTATGTTCTTCCATTTGTTTGTGTCCTCTTTGATTTCACTGAGCAGTGGTTTGTAGTTCTCCTTGAAGAGGTCCTTTACATCCCTTGTAAGCTGGATTCCTAGGTATTTTATTCTCTTTGAAGCAATTGTGAATGGAAGTTCATTCCTGATTTGGCTCTCTGCTTGTCTGTTACTGGTGTATAAGAATGCTTGTGATTTTTGCACATTAATTTTGTATCCTGAGACTTTGCTGAAGTTGCTTATCAGCTTAAGGAGATTTTGGGCTGAGACGATGGGGTTTTCTAAATATACAATCATGTCATCTGCAAACAGGGACAATTTGACTTCTTCTTTTCCTAACTGGATACCCTTGATTTCTTTCTCTTGCCTGATTGCCCTAGCCAGAACTTCCAACACTATGTTGAATAGGAGTGGTGAGAGAGGGCATCCCTGTCTTGTGCCAGTTTTCAAAGGGAATTTTTCCAGTTTTTGCCCATTCAGTATGATATTAGCTGTGGGTTTGTCATAAATAGCTCTTATTATTTTGAGGTACGTTCCATCAATACCAAATTTATTGAGCGTTTTTAGCATAAGGGCTGTTGAATTTTGTCAAAAGCCTTTTCTGCATCTATTGAGATAATTATGTGGTTCTTGTCTTTGGTTCTGTTTATATGCTGGATTACGTTTATTGATTTGCGAATGTTGAACCAGCCTTGCATCCCGGGATGAAGCCCACTTGATCATGGTGGATAAGCTTTTTGATGTGCTGCTGAATCCGGTTTGCCAGTATTTTATTGAGGATTTTTGCATCGATGTTCATCAGGGATATTGGTCTAAAATTCTCTTTTTTTGTTGTGTCTCTGCCAGGCTTTGGTATCAGGATGATGTTGGCCTCATAAAAAGAGTTAGGGAGGATTCCCTCTTTTTCTATTGATTGAAATAGTTTCAGAAGGAATGGTACCAGCTCCTCCTTGTACCTCTGGTAGAATTCAGCTGTGAATCCATCTGGTCCTGGACTTTTTTTGGTGGGTAGGCTATTAATTGTTGCCTCAATTTCAGAGCCTGCTATTGGTCTATTCAGGGATTCAACTTCTTCCTGGTTTAGTCTTGGAGAGTGTAAGTGTCCAGGAAATTATCCATTTCTTCTAGATTTTCTAGTTGATTTGCGTAGAGGCATTTATAGTATTCTCTGATGGTTGTTTGTATTTCTGTGGGGTCGGTGGTGATATCCCCTTTATCATTTTTTATTGCGTCTATTTGATTCTTCTCTCTTTTCTTCTTTATTAGTCTAGCTAGCGGTCTGTCAATTTTGTTGATCTTTTCAAAAAACCAACTCCTGGATTCATTGATTTTTTGGAGGGTTTTTTGTGTCTCTATCTCCTTCAGTTCTGCTCTGATCTTAGTTATTTCTTGCCTTCTGCTAGCTTTTGAATGTGTTTGCTCTTGCCTCTCTAGTTCTTTTAATTGTGATGTTAGAGTGTCAATTTTAGATCTCTCCTGCTTTCTCTTGTGGGCATTTAGTGCTATAAATTTCCCTCTACACACTGCTTTAAATGTGTCCCAGAGATTCTGGTATGTTGTATCTTTGTTCTCATTGGTTTCAAAGAACATCTTTATTTCTGCTTTCATTTCGTTATGTACCCAGTAGTCATTCAGGAGCAGGTTGTTCAGTTTCCATGTAGTTGAGCGGTTTTGATTGAGTTTCTTAGTCCTGAGTTCTAGTTTGATTGCACTGTGGTCTGAGAGACAGTTTGTTATAATTTCTGTTCTTGTACATTTGCTGAGGAGTGCTTTACTTCCAATTATGTGGTCAATTTTGGAATAAGTGCGATGTGGTGCTGAGAAGAATGTATATTCTGTTGATTTGGGGTGGAGAGTTCTATAGATGTCTATTAGGTCCGCTTGGTGCAGAGATGAGTTCAATTCCTGGATATCCTTGTTAACTTTCTGTCTGTTGATCTGTCTAATGTTGACAGTGGAGTGTTGAAGTCTCCCATTATTATTGTATGGGAGTCTAAGTCTCTTTGTAGGTCTCTAAGGACTTGCTTTATGAATCTGGGTGCTCCTGTATTGGGTGCATATATATTTAGGAGAGTTAGCTCTTCCTGTTGAATTGATCCCTTTACCATTATGTAATGGCCTTCTTTGTCTCTTTTGATCTTTGATGGTTTAAAGTCTGTTTTATCAGAGACTAGGATTGCAACCCCTGCTTTTTTTTGTTCTCCATTTGCTTGGTAGATCTTCCTCCATCCCTTTATTTTGAGCCTATGTATGTCTCTGCATGTGAGATGGGTCTCCTGAATACAGCAGACTGATGGGTCTTGACTCTTTATCCAGTTTGCCAGTCTGTGTCTTTTAATTGGAGCATTTAGTCCATTGACATTTAAGGTTAATATTGTTATGTGTGAACTTGATCCTGTCATTATGATATTAACTGGTTATTTTGCTCGTTAGTTGATGCAGTTTCTTCCTAGCCTCGATGGTCTTTACATTTTGGCATGTTTTTGCAACGGCTGGTACCGGTTGTTCCTTTCCATGTTTAGGGCTTCCTTCAGGGTCTCTTGTAAGGCAGGCCTGGTGGTGACAAAATCTCTAAGCATTTGCTTATCTGTAAAGGATTTTATTTCTCCTTCACTGATGAAGCTTAGTTTGGCTGGATATGAAATTCTGGGTTGAAAATTCTTTTCTTTAAGAACGTTGAATATTGGCCCCCACTCTCTTCTGGCTTGTAGAGTTTCTGCCGAGAGGTCTGCTGTTATTCTGATGGGCTTCCCTTTGTGGGTAACCCGACCTTTCTCTCTGGCTGCCCTTAAGATTTTTTCCTTCATTTCAACTTTGGTGAATCTGGCAATTATGTGTCTTGGAGTTGCTCTTCTGGAGGAGTATCTTTGTGGCGTTCTCTGTATTTCCTGAATTTGAATGTTGGCCTGCCCTACTAGGTTGGGGAAGTTCTCCTGGATGATATCCTGAAGAGTGTTTTCCAACTTGGTTCCATTTTCCCCCTCACTTTCAGGCACCCCAATCAGACGTAGATTTGGTCTTTTTACATAATCCCATACTTCTTGCAGGCTTTGTTCATTTCTTTTTCTTCTTTTTTCTTTTGGTTTCTCTTCTCGCTTCATTTCATTCATTTGATCCTCAATCGCTGATACTCTTTCCTCCAGTTGATCGAGTCGGTTACCGAAGCTTGTGCATTTGTCACGTATTTCTCGTGTCATGGTTTTCATCTCTGTCATTTCGTTTATGATCTTCTCTGCATTAATTAGTCTAGCTGTCAATTCTTCCACTTTTTTTTCAAGATTTTTAGTTTCTTTGCGCTGGGTACGTAATTCCTCCTTTAGCTCTGAGAGGTTTGATGGACTGAAGCCTTCTTCTCTCATCTCGTCAAAGTCATTCTCTGACCAGCTTTGATCCGTTGCTGGCGATGGGCTGCGCTCCTTTGCAGGGGGAGATGCGCTCTTATTTTTTGAATTTCCAGCTTTTCTGCCCTGCTTCTTCCCCATCTTTGTGGTTTTATCTGTCTCTGGTCTTTGATGATGGTGACGTACTGATGGGGTTTTGGTATAGGTGTCCTTCCTGTTTGATAGTTTTCCGTCTGACAGTCAGAAGGACTGTCTGTTGGTCTGTTAGAGATTGCTTGAGGTCCACTCCAGACCCTGTTTGCCTGGGTATCAGCAGCAGAGGTTGCCGAAGATAGAATATTGCTGAACAGCGAGTGTACCTGTCTGATTCTTCTTTGGAAGTTTCCTCTCAGGGGTGACGCCACCCTGTGAGGTGTGGGGTATCAACTGCCCCTAGTGGGGGATGTCTCCCAGCTAGGCTACTCAGGGGTCAGGGACCCACCTGAGCAGGCAGTCTGTCCATTCTCAGATCTCAACCTCCGCGTTAGGAGATCCACGGCTCTCCCCAAAGCTGTCAGACAGAGTCGTTCGGGTCTGCAGCGGCCCCGCTCTTTCCCCTAATGGACTGCAGCTGTGCGCTGTCCGCAGCGGTAGAGTCTACAGAGACAGGCAGGCTTCCTTGAGCTGCTGTGAGCTCCACCCAGTTCGAGCTTCCCAGCGGCTTTGTTTACCTACTTAAGCCTCAGCAATGGCGGGCGCCCCTCCCCCAGCCTCGCTGCTGCCTTGCGGATAGATCGCCGCAGATGGCTGTGTTAGCAGTGAGGGAGGCTCCGTGGGCGTGGGACCCTCCCGGCCAGGTGTGGGATATATTCTCCTGGTGTGCCTGTTTCCTTAAAGCGCAGTATTGGGGTGAGAGTTACCCGATTTTCCAGGTGTTGTGTGTCTCAGTTCCCCTGGCTAGGAAAAGGGATTTCCTTCCCCCTTGCGCTTCCAGGTGAGGCGATGCCTCGCCCTGCTTCAGCTCACGCTGGTCAGGCTGCAGCAGCTGACCCGCACCGATTGTCCGGCACTCCCTAGAGAGATGACCCCAGTACCTCAATTGAAAATGCAGAAATCACCGGTCTTCTGTGTCGCTCGCGCTGGGAGTTGGAGACTGGAGCTGTTCCTATTCGGCCATCTTGCTCCGCCCCCCCTGTCCTTCACTTATAGCACCTCTCTGATTACTACTGAGGTTGACATCTTGTTTACCGGCCATTTGTGAGTCTTCTCCTGTGTACATGTACTTTGCCAAGTTTTCTGTTACAGGGTTTGCATCTTTCTTGATTTGAAAGAGGTTTTAGCATAGCATGAATATTCTGTATTTGCTATATATGTTTCAAATATTTTTCTCTTGTTCAATATTTGCCTTTTAATCTTGGTCATGTTTTATTTTTTGTTTTGTTTCTCGGAAAGCAGAAAATTGGAGTTCTGAAAAAAGTTGTATCTTTTAGTCTTTTCCTTTAACTTTTGGGATTTCCTGTCATGCCTAGAACCAATTCCCAACCCACAGATTTGTTTTACAAGGAAACAGTTCTAGCGGCTAGTGTGGAAGTTGGATTGGAATGAGGGAGATGGAGAGTCCTGGTCTGGAGCCTGGTGCAGTAATTGAAGGGAGAGGAGATGAGACCCTATGCTAAGGCAGGCAAGATAGCTTGGCATGGAGGGATGGATTGTGCTTGACAGGGGAAGGGAAAGGTCCTTGTTTTTGATCTGAGCAATTGAGTACCTGGGGCCATTTGGTGAAAAGGGACCAGACCTAGAAGAAAGGTGTGTCAGGCATTAAGTGCACTGCCTGTAAGGTGCTTGGAGGACATCCAGTGGAGAAATCCAGGACACAGCTGGATGTGAGGAAGTGGAGCTCCAGATAGCCATCTTGGCTGAAGTACTATTGTGGTACTACTGTGGTCCTACCTACTCGGGAGGCTGAGGGTATAGGTGGTAACCAGAGATAGGGTGAGTGTGATTTAAATGATTCTGGTGTGTGTCCTGGTGCCAAATCTCCTCCTGGTTTTACTTAAAGAGGCTCTGATATGGGAGACCCCCAGAAGGCATTCTAAAACAGTAACACAGAGTGTAGATACATCCAGATAGCACTGATGGCTTTTATTGCAGATTCGTGTCATTACAAGGATAATCTGGGAATATATTTTTTTAAAAACCCTCCCTTTTATATACACAAAACATGCTACATGGTACACTTTGTGAGAAATGCTGAGGTAATAGGCACACACCCAGACATGGACAGTACCAAACATCCAACATCTCACACAGCCTGGCCCACGTGCCCACCGGGAAGGGTCTCACCTTCTTGACTCATCCCTTGCCCCTCCTTGGCAATAGTCTTGGGAGTGCTGAGACTGACACTTCGTGGCCAACAGGACTGAGAAAGCCACCAGGCCGCAATGCATCAACCGAGGGGTCCGGTGACCCCTGATTATTCAGCAACTCCTGAGAAGTGACCCATTTTCATTTTTGTGGCACTTGTTCTCCAGGGAAGTATAGTTTGGAGATGAGATGCGGACTCTAGTCAGCCTGAGAGCGTGGAACCTCTGGTCTGTAGCCAGCCGGGGGCTCTGATGATCTGATGCCTTCTGTTCAACCTATATCTCCTGGCCAGATAGGTTATTATTTGTGTGAAGACTAAAATGACATGTAGGCTAAAGTATGAATGGAAGATACAAAACTGCGAGTACATTATCTGTGTGACCGGTGGAGCTTTTGGCCTGGCCTTCCCTTCCCAACCAGAAACCTGGAGCCCAGAGTGTTTCCTGCTCAGAAGCTGAGGAATCTTGCCTAGAAAGAAGGGGCCGTGTGACAGAAAAGGCAAGGAGTAGGTAGGCGAGGAGTACAACAGAGCGGAAAGGGGGCCTTGAACTGCGGTGAGTGGCCAGGGACTGACACACAGAAGGCACTTAATGAATGGTGTCAAATAAAGGATAAGTGGGCGATGGATGGTGAAAAGTCCTGAGAATGGGGAAAAGTATGAAAATGGAGCAGGAGGGAGTTTGAAATTTGATTAGGTGCCAAAAGGGGTTCTGAAGAGAAGAAGCTGGGAACCTCTATGAGAGAGGTTAGCATTGTAGACATCCTGGAAGAATCCAGGCACATGGATGCCAAGGGTGATCCTTTCAGTTGAGCCACACAGTCTGTGATCTACCCTTAGACTCAAGTAATGCAACACTAATGAAATGCTGTTCTCCTAAGAGCAAAGCTGCTGGTGACAGCTTCAACATCTGAGAACTGAATGTATGTGTATTTAGGTATGTAAGGCAACCCTATGTATGGATCTAGATATATCACATGTGATGTATATCTAAATGCATATATATGTGGTATACACATGTGCACAAGGGAGGCTCATACACGTGTATATTATGAAGGTATTTTGCAGTTGTGTTTTTATTGTAGAGACTTAATTTATTTAAAGAAAGAGTTGTCTGTAGTCCTGTCCTGTCCTGGAGACATGAGGGGCTGTCTGGTGTGAAGGAAAGTAGGAGGGACAGAAAACACTGTATCGATTCAGTTCCATCATCTGCTGCAGTGACTTCGGAAAACAGAATCCAGCATCCCAGTCCTCCCAGCCTCAGGATGAACTGGTGAGGAGTTGTTCTTTGTGCTGTGGCCAGAGTGACCAGGGTGGGCTCCTGGCAATGGCCATGAGAGGTCAGGAGGGGGAGCTGGCTTAGTGGAAGGTGTTGGGGTTCGGTCGGATCATCATCACCACTTTCTTGAGTGAGTAAGAGCCTCCTCGGAACTCAGCCCAGTAGACTCCGTCCTGGTAGCGGCTCCGGTAATGGCCCCCGCGGTACCAGACCCCGTTGAGGTTGGAGTGGGCACAGGCATTATACCACCAGCCTCCCTTCTGGTAGTGGGCACAGTTTCCTGCAAGAGAGAAGGCAGTGAGAGTGTGTCTGGGAGGAGGCCATTCTACCTGTGTCCATAGTTTGCTCAGGGCTTTCAGCAAAACCCTCTCTGGGAGACATCTGGGCAGAAACGCTTGGGAGGTGAACCCGTCTCCATGGGTGGTGAGAGGCCATGCATCAGGCCTGCCTTTGAGGCTCAGCTTTATAACTAACTAGCTGTGTGATCTCAGACAAGTGACTTAACCTCTCCCAGCCACTGTATCCTCATCTGTAAAATGAGAATAAAAATGACGCCTGCCGCACAGGACGGCTCTGAGGATTGAATGAGGATGCGTACTTGACACTTAGCCAGGGCTGGGTGCAAAGGAGGCCCCAAGGGAACTCCACACTTTGTGTTCTGATAGGAAATAGAGATGGCCTGAGGTGGGCAGGGAGGGAGAAAAGCTTTTCCTTAGGAATTTTTAGAGTTGAAACAGTTGGGTCAGGAGTCTTTATAGAATGACAAAGGAAGTGTTTAAGAAGAAATGCTCCTCCAGTCCTCCCCGGCTCGTATTCCATCCAAACAATTTTTTATATTACTTCACAAAGGAAAGGTATTTCCATAAAACTCTTGGCATTATCACATCATGCTGAATTTTGCTGCCAAGGACAAGCAGTTCAGAACAACAGTAAAAACTGTGGGAAGGTGCGCGCGGGCATGCAGGGGCAGTGCACTCTGTGGCAGGAGGAGAGGGGGCCACTATCTGCCAGCATTGCTCTTAGTGAAGGGTGGTCCCCACTTTCCTGACTAGGCCTCACGAGGGGACCCTGTACTCAGGGGAGAGGCTGCGCCAGTCAGGATTGTGGGTCGGAGGGCCCAACAGAGCAGGTGGCCGAGGCCGTGGGATGAGGTGAGGAGGTCGCACTCAGTCTGAGGCAGAAAGCAAGAGGGGAGCTGCAGCCCAGGTTTTCCCAGAGTTTTTCTGGGGGTCCTTCTGGGTCATGATTCCAGGCCACAGGGACCAAGTGGCAGTGTTGGACTGGTATAGCAGGGAGATCCTTGGGCACGCCATAACCAGCCTCTTCTTTGCCAGCGGAGGCCCCACACACCTCCGGGGACAAGGAACTTGCCAACCACTGATTTTGTTGCTGGCTAGATCTGAGTTTGGATCATAGAACACAGTTTCCGCTCCCTAAGGAGGCGGCCCTCCAGAAAGGCTGTAGCAGCCCCTGCGTCCCAGGGTCTGACCAGCTCTGAAGGTCATCCTCCTGCCCTGCTCTTCTAGAAGCCTCGGCAGCCCTACTGCTTCAGAACAAGGGCCTGCTCCTCCTCCCGGGCCCCTTCGGGCTGAGCCAGTTCAGTGTCAGTGGGTGGATAAGGTGTCTGTGTGATGTAGGGATGGGCAAGTCATGTCCTTCCTGTCCCCTGATGTTGGGAGAATTACCCTTCAGAATGTGGCTGCCATGGGGACCTGGAATGAGGATCCCCTCCACCTTAGCATGTAGGTTTCAGGGCCTGCCTGAAGTGCAAGCCATTTGTAGAACAGTCTCGAGAGCTCGCTTCTCAAGTGGGAGGGAGTAGCCTTCTGACCAATACCACATAGGAAATGTAGGCAGGAGAGGACTGGGTTTGCCCATGAGAGCAGACAGCCTGAGCCTGGAGGCGGCATCGGCCGTCAGGTGGTGCCAGCCTCAGGGAGGAGCGTGGCAGGGCCGAGAGGCCTTCATCTCAAGAAACTAGATGTTGGCCCTGGGGAGACATTAACTGTGTGGGAGTCTGATATCTGGACTCAGGGCCGGACCATATCTAGGTTTCTTCTAATTTTCTGTTTTTTCTCTTGTTTTTTGTTTAATAAAGACTTCTTAGTAAAGACCTAGATTTGAAGCATGTGGTCTTAGACAAATCACTTTCTCTCTCCTATCTGCTTTCCTCTTAATAGCTTCCTCTCAGCAGTGCCCTAGCATTACATGCAGTAACAGTGACCATGAAGAAAGCCAGCTTGTGTGGGGCCCTCGCTGTGTGCCAAATCCTAGACAAAGCACTTTGGGTACATTCTCTCTACGCTTCTCCCTACCCTGCAAGGTAGTTCTTGTCCTTCCTTCCAGATGCAGAAACTGAGACCCAGGGAGATTTAGCAGCATGCCCAAGGACACATGGCTGGTAGGAGGTGGGACCAGCACTGGAGCCCAGGTGTATGGCCCAGAGCCTGTGCAGTTGGTTAGCTCTATACCAGGTGCCTTGGACAGAGGTGGTGAGGCCACAGCCCAATACATGTCTTTCTGCATTGGCCCCAGTTGGCCCTGGTACGTGTGATTTGTATACCTCTTTATGTCTCCTCTCCCCATTTTTTTAAATTTGTAAATGCCACTCTGACCCAGCTTTGTGAAGGGGACCTGTGGGCAGGAGAAGGGACCCTCAGGGGGTGGTAACAGGGTCAGGCAGCTTGGCCCAGCTGCTTATCACCCTGGGATCTTCCCGTTTCCAAGCCCTGGAGTCAGGGGCTCTGGCTCTGGTTGACCTCTTTTCCCTGCCCTGCACCTAGGTTTGACTCCACTTTTCCTACCTGTGTAGACATCGTGATCTCTGTCCAGGGTGGTGAACTGCTTGCCATTGTGCCATGTAAAGGAGTCACCCGCATTGCCGTGGTAGCGCCCCAGCCGCAGCTTATAATACTCGCTCTCAGGTTCCAGGCGGAAGCTGGCGTATTCTGCAAAGACTTTGCGGCCGGACCAGTCCTCCATGGTCACCAGGAGTTTGTAGTTGCCTTGGTTCGTCAGCCAGTAAATGTTCTCCAGGCCCAGCCAGTATTCGCCATCAATGTTCCCAAACCCTTGCTGGGGAAAACCCGGGAGGGTGTTAATGTGGGGCCTGCAGTACCTGTAGCCAGCAGGCCTGGCTGTCGGACACTCAGCCCTGGATAGAGGGGCCGGGGAAACAAGCAGAGCATGAAGCAGACCTGGTTCAGACCCCTACTCTACCACTGAATCTCTCTGTGACTCACACATTATTCAAAAATATGCAGAGTGCCTACCCTGTGCCAGGCATCATGTGAACCCCAGATTCCTCATTCTTACGTCAGGGAGGCTACATTACCTTCCCCACAGGCTTGCTGCAGGAACACGTGTGCTGTGGCAAGTGGAGGGCCTGGCACTCAGTAGGCACTCAGCAAGCATTCCTCAGACAAATCCCTGCCCTTCACTGAGCTTCACCTCCTTCTCTGGAGATGGGCTGTGTGTGAGGGTCACGTGTAAACTCTAATGCACCAGACAGGTGTGAGCTGTGACGCATGTGTCCCATCCACTGGGGCTCCCCTCTAGGTCTAAAACCTAGTGGTATCCACTGGCACTGGGTGGTATCCACCGGCATGGCAGAGCCATGTGTGCAAGGCGTCGTGGCTTCAGTTTGTGAGCTTCAGTGTCAGAGGCCTCACCTGCAGTCACTACTGGGCCAATTGCTGGCTTTGCAACCCTGAGCAAATTACTCCACACTTTCACCTGTAAGCTGGGTCCATCACAGAACCTCCCTCAGGGGGTTGATACAAGATTAAACAAAGTAACGCATGAAAGCCCTTAGCATGGTGCTGGCATGGGTTGGGCACTTGGCAAACCGAGCCACTCTTGCCACCTTTGTTTAGAGGGTGAAGAACCATGTATGTCTGAGTCCTGGCAACTTTCCCTGCTACACAGATGAGCATTTCAACTCCCTGGGAAGCAGGGAGCCCAGAGGATGAGCCTGGAATTAGGACTTGAGCATTGCCACAGTTCCCTACCAGGACTCTCTGGGGGTTTCTCCCAGGGACTGGGAGCCTTTTGGGACTTGCCCCTTCTGGGCTTTGAGAGCAGGTCTTTCCCCATGGAAACCCCAGTTGGGAATGAAATGCTCCCCACTCCTGGGCCCCCATACCAGCATTTCTAAACTCTCACCCTGTCCTGCGGGGCTGTGGTGGTCTGGTCTACTAACTCCTGTCCTGCAGCAGTTGCTAGCAGCAGTCAGAGGAGGAGCTGGTTCTCACTACTCCTGGTGGGTTTGCACAATGGCCCTGTCTGCATCCTTCTTGCCTTAGGTATGTGTGTTGTTGGGGCCGCACTGGCCTGGACTTGGTCAGCATGTACCTCTGAGCGGGCTCTTCTACTGGTCGCTCAGGCCTCTCTTGGGGTGGGCCAGTCACCTTGTGGGCAGCACAGACAGCCCCTGCCGGGTCTCACCTTGTACGTCTCCCAGTTCCTGAAGAAGTTAACAGAGCCATCCAGGCGTCTCTGGATGACAGTCCAGCCCCCGGGGTCGTGTCTCTGGTCGCACCACACCTGCATGAGGCGGTTGGTGTTCTCCGGCTTCACCAGGTAGATGGAACTGGTGTCGTGGCCATCCTCCAGGGCCTGCAGGCAGTCTCTCCATGGGCCTGGGGACACAGATATGCATATACATCACAGACCTGCCTGTCACCAGGCCACACCCCCAGCTGCACCTCAAGCAGGCACAACCTCCGGTGAGGCTCCAGCTGCGAGCCACGGGCCCACAGTCTGGGGTAACCAATGTTTGTTTTGCGAGTTTGATAAATAATTGTAAAGATAAGAGCCTTGGACTGGGGGTCAGGATGCCCACACTCCAAGCTCACTTTCTCCTGTCACCCGCCTCACAGTGTGACTTTGGGCTTCTTCACTTCTCCCAGCCCTCAGTTTCTTCCAGTTGTAGAAGGGAGATCAGATTTCCCTCATACAGCATTGTCAGGATTTCTGAGATCATTTGGGGAGAAGTTGCTGGGGTGATCTTTTTCAGGTTCATTGTATTAGGAAAAAGAGATGTGGACCTACTAAATGTGGCAACATCGGTCAGTGCCTGCAGGCTCTGATGGCTTTGTTTCTGCAGGGAAACTCGGTTCCGCTGGATTACTGTTTCTGGGGGCCAAGTGCAGTTGGCCCCCTTCAGTTCTGACTCCACATCTGCCCTTCCAGTGACAATGCTTCGTGATGACTGCTGCAGCTTTTACTAAATGAACTTCCACAGTCACGGGGGCCTAGGCCATGCCCAGAATTTGGCCATGTAGCCAGAGACTTTGGGATATTTCCGGGATTCATTCACTGCTCTTCAAGTGTCTTTTTAGGGAGCCAGGTTCCCTTTCAGCTCAATCTGTGTGTTTTCCAAAGGAAGCTCAATGAGGGCCAGATGCTCGACCTCATGCATTCTGAGGTCTTCCTGGCAGGCTCATACACTTAAAGGATGATGTCTAGGATACAGCCCAATCCATGGCTCTCTTCTGAAACTGAGACCAGAGGGTTCTGTGATTCTCTGTGACTCCACTGAGCTTGGGCAGCCCAGTCAGAAGGAATGGGTGTTCTACCACAGGTCTTTCAGCCCTCACCACCCCTGCCCATCAACTCTGCCCTCCCCAGGCAGTTTCTTATGCTCCAGTGTTGGTCACATCAGCAAGAAGGTACAAGCTTGAGTCACCAAGGGTCTGGACAGTCTGGGGCCTTTCTCATTGATCTGAGGAACCTTTAGAAGGCCTTCAAGCCCTAGCCATTCAGATGAAAATGGCTGAAAGAAAGAAGATCATGTTTTGCTTCAGTCTCTTCAAAATATTCCCCATAGGGCCAGGTGCGGTGGCTCACACCTATAATCCCAGCACGTTGGGAGGCCGAGGCAGGCAGATCACGAGGTCAGGAGATCGAGACCATCCTGGCTAATATGGTAAAACCCCGTCTCTACTAAAAATACAAAAAATTAGCCTGGTGTGGTGGCAGGCACCTGTAGTCCCAGCTACCGGGGAGGCTGAGGCAGGAGAACCGCTTGAATCCGGGAGGCGGAGGTTGCAGTGAGCTGAGGTGGCCCCACTGCACTCCAACCTGGGTGACAGAGTGAGACTCCGTCTCAAAATAAACAAAAGAAATAAACAAAAAAATCCCCACAATGAGACTGGTTAAGGACGAAAGTGCTAAGAAAGTACCATTGTATATGTTCTATCAATTTGTGTGTTTATTCAACAACTGTGTATTGAGTCCCAGGCTCTGCAGATGTGGTGCTGGGCAGCGGAAGCTCAGGGCAGGGTGGGGCTGCTCTGGTGCCCAACGAGGGAGGAACTGACCTCACTACCTCCTCCCCACTTGAATTCCTGTAGATCCTGTCCTTTCTCTTTCTGTGGGAATTGAAGGGAGGTGCCCATCAGTGACAGGTGTACTCAGCTTTTCTGGTGCAGGTCACACTTCTCACATTCCTTCCTGGCTGGTGTTTGGGCTCAACTAGTTCACAGGTAATGGTTATAAACCAGAAAGACTTAGGTTTCTGGTCTCTGTTAGACATCTCAGGTGGGCTCTGCCTGAGGCCTTGCAGGAAGAAGCCTTGTATTTGAGCATTCATCCACCTAGAACCTGACGGGAAGGCAGGCGCTGTCTTGCTCATTCCTTGCTTCCCACTATCACCCTGAGAAGAAAGATTGGTTTGGGTGCTGACAGTTGACTCAGGGGGCTTCTCCCTTCATCTTCCAGGGAGAAGCTTCTCACCCATTTACCTTTTTGCCAAGCTTCTTCTCCAAAGGATGGGGCAGGACCCAACACTCCCACCCCTGGGTAGCAGATGGGGCACAAGCAGCTGCTTCCTTTGGCAGTGCCACTTCCCGCCTTTCCCCCTCCACCCCCTCAGTATCCTTCCTGGGGAAGGGGAGGCCAGACCTCCAGAAAGAGCATTTGTGAAGGAGAAAAAGGTTTTGCTTGTGTTCAGCTTGAAGCCCCAGGGACGGAGGCAGAGAATGGGAGTCTGTCCCCAACAGCTGGAGCAGAGCGCCGGTGGGCGTGGGAGGCCTCCTAGCTCCTTACCAAGTCAGCAGCACAGGAGAGGCCGTTTGATGCGAATACTGGTGACGGAAGATCCGGCAGAAGCCTGCAAAATAACGCCCACTGAGAGCGAGCAGCCCAGCCTCTTACTGCACAGCTGCCAGGACTGCTGCAGAATTGTCAGATGTAAAGGCTGCCTTTGAAGGCGGCGCCACGTAGGGAAAGGCTGTGGAGGCTGCTGGGGGAGTGGCAGTTGGCCTCGTGGCTCCAGCTGGGGCTGCCTTTGTGGGCGCCATCAGTGATCTCAGTTTTACTTTTGGCATTTCCACCAAGGGCTCTTTTTAAAGGCGAGTGTTTTTAAATGTTTTGGGGCTACTAGTCCCTTTACGAATTTGGGGATGGTTCTAGATCCTTTATTCAGAAAAATGCACAGACTCAAACAATTCTGTATACAGTTTCAGAAGGTAATAGATTCCCAAAGTCCCAGGTTATAAACTCCTTGCTCTAAGAGTCATGACTGAAGTAGTAATAATAATAGCCAGTGTGTACTGAGCATTTCCTATGGTCCTAGGCACGTATTTCAACAGCTGACCCTCCTGACACTCCTATGAGGTAGGAAAGCAGACCCTGTGGTCATTAGGGGATCCCCTCGAGGTTACCTGGTGGGTAAGGGACCCAGCAGTTGTATGCACCCAGGGCTTGTCCAGAGCTCACACACTAAAGTACTCCTCTTTTTCCCCAACTAGAGCAAACTCAAGAATAAGGGACCCAGGCTGACTTAGCTCTGTGTCCTTAGAACTAATGTTAATCTTTGCCAGTCAGCCAGTGACAAAATAAAACATACAAATTTACAGTTCTTTGTCAAGGTGTAAAACTTCTAAAAATCTTTAATGATTTTTTTCTTCCATATTTACCTTTTGGTGTTCTTTGCCCATTTTTCAACTATTCTAGTGTCTGTTATGATGTAGAAGAAGTTTTTCTTTTTTAAAAAAAGGCAGACGTAATTCTTTTAAGGCTTTCTAGAATAATGGAGTAGGTATCAAATAGTGTCGAAGTGTTTAGTATTTTCTGCTGTTACAGAAAATGTGCGTATGTGTCTGTACACTGAATTTCACATGACAATCAGGCCCCATTAGCTTCTGTCGAAAATACATATTCAAACACAGTTTCCCTCAGAACCCTTAGTAGACCTCTATGAAATCTCCTGCATTCAAACACATTTCCTTTTCACACATTAAAGGCACCAGTGGCAAAGGTCAGAAACATCAATGATGGATGAAAATTAGTCAGAAAAAGAATTAACATTGAAAAATTGTCAGCAGTAAATTTATGTGGCTCCCTTAAAATAGCAGAGACAAAACATCCTACTTTGAGGAGAAATCCACAACTGTAACATATAAATAATACTTTGAAAAATCTGTATCTGTTCCATATAAATAATGCCCTCGTAGGGAGCCAGGCAAGGGTTGGGCCACGATGGAGGAAGACCTGGCTGAGGAAGGGAGGGCTGGAGGAGGACTCCACACTTGGAGTCAGGAGCCCTTGGCTCCAATCTCGATGGCCTCACCTCTGCACAGTGTGACTTTGGGCTGGGTCCTCATTGAGCCTCAATTTCTTCTTCTGTGAAATGGGGAAAGGACCATAGCTATTCTGAGAAGGTCATGAACACAAGAGCGGCCAGCATGGGGGCCAGCTGGGGCAGGTGCTCTGTGAAGATTATCCCTTTCTGTTTCCTTTGATAGATGAAAGCTGACATTTTTGAAGTTGTTCACGCCCCCCCAACTCATTCCTCCTCCACACACACGTTACTACATTTGCTTTTCAATACAAGACTAAATGTAAGATATTTACCAGTAGATGTCTTCCATTTATTTTTAAGTCAGAATTTCAGTGCAGAAGGCCACAAAGATATATTAACATGAAGAATGGAAATCTTTTTTGTCAATGAAACTGAGTTTTCAGTGTGCAGTGGGCAAAGCGCTCCCTTTGGACCAGTGCAGAGTACCTAGCGGTGTTTAACTTGGCGCCCCTTCTGAGAGGGCAGCTCTGCCCAGAGCATCAGGCCAACACTAACTCGGCAGCACCTGGGCTCAGAGTGGAGCAAATGCCCCGACCTCATCTCTATAAAGACCACATTTACATTCTTGGCGGAGCTGTGGCCAAATGTTCCACGTGAAGAGAAGTGCGGCCCCATGGCTGAGCCGAGTCTGTGTGGTTCCCTGGAGAAGCAACAAGGGTGGGAAGGCACACAGGGTCTGGGGTCAGGAGGCCTCCAGAGGAGGGACATCAGCAAGTGGGGGAGTACCAGGTACACGGGTCACAGCCCGGACCCCACTGCCACACCCTGGTAAGTGTTGGAGGTGATCAGCTTTGGGTACTTCCTTCCTCCTCTCTGGGGTTCTTGATGGGGATTAGGCACACAAGGACCATGGCCTCTCAGGAAACCAGGACCCACTGATGATTGATGGCTGATTCAGTGCCTGCCACCCCCAACACAGGGCCTTTCAGGCCAAGCTGAGTTAGAACCGGCACCTAGGCCAGGCAAGCATAGCATCCTATTTCCAGTTCTCTTTCTGTGGATCTGGGGCGGACCAGCATCAGCCTGATTTACCCGTCCAGGCCCTAGTGGAGAATGGGCTCACAAACTGCATCAGCTCTCAGTGCAGTGCCCCTCCTACTAGGAAAACATGGCTCCGTGAATATCTGACCTTAAGGCTGGGAGCTAAGCAGTGCGGCCTCTGTGGGCAAGAGGGATGCATCTTCTCCCTGACGTGCCTGAGGTGTGGGGGGAGGAGCAGAGTCCTTCCTGCCCACAGCACGACTGGACCCCGTGGCTGGCCAGCAGCCTGACAGTCCTCTTTATCCCCGAGTCCAGCCCCAGGTGTCAGAATTTGACCACCTTAGGCCACTCAGAGGACCCTGTGGCCTGTGGGAAATGTTCTGGGGGGCTCTTAGTTCTGGGAAGTTGCTCCCGCGAATATTTTAGTCCATATGCAGGCACTAGGGAGAAGTTTCCGTGTTATCACTAAGATGCAGTCTGCTTTTAATGAGAATTGTATGCTGTTTTCACTTACTCTCACTGATGGTCTGTCTCCAAAAAGTCTTCTCACCACTCCCTGAAACATTTTTCTAACAGGAGAAAGGACTAACTGTTGAAATGGAATCTGCAATTTCCTACCCAAATGAATGCATCTGAGTGCCACGGCACGTGGCCTGCTTAGGTGAGAGTCCCACCCAGGCCAGCATCAGGACTCACTGGGCACCCCGTGAGGGCAGGAGAACAGACACACAGGATCAGGGGATGGGGTGTGAGGGGTGGCTACAGTGAGGAGCAGTTGTATGGGGATCTTCGAATCTCATTTATCCAGAGGCTTGGCAAAATAAGATTTTGGTTAGCCGGGCGCGGTGGCTCAAGCCTGTAATCCCAGCACTTTGGGAGGCTGAGACGGGCGGATCACGAGGTCAGGAGATCGAGACCATCCTGGCTAACACGGTGAAACCCCGTCTCTACTAAAAACTACAAAAAACTAGCCGGGCGACGTGGCGGCGCCTGTAGTCCCAGCTACCCAGGAGGCTGAGACAGGAGAATGGCGTGAACCCGGGAGGCGGAGCTTGCAGTGAGCTGAGATCAGGCCACAGCACTCCAGCCTGGGTGACAGAGTGAGACTCCGTCTCAAAAAAAAAAAAAAAAAAAAAGATTTTGGTTATGGACGTATGTATATATATATATATATATATTCTATATCAATCACTGCTTTTCAGTGAACCAGAGTACAAAACAATAACCTAAACACAGGAATAGCTTGTATGGTCCCAAAGGCATTTCAGTTCCTGCAGAACCTCAGAGTTGACATCACACATATCATTTCTGATCATTCCAGGGAAAAGGTCCAAATGCTTGTGCCTGCTTTCAGTCCTCTTCAGTCCTGAAGCAATGGGCATGGTGCCTGAAGCCAATGAGTGTTTCAGGAGTTGATGAAAATGTTTGAGGCCTCAGAAAACTTACTAGCTCTAAAATATGAAAAGAAAACTACAAAATCAAAATTTATTGTGGTAATTAAATTTCTACAAAGTGTAACATCTTGTCAAGTTCATTAATTGTTAAATTTTGTCTTCATGAAAATGTTACTACTTTTGAAAACAATTTGTGGGTTAGATTTTTTTCACTTCCCAAGAATTCCTGAACATGCTTGATGTTTACTGAGAAATTAGATCCAACCATAAATTAATTGAGTTACTCTTAGCCAAATAATTTTAAAAGCAAAAGTATTAAATCCTTTCCAAATTGTTCCAGTAAAAATTATATGAAATGTGTGAGGTAGGTCATTTCAATGCATGTGGTAGAGCCTGAGGCCTCTCAAGTAAGAGCTCTTAGAGCCCAGAAAGGGCTTATAAAAAGGTCCTGTTTCTGCTCATTTGACCCCGGGAGAAATAGACATTGTAGCGCTGCTTTCCAGAGGCCACTGTCCAAAGCATTGCGCCACTCTTAGGTTTCCACCAGCGCCGTTGGGCAGGAGGAGAAACAGCGACTTTAAAGACATTTTAAAAAAGAGTTTGGAAGGGGCTTTGGTGGTCTCACTGTGTGCAGAGGTGAGCAGCTCACCTTGGCTCCCTGGGGGCAGTGGCCAGTTGCACCCAAGGCTTCCTGGGTGAGGGAGGTCTCTGATGTAGAGGTGGGCAGTGCCCCAAGTTTCCGCAGGCACACTAATGAGAGTGACTGTGGCTCTGTCAGAGACTGTGGTGCTGTCCTGCAGGCGTATCATGGAAGAAGTTATCAGACCCATGACTATAGTCCACAGATACTGAACAGGTAGCAGTCCCATAGTTGGCCAGCCTGTTAACCCTTTCCAAAGAATGGATCAGCTTCATTGGTTTCTTCTTCAAGAACCTACATTGGCTTTCATGGGTGACTTTTAATCTTCCAAATGCTCACGAACCCTTCGTGTACTCTTTTCTATAGTTTTACTGGGGCTTGACCACAAGCCAGTTGTATGTAATTTCTAGTATACATTCTTTTTCTTTTCCTGAAAGCAGGACATTTGTCTGGCATCAAGCCTTGTCTTCATGATTTCTTGACTATCACTGGCAGTGGTTCTGAGAGCACTGCAAGGCCCTTACCTTCCTCATCACCTCCTTCAGGAAGCCTTCCCCAACCCCAGGAAAGCTACTTAATCCTTTTCAGGGTTCCCAAAATGCTTTGTATATGTATCTCTACTGGCATAAAATAAGAATGGTGATGATCATGTATCTAGAGCCTTTCATGTGCCAGGTGCTTTGCACACTGTTTGATTTCATCCTCATAAGGCCCTGCACCTGCGAGAAAGCCAAGGCTCAAGAGGATCACATGGCTGGAAAGTGGAGAATCTGGGATTAGAACTCAGGTTCACCTTCTGTGCTGCAGTTATCACACCACATTAGGATTGGTGGGGATCTGTGTCCCTGTAAGACTGTGGGCTCCTTTCAGGCAGGAGCCCTTGCAGGCTCACTCCATGAGTCCCTCCATGCTCTGTGTGCCTCCCTCCATCTTTCAACCCTCCATCCTTCACTCTCCATCCTTCACCATCCTGAGCTGCATCCCCTTTGCTACCTTCATTCTGTGCTTTCCAGCTGAGAACCAATAATAATAAATCCATCTGGAAACAGAGACCCCACAACAGATGATAATCCACATCCAGACCAAGCCCTGGCAAAGGGAACCTGCTTTGTGGGAAAGTCTGGACAGTTTGTAGTAGTCTGTCTGCACATTATGCCTGGGATGGTGCCAGATGAGTAGATTTTTTGTTCATTTGGACCCTACTCTAGACATACCATCTAAGATACTTAATTTCATCATTTAGGAGCTATTGTATTTATAATTTAAACAAATTCTCTCAGCAAGGTTTTTCTCTGTATGTACAGTAGTTTTGACTTACTGTATTCAAAAATTTCAGGAAAAAGGAGCTTTTTTTTAGAAAAAGCAAAGGATCACATAAATAGTCCAGGCCCTGTAGCTGCATGGGCTCATCTTGAGATACAAGATGAGGACCATCAGGCTTATTTTCAGCATAATCTTTGACCAGATTCATGCCAGGGAGAGCCGAAGTTGAGGCAGTGGTGATGCGGGGATAGTAGGAAAGATCATCTCCAGTGTTCCCATCAAGAGGTCTCTGCTGCCTGCATCCTTCACTAATGTGGGTATAAACCACTGAAAGTATATAATTCATTACTTTTATAAGACTGAACCTAGTCCATTTTCTGATGCTATAACAGAATAGTACAGACTGGGTAATTTATAAAGAAAGGAAGTTTATTTGGCTCACAGTTATGGAGGCTGAGAAGTCCAGGAGCAGGGTGCCAGCATTTGTATGAGGCTAACTTAATACTACTTTATTTTTTTGGGGGGGGTGGGGGCCGGGGGGGACAGCATCTCAGGATTAGTACTATACAAGTTCACCGCAACAATCCATTTGTATGACCATTCAGCTGGCCACAGATGCCTGATCTCTAGGGTTTTCTAGATTTCTTTCAGTTTGCCAAGTACCATTCTTGGGATTTTCAGGCATCAAGATCCCAGATCATGAGATTTTTTTTTTAAACAGTAACAAGTTGATAGTTTATCTCCTATGACTGTAAATACCCTGAGCATTTAGCCAAGTGTCGTCTTTGGAAAACTGCCTGAGGAATGGAGGGGTAGCTTTCCATCACACTCAAAAGGCTCTTTGTGATCAGTTCCCAAAGGTACCAGAAGAAGAGGAAGAGAAAGCAAAGCAATAAGGGAGCTGGCCTTCCTGGAACCATCATCCAGGTGGGCCATCTTCCTAGAGTAGATTTTGTTTAGGAAGAAGCTAGCAATGAATGCTCTTTGAGAAATCACTGGATTATGTAGTTTGTGCTAAATTTGGAATCTTATTTTGTTGAACAAAAACTTTTAGAATAAAAGAAAATATTATACAGTGGAAACAGCACATGCTCTGGAGGCAGGAGTCCTGGGTGGGCTTTTCCCTCAGCCTCTGTGACCTTGAAGGCTGAGTCAGAATGGGCAGAGTCACCCTCACTCACCACCATCACCACACACACCCTGTGCTTCTCCACCTCTCTGCAATGCTTGGGCCTGGACACCCAGCCTGCTGGAGCTGACCCAGCCACGCATGGTTTGACACCTTTTCACCTGGTTGCTTGTTTGACCTCCAGAAAGAATGGCAGCTACAACATCATATATTTCTGTGTTTTAAAACATACCATTGTGCTGGGGAACCACAATCGTGTACATATTTCCTACCTTATAGGGTAGAATAAAATACAGGTGGAAAGTCTATCTAGGAAAACACTTGTTCAAGTTGTCCGTGCCATCCTGGCCATAGCCCATCTGTTGTGAGATGGGGTGGCTTCCACGTGTGCACTGTTGTCACTGAAGCAATGTGGGGGCCTCCTAATGTGGCCCCAAGGGAAGGTCATGTCTGCTGACATTTATATAGTCAGGGCTAACATTTAAAGAAATCAAAGCTTCACACTTAGCTGTATGTTGAAAGACTTAGCTATACATTGAAATGCTGAGTAGAAGGAACCCCAGAGGATACGTCCAGATTTGATAAAAATTAAAAAGTAGACTTCAGTTGGGTCCATTTGCTGGGAGTCGGGTGCACATTGTGCTTTCTGCTGGAAAGCTGGGCTGGTTCCTGCTAGGCCTGGGGACGGGGAGCACGATGTTGGTGGGTTGGTAGCAGCAGTGTTTTGTGTTATCAGAACCATGAGCATTCTAATAACAAATCTACCACCTCTGTTCCCAGAGCTCATTTTAAGGAACTGTTTGGAACATGGCACCAGGAAGTAAAGCTAGAAGGTCAGGAAGTAGAGATAGAAGGTCAGTTCCCTGTGGCAGCTGGGGCCAAGTCAAGCATTCATGGGATGATTTTTACACCAGTTCCCCTCCAGCCTTCCCGTGGAAATGTGCAATATCCAGAGTAGTTAAGACACACTTTGGTTTGAGTCTTGGCCGACCCACTTACTAGCTGTGTACCCTTGGCTAAGTTACTTAACCTCTATGAACCTCAATATCCTGCAAGTTACAAGTCCCAGGATCGATCTCTGCTCTGCGACCAACAGGCTCTGTTACAGGAAAGCCGTGCTTGGGGATCTGAGAGGCCCCTAACAGTTCCAGTATTTCATGGTTTTATGGCCCCTTCTTCTTCACTCACTGAGAAATAAACTGAACTGGTTGTATTCTCTTTCTCAGAAGAGAAAACAGCTAAAAGTGCTCACTCCTTTTGGTCATTAAAGATTAGTTTCTGACAAAGCCCGTCTGTGGCAGCTGCTGTTGGCACTGTTGCTTCCTCCCTGATCAGTCTCTGGGATGGGCACTGCGCAGGAGGGCTGGCACATGTGTGGCTCTGCCTTGGGTGGGCTAGAGAAACAGTACCAGAACCCAGGTGCCTGCTCTATCCTTTGCCTCTTAGAGAATGACCACTGTAGCCTTCCTCTTTAATAGCAGCAGCAGGATACATGGGGCAGAGGACCACAGACAGGGCCATTTGGCCCAGGCCTCATCACAGCATCATCCTAACTAAAATGCCTTCGGGTCTGGCCAGACCTGAGAGACACAGGACAAAGCCCAGGTCAGGGGGCAGGGAAGCCAGGAGCTGCCTGTGCCTCCTCACTCAGGCTCTCAGCAGGCCATTCTGACCTGGGGCCACCCTGTTACTGTCTCAATAAGGCTGGGAACAGGCTTATGAGTACAGCTTCAGATAAGCAACCATGGCTCCCTTGGGAAGGGCATGCTGTGGGCAGACAAAGAAGAAAAGAGCACATGGCTCTGAGGTTGCTGAGTGAAAGATCTGGAAGCTGCCAAGGCTTGGGTGCAAAGGTGTTTAATTGCAAAGGTGTTTCTGGATGAGTGATGTCCCTGAGAACAAAGGATCTGTTGGATGAGAGCAAGAAGAGTGTTTTTGTCTTCCAGGATCAGAACCTGCTCCAAGCTCTCTGAACAGACCTGATAAGAATGTTCTCTGCTGACTGGATGCCCTGACTGTTCCGTGCAGAGAGACCATCTGTTTTTTCCTCCCAGTTTAGTCCTCAACGCCAGGAGAGGGCAGGGCCCTCCCCCAGCTGCTGTCTTCCTGGGCTGTGTCTACCCATTCAGCTTCCACAGCTAGGCACTCAATCCCAGCTGGCAGCACCTTGTGTGGAAGCTCAGTGGTGAGATGGGTCACAAGAAATCTACTAGTAATGAGCAAGTACCAACATTTGGGGATCCTTGCGTAACAAAAAAGGATAAATTCTAATGCATTCAAGTTATCTCTGTGATGAAATCGCTGCCATTCCCTCCTATGACAGCATGCTTTCTTAAGTGGGAGAAAAAAGATGGGTGAGTGCAGGACCCTTGGATACACACAGCCCACACTGGATTGTGAACACAAGCAGGAGATTGAACCATTTGAGGTGCCAGGAGTGGAACGGTGCCCCTGGGCCCTTGCACAGACTCATCTCCATCAGGGATCCACTAGTCACTTGGGTTCCCAACTCCCAGGTCTGCCTGGTAAAATCTTACAAATCCTTCAAGATGCAACAAACAAGTGCCACCTCTATCTAACTTCTCCCTTCCCTCTAGGCAGAATTAGTCATGCCACCTTACTGTCCCCAGGGCACTTAGCACACCAGGGTATCACCACAGTGATCAGACAGCCCAGTTTTCACTGCATTCCTGATTTTAGAAATTTTGGCCTTGACAGATACTCCCTCTCAGAGAAATCTGTTGTCAGATCTGATGTGCTAATTTTAGGGACTAGAAATCATGGGCATTGGATGGATATCAGATGCATTCATGTACCTGCCACCTCCCCCAGACTGAGCTCCTGGAGGTCAGGGACCATAGTTGTCACCTGCTTCCCCAAGTCTAGTGCTGTGACCAGCATGCAGTAGGGGCTCAGCAAATGTTGGCTGCAGTACATGACATAATGTTTCATGCTTGATTGTATTGTATCCACGGCATAACACTGTGAGGTTATGACCCTTGTCCCCATTTTACAGAGGAGAAAATTGAGGCTCAGAAGAGTTAAAACTTTCTCATGAGCGAACAGCTAACCAAGGGGAAGAGCTTGGATGCAAACCCAGGTCTTTATTCCTATACTATGTATCTACCAGCTTAGTTCAAGCCCAGGAATGTCCTGAAATGTTTGGAGTTAGAAACCAGAGACACTTAGGCAGAGGAGAGGCCAGAGGAGATCTGTTGAGTAACCACTGAGTCCAGCCTGTCTCCAGTCAGGGTTATAACAACATTCAGCTGAGCCTTTGGTGCCCAAGGGCACGTTTTACCCTCTTGGTATTCTATCAAGACAAATTAACACACCCTGCCCTCTCTTTCAGAGCTTCTGATTTAAAGCAGACATGTGTACAGATGGAACGCCAGAGCTAAAAAAGGGACTGTTTATTTCAGTCTCCTTGTTTTAAGATGAAAAGACCTAGATCAAAGGAGACTTGTAGTTTACCATGGACCCAACATTGTGCTAAACATGTTTTTTGCAGTATTTCATTTCCTAAAGTGACAGGCACTATTTTAATCTATCCTCAATTAACAGATGAGGAAGCCGAGCCTCAGAAGGACAAAGTGACTTGCCTAATGTCCCAGAGCTAATCAGTGGAGGAATCTGGATTTGAATCCAGGCCAGTCTACTCCAAAGCACCTGCTCTCAACCCTGCACCCAGGCCAGGTCTTTCCTTTTAGGTGCTGCAGTGGATGTTCACCTTGCACAGGGCACCTCCCCTGCCCCATCTGAAAACAGTGCTGCCCTTGTCCTCTGCCCTGGCAACCCTCCTGCAGTCAGGTTCAGCGCCTCTTTGGAATTAGCAAGAAGCTGCTATTCCCAGTACTGGAGGTTATTTTTAAAAGTGTGAAATAAGTGTAAAGCAGGATATTTTCAGTAAAAGTCTCTCCCTGCTTATACAATGAAGTGGTACCGAAAGCACTGACTTGGAGCAGATACATGGTTCATTTTTTCAGAGATGAATATAGTTCTCATATGGCAGCCCACTGGGAAGGCTCAGATGTTCTGGATGAACAAGGGGCTGAGCTTCAGAGGACTGGATGTGTGCTGACATTCTGAGAAGGAAGCCTCTGGCCTGCTTCTTCCAGAAATGAGGATTCCTACAGTCCTAGAGCGCAGAGGAGTCAGCCAGATATTTAAAGTGAAAAGACCTGAATGCAAATCTAGCCTGAACATCCTAAGCCTATTAGGAAGTTACTCATCCTGTCCGTAAGGAGCTCCAGGAGTTCATTATGTAACATACATGGAAATGTCCAGTGCCAGTATCTTGGTTAAGCTTTAAAACCTGCCAGTAACCCCATTCTTCCCCCATAACGGTATTCTGAGAATCGCTGTATTTTAAGATGAAACGTGTATGTAAGAGCATATGGAAGCATCATTGAAAATTCTAGATAGCAGCAGACTCTAGGAAGTGTGTGGGCTTTAGGAAGGACTCCTTCCCATGCCCAGCCCCTACAATGCATTTATCATATTCTTAACGTGGGTAATACTTTCTTTTCTTTTGGCCCATTGTTTATTTGGTGAGCATTTACAGAAGGCCAGCCCTGTGCCAGGCACAGTGCATGAGCTGCAGGAGAGACATTCTCTTCTATCTGCCAACACACGGGATCTCATGCAGAGCCTGGAAAACTACAGGCCTTGGGTTCTTTCCTGCCAGAAACCAGAGAATGTTTGCCCTGTTCTGAAACTCCATTTCTTGGTAATGCCTTTGAGGATCCATCTAAGGAATGTGGTCCCCCCCCTCACCCCACTGGCTCCAGCAGTTCGGCCCAAGGGATTGCTGGGGGATTGTGCACGTCTTTGGCCTGGCTTCAACTGGCCGTGGCTTTTCCCCCATTTGTGGTCACAGCCAAGGGAAGCCTGGTGCCTGGCTCTGAGACCCACATGGAACACGATCTCAGAAGGACTTACCCGATGGCTTGTCTGTGGAGGATGGGAGGCTGGTAAGAGTAGGCATAGTGGGCAGAGGGGGTGGCAGCACCTTCAGGTTCTGGTCACTCTGGATCTCGTTGGTAGAGATCTGGTTGATGATGCGGTTGTAGGTGGGTGGCTGATAGACCCGGGGCGGGGCAGCGGGGGGTGGCTGGGGGACGGGCCCGGCCGCAGGCACCCTCTGGCAGTGCTCCTCAAGCTGCGCGATGATCTCCGATTGGTTGTGGGCTAGTGTGGCCAGGTGCTGGTACTTGTGCTCCAGGTCCTTGTACTTGCTGGCCAGCTGCAGCATGTCGGCTGTCTGGTTCAGGATCCTGTTCTCCAGCTGGGAGAGCTCCAATGCGTTGTCCCGCTTGCGGATGATCTCGTGCAGGAGCTGCATGTAGAGCTGCGTGACCCGTGAGTTCATGTTGCGGCTCTCCTTGCGCAGCAGCTTCACCTCGCTCACAATGCCGCCGTCCACCTCCACCAGCTGCTGCAGCGTCTCTATCTGCCGCTTCTGCTTGAGCAGCTCATTGTTGAGCAGCTCTAGCTCCTGCTTATGCACTCGGTTCTCCAGAAGCACCTCAGGCTCCTTGGAGTTGACGCAGATGGCACCTGTGACCCGCTGCTGGGGCACAATGAAGGTGTAGGTGCACTTGTCCTGGGACTCGCCTGCCCGCTTGTACCTGTTTAGGTAAATGAACTCTCTTGGTGAGCCCTCCTCAGTGCCCTCAAAACCATCCTCCTGGCCTGCAGCAGCTCCCATGGCAGCCAGCAGTCCGAGCCACCAGCATGTCACGCACAGTGGCCTCATGGTCCTTGCAAAATGGTGGTTATTCCTTGTGAACAGAATCTATGAAAGCCTGAAAGTAAACAGAGGGGAGAATCAGTGATGGTCCCACCACTGTCAGTGCCCTGTGCTGTCAGTGATCCCAGCCTTCTTGCCAGGCAGGCAGAGCTTTCCAAAAACTCAGCTTCAAGATGCTGGGTTATATTCTCTTGAAGTCAGAGAACAGGCAGCCATTCTGGAAGCAAGAGGAGACAGGCAGGCTTCAGCAGAGGTAGAAGGGAAGAGGGAAGATCTCAGGGCATCTAAAGGCAGGAGGCCCTGGCCCTGCTACTTCCAGAGCCAGCTCCAATGCCCGCAGCCCCCTTGCTGAACTACTGGCCTAGAGCCTGAGAACCATATCCAAGCAGCTTCAAGCTGGGGAGGGGAGGCAGAGGAAAGGTTTTCTGGTCTCCCTCCTCTGCTACCTTAGGCTTCTCAGACTGTTAAGTCTACCTATTCTATACTTTCACACCCCCTGAACTTTCCCCTTATAATATCTATCACAGCAGTGCTGAATAGCAGTTCTGTTTGATCTTCTCTGTTGGATTCTAACTCCATAAGGGCACGTCCTGTGTCTGATTCAACCCCCTATTCCCAGGATGTTGCACTTTGGGCAAATATTTGATAAATGAATGAATCGTTTGACGTGTTATGGAATACATTCAGGTTTTAGTGGACGATGTCAGTGGAAGGATGTGTCCAGTTATGTGGCTCTGGTCACTGTGTTAGCTAAGCTACAGAGCCAAAACAGGAACAAACAACCAAGCTCTTCTGAATCCAAATATTTGTAATAGCCAGTGACAGCAGAGTCCTGACCACTGCGACGTGATTAAGTTAGAAGGGAGCAGAACACAGAATGTGTCTCCAGTTTTGCTTCACTTCTATTCTTGGACCATTCATCCCTTCGCCAGATGTTCATTGAACACCTGTGATGTGCTGGACAGCATGCTGGCGGCTAGGGATACAGCTACCAACAGGATGGAGCCGGCCCCTGCCCTCATGTCATTATGCCGTTCCCAAATGCCAGAAAGCACAACTAGCACATGCTGTAAAGGGGTATTACAGGGAATTGACCTAATCGGAGGGTCAGGAATGCTTTCCTGAGAAAATGCCCTTTACACTGACCCTTGAGGAATGAGTAGGAGTTAAATGGGCCAAGAGGGAGGGGAGGACATGTGCTAGATCCCTCCCCTTGCCCACTCAAGGGCCTTGCTCCAGCAGTCCTCATCATCTCCCCAACATCATCATGGTTTTCCTATAATCATACTGTTATTTTTCTCAACTTGAAGAAAACCTTCTCTTGACCTCATATCCCTTCTGCAGCTGTTGTCGCATTTCTCTGCTCCCCTTTTCAGCAAAGCCTCCAAAGAGTGGCCTGCACTCACCATTTCCAGAAAATTCCTCTCTTCCTGGTCTCTCTTGAGCCCACCCTCATCAGGCTTTGCCTCCTCCCCTTCATTCTAGGTTGCTCTAGACAGGATCACCAGTGGCCTCTGTTTGCCAGATGGAAGGGCTAGTTCTTGATCCTCATTAATATTTTCCCTCTCACACTGTGGAATACAGTTGGGCTCCCTTCTTGACCTTCTTTCCTGAACGCCACCCTGCCTCCTGTCTTGCTGGCTGTTCCTCCTCAGAGCCTGTGCTGGTTCATCCATCCTCATATTCCTGTCCTTTTTCTTACTGTTGAGGGGGAACTAAAACTCAGTCCTCAGAATTTTCTTTACCTTAGTGATCTCATCCAGAGGTCAGGTTGGTGATCACCCTCAAGTACTGATTACTTCGCATTTATTTCTGGAACTCTCCCCTAGACTCTACACTCATACATACAGCTGCTGCTTTGACATTCCACTTGACTATCTGCTAGGTATCTCAACTCATCCAGAAATGCACTCGTTTTTCCCCATACCTCCAACCCAACCTGTTCATCCCAGTTTTTCTTGTGTTAGTAAATGTCCACTCTAGTTGCTTTGGCCAAAAGCCTTGAAGTCATCCTAGACGCCTTTCTTTCTTTCATACCCCACATCTAATTCACCGCCAAATTACAATGCCAGAAATATTCTCAGTCCTGTGTCTGCCCACCTCCCTGCCACCACCTGGTACAACCCACCTGTGCCATTCACCTGGACTATTGCAGTAATTTCCTAACTAGCCTCCCTGCCCCGGCCTTGCTCATCCTACCTTCTGTCCTCAACTTGGCAGCCAGAGTGGTTCCTTTTAAAAAGTCAAACGGGGTCACTCCTCTATTCAAAACCCCCAGTGGCTCATCAGCTTGGAGGAAAAGCTAGTGGGTCTCCAAGGCACTCTATGATTTGGCCCCTACTTCCTCCCTGGTCTCATCTCTGACCCCTCTCCCCTTCGATCATCTCCTCCAGCCACTTGGTTGGCCTTTTGGTTGTCCCTTGAGTGCTCTAAGCACACTTGGGACTCAGGGCCTTTATACTTGCTGGTTCCGGCCCCGTTCTTCATTGTTCCCTCACCTCTTTCAGTCTCTGCTGAAATATCACCTTCTCAGTTAGACCATCCCTGCTGATTTAAGATTGTGACCTCACCACTTTCCCCCTGCAGTGTCCTTATCACCATCAGATACAGGCTGTTTCCCTGCCCCATTCTCTTGAATGCAAGCTCCATGAGGGTAGGGCGGTGTTTGTGTTGGTCACCGCTCCATGTGCAGTGCCTACCACGTGGCCTGAAATACATAGGAGCTCAATAAATATTTGTTAATGGAATGACAAGACACGCCTGCCAACAGATGCTGAGCAGCTGAGAGTGCTGGAAAGAAGGATAGATTGGAGCGGGGATCCCATGGACAAGTGACTGCCTGAGGAGGTCAGAGCTGTGCAGAGGAGGGCCTATGTATGTATTTGTTAATAACATCCGTTGACTGAGGTCCACTATATATCTGACCCTGTACTAAACATTTTGCAAGTGTTTTCCACTTTCCTGTATTCTCATAGTCTCCTTTTAAGGTAGATACTATTGCTGTTTACATTTTATAGATGAGGAAACTGAGACTCAGTGAGGCTGAGTGACTTGCCCGAAATCAGAAAGCTAGAAGGTGGCAGAACCAGGGCTCAACAACCCTGGTCTGATGGAATCAAACCCACTAACTCTTTTTTTTTTTTTTTTTTTGAGACGGAGTCTCGCTCAGTCGCCCAGGCTGGAGTGCTGTGGCGCAGTCTCGGCTCACTGCAAGCTCTGCCTCCTGGGTTCACACCATTCTCCTGCCTCAGCCTCCCAAGTAGCTGGGACTACAGGCACCCGCTGCCACGCCCGGCTAATTTTTTGCATTTTTAGTAGAGACAGGGTTTCACTGTGTTAGCCAGGATGGTCTCGATCTCCTGACCTCGTGATCTGCCTGCCTCGGCCTCCCAAAGTGCTGGGATTACAGGCGTGAGCCACCGTGCCGGGCCAAACCCGCTAACTCTTAACGATGACACAGACATGTATTTAATCTGGATATTAGCATCACTACTTTCTGATTTCACATTAATCTATGGTAAAATAACAAGTATGACACAGGACTTACAGATTTTGTCCTCCCTGAACCCCTTTGGGGGCTTCTCCAATGAGGACCCTGCATCTGGGCTCCACCTTGTACCAGCCAGTGAGCAGTTACAAGAGACCCTGTGCCCTCTGGAGCCTTGCTGAGCTGTTTTCCACTTAAATGACAAATCCCAAGCGTGATTCCTATGGCCTGCTCAGGCCTCTCTCAGGCCAGGCAGAGAAAAGGTGTGTGGGAGCTTCTGGTTTGGGCTCTGCTAGGAGGTGGGGCTGCAGTGACGTCAGTGGAAACCCAGCTGAGTTTGGAAGTGTTTGCCTGGTTTCCAACAGTGCTTTGGCTGCCCCTGTGCTAGTGGCCACACCCACCCCAGAACAATGGGGAGGAGCCGCCCCTGACCCTGGGCTAGGGCAGGTCTGCAGGGCCACCGCCTTCTTCAGGCTGTTTACCTGAGGCAGTGGGTGACAAACACCTCTCTGTGCCCATGTGGGCGCGGGGCTCCACTGTGGCCAAGAAACTGCCAGAGGCCCAGGAGGCAACCTGGCTGCAAGACAAGGCTGGTTTCCAAACCTTCCTGGACCTCCAGATTTGAGAGGGCTACACTATTTATGGTTGAGTTCTATCCTCTCCCAAACATGGGCTCTCACGGCTCCCTGGCAGAGTTCTTGCCATTGCACTTGGGACCTAAAAGGCCGAGTTTCTTCTGTGAAATGGGGTGATCCAACCCACCTTGCACACTAGGTGAGCAGCATGGAATCACATCAGAAGCAGGAGATTGGAATAATGTGTTAGCAATACGATAGCAGGAACAACAAAGCTGAAGCAAAACCAACAACAGTAAGGATGCTGAGCGTAGGCCAGGCAGCGTGCCAAGCACTCACACCATCTCCTCGACTAAGCCTTGCACAGGGCTTTAGGGCTTCCAGGCCCTTCACATCCACATTCTCATTTAATCATTCCAACACTCAGAGTGACTTATTAGTGTTATGCCCATTTCTAGGCTAAGGAAACTGAAGCTTAAAAAGGTGTGGGGGTAGCTGACTTGAGGTCACGTTGCTAGCAGTGGGACCTCTTGAAACTATGTTGATTCTGAGTCCTGTTATACCTCTGTGGGGCCTGAGCTTAGTGGGGTGACTCAGAACTGATTGGGTTACAGGAAGGAAGGGAAGGAACAGGGCACTGTTCTGGGCGCCTGACATACTTTGTCCCAGGTAATCCAGTGGGTTGTTATTCACCCCGGTTTTATCAACGGAGACATTGCAACCCGGACAGGCTCGGTGACTTGCCCAAGAACACAGCAGATAACAGCCAAAGCCGACTGAGCCTAGGACTTGGGTCAGCCTGATACCAAGGGCCATGCTCTTTGGGCCTCTCTTTGAGCCTCAGGGTCATTTATTTTCCTTGGAGTCCAAGACTCCAACCCCAATTCCTCCCTTCCCCCCAGCAGTTTTTTGCCAGTTTGGCGGTTCTTAATGGGCAGTAATAAGTTTGTTTACTTTTGCTCTCTTGATATTTATTCAACTAATTGCATCTCAAGGGAAATAACACCCCTAGCCCCAACCCCAGCATTTCAGCCATCTTAGGACTGGAGAAGAACTCAACTCCCGTCAAAATGATGCTCCTCACTTTTTTCCTGTGTCCAACAAAGAAAAGCAAATCCAACTGTTTTCCTTGGCTTCAGGATTAAAATAAAAACGATTCTTAAAATTGCTTTTCCACATTGTATTGTGAGGAGTTTCCATCACGCACGGGTTTTCCTTCCCCACAAGTGAGGCTGGTGTGACTGTGCCACGTGACAGCCTTTGCACACTGGGAGGCAGCCTCTCCAGGGCTTGGGTCCCACCCAGTCTCCGGTGGGCTGCCTCTGAGTGTCGCCACTTGGCCTGATGTGGTGGGGCCACACACCATGTGTCCACATCCCTCTCACCACTGTGGTGCTACAGCCCAAGCAAGCAAGGAGCCGCTTTGTGGGAACAGCTGTCATTTTCTTTCTTTTTTTTTTTTGAAACAAGTCTCACTCTGTCGCCCAGGCTGAAGTGCAGTGGTGCGATTTTGGCTCACTGCAAGCTCCGCCTCCCGGATTCAGGGGATTCTCATGCCTCAGCCTCTCAGGTAGCTGGGACTATAGGCGCCCACCAGCACGCCCGGCTAATTTTTTTGTATTTTTAGTAGAGATGGGGTTTCACTGTGTTAGCCAGGATGGTCTCGATCTCCTGACCCTGTGATCCGCCCACCTCGGCCTCCCAAAGTGCTGGGATTACAGGCGTGAGCCACCGCGCCTGGCCGAAGAGCTGTCATTTTCATAAGATGGAGCTGTGTATTCTGCCCTGTAGCAGAAGCTGCTGGCCTGGGATCCTCTTTTGAGTTCACCCCAAAGGTTAGAAATGAGAAAACTTCCAGTAATAAAAAGAATAACAACAACTAATTGTCACTATGGCTTAAGCACTTTATATACATTATCTCACTTAATCCTCCCAACAGCCCTTGGAAGGCGGCCTGTTATTTGAGGGCCGTCATGCATGGTGGCCCCGCTTGTGCACTGTGCAACTTAAGGGGGGCACAACTCACATTCATAGTCTTTATGTTTTTTATATTTATATTGCAGCAATTTTCTAATGCCCACAAAGATGCTTTTAAGGCTAACAGCAAAGCTGACATTTATCCCTATTTGCAGTTGAGGAAACTATTGAGATTTGAGGATCGTGAGTCATTTGCCCAAATCACAAATTACTAAGTAGCAGAGCCACTAACAGACCCCAGAATAACACCCAAAGATACCGTACTGTAAATAAAGAGAAACCGAAGTGCCAAAGTGACAGGAAACCCAAAAGAGATTGTTCTCTGACCCTCGAGGCAGGAGGACGACAGGAGTTCTCTTGCCGTCCATAGGCCTGCAGATCCCAGAGAAGCCTCCAAATTAAATCCGGATCTCAGGAGTTGTTTCATCATCAGTCCAGGTTGTAGTCCTGCCTGGAGGACTTACAGAACCACCCCCTTACCACCCGCCCTCCCGTCAGCACTGCCCATTGGTCTGTGATCACAGATGAAGGCCAATTATGGGTCCCCGCCAGAAGAGGCATCCCAGCACTGCAGGAGGCCGGAGAAGCAGGCCTCTGCCAAGACAGTCAGGGAATCTGGAACTGCCAGCTGGCCCCTGAAGTCAGGGTTCTGGGAAGCTAGAAGCCTGAGCTGTGCTTGAGTGAGTCTGGTGGACCTGAGCAGGAATCAAGTTTGTGAACCTATCATCAGGACAGAAGACAGATGAAAACATCAACATTAGCTAGCAGGTGTTCCTACTAAAGCTGTTGAAATGTATGGTGTGCTGGTAGGGAAGTATCCAAACCAATTGGTAATCCAGGATGTGGGAGGGATCCAGATGAAGGAAAAGGCCCAGCTGATCACGTGACCGGTAGTCATTTGTTTGTTGTGAACTTGGGTGCCCATCTGCACTCTATCTCGTTGGCTCTTAATAGCTCTATGAACAGGGGACCATACATCCTGGTTGGCCCTGGTTGAGGTTTGTTGTCTTATGTAATTATTATTATTGAGATGGAGTTTCACTCTCATCACCCAGGCTGGAGTGCAGTGGGGCAATCTCGGCTCACTGCAACCTCTGCCTCCCAGTTTCAAGCAGTTCTCCTGCCTCAGCCTCCTGAGCAGCTAGGATTACAGGTGCCTGTCACCAGGCTTGGCTAATTTTTGTATTTTTAGCAGAGACGGGGTTTTGCCACACTGGCCAGGCTGGTCGCGGTCTTATGTAATTATAAGCACCCCCTTTTCACTCTCAGTATTGTCCTGACTGAGCAACAAACTATATGGTCCCATTACCTAGGAGAAAGGCATTACGTCTGCATTTGGCAGTAGAGGAAACCCAGGTCTAGAAAGGTTAGGTCTCTTGTTCAAGGTCCCGTGGAAGTAAATATCAAAACTGGGATTTAGCTGTCAACTGCTAGGTCCAAACCCTGACTTGCATCAAGATTGTCTCTTCAACCAGTGTGAATAAAAGGTGCTTGTTTGTTTAATGGCTGAGATGCAGCTTGCATCTTACTCACTATTGACTGAATAAGTAGAAATAGTTTTCAGGTCAGCACAAGGGTGTGTTTTGTTGGATGTTGGAAAGAGCTGCTTGATCATGCGAGTGGTAATTACGACCCCAAAATGGGTATCTGGGATGAGCCGTGACACCCTCACCTTGGAGAACCTGGTGAAAGGACTGTGCATCGTTTGTCTTGGATGATTCACCATCAGCCTGGAGACCAGGGAGGGCATAACCAGATCTCCAACTGCCCTCCCTTCCCAGCTGAGGATGCTATGAATCGTTCCCTACCAGAAGGCACCGGGGGAGTCTGGAGCCAATTCCCAAACCCTTCTAGTTCAGCTCTCATACGACCATTGAATGAACCATTTATCTATTATCCATCTAGCCCTCCATCACCCACCCATTTAGCCTTCCCATCCAGCCAGCCATTGTGTATTGCTGCTACCTGGTCATGGGTGATGGGAGTCAGGAGTCAGAGAAGCAGGGTAAGACAGATTTGCCTGGAGGAGTAGCATTGGGGGTTTGAATCTGCCTGATGCTTTGGGTTCCTGTGCTCCTGCCATTGGTGAGTTGCTGGCTCCAGGAGCAGTTCATGGAGGAGGCGGGTTGTGGTCACACCATGAGATCATAGAGTAGAGGGGGATGTGGTTAGAGAGTGGGGGAGCTGGTTGCCTTTGCCAGGGGGACAAGGACACTGCTGTTACTTTTTCACAGTGCATTATTTGGGAACCATTTTGAGATTCCCCCAAAGTCGGTGCACTGAGTCCTCTGTGCCAGAAGCCTCGGCCAACAGAGCAGAGGCGGGGAAGAGTCTGCAGAAGCCATTTCAAGAGTCCAGCTTCTGAGTTGGCTGCTGCGTTTCCGGCAGCGCCTAGTGTGCTCTGGAGCCCTACAACTGGGAAAGCCCTAGACAAGAGGGAGAAGTCAAGGGCTGGGTGGACAGCACTGCCCCAGGGTGGCTTTCTTGGGAAATCCAGGCCTTGCCTGAAGCTGCCTTTCTGGGCCTGGCTGAGAAGTTGGCACCAGGGCCACCTTGGCTGTTTGGATGGACTTGTTCCTCAAACACTGGGACAACCAATTTTTGTGTCTGCCTCACTGATCCCGGTAGCTCTTTGAGGCAGGGGCTATGACTATCCCCATTTCACAGATGAGCAAACAGAGGTAAGGGATGAAGTCACTTGCCCAGGGTCACGGTGCTACGAAGTGGTGGAGCTGGGCCCAGAACCAGATTTGTCTGCTCCAGGGCCAGGTTTCTTAACCACACAATCCTAATTGGCCTCCCTGCCTTTGGGTGCTCTCTTCCCTGCAGTCTACGCTGCATGCAACTCTAGGGCTGTTTGTCTGACACCCACATCTGATCGTGTCAGTGTCCTGCTTAAAAACAGACCTTGTTTTCATGCCTCCCTGCCTTTGCACGTGCTGTACTTCCTGCCTTGACTACCTTCCCCCACTGTCCTAGCTGATGCCTGCCTGTCTTCCTAAGTTGACCTCACCATGAAGCCATCCATTCAGTGAGATCGTCCCTCCCTCCTTCAGCTCACAAGTGCAGCTGTGGCTGCTTCCAACCCAACACCCAAGACTCAGATTGCACTCATCTGGTTATCTCCCTCCTGACTACAGCTTCTTTAAAAAAGCAGGGCCAGGGCAGATTCCTCCTCTGAATACCCAGTATCCAGGATGGCACCTAGGCTACTAAACAGGAACTTATTCATATCACGTATTTCCCAATAATTTCTCCTCTTCCAGCCACTGTGCCAGGGGCTAGAGGTAGAACAGGAACAAGGTGAGTGAGGGCCTTACCCTCAAGGGGTCCACGGTAGTAGGTGAGACAGAGACTAGGCATTTGTTTTGCAAAGAGATACATGCCCAAATGGGGAAACTTGGGGGGCTGTGGGGCACCTGACCTAACCCCAGAAAAGCCCTTGGCTGGACAACAGAGAGGGGAATGGTGTGGCACCCTGAGGTAGAGAAGCTTGCTTGCTTGAGAGCCTGGGTCTGAGGCTTGCTTCATTGATTCATTCATTCCACAGGTATCTTTCCTGCCTGGCCCTGAGTGGGTATTAGAGATTCAGCAGTAACTGAGACAGACACAACCTTTCCCTCACGGAGAGGTTGGAGTGGGACCACCTCAGGCAGGACCTTAAGGATTCCTGGAGCTAGGCAGGTCCTCAGGCATCTCTTGAAGATAAGAACAGCGTCCATTCTGGGCTTTTCCTTGGTGGTCTTGGTACTGCCTGTCTGGACAACTAGGCAGCAGTGGGATGCTGAGGCTCTGGGGCTGCTGGCCCCAGACAGGCTGATTTCAGCAGACAATGGACTGACACAATAGCTCAGTTGTGAGAGGCCTGGCTTCCCACACCCAACATTTTATTTTTTTTATTTTTGAGATGGAGTCTCACTCTATCACCAGACTGGAGTGCGGTGGTGCCATCTCAGCTCACTGCAACCTCTGCCTCCCGGGTTCAAGCGATCCTGCTGCCACACCCAACATTTTAACATTCCTGGGACCAAAATGTGGCTCATGATTGATGTGTACATGTAACAGGCCATCATAACGTTTTAACCCCCAACACTGACTCAGTCATATGGCTTACAGTCCATGTGAAAGAACACAGCTTTGTCACAGAAACTACCCCCAGAATGAGGCTTCTGACATGACCTGTGTATCACCACAAACTCCAAGCTGCCTGTGGCTGAATAACTCTTCTATTTGGGGTGTTTTATATAAATTCACAAAAAAGAAATGCCCTTCAATGAATTGATTCTTTCTTGAGATTGCCACAGTGTGGTTGTCCAGGATGGCAGCAGACTGGGGTGGAACCAGAACAGGTCTTGGTTTCAATCTTCGCGTTTTGGCCCACGAGTGGAGAGACCGTGGGAGAGGTGGTGCACCCTGACCCCGAATTTCCACTTCTGTAAGACGGGGCAGGCCGGGCGCGGTGGCTCAAGCCTGTAATCCCAGCACTTTGGGAGGCCGAGACGGGTGGATCACAAGGTCAGGAGATCAAGACCATCCTGGGTAACACGGTGAAACCCCATCTCTACTAAAAATACAAAAAACTAGCCGGGCGAGGTGGCGGGCGCCTGTAGTCCCAGCTACTCCGGAGGCTGAGGCAGGAGAATGGCATAAACCCGGGAGGCGAAGCTTGCAGTGAGCTGAGATCCGGCCACTGCACTCCAGCCTGGGCGACAGAGCGAGACTCCGTCTCAAAAAAAAAAAAAAAAAAAATGACGGGGCAGCACCACCCACCTTGAGGACCCCCTTAGCTCCTTGTGCCACCTCTTTACAGCTTTCACACAGTTGTGTGTGTATGTGTGATTATTTACCGTCTGCCCAGTCCTGCTGGGCTGTGGGCTCTATGAAGCAGAGCCCCTCCCCCATCTGCCTGCTGTCAATTGAGACCATTCCAGATTAAATGGGCTGTGATTCAGAGAGGCCAGATGCTGAATGTACCTGCTTTGGCAGGGCTGCTGTCTGTTATGTTTGTTCTATTGTAGCTACCCGTTGCCATCTCCCTGATGTTTTTTCAGAAATTGCTCAGGTGTGGCCCAGTGTAGGTGATGACCTGAGCTCTGATTCTTCAGTCCTAAAGGAGCCTCCAAGTACGGATGTAGAAAGCGCATCAATAGTATCTCAGTCACATGGACCAATGTTTCCCTGACGCTCTGCGCCCACTGAGCTGGGGACTGATGCTGGTGCTGGTGCTGATGTGGTGAGACAGTATCGCAGAGCACCCAGGCACGTGGAACAAGTCAGCCAACCTGGTTTCGAAGCTCAGTTCCTCTTGTCACTGACCGTATTACCACAGGTACCCTCATAAGTGTGCTGAGGCTCATCCCTAAGGGTAACAGTCATGCCTATTTTGCCTCAGAGGTAGGCTTCCATGAAGAGCAAGGGGTGCGCTAAAATTGATAAGCCCATGGTTTTCAGAGGGTTTGGTGCAGCATTCGATAGGACAGCAAGCAGAGCAGATGTGACCACTGAGGACACTGGGCAGGGACCCAGTGACAGTGAGGAGAAGAGAAGTTGAGGCATCTTGAGGCACTGAAGTGAGAGGAAGTCAGGGGTTTTGGAGCTAGACAGAGCTGGGTTCCAGTTGCACATAATCATGGAACTGTGTGACTTTGGGCAAGTTAACCTCTCGAGCCTTAATTTTCCCATCTGTAAAATGGAATGCTAAAACTAGAACCTACCATGCAGTGTTGTGATGAGGAAGACATGACATAATGTATATGCCTTACTTAGCCCAGTGGGTACTTCCTAAATCACTGGGGGATGGAGGGCCAGATGGAGGAACATCTTATTTGCTCTGCCCACGAGCTTCAGCAATAACATGTAGTCCCCTGCTGGACCATGTGCGTTACACATTTTTGTCTGTTCCACCCAGACTGCCTCATTAGTAGTAAGTAGTCGCATTTTTTTTGCCAAGCTCGTGAGGTCAGTCAGAGCCTCTGCTCAGCCTGAGCTACCCAGAGAATACAGTGAGCCACCATGGTTCCAGACTGTAGCAGGGAAACCTGTGGCTTCAGTAGCCCCAGAGGCCTTGTGCTAGAGAGCAAATACTTGATGTCACCTTTTCAAAATGCTTCCAAGAGCACTGGAACCTCAGGGGGCCACAGGACAGAAGCTCCTCTCCTGGGCTAAGATGTTTCAGGATCGTCTGGTGTAAGATCCACCAGACATGGCCGCCATAGTGCCAGACTTGGTGATGGCTATTCCTCACCTCTTTCTCTGCAACTCCGGAGCAGACCTGACTATGGATCCTCCTGATTTTGTGAGCTTTCCACAGCACTTAGGTAGCTGCATTTTCTTATCCTCTGTGGTTCTGGTGGGGAAATCAATAGGCAGACAGGCAGTGCCCATGTGGGAAGCAGGATGCCCTTCCTCCTGTAAAGTTGGTATTGGATCCTGTTGTTAATATGTCTGCACTTTTTCTTAGTATGGACTTCTAGGATGCAGGCACGCTGCAGGTGGCCCCAAACCCAAACCCCAGACATAAACCCCCCCGCTCCTCAGGCTCCTGGAAAGCTCTCCAGTGTGGGCAATGGTAGTAGCCACAGTATTGTCTCTGTCTTGTGTGATTTTCTGAAAACCCTAGCAGGATATGTCCAGAACAGGGAAAGAATTTGGGTCTCTGGCCGGGTGCAGTTGCTCATGCCTGTAATCCCAGGTGATGGATCATAATCCGAGGTGGACAGATCACGAGGTCAGGAGATTGAGACCATCCTGGCTAACATGGTGAAACCCCGTCTCTAGTAAAAATACAAAAATGATAATAATAATAATAATAATAATAAATAAGCCGGCTGTGGTGGCAGGCACCTGTAGCCCCAGCTACCCGGGAGGCTGGGGCAGGAGAATGGTGTGAACCCAGGAGGCGGAACTTGCAGTGAGCCGAGATCACGTCACTGCACTCCAACCTGGGTGACAGAACGAGACTCCACCTCAAAAAAAAAAAAAAGATTTCGGGTCTCTGCTCTTCCCTTCCCTCTGTGCCAATCCTGATTGTTGTGGTTTGTAACTATCAGTGACCAAGGTTTGCTCAGGGTTTGCTGCACACCAGGCACTAAGCCAAGGCCTTCCTAGGCATGGGCGCCTAGCTTTCTCCTAGAAAGCAGTAGGGTGTGGTTGAGTGGCTCCGGAGCCACACCACTGGGTTCAAGTCCTGGTCCTGGCACTTACTAGCCATGTAGCCATGGGCACATTACTTTACTTCAGTTTCCTCACCTATAAAATGGGAATAAATAATAATGCCTGTGGTATAGGGTGGTCCTGAGGATTCTACAAGTTGAGTGTGGCATAGAGTAAGTGCAATATAAGTGTTAGCTTTTACTCTCTGGCCATTGTTACCACCTGGGCACAATTATCCCATAGCTTTTACTCTCTGGCCATTGTTACCACCTGGGCACAATTATCCCATAGCTTTTACTCTCTGGCCATTGTTACCACCTGGGCACTATTATCCCATTTCACAGATAAGAAAACTGAGGTTTAGAAAGGCTAAGTGTTCTGCCAGAGCCATTGGCTAGTAGGTAGAAGAGCTGGGATTTGAAACCAGCTCATGAGGACTACCCTACTCTGCCTCCATTTGGAAAAATACATGTGGGGAGCATTTGGCCGGCTTCGGAAGTGGCATTCTCGACTTTCCCCAGAGACTGGGGTGAAAGAAGATCCTTTTCCAAGTAACTTAACTGGCCTCTGGGAGCTCTCATAATCCTACAGCAGAGGCAAGAGCTGACCCATGACACACACATCACAGAAGGAGAAGGGAAGGATCAGTGAAGAATTTGTTTGGAAATGTTATCTAATACTTAGAGCTTTCAGGCGACTTGGTATGTGGAGCCCCAGCTGTCCCCTTGCCAGTGTACCAGGGAAGCCGCATCCTCACTATATCTTGGCCACATCCATTCAGTTGGAGACCCGGGGTACCATCCAGTGCAGCAGCCCCTGGGTGATGCGTCCCTTCCCGTGCTGGGTGCCTCTGCTCTCCTCGCCAGCTGGAGGGTGTGAGCAGAGGCAGCCCAGCTCCTGTAACTCTGAGCAGGGGCTCCCAGCGCCTCAGCACAGCGCTTGCCTTTGCCTCACATTGTCCCCACCTGGGGGCATAGGAATCCAAAGCTTCAAAGTGACTACCCAAGTCCTTGGGCCACCCCTGCCTTCTGCAGCTCATCAGTCCGCTGCCCTCTAAGCACACACCTACACACACGCACACTCCCAGCTGCCCTGCCATGCCGGGAGCTGCCAGCCGGCACCCCAAAGGCTCTTTGTCCAAAGGAGGAGAGTGAGGCTTACTCATGAAGTCCTCAAGATGCCAGCCCATGATCATGTGCCCCCAAACACCACTAAGTGTCCACAGGTTCTGCCCTGGACATGCCTTGTTTGGCTCCAAGTGATAGCAGGGAGTGACCCTCTGAGATCCAGCTGCACACACCCCCAGCTGGAGGGTCAGGGTTCTGGAAGCCCTAGCCACGGGGCCAGCGGCTGCCTCTCGCCCCTGCCTCTCATGGCCGCAGAGCTGGCCCCTTACCTCTTCCCTCCTGCTTGGTTCCGGGGCGGCTCCTCACATGCTTCACCCTGGCCGTCAGCAGGGCAGCCTGTCCATGGCCTCTGGAGGGGTTCCTGAGTTGCAGGCCAGTGGCTGCCAAGCAGCCCTGCCTCACTGGGCTCCACTGGCTCTGCCTCCACAGAGGGCTCCGGCAGAGGCTGGGGCCAGGACTGGCCAGGGGTCCTGCGGGGCTGCTCACAACCTGCTTTCCCTCACAGTGGCGTCAGCCGCTGCCTCAGTGCCACGCTCGGCAGGTCCGGGGCTTGGGGTCTATCCTCAGGCCGTCTGCAGCAGCCTCATTTGAACTCCCAACTCCTTTGTGGAGCCTTTACATGCCGCCAGAGGAAACTGTGAGCACAGCCTGACCCTGGTTGGCTGCAGGCGCTTCTCTCCACCCACCAGTGCAAGAGGATCCCCCAGGCCCCAGAAAGGCTCCGGGCCTCCCCTCAGCCCCAGACAGAGGCGGGCCGCCCGGTGATGTCACACGAGCTCCAGCCCCAGCTGGCCTGGCCCCTCCCGCCCAGCCCGCTTTGGCGGCCTCGACAGGCCCCCTCCTTCCTTGGCACGGGCAGCCTGGCCAGCTCTGCTCCCTGGCCCGCCCTCTCCCCAAAGCTCAGGCAGCTCCCGCGTGCTGCGAGGCGGAGCACTTTCCCTTTGACTCAGGGAATGGGTTTAGATCCGCTCCAGCTGTGCGTGCAGCCGCGTGCGAGCAGCAGGCAGCGGGTCCTCCCCCTGGATGCCTCGTTGGGCACTGCCCCATTGAGCCCCAGGCTGGCGGGCGGGGCAGCTCAGCCCAGAGCGCCTCTCCCCATCAACTGCCCTTCGTGGAGGCCTCATTCTCATCTCTAAACCCTGGGGAAGGGAGTCCAAGGCTGTCCACACAGAAGCTATGGCATCGGAGCTGCTCAAAGTTAGCAGGAGGCAGTGACTTAGGACGGTGGAAATACCACAGGCTGAGGGTGGAGGCAGCACTGGAGGAAAGCTGTCACTTCACACCTGAGTGGCTTTGATTAATTCACTTCACCTCTCTGGGCATCCCTTCCATACATCAGTAAATGAGCTAATTAATACTAGTAATCTACCTGCAACCGCTGCAGCAAGGACTCTGTGAGGTCACGTGGGATGGAGCTTGGCACAGTGTCAAGGACACCTCCTTGAACTGAGTTTAGGACTCTGGAGATGAGTGGATCAAGGGTCTCCAGAGTCTGCTCCCAAACCTCTGCTTTGTGATCCTCTTTAGCCTGTGTTTTCATCAAAATGTGACCTCCTGTTGGGCTGTTCTAGGAACAAACACTAGAACTCCAGCAGAGTCCTCAGCATGGAGCCAGCCACATAGGTGGAGCTCTGTGAATGTTGACAGAATCAGAGTAAGAAAGGAGAGGATGGCACTGGACCCCACAACGCAAGCATCCTCCAGACGCGTCGGCACTGGCAGCCTGGGAGAAGGCACAGTCAGTGCGGGAGGACAGGCCTGCTGCCGGGCACCCTGCGGGGATACAGAGAGTAGGAGGATGGCAGGCACCAGGAAGGGAGCCCCAGGGTACAAGTTTGCCCCTCTGCTTGGACAAGAACATGTGAAATATTGGTGGTATCTTTGCTTTTTTAAAAAGGTTTTCGTGGTGATGGTGGTGATGATGTTTGGGAACAAACTGGGAGAAAAACTTGAATGAGACTTTCCCTGCTCCTAGGCACCCTCCCCACCACTAGGCACCCTTCCCAAACTTGTGGCAGATTCTTCTTTCAGAGATGGCCCAAGCAATCTCTCCCAGTCCCCAAGGAGACCCTGACACTTCACCCATGGTGCAGTGAGGTCCCTGCTCCTCGCCTTGAACCCGAGAGGGTTTGTGACTTGCTTGTGACCAGAGGAATGTGGTGGAAGTGGCAGCACCTGACTTCTGAGGCTGGGAGAGGAAAGGCAGTGCAGTCTCTGCCCTGTTCACCAGGGCACTGTCTTTTGAAGCCCCGAGCCTGCAGCCTAAGAAGTCCAGCAGCCACAGTGTAGAGGCCACACACAGTGTAGGTCCCAGCTGACAGGAGCATCAACTGCAGACATGTGAGCAAGGAAAGATGCCTGTAGATGATCCCAGCCCCTAGTCAGAGAGTCACCCCAGATGCTGCATCACTGTCAGCTGTAGAGTCTTCCTTTTGAGGCCCCACACACTGGGGAGCAGAGACAGCCATTCCACTGTTTCATCTCCAGATTCCTGCCCCACAGGCACCATGTACCTAATAAGATGGTGGTTTTCGGCTGCTCACTTTTGGTGGTGATTTGTTACACAGCATTAGTAACTGGGACAGACTCAGGCAAGAGCAGTTGGAGGGAGCCCTTTAGAGGAGCTGAGAGAAGTACATTGTGGCTGAGGAGAGGAGAGAAGATGGGGTCTTGTTAGAGAGGTGGTACTTTATTCCAAAGACAGTAAGGAGCCACTGAATGGTTTTGAGCAAGACAGGGTTGAGACTGTTAGTTTTATTTTTTAAAGGCTGCATTAGTTACTGAGTGGAGACTAGATTAATGTGAACTACAGACAAAGGTCCTAGGACTTTCGCATCCTCTGGGAACAAGTCCAGACAAGCCCCTTGGTTACTGAAAGAAAATTGTTTTCATGATTCGAAGTTCTTAGGATCCCCTCAGTGGAGGAGGAGCACCAGGGTGTCTTTGCACACCTCCCGCCCCACTGGTGGCATCGGGCCGTCAAAATTAGTGGCACTGGGCACTGGGGAACTCGGGAGTCGGAGTCTAGTTCTACCGTTTGGTTGCTCTGACACTCACTTTCCTCATCTGTAAAATGGGGGTGATATGAGGATCTCCCTCACAGGGCTGTGGGCTGTTGTGAAAACGAAGAAGTGATATGTTAAGTGTAACGCACACTGCTTAGTACAAGGCTCAACAGAAAGCTCTTGTAGTTTCTGTTACTTCCTTCACCGGTCTGTGAGTACCCTGAGGCAGGGCTGTGTGCAGGCCATGTCGAGCCCTCCTTTCGCGTAGCCCAGTGCAGAGAAGTGAATAAATGAACTGCTGGCTGGAGGAGGATGAAGAACCATGGCTCAAAGTCTAAGGGACCTGGGCTCAAATCCCAACTCTCTCACTAATCTTGGGCAACTTTTTATTCTCTCTGAAACTTTGTTTCCTCACTTGTAAAAAGGGGATACTACTACTCCTGGGGTTACTATGAGGATTGAGTAAGATGATGGGGCTTCATCTTACTGATGATTCGGCCCTGCGCCTGGCTACAGCATTTAGCGGTTGCTCAGGAAATTGCTGCTGTTGCTTCTGCTCCTGCCTTCAGACTTCTCCCCACTCCCACCCTGATCCTCCCCAGCACACTTCTAACTTGGTGACTCCTGGATCTCAGTTTCCCTGTGACCTCCTTGAGGAGCACCGTTCCCACGTTTCCACTTGCCTATCAGACAGAAGCGTCATGTGACTAAAGCATTTGAGGAGAAGTGAATCTTCCTTTCCTTTCCTTCTTATAGTTCTTATCAGGATGAAAAATGCATGACATTTACATGGTAGTAGAATACAAAGTTTCTTCATGTAAGTGACACAGTTCGTAAGAATGATTTCATGTCTTACCACCTTCCTGACAGTTACAGGTTTTTTTTTTTTGTTGGAAACAGTGGGATGGTCTACAGGGAGACTGTGTATAGGTGAGGAGCGGTGGGTCAGGGGATGTAGGTATACTGTGTTCTAGAGGGGTGTACTTGGGAGGGGGCAGTTTTGCTGTATCTTGCATTTCAGAGTGCCACCGGTATTTGAAGCTTCACACATCCCAAACTGAATCTTTTGCGTACCCCACCCCCAACTCCCTGCTACCTTCAGTCCTTTTAAAATGTCTTTCCATTGTCTTCTGACCAACATTGTTTCTGATGAGAAGTCAACTGCCTTCCTTATTGTTGTTCCTGTATACATAATGGATCTTTTATTTTCTGGCTTCTTTTGAGATTTTCTCATTATCTTTGATATTTTGCAGTTTGACCATGATGTGACTAAGTGTGGTTTTCTTTGCATTTATTCCGTGTGGGTTCACTGAGCTTCTTGGACCTATATGCTTTTTGCTAAATTTGGGGATGTGGAGAGAATTTTTAGCCATTATTTCTTTGAATATCTTTTATACTCAATTATCTCTCCCCTCTCCTTCTAGAAACCCAGTTACACACTTGTTCTTCCACAGGTCACTGAAGCGTCATTTATTTATCTTTTCTCTTCTCATGCTTCAGTTTGGATCATTTCTCCTTCCTGTCTTCACATTTGCTAACCTTTTCTCTACAGCATCTAATCTGCTGTTAATTTCATCTAAAGTATTTTATGTCAGATACTATAATGTTTGGTTCTAGAATTTTCACTTGGCTCATTTTTATAGTTCTCATTTCTCTTCTGGGATTCCATATCCGCTGATTCATTCTGTCTTTCATGTTCTGAAAATCTTATGCATATTTATAATAGCCATTTAAAAATCCTTGCCTACTAATTCCAACATCTGGCTCATTAGTGAGTCTGATTTTACTGCTTTTTTTTTTTTTCTTGATTATGGGTCATATTGTCCTGCTTCTTCACACGTCTATAATTTTTTATAGTATACTGTACATTGTGGATGATACATTAAAGACACTCTGTATTTTCTTGTCTTCCTCTAAAGAATGTTGTGTTGTGTTCTAGCAGGCAGTTAAATTACCTGATCTTGCGGGGGCGTGGTTTTTATACTTTGTTTATATAGGTTTATTTTGGTTCTGCCAGTAGTCCTAGGGCATAACTCTTAGTCCTAGGCTTACTTGTAAAGCATGACCTTTCTGGGATTAAGTCAAATGCCTTAAGTATTTGCTAAGCTGCTTTGACTTGGCAGGACTTGAACCCCAAACTCCAGCCTCCAGGCAGTTGCAGAGACCTCTTCCTCTCTGTTCCTGCTTTCTGTCGTGCTCGTTGGAGTCTCTCTATGTGTATACGGTTTAGGAGTTAACTAAGGATTTGAGGGGAATTGGTGTAGTAATTTTGGGGCTTCCCCTTCTGTAGTTCTGTCTTTTCTGACATTTCCCCACTCAGTTTCCACCCTCAAAGTCCAGCCTCTTTCCCATCTTCCCAGACAGTAAGACTACTGCTTTCTGTTTCAGATTCATTCTTCCATGTGTCACCATGAACTGGGAAATGCTCTAGTGTGCTTTCCTTCTCCAGTGATTTCAGGCAGGTCTTTTTTTATTTTTTTATTTTTTTTTTGGTCCAGAGTTTGTAATTGTTATTGACCAGAGTAGTTGTTCAAAACAATCTACTCCTCCATTTCAGGAACTGGAACCCCATATCCCAGCTGAATTTGTTTTCTCACCAAAACCTTCTGTACCCCTGCTGCTGTTGGTGCTCTGCCATAAGCCTTGTTGGTTGGTCGTCCTTCATCCAGTTGTCTGTCCTCCCTGCTTCTGATCATAGTCTGTTGGGAAACGTCAACCCCAGGATCCCAGGCTGGTACATCTCAGTGTACCACCTGAGCACTAGAAGATGAAAGAGGTATACTGTCCTCACAAGCCTTGTTGGAGCACTGTGTGTAGCTACTTGTGATGTGCTAGATGTTGAGCTTAACATTTTATAGGTATCACTTCATTTTAAAACCCTATGAGTGAAATATTACTATTCTGTTTTACTAACAAAAAGATTGAGACTTAGCAAAGTGAGGTTCCTTGTACCAGGCCACACAGCTAGGAAATAATGGGACTGGGATTAAAATCTGCATCAAAGCTAGGAGGAACACAATTGTCCTGAAAAAAAATTGCACTTGTTTTTGTTTTTATTAGTATTGTTATTATACTTGAAGTTCTGGGGTATATGTGCACAACGTGCAGGTTTGTTACGTAGGTATACATGTGCCATGTTGGTGGGTGTACTGCACCCATCAACTCATCATTTACGTTAGGTATTTCTCCTAATGCTCTCCCTCCCCTAGTCTCCACCCTCTGACAGGCCCTGGTGTGTAATGTTCCCCTCCCTATGTCCGTGTGTTCTCATTGTTCAGCTCCCACTTATGAGTGAGAACATGTGGTGTTTGGTTTTCTCTTCTTGTGTTACTTTGCTGAGAATGATGGTTTCCAGCATCATCCATGTCCCTGCAAAGGACATGAACTCATCCTTTTTTATGGCTGCATAGTATTCCATGGTGTATATATGCCACATTTTCTTTATCCAGTCTATCATTGATGGACATTTGGGTTGGTTCCAAGACTTTGCTATTGTGAACAGTGCTAAAAGTTGCTCTTGTTTAATACCAGCATGCTTCTTCTTGTTTTAAGGTCTCTGACCAATCACGATGCTTCTCACCATCAGTGGTGTGTCATGGTCTAATTGGTGGTACTTTTTCTTTCTTACTAGAATGTGACGCATTACAGTTGATGACTTGGCAGATTCAAGGAAGTGTGGCCGTTTTAGTCATCAAGGCCCCAGTGAGGTTGGCCTATGGCTGAGGAGCCAAAAGGCAGAGCCCCTCCTCTCCTGGTCAACTGGCCTTGGAAAGGTCTAGGGGAGTGTCCAAGCATCAAGAAGCCTGTGGAACTGCCAGAAGCCTCCATCGGTCCAGATTTAATAAAACAGCTGCCACTAGACTGAGTGTGAGCCAGCTGGTCCCCTCCTCTCTTGAAGGCGCGTGGTCAGGTCCTGTGACTCTCTGCACCATACCGGGCGGGGGAACCACATGTTCCCTGGCTCTGGTGAGGAGAGGTTAGGAGACTTGGACTTGTGGGACGATTCTAAGGTGGTGCTACTGTCCAGTGTCACAAAGGATATCCAGGCACCACGGAAAGCCCTTTGAGGACACTGTGACTGTTAAATGCTGGCCAAACAAGTATATCCAAAAGTCGCAACAGGTTGCATGCTCAGGTACAAAGCAGCTTTGAGAGCCTGTTGTTAGCTCACGTATGACTTCTCAACTCACTTGTCAGGGGACTGTGAGGACAGCACCTCTCCTCAAGTGTGGATGTCACCTAACAGCCAACACATATTTGTATTAAGCTCCGTCTGAGCACCAGAGTTGGGCTGTAGGTCAGTTTGCCCAAAGACAATTTGCTGAGAGTTTTAGCTGACTGGTTTTCATTTTGTCTCATAACAGTATTTTAAGGCGTGTCCAGCTCTCTCATACCATAGCTGGTGCATGGCCCCATCCCCAAGAGGGGAGACTGAGGACTGGCAAGAGTAGAGATTTAATTTTCATTTGCTGGTTTTCTTTGTTTCTTCATAGCGAAAAATTCATAGAAACTTTCCAAAGCTGTTTAAAATAATTCCCATCCAATATAAATTTTTTAAAAATATTGTCACTTCTGGAACATTGTCTGTACCAGACAGGACCTACATCCCAAACAGGAGACAAGGTACTGAGGGTAGCTTTATAGTCAGTGGGGGAGGATTCTAACCCCCTTACACAGATACCTGCTAAAATTCCCATTCCAAAGAGCAGCCAAGTTGTTGTGCTGACTTTGTTTATCTTTCCTGGGACCCAAGGAGGCAGCTGATTAGATAAATGAGGGCTTCTGGCAAAAGAGCCTGATAGAGTGAGCTTCCCAGGAATGAGAGCAGGGTGTGGTCAGCCCAGACAGAGGTGCTGGTACTGGACAACAGGGGCTGCTGGCAAAAAGCTTTCTGACTAGTAGGTCTGATATTGGGGGTTTCAGGGGCACCCACACAGGCCCTGCAGGGAGTAAAGGCAGCCAGTGCAGGAGGCTTGCTTCAGCCCTGCCAGCCTCCAGACTACCCCACCGCCCTCCCTTTTTCCTCTCTGGGCTGGGCCGGATAATCCTGGCTCTGAGGCCTGGAACCCTGGAGGGCAGGAACCTGTTTTACCTCTCTGCTCAGTATTCTTCATCTGCTCCCGGGGTCCGCTCTTTGGTACCCTGCCCTGTGCCCAGACGCTGGCTGGGCTGTGGGGATTGCCTCTTTGGGCTCTCTTACCTTCTGGATTTGGGTTAGGGCTGGCCTGTGGCAGATGCCCACAGGAAGTGAGAAGGTAGAGAGCAAGTGAGGACACGTGTGTCACCAGCTCCCTCCCTGTTGGACCGTAGGTGACTTGGTCGAGTGATAGGAGTCAGCTAGGCTTGGGTTTGAATTCCACCTCCACCACTTATTAGCCCTGTAACTTCTGAAATTTACCTATCCTCCCTGAGTCTCAGTTTCCTCATTTAAGAACTAGAGATAGTAATATCACCTTCCCAGATGGCCGAGTGTAAAGAGTGAGTCAGTGTGAGGACAGATGTCCTAGGGCTCAGTAAATGCTGGCTTTCTTCCTTTAGTAATTTGGAGCCGTGTTATCTTGGGTTTCTAATACACTTGGGTCCGGACATCTTTCCTTTAAGTTGTCCCTTTTTGGTTTGTATATCTGTCACTATCCCTAGAACCACTGCCATAGAGCCTCACTACCAACAGTCCTTTAGCCAAAGAAGTATTTCTCTGCCTTTTCCTTTGCCTGCAGCTGGTATATGAAGTCTGCTTAACCAAAGAAAAGAGTCCTTTTGACATAGTGGAAAGCAAGCTTATGGAAAGACAGTGCATGTATTGACATCCAAAAATAATTCATAATATTCACTGAGCGCTTATTGATCCTCGCAACAACCCTGCGAGCTACGGTAGGTTCTTTTATTATTCCCCAGCTTTCAGATGAAGAAATTGAGGCTCAAGTTAATGGACTTGTCCAGGGTCACACAATGGGTCAGTATTGACCTTTGGCCAGTCTGGCACCCAGAAGCCTGCCCTTTGAACCTCTGAGTTATCTGCCTATGTGATGGAGAAGGCTCAGCTCTCCAGGCCCTGGGGACCAAGTCGTGTTAAGACAATTGAATTGACTAGAAAGCTACAGGGTTATCTCTTTAAACATACAGTGTTTTAAAATTTATATTCATTCTTGTTATGTTTCTGCACAGACCCACACATGCATATGTGCACTCGCCTCCATAAACTTGGCTAATTACACTATTGGCAGCTCCTTGGTGACTCAGTCGTCTTGAATAGACTAGCTTGACTGTGGGCTGTGGGGGTGGAGGGCCCTGTTGACAGGAGTCCTGTAAGCCCCAGGCAGCCGTGTTTGTTGTTACTTTCCCAGCAGCCTCTCATTCCTCTCCTGATTTGTTGCTTCTCACCCAGCTGAGATTCCAGAAATCTGACAAGAGTTATTTGTAAATAAAAATAACTGGTCACTAAACTAGTCTAAAAGGCTCTCCTGTGAGTAAAGTAACTGAGACTCACTGCCTAGACTTGATCACATCAATTTTGGGTACTCACAGGCCTTTGGGGCTTGCAAGACCTCTGTTCTTATGTAATAGCCAACAGCTGCCATCTGTTACACACTCACCACATGCCTGGCACTGGGGAGGCCTCCTGCCTGGATTACTTCATTGAATCCTCAAAAACGGAGCCTCTCAGGAGAAGTTCTCTTCATCCATCTTCCATTTTAACTGATGCAGTAAGTCAGGCTCAGAGTGGTGAGGGAGTCTACGTCTACACAGCCAGTAAACATCAAAGTCAGGATTTAGATATGGGCTGTTTGACCCAGAGTCCACATTCTTAACAGACTTCACTCTCTACAGCTTCCCAGCAGCGCGAGGTTGGGCAACTTAGGGAGGTTCCCGACCCTCATGTCTTCATCTGTAGGATCATCCTGTTTATGTCCAAAGCTATTGTGAAGGTTCCTGGAGGTGTGTGCTTGAGATACACATAGCGGGCACCCAGTCAGTGGCGGGTCCTTGTGCTCACCACTTCAGCCCGTCCTAGGTCAGTGATTCTCAAGCTTTTGCGCTTCAAGATCAACTGAGGGCTTGTTAAAGGTTTGCTGGGCCCCACGCCCCGAGTTTCTGATTCAGTAAATCTAGGGTGGGGGCCGGGAATTTACATTTCTAACAAGTTCACATGAGGCCTTTGCTGTGGGAACCACTCTTGGAGATAGAGGAGTTTGCCATGAAGGAGGGTCAGGATTGGGCTGGCAGTGACCATGACCTGCATCTGAGAGCTGTTTCTGAGTGCAGATGCTGGTTACGTATCACGCAGGAAAAATGTGGTTTGGCTTTTTTCAGGCATTTCCTGGGAGCTCGCTGTCTTGCCCTTTCCCTCCTCTGAGTGTCACTGACCCTGGGAAAGTATAGCGTTTAAGCCACATTGTGATGTCTGAGTGTGAAACAAGTCCTTCGGCTGATTTCATTAACATGTCCCTGATTTCCAATTGCTTTCCTGATACGGAAAAGGAAATCCAAGGTCCATTGGAAAAAGGTAATAAATCATCTTGCAGAAATTACTTCTGTGAATCACCTACCACCATAACAACGAAACACCGGAAGCACGGCTCAGACTAGGTATACTTCTGCTTCGCCTTGGAATTTGGGGTTTATTGACACGGTGGTGTGATTAGTGTTCTTCCCTCCCCAGCATGCTGTAAGGGCGGAGCGGCCGCCTCATTGCCTTTGGGTCTCCAGTGCCCAGCACGGTGCTTGACACACACCAGCGGGTGCTCAGTCAGCACTGCTGTCACAGATGAGTGCAGGGTACGGTGCTGAGTACTAGAGTCAGAGGGACCTGGGTTTGAACCCTGGGCCTGCCTTTCCCAGCTGAATGGCCCTGAGCAAGTAACTTAACATGGGGCTCATTTCTCCTTTTCTAAATTGGGGATTATAAAAATAATACCCATATTTCATAAGGTTGCCATGAGAATTAAATGCCGTAAAATACCCAAAGCGCCTGTCATATAGTAAGTACTTAATTTTTTCTTCATTATCATCATCATCGTCGTCATCCTCACCCTGCCAGGAAGGCCAGTGTACTGGAATAGATTGTGGGCTCTGGAACCAGACTTTGAGGTCCAAATCCCAGCCCCACTGCAGGCTAGTTGTGTGCCCTTATTCATGTCACTTCTCTATGCTTCAATGTCCTCATCTGCAAAGCAGGGATGAAAAAGCACCAACTTCATGGAGTTCTCGTGACCATTGAGGACGTGTACATGTCAGGTGCTTAACTGCGTGGCTGGCACATGGTGAGCATTAACTCTCTCCCCTCCCACCTCCACAAAGGGGCAGGGAAGGAGCCCGTGGAGAGAGCGGCGTGGCCCCATGAGGAGGGCATGGGAGGAGGAGGCACCATGCACCTTGGGGAGGCTGCCCTGCCTGGTGCCCCCGACCCTCAACCCCAGCCCCCGAGGGGAGAGAAGGGCAGCCTAGCAGAGAGGGAAAGTGGGGAAAGAAAGATCCTGAGGCTTCTGACACTGGAAACCCCCTCTTCCTGGCAGCCCTTGGAAGCGCAGTTCAGTCTTCACTGAGTTGACAGACTCAGCTGGTTTTGTTTACTCAGCGAGCTTGAGAGCATGCCGAGGTGGCATCCCCCTCTGCAGAGCCACCTTCATCTGCAAATATCACCCCCTTTCTGCTACCTGCCAGCCAGGGCTGTGGGTAGGGTGGACCCAGTAGGGACAAGCCCCACCCTGCCACCCACTCACCCACCGGCTTGCCCTTGCCTTTCTTCCTCTGCCAGGCTCGCTCTGGGCAGCCCCAGATTTGGCCCTCCTTCCTGGCATTGTCAGAGAAGCTTCCACCACCTCAAAATTCACCCCGGGGGTATCCTCACCATTTTCTTTAACGTGGAACCAAAACTATCCTGGTTTCTATGTGTGCAGAAACGTTTGGTAAACAGAATGCTTAAGCCGTGACTTGCTGGAAGGGGTAAATCCCAGCTGACACCCCAGACGCTCGGCCTATTTTGGGCCTGGTCTCTGTGGTCAGAGTGTTCATCTTTGGGCCCCCCAGCACCCACTGTGGGTGTCAGATGCTCCTTTCCTGACTGAGTGTTGGCCCGGCCTGGTCCCCTGCCCCTGCCTCCCAGGCTGCTCCGGGTATGCCCAGTATCCACTTAGTAAATGCTCTTGTCCTCGCTCCCCCCGTGAATGCTGTGATTCAGCACACACAGAGAGGAGCTTCACGTAAGAAAGAAAATATTCACGGCCGCCATCCAGCTCCAGCAGGCGCCGGGAGACAGCTGCCGGCTCCTGCCTGGCCAGGATGGGATGGCTGCCCACCCTGCACACACAGGGGGGTCTCTCCTCCTTTCTTTTTTTAAAGACCCACAGTCTCTTTTGGTTACTAGACTAAATGCAGTTTAAATTTGTATTCCGAACACCTCTGATAAGCAGCAGATAAATAGAATCCTGGAATTCGGAGGACATCACCCATTCAACAAAATACATGTTACAGGCCTGCTGTGTGTCTGGCACTGTGCTAGGCTCCTCTCCAGACCTGGGAGCAGCCTGGAGGATACTGAGCCAGTGGACTGGATCCTTTCCCCACCTAAGACCCCTTTTCATCACCTCTTCTTAGCTCTGGGTTTTGAAAATGTCTATCAATAATAATAGCAGCCATGCCTACTGTGAAGTTGAGTATGATGTGAAACTCTTTGTTCATTTGTTTCTTCCTGTCCATCACTCTTCACCATGGGTGTGATGATTCTAATCTCCACTATATACATGAGGAAACCGAGCCCTGGAAAAGAGAAAAATCTTGCCAGGGTTACAGAGCAAGGTCTTGCTCCCTAAACTGACCGTTTTTTTTTGTTTTTGTTTTTGTTTTTTTTTTTACTGTTGCAATGTATACAGTCTCTGTGAAACATGCTGCTTATATTAAGTAAAAATAAACGTCTTACCCCTTTATTTTTAAAAACTCATAGCTCCCTGTTGAGAGCTTCTAAACAACTGAGAGTAATCATATAATGTCTGTTAGAATAAAACCAAAGTAATGGCTCCCTGCCCAGCCCCCATGCTCAATTTCTTCTCCACCCCATCTCCGGCCCAGTGAGTCCAAGATGGGCACTGTGGGGAAGAGAGAGGGTCCTAGACTTGCAGCAAGTGTAGTGCTGAGATGAGACAGGTGGGCCTGCTGCCTGGGACACTTGAATGTGATGAGCTATAGACCTCTGGCCCACCAAGGAGCATGGAAGAAGAGGGGCCGTGTCCTTTCAGTCCTCTCTGCCTCTCTGGGGAGGAAGATTGTCACATAGCCCCTGGAGTTTGGGTCACATTGAACATAGAAACTGGTGCCCGTTTCTGGTATAGAGATTTCTGAAAGCAGAAACCCATGGGGTCATGAGGACTTGGAAGGACTTGAGTATCTGGGAAGAAGTGGGTTCCACCCTCTCATTCCAGTCTCTGTGGCCCTTGCAAGGTGGGCCCACATGGACCCAAGAAGTTACTGTGGCCCCATGTGAAGGGGCACAGAGGCTGGAGAGGGGCTGGAGCTGTGGCTAGCCAGGTGGCCGCTGCACCAAGCAAGGGACACCCAGCCCAGAGAAGGGGCCAGGGCCATGTGCCCCTGTGGCAAGGAAAGACTTGAGTGCCCTTTGGCATAATGGGGAGGGGCCAGGACAAAGTCAAAGACAACCTTAGGAGACCCAGATCACCACCTCTGTGGGGACCAGCTTGACAGGAGCCACCTGCCTCTGAGGGAACCAGACCAGGGGCCCTCCCCACCACTGACGGACAACCTCTGTGGGAGCAGATCTTGCTTGAGAGGGTGGGCCCTGGCCAGGGTCTGCTAGAGTCTGTGAAGCAGGCAGGGGAGGAAGTTTACAAAGACAAAGGCAAGGGGACTTGGTAAAGAGCAGAACTCTATCCTACCTCCTCCCAGCTCCCAGAGCCGTAAATAACTGTAGGAAAGGGGCACGCAAGGAGAACAAAGATGAACTTTAAATTGCATTTCAGTCAAATTTTCAGATAAAGAGAACCAAGTGTTAATTCCTGAAATGAGACTATTCTAATAATGGAAAGTGACTGCAAAGTTACAGAATCTGGCCCAGATTTCATTTAGGAACTTGCTGCCCAAAATTGGAAAGGGGAGGCAGCACAGCATAGTCGGGGAGTGGGTGTTGGAGGAATGAAAACATTTTGTGTTTATACCCCTGGTGGATCCGGATTCCTCAATAAAGTAGTAACAACCTCAGCCATCCAGTGACCCCAGGATGTGAGTCCGTGGTCTGGCTGCCTGAACCTTCACAAATGCCCAAAGGCCCAGGGTTACCCAATAAGCCTCTGCATGCTCTCTGAGAGAAGTGGCAGTAAGGGGCAGATGCACCCCCTGAGCTCCAGCTGGCTGCAGCCCAAAGGGGGACCCAAAGACATTAGACCTGCCGGCACTGCCAGCCAGGGAGGGGGAGGCCTATGGCAGCAAAGATGATTTGGTGAAGTGAGAGAGTGGGAAAGGAGAAAGCAGGAGCTGAGCCAGAGTCTTGTGAGCATTGCGGAGCACCCACCCTCTTCCCGGGACCCTGCTGGGGGCTCCCAGAGGCTTCCTCCTCCACCATTCACTGCAGAAGTGGAGTTTGCATGCCAGCTGCCAGCATGGGACTATGTGCCTGGGAGAGCTCTTCAGCCTCTCTGAGCCTCACTGTCAAGGTCTATGGAACAGCAATTAAAACAGTCTTCTCCTAGGGTTGTCATCAGGATACAGTGAGTACAAACACTTGTAGTCCTGAGCTCAGCCCTGGCCCCCAGAGGCTTTCTGCACTTGCAAGCTCTCCCCACCATCACCTCACCTTCATCATCTCCTCATCGTGATCACACAGGACCTGACGCATACCTGGTTTTCTGGGTGGGATACCTTTGTCTTAGTGATTAAGGGTCAGGGACTAGATTCAGGTCTGGCTCACTCCAAACCCAAGCTCTTTTCTGCCTCTGGCTACATGGAGTCAGTGGGCACTAACACTGCTGTAGATTCTCATCACCACAGGCTCTGTTCTTGTCATCCTTCCGGGAGGGAGGAAGCAGGGACTCAAGACATGGGAACCAGGAGTCTCAAGTGTAGAGGCAACCTCAGTGGTGGCTGGGAACAGATGACCACAGGAATGACCCATGTCAGAGACTTTAACCTCAGCCTTGGGAGAGGGGTATATTTTTAACTACCCCACAATTAATAGGAATTGAGTTTGACAAAAAGCTGAAAGTATACATGGGTAACTGAGATAATGGCCTGTTTGACAAGGTTGCCTAAGGAGATGGCTGTTCTTTTTGCCCATCTACCACCTGATTATAGAGAAAGGCATCTGACCCAGCTACCCCAACCACGGCCTCAGACTAGTGCCCCACCCGGGCCACAGTGTATCCTGTCCCTCCACCCTCCACCCTCCAGACTAGTGGCCCACTCTAGGCCAGCTGGAGTCCTTGCCTGGATTGTTTGGTTTTTCTGAAGCCAGGGGAGAAAGGATCTCCCTTCCCTGATTGTAGAACTGTCAGGATGACACCACAGATACCTGTAGCTGACCTGGGCCACGTGGAGAGGCTGAGTGACTGCGGGGAAGTCACCCCCTGAGAGGGGCAGCAATGAAGAGTGGTGAGAGCAAGACATGCAGGCAGCAGGCTGCCAGCTCTACCCCCGACTCCACCCTGCCAGTGGGCTGTCCTGGGATGCGGCTGCAGCCTCTGGTCCCATGAGCCATTTCAGGGTTCTTGCTGTCCTTTTCCCTTTTGAAGATGGTACCAGTTGAGTTTCTGTCACTGGAAACCAAAAAGATTCTGACTTATATATCTTTTTTCCCCTTCTTTCATTTGAGAAGTATTACTGAGGTGGAGCAGAGCCTGTACTGGGCACTGGGGAGATACATGGTGTGAGCAGAACAGGTGTGGGCCCTGACCCTACTGGACCTGCAGCCTGATAGGGGCATGTGTTGAGCAGGCAGCATGTAGAGGCTAAAGGGTTAGATGGATATGGCCATTTGACCTTGAAGAAGTTGTTTAATATCTCTGAGCCCAGGTCCCTCATCTGTAAATGGGGTTCAGGGAGATAATACCTGTTGAGCTCACAGGTAGCCCTCAGAGAATGGAAACCACTATTATCAGTATGATTACAGTCCTTCAATTACAATGTGACTGATTATAACAAAGGAGCGGCCAAGGGCCTGTGAGAGCCTCCAATGGGAGAGCTAACCCTGTCGGAAGGCAGGAGGGCTCAGCTCTGCAGGGATGCTCTAGGCCATGGCTGAAGAATGAGGAGGCCTTCCCGGGGTAGCGAACATGTGTTCATTTCCACAGACATTATGTTCTATGTGGTGTAGCATTCCAATCTCTGGAATCACAATGTTCTTGAATGTTAGAGCTGGGAGTTCCAACCCCCTCATTTATCAGTGAGGAAACTAAGCCACAGAGAAAGACAGCGGTTTTTCCGTGGCTGCATTGTCAGTAAGGAAGAGCTGGGAAGAGAGGCCAGAACCCCAGGTCCTGCTCAGCCTGGTAAGTGTTTATTGAGCACTGTGGCCATCAAGCCACCAGTGAGAATGAGGAGTGCTCCGGGGTGCCCAGAGTCTGGATGACAGAGGGTCAGTGGGCTTCACTAATCACAGTGACGGTGCAAGAGGCAGAACCCTGAACCATCCTGGGCACACACCACTCCAGGGAGGGAATAGGTGTTGGACAAGGTCACAATTGCTGCACATACTGTATAGAAGAAACTCCTGCAAAGAAAAGGCCGTTGGTGCCAGTCATCAGCCCTGTAGAGCCACAGAATTCTGTGGAGGTCAGCCACCGAAGGACAGAGAGTCTTGGTCCACATCTCTACACACCCTGGCTAGTTGTGTGACCTCGGGTGTCCCCGAGTCTCAGTGCCCGCATCTAGGAAGTGCCTGCCTCAGAGAGCTGCATGAGGACTCCATGGAGCTCATTAATGCAGAAAAAGCCTGGTGTGACATCCATCAGGAGCTCAGCTCACGGTAGCCCTTCTCACTAGTTTATTATTAATACACTAGGGTTACCGTTACTGGGGGGTAGATAGCTCTCTAATTAGCAGTAATTTTTAGTTCACACTGAATCAGAATTCTTCAATTCCTGTTCTGGTCCTGTCAGAGATGGGGATTCCTGCTTTGGGATTTAGCCGATTCTTCTATCTCTCCTTGTAATTTGCTGCTCTGTAATTTGGCCCCTGCACCTCAGCTCTGTCCTTAGAAGGGATGGAAGACGATCCTTCCTGGAAGCCAGGGACAGATCTCAGGGCCAACAGTGTGTTGTCTGGGCTCGCCCTGCCTCAGAGGAAGCTTTGGCCAGAAGGTGGGTCACGTAGTCCTGTGCTGACACACAGCAGACCTAGTGAGGTATGAGTTGACAAGCCACCCATGTTCCCATCTCCGGAAGCTGCTGACCTGCCATTCCTGGCTCATTCTGACTAGTGAGGCTTCAGGAAGTTGTGAGTGCCAGGTCCGAGGCAGACTCCCCAGGTCAGGCCCCCCCATCTTCTCCTCTTCAAGAATGGGGCCTCTTGTTCAGCAGTGGCACAAACATTCATGAGCCCAACCCACTTTGTGCCCAGCTGTGCCAGCTGAGATGCCCAAACAGGACTGGTAGTGGAAGCTTGTCAGGAGAGGATGCCCAATGACCAGTGGCACAACCCAGCACTTGGAGCATCTGCCTTGAGCTCTGTGAATAGCAGCTGGGGTGGGGGTGTCAGCATCAAGGGCAAGGGGAAGAGAAGCAGAACCCTCCTTTGCAGGGCTCTGGGCCAGTGGAGGTCCACCTCTGACAAGACAGACCTGGGCCCTAATCCCAGTCACCACCAGTCAGGCATGTGGTGTAGGTGTTCTCCCTGTGCCTTGGCCTTCATGTAGGTAGAACAGCTGCTGAGAGGAGTCAGTGAGGTAACACAGTGTCTTCCCAGACCTTAGGCATCAGTGACCACCTTTGCCATTTCTATTAACTTTCTTGCTCAGTTTTTCTCTTGAAGTCTATTTTATTCATAGTCTGAGTCCAGGGGTTTGATGTGCCGTAGTTTTTCTAATGCATGTTAACAATAGATACAGATCCCTATTCCTGTGCCACCCACCATCCACTCAGTGGCGTGTGTCCACCCTTTGGGAAATGTGGAGATGACACGTGTTGATGGCTTGTCACGATGTTTGGCATCCAGGGAGTTCTCAACACTGGTCAGCTTTTGTATATTATCATTATTGTTGTCACCCTTATCATAGCAGTGAGACTGTGGGAGGAAAGAAAAAGGGAGCTTTGGCTATCCTGTTAGGGCCAGCTATTCTTCTTTACCAAGAAGGCCAGTCCTTTTCCTTTTCCCACTTTTCCTCCTGCCTTGAGAGTTGACTTTGGGGCACCCTGGAAGGCAGTGCAACAGGTCAGTCTCTGGCTGACGGATCAGGTGGACGTGCTGTGGCTGTCCATTCCCAGACCCCAGAGCCGTCCGGGCACCTCTGTAAAATGATAGCTCTGATTATTTACAGTCAAGAAAGGCCTGGACGGGAAGTACCTGGGGGCCAACAGCCCCTGTCTACCTCCTTAGGTCTTCATGAAAGGCCTCTGGGGGCACCCAGCACTTAAAACAGTGCCTCCTCCCCACTCCTATTCAATATAGTGTTGGAAGTTCTGGCTAGGGCAGTCAGGCAAGAGAAAGAAACAAAGGGTATTCAGTTAGGAAAAGAAGAAGTCAAATTGTCCCTGTTTGCAGATGACGTGATTGTATATTTAGAAAACCCCATTGTCTCAGCCCAAAATCTCCTTAAGCTGATAAGAAACTTCAGCAAAGTCTCAGGATACAAAATTAATGTGCAAAAATCACAAGCATTCTTATACACCAGTAACAGACAGACAGAGAGCCAAATCAGGAATGAACTTCCATTCACAATTGCTTCAAAGAGAATAAAATACCTAGGAATCCAACTTACAAGGGATGTAAAGGACCTCTTCAAGGAGAACTACAAACCACTGCTCAGTGAACTAAAAGAGGACACAAACAAATGGAAGACCATACCATGCTCATGGATAGGAAGAATCAATATCGTGAAAATGGCCATACTGCCCAAGGTAATTTATAGATTCAATGCCATCCCCATCAAGCTACCAATAAGTTTCTTCACAGAATTGGAAAAAACTGCTTTAAAGTTCATATGGAACCAAAAAAGAGCCTGCATTTCCAAGACAATCCTAAGTCAAAAGAACAAAGCTGGAGGCATCACGATACCTGACTTCAAACTATACTACAAGGCTACAGTAACCAAAACAGCATGGTACTGGTACCAAAACAGAGATATAGACCAATGGAACAGAACAGAGTCCTCAGAAATCATACCACACATCTACAGCCATCTGATCTTGATAAACCTGAGAAAAACAAGAAATGGGGAAAGGATTCCCTATTTAATAAATGGTGCTGGGAAAATTGGCTAGCCATAAGTAGAAAGCTGAAACTGGATCCTTTCCTTACTCCTTATACGAAAATTAATTCAAGATAGATTAGAGACTTAAATGTTAGACCTAATACCATAAAAACCCTAGAAGAAAACCTAGGCAATACCCTTCAGGACATAGGCTTGGGCAAGGACTTCATGTCTAAAACACCAAAAGCAACGGCAACAAAAGCCAAAATTGACAAATGGGATCTAATTAAACTAAAGAGCTTCTGCACAGCAAAAGAAACTACCATCAGAGTGAACAGGCAACCTACAGAATGGGAGAAAATTTTTGCAATCTACTCATCAGACAAAGGGCTAATATCCAGAACCTACAAAGAACTCAAACAAATTTACAAGAAAAAAACAACCCCATCAAAAAGTGGGCAAAGGATATGAACAGACATTTCTCAAAAGAAGACATTCATACAGCCAACAGACACATGAGAAAATGCTCATCATCACTGGCCATCAGAGAAATGCAAATCTCACACCAGTTAGAATGGCAATCATTAAAAAGTCAGGAAACAACAGGTGCTGGAGAGGATGTGGAGAAATAGGAACACTTTTACACTGTTGGGACTGTAAGCTAGTTCAACCATTATGGAAAACAGTATGGCGATTCCTCAAGGACCTAGAACTAGAAGTACCATATGACCCAGCCATCCCACTACTGGGTATATACCCAAAGGATTATAAATCATGCTGCTATAAAGACACATGCACACGTATGTTTATTGCGGCACTATTCACAATAGCAAAGACTTGGAATCAACCCAAATGTCCATCAGTGACAGACTGGATTAAGAAAGTGTGGCACATATACACCATGGAATACTATGCAGCCATAAAAAAGGATGAGTTTGTGTCCTTTGTAGGGACATGGATGCAGCTGGAAACCATCATTCTCAGCAAACTATCGCAAGAACAGAAAACCAAACACCACATGTTCTCACTCATAGGTGGGAACTGAACAATGAGATCACTTGGACTCGGGAAGGGGAACATCACACACCGGGGCCTATCACGGGGAGCGGGGAGGGGGGAGGGACTGCATTGGGAGTTATACCTGATGTAAACGACGAGTTGATGGGTGCTGACGAGTTGATGGGTGCAGCACACCAACATGGCACAAGTATACATATGTAACAAACCTGCACGTTATGCACAGGTACCCTAGAACTTAAAGTATAATAAAAAATAAAAAATAAAAAAAAAACAGTGCCTTGGTGCCCACCAGGACTGGAATCCTTTCCACTTCCACTGAAGGATGAATCCCCTGGGGTCTTCCACCAACAGAACATTCCACCAGGACCACATGGCAGCATGTGATTAGCTTGTACAGGTGTGTATGTTTATGCGGAGGACACACCTAAATTCTAAGAGCAGTTACTTCACAGGGATGGGATTACAGGCAGTTAGACTTCTCATTGTACCTTTCTATATTCTCTAGAATGACCATAAATGCCCTTTTAATTGAAAAAAAAAAGTTTTAACCCCCCCCAAAACAAAAATCTAGTAGAGACATTTAAGATACACAGAACAGCGTGGGGCAGCCGTGGAGTCCACGCTGGCAGACACTTGGGCGAGGGTAGAACATGGAGGTGATGGACAGCCTGGGCGTGCTGCAGAGGCAGGTCCTGGAGAGATGGAAGGGTGGAAACCCTGGCAGATCAATAAGGGGGCAGGAGTAGGCAGCTGAGGTCATTCATTTAGGAGTCAAGGTGCCTGCAGGGCTGAACGGCAGGGAGTTGGGGGTAGGCAACTGCTAGGAAAGACCAGGCACCAAAGGGAGTGGGAGAAGACCCAGGTGGGTGATGTGGAGAGGGCTGTCCAGGGTGTGGAGGGATGGCCTTTCTGCAGTGGTGGAGATTTCCTCCGGCAGCACTGGGCAGCTGGTACAGCATCTGGGAGACTCCTTCTGAGATGGGGGTTTGCTGGGTGGTGCCAGGGAATGCCAGGAGTTATGGCTGTTTGTGAGATTGGGGTTCAGGCGATCAGCCATACAGTAAGACGTAAACTCTGACCAAAAAAGAGGGAAGAAGTAAACTCAAGTTTGAGATTTTTGTGCCAAACTGAAATTCCTGACTACTTAACTTTCAAATATTTTAAGTTTTAAAGGTCCTCCGGCCAACAGTAACGCAAAGCTGCCTCCCTTCCTAGCCGTCTCGCTTTCCTTGCTCAGAAGCACCCTTACGGGTTTCCAACTCAGGCACAGTCCATGCCAACCAGCAGCCTAAGAACCAGCTGCCAGAGAACCACGTGTGATCTCAGGCCAGTGGGTCCCAGACTTTGGATTTCATGGGCAAGGGAAGCTTCAAAATGAAACTTCAGAGTCTCTCACAGGGTTGCCAATTTTTTTTTAATGGCAAAAAAAAAAGAAAAGAAAAGAAAAGAAACTATCCTTATCATTTCCTGGAGAAAGGAACTTTTTAATGCCTACAATGTAAGCAGGGCATAATCTCAGAATAAATCATATTTTTTCCCAAGTAAGGACAATTGGCAGGCTTTTGCTAATACATTTTTAAAGTTGTTTTTTAAGTATCTTTCATTTTAAATATTTTAAACATAGAAAATTGAAATGTAAATTTTTATTGCATGTTTTACTTTATATGTAAATGAATCATTGATATGAATTTGTCATTTGGGGTTATGTATTCAATAAATTTTTCAATAATAGTATGTATTCAATAATCATATTATTGAATACGTAACCCCATTCCACTATAGTAGTTGGTGTTTTCCACAGTCCTTTGTAAAATCCAGCCTTGCATAGGTCTGTTGATAATGACAGGAGCAACATTCTAAATGGTAGTTGCTTCATTTGGAACATTCTGGGAGAAAATACGAGTGGCAGGCTAGCAAAGGCTGTGGGCACTCCTGGCCTGCGGTCTGAGCCCTAGATGCCTCATCACATCATAGAGAGCAGGAGATGCCTCTAAGAGGGGATTAGGGGATCCATCCTTACAGACCAGCCTTATATGCAGATGTATGGGAAGCCCTGGTGTCAGGTTGCACCAGTAGGAGTAGAGTGTCTAAGAAAAGGGAGGTGATCATACACTGTGCAGTGTGTTCATTGGTGAGTGCCACACTATGCTGCGAGTGGTCTGTGAGATGGCCGAGAATGCCAGGTTATGTGATCCCACCTAATTGTTTGGATGAAGAGGACTCTGGAGGCAGTTGGAGGGGTGGGCATGATGGGCGCATCTGGAGGGAAGCAGAAGCCAGAGTGGCTAGCAGAGAAGCACCATGGAGTGTCCAAGCAGGTCAGGTTGAGTCAACTGGTCCATGACTCCCTCCGCAGGAGGGCCTCCAAGCTCAGTTCTCTTGGGTTGCAAATAAGACCCTGGAGTCGCAGCAGGACCACAGACATTTCACTTGCTGCTGACTCAGAGCACACAATGATCAGCCAATTAAATAACCGAGAAGAGGCATGTGTAGTTAATTGCCTGGTGTTTTGAGAGGAAACCACTGTTCTTTGAGCTTGTTGACTCTTTATATTTACATTATATACATTTGTGTGTGTGTGTATGTATGTATGTGGTTATGTTGCTACTCTGAAAATAATTAAATCTGGACAGTAAATATCAATCATTAGAAGAAAGTTATATCTTAATGATTAATCAGCTTTTTTAAAATGCACAAACTCTATAACAATGCTGTAAAATTTTTAAAGCACTTAAAATTCCACTATTCTAGTACTTTGTGGTTCCGTATTTTTGTTAAGTAGTTATTTTAATTTCCTCACTATTTCCCTATTGTTTGACATTAGAATGCTTCCAAGTTTTTGTTTGTTTGCTTTTAACCACCGTAGATTTCCCTGCGATAAATACCCTGGTGTATACCATGTTTTCCCTTCTTTTAGAATTATTTCCTCAGAATAAGTTCCTGGGAGTGCAACTGCTGAGTCAAAAGATATCAATATTATTCTGGCTTTGAAATCCCTGATACTTTTCCAAAAGGTTGAACCAGGCCACCCTGCTCCAACAGTATATGGGTTTCCCGATTTCACCACAACCCTGCTAGCTTTCACACTGGTCTTATTTTAAATTCAGTGATAACTGGATTTTAGATGGTGGCTTTTATTTATTAATTTACGCCTCTCGGTTCACTCCATTGCTCTGCCCAGAGCTCCTATACTTTTTCTCTGTTGCCCCGTGCTGTGGTTTGATTGACGTCTGCCTACCTCCAAACATGAAGCCCTAATGAAAGAATGATGATTGGGCCTAGACATTCCTCCTTGTTTATGTGGAAACTACCTCAACAGATTTTAAGAAAGGGCAGTTGAGAGATGTTTAAACTATAAATAGACTTGGTGACACCTCTTATTTAGTCAAGGTGGTCCCAGTAATGAATGCAGACTCTGTGCTTCTGGGAGTATGTTTATGTCTCACTTGAATTCTAGAAGACATCAGAGTTAACGTTAAGTCATGATGTATAATTTAAGACAGAGATGAAAGAGTTCCCACTGAAAACAGCCCTTCTTTCTAGGTGCTCCGTAATTACCAAGACAGAGGTCTCCATATAGGGGCAGGACTCCTCATTGGAGAATGTCTGAAGAAAGCTGAAGGCAAGCCCGTTTGCTCTGCCCTTGCCCTCCCCTTCTGGGCACCTGGAGACTTGGCCACAAGCACAGCAGAGGATGGATTAGGCTATGGGAGGGGCAACCTGAGACTAGCCCCCAGGTCCCCTCCTTGAGCCTCTGCTGTGAAGTCATCTGTGTTGTTGGTGCTGAAGCCTAGAACCCTCAGCCTTGTTCCCTCTCTGCTACCTCCTTTTCTCCTCTCCACCCCATGTTCTGAAAGCTTAGTCCTGAGGCCTAAAAATGGAGCTGCTTCCCTGGGTCAGAGCCTTGGCTGTCCCCCTCTAACAGTGCTTTTGACCCATCAGGTGACCGCTGGATCCCCCCCTCCCCAGCATTAGCTCCTGGACCCATACTACCCCAGCAGTGACCCTCATGGACGATTCGTGCAGGAACACATGAAATCTGAGTTTCCCAGAGTGTGGGCATGCACCACTTTTGGTCCTCATGATTTTAGATGGCATTGTAGATAACCTTACTTCGATAGCGAAGTATTTATCTTAATGTGATTAACACATCAAACTTACTATTTTACTCAAAAAGTTAAGTAAAAAATCATGTAGTGTGACCCAGCAATTCTACTCAGGGTATATACCCAAAAGAAAAAACACATGTTCAAACAAAAACTTGTACATGAATGTTCATAACAGCACTATTCACAGTAGCCAAAGCATGGAAACAACTGAAATGTCCACCCACTGATGAACAGATAAATGAAAAGTAGTACATGCACACAGCGAAATACCATCCAGCCATAAAGGCAGCGAAATACCGATCCATGCTACAACACTGATAAACCTTGAAAATGCCAAGTGAAATAAGCCAGACACAAAAGGTCTCATATTGTACAATTTCATTATATGAAATGTCCAGAATCAGTAAGTCCATAGAGACAGAAAAAGTACATTAGTGGTAGCCTAGGCTAGAAAGGGGGGAGTGGGGAGTGATTTTGCTTAATGGGTGTAGCGTTGCATTTTGAGGTGAAGAAAATGTTCCAGAACGAAATAGAGGTGATAGTTACACAACAGCATGAATGTACTAAATGTCACTAATGGTAAATTTTGTGGTAGGTGTACTTTGCCACAATAAAAAAAATATAATAATATAGGTACTATGTTGGTAAAAATCATGAAGGTGATATGTGAGTAAGGCAAAAATAGCCTTGCAGTATATAAAGCGAGATAAGAAATAGAGCTGCCGGGCCCTGACACTCTAGCTGGGTTGTATTTCATTGTTGAAATCCACTTTGCTGGAGGGAGGACCAGCTTGACTTTCAGTGTCTACAGGAGGACAGCTGCTCTGTGCCTGGCACTGAGTTAAGCACTTCATCAGTATTATCTCACTGTGTGGTATACCCTCACAGTGGCCTTCCAAGGGAGGTGCTCTTATTCTCCCTGTTTTTTAAAAGAGGAACTCCAGGCCACAGCGCTGGTCAGTGGCAGAGCCAGGTGGGCACACCTACCCTCCAGGTCCTGTGACAACCTGCATCTTTTCACCCAGGGTTCCTCCAAGGTATCCCAGTTGAGTTGTCACCTGCTGGTGACACCTGCTACCCTTATGTTTTCAAAAATGGGGCAGTTACTTCCCTAAACTCATGTATCGACTGTTGGAGGACCTAGAATTCTTCCTCATGATGCCGCCTTTCCCAGGGTTAAGTAACTCCAAGGGACCAAGCCCTCCATCTTCCTGACTCAGGCCGGGGAGGGCTGCATGGAGGCGCAGCAAGCCTTTTGCTCCCATTCCACGTTTACTCTGAGCAGCTCTTAGACTAGAGGTAGAGCCCCAGAAGATGTGGAGCTCTCTGTAGATTCTTTTGAACTCTGATACTATTCTAGGCAAAATAATTCCTATTCAGTGAGATTTGAGGCCTAGCCCTGCCACTAACCAGGTCTGTGGCTTGAGACAAGCTTCCCAACCTCTCTGACCTTTCATTTGCTCATCTAGAAAATATATATAATTGCATTTACATAAATGGAAGACTGGATGTACTCTTTGTTGTTCATATTATTTCGTTTTAAGTAATTATTCGTGCAGTTATTTGTTTACTGTCTGACATCTCTGCTTGGCAATAAGTTGCACAAAAGCAGGAACCATATCGGCTTTGTTTCCTGCAGTATTTGCGGCATGGAGAACATGATGGACTCTCGATAACGTTATCTATTTTTTAAATTTCAAACTTTTATTTTAGATACAGGGGTACAGATGCAGATTTGTTATGTGGGAATATTGCATGATGCTGAGGTTTGGGGTATGAATCTCATCACCCAGGTAGTGAGCATGCCGCCTAATAGGTAGTTTTTCAGCCCACATCCCTCCTCCCTCCCGCCTCTAATAGTCCACAGTGCCTGTTGTTCCTATATTTATGTCCATGTGTACCCCGCGTTTAGCTCCTGCTTATAAGTGAGAACATGCGGTATTTGGTTTTCTGTTCCTGTGTTAATTTGCTTGGTATTATGGCCTCCAACTGTATCCATGTTGCTTTGAAGGACACGATTTCATTTTTATGGCTGTGTAGTATTCCATGGTGTATATGTACATTTTCTTTATCCAGTCTACCATTGATGGGTGCCTGGGTTGATTCCATGTTTTTGCTACTGTGAATAGCGCAGTGATGAACATGTGAATACATGTGTCTTTTTTTTTTTTTTTTTTTGAGACAGAGTCTCACTCTGTCATCTAGGCTGGAGTGCAGTGGTGCAATCTCAGCTCACTGCAACCTTGGCCTCCTGGATTCAAGCGATTCTTGTGCCTTAGCCTCCTGAGTAGCTGGGATGACAGACATCCACCACCATGCCTGATTTTTGCATTTTTAGTAGAGATGGGGTCTCATCATGTTGGCCTGGCTGGTCTCAAACTCCTGATCTCAAGTGATCCTCCTGCCTCAGCCTCTCAAAGTGCTGAGATTATAGGCATGAGCCACCACACCCAGCCTGAATGTGTCTTTTTGATAGAAATGATTTCTTTTCCTTTGGGCATATACCCAGTATTGGGATTGTAGGGTTGAATGGTAGCTCTATTTTAAGTTCTTTGAGAAATCTCCAGACTGCTTTCCACAGTGACTGGACTAATTTACATTCCCACCAACTGTGTGTGTGTTCCCTTTTCTCTGCAGCCTGACCGGCATCTGTTGATTTTTTAACTTTTTAATAATAGCCATTCTGACTGGTGTGAGATGGTATCTTACTGTGGTTTTGAGTTGCATTTCTCTCATGAGTAGTGATGCTGAGCAACTTTTCATGTTTGTTGGCTGCCTGTATGGCTTCTTTTGAGAAGTGTCTGTTCATGTCTTTTGCCCATTTTTAACAGATTATTTGGTTTTTGCTTATTGATTTGTTTAGGTTTCTTATAGATTGGTTATTAGGCCTCTGCCAGATGCATAGTTTATGAATATCATCACCCATTCTTTAGGTTGTCTGTTTAATCTGTTGATAGTTTACTTTGCTGTGCAGAAGCTCTTTAGTTTAATTAGGTCCCACTTGTGTATTTTTGTTTTTGTTGCATTTGCTTTTGGGGACTTAGCCAAAAATTATTTGCCAAGACTGACGTCAAGAAGAGTATTTCCTAGATTGTCTTTTAGGATTTTTAATAGTTTAATGTCTTACATTTAAATATTTGATACATTTTGAGCTCATTTTTGTGTACAGTGAAAGGTGGGGGTCCAACTTTAACCCTCTGCGTATGGTTAGCCAGTTATCCCAGCAGCATTTATTGAGTAGGGAGTCCTTTTCTCATCGCTTGTTTTTGTCAGCCGTGTTGAGGATCAGATGGTTGTAGGTGTGCAGCTTTATTTCTGAGTTTTCTATTCCCTCGATACACATTTATTGAATAGAAGAATGAATTAATGCCTGAGAAACACTTAGCACGATGCTGGGCACACAGTAATGCTAATAGATGTTAGTCACTGGTGGTGGTGTTATCATTATCATTACTATTGGTGTATTAAAGGCATTCACATGAAAACTCTGATTCTCAAAACAGCCTTGCAAGGTTGGAGTTATGCTCATCTTGCAAAAATGGAAATTAAGATTCAGATAAAGTAAATATATTAACTTGCCCAAGTCCTTTAGAACTTACAGGGAAGTCTGTAACCTAACATTGCCCTAAACTCCTCTTCAGTAGATGCAAAACCCTGAGTCCCTTCACATAGACCAGGAATTGGTAGCACTATTGATATATAATTATACTTTTTTGAGCACACATGTCTTAGAAATAAAGCACATTTTGTGGGAGGCAGCACAGTACCTGTGAGTTTGGTGTATGAGAAGTTGTGGTTTCCCAGAAGATAAGCAGAATTCCCAGGCTGCCACCCCTGCCCAGACTGCAGCTGGCCTCCCGAGCTGTGAGCCCCCAGCCTGGGATTCTCTCTGCACACCCGGGTGGGGACCCGTCGGGCTGGATGTGGGGCTCCCATGGAAGACAGGAAGGACACAGGCACTTCTTCAGTGCTTGGCCATTGTCAGGCCCATGAAGGGAGTAGGGAGTGTCTGGTTTTTCTCACTGTTGTATCCTGTGAGTCTAGCACAGAGCTTAACTGAGAAAGTGCTCAGCAGCTACTTGGTGAATAAACAAATGAATGAATGACTGAATGAATGAACAAACCTGCCGTGTGCCAGGCACCGTGTTGGTTTGCTTATATGACCTCATTTAATGCTCAGCCTGGACACATGAGGTGAGAGCACATGAGATGAGGCTCAGAAGGGTGAGGTTGTTTACCGAGGGTCACCCAGCGGGGTGGATGTTCAAACCAAGTCTCCCTACCTCCTGTGCTATCGCGGAGAGTAGGGAGGGCTCCTGGCCGTGGAGAATCCCCTTCCCCAAACAAGAGAGCCCATTTCGCCTCCGGCTATGATAGAGGTTCAGAGAGGAGGCAAGGGCAAGGGAATAAGTCGTTCTCAAGGCAGTCACGTGCTTTTTCAGCCCTCACTGTGAATGGAACAGAATGTGGGGCTGGAGGAGGGAGAACACGATGGAGAGGAGTGGAAACTGAGGCCTGGGTCCTTATTTCTCTGTAGTCTGGTCCTGCCACTTTCTACTGATGTCTTCACCATCACCCTCACCTTTATTGAGCAGTGACCTCACGTACACCTCATTCTGTCTACACCTCCACGTGAAGGAGGCACCGTAGTTACTCACCCCGTCTACAGAGGCCAAAACTGAGGACCAGAGGAACCGTTCTGGCCGAGGAACTGTCCTGAAGCCACAAGTCAGTGGCAGCCTTCCCCATCACCCACCGAGACCACCTGGCTCTAGAGCCCCACCCTGTCCAGGCTGGCCCGCAGAGGATCACTTGGTCCTGTAGCAGCTGCTGCTATTGCAGAGTGCGGCAGGCCTCCTGGTTCTGAGTCTAGTTCATCCACTGGTCAACATTGGTGTCTTATTGTTGTCTTCCAATGTTGGAGCTGAGAAGTCTCAGAAGGCTTTGTTGTGAGGTCCATGGTAGGCGTGGTGCTGACACCAGGATCTTACTGAAGGAAGCTCCAGAGCCCAGCAACATAGTGGAGCTGGGCACCATAAGCCTGTTCAGTGAGGTTTGATGGGCTATGATTTGGACTTGTCTTCCTGAGCTTATGGTAATCCACGTGGAACTAAGTCCGGTTCTGGTCTGTAGATGTTTCCAGTGCCCATCAGGACATCTGCCCCCTCTGAGGGCAGGGCCTGTGCCCCGACCCTCTAGGACTGGACTAAGGATCACAGAGAGTGGGGACCACACAACTCACCTCCCAGTGTGAACACAAAACAGAGGTTCATGGCTGACAGGTGGGCCCCTGGAGTCGACCCAGCCATGGCCAGGAGGTTGAAGGAGCAGGGTTTGTGGCCAGCCAGACCTGGATTCAAACCTCGGCTCTTCCACCTGTGGGCCAAGAGACCTTGGGAAACTCACCCTACCGTTCGGAGCCTCAGTTTCCCCACCTGGATGAAGAAGGTCATGATGCTTTCCTTGGAGCGCTTTTGGTAGACGAGCTGAGGAGATGGCTCAGGTCAGCCGATATGGCAGCACCCCTGCCCTGGCTCAGCAGCTTCACACGTTCACATGCAGTCAAATAAGGCCAGGATGGGAAGGGCAAGCTGAAGCCACGCCGTGGATCAGGGCCCAGACTCAAGAGTGAGACCCGGGGTACAGTGTCAGCTCTGCCACACAGTCGCTGTATGATCTTGAACAAACCACTTAGCCTCTCTGAGCCTCCCTTTCCTCTTCTGCAAAATGAAGACTCCATGAAATTGTACAAGCGCTGCTCAGCCCAGAGCTTGTGACCATGGTCACCATTCCCAGCATTCATTTGCCTGCAGGCTCCTGTTCTCCCACCCCATGCTCTGAGGCAGCTCCCTTGACCCAGGAGCCTCATTTGAGTCCCACGTCTACCAGTGATCCTGTTTGTGAGCTCTGGGTCACCAGGGGCCAGATCACTGTCAGGAACCCTCACGGAAGGAGAGAAGCAGGCCTTTTCCCAGACCAGTACCCACTGCAGCCTTTGAAGAGAACACTTGCAAATGAGTCCTCTTTCACCATTGCTTTAGGCTTTCCAGTAGGCTTTCCGATCTCCAAATGGGCCTTCTCACTGATATACCTAGGCTACTTTATCACCCTCTCACCCCACCCACACAGCCATCAGCTGCACTAGGTGCAGCCCGTGCAGAGTAGGCATTTGTATGCCCTTCATGGCCAAGTATAAGCTCCTGTTTCCTGCATTTGAGATGCTAGTGCTCAGGGCGTTGGCATGAGGCATCCTCATCCCCATCTCAAGCTGGACTCGACAGAGATGCCCTTTCCTGGGCTCTTACAACTGAATTACTAGGGCAGCCTCACTACCGAGCCCCAAAGAAAGGCATTCGTCCTCAGAGTTCACCAGATCGGGTGCAACCATAAAAGCCACCCAAGTGCTTGCTTTCTGCCCCAGGGATTTGGGTGGCATATGCAGAAGGAGTTTGTGAGCTTCACAGACCTCTGACGAGGGGGTGTGGCTAGAGTGGGTGTGATCCATTAAGAGTGAATTCAGGGCCAGGCGCGGTGGCTCACGCCTGTAATCCCAGCGCTTTGGGAGGCTGAGGCGGGCAGATCACGAGGTCAGGAGATTCAGACCATCCTGGCCAACGTGGTGAAACCCCATCTCTACTAAAATACAAAAAAAAAAAAATTAGCCGGGCGTGGTGGCACACACCTGTAGTCCCAGCTACTTGGGAGGCTGAGGCAGGGGAATTGCTTGAACCTGGGAGGCAGAGGTTGCAGCGAGCAGAGATCGCGCCACTGCACTGCAGCCTGGCAACAGAGCGAGACTCCGTCTCAAAAAAAAAAAAAAGAATGAATTCAGAAGTTGGCAGCTGCTGCCGCCGCCGGTCTGTGCTGATGAAACAGCCCCGTAGATTTATATGGAAAAAAATGTGCATTCACTAGAATTTTATGGCATCCAAAATCCTATCTCTTTGGGTCTTTGTATCTGAGTACCATAATTACTAGGGGAAAATATCGTGCTTAAAAAAAAATCAAAGCATTTGTCATATCATCAGATGTCTACTAATATTTCATGGATAAACAGTCCTTCCTGCCTTCTAGAAGCTCCTCTTCCCACAGGGAAGCAGGTGGGAAGGCTAGCAGCTACCATACAGCGTCATAGCTGGTCTGGTGGAGTGTATAATTCAATTACAGCAGAGGGAAAAGGGAAATAAAGAGGGTCAGGGTTACTTTTATGGTTTTTTAATTTTTTTTTTTTTTTTTTTTTTTTTTTAAGACAGAGTCTCGCCCTGTTGCCCAGGCAGGAGTGCAGTGGTGCGATCTGGGCTCATTGCAAGCTCCGCCTCCCGGGTTTACGCCATTCTCCTGCCTCAGCCTCCCAGTGGCTGGGATTACAGGCGCTCGCCACCACACCTGGCTAATTTTTTGTATTTTTAGTAGAGACGGGGTTTCACCGTGTTAGCCAGGATGGTCTCGATCTCCTGACCTCGTGATCTGCCCACTTCGGCCTCCCAAAGTTCTGGAATTACAGGCATGAGCCACCGCGCACGGCCAGTTTTCTAATTTTTTATTTTTTGCTTTTTGTGTTTTGCCTGAGTCTTTGCAAGAGTTTTTTGTTTTTGTTTTTGTTTTTGTTAATTCAAGTATTTAGGCAGAATGTGTCTAGGGATAGATTTCTTTCCTGGAACCTAATAAACTCAGAATGTATCTAGGGATAGGTCTGTTTCCTAGAGTCTGATAAACTCTGAGTTCTATCCCTAGATACATCCTGGCTAACTACTTGAATTCAGGATAACACCCTTCTCTGGGTCATCTCTCTGTTCTCAGGCCCCTGTATCCCTTTATGTTATTTCTTCCCCTTCTTCCCTTTCTCTTTTCATTGGCCCTGAGGGAGAGCTTGCCAACCTTGCCCACCACATCATCCATGATGCAAATCTCTCTAGTGTCTGCCTCACTCCTTATTACCTCTGATGTTTACTTTTTAAATTCTTCTGCCATGTTTTTAGTATTCTTTGATTTTTTTCATATCTCATACATCTCTCTCTCTGTTGCATCCACCTACAGTTTCATCTCTGACAGTTCTCTCTTATCACAGAAGCCTTGTCTTCTTGTACTGTATTCAAAAGAAAAGTTATTTGAACTTTCTTTCGAATCCTGGAATAGACTGTTTGGGGAGGTGTGGTCTCTCTTATCCCTCTACTTCTTCTACATGCACTTCAAACCCATTACTTGGAAGTATTCCTTCCTGTGTTCCTTTTTGGATTTTCTTTCCCCTGAATGTGCCCTTGAATGTAGAAAAATCTATTCAGCTTTGGAGTTTATTAATAGGCAAGGCATTTGGGCTTCCCTCCGGGCACACTCCAGTTCTTTTCTGGAAGTAGCAATCTACAAATGAATGTGAGAAGATGGGGGGCAAAGGATAAGTCAGAGCATTCTAGAACCCCTCCAATCAGCTACTACTAGGCAGTGAGTGTTCTGGTCATTGGCCCAAATTTTCTGGTTTTGATAGCCTTGAATCGCTGTGTCTTGGGAAAAGCCCCAGGAGATATGAATTATTTTGGTTTCAAGAGATAAGGTATAAATCTGTTCAGTTTCTGTCCTGTATATCTGCCCTATAGTATATTACATTTCTTAGATTCTAGCACTAAGGCTGTCTGTCCGCGGGAGTTGAGGAGAGTAGCCAGGGCCGGGGGAGAGCAGATGAATGAACTCTGTGAATGCTAAAGACGTGGCCAATCTGCTTTTGTTTCACTAGTCTCGTGATTCCTTTGGGGTCTCTCATTGGCACCTGAGGATGATTCTCTCAAGTAAATATATGCTAGAGGATTATTTATTTTTATTTTTTATTTTTTAGCAGTTTCATGCCCTTAATTGTTTGTGTAATTAATGCCTTTGTTGAATGTCCCTCTTCTGCCAGGCCGTATGTAGGCCTCATGGGTTCCGGGACCGCGCCTGTCTGGTTCTCCTGTATACCACTGGGTCTAGAATGTGGGAGGCCCTCAGTGAATATTTGTAATGCTAAGACCCTTTCATGATGGTGGCATGCATCGCTGAGTGAGCTGGTCCCTAAGCACATCACCCTGTGCCCTTGCAGCTTCCTCTCCGCACAGTGACCTGCCACCTTCCTTCAGGGTCCTTGCTTCTTCTAATTGGTCAGCAGACATGCTTTCCTGCCACTTTGGCCTCTCTGTTCCCTGCAGAGCACCCTCTGACGATGTAGCCAGAATGTCCTAATGAGGGGAGCACTGGCCACAAGGCCTGCTGGTACAGCAGAAGGGGAAGTCAGAATTGAGTAAAATTGGTGCCGGAGAACCACCGCACCAATTGGTGCAGAGCAGAAGGATGGGTCTCAAGGAGGTGACCGGGAGACCAGAGTCCAGAGGGTCAAGTTTCTTGGATCCTTTTCCAAGGGAATTGAATCTCATGGGCAGAGGAGAGGCAATACAAGGAGAGTACGTGTAGATGGGCCTTCTAATCTGAAGCTGACCCCAGCCAGTGACGGCCCAGGCTCTCCCCTACCTTCCCATCCCACCCCACCACACAAAACCAGACTAACAAGAGCACTGGCTATTCCATCACCCCCTGCTGGCAGAGCTGAGGGCTGAGTGCTTGGCCTGCCCTGGGTGAGCTTGGCTTCCAGGCTTGGTGGGAATAGCGCTGCCTACAGGCCCTGACCAGGGCATTAGGGTTGCAAGGGGCAGGGCTGCTGCTGGGCCAGCTGGATCTGGCCGGGCCAAGTGCCTTGTGTCCACAGGGTGTCCTGGAGAAGGGTAGAGCCCACAGAGATGGCTCCTGCCATGGAGTAGAAGGAGCCTCTGCCCACTGAAAGCCTGGGACCTCCCCATAGGGACTCACATCCTCTCATCTCTGTTGAGAAAGGCAGGGAGAGATCAAAACACCTGAGCCTGAAAACCACAAATAAATTCACAGTCAGATGCCTTTTTCCTTCTAAAGGGCCCAAGGAACTTGACCCTTTCAGTATTTCATTTCAGCAAAATCAGTAAAGAATTTGCTTTAAGAAAGTGAAAATCAGTTTTGATCTCGCTAACCCTCTGAAAATCTGTTGCTTGTTTTCCAGAGAATGCAGGGATTGGTGATTGAGGTTCAGAATGTTGTCTTTTGTTAGACAGTTTCCACTGAATAATGAATAAAGCTGACAGTTTTGCATCGCCTCCGTTATTATTTTTGTTATACTTAAAGACTAGGTACAGTGTGGTCACAGATACACGAGTGCATTGGTGGAAGTGGAAAATACTTTGGCGACTGAAGCGGCTGTCTGTGATCTCACTCTCTGGCCGGGATCCTGGTGGCCTCGGACGTTCGGGGAGCCTTTCTGTGCACAGTAGCAAATCTCTGAGCCAGGGTTGGAAAGACAAGCTCAAGAGTGTTTTCCTTGGCACATGGGCAGCCTCGGTTCTACCCAATATAGAGGCAGGTTTCTAAGGCTTTCACTGGGGGAATCATCTTGCATTTCCTTTTAGTGACGTTAGCTCCTCTGGAAGCACTTTATAGCACTCTGAGAAATATGAGTATTTAGCTTACAGATACCACAGTGTGGGGCTGTGCCTTAACAGAGTGACTGTGGAGTGGGGTGCCTGGCAACCGCAGCCACCCTTCCACTGAGCAATAGAATTTCAGAGGCCAGGTTGAAGGGAGTCGTGTATGTTCAAATAAAGATTCAGCATGGGGTCCAGTCATTTCCCTAGCCATTTTCTGAGCCCCTGCTCTGTGCTAGGCTTGGTGCTGGGCCCTTGAGCATGCAGAGATGCATAAGGCACAGCCCTTGCCCTCGATAAATGCTGTAATCGAGGAAAGGACGGTGTGCTCTGTGAGCCCAGGAGGAGCCAGTTAGCAGCCAGGAAGGAGAAGGAGGCACAGAGGCAAGGGGAGGAAACCCCTCTGCTGAGGCTCAGAGGCATGAGACAGGCATCAGGGGGCTACATGGAGGGGGCTGGCATACTTGGGGCATTACATGAGAAGTGGAGGAAGAGGGTAGAAAGGTAGTGTGGGGGAGAGCTCAGAGACCTTGGATGCTGTGCTAAGGAGTTTCACATTGCCTGTTGGGATGGAAAGCCTCTGGATATTTTTAAGTAGGTAAGGGGCACAGCCTAATAGGGTTTGAGAAAGATCACAGGGTATAGACTGGACTGGAAATGGAGAGACCAAAAACAGGGAGATGAGTGAGGGGATAGGAAGCACTAACAGGTTGGAGTCAATGTCTGTGGCCTTTAAATCTAAACCTAAAGACCAACCAGGGGCTGAGAACACTCGGAAATTCTTGCGCTTAACATATTGCTCTCCTTCTCCCTGCCAAAAAAGTGTTTGATTCTTTAATAGAAAGAAATATCTTGCCTTTTTTTTACTTCTAAAACTGTAGTACATATTCGTAGCTAAAGGTTAAAATAATATAAAATTGTATAAAGCAGAAAATAATCCTGAAGTTCCATACCCAAAGATGGCTATCGATAACAGATTGAGCAATGTATTCTCTGTGTGTGATCTCTCTGTTGATATAGGTATACCTGATGTTTTTCACTTAAAAAAAATATCATGGATATCTTTCCATGTCAGTTCTTAGAAATATATTTTATCTTTACAATAGCTGCATGATGTTCCACTACTTGGATATAAAATAGTTTATATAAACCATGCATTTTTTGTATAATTATAAATGACAAACAATGCTGCAATGAACATTTCTAATTAATGTTTGCCAATTTGTAGTAGTATTGCTGTAAATTTCTAGAAGTGGAATTACTGGGTCCTAGAAAACCACATTATTTGAAATTTTTGATAGATACATCCAAATTCTCCTCCCAAAAGTTTCTATCAATTTATGCTATAGTTACTCTTGTATAGTGTGACTTTTTCCGCACACTCATCAACACTAAGTATTATCAATTTTTATGAACTTTGTCAGTATAAATGGGAAAAAAATCTTGTTTTAGTTTGTAATTCCTTGATTAGTACTGAGTCTTGGAAATCTTTCACATTTTTATTTACATTTATACTCTTCCACAATTTGCACATCTTTTATAACACTATTTGCATTTATTGTAGGAGCTCTTTATATATTAGGACTATTGACCGTCTTATAAATTGCAAATATTTTTCCTACTCTGACATTTGTCTTTCAGAAGCTTCATGTATGGTGTTTTATATGATCATGCAGAAGTGTGTGGGTTTTAAGAAATGGACCCCAATGTGTCAGTCTTTTTTTAATGGTTTTGGGTCTTATGTCACACTTAAGCCTTTGTGTACCTCAGCATTATAAAATTATTCTCCTGTATTTTATTCAAGTACTCGTATCATTTAGATTTCAACTCCCTAATTTATCTGTAATTTATTCTGTTTTAGGAATGGAGATCCAACTTTATGTTTTTCCAAATCAATAATCATTTGTCTCAGTATCATTTATTGAAGGATTTTTCCTTTTCCTATTGATTGGAAATATACCTTCATCGTACACTAAATTTCTTTTTTTTTTTTTTTTTTTTGAGACGGAGTCTGGCTCTGTCACCCAGGCTGGAGTGCTGTGGCCGGATCTCAGTTCACTGCAAGCTCCGCCTCCCAGGTTCACGCCATTCTCCTGCCTCAGCCTCCCGGGTAGCTGGGACTACAGGCGCCGCCACCTCGCCCGGCTAGTTTTTTGTAGTTTTTTTTTAGTAGAGATGGGGTTTCACCGTGTTAGCCAGGATGGTCTCGATCTCCTGACCTCGTGATCCGCCCGTCTCGGCCTCCCAAAGTGCTGGGATTACAGGCTTGAGCCACCGCGCCCGGCCCGTACACTAAATTTCTGTGTCTCTATGTATGTGTTGCTGGGCTCCCTACTGTGTGCTGATGGTTTATTTGTCTAACTCTGTAGCAGTACTACACTGCCTAATGACTGGGCATCACAGCACATTTTATAACAAGCCCCTCTCTTCATTCTTCATGTTAAAAATGTTTATTTTCATACATTTCCTCTTCCAAGTGAACTTTGGAGTCATTTCAGATATGAAATGTGTATGTTAGTTAGGCAATAATCGACATCCTTGCAATGTTGTGTCTTCCCATCTAAGAATATTATATATTTCCTTACTTATTTACATCTTCTTTCAATTCTTCAGTTATTTTTACTTAATTGGTTTTCCTTAACTACCAAAGTGTTACGTTCTCATTGTAACAACTCGAATACAAAGAGATGCAGATAAAAGGTTTGTATTCTTATGAATTGTGCCTTTATTTAGTAAAATGGTTCTTCAGAGAAGGATTAATAAGCCCAGAATATGTGTAAACTTGATTTTAATAAATGTTACATATGATTTTTCTACCAAATATGTTTTATTCATATAGGTCTTACAGATTTCTAAGTTTATTCCCAGGTGTTTTATAGTTTTGCTGTTATTGTAAATTGCCCTTTTTTTCATTGTGTTTTCTAGCTGATGATTACTGTTATATAAGCATGACATTGATTTATGTATATTTATTTTGAAGTTAACTTCATTATTCTAATAGTTTTTCAGTTGATTATCCTAAATTGTCTAATTATATCACTAATGTGATGACTAATCATATCACCTACAAAAACGACACTGTGATGTGCATCTTTAATATTTATTCCATGTTTGTCGTCTTGCTTTATCACATTGGCTAGTGCATTCAGCATAGTGTTAAATGATAGCACTGTGTCAGATATTCTTGATTTATTCCTATTTAATAAGATTTTGATATTAAGAACATTGTTTTAATTTTCTAATATGTGTCCTTTATCACATTAAGGAAGTCTGTGTCTAACTCAGTGCTTTATCAGGACATGCCAGTGAGTTTTCTTTGATAATGTTTTATTTGGAATCTTTGCATCCTGATTTATTAATGTGATTGGTCTATTTTTTATGCCACCTCTGTCAGGTTTGGGTGTAATGGTTATGCTGGAATCATAAAATGAACTGCAGATATTTCTGATTTTTCCTGCTCTGGAACAGTTTAAGTAACATTAGGTTTGTCTTTTATGGTTTTATGCATGAGTTCCTTAAAATCATCTAGATATTGTATTTTAATTATATTAGGTTGGTGCAAAAGTAATTGCAGTTTTTGCCATTAAAAGTAATGGCAATTACTTTTGCACCAATCTAATAGTATCTTTCTCCATTATTAATATTTTTCTCTTTATTAGTAAATTAAAGTTTTTTGCCTCTTCTTGAGAGAACTTTGAGAAGATACATTTTCCTACTGAGCATTCATTTCATCTAGATTTTCAAATATGTTACCGTAAAATTTACACATACCACTATTTTAACATCTCTTCTATATTTGAAATCGTATCCCCTCTCTCATCCCTAATATTGTTCATCTGTGCTTTTTTTTCCTCAATCGTACATACCAAAGGATTGTCCACTTCATTGATTTTCTCAGAGAACCAACTTTCAGTTTGATTTATCACTCTGCTTAGACTGTTGATTTTTTAAAAATTCATTAGTTATGCTTTTATATTTTACATTGTTTTCTCGTTTCTTTTTTTTCATTTTCTAGTTCTATGTAATGAATACTAAGTTCACTTTTTAGATGTTTTTAAATTATTAATATAAGCATTTGAGGCTGTGGACTTTTCTCTCAGTAGTTACATGGCCTTGTGTCATTGTGGATAATTTTTATATTTTAATTTTAACCTATTTTTTCATCTCTAAATTATTTGGTAAGTGTTTTTTTCTTTCCCAAATAATTATTTTTAAGAATTTGTTTTTACCCCTGGGACAGAGAAGGGGGTGGAATTGCTCCAGACACCCCAAAGGCACATGGGTTATGAGTGTGGGAGGTACAGTTTCCCCAAAAGGAAATCAAAGGCTGTTTCCAAAATAGGGAGTGGGTGTTAGGCAGAAAAAAGTGTCAGTTTCGTCTCTATTCCCAATTGTCATTGAAGGGTTAAATGAACTAGCACATGTAATATACTCAGCACAGTGTCCAGCAAGAAAAAAGGCCAATAATAGTAACCAGATGCATGCCCTCCCCTCATGCCCCTTCTTACTACCAGTCAGAACCCCAGCACATGCTATTCCAGCCATTGCACTCTGGGGGAACATTTGTAAACAGTGGGTTACCTCCTTGTGCCTGTACATTACCAGGCGATCCCCAGGGCATGAGGGGATCTATAGTTGTGTCCTCATTTCACCTTGGGGAGCCAGGAGGTGATTTGGCTTCCCTGTACTTCAGGATTCTGTCCAGACAGCAGGACTTTGCCCACGTGCCTTTGTGATTCATGAGCCACAACCCCAAGTCATACACAAGGCCATGTGCTCATCCAGAAAGCGTGGCCTCTGACCACCTGCCATGTGACTGCCTGCGCCCGCCCCCTTCTGCAGACCAAGGAAACTGTCTCAGTGACAGTAAGCATCCAACAGCTTTCACCAAAGGAATACTCTCTAAATGAGGATTTGTTCTGCAGCCCTGTTTTGCTTGATGGATATTAATTAGCAGGTGCTAGTTAATACTCACAGTCTTCCCCATCTTCTCAGGGAGCCTGGGCCGCCTGCTGAGATCTCATCATGCAGTAGATGGAATTGCTTTGTGCTCTCTTAAAGAGAGCACACACACCCTAATGAGCTGCTGCTCTGTTATTTCATTTGGAATTTATCAGGACAGTTTATGTGATCAAACCACACAAGTATAGTTCTGGATGCCAGCCCTCCTCAATACTGAAGTTTGAAAGTGATCTTTTCAAGGCAGAGCAGGAGAACATGGAAAAAAGTCTTTCATCTCAAACTTTGAAAAGGGGAGAGAGAAAAAATGGAAAGTATAAGATGGAAATGTGGCACATTTTTATGCTGTAGAGGGTTTTTTTTCCCCTCAACACAGCAGAATTTTCCTTATTAAAAAGATAGCTGTATGAGAAAAACCAAAACCAGACTCGGGATGGAAGTGAGACGGGGTGGCAATGGGAGAACAAGGGAGCAGTGAGTCTCTGGGCTTGTGGGAAGCCCTGGTGCCAGCCGCGGGCTTTGGCTTGGGGAGGCTGTGAGCGCCCAGCTTCAAGCAGGCTCTGGGCCATCAAGCATGGGTGTCCCTCAGCTTCAGAGAAGGTGTCTGTTCAGAAGAGCACCTCCTTTGTCAGCCTGGCACTCCCTCCTTGGGGCTGGGTGTCCTGTGGACACCTCTGGTGGGGAGCCTGTATTCACTGTCAGGGAGCAGGTTTGGCTACCTGCCCTGTGTTGAGGTCAGCCCAGCTACGGAGGGCTTCGGTAGCAGAGCGAGCTGCGAGCTGCTCACTCTGGCCCTGTGGGTCTGCCTCACCACGGCAGTCTGGTTGGCACCCATGTGGCAGCTACAGCAGTGTCACCAGGCCCTGTGTGGGGCATAGAAGGAGGGAGCAGAGCCCAAGCATGGTCTGGGATCTGTCTCAGAGGAGGTCCAGTCTGTGGGTGGGCATGGCCATGGGGCAGATGCCAGCTGCCAGCAGTGTCCTGGGGATTGGGGGAAGACAGGCCACAGCAGGGGTCCTCACACCGCCAACTCTGTGCCTGTAATCCTCATCCCTGTGCCAGCCAACGACTTCCAGCCCCCAGCCTCCAGCCCCTAGCACTGCTCTCTGTCCCAGATCTTTGGAGTCAGGCAGTTCTGAATTCACATCCTGATTCTCTCACTTGCAAGCTGTGTGATCTTGGCCAAGTCACTTCACTAAGCTTCAGTTTCCTAATATGTAAAATGGTGGGGAACAGGAGTGCCTTCTGTACAGGGTCACTGCCAAGGTGCCATGGTAAAAGCAATACCTAACTTCCCTAGAGTAGACAGTGGCTGTTACTGTCAGGATGGTTTCCCCCAACAGGTCTGCACCTCTCGGCCTTTCCTGGTCCCTCGCACTGTCCAGCCCCAAGGCAGCCAGGGTCAATGGCTGATCCCATTACTGTCCATCTTCATAAGGCCAACATCACAGTATCATCTGCTATAGTAACTCTGTGTATATAGGAATAGGAAGTGAGATGTCCATCTGTGCTGTCCCAGTCCAGGTGACAGCTCCAAGCACTGGTCCAACTGAGGGGTGGCCACCATGCAGTCAGCATTTGGGCGCCATCCATGGTTGTGGCAAACCCAGCTGGGCTCGTTCCTCCCATGCTGCTGCTTCAAATAGGGCCAACCGTAAGGTCAGCTCAGCTTCTTATGCACTTCAGTGGTCCAGGCCCTGGACTGGGAGACTCTTGTAAACCACTGTTATTACCCTTATTCACAGTCAAGGAAACTGAGGCCCTGGGAGGTAAAAATGCTCACCTAAGGCTACCCAGCTGGTGAGTGGCAGAGCCAGGGTTCCGAGTCTCCTGGATCCGTGCCCCACGTTCTCTCACTTATACTACAGCTGCTTGTCATGTGGCAGAGCTGGAAGGGCCCCCAGGACTGGATGGGCCACTGATGATGGGACCTGGGGGCTGACCAGACTGATCACAGTGGGCGTGAGGGAGGTGGAGAGTAGCAGGTGGTAGATGGCACAGGGGAGGCAGCTACAGTAGAGTCATGAGCCCTCTTGGAGAGTGTTGACCCCATAGGGGAAATCAGGCAGGGACAGCCATAGCTTGGGTTCACCTACGCCCCTATCTTGCCTCACTGGCTGCCATACATTAGAGTCTGGCTAGAGTAAAAGAAGAACCGCCCATAGGCAACCTGGACAGACGTGTGCTCAAATCCTGCTTCTGCCACTTGCCAGCTGTGTGGCCACAGACAAGCGGTGTAACCACTCTCAGCTTCAGTTTCTTCCCTTATAAAATCACAGTGAAACCTCCCTGACAACAGCATTTGTCTTATGAATCAATAGTCTGGGCAAAGCTCTTAGTTTAGGACCTGGCACCCAGTAAGTGCTCGGTAAGCATTAGCTCTCTTTGTCATCACCTGACTGGTGGCGGCTCTCCAGCCACAAAACGAGGGTAACATGTGCTTCATAAGGTTATTGTATGATTAAATAAAGTATGCCTTCACTCATGCATTCCTTTGTCAGCCAGCATTTACCAGGCAGCTCCTGTGTGCTCGGTTCTAGATGGTGGAGATTGAGCTCCTGGAGCAAGACACACTTCCTGCCCTTGAGGCGTTAGGCCTGATGCAAACAAGTGTCTGAGTGCAGTTGTGGGGAGTGCCAACTCCATGTAGGACTCAGCACTGTGCCTGACACGGTTCAAGTGGAAGGTGGTTATTCTTATGATTTCATTATATTTTAGGCTTATACATATCTCTGTTGTGGACTAATACAGTACTGAAAAGATTTCTGTGGATTTGTGCAGCGTTAACTGTGGGAGACTTGCTGCTTGTGCTGTGGTTTTTGTTGTGGGAGTGAAAGGCTATTTATATGGAGGTTCTTTCCAGGCATTGCCTAGGCTCAAGGTCTCCCCATGTCACTGGAGCCAGGAGGCTTCCTTTTGAGGGGTGCTCTACCCAGTCCTCAGCAGGTATGGCCTTGGCTCACACTCCTGGGTGTTGAGGAGTAGGCAGGTGTGAGCATCTGCATGTTTTGTAGAGGGGAATTATGAACTCTGTGGGCCTCAGTTTGCAGAGCACCACTCAGCGATCCACCTCCAGGAACCCAAGAGGAGGCCCAGTGCCCGGCACCTGTCCTCCCAGGGCAGCATAGGGTGCACCTTTCGTGTTGAGGGTGTTACTTGAGAAAAGGCAACTCCCTCTGTGTTTCTGATGACCAGTGGGTGGGAACATGGGTGCAGCAGCCTGATAGACCTGGGTTCAAATTCCATCACCCTTGCTGTGAGGCCTTGGGCAGGTTTCTTAATCTCTCTGAGCTTAGTTTTCTCCTCCTGCTTAGCAGGGTTGGTGGCAGGATCCCATGAGACAGGAGGGAAGTTGCTGCCTTGGATTTGATCCCCAGGGAGCAAGTTTCCTTTCCCCCCATCCTACCCTCCAATTTCTCTGCTCCTGGGCTGAGCTTTCACTCTGCCACTCTGAGCCATCTGGACCGAGGTCTGCACATTGCGTCTGGAATAAAGCTGTCCCATGTCCCACATCTCTTCACTCCCTGCCATGCACTAGAGGATGCTTTTTGTGGTAGTTGAAGCAGTAATAGCATGTTCAGGATTGCCATTGCGGAGGCTCCAGGGTGGTAACTGAGTTACATTTTTAAGAGGGGAGAAGAAAAACAAGGTGAAGAGAGAGAACAAATCTGTGGATTCAAACTCACCAAACTTGGAGCTTCTCTACAAGGGAAATTATTTCTAATTCTTATTAAAATTTTGGAAACATGGTACCGCCAGGAAGAAAGGAAGTGGAAATGGCTCCTGTGAGAAGCATCAGCATATGTTTCTGTGATTTAACAGTTTCCCGTAACAATGTGCATCTATTTTAAAAGCAGACGAATGACTCATGGTATCTAGCACCAGTGCTCCACTGTAACGGCAGGAAGTGGAAGTGTGTACTCTGGAGGGGGCAGGCTTGGGTTCGACTCCTGTCTCTATCATTTACCAGCTGCATGACCTTGAGCAAGTTACACATCCTCTCTGAGTTTCCTTTTCCTTCTCTGTAAAATAGGTTGTTAGAAGAATAAATCAGATAATGAACATATAACTCTTAGTGCAGTGCTCATCTATCCATGCACAAACCCTCACAACTTTTATGTAATTAACCAAGTTAATTCCAATGTTTGTAATAATTCTTAGTTGTTTAATAGTAAATTTTTAAGGCTATAAATTTCTCCCTGATTACCACTTTGGTCAGAACCCATAAGTTTTGATATGTAATATTCTCCTTGTCATTGTCTTCAAATAAATTCTTCAAACAGATTTTTAATTTTTTCTTTGACCTAAGAGTTACATGAGTGTGTGTGCATGCATGTGTGTTTTCAAATGGTTAGTTTTTTTTTTTTTTTCCTGTATTTGTTGTTAAATCCTAGATGTAGTAAGGTCAATGAAAATAGATAATATAGCATTTACTTTTTAGGACTTACTGAGGTTTTCTTTATATACAATCAAGTTTTGTACTCCATGGGTACCTGAAAAGAGCTATTTTCATTTATAGAAAACCAAGCTGCTGCTTCTTCTTCTTCTTCTTCTTCTTCTTCTTATTATTATTATTCTTTTTAGACAGAGTCCTGCTCTGTTGCCCAGGCTGGAGTGCAGTGACCCGATCTCAGCTCACTGCAACCTCTGCCTCCTGAGTTCAAGTGATTCTCCTGCCTCAGCCTCCCGAGTAGCTGGGATTATAGGTGCCCACCGCCACACCTGGCTAATTTTGTATTTTTGGTAGAGATGGTTTTTCACCATGTTAGCCAGGCTGGTTTTGAACTCCTGACCTCAGGTGATCTGCCTGCCTTGGCCTCCCAAAGTGTTGGGATTACAGGCGTGAGCCACCGTGCCTGGCCTATTTTTTTGTTTTGTTTTTGCTTTTTGAGACAGTCTTGCTCTGTCATCCAGGCTGGAGTGCAATGGCACGATCTCAGCTCACTGCAACCTCCTCCTCCTGGACTTGAGCAATCCTCCTGCTTCAGCTTTCCACATAGCTGGGACTACAGGTATGCACCACCATGCCCAGCTAATTTTTGTATTTTTGGTAGAGATGGAGTTTTGCCATGTTGCCCAGGCTGGTCACGAGCTCCTAGGCTCAAGCAATCCACTCACCTTGGCCTCCCAAAGTGGTGGGGTTACAGGCATGAGCCACCATGCTCTGCCCCAAGCTTGTTAACTTTGTTACTGTTATATCACTGCATCAATATATGTATGTATATATGTATAGATATGTGTGTGTGTGTATGATGTATACATATATACTTACATACATTCTGGAAAAGATATACCAAAGCCTCCCTCTGTGGTTGTGTTTTTCTTGAACTCCCTTTTCATTTCTAACTTTTTTTTTACTATGTATAATTTGATGTGTTACTTCTTTATGCATAGCAATTTGTAACCATTAGATATTCTCCATCACCTGGACTTTTGTTTTTTAGAGCAAGCCCTCTTCCTTGCTTTGCTTAATGTTTGCTGCCTTGAATTCTGCTTTATGTCACTTCTCCTGCCCAACTCTGCCAGTGTGGTGGGCACGATAGCGGTGCTCATGGAGGGCAGCTGAAAGGACGTTCCATCCTTGGCCCGTGCAGATCTCCAGGTGGTCTGGAGCTCGGCCCTGCAGCTAGTCAGCCAGCTAAGAGCTGTGTAGTGGCTGCATAGCCAGCGGCCCTTCCCCTTCCCCAGCCAGGCAGTTTGTCCTCAAATCCCCCCAGCTTATCACTGGCCTGTGATGGATCTTATTAAGATCCTTTTAGACATAGGTTTGATCTTCAAAAGCTGTGCAAACTAGATGTTACTATTTCTGTAACATAGCGGTATTTTTATTTCACATCTTATTTTCTTATTAGGCACCATTGGCCAAATTCTCTAGCTTTAGTTCTTTGTACTGAGAGCTGTTGCTTTTTTAATTTTTTCTTTTGTTTCTTAGTTAATGTATGGTGAGGTGGAGGTGGGGTAACAGACAGACAGATAGACAGACAGCTGGGCAAATAAAGAAAAAACTGAATTCAGCCCAAATGGGTGTTCTCCTGGACATGGCACTTTAGACCTATTAAACTTCAGCAGTTGGTAAGAGACACAAGTGCTCAGCCCTTTCATGTCCTGTTATTTTCTAGTTGGGTTGCAGGTAAAAGCCTTATTGCTGGAGAGTATTTGAACTAGAAATGCTGAAATCTTGCCAGCATACATTGTGGTTGTTGCTCAGATGTTTGATTTATAGTTGGGCAGTGCTGTGTGAAAAAATTAGTAATCAGGATTAGAACTAAAGTCCAAAGATTATCTCAGTTTTCCGTAAGTCACCCTTTATATTTTTTAGCAGATCAGTACTGTTTTGTGCTATTTGGTTCTGGTTTGTGGTAAGCTCCTTCCGTCATGAAATATCTTCTTTAATTTTAGGAATCTATCTTCTGGATTTAATCTACATTGATTCTGCATATCCTGCCTCAGGCAGCATCATGGAAAATGAACAAAGATCCAATCAGATGAACAATATTCTTCGAATAATTGCTGATTTACAAGTTTCCTGCAGCTATGGTTAGTACCCTTGTTGTTAGAATTGTGAAATCTTGCCTCATTGAAATTTGGGTCCTATCAGTGAGAAAGCTGTAGAAACCAGACAAAGAATTACAAAGTTCTTCATTTTAATATCTTGAGCATCAAACATGTACTAGATCCTTTTATACATAGGTTTGATCTTCAAAAGCTGTGCAAACTAGGTGTTACTATTTCTGTGTTACAGGTGAGGAAATTGAGGCTGAAAACAGTTTAGTCACTGGTCCATCCACAATCACACATCTAGTGAGTGGCAGAGCCCAGGTCTTTCTGGCTCCTGGGTCATTCATTCATGAAGAGCTTTCTGGGCAGCTCTCCTCCAAGCAGATTCAGAGATCAGTCTTCTTTCTTCTGTGACTCTGCCATCTCCATGGCCTCAGAATCCTCCACTGGACTCTGCATCCAGCTGGCAGGTGCAGGATGAGAGAGAACAATACAAGGGTGGGTTTTATGGACCAGGGTTTTAGTGGCCAGTGCAGGCCACTTTTGCTGACAGGGGCTAGGAAATATAATCTAGCTGTGGGCCTAGGAGAAGGAATCGATGTGGTAAGGGACGTGGCCACACTCTGCTGCACGTGGCCAGATCCACAGTGTGTCCATGATGGTGGGTGTGTAAGAGGGATGGAGAAATCACTGGAGATGATGTCAGAATGCTGGATGGGCCATCCATGTGGGGACTGATTTCACCCGAGAAGATGGCAGACTTGGGGTGTGGAGCTTGACTGTGAGCCAGGTGCTCAAGTCTTCTGGGAATTAGCACTGATGAGCAGGCGGCCAATCAGCCAAAGTCAGCCGTGAAGGGGGTGTGGTGCATGGGGTGTGGGGCTCTAGGCACCTGCCTCTGGGGAGCAAGGCTTTCACAAGAGGGCAGAGGAGTAAAAGTCTGGAAGCACCAAAGGGGGGGGGGTGGTAGGAAGGAACGCAGCCTCACCTGCTGTGCATAGGGTGTGAGAAAATCCACAGCCTCCATTTGGGAATGTCACAGGGAAGCCAGGGTGGGTTCACCGAAGCAAGAGCCCTGCTCACCAGCCCCTGCACAGCATCCCCAGGCAGGGTGGGGGTTCCCACACTTCAGGGCAGCTTTCCTCTGACAGGAAGGGTAGGAGGCACCTGTATTCCCAGTACAGGGTTCGCCTGGCCCAGGCCCTTTCCAACACAAATACATGGACACTTATTGTCCCGCTGGCCAGTAGAGCAACCACAGACATGGGCTTCAGGGTCAGATAGACTCTGCTTCCTATTCCAGCTTTGTCTCTTGAAAAGTCACTTTCTCCCCTTGAAGGTTTTCTCATGCATGAACATGGAGATAGGATTCATGCAGAGCCCTTAGCACAGTCCCTGGCGTTTCACAAGAGCCCAGCAAATGCTGTCTCACCACTGTTCACCTTTACCTGCGCCATCTCCACCATCAGCTTTGTGAAACAGGTGTCATCCTCACTTCACAGAGAGGACACTGAGGCTTCAGAGAAACAAAATGATCTGCTCAGAATCTCGCTATGAAGGGCCAGAGCCATCAGGTGCTCCTGCTGCACCTGGATGCACCTCCCCAGAAAGCGAGGGTCCGCCCCACCCTCTTTTCTGCTCCTCTTCATGACCTCCTCTACTCCCTCCACCTCTCCTCTTGACTTGTTCTGTCCCACCCAGTGGCCCTCTCAGAAGGAGTGCAGTGACTATGAAGGTCTGCAGAGAGCAGCTGACACCAGTCCCTCCAGAGATGGGCAACACCATGTGGCAGAAGCCTCCCATCACCTGGAGTCCAAACCCAGCTCTACCTTTCTCAGCAATGCGACCTGTGCAGGTTGCCACAGTTTCTTCCTCTGTGCAATGGGGATATTGTTTCTCCCACGTGAGGCAGGTGTGAAGGTTAACGAAGATGACTCCTGTAAAATTACCTACTGCAGAGCCTGGCACAGGCATGTTCAGGTGCCTGGACCCCTCCCTTTCTTCCTAGGATGCAGCAGTTCCAGTCATAGGCCAGCTTCTGGGTTAGGCCTCCACGCCTGGCTGGGCAGGGTCTGTTCATTCATTCTTGCATTCATGTCACACAGCTGGTGGGTAGGTATAGGAGGCTTGCCCAGTTACCCCAATGGAAACCTGTTTTAGGGCACAGACACCTGGCTCTGGTCTGTTCTGGAGGCCAGGGGGCCATCTTTCCCCAGCCCCTGATATCTGAGTGGAGGCACAGCTCCTCCTTCCTGGCTAAAAAATCATGGTGACCTCAGAGTGTGGTGACTAAGGCCCAGTCATCTGGGGGCCACTGCTTGAGGGCAGAACCCAGGCCTGATGATCCCCACCACCATGTTCCAGTAGTCAGCACAGGGCCAGTCCCCAAAGAGCATCAGCAACTGCTGGAAGAGTGAATGAGTCTCACTATCCCAGGGGCATCTGAAACCAGTGATTTCTATACTTCTTATTTGGGGGCCTAAAGATGGAGAGAGTCTAACGTCTCTGGATTTGGTCCACCTTTTGCAGATCACCTCACCACGCTGCCCCATGTGCAGAAGTACCTGAAGTCCGTACGCTACATTGAAGAGCTCCAGAAGTTTGTGGAAGATGACAACTACAAGTAAGTCCCCACCTACTCCTGTGTCAGGCCTCCCAGCCCCACTTTTGTCTTTAGCGCTCAGGTCCCTGCAAGTGGCCTAGCCCTTGTTGGGACCAGTGAGTAGCCACCTGCAGGGCTTATCAAAGTCCACAGCAGTAGCGCCCAGGCCCCAGCACACACAAGCACATGCGTGCAGTGTGATCTTCGACCTCACAGCCCCACAGTGGTGATGTCTGAACAGCTGTCATACCCATCCTGCCCCATCCTCATAGGTCCCCTGGTTCAGAGGAAGGTGTCGTGTTAACTTCTCAGTGTGGCTTTCCCACATGGCATAGATAATATGAACTTGGACTCCACAGCTGTGAATGGCACAGGCTTGGTGCTCTGGTTCTCACAAGTGACTCCCCCACCCACAGTGCTGGGTGGCAAGGCAGCTTCTAGCCATATCTCCAAGAGCTTGTTTCATGGATGAGACCGTTCTTTGTAACTGTCAGCTCTCTGCAGTATTCAAGGCCCTACCTCCTTCCCTGTAGAGCCCCTGTGGAGCAGGCCCAGTTCTCATAACAACCCCACGGGCCCTTTGGCCTCATCTTCCACTAACCCTGCTGAGGCTTTCAGTGCTTTCTTCGTTTGTGGCATCTGGGAATTGATCCAGCATTTCTCTGTATTTGGAGGGAAAAGAAGGATTTTTCATGTTAGCCCTGTCTGCCATACTGCTTGGAAGTCCTCTTGGCTCATTTTCAGCTTGAGACTAAGAACCTCAGTACTTTTTCGTATGTCCTGGTATTAAGGCAAGTCCCAGCCATCTTGTAATCAATCATTTACCACCTAAATGTCAACTTCACATTCACAGATGGTCCCCGACTTAGGATGGCTCAACTTAATGGTTTTTCAGCTTTACAGTGGTGCAAAAGCAACGCACGTTCGGTAGAAACTGTACTTTGAATACCCATACAGCCAGTCTGGTTTTCATTTTCAGCATGGTATTTAATAAATGCCGTGAGATATTCAACACTTGCTTATAAAATAGGCTTTGTGTCAGATGATTTTGTAAGCTCATGTAAGTGTTCTGGGCACATTTAAGGTAGGCTAGGCTAAGCTATGGTGTTCGGGTAAGTGTATTAAATGCATTTTTGACTTGTAATATTTTCAACTTATGATGAGTTTATTGGGATGTATCCCCATCGTAAGTTGAGGAGCATCTGTATTCTTTTAGATCTTATCTTATAATGGCTTCCAATATGCCATGATTCCTTGGAATCTTGTTATCCAGTATATTTTTTATCTCTTCCAGTTTTGTGTCCGTGAATTTGATTAGCCAGACTACATGGTCTTCATCTAAGTTAGTGAAACGTGTAGAGAACCGTAGCCACAGAGACAACCCCCACATTACTCACAATTGACTCACCAGGAAAGACCCTAAGGGGAACGGATGTTCAAGCAGTGCCCCCTGGTCAGCTTTACAGGAGTGGTCTGCAGCCGGGGCTATGAACCAGAGTCACCTGGGAAACTCTCTAACCAGCCCTGTGTCTGGGGTGGGGCCCGAAAATTTGTGTTTTTTCAAAGCTCCCTAGGTGGTTCTGATGATCTTTTGGAACATAGACATAATGCTTTTAGTTGTTTTATATAATAATTTGTTAAAATATAATATGAAAATGTGATCTGGTAATCTGTTACATAATAGTAACAACAATAGATGAAAGCCAGAGATTACCATTAAAATTATGCTTGCCACAAAGCAAGCTCATTTTATTTATTTACAAAGCATTTGCTGTTCCTGAAAAGAGTGCCCTGCAGTACAAAATTATTCCCACTTAGTTTCTGGGGTAATATTTTCCATTTACGCACCGGTATTGTGATAAAGGAGACAGTGGTTTTTCATTAACACTGATACGCTTTAGAGAGAAAAATGGCCTATAAATACTTCTGACCATGAGATAATCTTTGGACAAGCTGCAAATCATGAGTAATTACTCCTTCTACTCTGAAGGACGTTGAGCACCCCAGCACCTGATGCTAAACAACAGTCAGCCTGGCTTTTTACAAAGGCTCTTTGTTGTGGTCAAAGTGGACAGACCCAGGGAGGAAGCCTGCATTCTCACCCCCGGCCCTCAGACCACTGAGGGAGTTCCTTCCCAGGGAGGTCTAGGCTCCAAGGGGCAAGAGATGGGTAGAGCCTGTGATTCTGCTTGAGGACCCACACTCTGTGGCCCAACTCACATCTGGAGGCTGGCTCCTCACCCACAAGGATGCAATGGCTTAGTTATTACATTGGTGGCATTGCATTGCTGACATTCTCCCCCATCTGCTTTGGAGATATTATGCCAAGAGGTCCAACCGGTGCTTTATTTCCCACAGCCTTTATTCTATTTTATTTTATTTAAGAAAAATTACCCGATTTCCCATTATTTAGAAAGCATGACCATTAAGTAAACATACTTTTGGACATTTTTCTATGCGTAGAAAATGTATATATATGTAGAGAAGGATGGATAGATGGATGGATGGAAGGATAGAATATTAAAATTGGATTATACTACACTGGCTATTTTTAATTTAAAATACTAACTTTAATTTCATTTTAATTTAACCAGAAAAAAACTGAAATGTGAAAAAAAAATGCTACTCTTTAAATAAATATTTGTTTACCCAAAGAGAGATTATTTTCCAAAAGAGCCTTCCAAGGTTAATAAAAGAGGGCCGGGCACAGTGGCTCATGCCTGTTCACACCTGTAATCCCAGCACTTTGGGAGGCCAAGGAGGGTGGATCATCTGAAGTCCGGAGTTCAAGACTAGCCTGACCAACATGGTGAAACCTTGTCTCTGCTAAAACTACAAAAATTAGTTGGGCATGGTGGCACGTGCCTATAATCCCAGCTACTCAGGAGGCTGAGGCAAGAGAGTCACTTGAACCTGGGAGGCAGAGGTTGCAGTGAGCTGAGATTGTGCCACTGCACTCCAGCCTGGGTGACAGAGTGAGACTCCATCTCAAAAAAAAAAAAAAAAAAAAATAATAATAATAATAAAAGAGGTCAGGAAAAACATTAGGAGGCTTGAGTCAGTAAGTTTTCTTTTAACTAGGTTTCCATTGTGAACAGTGTCAGCCAACTCTGGTTATGAAAGATGAGAATATTAGCCCTCTCCCCCTTCCTTAACCTCTACTTCATCAGCTTCCAACTTTTTGTTCATTATATTATTATTACCACATAATCCAAGTCTATAACATAAACATGTTCAGGAATCAGAATTCCTACTGTTTACCATTTGTAAACAGATTCAGTTTTTACCACCTGTTGTTTCCCCATAGCTTCTCCGTTCCTGGAGTCTTTATTTTAATCAGTCCCTTATTTAGCTGCATTTCATCAGGAAGTAGGTCCCCCTACCAATGCTCCACCAAAAAAATAAAAGTGCTCACAGGGCCCGCATACCCTCCCTTCCCTCAGGGAAATGCCTGCATTGGACTGGGGCTGGCCTTGCTGGCTGCCCTCCTTTGCTTCTCTCCCTCAGCGCTGCAGGCTGTGTGCCATTGCCTCTGGCTCTGGGTGATGCTGTGGAGAATGAACCCAGCTGATTTTGTTTTTTTTCCTCTTGTTAAGGGTCTTGTCTGCCAGGTAGGTGAAGAATTCCTTAAAGTTCAAAAGCTTCATAAGAGAATGCCTCAGAGTAGAGGGTTCTGTACCAGATTCCCCAGACCATGGTGTCGTCATCTTTCGTCATGGCAGAAAAATTCCTTTTGTTCGTATCTTTGACTACTTCTGTGCCATTTCGTGGCTTCTCTCTTCCAGGGATTCCAGGAATCCGTGTTGGATGCTCTCTGCCCGTCATATCCATTCGCTTCTTGCTAACAGCGGCAATCTCCACCTTGTTCATCAGCTGTCACTGCGATTGTCTGTTTCTGCTTAGGTATTCATTCAGCACTCTCTTATTTCAGTCCTGGATTTGTTCCCCCTAGGTCTTCAATCTCCTTTTTCATCTCATTTTTCAGGTTTTGTTTTAGCGTCTCATTTTTCAGGTTTTGTTTTACTTGTGTTTTTTATAAGTTGTTCCACTGCTCTAAGCACTTGCGGGGATTTCCTCTGCTGCTGGGGCTGCGTTCTTGGTTGGGTCATTGGGCACTGCTCACCTGTTCTTTCCTTCTTTTGTAAGAGGGTATTGGCTGTATTGCCATACCATTTCTTTTCTTCTGGCTCCCATTTGAGAGGCTCTGTCTGGATGTTCCACGGCTCTCATATGAGGGTGGAGGAGATGTCTGGCCCTCCTCCCATGTGTGTGAGAGGGGAACCCCTTACTGCTAGCTGGGAGGTCCAGGGGTTTTAGTTTTTCTCCTCTTCTGTAGCCTGGGGGAGTAGAAGGCTCAGGCTCTGTGGAGGCAGTAAGCAAGCAGTCTGTTTCACATATGTGGGTTCTGGCAAAAGGCCTATGTTGGAGTGTCCTTCACCTCTTTGGGGAGCTGTATCCCATTCCTAGAGATACCCTCAGGTTTCCCGTCATGCCCCATGGAGCCTTCGTTTCCATCAGAGGAGCTGCCATGCTCTCGACCTATTTCATCAGCATCTGGTGCCATCAGCAGAGGGAACGATAAGGACCCCCACTCAGACCCAGTGAGACCCCTCATTGGGCTTGACAGGAGCCATGCCATGATGCAACTCTTGGTCCAGTTTCAGAATCCTCTTTTTCTTTCCTTGACTGTAATTCTTTGAAGTTCATGGCTTTAAATTATGCCCCTACCCTTGTTTAGTTGCACCTGGTGAGTTCTTTTACTCATAAGCTTTTATAATTTTTTGTTGATTTTGGAAAGAGAGGGAGAGTCTGGCATCTAGTCTCACTCTGTCATTTTCACCCAGAAGTTCTTAATCAGTGCTTTAAAAAGTTATATTGGAGGGCCAGTCCTCATAGCATGTCCATTGCCTTGTCCCTCTCTAAGGGCATCTGATGACGGGGAGTGCAGTGTAATGATTAAACACTCCAGTTCAGAGGCCATGTGCGGTGGCTCATGCCTGTAAATCCCAACACTTTGGGAGGCTGAAGCAGGCTAGTCACTTGAGCTTAGGAGTTCGAGACCAGCCTGGCCAACATGGTGAAATCCCGTCTTTACTGAAAATACAAAAATTAGCCAGGCATGGTGGCACACACCTGTAATCTTACCTACTCGGGAGGCTGAGGCATGAGTATCGCTTGAACCTGGGAGGCAGAGACTGCAGTGAGCTGAGATCTTGCCACTGCACTCTAGCCTGGGTGACAGAGCGAGACTCTGTCTCAAAAAAGGGGAGGCTGAGGTGGGCAGATCATAAGGTCAAGAGATGGAGACCATCCTTGCCAACATGGTAAAACCCTGTCTCTACTAAAAATAGAAAAATTACCTGGGGGTGGAGATGCATGCCTGTATTCCCAGCCAGCTACTTGGGAGGCTGAGGCAGGAGAATCACTTGAACCCAGGAGACGGAGGGTGCAGTGAGCCTAGATTGCGCCACTGCTTTCCAGCCTGGCGACAGAGCAAGACTTCATCTAAAAAAAAAAAAAAAAAAAAGAGGCCGGGCGCGGTGGCTCAAGCCTGTAATCCCAGCACTTTGGGAGGCCGAGACTGGCGGATCACGAGGTCAGGAGATCGAGACCATCCTGGCTAACACGGTGAAACCTCGTCTCTGCTAAAAAAAAATACAAAAAAACTAGCCGGGCGAGGTGGCTGGCGCCTGTAGTCCCAGCTACTCCGGAGGCTGAGGCAGGAGAATGGCGTAAACCCGGGAGGCGGAGCTTGCAGTGAGCTGAGATCCGGCCACTGCACTCCAGCCCGGGGACAGAGCGAGACTCCGTCTCAAAAAAAAAAAAAAAAAAAAAAAGAAAAGAAAAAAAAAAAAAACTAACTCTGGTTCAGGGTCAGACAGTCCTGGGTTTGATCCCCTTCTCTGCCACTTGCTAATCCTATGAATTTGGGGAAGCTGCTTAACCTCACCACTCCTCAGTTTCCTCATCTAGAAAATGTACTGGTTCAGAGTGAACACATCTGTGCTCAGTAGACAGTAGGACATACTCAAGTCCTTTTCACTTTTGTCTTTCTTAACCATTGTTTCTTGGCTGTGGAAACCCCCTGGAGACCTCAGAGGGAAGTGACTGTGATCTGGAGCAGATCTCACAGTATTCCTGGCTTCTGTGACTATAGTAGCTTTTCCCAGCCCCAAATAGGTTCCCGTGTGGTAAACCAGGAGCCCATCTGATCTTATGAAAATCTTTGTTTTCAGACTGTCGCTCAGAATCGAACCAGGAAGCAGCTCTCCAAGACTAGTCTCTTCCAAGGAAGATCTTGCAGGTATCGTAGCTACCTCGAGTGGGAGCAAACCCACTTAATAGCCTAATTGTGGCTGCCAGAGTTGGCCTTGACTGGGGAGCCCAAGGGCAAGTCAAGTTTGCAGCTTAGCAGACTCAGCTCTCCCTGTTCACAGCCCTCCTGCACCAATCTGCCCAGGCTCCTGATCATGCAGGACTTGTGTGCTTCCCCCCTGTGCCGGGGCTCCCTGGAAGATCCTGAGTGTTAGAGCCTGGGTCTGAACAACCCCAAGAGAGGCAGGATCAGAGCTCCAAGTTGGGAGCACACACAAGGTAGAGAAAGCCCCAGCATCTTCTCCAGGCTCTCTGGACCTTTAGCAGGGCTGCTGCCCAGGCTTGGGTTTATGTGCCCTGGAGGGGTGTGAAGGATGCCCAGGATATTTGGTGCCACCAGATGCAGGTGGCTGATCAGACTTGTGAAGCACACACACATACACTGTCCCCTAGTGATGTGAGCCCAGGCTTTGCAGTCAAGCCCAAGCTCCACTGTTTCCTGGCTTTGTCGCTTTACCTGTAATCTTCAGTGGCCTCATCCACAGAATGAAGATAATATGAGGACTTACCTTCTTGGGTTGTTGTAATCCTGAGTAAGCTCATGCCTGCCTGTAAGGTGCTCTGCTCACACTAACGTTGTGAAAGTGCGCTCAGTGTTGGCTACTTCATCTTTATTATTTAATGATTACCTTTTACTCATATTCCAACTGGCTCTCAGTGACAGGAGCTGTCCACTGCTGTCCAGGGAGAGGTCGGCGGGGTGGGGGGTCGAGGGGAACCCAACAGCACTTCCTCCTGCTGGTTTGTGCTCTAGGTCATAGCACCCTGGGTTCTAGGCTACTGCAGTCTTGGACAAGTGACTTACCCCTTTGGGCCTCTTTTTTTTTTTTTAACTCTAAAATGGGATGATGAAACCCTCCTCCGAGGAATGCTGGAATGTCAAAAACAAAATACTATTTCGAAGGCACTCAGCTCAGAGTCTGATGTGCTGTGTTTGTAAGGGGGTGGCTGTTGCAAGCTGCTATCTGGTGCCACACTTCCCCTAGCCCGTTGACCTGCTGAAGCCACTCTCCTCACTCTCCAGTGCCAGGCCAACCTCTGTAACAGCTCCTGGTGGACACAGGACCACAGAGCCCATAGGGCCAGTGTGGCAGCCTCTCATGAGCCCCACCCAATAAGGCTCTGCCCTGATTCCTGGGGGGACTCTGGGCTGCTTGCCTTTTCCAGCCTCTCCTGGCTGCATTGTACAAGCCGGACCCTGCCTCCAGCACCCCTCGGGACCTCTGGTATCTTAGAGAGACATGCTAGTTGATTCTCGAGGCCTTTGGAAATGCTGTTATCTATACCTCAAGACAGTCCTGGCGGAAACTTGATTTTCACAGGGTTTCCATAAGCCCAGTATTAAAATATCTCTTGCAGTCTTCCAAATCCATTGCCTTCCATATGTGGCAGGTGCCACCAGCAAGGGTGGCCAGAAGGAAAGCTCCTAGTGCTGGTCTTGTCTCTACTTTGTCATCTCTGACATTCTAGAACACCTTCCCCCTCGGTCAGCATTGCTCCTTTTAGATGCTCAGTCACCTACACCTGACCTGTGGGGGAGGGGGAGGGAGCAGGGCAGGGTTCCTATCAGAAGACTGTAGGAGACAGCAGTTGTTTAGAGCTACAGAAGGAATGCTAGCAAAGACTAGCTTATTGCTTTGGGAGATAGTGCCAGAATTCTGGAGCAAAATGGAAGTGGTGGTCTGTCCTTCTGTGTCCCCTCCAAATTAGTGTGAATCAGAGGCCTGTTTGGCCTTTGCAGCCTCTTCAGTTCAATAGCCTTAACAGGATGAGCTACATCCCTGGACTTCTCTAAATGCCAAGAAGTCTCCATGCCACACTTGTTGCTCTTCAGACAGCTCTGGAATACTCATCTCCCAGTGCCCCTTCTTGCTGCCTGATTCCATGCTGGAGCCACTGAGCAGGGAGAGGTGGGAGGGCCCAGCGTCAAGCACAGGGTGGTGTTCACCTTGGCGTGAGCCAACTCTGCCTCTCCCTAGTGGCTCTGTCCATCCACAGGCCACAACCTAGCCTCACCTCTGCCTGAGAGTAGCAAGGCCTCTGTGAAGTTCTCCTCCCTAGGCCCCTCGCTCAAGCCTTAGACATTCTTCCCCTCGTTTTCGTGGTCTGCTGCTGCTCATCCTGTTGGGCTCGGGGCAGCCTTTATTTCAGCTCTTGACTTCTTTATGGCACTCACCACAACTTGTCATTATTCTCTGTCTGGTCACTGGGCCCGACTCATTCGTCATTGAATCTTCAGCACCTGGCGTCATGCCTGCCTTTTGTAGATGCTCCATTTTCGTAGGGTTTTTGGAGGAGAGGGATGGATGGGTGAGTGGGTGGGTGGATAGATGGGTGGATAAAGAGCCAGGCTGCAGCTCTGGGTGGGCCTCTGGTGTACACTGGTCCAAGTGTGGAGGGGGTCCTGGTGCTGCAGCCTCATGACTGAGGCTCAGAGGGCCCCCCTCCTCCCTGGTGCCTCCAGCCTCACCTCCAGCCCAAGCCCTCATCTGCCAGTCTGGCTCTCCCTAGCACCCGCCATTCAACACGCCTGCAGGCTGCTTCCTGCCAGGGCGATGGCAACAGTGGCTTCCTCTTCCCCTCCAGGCATCTATCTGACCCAGCTGGTCCCTTCATTTCACCACCATCTGCCCCACTATCTCCTCCCGGAGGAAGAGCCCAGGGCCCTGCCTCCGCCTCCGCCTCAGCCCCAGCCCCCAGCCCAGGTCTGCACTGAGTAACACTGGCTCCCCCTGCTAAGGTTAGGGAGAAGACCAGGAGGTTGCAGACCTGGAGCCGGTCTTAGACAACTAAAGTGCTAATTGGGGTCCTCAAGAATGGGGTCACTCACTGGGCCCTGGGGCAGGAAAGGCGGCACTGCATTTCCTGGCCTCTTTTGACCCCTGACTGTCCTGAAAGTCAGCGGGGGAGCCACGAGCCAGCCCTGGCCCAGCCTCCTCAGGTACAGCCTCCTTTCCCACGATCCACCCACACCTCTACTTGGCTCTGTTGTTTATTAGCCATGTGAGAGCAGAAACCAGCAAGCCAGCCAACCTCCAGCATCAGAGCCCTGGCAAGGGACAGAATGGACCCCAGATGGTTCACATGAAGAGACTTGAATGAACAGAACCAGTAAAGCATGGCGAGGCACCCATGGGCCAGCCCAGGGTCCTGGGGAGGTTGGAGTCCTAGGCTGAAGGGCATGGGGAAGAAGTGTTACCAACCCCAGGGATGGCTGAGTTCTGGAGGGTGGTTGGCTGTGCAGGGTCTGTGGGCAGGGAGGGGGAAGCAGGAGGGAGCAGAGAGAAATCCCTGGCCTCTCTCTCCTCCAGCCCTCAGTCTGCTGCCAGAGCCTTTCCTTGGCCAAATCCAGTAGAAAGCTAGGGGCAAGGGGTCCAGGAGATGTATCTCAGGGGGCAGCCTCCCCCGACCAGAAGTGGCAAGTGGGCGGGGCAAAAAATGCAACCGAGTTGTGCAAACGGACTACTCAGCATACTGTCAAGCCTCAGTGTCTCCATCTGTAAAGTGGACATAAAGTCTCCCTCCTTCACAGGGTTGTGTTGTTAGCACAGTGCCCAGCACAGAACACACGTGGTAGGTGGAATTTGATCGTGGTGATGTGATTATCATAATTGTCAATATTGTGATTCTGCCTGATTCTGTGATTCATCACTGAATCAGCCTGCAGCTTTTATCTAAACATCCCTGCCCCGGGGAAGCCTTCTCCCCACTGTCAACCCCACCCCGATCAGGTCAGGCCCTGTAACAACCAGGCCCTGGCAAACTGGGGGACCAATCCACCCTCTGTTTTCATATGGGCACAGCCACCCCTCTTGGGTTGACATATTGCCTGTGGCTGTTTTCATGCAGCAGTGGCAGAGTTGAGTGGTTGGGACAAAGACCCTGTGGCCTGCAGAGCCTGAACTATTTACTCTCTGGTTTTTACAGGCACATGCTAGCCCCAGCTCCTTCCCGCAACTGGTCCTCATGCCCTCCGTGGCACTTCCCTCTGCAGTGATGGCACAGTTAGCTGTGTGCTTATTTGCCCGTGTCTGTCTGCCCTGCCAGACTGAAAGCCCCCTGAGGAAGGGCCCAGTCTAGAATTCCTAGAGCCCAGGACAGAAATCCCTCCATCAGCCACAACTCTTTAAGCTCCTCACGGGGTCCTGTAGGCACCTGGTCCTCGGAGGCAGCTCCAGAGTGGGCCGACTGCTGACTCGGCACAGCCTTGGGAGAAGTGCTGATGCCGGCAGTTTTCCACAGCAGAGCGAGCCCCAGCTTATAGGAGTGTTTTCGACCAATTTTCCAAATCCCTGGCTTCAGCCCTGGAAGCAGGATGTGAAGGTTTTCATTGATCACCAGAGAATCGAGGAGTGCCTGGAAGGCTTCAGACACATTCGGGGGTCCCAGCTTCCCACCAGCAGCCTCGTAAGACAGAGAGCGGGTGCTGCTGCAGCTGTGGGGCAGCCTGGGGTCCTGGGGAGGTGGAGCCAGAGGGGCAGCTCCAGGGAGGCCTTTCTGGACCTGGCAGCCAGACTGAGCTGCATGGCAGGAGCCCGACCAGACTCAGGGACAGGAATGTGCCTCTTGCAGTCCCAGGAATGGGAGGAACGCAGGCTTCCCCGGCTCCTCAGGAGGGGGTTTAGGCTTCAGCTCGGTGCCCTTTCCAGTAGGCACATCCCCCCACACCTGTCAAGGAGAGGTCCGAAGACATGCTCATTCGTTCATTCACCCAAGACTTCCGGGCCAAGGGCTTGCTATGAGCCAGGTGCCCAGTGAGAGAAGGCAAGAACCTGCCCCCTAAAGTTCTCGTTTTAGTGGGGGAAACAGGCAGCAAAAGCTGCCAGGGGCAAGGACGGGCACACTGAGGAACTGAAAGGAGGCAGTAGGGGCGAGACCAATGTGACGGGCGGTCTCTCTGGCCCTCTTCTAGGCAGCGCCCGCACCTCTACCCCTCTACCCAGCCCACCTGCCCTGGCATTGACAGCGGCCCAGGTCTCGCCCTCTGAGGCCTTGATTCACGTCCGAAATGGTCTATGGGCTGAGGCTGCCCTTTGTCTCTGGGTTGGTCCCTGCCCCCCACAGAGAGCTGGCCCCCACTTTCCACCGCTGCAGAATGACTGTGTGGGCAGATCCATACCAACAAATAGGCTGTGAGAAAGGAAATGGAGAAACCTTCTCAGTTTCTGTGTCTGTGGAGAAGAAAAGGCCAAGAATGCCACGTTTTCCATTTGCCCTCCACATGTAATGTTTAGTTTCTATAAATGAACTAATATTTTCCTGGAGAGAAAAAAATCATAAAGAACGCTGACCCCCAGAGAGGGCAAGTAATATTTGTGTGTACTTTGGAACTGGTGAAGACATTTCCAGATTTTGTTAGTCCCGCCTCCACGTGGCTTTACCAACTGACAGGTTTTTTCGGAAGATTCCTGGGCAGCACCGCGAGTCCAGGAAAATCTTTGGCCTTGGCCTCTGGTTTCTGTGCTCGCACTGTGAGGACTGCTCTCTGACACACCTGTGTGTCTCCCTGTTGCATTGCCTGGTGGTAGAAACCACCTCTGGAGTCAGGCAGAGCTCAGTTCAGAGCCTGGCTCCAGCAGTTCTTAGCTGTGGGCCCTTGGGCCATTGGTTTGATCCCCGTAAGTCTGTTTTCCTATTGGAGAAATAGGAATAGGAATCTTCACACAGACATACTTCACAGGGTCTCTGGGGAAGTCCCCTTAGTCCAGCGCCTGGCATACACTCACCTCTTAAGAGTGTTAGCTCGTGGCCTCCCAAGCACGCTCTGGTGCCGTCCAGACATCGGGGAGTTGGTAGGGGGACAGAGGGAGCTCCTGCTGGGGCAGTCACCAGCATACCAGTACTGCTGTCACTCACGAGCCACCCCAGAACCTAAGGGCATGAAACAACCATTTTATTACATGCATAGACTGTGTGGGTCAGGAAGCTGAACAGGGCTGGGGCTGGAGTCACCTGGAGCCATCTTCACTCACATGCTCAGTGCTCGCTGCCAGATGGGGCTGGGGCTACAAGTGGGGGGCGTGGAACACCTACCTGTGGCCTCCCACTGTGGCCTGGGCCTCCTCACAGCGTGGCAGCTTCAGTATCAGCAGCCTCCTGCAGGGCAGCTGGCTTTCACCCAGAGCAAATGGCCAAGGAGAGCAGGGTAGAACCTGTATCACAGAGCCCTCATGAGCCAGCCTCAGAAGTCACGCAGCCTTACTGCTGCCACACTCTGCTGCTCAGGGCAGTCACGAAGGCCTGCAGATCCAAGGAGAGGGACGTAGACCCTACCACTGAATGGGACCAGCATCAAAGACTTTGTGGATGGGTTTTAAAGCCAGCACCTCAGCTGTTCCACGGGAGGGAAACAGACTCCAAGAGTTACATAATACCAGTGATAGCAGCTGAGCTGCACTGAGCACGTACTGTCTGCCAGGCACCATCGTAAGTATTCTCCTGTGCTCACTCAGTGACCCTGACACAGACACTGCGAAGTGCGGCCAGTGTCATCCTCATTCTACAGGTGAAGATGCAGGTGCTCGCCCAGCCTCATGCATTGAGGAAGTGGCAGAACCAGCTGCCAAGCCCAAGGCTCTGGACAGCCTCTGGGCTCTGTCCCTGCAGCTCCATGTATCTGTATAGTGCAAGTGAGCATTACATTGGCATGTCCTTGACTTTCCTGCAGTCACTTTTGAGACACACATTGTCCCCAGTTGGTCCTCAGAAGGCAACTTCCATGTAAGAATCAGAACTCAAAACCTGATCTGACATTAAATCTAATTTCCTTGTCTCAGCCTGGTTGGGGTGCTTCAGGCCTGGCTGCTTGTGGCAAGAGAGCAGGGGTGTTTGGCCCTTCTCCCTCCCTAGGCCTTTCTCCATCTCTTTGGCCTGCAGCAACTGGGGGAGAGGATACAGTGGTAATTGGAGCATAGGGTGATATGGGCCACATCCAGGCAGGGAGTTGGCCAGAGGTGAGTTTGAGTCTCGCCTCTTCTGCTTCACCTGGACGTGACAGGCTGCTGAGATGGAGGCTCCAAGAACAAAGGAGATGTGAAATCCCAGAGTAATGGGCCACAACTGGCCACCTATCCCTGGAGCTCCTCATGCAGGGCCCCTCCCGCCCATCCTTTCCGAAAATATAAACGGGCAAAGAGAGTATGTTTCCCCTGCAAATCTCATGTTTAGGGGCTAGGCATGGTGGTTCATGCCTGTAATCCTGGAACTTTGGGAGGCTGAGGTAGGCAGATGGCTTGAGCCCAGAGTAGAGTTTGAGACCGGCCTGAGCAATATGGCAAAACCTCATCTGTTAAAAAAAAAAAAAAAAAAAAAAAAAATTAGCTAGGCATGGTGGCTTTTACCTTAGCTTCCTGAGGCCCTCACTGGAAGCAGATGCTGGCAACATAATTCCTTATAGCCTGTAGAACCATGAGCCAGTTAAACCTCTTTTCTTTCTTTCCTTTTTTTTTTTTTAAAGACGGAGTCTCGCTCTGTCACCCAGGCTGGAGTGCAGTGACGTGATCTGGGCTCACTGCAACCTCTGCCTCTTGAGTTCAAGTGATTCTCCTGCCTTAGCCTCCCGAGTAGCTAGGATTACAGTTGCCTGCCACCATGCCAAGCTAATTTTTGTATTTTTAGTAGAGACGGGTTTCACTATGTTGGCTAGGCTGCTCTTGAACTCCTGACCTCAGGTGATCTGCCCACCATGGCCTCCCAAAGTCCTGGGATTACAGGCATGAGTCACCACGCCCAGCCTAAACCTCTTTTCTTTATAAATTATCCAGCCTCGGGTATCCCTTTATAGTATTGCAAATGTACTAATTCATAACCCCACTCCTAGTACCTATTTTCTGTGTTAGGCCATTCTTGCATCACCATAAAGAAATACCTGAGGCTGAGTAATTTATTTTAAAAAGAGGTTTCATTGGCTCACAGTTCTGCAAGCTTTACAAGCTTGGCACCAACATCTGCCTGGCTTCTGGTGAGGTCCTCAGGAAGCTTACAGAAGGTGAAGGATGGACAAGCATGTTACATGGTGAGAGCAGAAGCAAGAGAGCCAGGGGTGAGGAGAGGGGAGGTCCCAGACTTTTGAACAACCAGATCTCACGTGAACTGAGTGAGAACTCACTTATCACCAACGGGATGGTGCTAAACCATTCATGAGGGATCTGCCCCCCAATCCAGTCACCTCCCACCAGGCCTTGCCTCCAACACCGGAAATCACATTTCAACATGAGATTTGGAGGGGGCAAACCATTTCACAGGGCCTTCTAGCTGGCAGCTGATATCGCTGATGCTTCTTCTCCCAGGCACTTTCATGGGTATTTCAGAGATTCCACAAGTCCCTTGACCCAGGCAGATGCAAGTCTATTTGGGGGACCCCTGCAGCCCCTTCCATGCCCTTCACAAAGTCTGGTGCCCACTCCCAGCTTCCTGATGCTTGGGTCCCCTCCAGCCCTCAACTCTGCCAGCTTTCCTCACACGGACCACCTCGGTCTACAGGAGGCTGTACCTGTCCTCATTCTAACAGACCTGTGAGCACAACAGGTCTTCTAGCACAGCCGTTTGGCCTCGTGAGGCCTGAATAAAGCACAGCAGCTCCCTTGGGTCTCCTGACTGGTAGAGACATAGTTCAGCCTCCCCAGGGGGTCTGTGGAGACTCCCCCCAACTATGTGTGAGTAGAAAAAGAGTCCCGGGGCAAGGGGTAGGCCCTCTCTCCACATGCTCTTCTCTCCAGAAACATACTCTATCTGCCTGTTTATATTTTCAGAATAGATGGGCAGGAGGGGCCCTCTGTGAGGAGCTCCAGGGATAGGAGGCCAGTTGTGGCCCATTACTCTGGGATTTCACATCTCCTTTGTTCTTGGAGTCTCGCATCTGTCACGTCAAGGTCAAGCAGAAGAGGTGAGACTCAAACCTACCTCTGGCCAACTCCCTGCCTGGATGCGGCCCAGCTCCTTACGAGTACCAGCAGCTCCCCCAGCATCTGCTGCTCCGCACTCCCCGTGGCCTAGGAATCTGCCCTAGGACCAGTGATTGGATGCCATTTACAGAAAGAAATGATCAAGGTCAACCAGGTGCAGTGGCTCACACCTGTAATCCCAGCACTTTGGGAAGCTGAAGCAGGAGGATCGCTTGAGCCTAGGAGTTCAAGACCAGCCTGGGCAACATGGCAAAACCACATCTCTACAAAAGTATAGAAATTATCTGGGCATGGTGGCGCATGCCTACAACGCCAGCTCCTCAGGGCTTAGGCGAGATCGCTTGATCCCAGGAGGTGGAGGCTGCAGTGAGCCATGATCGCACCACTCCGCTCCAGCTTGGATGACAGAGTAAGACCCTGTCTCAAGAAAAAAAAAAAAGAGAACGAACCAGGCCCTCTGAGTGATGTGTGAGACAGTTCTTGGCTGTCGGGGAGAACTCGTGAGAGCTGCATGTATGAGAAACAATGTGTGTGAATGTGAAAGTGACCAGCTCCCAGGCTCCACTGTGAAACCTGGCCAGAGAAGGGTTTCAACACAGACTTTCTGTGCAGAGGGGCCCCAGTGTCCCGGAGAGACACGGGGTCTGGCAGACCTGGAGAGGGCCTGAGTCCTTGGGAACCGGATTCTCAGCATGGGCAGGAGGGACACTGAGGACACTGAGCCCCCTTCACATTAGGCGAAGTCACCCTGTGCACCAGAGGCTCAGAGTGGCACCTGCAAGAGCACCCAGTTGCACAATTGTCAAGCCCCCTTCTCCAATGAGAAAACGTAGGCTCCAAAGGATGAGACTCGACTGTGAGCTCCCAGCTCAGCGTGGGGCAGAGGCTGGACTGGAACCCACGTCTTGTGACTCCAAGCTGAGTAGTTTCCCTTCTGCCACAGCTGCCTCCCATTAATTTCTGATGTGCGATACTTGGAAAGTGCCTCCGTAAGCGGCAGCAGGGCTGCCAGGCTGCTTAAATAGGGCAGTGCTGTCCCAGGCAGGCCACTTGGATGCTGCTGGAAATCCGTGGGAACGAGGCTTCCCGTCCCAAACACGTCTTCTTCATCTACCCAGTGGCCTCCAGACATCAATCCCAAAATGAACTTCTCATCATGTCCCCAAAACCTGACAGTACCATGGATACCACTCCACTGACGGTCACTCCAAGTCCCCCTCCCTCCATACCCCTAGCCTGTGGTGTCAAGTCTTGGTGTCAAGCAACATCCAGTTGCTCTCCAACCAGAGCAAACTTTCTAGGGTACACATCTGAATGCATCAGTGCCCCTTCCTAAAAATCTCTACACCTTCCCCTCATTGAACTCCAGGCTTCTTCAAAGGCCCTGCTCTCTGTCACCCCGAGTCTGTGTACATGCTCTTCTGTCTGCATCCATCACTGCTTCTGCTGGAGCTCTTGCACCTGCCTGGACATCAGACCCTCCAGGGGTCCCCTCTGTGTTCTCACGTGCACTGTGCTCAGGGCTATCCTGTTCACTGACTGCTCACCCGGGCAAGTTCCTGAACTCTTCCCCCGTCCAGTTCTACATCCTAAAAGTAAGATAGCAACAGTACTTGCATGGCAGTGTTCATGTGAGGCTTAATTAAGATCAGGTGTACAAAGCATTGCTCACAGTTCCTGGCGCTTTGTAGATGCTCAGTAAACACTAGCTACTGTCATTATTACCATCGTTATTGTTGTAGTTATATTATTGGTATAGTTGTTGCCTTTACCGTATTTATTATTGTTAGTATTCTCATGTAAAAGTAGATGTCTCTCCTGGTCTAATTACCTGGCTACTTCTCTCTCTCCCACACTTGACTAGAAACTCATCTTTCTAATCCAGTGTAGTATCTCCAGCTCCTGCCCCAGGGGCAGGCCCAAGGTCAGGGCTCAGGAAAAGTTTGTCACAGGAAGGAGGGAGGGATGCTGTATGGCTTACTCCTCACAGGGAGGCTGTCAGTCAGGGTCACCATTCCTGTTTTGCAGATGTAGAATTCAGGTTCAGAGGTGTGAGGTGACTTGCCCAAGGTCACTTAGCCTGCAAGTGGCAGACACAGGTGGGGGCCCAGGCCTGTGTGCCTTCAGATCCTGAGTCTTTGCCATCACTCTTCATCATCCTGTCCACTCCAAGGCCATTGTTAGGAGGCTCTGGGCTCCTTTCTCTTCCAATCAATGAGTGGTCTGTTGGGCAGCCTGTTGCTTTCTTGAAAGAAATGTAATGAAAACCAGATTTTTTTTCAACATGATATCTCGTTCCCCACAGAGACTGTCAGTTCTCATATGTTCCAATAAAACTGCTAAAGAAACAGCCACTTAAAGAGCTTTAAAGATTATTCATGGAAAAATTATGCTGAGGAAAAACGGAGCAATCCTCTGAGATAGTCAAGCCACATGGTCAGTTTTTCCAGCTGTCCGTGCCATATCGGGGCTGGCAGCAGGAACTGTACTCTGCTCAGCCAGCCCAGAACCCTGGTGCATCATGACCACCCACACCCTTGCCCCTGCCCCGAGACATGGAGAAACAAACTTGCCAGCCACCAGCTCACAAGCGGTCCCAGAAGACACGTGGCCCTGGTGCTGTCACGTGGTGGCCACCACAGGCTTGGCAGGGCAAGAACATGAGGCCTTTCAGTAGCAGAGGGTGTCACTTACTGGCAGGGAGGCCCCCCATCCCTGGGGCCCAGTTGAATGGGAATTCTTCTGCTTCCGCGTCAGACCCAGGCTGTTGGTCAACAATGCAGAAGAGGGGAGGAGCTGAGACCCAGAGCGGGGGGGGAGCAGCATCAGCTTTGAAACGGCGCCCAGGGAAGCTGCAGGCTCTTCTGCTGGGCCCCCCACCCTTCCTCCAGTTGGGTCAAGGGGCATCTGAGGCCAGGCATGCCTCCCGGGGCCGTCCATAGCCAAAAGAAGAGGGGGCAGATCCAGGCCTAGTCCTGCAGGGAGAGTTAAGAATTGAATGGAAGAGACCAAGGGCAAGTCCAGTGGGTTTGGGAGAGACTGAGCATGGGAATCGGAGCTAGAGGCAGGAAGCACATGGAGACAGATGGGAAAACGAGTCAGGCAGGAGTGAACAGGAAGGGCCAAAAGAAGTTACCGGAAGAGACTTGGAGCTTCCAACTGTGTGACTGCAGAGTGCCTCTGAGCCTTCCTTTAAAATGGCGGTGATAAAAGTTACTAACCTCATAGGAGTCAAAGAACAGGACTTTGAAGTGTTTACTGAAGTCTGGCCCACAGTGCGTAATAGATGCTAATTCCCATCACCTTCCTTTCCTCAAGGGTAGTAACTGGGTCTTACCCACTACAGACTTCCTGGAGGAAGTGTCTCCAGTTTACTAGATCACTTCAGATATGGCCACCGTGTTCCTCCCTCCTCGTGTTCTGACCAGCACCTGACCTCTGAACAGTTAGCCTTCCTCCCCAGCCACCACAAGAGTGCCACACCTGGGATCACGTCCTGCCTCCAGTGTGTTGTAGCTCTGTAAGCCCCACTTTCGGATCTGTAAAATGGGGCTACTAAGAGTTTCCACCTCAAGTGTTGTGGCACAGGTACAGAGCACGGCGCCGGGTGCATCTCATTAGGTTATAATTATCATCATGATTATTACTACCACAACACCAGGTAGCCTTGGAGTCCACTCCAAACCACAAGGGAGGAGCAATGCAATTTGACCTTCAGAAAACACTTTTCTGAGTCAGGGTGGGAGCCAGAGTGACTCAGGCAGTGAGACTGTAATCCCTCGCACACGGCTGCTGATAAACAAGGCAAGATCCACCCTCTACATGGATTCGTTTCTTGAGCAATATGTGCAAAACCAAAACAAAGCAGGATGGTTTTCATTCTTCCTTTTCCTCTCTGGAATAACTGCACGAGATGTTTCCTTCGGAACAGAGCCTGCCTGTATTGCAGCGCTTTGAGCAGAGTTTCTTCCCTGGGCTGCACAGCCGAATCACCTGGAGAGCTTTGGCTGACGGCAACGCCCAGACTCACCTGTGGCCCACAAAATCAGTCTCCAAGGGTGGGCCCAAGAAACTCAATTTTTAACACTCTCTCCAGATGGTTCTGATACATTCTTTGATTAAGAATTAGAGCCTCTTTTTTTTTTTTTTTTTTTTTTTTGAGATGGAGTCTCACTCTGTCACCCAGGCTGGAGTGCAGTGGCGCAATCTCAGCTCACTGCAACCTCCATCTCCCGGGTTCAGGTGATTCTCCTGCCTCAGCCTCCTGAGTAGCTGGGACTATAGGCATGTGCCACCATGCCTGGCTAATTTTTTGTATTTTTTAGTAGAGACGGTTTCGCCATATTGACCAGGCTGGTCTTGAACTCCTGACCTCGTGATCCTCCCGAGCCTCAGAGAAGCTGATGACCACATGGAATCCCTTGCCAGGAAAATGCACACATACAAAAGCTTAGCTGCACTTTCAGTCCTCTGTACACCTCAAAGGCCTTCCATACACCTCTCCTGGGTTTGTGAAGTCTCAGCCAAGAACCTTTACGTGGAGTCACACCTCTCCAGTTCCATTATTGTGGCTTGGTCTGTCAGATCCTGTTCTTGAGATGCCATCTGAAAAGCAGGAACTGGGGCCTCAGAGAGCCTCCCCTCTCTCCTGCCATCAAGCTAATTTATTTAGGCAGCTGCGCCAAGAGTCAGTGTCGGGTGGTGGGGTCTCTTTGTTAAGGTTCTTTGAACTGCAGCAACAAAGACCGACTCTGGCTGACTTCAACCAAAAGAGGAACCATTGGGCTGGGTGCAGTGGCTCATGCCTGCAATTCCAGCTGAGAGCCTGAGATCGGTGGATCACTTGAGGCCAGGAGTTTGAGACCAGCCTGGCCAACATGGTCTCAAAACCCCGTCTCTACTAAAGAAACCTGTCTCTACTAAAAATACAAAAAAAAAAAAAAAAATTTTAGTCAGGCATTGTGGCGTATGCCTGTAATCCCAGCTACTTGGGAGGTTAAGGCATGAGAGTCACTTGAATGCAGGAGGTGGAGGTTGCAGAGAGCCAAGATGGCACCACTGCACTCCAGCCTGGGTGACAGAGCAAGACTGTCTCCAAAAAAAAAAAAAGAAAAAGGAACCATTGGCTCACAGAAACCAAGGAAGGCTGAACAGCCAGGCCAGGGATACACTGGGTGTCAGGAACAACTGAAACAGAACTCTCTTCCATCTTGCTTTGTGGCGTCACTCAGTGAGGTTACTTTCTTTTTCTGTCACCACAGATCAGATTCCCTCACCACAAGCAGGGAAACATGGCCATCCTTATTTCTCATTCATCAAACAGAGATTGTCCTCAAATGCTTTCTAGGCTCAAATCCAAAAATCCTGGGGAGGGTGTCCACTCGTAGACCCATCAGCTGGGGCCAGAGGCGAGGCCGCTTTGGACTGGCATTGCCTCCCCTGTCTACATCAGTGGGAGGAGAATGTGCTTCCTGAGAAGGTGCCTGGCAGGTGGTCCCAGGTGTCTGCTCCATGCACTCACAAGGCCTAGACTTGAACCTAACCCCATCGCCAGCCAGGTCCTGGACGCATGCTTGATGCCTACCCACTGAGCTTCTACTACTCTACTTGCAAGTTGAAGCTAATAATATAGACCTCAGAGGAGTGCTGTGTGGACTAAATGTGAAGGCACTGCAGGGTCAAGGCAGACACAGATGACACACTCAAGTTGGGTGGTTGGAAGAGAGTTTCAGAATGGGGCTATTTACAAAGATGTGGGCAGAGTGTGGGGACCCCAAAGGACAGCTCAGTACCCCAGGGTTAGAAACAGACTGCCACCTCTCAGGAGTGACCCCGCAGGGAGAGAGCCAAAGGAGGCAGTGCCCCAGCCTGCTCCCCATCAGCCTAACCCAGTGAGGAGCCAGAGGGAGCCCACTGACCTAGCCCCATGTGCAGCCCCCTGGTCCATGGCACAGGGTGGAGAAGGGTGGAGGACAAATCTGGAGGAGCAGATGGAGATTCCAGCACAGCACCTGGAATAGGTGACCACTATTTTTAAAGTAGTCTCACTTTAAATAATGAAATAGTTAATGCATGGGGAATACCCATTGTCCCCACCATCCGTATTTAGCAGCAGTTAACATTTTGCCAGGTTCACCACATATTTCTTTAAGTAATAATACTACAGATGGAGGGAGGGCCCCTTACCCCCATCGTGCCTCATTTCCCTTTCCTCCCTACAAGGAACTGCTGTGCTGATTTGCATTATTCTTGTGCAGGTTTTGTGTTTTACTGCATATATACTTATGTGTAAACATATATACTGTTGTTTTGTGTTTTAAAAATTTGACCTAAGTGGCATAATGCCATAAACATTATTTTGCAACTTACTGTCTTTACTTAACATAAGTTTTGGGGTTTGTGACAGGGTCTCACTCAGTTGCCCAGGCTGGAGTGCAGTGGCATGGTATCAGCTCACTTCAACCTCCACCTCCTGGGTTCAAGCTCCACCCACCTCAGCCTCCTGAGTAGCTGGGACTGCAGGTGCACACCACCCTACTGGGCTAGGTTTTGTTTTTTTTTTTTTAGAGATGGGATTTTACTATATTGCCCAAGCTGAAACTTAAGTTTTTACGATTTATCTATATTGATACCTATAGATGCAGTTTCGTCTTCTCTTTGTAAAATTTGTTGATCAAATAAACCACAGCTCATGTATCTATTTCCCTACTGATGGGCATGTAGCTTGTTTCAGCTTTTTTGCAGTGATGCACAATGCTACCTTGGGCATCCTCGTATATGTGGCTCCTCGTGTATATATGCAAGAGTTTCTCTAGAGTAAAAACCCAAATTAGAATCCCAAGGTATAAAAGGCGGGGCGTCTTCCTTTATTCAGCATTGCTCATTGCTTTCCAAATATTTTACCTGCATAGGAGCCCCAAGCTAGAGTTCCCGTTCCTCCACCTCTGCCAATGCAATACATTGTCAAGCTAAATTTTTTATTGTTTTTTACCATCTGTTGGAATAAAAAGATACCTCCTTTTGCTCTCATTTGCATTTCCATTATTACCAGTGGGGTTAAGTGTCTTTCCTGATTGTTACTGGCCATTTGGAGATTCTGTTCCTTGGATTTGCCTTTCATATCTTTTGCTTGTTCTCTCTGTGTGGTTTGCCCTTTCTTAAAGATATCTGAAGTTCTCTGTATATCTGAAAGCTAATCCTGTGTTGGTTTAGGGGTGACACATACCTTCTCCCACACTATGACTCACCTTTTAACGCTGATTTTGATGTCGTTTTTGGTTGGTGGTTTTGGTACAGACATTTAAATGTTGTCAAATTTATTCACCTTTTCCTTTAGGATTTGTGTTTTTTCTTTCTTCCCTTTCTGCAAGATTATAATGATTGTCTCCTATTTTTTTTCCCAGTAGTTTTGCGTTTCACATTTGTCACATTAATCCACTTGCTTAACATAAGGCAGGACTCTAATTTTGTCTTTTTCTGCATGAAACCCAGTGGAGGAACTTTCCTGAAAAGTTCCTCCTTTCCTCACTGACTGGTAATGCCACCACCATCAGGAAGCAGGTCAGGCTCTCAGTTTGTAGTCACTGAACTGTGTCTGCATCCATGCCTAGTACCACACTGTTTAAGTACTACTGCTTTAGGTTTTGTTCTGCCATCCAGTAGGGCAAGTCTTGCACTGTTTTTCTTCAGAATAGTCTTGGCTACTTTGTTCCTTTCCTTTTGCATCAGGATTCTTTTTTTCTTTGAGATGGGAGTCTCGCTCTGTCACCCAGGCTGGAGTGCAGTGGCGTTAATCTGGGCTCACTGCAAGCTCCGCCTCCTGGGTTCCCGCCATTCTCCTACCTCAGCCTCCCGAGTAGCTGGGACTACAGGCGCCCACCACCTCGCCTGGCTAATTTTTTTATTTCTAGTAGAGACAGAGTTTCACCATGTTAGCCAGGATGGTCTTGATCTCCTGACCTCGTGATCTGCCCATCTTGGCCTCCCAAAGTGTTGGGATTACAGGCATGAGCCACTGCGCCCGGCCCCCATCGGGATTTTAAGATTGGCTTAAATGGCCAGGTCAGGAAGAACTTTGAACACCATGTCATGGATGGTTTCAAGCAAGGCGATGACATGGTCAGCTTCACGTTTTTCAAATACTTGTGAAGCTGTGCTTGGGTTAGAGTTTAGAAGATCAGACTGGAGGCAGGAAGACAATAAAATCTGGGGGCCCAGACCAGTCAGTGACAAGAGAAGTGGGCAGGGAGGGTCTGTGCAGAGTCTGGAGGCCCTGGTGACTGTGCAGCAAGTGAGGAGGGAAGGGAGGAGAGAAGAGCCACATTGCCATGTGGGAGGAGCCGAGGGCGGGCTCCCATCCCAGGCCAGGCGACTGGGTAACGCACAATGCCTCCAGCCAAGGCTGGAAACAGAAGAAGGAGTTGCAGGCTCAGCCTCAGCTGTTCTGCACTTGGTGCATCTTAAGAAAGGGCAGATGGAAGGATAGTGCCAAGAGGTGGATATATGGGTCTCAGGCTCAGAAAAGAGGACTGGGCCAGGCCTGGTGGCACCATCCTGTGGTCCCAGCTACTCAGGAGGCTGAGGTGAGAGGGTTGCTTGAGCCGGTGAGACGGGGATATTGAGGCTGCAGTGAGCCGTCATAGCGTTACTGCACTCCAATCTGGGTGACAGGGCCAGACCCCATCTCAAAAAAAAAAAAAAAAAAGAAGAAGAAGAAGAAAAGAGGACTGTAGTCAAGATTTAAGAGTCATCAGCTATCCAATCAAATAAAAAATAGGAGCTGAAGAGGGAAGGCTGTGTAGACAACTCCAGCATGAAGGGTGTTAGAGGAGGAGGAGGAGCTCATGGAGGAGGTGGTGACAGAGACTGAAGAGGCACAGGGAGAAGCAGGAGAGTGTGGCATAGCGTCTGCCAAGGAAGGAGGGCATGTTGAGAAGGAGTGACCCCGAGCACCAGGTACCAAGGGCTCTGGGAGATGCTGACAAGCCTTCATTGGTTTGGCAAGAAGGAGGTCAGTGGACGTGTCATTAGGTACAGAAGTCAGAGCTGTGACTAGAGGAGCACAGATCTCCATTTGCTGGGAAAAGATCCAGTGAAGGACCTTGGCTTACAGGAAAAGAGAGACTAGAGCTTGCCTATAGGCTGGGGGAAGGAGTCAGAGAGAGAAGGGGAAAGTGAGGCAGTGAATTCTCAGAGGAGATGGGTAGGACCTGAGAGAAGAGATGGGCCCCGGCCTGGCAGGAAGGCCAGTGTGAATGGAGGTGTGCATGGCCACTGCAAGGGTGGCTGTGAGAGAGGTCCCACCTGACAACCAGTGTTGTCACTGAAGTAAAGAGTGGCAGCATTGGAAAGGTTTGGGGTCTTGGAGTTGCCTGGGGGCACTAAGGAAAGAAGTGACATTTTGGAATGTTATTGAGAATAAGAAAATTGGCTAAGGTCTAATAAAGGGATTGGTGGGGGCAGATGAAGGAGAAGGTGCCTGTGCAGAGTGGGATTGGGAAGGAGAGGGGATGGCAGAGGAGGCAATTCATGGGAAGTGAGCACTCCGCTGGCAGCAACCACCCCTGGTGCCTGGCCCAGATAGCCAGAGCTAGGCGAGCCTTTGGAGTCACCTCCCTTAAAGACCTCCCTTCGCAAGCCAGACAAACTAAAGAGTGCCACAGTAGCCAGGGTCACATTCCTCCAGACATAGCTGAAGATGTGGCCAGCATGAAGGATTCAGCCTCAGTCTCTGTGTATTGAGTGCAGTGAGGTTTGCACCCCTAACTGCCTGGCTCTGGTGACCTGTTAGCCCCATGACTGGGTTGAGAAGGACATGGTAATAATTACCATAATAAATTAAGTATGAGGGCTAAAAACTATGAAAGTCTGCATACATTACCTCATGGACTTCTGACCACCTGCAAGGTGAGTTGAATCATTCCCACTTTTCAGATGAGGAAACTGAGGCTCAAGGAATAAGTTCAGTAACCTATCCATGGTCCCAGGTAGCACATGAAAGACCTAAGATCTGAACCCTATCTGTCTAGCTGTGCTCTTGCCCTTTTGTGTTTAATGAGTACACAGAGACCAGAAAGTGGCTGTATAAGAGCTCAGGGGTAAGGGAATGGACTTGGTGTTAAAAAACACACTTTTTTGTTGTTGTTGTTGAGACGGAGTCTCACTCTGTCGCCCAGGCTGGAGTGCAGTGGCACAATCTCGGCTCACTGCAACCTCCACCTCCCGGGTTCAAGTGATTCTTCTGCCTTACCCTCCCGTGTAGCTGGGATTACAGGTGTGTGCCACCATACCTGGCTGATGTTTGTATTTTTAGTAGAGATGAGGTTTCACCATGTTGGCCAGGCTGGTTTCGAACGCCTGACCTCAGGTGATCCACCTGCCTTGGCCTCCCAAATTGCTGGGATTGCAGGCATGAGCCACCACACCCGGCCTAGAAGACACACTTTGAAGTCTCACCTCTGTTGTTCACCAGCTGGGTGTCCTTGGATAAGTCATGCCATGGGGAAGCAGGGCCAAGACTAGGCTGCTTATCCCCGTGTCCATCAGGGAGTGCCATGCACAGCAGGACATTGACCATCCTGAGAGTTGGTTGTCAGCCTTGGGGAGTCAATTACTATATGGAGAGTGAAGGATCAATATCTAATGAGTAAGAAGCTGCAGGGCTCCTATGAACCTTGCCCTATCTGTGACCGCTGGGCCAGTTGTTATACTCCAAACCCGGGGCCCGCCTCCACACCCCAACCCAGCCTGCACAGCCCCTCACCCTCCCATCATAATCCCTGTTGTTGCTCTCTCTGCTCTGTTTGCAGGTCCCTCTGCTGGCTCTGTTTGTGCGAGGTTCAGCCGGAGGCCCACCTGTCCTGATACGTCTGTTGCTGGCAGCCTCCCCACACCTCCAGTCCCCAGACACAGGAAGAGCCACAGCTTAGGCAACAAGTGGGTGACTGAGCAAGCCCTCCCCCGGGCTTCAGACCGTCCTGCACATGGGCCTGGGCACAGTGCAGGGAAACACTTGCTGACGGGGTCCCTCCCCTGCCCTGTTCTGGGAGTTGCTGATAAGAGCCCTTGGAATCCTGGCCAGTGCACTTTCCTGAGGCTGGTGTGAGCTTGGGAAGAGCTGAGGGGCACTGTGGCAGCACTGAGTCCACACCACTGACAGGTGTCTCAGGCTCAGTAGCTGGTGGAGGGAGGGTACAGGGAAGGGCAGGGAAGTAGCAGTGACATTCCAGAGAATTTGCCCAAGCCCAGTTAATGACTCATGGAAAAACCCCAAAGTCCAGTGGACACCAGTGATTGTCATCCAGGGCGGTGTTCAGTTTCTCATGGCATCTGCCTACAGAGCAGTGAACCTGCTGGCTCATCAGCCCTGTGGGGCCCAATAGCTGGGGGACATGCGTGAGTCCTCCGCACGGCTGGGGCAACTGTGCCTGTGTCTCCAGGGCGTTAGGCAGAGGCTTCCGAACAGATGAGTCCCTTCCTTCCTTCCTTCTTTCCTTCCTTCCTTTTCTCCCTCCCTCCCTCCCTCCCTTCCTCCTTCCTTCCTTTCCTTCCTTCTTCCCTCCCTCCCTCCCTTCCTCCTTACCTACCTACCTACCTACCACTTCCAAGGCATAAGCCTCAGCCCAGCCCAGGCAGGCCCTGGAGGAGCTCCAAGGCTGGAGGAGAAAGAGTTGCTCTCTGAGTGTTAAGCAGCCCTCTGCGCTAGACACTCTGCACATGCCTGTCAAGCATGATCTCCCTGAGTCCCCATGCAGGCCTCTGAGGTGGGTGCTATTATTACATATTTTGAGAATGAGTCTAATGAGGTTCAACAAGGTGGAGTTCCTTGCAATGGTGGAAAAACATCGGAGCAAGGGCCTAGACCAGATGTGTGTGACTCCAGGAGCAGACATCCTGGCCACAGGCCCACTGCCGCTCACCTGTGCGGCCTCATCACTCAGAAGCAGCATCTGCTCACTCGAACCTCATAGCCACCTGGGAGACAGGCAGGGCAAGTATCGTTATCCCCATTGGATGGATGGAGAAACTCAGGCTCAGAGAAAGGATGTGACTTGCCCAAGGTCATGGCATGAGAGAGGACAGAGCCTGTACCATGGCTCTGGGTGGAGGCCTTTTTCCTGCAGCTGCACCATCTGCTCCGGCCCCCAGGCAGGTGTAACCACTGTCACTCCATAGATAAGGAGCTTTGCCTTCTTTCTTCCTTTCCGTTTTCCAGTATGATGTGTCAGTTGAGTGTAGTTGAGAGTAAAAGTGCGACATTCCCATCGGAGAAAGCAAGGCACCTACTGGACGACAGTGTCCTAGAGTCCCGCAGCCCCCGAAAGGGCCTGGCCCTGACTTCCTCCTCTGCTGTCACCAATGGACTCTCCCTAGGTAAGCGTCTCCGGCCTGCACATGATAGGCTGGTGGGCTGTAGGCCCAGTGTGTGCTCTGTGTCTGTCTCTGTGTCACTGTGCCATGCCCAGTGGCGCTATCATTCTGGGGGACCCAGTGGCCCCTCACCTCCCTACAGAGGTGGCTGCCTGCAGGAATCACCCAGAGCCAGAGAAACCCTTGTCTCCTAGCCTCGTGGGCTTCATGAAGAGCCCTGGATCTGTCGTCATCCTGCTGTTGGCATGGCAGGCAGGTAGAAAAAGCAGCCATACACTTTCCTGAGATCAGCTGCTATTGGCTGGCAACTCCCTAGACCAGACTGGACCACAGTCAGGCTTCTGTCCCTGAGGGATCATGACCCACAGGGCCCTGCAGGGCAAAGCAGGAGAGGCTGCCAGGGAGGGTAGCTGGGTGGCTACAGGGTTCTCACTGCGTACTTGTCTTCACAATGGGAGCTAGAAGGAGGGAGGATGAAAAGCTGATGTTCAGGGATGAAATTGCATCACTGAGTGGCAGCCAGACATGGTGCTATGGCAACAGAAGAGGCAGAAATTGTGCTGCTGAGGCTGGGATAGGACGAACTTGACATTAGGACTCAGGCTGGTGTTGAGCTCTGGTTGTAGGTCCGTACCCCTGCAGTGTCCAGGTCAGCTGAGACAGGTGGGCAGCACCCTGTTAATACTGCCATCAGGCCAGTGCTCTCTCTGGTGCCTGGTGCCTTTCAGTGTGCCTGTGGCTTTGTGGTCTGTGTGTCTGTGTGTCTTTCGGCTTCCTTTAGCAGGGAGTCCTCCCACGGCTGTTGGTTAGACCAGTTGCCGAGCTGGGAGTTGATTTTGTGAGGACTGCAGGGCAGAGGGCCCAGAGCATGGGGCAGGGGGCGGGAGGGGACAGGAGAAATGGGCAGGAATCACTCCCACGTCCCTGTGAAAGCAAGTCAGTCTCAGAGGGCGTGGGCTATATGAGTCCAGGGGTCGCCGTCTCCCACGCCCTGGAAGTCTGACAAGCATGTTCTGTGTCTCCCTCTGTCCTCAGAGGAGGTCATCCTGTTTGGAGCCAGTCAGGGTTATACAACGGCTCAGGACAATGTGTCCAGGGTTCTGAGGTGTGCCTTGGGAGAAGAGTTCCAGGTCATGCGTGGGGAAAGGCTGGGCTGAGTAAAGGTGTGCAGATTTCTTCCCAGAGATGCAGCTGTGCTGGTGGGTGGGAGGAGTCCTCTAAGAAGGCATCAGAGTCCACAGTGTCCACATTCTTTGGTCATGGGACCCTCTTCCTTGGAATGGGACCTGGGTTCTGAGGAATGCCCTCTGGGGAATGCCGGCCCAACAGCACTCAGCAGAACAGCTGTTGTATATCCAGAAAACGTTCTGAGCTGTGCCTGAGTCCAGGCCTTGCTATTCCTGAGACAGAAAACGGAGGCAGATGCAGAGCTGTCCAGCGTCCAGACGGGAGATCACAAGGTTGTTTGGTTCCTGGCTCCTCAAATTGGGGAATTGAAACTGTTTTTCTGTTTGGGGCCAAAAGCCCTGATTAAGTGGCCATGTGTGCATGTGCCCTGTTGGGAGCTGGGCTGGTCCTCCCCTCTGTGATGAGGGCCATTACTCAGACAGATGCCAAGGGGCCTGGGATCCCCTCCCTCCTGCTCTCCCAGTGCTCAGCCTTGGTGCTCTTTCAGGAGCACTGAACCTCAGAGCCTCTGAGGTCTGAGAGACAGTCCAGAAGCATTGCGCGTGGATGCTTGGGTGACAGGAGAAAATCTCTTCTTCAAGAGGGCTTAGAGAGCCTGGGAGAAGCAGGGTCGCCCATTCAGCCCAGAGGGACAGGCCTGAAGGAGAAACAGGTAGCAAAACTGTGGGACCCAGCCCCTCTCTGTGACCCCACTGGCCAGGGGTTTGCAGGGGGTCTCCCTTGAGGCTTCTGTCTAATGCCAGGTACCTGCGCTGTGACCAGCGTCTAGTCAAGCCCTGACCCTTGTGGAAGAGGAAGAGGTGCTCATTTGGCCTCACCAGGTGAGGCCTGTTCTAGTCCTGGCTTCATGTGGGCCAGAAGGGAGGCAGTGGTGGAGCCAGTTCAGGCCCAGAAGAAAGCCTGAAGACCCAGACCCCAGCGGGCCAGTGGGCAGTTAGCTGCAGCCCTCGGGGGCAGTGGGAAGGTCGTAGAGGACCTGCCTGGAACAGTGGGATGGGGTGGTTCTTTGACCCTCCCAGAGCAGAGTTAGAACAAGCAGTAGCAAAAGCTCGAGTACCTCGAGGCTCCCAATGTGAGGAAGCAGTTTCTGTGGCACTTCTGTGAGCTCAGGGGCCTGACCCGGGAGAACGGGCCCCTCTTCTGTGAGGCCGTTGTGCTCATTGACCTGTGTTCCTTTTCCAGGCAGTAGTGAGAGCTCAGAGTTTAGTGAAGAGATGTCTTCAGGGCTGGAAAGGTGAGTGTGGCCTCAGCATGGCCTCCCTCCCAGGGGTGGTGCTTAGGGCCGAGGGAGCTGAAGACAGGCCCCGGGCAGGGATGGGCCCTGCCCCACCCACCCCATGCTGGCCTCGGTGAGGCTGCTCTGTGGCTCCTCCAGCAGCCTGGCCAGGGCAGTGCTGACTAGGAGGGAGGATGGAAGAGCAGGATGGGTGTCGGGGCCCCAGCCCCCATGCTTTGAGCAGCCCCACACCTCCTCGGATCCAGGAGTCTCTTCCTCCAGCACAGCTGCAGGAGGCCTGGGAGTAGATTTGGTCAAAAGTGTGGGTTCTTGAAACCGGAAGCCTAAGAAGTGGCCTGGTCTTGAGATGGGCATGTGGCTCCGCCTGGTGGGGTCTGAGAATATTGCAGCCTAATGGCCTCAGGCCTTGGGTATTTATTGACCCCCCACCCTGCTAGGCACTAGTGACAGGGAAGTGGCCACAGCCTCTGCCTCCCTTGAGGATCCCTTGAGGATCCCAAGCTTCGGCTCCTGGGAGAGCCTGTCAGCCCCAGGCCGCCTGCTCAGGAATTCCATCGCAGAGCTCCACGTACTGGTGTTTTCCTGTGCCAGGAGCCAGGTGATCTCTAGGAAGGCAGGGGACACTGTGAAGGGGGTGCCCCCACAGCCATGGCACCACCAGGGGTGAAGGGCATCATGGCGACTTAGGGTCTGAGGGGAGGCTGGAAACATCCAGTGACACAGAATGTCCAGTAAAGGCAGGTAGGCACCAGTATCCAGGGCCCTGGACATATACACACACATGCACATGCACACTCACATATACATGCCCTACACACTCACATATACCCATGCACACACTGTACACTTGCACTCACCTGTGCGTGCAGTCTCACATAGGCACACGCTCACACATGAGCTTGTGTACACATTCACATAACCACACTGGCACACGTGTACATATGCATGCATGCATGTACACTCTCACATTTGTGTGCACACACATATACATGTGTGCATAAGCACTCACATGCACACACGTGCGCACACACACTCCTCCTCTGGCACTGAAGCTTCTCTCCTCAGTCCCCATAATCATAAATTGAGCAGAGAGAAGATAAGTGCTGCCTAGCAACTCCTCCCAGGGCAGAGGGGCTGTCTGCTGCTCAGTGCTCTTGGTTGAGCATGGCCTGTGCCAAGCACTGTCCTGGTGCTTTGCGTGCGTGGATGTACCGAATCCTCAGCACTCCTGCACAACAGCCATTCGTAGTGTCTCCGTTTTGTTTTTTTTTTTTTTTTTTTTTTTGAGACGGAGTCTGGCTCTGTCGCCCGGGCTGGAGTGCAGTGGCTGGATCTCAGCTCACTGCAAGCTCCGCCTCCCGGGTTTACGCCATTCTCCTGCCTCAGCCTCCCGAGTAGCTGGGACTACAGGCGCCCGCCACCTCGCCCGGCTAGTTTTTTGTATTTTTTAGTAGAGACGGGGTTTCACCATGTTAGCCAGGATGGTCTCGATCTCCTGACCTCGTGATCCGCCCGTCTCGGCCTCCCAAAGTGCTGGGATTACAGGCTTGAGCCACCGCACCCGGCCGGTGTCTCCATTTTATACATGTGGAAAACAAGGCTCAGAGAGGTAAAATGACTTACCTGCTCCACACTCTGGTGTGGACAGAGCTGAGCCACACCCAACAGCCTCCTGACCAGTGAGCCACCTCTTCATCACTGCTCCACAGCTTGGCCAGATATGGGGACTGCCCCATATTGGTCAGTCAGTCTGTCTGCCTGTGAAACCCAAGATGGGGGGTGGTGGGGGAGTGATGGTATACCAGCCCTCAGAGGCTCTCTCTTTTCCCTCCCCACCTATCTGGGTTGCTCAGGCAAATGGGTCAGTAGCTTTCACCCTGGGAGCCACCCCAGCAGTGGGAAGGAGAACCAGACAGGCACAAGGGCAGACTCCAGAACTCTCAGCACCAGTCAGGGGACTGCTGGGGACACCCTGAGGGAGATGGCTTACAGGCAAGCCAGCACCTCCCCTGGCCTCAGGCCAATGAGAAGACATCAAATGGCAATCAGAGGCACAGATCCTGAATAGCAGCTAGACCTGGACCTGTTGTTCATTCATTCATTCTTTCTTTCTTTCTTTCACTCACTCATTCTTTCATTCACTCACTTACTCATTCAGTAGCTATTAAGCAACTGCTCCCTGCCAGACACCACACTAGTTACTGAGGGTGTAGTGGATGTAGTTCCTGCTAAGTACTCATGACTGAGATGAGAGCTTCTAGGAAGGAGGATGGTGAGGGAGAATTCCTTGTCCCAGGGAGATGATGCTGTTTGCAATGCTGTCATGATCACTGTAGGCCACAGCATTTCATAGCATTTAGATCACTATCCATCTGAATGTCTAGAATAAGTGATTTGGGGATCTCTTCCAAGCACTGGTCTCATGGCTGGCGCAGATGCCCAGCTCTGCCTCCAGCAGCCTTGAAACAGCCCTGCAGGGAGGACGTCCTGTTTCTCATCCTCTGAGGATAGCTTTTGGCCCAGCCCCACCTTGCTGAGGGGAGCAGGCCACCTGCTTTGGAGGATGCCAGTGGGCCTGTGATGTCTCCTCTAGTCAAGACCCAGACCCCGTGCAGTCCTGATGAGCAGATGCCAGCTGCCCCTTGGCCACCGACCTCCCTCTCCATCCTGCACTGCCTCTTACATTCCCTGAAATAATCCACACTCGCAAAAGCACAGGAGCATTCTGGGCCTTCCTGGAGAGTCCACGGGAGAGTTGGAAGGGAAGATTTACCTCTTGTAGCTTGAAAATCTTCATTGCCTGGGGCTCTTTTCTTTCAGTTACTCACCTTCGTGCTCTTTCCTGGGTCTTCTCTCTTTCTGACTTTCATGGGCCCCATGCTTAGCTCCTCCAGGTTCTCCCTGCCCTCCCAGCTCTCCCCCAGGCCAAATCTTCCTACTCTAATGGGGAGCAGACTCCCTCTTCCTCAGAAGACTGAGTGTCAGCCTGCCTGGGCGCAGAGGCCAGCACCTGCCCTGAAAGAGCCTCCCCTCCTTGGAGACCCCACCAGCTGTTCCCTGCAAATGCTGTAAGAACACAGCTTTCTCTGAAGGTCATACTGCCCGAGCAGACAGAGGCCATGGAGCCAGAGCCAAGGGTGCAGGGGAGGCCTGGGCCCCACTCAGAGAAAGGAGGGCGTGAGAGAGGAGAGGAAGAGGCTTGGCCATGGTTGGGGAGACAGCATTTCGCCCCACAGCTCTGAAGCTTAGGGGCCACCATCTTCTGTTGAAGACTGCGACCAGCGCCCTGCCCCTCAGCCCTGGTAATAAGCCTGCCCAAGCTAGGAAGAGAAATAGAACCAGATACCAAGATGAAAGGCAGGGAGACCCCAGGTCAGTTTCTCCACATCACACACACCTCCGGTGGGTTGAGGGCACACCTTCATCACCAAGAATGCCACTGTTAGCAGGCAGGCAGGAGTTTCTGTTGTCTGGCCAGGGGTGGGAGGGTGGGATCCTGCATGCCCGTCTGGTGAATTTGCCTTCTCTGAGTTTACACGCATAGATGTCTCCTTTTGGGTAGTAGCCAGAGTTCAGGCTGCAGATGCCCAGTGGGTCCCCAGAGTGTTCGGCCATAAACAGCTTCCACACAGGAGCTGGAGCCCACTGAGGCCTGTGGAACTGCTGTACTGCCCTCGGTGGGAATGGGCCTCTTCCTACTGGACCGTGGAACAAGGGTGCAAGAGCAAAGGGGACCCTCTTCTACTCTTCGTCCTCCTGTCTCCTCACCCATGTCAGCCTTGGCAAGGTCACAGGGCCTGTGGGGCCGGGGAGGGGCAGTGAGACGCAGAGAGGTGTTCGTTAGTCACTTCTGAGCCCCCAGGCTGCCTTAAAGACCCTCCCCTGCCCTCGGGGCCCAGAATGAGGACAGGATGGTGGTCCTGTACCAGGGCCCTCAGGAACCACAGAGCTATGGGCAGGGGTGGGCCTACTCTTCTCTGTGACTCCACCCAGCGTCCCTGGTCAGCAGTCTTCCTCACCTCATGCTGGGGAGAGTAGGGGCAAGGAGAAAAGGGGGTCCCCCAGCACACTCTGCTTTCCCAGGGAGGCAGGGAGGTGGCCACAGGACATTCAGTTACCTGGAGAGGAGGGTTGTGGGCTTGTCAGGATGATCTCCAACCAACCTCAGGCCCCTCGGAAACCAACACGAAAGGGAGCGTGTAGTCAGGAGCAGAAGTAATGGAGAACAGATGCCTTTTTCTGCCTGATTTGGAAAGCAAGTGTTGGCACTAAGATGAAAACAAGAATATCAGCCTACGAGTTAAAGGATTTTAAATGAGGTGTTTTAAAAAAGGCGAACAAAATTGTAGTGGCGATCATGTATGTATATATGAAAATAGAGTCTCACTCATCCTGAGTATTTCTGGGCTGTACGTTTATTGAGTGAGTTTATTTTCTCTGTATTCTTCAGATTTTCCACAATGGGTAAATGTTTCTTTTCTACCCAGAAAAACAATTAACATATAACTGTACAAAAGAAGACATAATCAGAAATGATTACTGATCAGTTTTTAACAATTGAAATATGAAAGTGCCACAAAGTTGATTATGAAACCTTGGCCACCATCTCCCCTGGTCAGACTCGCCCGTCTCTGTGGAAGGGCCTTCTCGTGTGAGGCACAGGCTGTAATACAGGTAGTAGGAAGAGTAGGGGATGGGGGGTCCTCGGAAGGCCCAGGGTGAGAGGAGGCCCCTGTAGTGAGAGGGAAGTGAGGCTGGGGCAGGGTTGGAGGGCACAGAGCAAAACCCTCTGAACAAAGCCTGTTCCTCTTCCTGCTCTGGAGGAGGTGAGGGGGAACGGGTCAGAGCTCAGAGTCTTAAACAAGTCCTGTTAGGGAAGCAGTTGTGCAGGATCCAACAGGGCGACCTGCATCAGGCACCAGGCTCAGAGGTGGCTTCTGGAGGAGGGGATGGTTAAGCAGCAGCCCAGGACATTTAGTGAAGAGGACCCTAGAGTGCCCTCAAGGTGGGACCTGGGACCTGAAGAGGCTGCGGGCTGTGAATCATGCACCAGGCTGGGACAGATGGCCCCGGGCTTGGTGTCTGTAAGAGTCTTGTACAGGAGAGCTGGGCCCCATGGCAAGTCCTGTTCTCTGGAGTTCTCAGTGGACCTCCACAGTGAAAGGCACAGCCAGCCTTGCAGGGGGACCTGAAGTTAGGGCCACTGATCCTCCCAGGCCCTTGGGTAGCTCTCAGTATCTCTGAGCCTCCATTCCTCAGCCCTGTGATGAGGCTAGGCGCAGTAAAGATCTAGCATATAGGTGGAGCTGCCACATCTGAGGAAGTGATTTAGGGACTTTTTTTTTTTTTTTAAGACAGGGTCTCTCTCTGTTTTCCAGGCTGGAGTGCAGTGGCACTGCCATAGCTCACTGCAGCCTTGATCTCCCAGGCTCAAGCGATCCTGCTGTCTCTGCCTCCCAAGTAGCTGGGTACAGGTGCACACCACTGTGCCTGGCTAATTTTTTTTATTTTAATTTTCAGTAGAGGTGGGGGCTCACTGTACTTCCTAGCTGGTCTCAAGTGATCCTCCCATCCCCACTTCCAAAGTGCTGGGATGACAGGCAGGAGCCACTGTGCCCAACCTGAGTTGGGGACTTTTATGAATTTCCCTCAATAGGTACTACTTACCACCAAGAAAGCAACTCAGGGGTCTAAGGCTGGGTAGGGGGAAGAAAAATGTCCTCAAATGCAGTTCAGTGATCATGGGAGGGATGGACCAGAATGATGGCAAATTTCTACCAGCACCTGCTGGCCTCCAGGATGACACTAGACTGTAGGGGGCCCCTCTAAGAGGTCACTGCAGACAGTTGCCCCCCAGAGTGCTATGGGGTGGTGCTGTAGGGTGTTCAGGGAGTTGGGTGATGCAGCTTCTGCCCATGTGAGGTTTACCTGCTCGTTTTAGCTGGTGGGATCATCTGACATCCTTAAGGAGGCACCGGCGAAATGCAGTCATGGTGACAGAGCACCAAGCCTCCTGCCCCAAAAACTGAGTTTTAAAAGACACTTGTTTCCTTCCTTGAGAAGATCAGAGGACCCTGGTAGATGCCCAGGTTTGCCAGGTCACAAGGATGCCTCTCAAGCCCCAGACTCTGCAGTATTTTGGGAGAGGCAGGCCAGCCTCAGGAGGCGATCCTGCAGGTTGTGCGTCCCCTTGGCTGCAGCAGACATGCCAGTGGCCATTCTCAGGGTGGCTGCCGAAGAGAACCTCACTGTCCCCTACACCTGTGGCTGAGGCCAGGATCCCAGGCTCTCATTCCTCCCCTAAGTCTGGTTTCCTCGGGTTCATTTGCTGCCTGGCGCCTGGCTTCAGTGCTCTGGATACTTGACCTATCTCTCCTGCATGAGACTCAGAGACACTGAGCCCTGGGCCACCTGTCCCAGCTTGGTGCATGACTCAGAGCCTGCGGCCTCTTCAGGTCCCAGGACCCCTGTCGAGGGATCACTAGAGTTCTCTTCACCAAATATCCTCTGGGTGGCAGCCCAGTTAGACAATTTGCCAGCTTCTGATTTGGGTTTCTCTCCAATATGTGATCTCTTGCCTCACTCCCTTAGCTCCAAACACTAGAGTCTGGCAGTTGAGGCTCCAGCCAGCAGACTGAGAGAAGTCTGCAGAAAGAATAGTGCACAGAGAACCCCTGGCCTCGAGGTTCCAAGGCCTTTTGCTTGACTCTGTTTTCGAGCCCTGCCAGGCAGCTACTGCTGCTTCATGGGTAGCTGAGAAATCTCTGCCCACAGCTTCTCTGTCCAATACCTACAATTCCTCCAGAGTCAGCACCTAGAAAGTGGGCAGGATTCTCCTTCCATCTTGTGTCCATCCTTCTCTGTGCATATCTGCTTTACCACTCCCCACTCTCTCTCAGACAAGATTTCTGGACTTCTCAGTGCACAGAGGGGAAGACGGATGATACCTCAGAGCTCCCAAGTTTACATGTGATAGTTTTGCCCAGCCACTGAGCCTCACTTTCAGCCTCTCAGGTCTGGTTCCTAATCACCAGGAGAGAAGATCTGGTTTATCTGGCTTACCTGGCTTGGATCACTGGTGTTGCCCTGTCCACTCAGCTGTCAGAAGGATGGGGACATGCAATACAAACGTGGCTCCTAGGGATCCACTTAGTGAATCAGGGACATTGCCCAGAGAAGAGTTGGTGGCCCATAGAGAGCAAATGTCCTTCAAAAAGTGCTGCTAGAAGGGACATCCCAGGGCCCAGCAGAATTCAGGGTAGCAGCTTCCTGCCTGAAGATGAGGGTGAAGCATCAGAAAGTGGCCAGGATAGACCATGGCCTAATTGGATGGCTTCCCATCCAGGGTCTGCAGGCGCAGGTGGACACTGCTGATCAATAGTATCGCCTGGGCCCTCCCACATGTGCACTCCTACCCAGGCTCTATGGACTTGAGGCTAGGGCTCTGTGTACAGAAGATTAGGGGAAGTATATTAGTCTGTTCTCAGGCTGCTAATAAAGTCATACCCAAGACTAGGGAATTTATAAAGGAAAGAAATTTAACTGACTCACAGTTCAGCATGGCTGGAGAGGCCTCAGGAAACTTACAATCATGATGGAAGGGGAAGCAAACACCTCCTTCACATGGTGGCAGCAAGGAGAAGGGCTGAGCGAAAGGGGGAAAAGCCCCTTAGAAAACCATCAGATCTCATGAGAACTCACTATCATGAGAACAGCAGCATGGGGGTAACCACCCCCATGATTCAATTACCTCCCACTGGGTCCCTCCCATGACACATGGAGATTATGGGAACTACAATTCAAGATGAGATTTGGGTGAGGACACAGCCAAACCATATCAGGGAAGGACCCTACTTCTACTAAGACCAAGATTACCAAGGTCTCAATGTAATTATTTTCTGCTCTCCAACCTCCTAGCCCAGAAACAGGGACTTAGGGCTTTCTGAAATGAAATCCCCAGGATACCTACAACCTAATGTGTACCTAGAAATGATGGAGTGAAGATAGCCTTTCAGACCCGCTTGACTAGTCTGAATGCTCATGATGCTGTTGGCCCAGGAAGTGCCCTGGCCGCTTCCACCTCAATAGCACCACCCACTCTGCCTCTTCCCAGTGTCATGATCTTGGGCAAGTGACTCCACCTCTCCAAGCATCAGGTTCTTTATCTATAAGGTGGAGATAATAATAGTGCCTGCCTCACAGTGTTATATGAGTAAATGAGATGCTGAGCGAATCCTGCTTAGCACATTGCCTGGCACCCGTTGTCTCATCACCACCACCACCACCGTTACCACCATCACCGTCCCATTCCATCCTCCCACTTTCACTGTCACCACCACCACCACCATCATCATCCCGTCATCTCACTGTCCTATCATTATCATCATCCCATAACCCCATCCTCCTCATCATCAGCTTGCACACCCCTTGGGACTGAAGTGTTCTATATTGTTGCCAGTCGATGTCTTCCCAGACTCAGGCTCCCACAAGCTCCTGGTCTGGGCAAGCCTCAATTGCCTGTTTCAGCCCTCCTCCTGACTCCACCTAAGATCCCTGAGAGGGGACAGTCAAATGGCCTTCCTAGGACACTGTGTTCAGCCACGGGTTCTCAGAATGACATTGGGAAAAGTGTCTGTGGTTCTGGGCTATGAGCCCTTATGTCAGTTACCAAAAAAAAAAAAAAGAAGAAGAATCTATGATTTCTGTGGTTCCTCTGATACCACCACCCAATCATTTTGCATTTTCTGGCCCTGAGCATTCAAATAACAAATTTTCTCAAAGCAGGGACATTTCCAGACACTTTCAGATTGTCTGGTTCCGGTGGCTGAAGATCCTAGCTGCTCTATGCTGATGCTGGCCTGCCAGGCAGCCAGAGTTGCCCTGCCCAGCAAGGTCCTCCTCCAACTCTGGAGGGCTCACCTAGAGCGAAGGCTGGCCACTTCCACCCTGACTCTATGTTCCTAAAGGTTGGCCTGGAGAAAGGTCACACTGGTGCTGCTCTTCAAGGCCTGGGGTCGCTCCCCCTGGCTCCAGAGAGAACAGGCTCTGACTTCCACAGCCTGGAGCAGCCACCCTGGCACAGGCCCTCCACCCGCACCAGAAAATGAGCCTCCCTTTGTGAACACTTGAGTCTCTGTCTGTAATGACAGGCCAGCAAGGTGATGCCTCCTTGAGCCTCAGTTTCCTCATCTTAAACTGAGAACAGGGCCCCTCTCACAGAGCTGGGCATGCTCTTGTGTGAAAGCATGTAGTTGGCACGTGGTATGCCGTTGAAAAGAGGCAGTTGCTCTTCAGTGCCAGGCAGCAACTGCCAGGAGACCGCTCCACTGGGGCCACCAAGGGACCAGGAGACCTGGGAGGTGGCCCCATCCTGGGAGATCCCCAAGCCTAAGAATCTTGTGGTCATTCGGTCTCAGACACTGACAAATCCCAGGCAGCGTGAGTGCAGGTGGGGACCCACAAGTAGAGGAACCTCTGAGAGGAGAATGCCAGTAAGAGCCTGTGGTGGCTCAGTCCCTGTGACAGACCCCACCGTGCTGCCTCTGCCACCTCTCCCTCTATCCTGAAAGGCCACAGTGGGCCAGTGCCTGCGACAGACCCCACCCTGCTGCCGCTGCCACCTCTTTATCCTGAGAGGAGAATGCCAGCAAGAGCCCGCGGTGGCCGAGTCCCTGCGACAGACCCCACCGTGCTGCCGCTGCCACCTCTCCCTCTATCCTGAAAGGCCACAGTGGCCCAGTCCCTGTGAGAGACCCCACCGTGCTGCCACTGCTGCCTCTCCCTCTATCCAGAAAGGCCACAGTGGCCCAGTCCCTGTGACAGGCCCCACTGTGCTGCCGCTGACGCCTCTCCCTCTATCCTAAAAGGCTGCATCTCACAGTGTGGTGAGGAACTTGGGCTGCAGAGTCAGACAGTCCTGGGTTCAAGTCCTAGCTTACAAGACTCATGCCTTGGTCAAGTAGGTTCACATCACTGAGCCTCAGTTTCCTCCTTGTGGGGAGGGTAAGGGTGCTTCACACAAAGTTTTCGCTACAGTGTGAGTGCACTCGATGAAGTTGCAGGGGCATCAGAGCGTGTGAGCATGTGAGCGCTCACCACCTAGTGACTACTTGGTCTGTCGAGAGCTCCCCAGCGACCCCTGGTATCCTTGTGCTCCCCGCCAGTCCACTCCTCACTCCTTTAGGGAGGACATGAGGAAAGGCTGCTTATGAGACTGACCTGCTTGGAAGATGCTTGTTTCAAGCTCTCCATCAACAGATGTCCGTTCCTTCAAACATCTGTGAAATACGAAGCTACGCACTGTCTCACGCAAAGGGAGAGAATGATGGGAAGAAAGTAGCCGCGCTGGCCACTGTGCCCTGTCTCAGGTGCTGTGCAAACTGCGGACGATCCACTGCCATCACATTCTCCTCAGGTAACAGGGAAAAAGACTCATGAGAAGAAAAGTGGCCAAGGGGCCACAGGGCGCGGCTCTGGGAAGGTGGACTCCATCCTCAGCTCCCAACAGGTGGCAGCTCAGAGCTGGAATCCAGCTCAGGTGAGGCGGAAACGTCCCTGGGTAGCAGACAAAGCCACACAGGATCTCACGGCAGGAAAGTCCATTGTCAGACCCTGCTCAGAAGAAATCCCTGGTTACAGCTGGAAGAAGAGCAGCCCCGGAGGCAGCCGTGGCCAGTTCCCCTGAGCAGTGCTGCTTCTGCACGGGCTTGTGCAGTGACCTGCCGTGCTAGTGCACTCACTTGCGAGGTGCCCAGCCTGTGGTGTCGGTAACAGTGAAGTTGGTGACTGTTTGACTTGTCCAGAATGAGAGACTCATGGTTATCTGCATGGGTCACATTCACTCGCTGCACTCCACCCCTCTTTCTGAGAGGGAGGTGGCCATTGGGCCAGTGGCCTGGTAGTTTAGCACACGAGGGCCTCTCTTGTCTGTGCTACAGCTCAGTATGGGTGGTGGTGGGGTCAGCCTATGACCACCCTGACACTCGTTATGTTAGAGAACTGGGGGGTCAAGCACATGCTATGGTACACCACCCAGAGAGGAGGAGCCGATGGGCAGGAGGCTCAGGGGCCTGGAGCAGCCATCCCAGCTAACCATCAAACTCCCACCAGCCCTGGGCCCTGGACAGTGGACCCGAGATGGTCATCAAGAAGAGCTCCTTCCTGGGAGGAGGACAAAGGCCCCTGGGCAGGTCCAGTGTACCTGCTGCAATGCGTGAGGGCGGCCCCACACCACCCACAGGCGCTGGTGTCACAGAGCAACATGCAGCAACCTACGGCTGACCATGGAGGACTGAGGGGATCTTACAAAGGAACTCTGGGCCTCATCTGACTTTATTAAGTTGATTATATTGTTGTCTGGCCAATGGGCAAGAAGAGCTGTGGTCAGAGAGTAGGCCATGCCTCAAGGGTGGGGAGAAGGTTGGAACATCAAGTGGATACGGGACGTGAGTCTTCTAAGACAGGAGAGGCTAAAGGAGAAAGAGGGTGCCTCCCTGCAAAGAGGCAGAGCAGGAAGCTGCACGCTGCCCTGGAAAGGCTCACTGCCGGGAGTGCAGGTGAGAGGAAAGCCAGAGGGCTGCCCACGGAGCAAGCTTGGAGCATGGACTCCTGGATGCTGCAGCAGGTCACAGAGCAAGTTTGCAGGGGCCTGGCTGGAGCCACAGAGGAGACTGTCCAGTGGAGAGGATGTAGCAAACAGAAGGCTCCAGTTATGTCCTGGTGAATGGCCCCCAGGCCCGACATGCAAGGCTGCCCACAATTCTGTGTGCACTTTTCATGTGGACTTGCCATGGATTGTCGGGGCTGTACAGTGTTTGCTATGAAACATCTCAGCCCCAAACTGAGGCAAGTGGGCGTGCCTGGATTTTAATCATGCTCTTGACACTGGAAAAAGGGTGAACACTCAATAAAAAGTTGAAAGAATTACCTGGAGACTTGGAGACTCTGAGGGTTGCTGTGTTTACTGGCCAGGCAGCTCCAGGTGTGCTTGCAGTGTGGCCGAGGAGGCTGGGGAGAAGTTGGGGAGGGAGGGAGGTTGCTCTGCGGGGCTTCCTGAGCTAACTGATTATGTAGTCCGGGGTGCTCTTGCTTCCTTCAGGAGCATCTGGTCTTTCAAAGCTGTTGCTAAAATTTAACCCTTTTCCTCTGAAGCAGGGGACGTCTCTATGCCACCCTGGGGCCCAACTGGCGGGTTCCAGTTCGGAACTCTCCCAGAACCCGGAGCTGTGTCTACAGGTATCCATGTGTTCATGTGTTCATTTGTTTGACACATAGCTTGTTATATGGCGTGCTGGATGCCAAGCACTGTGCTAGAGGCTGCCGAAAGAGACACAGCCTTTGCCCCCGTGAGGCTACTGCCAGGTGCACTGGCTGTCCCAGAGGAGGTGAGGGGCACTCAGGAAGAGGAGGGGGAGCTTACTTGGTTCCGGAGATCAGGGAGGGCCTCCCTGAAAAAGAGACTGGAAGAATGATAGGAATTCGCCAAATAATTGGAAGTAGAGGGGCAATGAGAGTGCTGCCAGCAAAGGGACAGCGTGGGCTGTGAGGCAGGAAGGGCTGGATGATTTGAGTGAAGGGAAGGGAGGGAATGTTGGAAGGAATGAGAGAAGGCAGGGACATGAGATGAGCCGGAGCCGCATCCAGCATCCAGCAGGGGTGAGGATGGTGGCTCAGACCTTAAAAACGACAGGGAGCCATAAAAGGGGCTTGCTGTGGGTGGGTGGAGGAGAGGAGAGGAGAGGGGGAGGGTGGAGGCACTGGCCAGTGTGGATCCAGGATGGCCAGTGGAGCGCACTGGGCAGTGGCTCAAAGGACGGTCCGGTGGCCTAAGGTGTAGTGGGATGGCTAAGGTGGATGGTCAGACATGTTTAGTACCTGATCCCCAGTGCATCCTTGGGATTGATTAGGTTACAGGGGCATCCGAAACAGAAGAAAACCCCAGCTTTCTGGCTGAAGCAGCCAGTAGGGGGTGGTGCCATTCCTGGGGCGTGGGCAGATCTGGAGCTCAGGAGGGAGGTGTAGGCTGCCATGCCCTTGGACGCCTTCATCTGTAGGTGATGCTTGAGTCCCCAAGAGAGACGATGAGTGAAGAGCCTGGGAAAGGTGTGGGGAATGGTGCGTGTGGGCTCGCGTCCCTCTTGTCACTCCACACCGCCTCTTCCCGTCCTCGCTGCTCCTCTGAGGCTCCTGCCAACACCAGAAGGAAGGGCTGCTGGAGCTGGGGCTTCACAGGCACCAGCTCCTCAGGTGTGGAGGAGCCCACACCAGCCCCAGGGAGTGGCCAGGCTGCAGCCACGACAAAAGCAGCCCTCAGGATAGGTTGGGGGTGCTGATCGGGGCCTGGGTTATGAGGAACTTGGTCACCAAGCCTGGAGCTTTGCCGCCCCAGAGAGACGGGTGTGGGAGTCCTTGGCGGTGGGCCCTTCATGTGCATCATCACCTGGCCCTCCCCTCCGGGCCTTGCCCTGTGCTGTTGAGTCTGGACTGCTGGGACATCACGGACTTGGTAGTGGGGGCACCTGTGGTCCCCAGTGAGAGAGAGGGTGCTTGACCTCAGCTCCTCCAGGGCGATGTCTGACCGATGGTCTCTCCTCAGCCCCACCGGCCCGTGCATCTGTTCTCTGGGGAATTCAGCAGCCGTGCCCACCATGGAGGGGCCTCTGAGAAGAAAAACTCTGCTCAAGGAAGGGCGGAAGCCTGCAGTAAGTACAGACCCGCATCCACCTGGGCAGCAGGGGCTTCCGCGTCTGTAAATAGTGCTTACTCCTAGAGGTCTCAGCAAAAAAGTCACATGCGTGGCAGAGGCCCGGCTTGCAGTGGGCGTGCAGTGAGCTGAATTCTGAGGAATTACGCCCGACACTGCCTTAAAATAAACAAAAGAAGGGCTCCCTGAGTAAAGGAGCAAGAGAGGGGAGGGAAGACGCCTCCTCTCTTGGTCCTAGGTGGAAGTTAGCATTGCCAGGGGGTGGTGGAGGGCCAGGGAAGAGATGGGGCCTGCAGTGGCATTGATGGGATGGCTGGGTCTGGAATCAGCCAGGGGTCCTCTACCCCCATCACCCCTGGTGGCATCACTCAGCCTCTCCTTACTCTGTAGCTGTCCTCGTGGACCAGGTACTGGGTCATACTCTCAGGATCCACCCTCCTGTACTACGGAGCCAAGTCCTTGCGGGGCACAGACAGAAAACACGTAAGTCCCTCGAAAGGACTCTAGTACTGGGACTTCCTCTAGTGGGGAAGGGAGCTCTGTGAACTGTGGAGGATGGTGGTGGAAAAGGGATCTATGTGAACTGCGGAGGATGCAGGTGGGAAGGTGGCAGGGGAGGGAGGGAGCCTTGCCTGACCCAGGTCGGCCTCCCTTGTGGAGTGGAGGGCTGGGCCCGGGTCTCCGGCTGTGTTGTTGCTCTCCTCCAGTATAAATCCACACCTGGCAAAAAGGTTTCCATCGTGGGCTGGATGGTGCAGCTGCCTGATGACCCCGAGCACCCAGATATCTTCCAGCTGAACAACCCTGACAAAGGTAGGCAGCAGGCCAGAGCTGGTGCCTGCAGCTGCTCTCTGCCCATTTTCTCTCCTGCTCAGTGTGCATTTTGGTTATTAGGAGCTTTTGAGGCTGCTGCCTTCCCTTTGCTTTAGATTCTGATGTTCGTGGGGTCCATGCTAGTCCACAAAGGCTGCATAGATCATGGTTGGCCTGTCCTTTGAGCAGGGTACGAGGCACAGGGTGCTGGAATCCTTTTTGCGGCCTTACCTGTGGCTGCTGGGGCCCATCACTCCAGGAGCGGTAGCCTCACGGTCTTGGAATAAATAGTAAGGCTGGATGAGGCAGGGCCATAAGGCTGGAAGGGTCTTGGCTCTGGGGAGATGTCAGGGATCCCCTGACATGCCTGTGCCATGAGACTCTGGCAGTTTCCAGATCCAAGGCCAACTCAGAGAAGAACGCTTTTAACTTCCCAAAGCTCCAACCTTCTCTAGCTGTCTCCCAGTTCCTCCTGGTTCCCACTTCATGATCATGCTGCGAAGAAGGAGAGATTCTGGACGCCATCCTGTCGAGTAGCCCTGTCTTCATTGACATTCGGAACAGACTATGGCGGGTCTCCTCAGTAACCCATGTCACATGACAAAAATCCAAAATTGCCTGGGTCAATTGGATTCCAACCAGGCAAACTGACTGGGGCTGGAAAATCCCCACGCATTTTCACACCTTAACAGGAATGTTCTACTGTAGGGTTCATGAACACACAAATCACCTGGAGATCTGGTTAAAATTCCGATTTGGATTCAACAGATCTGGGGTAGAGACCAAGATTCTGCATTTCCAACAAGCTCCCGGGCGATGCAGATGGCGGTGCTGGTGGGGAGACCATGCCTTGAGTTTCAGGCTGTAATGTTCTTAGCTGAGAAGCAGAGAAACAAAGGGAGCCTCCAGGATCCTGGAATGGGGAAGAGATACATTGCCAAGTTCTCTGCTCAGTGTCTGTGTGACTGAAGCCACATTGGTTGCACACATGTGGCAGTGTGTCCTGAGTTTGGTTACCCTTGTTCCTCCCTCAACAGTCTGGACCAGATTAGCAGTGGTTTCTTAAGGAAATGCGACACAGGGGGTGGCCAGGGTCCATGGACAGAATTCAAGAGGTCTGTGAACTTGGGTGTGGAAAAAAATGCATCTTTGTTTTCAGTGACTTCTGACTCCTTCAGTTATGAGTATAAGCATCCAACAATAAAAATGTTAGCAATACCTGTGATTTGATTTCCAAGAGAAATCACATATTGTTACAGACATTTCAAAATGTCACTTATGCTTATCTCTTTGAAATTACAGTACAGTATCAGACTTGTACTAGATCTTGTTCTTAGTGCTTTAACATAGAAGCACCTATAGAATTATCCCACCGGTTTGTTTTTTAGTAGTTTAATAACTATATTTGAGTATTATCGATTTCCTTTGTATTTTATACTTTTGGAAACATGATTCTGAGGATGGTCCACAGGCTTAACCAGATAGCCAAAGGCTATCCAAAATGGTTAAAAGCCATGGTCCAAAGAGACCACTGGAGGGAGCCCTGGAGGCTGCTTTCTCTGCATGTTCCGGCTCACCTGGGCCGACCTTCCTAGTTGAGTTACCCGTGTTTACATTTATCTTTATGCCACAGTCACCAGCTGACCCTCCTACGCGGCCCTCTTCTTAACTCATGGTTTCTGTATCCATCAGGCAATGTTTACAAGTTTCAGACTGGTTCCCGATTTCATGCAATACTGTGGCACAAGCATTTGGATGATGCATGTAAAAGCAACAGGCCTCAGGTAAAGTCACCAGAATCCTGCTTGTCACCTGAAATATCCTCTCCCACCCTTGGCACTAAGGGTCCTTAGAAAACAGGGTTCTCTTCTTTCAGAGCCCATTAGCCACACTCTCAGATACCCTCTTCTGATCAGCATCTTCCCTTGAGACAAGGCACCCCCTCGCTCAGCTTGGAACTAAGCCCAGCTCCAGACCAGAACTTTGAATCTGGTTCCTGTGTCTTTCCCACAATAGGAAATGCCACAGAAACACCCACTAGGGGATAGTTATGAGCAGCTGCGATATCACCCCAGGATCAGGTTCTAGCATCTATTTAGGTCATCCCTGCCAAGAGCTGACTTCATGGGAATACGCCACACTCATTCCTCCCTGCCCCACAACCCTTGGGAATAACGCAGCTAACTTACTGACAGCCAGCGATGGGCCAGGCAAGGCCGCTGGTGAAAGGGGTCCCTAGCTTCTCAGTGTGTTTGAACCAGTAGATTCTGTATTGACATAGGTCCCCTCTGGCCTACTGGGCCTGGCTCGTGGTATGGCCCCCTCCCCTGGTCGCCCCCAGCCATCCCACCAAGGGTGTTACATGAAATGCTTCACGTGCAGGAATTGGCTGAATTCTCCCAACATCCCTGTGAGGTAGATTCTCTTACTGTCTCCATTTTATGCTGAGGATTCTGAGGCTCAGAAAGGGGCAGACACACGTTTAAGGTCCCACATTAGTGAGCAGTGGAGCTGGGATTGAACCCAAGTCTGCCTGACTCCCCTGATTCGCTACTTGTTGCCCCTGAGCCCTCCTGCCTGTCCTGCCTCCACTTCCCTGGTAACCCCCGCAGCTGAGCAAAAGACTGGAAGCACATCCGCAGCTGTCCAGGCTTGTGAGAGAAATGGCTGCCTTTGCCCTCAGCAGCAAATGGGAGCGGGCCGAAGCCTCCTGTTCCCTGGGGGTCAGGTGGGCAGCATTGATGCTCCTGTCCCTAAGTGTCCATGTGTGTGTTCCCCAGAGATCAGCCAGAGGAGGAGTGGGGGAAGCAGGAGTCCTCTCCTAGCCCATCTTGGGAGGGCTAGGCGCATGGCGTAGAGGGTGGCGCTTCAAGGACAGTCGGGGGTAGTGCCTGGAAGTAGACTCAGCAAGCCTCCTTGCAGGGAGCAGCTCTGACGTCTGGGGGACCTCAGCAAAGGCAAGTTCATACCAGGCATTTGGGTCCAGGAGGATGGGGACTTCATGGTGCCACAAGGCACAGTCACAGACTTCTTGGTCCCTCCGAGTGGTTCTGGAAGCTGGAGGGAGGTCTCTAGTGACAGTGACAGGTCCTAGGGCCCGGTGCTCAGCTCCGTCCTATTCAGGATCTGTAACACAGAGGAGGACAAATACGAGCAGCTGATTGAAATTATAGATGATAAGAAGCTAGAAAGCAGAATTAGCAAGTTCTCAGAATTAGTCCTTGACCAACTAAAACAGGGCAAGACCAATACAAGAATAAACAGGTGCCACAGGTTCCAAATAAATTGCAGTTGATTCCCTTGACTCACCCGTCTGACTTTGGGGGATTCGTCCTAGGGATGTGCCCACACATGTACTCAAAGGTGTGTTTAAGAATGTTCACTGCAGCATCGTTCTTGATAGGAACAAAACCCTGGAAGCCTCTGTAACCCTCCGGGGGTCCCTGTTGTGCAACACTTGATAGTTTTTAGAAAGAGGCAGATCAGGGTAAAACCATTTGGAAAGGATGATCTCGTCTGTATAAAAGTTCTAAGATGATACACAAGAAATGGTAATTCTATCATTTCTAGAGAGCTTTATATATAGTTTGTACATTGAATAAATGTAATTGGCCATCCGTATGACGGGAAGACAAGGGTTTTGGTTGGCAGCCATGTCAAGGTGATCCCTTGAGACAAGGTGCCAAGACCTGAACGAGGCTGCTGCCGCCTCAGATTGCATTAAGAGAGGAAGAGCATCCTGGCCTCTTCCACGCTGGTCACACCGTGTGTGTCTGGGGTCCCTCAGTAGCTCTGAGGGCCACTCTCTAAGAGCACAGCACACTGAAGCTCACCTACCACACACAGGAAGCCAGAGCAGCTCCAGGTCCAACAGGAACTGACAGCCCCAAGGTGGACCACATGGAGGGCAGTGTGGGGAAGGAGGCAGGCCCTGTGCCTGAAGCCTGGGCAGCTTGGTGGCCCCAGCCAGGAGCCACAGTGGTAACCCTGAGCAAAACCCATTGTCCCTCTTTGGAGAAGCGGCCAGAGGATGACAGCAGCCCCAGCAGGCAGCACAGGCTGATCCCACAGAGCACTAATGGGTCAGTTTCATGTATTGGCACATGTGGTGTAGCATGGCAAGGCTACAGTTTTCAAGGATTTTTGTCTGATTTTCAGACCTGGAGGAGGGGATTTTTTTTCCTACTTTCCCCCCTTTTTATTTCTAATTTACTTTCAACCAAATATTCCCACTCTATGCTACATGTAATAATAAAAAGTTGACAACTACTGAAATATTCAACAGCAGAGGATGATTTAAGTGAATCACAGTATATCCGTGTGATGGAATGCCAGGAGGGTGTAAGAAAGGGTGTGACAGAAATGCATCTATTCACGTGGAAAAATCACAGTCACTAGATTGATTTTCTATTCTGTGGAACTGCGTGTCCTCAACTTGTTTTTGTTAACATTGAATACACTTAAACCTTATCTATAACGTATGTGTAGCTATAAACAGCAGCAGTAAAACGCCCTATTGCCACCATGTGCCTAACAGCAGAGCCACCAGGGCCTTGGAATGCTGTCCCTCACCATGGCCTCTTCCTATTTTGGCTTGTTCCCCTCCCAGCTGTGCCCCAGAACCGCTCTGCTGATTTGTCTGCTGATTATCCTTTAGAATTACCGGTCACGTACTTGATTCCTTCATGTATTGTCTGGGGTGCGTTTTAAAACTTTCTTATAGGCCAGGTGCGGTGGCTCAAGCCTGTAATCCCAGCACTTTGGGAGGCCGAGACGGGTGGATCACAAGGTCAAGAGATCGAGACCATCCTGGCTAACACGGTGAAACCCCGTCTCTACTAAAAAATACAAAAAACTAGCCGGGCGAGGTGGCGGGCGCCTGTAGTCCCAGCTACTCGGGAGGCTGAGGCAGGAGAATGGCGTAAACCCGGGAGGCGGAGCTTGCAGTGAGCTGAGATCCGGCCACTGCACTCCAGCCTCGGCGACAGAGCGAGACTCCGTCTCAAAAAACAAACAAACAAACAAAAAACTTTCTTATAAATAGAACCATAACGATGCATTTTCTTGTGTCTTGCTTTTCTCCTATAACATGTTCCTAGGATTCATCTGTGTTACCACATGTAGCAGTCATTCACTTATTTTTACTGATTTCATTGTTATTAGTTCTTCTGTTGGGCATCCTGGGACTGATTTTCTGCTTTTTTGCTGTAGTGAACAGTGCTGCTAATGACCATTCTTAGAACTGTCTCCTGGTACATGGAGAGGCATTTTTTTCCTAATTCATCATTTGACCAAACTGACACCAAAATGGATTTTTTTAAATGAAATTATTTCTAATCAAATCCTCCCCCAGCAGTGCTGATGGAGGAGGGCTGGGGCTGAGGGCCTGTTGGCAGCTTTTGGGGTTGGCAGAAACACTCTGACCTTGGGGCTAGTCGTCCTGCCAGTAAAGGGGGCTAGGGTCTTGTCCTGGGCACAGAGCTATGGGAAGGTCTTGGGGTTTCTGATATCCCTGAACTGACTCTCTCTCCCGTGCTTCCCTTTGCCAACTCCCACCACCCACCCTCTGCACACACCTCAGGCCTTCAGGATTTGTCTCTCTGCCCCAAGCGCAGTTTGATTTTCACTGAAGGAGACAGGTTGAGCGCGTGAGCTCTGGGTTCTTAGCCCTGCTGTTTACTTGCTGTGTACTGAACCTCTCTAAGCCTCCGTTTCCTCGTCTTTGTAATGAGGACGATGCCAGTGCCTGCCCCGTGGGGTTGAAGTGAGGACGCGAGGACGCAGTGCATGTGGTGGATTCAGAGCAGTGCCTGGTGCTCAGCTGCCACTTCACATGGGGTGGCTATTGTTATTGCCATGCCCTCTCCCTATCCAACCTGCTCATTCCCAGACTCATGGGGAAAGGCCTGTCCCTTCCTCTAGGGACCACCCCTTGTCCTCTGAGGTCGAAACTTTAACAAGAGACTGAGCTTTCTCTTCTAGGTACCTGCAAACCTTATGTCATTTGAGTAAGTCTCTGCAGGACGTGGCGTGACTTCAGAGGCTTCTGGGAACCCAGGCTGGGCCTGGTGGTGAAGAGCAGTCCTGGGCACAGGCTGTGAGCCAGGGTGCTGGGAAACTCACAGCCAGACTCAGGGGACACGGCCTGTGGCCTCACCATCCCAGAGGGCTCCACCAGTGCGGGATCCACCTGTCAGTCCCCAGCGACTCTCATGACACTCATTCTGCAGCACCGCCTCTCGGGGCAGTGGTCAGACCCCAGACTGGACACCCCGCTCTCCCTCTCTGGGCCCACCACCTGCATCTGCGACTAGAGAGCACCCGGCCCACGTTGGGTTCTCTGTGCTTTCTACTGCACAGAGTGGACAGCACGAACTAACCTGCGAGAGGGGCCCGAGAGAAGGAACAGCTGTGGAACAGGCTTTTTACACCCCAAGTGCGTGGGGTTGCTCACCCACAGGGCTGCCTCAGATTTTGTACAACCCCGAAGCGTCCTCTGCGTGTGCGTGCTGTACATGTGTGTGTGAGCGAGTGTGAACTCTTCAAGAAACATGCATTTTGGCACAAGACTTGTGACATCACACACTTCATTCGCTTTGAGGCCCTGCTTTAACCTTAAGTTATAGCCCTGTCCACCGAGGAAGGTCAGAGTGAGAGCCTAGATTCCTCCTGTGTTGAGGGTCCCTCGCATTCTTTTACTGTAAACAAACAATGCCTTAAATTGTGTCTTGTTTTCTGTTCCTATGGGTGCTATTCATCTGGAAGGCCTGCTTCCTGGGGCCCTGGGGCCCTTCCAGGCCTCTTTGCTGTCAGCCCTTCTGAGACAGGACCTGGCTTCAGGACTGTGGACTGGGCTGCTGGCCTGCTTGCTTCCTCCCTTCCCCATTCCTAGCAGGGCCTGAGGCCCTCCTCTTCTCACCCCTCCCACCATGCCAGAATGGGAAGTTGTGATGTTGCAGCAACAACCAACGTGCTCATAGTGATCAGCTGTGCAGGAGCCAGGAGGCACCAACCTCTCCCTCCCTGCAGGGTGAAGCCTGTGCCCCCATCATCATCTCACCCCTTTGCCTCCACTGCCAGGGCGGGGCCCACCAAGATTCCTGATCATGAAGGGAAGCTGAGTGACCCTGAGACCTTAAGCTTCCCCAGTCTTGGCCCCAAACGCAGTCACCAGCAAGTTTTCCATTTTCCAAGTCCAAGGGCACAATTGATGACCGTGTGACAAGAGAGCAAAGCCCTGGGGAGTGAACAGTCCAACCTCTACATTCAGTTAGGAGCTCCTCACATGAACCACGTCCTTATCTGTCACCTTTTGTCACATTTTAAAGTGACTTATTTTGCACAAATCCATTTTTATTCAAAATAATAAATTACTCTTCATCACAGTATCTTCTCTTCCCGCTTCCCCTTTAATTTGGATATCCTAACTCTGAGAAGTGAACCGTTAAACAGTTTTCTGGAAGAGACTGAATTTGTGGGTCCTTGCAGCTGTCATGGTTTCAGAGCTCACACTGATCAGGCATCAAGCTACCCTCAAGAGTTTCTGGGCTGGATGCTTCAGAACAACATCGACACCAATAAACTGTAATAGGTCAGTTTCAAAACAACCAAAAGACCCACCACTGTATTTTGACCAAATAATGACAACTTCTCTAGAAATCTGAATGACTTGGTGAGGAAAGTAGTTGTCACCAGGGCCTCATTTTGTAGTTGAGCCTTACTGTGCTTAGTAATTCATCTTCCTTTTGAGCAAAGACTAGAATACTTTCCTGCTAAGAGAAACTCCAGGTGATAAAGTTGATGCCATCAAACCTTGACACTGGGTGCTTTACACACCCACGCAGATGTTGCCCCTCATTCTCCCGATGACTATTCGAATCAGCATCTAGAGGCTGAATGACAATGCCAAACACTCCAGGCACCTCTGACCAGAACCAAGCAGTGTTAACACTTTAACTTACATTCAATCTGATTCTGCCTGTTAACTTCTAAAAAGTCATAAGTTTGGATGCAAGTGCAAGACGTGGAACATCAGCTACCTATTTTCCTTGGGTTTTTCCATTCTGCAAACTGTCCGGGTTTCTCACACATGGAAGTATTATAGATGCCAATCCAAAACCTCAGAATTTCAGGCACCACAAAAACAGGTCATTTTCTATCCCTTATAAGTTTGTCTTTTCTTTCACAGATGTCTCAGCCTAATTTGCAATCGCACAATCACAATTCAGAATGTTTAGTCTTCTCACCAATTTAGTCTGTTTCCACGTCCTCTCCCAAGAACATTCTTAGCTCGGAATCTTGAAGAATCTCCTTAGACTTTGTTGGCAAAAGCCTTATAGAAGCAGTAAGAGCCGGCCGGGCGTGGTGGCTCAAGCCTGTAATCCCAGCACTTTGGGAGGCCGAGACGGGCGGATCACGAGGTCAGGAGATCGAGACCATCCTGGCTAACAGCGTGAAACCCCGTCTCTACTAAAAAATACAAAAAACTAGCCGGGCGAGGTGGCGGGTGCCTGTAGTCCCAGCTACTCGGGAGGCTGAGGCAGGAGAATGGCGTAAACCCGGGAGGCGGAGCTCGCAGTGAGCTGAGATCCGGCCACTGCACTCCAGCCTGGGTGATAGAGCGAGACTTCGTCTCAAAAAAAAAAAAAAAAAAAAAAAAAGAAGCAATAAGAGCCTTGACCACACCGGAAGAGTCCTGGAGATAAGGCTGGAAGACACTCAGCTGTCTAAGCAGGGGATCGGCCAGACATAGGCATTGAATGCTGCTTGTCTTCCCAGTGTTGGTTTGAACTCTGTGAGGCTGAGACAGAGAGGGCCAGGCACCAATCACAAGGTGGGAAAGTCCATGGGTGGATCCTCCCCCTGGAGGGAAGCATTTCTAGTTTTTGTTCCTGGACTGTCCAGAGTGCACCAATGTTTATAAAGCCATTGAAGGGATTATTTCTTGCATGCATACGCTGTATTTTTTTTAAGCAAATGGATCATGGCACCCCAAAATGAAAGTTACAGAAAGTTGTCTACAACTGTGGAGTTGGTAGCTGGTAACATTGTTGTCCCAAGAACAACTCAGCTCTCTCCCTAGGACAGTTGAACATGTTTTGTCATTCAAGATCAGTCAAGTGCATTCTGGCAACTGACATATTGATGGAGGATTGATTTGGTAGAGAGCAGTAGAAATCTTGTTCTAACTGTGCCCAGTGAGAGACTTTGGCCCCCTCCCTCCCTATAAGGCTGTGGAACCTGAGGAAGTAGATACTTGAAGAGATTCTGTTTAGGAAGAAACTCACTCTCTTTTGCCAATTGAATTTATAGTGCATTTTTTTTTTCTTACCAAGATGGCCAGTATCATCTTACCCCCACCTCCCAAGCCCCAAGAGGTGTACCTTTTCGGATGCCATTTTACAGGTGGAAATGCTCCATGAAACAGGAAGCCACTTGCAGGCAACAGCTGCTCTGTTCCTCAGGTGGGGCCCAGAGCCCTTCCCCGACACTGCTGATGTCCGTAACCACTGGGGAGCATTGCCAAAAACACAGCTTTCTGGTTTGTGAGCCCATAAATGACTTAAATCAGCTTTACATCATTTTTACATATCAAGTGGTTTCATGTTAAAAAACAAACTCCTAGTCCTTTAGAAATAACAGATTCTCTGCACAAAACCACCCATTCATTCATTTATTCATTCACATCACTAGCAAGTGCTGCCTGTGCTAAGAACAAGTCAGATCTGATCCCTGCCCTCACGGACCTGACCACTCAACAAACAAGTAGTCCCCACCACACATATCTCCTTAGGCAAGACTTTGCCTCTCTCCTAGCCCTGAGTATAAATCCTGTGCATAGATTGCTCCAGAAAGGCATCAAAAGGCTCAACAGGACTGAATAGCCTCTTGATCTGCGAGTTCAGTTGCAATGAGGATGAAGTCACTATCCTAGAGGCTGGTTGGCCCAGAAGAGCCAGGCACAGAGCTGCAGTTGGCCATGCCGAGGATTCTAAAGGTGGAATGATAGAGTAGGGTTGAAATGCCACAGTATTTGCTCCATAGGTTTCTGTTTTTAATTTCAGTGTTAAATAACTACAATATGAGCGAGAACTGCATTTTCTTGGGTGTTGAGAACTTGTACCGGGACTTGAGACCGCCTTGCAGCCGTATGCTGCACAAGCGTGTACACCCCCTGGGCAGCCTCAAAACCCCGCTTACAGCAGCAACACAGGAGATCATCTGTCCATTTTATAACCATTAATCTCTTTATCCATTTCTGAACGGCTGTGACTATTCACTAATGAAATCATAGTAATTAATTAGTATGGTATAATCTTTAATAAATTTCGTGCCAAAATGCATGGTTTTCCACTTAGCATTCAAAATGTTGCATAGAGAGTAGTTTTCAATTTCTTATGTACTCTTCGAAGTAAGTTGAAAATCAGTTTCTACATTTTAATTCGTTTCCTGTTAAATCTGTTGCACTCTCCTGGGCTGTCTTTTTTTCCAGCAGACCCCTGCATGCAGTTGTGTAAGGACTTTCTCTAATTCTTGTGAATTGTCTCACCCGCAGTAACCACTGAACATCAATCAGCCCTCCATGGGGTTCTTTAGATTTTTGGTGAAGTATTTTGTTACCTCAGTCTTGTATCAAGTTGCTGTATTTTTCAGCTTGTTACATTGATAATAATTATTTCACTAATTAAATACTTTAATGTACAACATCTTTGTTTACTTTGAAATTAAATGTGTTTTCCAATGAATACTGCTCAGTTTATTAAAGTCACACACATTCACTTTGCAAACAGTTGCTGTTTCAGATAGACACGAAGGAGGCATGGGGAGCCCAAAACTCAGCTAGGACGTAACCGGAGCATCAAAACCATGCAGGAGTAGCATCCTCGGGAAGGGACAGGCACTCCAGGGAGAGAGGCAGGAGACGTAGGATGCTTTAGAGGGCAGTGGGTATTTGGAGATTCAGTTCAGAGGTTGCAGAACACATGAAGGGTGGGGGCAATAGAGAGACAGAAATGAGAAGGAGCAGGGTGAGGCTGGGAAAAGGCAACCCGATCTCACTGAGTACAGGTTTTGCGGGAGTAATGGGATTTTAAGTCTGAAAAGGTATGTTGGGAGGACTTCATAATGTTAGGCAAAAGCCCAGAACTCCACTATACCTCGCTTGGAGAAAAAAGAGGGCTGTCTTAAAAGGGCTATCTCATGGAAACCTGAGGGGAGGACCAGGGGCATCGCTAGAGGGGCTGGAAGGAGAAATAAAAAGGCCTCCTCTACATCTTTCTCTCCGTGCTATCTGGGCAGCCCCTTCATTCTCTCACAAAGTTCAGGCCTTACCAAGAAAGAACCTGGAAGTCATTGAGGAAGTGTGCACCAGGGGGTGATGTGATTCCCCTGGCCCGGACTGCCTCAGTCTCCCAGCCAGTGCCTTCCAAAGCTGCAGTGGCCAGTCGCCCAAGCACAGGTTCCCCCACACAAGCACAGTCCTCGGGCTCTGCTCCACCATCCCAGTTCCAGGCCAGCATAGCCACACCTCCCTAGCTACGACAAAGCCCCGCTTGCCGAGGTAGCCCTAGCTTACCTCCTCCTCCTGATTTAGACGGCACGGTGGCCCCAGCTTTACCCAGATGGGGTCGCTGCCCTCAATCACAGTGCAGTGTTCAAGGGCCCTGAGAAGAATGCATTTGACTTAGGGAAGTGAGGATGGGGTTGGGGGTTGTCACAGTTAGAAACTAACAGTCAAGACGCGAACCCACAACTGGTACCCTGCAAAGCTCCAGCCCCTTAGCCTTACGGCGTCAGGCGCCACAAACGGCCACCAGAAGACAGCAGTACCTCCCCCTTGATGGATGGCAGGATCCCGGAGCCAACGCAGACCAGACGGCGAAACGCCGCTTTAACCACCGGTGCGGGCATCTACCCCGCGCGGAGCCTGCGGGCAGGCTGGACGCGGGCGCAGAAGGAGGGAGGTGACTGGGCGGGGCCACCGAGTGTAGGCGGGGCCTCTCGCGGCCGGGCGGGGCTGTGGCAGGCCCTGTCAGAGCAGAACTGAGGAGGCGATGGAGCTGGTCTGGGAACGGAGTCGGTGGGAGCTTCGAAGGGAAAAGGCGGGGCTCCTGGGGGCGGAGCCATACCTGTGGGCGGGACATGGGAAAGGAGCGCCCTAGGGGCGGAGCTACAAGAGAAAGGGCCAGGAGGTGCTGAGGCGATGAGGGGCCGAACTCCAAGGGATGACGCTCGAGAAAGCAGAGGTTTGGGGTAAGGGCGAGGGCCTTGCGCGAGCTCAGTAGTGCAGGAGTAGGTGGGCGGGGCCAGGGTCTGTGCTGAGGGGCAAGCAGCAGGAGGGGTGGGGTCGTGGACGGGACAGTCGAGGATAGGTTGGGCGTTTTGAGCCTGTGGGCCCCGCAGAGGTGCCGAAAGCCGACGGCAAGAACCTGGCGGGGCTGGCGCGGGAGGGGCGTTACCGGAGCGCGGGGCGGGGCGTGGGCGGGGCGTGGGCGGGGCCTGCTCCGGGCTGAGGGCGCGGGGCACGCAGAGCGGGAGTTCAGAGCGGGGCCGGGGCGGGGCCTGTAACAGGCTGAGCGGGCGCGGGGCGGAGCCGGGACCAGGGTGAGCGATCGCGGGGCGGGGCCAGGACCAGGGTGAGTGATCGCGGGGCGGGGCTTGGGTCCCGCGGAGGGTCCGGGCAGGCTGGGGCTCGGGGCGGGGCTTGGGCGGGGCCTGAACCAGGATGAGAGGCGCGAGGCGGGCTGGGTCGTGGTTCGGGGCGGGGCCGGGGCGGGGCCTGGGCCCAGCGAGGGGCGTGGGGCGGGGCGTGGGCTGCGGCGTGCGAGCCGAGCGGCCGGCCGAGGCCCGAGCCCACCCGAGTGCGCCCGAGCCCGCGGCCCCCGCCCGGGGCGATGGAGCCGGAGCCCGGCGGGGTGGCCGCTGCGCTCCTGCGGCAGAAGAGGGCGGCGCTGCGGCGCAGGGGGTGCAGCTTCGAGAGCCCAAGGTACTGCGACCGGGAGGGGTGCGGCCGGGCGGGGCGCTGGCCACGTGGGGGGATGGCGATGTGAAGGGACAGCGGGGCGAGGCCGCGGCGTGGGTAGGGTCAGCGGAGGCTCTGAGGAGACCGGGCGCGGAGCCCGGAGTGAGCGGCCGTGAACTGTGGGAGGGGCCGGGCCGTCGCGCGGGAGATGAGGGGACGGGTGTCGGGCGTCCAGAAGCGTAGGTCTGGTGGCGGGCCCCGCACGCCCTCTGCTTCGGCGGGGCATGGGCTGAGCAGAACGTGCCCTGCCCACCTCCGGTAAACGCTCAAGGGCAAGGTCGGGAGCTCACCCCTCTGTCCACTGGAGGCTTCCTTCCGGCGCCCCGCGTGCACCGGCAGCCGCACACCTGCTGCCTCCGCGTCCCGGCTCGCCCTGGCGCCAGCGGCCCCCGCTCCCCTCTCCCTCGCGACGCCGGCCTCTGCCCGGGCCGCCGGCGCCCCTCGGCTGTTCTTCCTGCGGGACCTCTCACGGGACGACCGCCGCCCGGGCGCATGCCCTCCCTCAGCTACCCTGGCATTCCCTGAATTTGGAACGGATTCTCCTGCTTCGACGTCGCTCAAGTTGGCCCTACCATTTTCTCAGGTCTTGGAGATGACTCCAGCGTCCTCTCAGCCACACTTCCCGTCTCTGTTCTGACGCCTCTGAAATCCACACCCCAGCCGGCCGCGGGAGGGGTCTCCCTAAAGCTGTGACTGTGCCCTTCGCGGCCAGCACCCCTTGAGGAGCTTCCCATCGCCCACAGCAGTGGTAGGGACCAGAGTGGGGGACAGAGAGAGAGAGGGATGTGGACTCCGACCCGCACTGAGGCCAGTAAGAGGGTTCCATTGCTGGGATAAAAAGCAAACTAACCAGGATGCTTAAGATGAGGTGCGGGGCCCTTGACTTGGCCTTAAAGCATCCATCCTCAGTTGTTGGCATTCCCTGCCTCACCCTTGGCGCTCCAGCAGTACTGGTGAGCCTGGCATATAAGCATCGCGGGGGCAGGGAACAGAGCTGTCCTGGTCACTGCTGGGTGCCCCGAGCTGGCTCAGGCCTGGCCCATGGGACATCAACTGTGTCTTGTATGAGTCAGTGTCTGACCCCCTGGTGCTTCCTCCCTTGTGCTGTACTGTTTCTCATCTGGGCCCTTATTCATATCACACTCTTTTCTCTACTAGAATTTTCTTTCCTTTCCTCTCTGTATACGCCCACACCTTCTCCTTCGGAAGTCTTCCTTGAACCCCAGATTGAGCTCTTTGCTGTGTTAATAATCTGTGCACCTGTCTTCAAGTCCCCATAACACTGTGTGTAGTTACCCAGGTAGTGTGTCTCCCCCACTAGACTTGGAGAACCAGACAGATACGATCTCTGTCCTCATGGTGCTTACATGCTTGTTGCTGGAGCATGAAGGATGTGAGAAACTGAACCCAGGGATGAGGCTGTTCAGAGACAAGCGGGAAGCTGGATCCCTCAGACCTGAAGTGGAATACATGGAGCAGCGCTGTCCCATGGAATTTTCCGCAGTGATGGCAACTTATAATCCATGCTGTCTGTTATGGTAGCCTCTAGCCACCTGTGGCCATGGAGCACTTGTAATGTGGCTAGTTGAACTAAGGAACTGAATTTTACATTTTATTTAGCTTTAATTAATATAAATAACCGCCTAGTACTAAAGTCTACCATATCGGGCAGTGCCAGTTTAGAAAATGTTTTCCTTTGAATTCCCACTTTTATTACCCTCTCCTTTGTCTTCATAACCTTACACCTGAAAGACTAATGATTTCCTGGCCTCCAGAGTTTTCTTATTCTTGATTTGGTACTCCATGACATTATCTTATTAGGTGTAGGATAAAAATGATTATCATTTTTTTCTGACTATAAAACTAACTTGCAGGCCAGGCGCAGTGGCTCACACCTATAATCCCAGTACTTTGGGAGTCCGAGGCGGATGGATCATTTGAGGTCAGGAGTTTGAGACCAGCTTGGCTAACATGGTGAGATGCCGTCTCTACTAAAAATACAAAAATTAGCCGGGTGTGGTGGTGGGCGCCTGTAATCCCAGCTACTGGGGAGGCTGAGGTAAGAGAGTCCCTTGAACCCAGGAGGCAGAGGTTGCAGTGAGCTGAGATTGCGCCACTGCACTCCAGCCTGGGCGACAGAGTGAGATGGAAAAAAACAAAAACAAAAAACTAATTTGTGGCTGGGCATAGTGGCTCACACCTATACTCAGTGCATTGGGAGGCTGAGGCAAGAGGATCGCTTGGATCCTTGAACTCAGGAGTTCAAGACTAGCCTGGGCTACATAGCAAAACCCCATCTCTACAAAAATTAAAAGAAATTAGGCGTGGTGGCGCATGCCTGTAGTCTCAGCTACTCCAGAGGCTGAGTCAGGAGGATCACTTGAGCCCAGGAGTTTGAGGTCACAGTGAGCTGTGATTGCACCACTACCCCCCAGCCTGGGCAATACCGCAAGACCCTATCTCAATAAAATAAAATAAAACTAATTTGTGTTTGTGAGAAGAAATCTGAAAAATCAAGAAAAATATAAAGAGGATAATTAAATTTGTATTTACCCGTAATACCACCAGGTATTAACTAGCCTTTTTTCTTAACTATGTGTGTGTATATTTATATTAATGTTTTAACTTGCTTTTCCACTTAATATCGTGTAAGGATTTCCACACATCCTTAAACTTTTCTGAAATCTTATTTTACATAGCTGCCTGGTATTCTGTCATATGGATATGTTACCATTTATTTACTGGACACATGTAGTTTACTTACAGTTTTTCACTCTTACTAAAGATGCTGTAAATCCATGTGCATTTGTGTAGCTATGAAGAGGTCCATTTTTGTAAAGAGGTCATCATAAATTTATAGAAGTGATGGGGGTTATTGAACATTTTAAAGCCTTTTAAAGAAACATTTTAAAGCATTTTAAAGAAAATGAACATTTTAAAGCCTTTTGAAGCATAATGCTAAATTGCTCACCAGAGAGTGGTACCAATTTATAGTCCCCCAGGGGCATGTGAGTGTGCCTGTTTTCCCCACTCTCAATACTAGGCATTATCATTTATAAATATTTGCCAAAGTGATACCTTGTTTTAATTTGAATTTCTTTGTTTCATAGTGAGGTGAAACTTTTCCTTATATTTATCCATGATTTATACTGATTTTTATTAAATATAGATGCATACACTTTGTCCATTTTCCTTTGGAATGCTTATGCTTTCCTTATTGAATTGAAGCACTTTTTATTTATTTATTAAGGAAATTAATTGTTTGGATCATATCTGTACCAAATATTTTTTCCAGTTTATTATTTGCCTTTTTATTTTCTTTACGTTTCTGATAAAGCTTTTTTAAATTGTGGTTGTTGTTTTAAAATGTAATCAGATCTTCCTCCTGTTTATGCTTTTTTGTTGTTTGTTGCTGTTGGGTTGTTTTTTTTTTTTTTTTTTTTTTTTTGAGGCAGAGTCTCACTCTGTTACCCAGGCTGGAGTACAGTGGCTCAATCTCGGCTCACTGCAACCTCCATCTCCTGAATTAAAACGATTCTTCTGCCTCAGCCTTGAGTAGCTGGGATTACAGGCACATGCCACCACGCTTGGCTAACTTTTATATTTTTTAGTGGAGACAAGGTTTCACCATGATGGCCAGGCTGGTCTCAAACTCCTCACCTCAAGTGATCTACCCACCTACGCCTCCCAAAGTGCTGGGATTACAGGTGTGAGTCACTGTGCCTGGCCCTGTTTATGCTTAAGTAAAAGTGAATTCCTTAATTTAAAACAGATAAATGTTCATCTATACCTCCTCCCCTTATTTTTGTTGCTTCGAAAAACTACCTCCTTAATTCATTAATCCAAATTACCTGACAACCTTGGCTGTGCGTCAGAATCACCTGTGGACCGTCTTAGCCATACAGGTGCATATGGGTACCCCTGCTCCAGGCCTTTTGATTCAGAAAGTCCAGGGTGGCACTGGGCCTGTGGATGTTCAGAAAGTTCTGCAGGTTCTTCAGAGGCGACAGCGTCTGCCTCAATTGTGGGCCTGTTACCAGATTAGCCTCCCTTACCCAGAGTCCATAATTCCTTCTCATTTCCTGTTATATCAATTGTATTTATTCATTTGTTTTTGAGACAAGGTCTAACTCTGTTGCCCAGGCTGGAGCACAGTGGCACAATCAAAGCTCACTGCATCCTTGAACTCCTGGACTCAAGCGATTCTCCAACCCCATCCTCCCGAGTAGCTGAGACTACAGGTGAGCACCACCATGCCCAGCTAATTTTTAAAATTTTGTGTAGAGACTTGATCTTACTTTGTTTCCCAGGCTGGTCTCTCGAAATCCTGGCCTCAAGCTGTCCTGCCTCGGCTTCCCAAAGTGCTGGGTTACAGGCTTGAGCCACCACACCCAGCAGTTTAAATGCATCATGTTTAGGACCTTTGAGAATTCTGGTTTAGCCATATTTACCTAAGCATCTTGTTGGCATCAGGAGAAGAAAGGCCTTATTTTCACTTTGGCAACTCTGTTGGCTAAATATCTGATGTCAGTTCTGATAGTAACTAACTAGCCTGCAGACACAGCAAACTGATGAATGTAAAGGAGAAGGGAATAGCCCAGGCTTTGGGCGCCCAGACATTAGGCCTCCAGGCAGGGGCAGTGAGAGAAGAGCGGGGAAACCTGGAGGCAGTAGAATAAGACAGTTATGCTTTTAAACCATTTGCCCTAGGTGTGTTTGCCATCATTTTATAGGAAGGCACATCAGACAGTGTTAAAGAACAAGGGCTTTGGAGTGAGATAGACTTGGGTTCAAGTTTCTGTCTTTTCACTCACCACATGTAAACTTGGACAAGTTGTGTAACCCCTCTGAGCCTTGGTTAACTCCTTTATAAAATGACCTGCCTTGTCAAAGTATTGCTGTCAGCTTTAAATGAACTAATTTATGCAAAGTGCTAAAAACAGTACCTGGCACAAAGCTTTAGTAAATGGTCATTGCTCTGGATAAAAATGACATTCAGCCGGGTGTGGTGGCTCATGCCTGTAATCCCAGCACTTTGGGAGGCCGAGACAGGCAGATCACCTGAGGTCGGGAGTTCGAGACTAGCCTGACCAACATGGAGAAACCTCATCTCTACTAAAAATACAAAATTAGCCAGCGTAGTGGCGCATGCCTGTAATCCCAGCTACTCAGGAGGCTGAGGCAGGAGAATCGCATGAACCCAGGAGGCAGAGGTTACGGTGAGCCAAGATTGTGCCATTGCACTGCAGCCTGGGCAACAAGAGTGAAACTCTGTCTGAAAAAAAGGAAAAAAAAATTTACATAAAAATTCTTCTCAACCTTTTCCTCCCCTTGCCTGATTGAAACTTCAGCTTTGCCTATTCAGTTATTCCTCCTCCCCTGCCCTCAGAACAAGGTTCCACTTTGCTTTGTTGCATTTTTGAGCTGTGGATTTAGGAAGAGAGTGGGTGAGGAGAAGGACAATAGGTACCTAGGGCAATGGCTAGGATTGGCTGAGCAAAACTTTTAGGGGTGTTTAGGTGTGAAACATATAGGAAAACCTACTTTGTGTGAGGGAGGCTAATACAGGCAAACAATATTTTAAGGTATATCTGTTATCTTTTGCCCTTTGTGGTGATCAAGTAATTGATGAACCAGAGTTATTTTCAATTATTTTCTATTGCTGAGCTGTATCATTTTGGCTACAATATTTCATGGAGGCCAAATCACATATGAGCTACCACACTAGCAGGGTTATATATTCATAGGATTAAATTTGTGAGGTAAATCCTGAAGATCAAAGAATCTCAACTTTGAATGGAACTTTAGACATCACCTAGGTCAACTGCTCAGACAAAGTATAGTCCCTGGACCAGCAGCATCAGCATTCCCTAAGAACTTGTTAGAGATACAAATTCTCAAGCCTCACCCCAAATCTGCTTAGTCGGAATCTGTGGAATGGGGCTCACGAAACTGAATCAGATTGCTAATACAGTTCTCAAACAGAGCATACATAGGAGGAGGGTTTCTTAAAACACAGTTGTCTGGGCCCCACCCCCAGAGGTTCTGATTCACAAGGTCATCAGTGGGTTCCATAAATCTGTGTTTTTAACAAGCTCATAAGTAATGCCATACTGCTGGCCCAGGGGCATACAGTACTTTGAAAACCAACCCTCTGAGTAACACCAGAATCTTTCCTGCAGCAACCTTTGTAGTTGGTCATCCAGCTTCTCTTTCTTACATCTAAGGTCCAGGAGCCCACCACTTCCCAAAGCAAGCCTTTTTAGTATTGAGTAGCTGCATTATCTTTCCCTGAGAGTGAAATCAAAGCTTGCCTCATTATTCTTGCCACCCATCACTCATGATGCTCTCATGGCCACTTGCAGTACCAATGTTCATACGCTGATTCCAGGTGTAGCCTCAATCATCAGGTGGCTCTTATCCAGTTGTAATCACCGTTGAACTCTTCTCCTTCAGCTACTGAAGCAGGAGTAATAACGCATCAACATCCTTTCTTTTTGTCTTTTTAAGAGAAAGAGTCTCACTCTGTTGCCCAGGCTGGAGTACAGTGGCATGATCATAGCTCACTGCAGCCTTGAACTCCTGGGCTCACTGATCCTCCTGCCTTGGCCTCCTGAGTAGCTAGGACTACAGGTATGCACAACTACTCCTGGCTGATTTTTAAATTTTTTTGTAGAGATGAGGTCTTCCTGTATTGCTCAGGCTGGCCTTGGACTCCTAGGCTCAAGTGATCCTTCCACCTTGGCCTCTCCAAGCACTGGGATTACAGGCATGAGGCATCACGCCCAGCCTGCATTAGCATCTTTCCCGATTGGCTGATATCAGTGCCTTACCAGTAGTTAATTTTTTTCTTAATATTGTCAAAAGCTATGAATGACAAGCAAAGGAGAGTTATTGGTTCCCGCAATTGCAAAATGCTGGGGTAGACACCAAGCATTAGGAAAAGATGACTCCAGGTGCTTAAATAATGACATTAGTAGTCTTCATCTTCTGGGTTGACTTTATTCTCAAGGCCTTTCCTCATCGAGTCAAAGAAAGTTAACTACTCCAGATTTACATTCAATGTAGGATCCCAGCAGAAATATAGGGCTGCTTTCTCAATAATTCTAGCACATGACTTGGCATAGTGGTTTGTTCCTGTAATCCCAAAATTTTTGAGTCCAGGAGGTCAAGGTTTCAGTGAGTCATGATGTACCACTGCACTCTGGCCTGGGTGACAGAGGAAGACCTTGTCTCAAAAGAAAATAAAAAATAAAATAAAAATTAGTTGGGCATGGTGTTGCATGCCTGTAGTCGCAGCTACTCAGGTGGCCTGAGATGAGAGGATCATTACAGTAGGAGCTTGAGGCTACAGTGAGCCGGGATCATGCCACTGCACTCCAGCCTGGGTGACAGAGTGAAACCCTGTCTCTTAAAATAACAATAACAATAATAATTCTAGCATATGTCCCTGAGTTGACATTCATTGGCTCTCTTGGGTTCCACTGTCATCCTTGAACCAATTGCTTTGGCTGGTAGGGGGTGAAACATGCTCATTGGCTGGGCCTGATCACGTGCTGAAATCTTCCGTTCACAGAGACCAAGAGGTAGTGATTTCTCAAAGGAAAACCACAGTGCTATTACCAGAAGAAGAGAATGGATAGTGGGTTGGCAGAAAAAAAGTCATTATATCTGGGATGCTTTTCCAAAATATGGATACCCAGATGCCACCCAGGGTCACAGAATTGGGGTTTCTGTATTTTTTTTAGTTTTTGTTGTAAAAGACCGCCTTAGTTACGTGGTTAAATTATGCTTGCTAAATTTAGCCACTGTGGGTGCAGAGCCCTACCATAGACAGATGATTTTGAATTACAAATGGAAAACATTTTCTACTTTCCCAAATATTGCTCTGTACATGGTGGTTTCCTTATTAGTAATGCATAGAACCCACGCCTTGTGAGAACAGATTCGGTGCCAAGACAAATGCTTTCTTGTTCCTGAATATTGCTTTCCAGGCCAAGATAAGTTCAGAAAAGAGCAGTTATCCATTATGCATTGGGGTGCCTCCTTTTCTTCTTCCTTATGTTTCTTGGGACTCTTAGAGTTTGTTTTTCTTGTAGTTTTCCAGACTTTCTTTTTTTCAGGTAGTTTTGTGAACAGATATTTTAATGTGAGCTTTTTTCACAGTCTTCATTCCTCTGTGTTACATTATTACTCTTTTTGTTTGTATCAGGCTCTTAAGTATTTAATCACAAATAAATCTGCTGCTGTCAATTTTCTTTTGGAAAAACAGCAGTCTTCTTGGGAAAGACTATTAAAAGCTGTCTTGTATTGGGCTGACATAATGGGCTTTTAGGGCCAGCAGAAGAAAATTAATTTTCATATTATATCTGTTCTTCTAAGAGCAGAGAAAAAACAACTTTTATTATTCACTAAGATTTTAAATTAATGCAAACCAGCTTCCTTTCTTGGAGGAAGACAATAGTCAAATTAGTTTTGCTTTAGAATGTTAATATGAGAGATTATGCTTGGTTGTCTGGTTTCCAGAGTTAAAGATCTTAAGAGAGATGAAGTCTGACAAACAGTGCTGTAGGAAAATTATAAAAGATGTGTCCTTTGCAGTGAGACTCACGGCTGGTTTTCTGGGAGGAGAAATTCTACAGCAGCATGCAGAGATATACAGAGGCAGAGAGTGTAGAGATGTGGGAAAATAGAAATCCCACATCTGGTTGTCTCTAGAGCTAGGATCTTAGAGGACAGTAAGCAAGTATGAGTTAGCAATGAGGTGTGACTGCCCAAAGAGATTTATAAAGAAGGATATTCACTGTAGGATTGCTTGTTGCCCTAGTCCATCTGGGCTGCTAAAACAAAATCCTTTACACTGAGTAATTTATAAACAACAGAAATGTATTGTTCACACTTCTGGAGGCTATAAAGTCCAAGATCCAGGTGCCAGCAGATTTGGTGTCTGGTGAGGGCCTGTTACGGCGCCTTTTGTGTCCTCATGTAGTAGAAGGGGTGAATAAGCTCTTGGGATTCGGCTATACGGTCACAAAGGACATATTCATGAGAGCTGAGCCCTCATGTCCTAATCACCCAAAGGCCCCACCTCTTAATACTATCACATTGGGGATTAAGTTTCAACATATGAATTTTGGAGAGACATAGACATTAGACCATAGCACTTATAAAAGTTTTAAGCCCCTCAGAAGTATATCAATATAATATGAATCATCTGTTAGAAAGATTGCTGTGAATTTGTATTTCTACTTGGAAAGATACCTAGCTTATTCATATGTGTTAAATGTAGAGAAACAAGCAGCTTTTGGCAATAGCCAGGGTACAGAATTGCATATGTAATTTAAAATTTTCTAGTGTCCAAATTATTGAGAAAGTTTCCTTTTTTCCCATGCTGTCTTCAAAATCTAGTATGCATTTTACACTTATAGCACATCTCACTTCAGGCTAGCTACATTTTAAGTGCTGAATAGCCACCTGTGGTTGGTGGCTGCCTTAGGACAGAGCAGATATGGATCTTCAGGTAGGAAATGTTTGAAAGAATGCACCAAAGTTTTTGTTTTGTTTAGCTTTGTTCTTTAATGTGACTGTGAATCACAGTGAAATAGGGAAACGTAAACATTTCATGGAAAAAAGGAATATCAGGAGATGTTAGGAAAGAGAATCACTATAGAAACTTTATTAGTCAGGAAAGGTAACCGGTGATTTGGTAGCCTTTGATTAACTGCTCATATAAATCCCAAGTGAAATGTAGACTTGAGACCTGAATGTGAAACCATTGTGTCATGGATACATAATGTGATTGACATTTTTTATTTGGGAGAAATAAGATTCTCATAGTGTTTTTGTTTTGTTTTGTTTTTTAAGAAAACCAGAGGGAATGATTTTCTGTGTCATATGTCGATAGGTCAAACAAAAGGAAGAACTAAGAGTTGACCACTGGGTTTAGCATCATTGGCCCATTGATGGCCTTTGACAAAACTGTTTCTTTGAAACAGTGAGGGTGAAAATCTCACTGGACTGGCTTCAAGAGATAATGAGAGGAGATGATTGGAAACAACGCATATAGTCAACTCTTCGCACAGGTGGAGGGAGTGAGAGTTGAACGTTTGTTTTTGTTTGGGTTTTTTAGCTCTTGTTTTATAATGATGTTCATATCTGATAGAAGTGATCCAAAAAGGGAAAAAATCAATATGGGAGAATAGTGTTTTCCATGAAAAAGGAAATTCATGGAGGATATGACAGCTGCCTTACCACAGTTGACAGGGTTTCATTTACAAAGACATTAGGCCCACTCAGCGTATGGCCCTTGGCTAGACCTGAAATCACAGGGGGTATGAGGTATATTAAAACTGGATGGACTCAGTACCTGAAAGTACATTCCTGCAGTTAGTTCTGCCCCAAGCTAGGATGGCTTACTATAAGGTGCAGTAAAAAATGTTATTGTCAGAAATGTCAAAGCATCTATAAGTTAGACTAGTATTTCTCAACTAAAATATTTCTCAACATAAAATATTTCTCAACTATTTTATGTTTTCTGCACACTTACGAATATAATTTTTGGTAACAAACTTGAAAAGACTCGAAACAATGCTAAGCAGGTCAGCAACAGTGATAGCACAGTCACACTCCAGTGTAGCAGTGGCCTCAGAAGTATCCTCAATTAGTGTGCTGTTAGAAACAGGGTGTCTAGATCTATTGTCTCTAGACCAGACAGTCTGGAGCACAGTGGCGTGATCATAGCTCCTGTAACTTCGAACTTCTGGGCTCAAGTGATACTCTCACTTGATCCTCCCACCTCAGCCTCCTGAGTAACTAGGACTAAACTTTTTGTAGACAAGGTCTCACTATGTTGCCCTTGCTGGTCTCGAACTCCTGGCCTCAGTTCACCCTGCTTCAGCCTCCCAAAGTGCTGGGATTACAGGTGTGAGCCTCCACACGACCCTAGTGTGCTATTCTTTTGGTTGTTCCTCAACACTTCTTTGCTGCTTGAGCAGAAATACCTAGTGCTTTGAGCAGGCTCTCTTGTTCTAAAGACAATATTCCTACATATTTCAGTAAAAATATGCAGTCTCTTTTTGTTGCCCACTGGAAGTTATTCATTGCTTCCTCCAGAAGAAGAAATTTGTGCCCTGCTTTACAGTCTGCACAGGGTCATTTAAACTGTTAAGCTCACAATCCAATCTGACAGACACTATAAAAGGCGTATCAGTCAGTAATCTGTTGCAGACAACAGAATCCACTCTATCCAATATAAGCGGAAAGGGCTGTTGTACTGATCAAGGGAATGAAGAGTGTACAAGTTTGTTGGAACGGCTGGAGAGCTGACTGCAGTCTGAGCTCCCAGGACCACCCTGCTCTGCTGTCTTCAGGAAAGGAAGCTGCCACATCATGTCAAGAAGCTGATCAATCAAGAAGCAAGGAGCTCCTGGCACCTTGACTTAACTACAGACCCATGCTGCCGACTCTGCCTGGATCCCCAGAGCCACCACTGCTACTTCAGAAAGCTGGAGAATCAAGAAGCTGCTGACTCTAGAACCATGATAACCCTGTCACTGTCTGCAAAACGATGCTTTTATCCTCTCCTTTGCACCACTGACTCAGTTCCAAGTCAGAGTCTCTCATGAGTGCATCTGACTTGTGGACTCTAAATCACATCCAGAACTCTAACTGCAAAGGAGTTGAGGACATTTAAGTTTAGCTTTCCAACTTTTGCACAATGGAAGGGGACTGAAGTGGGTATTGAGCAAGTCATTCCACAGAATCTGCCACAGACAGTATTTTTCTCCAATCATAACAAAAATAAATAAGACATATTGATGGAAAGTTGGTCACACACTAGCCAAAAGTTCCCTGTACATGGGTGTGCTGTTGCATAGCTGGCACACCCATGTAGGAACCACTTTATTGGGTGAAGAGGTAAAAATGGGCAATCCAGCCTCAGCTGGGTGCTTGAGGTAGACTTTCCAGCCATAAGTGTCAGTGATTGCATAGTTTCAGCACAAGTAGCAGTAAGGACAAAAATATCTGTCTTGCATTCTATGACCAGAGAAAAAAGTGTCTCTAGAAGCACTGCCAGCCACTAAGTATTCCCTAGTGTCAGTTCCATAGATCAAGCCTGGGTTGATGTTTTGCAGATGGACTGTCTTTGCTCCTGTGCACTTGTCACAGTCCTCGCAAAGCAGCTGCCTGTCAGAGACTGGTAAAGCAGTGCAGCAGGTTTCCTATCCGCCTGACTGAAGCCAGCAGTGACCTCATTCAAGAAAGGCCAGATCAACCTGACACGTTCTCCCTACACCAGATGAATATCTGTCTAATCCTTTTGGCATTCACATAGTCATGTATTCATTCAGCAGCTATTTGTGGAGACCGCTATGCGCTAAGTGCTTGGGATACACCGTGAACAAAACAGATGAGGTTCCTGCCCCCTCATGGAGCTGACATTCTAGTGGAGGGAGATAGACCATGTCCCAGTAAACAAATGCATAACTAGGATGACTTCCGACAGTGATGAGGGCTGTGGAGTAGGAGGTTATAGCATATAAGGAGTGCGTGTGGGAGGGGGCCAGTTTAGATGTGGCGACAGGGAATCTGGTGTCCACTCCTGATTCGTCCACTGACAGCCAACTGCTCACTGTAGCCTCCCATTGCGCCAGCTCTGCAGGGGTTGCTGCTTACTTGGTGGCTGCATCCCTCCAACCTCAAAAGCTGATACTGGTTTGAAGACCTGCAAGAATGATGATTTATGCCTGGGTCAAGGGAGTTTTCAGTGAACAGTCAGAAGAAGGTGTGTTTAAGACTAAGGGTGCAGTTGAGTGGGTGTAGCTCCCTGAAGCTTCCCATGTTCCCTGTGGGATATGGCTGAAGGTCAGTGATCAGGGTGGTGAAGTGGCTGCCACGTTGAAGGAGCCAAAACTGAGATCTTGTCCTTTTTGCTGTTGTGCTGCATTCAGGGGTCTCACTACTAGCATTTGAGATGCCTCTTGGGCATGGTTATGTTCTTCCATGGTCTTTTTTTTTTTTTTTTTTTTGAGGACGGAGTCTCACCCTGTCACCCAGGCTAGACTGCTTAATGGTGTGATCTCAGCTCACTGCAACTTCTGCCTCCCAGGAAGTGATTCTCCTGCCTCAGCCTCCCGAGTAGCTGGGATTACAGGCTCATGCCACCACGCCTGGCTAATTTTTTGTATCTTTAGTAGAGACGGGGTTTCGCCATGTTGGCCAGGCTGGTCTCGAACTCCTGACCTCGTGATCTGCCCACCTTAGCCTCCCAAAGTGTGGTCTCTTTGAGGCTTCATAAATTAGGCCTCATCAGGCTTGGCTGTGGCTGCCACAGCTAGGGGGACCGAATCTGGAGCTCCCAGACAAGTTCTCTAGACTGCTGTTACTTCTTTGTGCTGTTACTTCTTTGTGGTCTTGAGGAGAGGCCTAACTGTGAAATAGGCTGTGTTTCTCTCTGCCCCCATCCCTTTGGACTCACAATACTAAGACTCAAGGCACACCTAGGGCTTGGGAGTCACAAGATAGGAGGGGAAAACTGTAAACTGTCTGCTTCTCAGAGCTGTCCTCTATCAAATAGGAAACCACATACATGCAAAAACACTTTCCACAGGAGAGCTGCTTGGGGATACCCCCATGTCCTCTCCTACAGGTCCACTGCCCCTAGAAAGCACCTCCACACTGAATCATCCTTTTCCCTACCTTATTCTGAGATATTTATCCTAGAGCCTTGTGAAATCTGCCTATTGCAATATTTGACGTTTTGAGAGAAGCTGTGTTCTCTTGGTGTCTTATTTTTCATCTGCTCCCTGTGGAAACCTCCTGATCTGTACTCCGCATCTGCCCAGTGCTGCCGTTTCTCACAGGTCCTGTGCTCGGTAGTCTTGCATGTTCATCTTTGACTAGAAGCAGCTCTCCTGGGTCATGCACCCACTAATAATGTGCATGGAACCACCTCAACTGCCTCCCACTCTATCGGAGCAATGATTGGATCTTTTCTTTTAGAACCTGAGCTTGAAGTCTGGCCTCAGGAAGCAGACAGGGTACAGAGGCAGTAGGAATGTGCCATCTCTTCTTACCAGTCCCACATTTTCCCATCAGTCCACCCAATTCCCTGTTCCTGTGCTGTATCGGAGCCCCCTGGCAGGGCTTCCCTTGAATTTCCAGCCTTTACCCCAAAGAGGGTCTTGCCTCTACAGAGGGTCTGGGTGGGTCAGTGTGATTTCCTCTGACTTATGGCCTTTCTTTGGGCAGGTTCATGTGTATTTTTGGTTAATATCTTTCAAGAGATCTAAGTGGCTCCTAAGACATACTTATCCTTCTCTTCTTCAGCCTGTCCTCAGAAGGTCACCCTTTCTCATTAGGAAGCTGGGCCAGTGAAAACACAAAAAGAAGAGGAAACCCTCTGCCCCATCCCACCCTTGCTGCCAGTCCTCACCCCTCCAAATCAAGCCTGGCCAGGACTTCAGGACACACCAAGTCATTTCCCTCACATTACAGGAGAAGTACAGGCTCTCAGTGATCTCTTTCAGTTTGTCTACACTTAATCATATGTAGCAGATCTCAGAGTTCTAGCATGGAGTTTGGCCACTCTCTTGTTTCAATAAGTTGTCTTTATATATTGAGCTATTTTTTGCTTTTTTCCAAGAGTGCCAAGGAGTTATTATGCAAATGGTACTCCACTTCTTTCCAAGAAGTTCTTCAACTGCTATATATTTTAAATAGTGAGAAGATAAAGGTAAAATATGTCAGAAGGTTAAGAGGAACATATTTTTTAAAATTAGAAAGTTAGGACAAGAAAAGATAAAAGAAATGAGTAAATGGATTAAAATTAACAGTGATGAGACAAAATCTGAACAGTTTCAGAAGTCAGAGAATTAGATGAAAGTGCAAAAAAAGAACTCTAAGAGTAAAGTATGGCAAAAACATAACATTAAATGAGAGAAGAGGTTTAAAAGAGCTAGGCTTTTAAATTTTTAATAAAATCTTAAAGATTAAAGGGCTAGAAAAGAACATGGTAAGATAATTAAATCATCTTAGTATTTAAAGATTAAAAAGCTAAAAGAATGTAAACAATGTATAAGGATGTCTCATTCTATAACATTCCAAATTAAGGATGTGTGTATATTTACTGATATAGAAAGATGTATAAGACCTCTAGTTTAGAAAGACAAGCAAGTCACAGAACATTGTATAGTCCAAGCATATATATTGCATAAAAGTTTGCAGATAGAGAAAAGAGTGGTAGGAAGCCAAACTACTGAAGTGGTAGGGAGCTACTGAAGAGGAAAGGGAGTGGGGTGGGAGGTGTCATGGACCTCGTCAGTCAGTCCCCTTAGATGCCCTCAGGTCCCTTTACTGCACAGATCTGTGCTCTTTTTCCCGTCCTGAGTTCCATGCACCTCCAGCACTCACAATGGTGCTCGCAGGTGAACTGCCTTTGCACCCCTGCATCCCACATGTGTAGACAGCTTGAAGGATTCACTTGGGCCTTTACATCACCCCATCCTCACTCCCACCCTGCGGCCCTCAGCCAGTGACTGAGGCTGCAGGAAATGGAAGCTCTGCCCCTTGTCTCAGGTGGGGACAACTCTGAGATGTCAGTTACCTTAAACATCAGTGTCCAAAATATAAAGCAAGCTACATATGTGATTTTACATTTTCTAGTAGCCACATTAAAATTCGTTTTAATAAGGGGCTAGGCATGGCACTCATGCTTGTAATCCCAACACTTTGGGAAGTCGAGGTGGGAGGATCACTTGAGCTGAGGAGTTTCAGACCACTGTGGGCAACATAGGGAGACCCATGTCTATACAAATAATGTTTTAAAAAATTAGCCAGGTGTGATGGTGCACACCTGTGGTCCCAGCTACTTGGGAGGTTGAGGCAGGAATATCTCCTGAGCCTGGGAAGTCAAAGCTATAGTGAGTTTTGATCATTTCACTGCACTCCACCCTGGGTGGCAGAGTGAGACCCTGCTTCAAAAAAATTTTTTTTAATTAAAAAAAATCATTCTAACAATGTATTTATATCATTCAACATGTAATCAGTGTGAAAAATTAATGAGCTGTTTTAAATTCATTTTTATTTGTACTAAGTCTTCAAAACCCAGCATGTAACACACTTCACTTGGGATGCCCCCATTTCAGTTGCTCAATAGTGGCTAGTGGCTACCCAGTTGGACAGCACAGCATCAGTCACATGGAAGCTGTTCCTCTACAGGGCTCTGCCTGAAACTGAAGTCTCACTGGGTTTCTTCTCGTTCCCTGTCCTGCTTCCTCCGCTCCCTTAATGGTATCTTTTGAGGGCACTGCTTCATAAATCTTTTGCATACAAGTATTATGTTTGTAACTGAAATAAATCTGGAAGGTTCAAAAGAAAGAAAAAAGAAAATGTCTCTCATCCCGAGGCCCTGATTTGTTATTTATTTGTTGCTATATCACTAAGGTAGCCGTAAACTCTAGTGACCCTGGGTTCTAGAAGACTCGAGGTTCCTTTGGGTAAAGAACAACTGATAACATAACAGAACCCTGGTTTCTTGTGCTTTGTTATAAGTGGGTGACTTGAGCCTTTGATGTCTAGTTGCTGCCAAGATAAGTGGCCTGAAGCCAGCCTACGGTGATTACCTAGAAGTCTGGGTCAGGTATGCAGCATGTGGCCTCTTGGGCCCAGGAAAGGCAATCGGGGAAGCCAGGTCATCATTTATAAGAGGAATACCAGAGAGACCTGGCAAGAGAGAAGACAAAGGGGATAGGTAGGAGGTTATGTGAGTCTTGAGCCCTTCCTGCATTAGGCACAGGTCATTAGAGTGACTTTTTTGAGGTTGTTTTGTTTTGTTTCGTTTTGTTTGAGACAGTCTCACTCTGTCACCCAGGCTGGAGTGCAGGGGCGTGATCTCGGCTCACTGCAACCTCTACCTCCTGGGTTCAAGTGGTTCCTTTGCCTCAGCCTCCCAGATAGCTAGGATTACAGGTGTGAGCCGCCATGACCGGCCTGGTTTTTTTTTTTTTTTTTTTTTTTTTTTTTTTTGAGACGGAGTCTCACTCTATCGCCCAGGCTGGAGTGCAGTGGCCGGATCTCAGCTCACTGCAAGCTCCACCTCCCGGGTTCACGCCATTCTCCTGCCTCAGCCTCCCGAGTAGCTGGGACTACAGGCGCCCGCCACCTCGCCCGGCTAGTTTTTTGTAGTTTTTAGTAGAGACGGGGTTTCACCGTGTTAGCCAGGATGGTCTCGATCTCCTGACCTCGTGATCCGCCCGTCTCGGCCTCCCAAAGTGCTGGGATTACAGGCTTGAGCCACCGCGCCCAGCCTGACCGGCCTGGTTTTTTGTTGTTGTTTGTTTTTTAATATGCCTGCATCCTTGGGTCTAATTGGCACCACTATAGAACCGTCAGAGTGGCCAGTGCCTGTCTGATTCCAAAGCCCCAACTTGTGTGGAGTCGCTCTTCTTGGTCTCCAGCCTCACAGCACTCCCTTCTCATACGTAAAACCTTTCTGAGCCATTAGGCCATTTTTTTTTTCCTCCCTCCCTCCCTCCCTTCCTCCCTTCCTTCCTTCCTTCCTTCCTTTCCCTCCCTCCCTGCCTCCTTCCTTCCCTTGTGACTCCAGCCAGAGAGCCAGAGATGTCACATGTTTCTTAAAAAGACATTATAAACAGTCCCCTTGACCAAGGTATTATATAAGATTGCTTTTTATTTTTCCATTTCCAAGTAATTGGATTTTTCTGGCTTGTTTGTCTGTCAGGTGAGGTATAGATGAGTGAAGAGCCCTGCTAATTGGCTCAGAAAATAATTCCAGTCAGAAAGAGCACGATGCCTACATTTCCTAACAAAGTAGCCCCATCATCCCACAACTGCCTTTTCCACCTTCCTGGATGCATCATCGGAGAAAGGAGCAGACACATCTCAGGAATGCATTTCTCAGTTTATTCCTATGAACAAGCCATTTATTAATTCAGCAAGCATTTACTGCTTATATATACTATATGCTATTACTCTTGAACGGTGGGCTTTGGTCCTTGTCTCCAGTGTTCTTGCCAGTCTAGGCCCTTTTTATGGCTTTTCTTGGATTTTTCAATTAGGAGATAAACCAAGTGCTCCTGGACTACCCCAGTGATGGCCATGAGGTCCTACCACCAGTGATTCTCCGAAAGCGTTCTAGACATAGCTTCCCTTACCAAATTCATACTGCCTTTCTCTAAACAGTTTGTGATTATTCAAGTGCTCACTGGGCCTCCTTTTACTTTACACTCCACTGACTTAACTGATTGCTAAGGGATGTAACAGGACTTGGATGGTTCCATGGCCCAATGCCTTCCTTGATGCAGTAAAGTCACATGCGGTCTTGATGGGGCCCCTGGGTCTTGAGGGTGCTTCAGTGTCGCCCTCCTCCTTGCTTACCAGTGGGGTGGCCCTTCGGGAGGAGGGTAAAGCAGGCCAGGGATTGGCCTGCCGTTCTTCTCTGTCTCAGTGCCTTTCCTAACTCTTCTGGTTCAGGACAGCAGCCCAGCCTCCAGGCCCACTGATGGACCCGTTAATGAAGGGGCCCTGTGGGAGTCAGATGGCACAAACCATTCTATGGAAAGCAAAGTCGTCTCTCTCCTTCGGCATCCAGCCCCTTCAGACATGGCCAACGAAAGACCCTGAACTAGAGTCCCAGGTCAACCTGTAAGTAAGTAAAAGAAGCATCATCTCAGTTTGGGCTTATGTTCACTATAGCTTGAAATCCCTTAATGTTTAGGAAGAATAGACTTTTTACTTTTGGGGGGATAGTGGGGAGGGAGAGAGGAGTGGATGTTTGGTTGGGAGACTGCATTTCTGTTCTTATTTGTGTATTTAGTAATATTCATTGAGCACCTACTCCATCCAGGTCCTGTGTCAGACATTATGAGCAAAATAGATTCAGTTCTTGTCATCAGTGGACTTGCAGCATATGGGACAGACAGCCATTAGTCAAATAATCACACAAATAAATACTAACAAATTGTAATAAGCTCTATGAAATGTGCTGCCTTGATTCAATAAACATTTACAGGATGCCTTCTATGTGTCAGCAACTACTGGAGATATTAGAGAATAAGACATTTTACCTACCTTTGAATATAAATAGTATATGGAAGCAAAAACATTCCAATGTAATACAAAATAAATTTTAATACCTAGAGTAGACAATACATCAGTAGACTCTAAGGCCTATAGGGTGGTAACTGTGTTTATATATACATATATATATATATTTTAATACTTACTCCTGAATCCCCAGGCCTTTGTTATGGTGTATGATAATACTCGGATAAATGAATAAGTAAATGAATAAAGATGATACTACAAGAGAGGGGTGCTTAGCTTTCCAGGGGGTATCAAAGGCAGCCAGATGCAACAACATGATTGACTTCAAAACAAATGAGATGCTTCATCTGTTCAATGCAACAGATATTTGTATGCTTACTTACTGTACCTAGTGCTTTTGTGAAGCGAGTTCCTAGATGGGGACATGGATCACCAATGGGACTTTAAAAATCATTTATGCCTGAGACCTGCCCCTTGAGATTCTGATTCAGTGGATCTGAAGTGGATGAAGGAAGATACTTTGTCTGCCTTCAAGGAACTCCCTACTTAACCAGGGAGACAGACAAGTCACCAGGTCACAACAGTGATGCTGGAGAAGCAGTGTGAATAACGTACTAAAGGAAACTATCACCTGCTGGAGGACAGGGAAGAGAAGGGGTAACAGTTGAACTTGGCCTTGTAGAATGAGCACTGATCAGGCAAGAGAGAGGGAAGAAGACTTCTTTAAACCGAGGATGCCACAAAGCAAAGGCTCACATGCATGAGGCTGTGTTGATAGACAGTAAACCAATAGTTCTTAACCTGGGCTGCATGTGCAAATTACCCAGGGTAGCTTTAAAAACATAGAAGTCCCCCCGCCCCTCCAAAATTCTGGGGTCTAGGGTGGGACACAAGAACTCGCATTTTTACAAAGCTCCCCAGGTGATTCTCACGTGTAGTAGACGTTATAAGAAACGCTGCTTTTAAGAAATGTAACCACAAATAAGTGAACACAAAAGAATTATGAAGCACCTTATATGCCTAACTCAGGGGCACCATTGACAGCTTTCATGCACTGAAGAAGTGATGCAGTTTGGAATGTAAACGGGTCACATTGTTTAGATAAAATCGTGATGGTCAGTTCTGTGGTGGATTCTTAAGGAAAACTAGCGAAGCCAGGAGTCACTGTTGGCTTTTCAGAGCTTCCGCACCTTCCAGAAACTGCCTCTCAGGTGAATAAGATAATTGAATGTCTCCTTGATCTGAAATGGTAATTTCAAATTTCAGGCGATACTGAATTATCTGAGCAAGATGGACTTGGTAGTCTCGCGGGTCCTCGGTGGCCCCAGCGCACTGCAGAGGAAGGGAGCTCCAAAGGTGGGGCGGGTGGGTAGCCTGTCTTCCCTCTTTATCACTAATTAGGAGAAGGAATTTGTGTCTGGGGGGCTTGGAGGTAACCCCAGGACCCTCAGCGCTGCAGCTCGGGGCAAGGGTTAAAGTCTTCGCAGTGGAGCTTGTCCCCGCAGTGGAACTTGCACGCGCTGCCCCCTTTCCAGACTGCAAGGGCCACAGTGCACCGCGCGGATGTCTTGCAACAGGGGCGGGCAGGACCACTGGAGAGCCTATGAGCACAGCGGAAGCATCCCGAGGGGCCGCCTTCCGGCTCTATTGGTGAATCCGATTAGGGGTGGGACCGAGCCGTGGTGATTGGCGGCCGGAGGGACGGCAAAGCTGCCACGCGCATGGTGGTGGTGGCTGCGGGACTGCGGCTGCTGCCGGGTAGGACCAGGTAGTGTCCACACCTCCGTCCTTAGGAAGGAGCCCAGCAGCAGATTCTGGACTTGAGTGGCCTCACCCGCTGATGTCACCCAGCTACATGTAGGAATGGGTGGAGTCAGGCCTTGCTCTGGACCCCAGATTTAGGGGCCGGACTAGAAACCAAATTCCAAGCAGCCAGAGATTGGGTTCCCTGGGAAGATGTGTCTTTAAGAACCACTACCATGTTGTGGACTGCCTATTCATTAACTTATTCATTGAACAAATATTTATCGATCACCTGTGTACCAGGCACCTTGCCCAAGCATCCTAAATGCATTTTCTCATTTGTTCACAAAACCCCAATGAGATAGGTGCTGTTATCTCCACTTTACAGGTAAGGGTGCGGAGGCCCAGCCTTTTCTGGGACGCACAGCTTGGAAGTGGCAGAACAAGGACTGGACTTCGGTCTGTCTGGTCCAGTGCCCATCTCTTAACCTCAGCGCACTCAGGCGTGCAATCAGGAGAAAATTTATGGGATGGCAGCGTCCACAGGGCTTCTCGGTGCTGTCCAGTGAAGTATATAACAGCAGTCCAGTGCTGAACACCAATGAAGTTGACCAAGCAGCGAGTAAGGTCTTACAGTAGGTACCACAGTACCACAAAGACGTACTTTGAAGTTGGTGCTTCTTAGGGAGTGGCGGGCAATGAACCTGTGAAGGGAGACAGAAATCAACCCATTGGGGAGTGGGAGCCATTGGTCTTGACTCTCTAGACGAGGCCTTAGCATGCTCAGATTTGAAAGTTGGAAAGATAATTGGCGTCAGCAGGCAACTGGATTTCAGTAGGATGAGGCTGGTGGCAGGGAGACCTATCAGAGCAGAAGATATGAAGGTTAAGAGTTCTGATGAGCAACAGGAATGATGGGATTGATTTGGGAAGTGTTTTGAGAAAGATTAGAATGGATCTGGTAAGCGTATGGGTTGTGGGGTGAGGAAGTGAGGCTCAGAGCTTCAACTCAGGGGGCTGAGTAGTTGGTGTTGTCATTAATAAGAGGGCACTGAGATGAGAAAGCACGAAATATAAGATAGAATAAAGCAAAGGTCATGTAGAAAATGACATCAGGGGCCAGGCGCGGTGGCTCATGCCCTTAATCCCAGCAATTTGAGAAGTCAAGGTGGGTGGATCATCTGAGGTCAGGAGTCTGAGACCAGGCTGGCCAACAAGGTGAAACCCCGTCTCTACTAAAAATACAAAAAATCAGCCAGGTGGGGTGACACGTGCCTATAATCCCAGCTGCTTGGGAGGCTGAGGCAGGAGAATCACTTTAGCCCAGGAGGTGGAGGTTGCAGTGAGCCGATATTGCGTCACAGCACTCCAGCCTGGGCAGCAGAGTAAGACTCTGTCTCAAAAAAAAAAAAAAAAAATTGCAGTCACGGCTGAAGAAGGGTACAGTAACATCTTTGGGAACAGGAGGCACTTAGGAAAGTCTTCTTGGAGAGAAGGTCAAATGGACCTTGAGAAAGGAGTAGACCTTTCTTCTTTCCTTTTTTTTTTTTTTTTTTTTGTTTGCATCAATTTTAATAGGCAGGGATTGGGGAGGAGAGGATTCTAGATGGCGAGATTGACTTGGCAAAGGCACAAAGCAGGGACACTCTTTCAGCACACTTTTGAGAAATAACAGCTGTCCTAGTTTGCCTCTTATGTGGTGAAGTAGTGAAAGTCTGGAAAGTCAAATTGAGGGACATATTGTGCAAGATGTTGTACTGAATCCTGGGGTCATTGGGAGGTGCTGAAAGGCTTTTGAGACAGGCAAGTGGTGGTTTGATGTCTGCTTTAGAAAATTAGTTTCACTGTTGTGTATACTGAAGAGCCCAGTTACGGGCTGGACTAGTGAGGGGCTTGTTGGTTGTAAGTGACAGGAACCCAACTCAAATTAGCTTAGGCCAAAAAGAGAATGTATGGGTTCATGGAACCCAAACTAAGAAAAGAGACAGATCTGGCTTCAGGGCTGATTAGATCCAGGGCCTCAATGCTGTCAAGTCAGATCCGTTATCTTCTATTCCTTCACCTCCTATTCTTTCTTTCCCCATGCTTCTTGCTGCCTGCCAGCCTCCCTGTCTCTGACTGTCCATAGTTTACTTTTTGATCTTTTGAGCAAAGTTGCCATGTGTTTGAGTTTGTCACCAAGACATTATACAAATATTAGGCAATTTTGTTATTTCGATATGTTTTTAATTTTATTTTTTATTATTTTTAGTTTTTGTGGGTACATAGTAGGTGTATATATTTATGAGATACATGAGATATTTTGATACAGTTATGCAACGTGTTATAATCACATCAGAGTAATTGGGGTATCCCTCGCCTTAAGCATTTATTCTTTGTGTTACAAATAACCCAATTATACTCTTTTAGTTATTTAAAAATGTATGATTAAATTATTTTTTACTACAGTCACCTTGTTGTGCTAGCAAATACTAGGTCTTACTCATCCTTTGCATTTTTTTTGTACTCAGTAATTAACACTTCCCACTAGCCCCTGTCCCCTACTACCCTTCCCAATCTCTGGTAGCCCTCCTCCTACTCTCTATCTCTGTGAGTTCAATTATTTTAATATTTAGTTCCACAAATAAGTGAAAACGTGTGAAGTTTGTATTTAGACCCTTTTTAATAGCTTTCAAAAGCTTTGAAATACCTAGTTTGTTTCTGAGTGTAGGGCTACTGTGTTTTAAAACAAGTGCCAGAAAGTAGCTTTTAGTTTACTGTTAGGAGGGATTCTGTTCCCCTGCCCTTATGTTTCCGTAAGAAACTTCTGCTTTACTCCCATGGAAGAGAGAGGTTGGAAGGAAGGGCGGCTGACTCGTCCCCTGCCCACTTTCCTCTCTCCCTTTTGGGATCTGGTTGCCCACAGAGGTTGTATGTTACCTCGCCTCCTATTTCTATGTGGGTAGGCCTGGGGGCCCATCTGTTTCCATTCCCCTGTTGGAGCTTGACAGTCCTGAAACTATTTCCCTTGCAGCCAACCTGGCAGGTGTCTGCCTCTCTGCAGATTAGACTGTCCCACAGGAGGGTTGCCCCAGGGTCTAAACTTGTGGGAAGTAGTAGGAAGCTCATTTGGCTTTTGGACTCAGCTTTGTTTGCCAATGAAACACTGACCACTGACAGTAAGGAAATTTCTTATTTTCTTTTTCTTTTTTCTTTTCTTTCTTTTTTTCTTTTTTTGAGACAGGGTCTCACTCCATTGTCCAAGCTGGAGTGCAGTGGTGTGATCTCAGTTCACTGCAACTTCCACTTTCTGGGCTCAAGTGATCCTCCCACCTCAGCCTCCTGAGTAGCTAGGACCACAGGTGCGTGCCACCATGCCCAGTTAATGTTTTTGTATTTTTGATAGAGATATGGTTTCGCCATGTTGCCCAGGCTGGTCTTGAACTCCTGAACTCAAAGAGATCTGCCTGCCTCAGCCTCCCAAAGTGCTTGGATTACAGGAATGAGCCATTGCGCCTGGCCAGTATTTTGTTTTGCATTTGCCTGACTCCTGTCACTAATTCCCAACTAATTTCAAAAAGACAAGAAAGGGTTGGTTTATTAATAAGTTCCCAAAGCTCCAACAACTACGAGACAGGTGAGGATTTTTGGGCTGGGGCTGGGTTTTCTTTTTTATTCCCTTTTTCTTCCCTGTCTTAATAGAGTACCTGGCATGTAGAAAGTGCTTACTATTTGTTGCGTGTAAGTTAAGGGTACTAGAGTAGAGATGCCAGTTAGAAGACCTCAGCAGTGGTGAAGGTCTGAGCTAAATTAAAGAAAGTAAAAATGGAAAAGGGAGAAGGGACAAGAAACTATGACAGGGTGGAATTCTACAAATATTCTCATGTGCAAAATGGCATATACAAGATTATGGTCCAGGTGCAGTGGCTCACACCTGTAATCTCAGCACTTTGGGAGGCTGAGGTGGGTGGATCACTTGAGCCCAGGAGTTCAAGACCAGCCTGGGCAACATGATGAAACCCCATCTCTACCAAAGATGCAGGAAAATTAGCCGGGCATGGTGGTGTGTGCCTGTGGTCTCAGCTACCTGGGAGGCTGAGGTGGGAGGATCACCTGAGCCTGGGAAGTTGAGGCTGCAATGAGCCATGATTGTGTCACTGCACTTCTGCCTGGGTGATAGAGTGAGAACTTGTCTTAAAAAACATATAAAAAATTTTTTTAAATTATGCATTGCAGCATCATAATATGCTAATTAACCTTTAAAAGTTAAAAGGTTGAAAACCTTTTAACTAGGGGCTTGGTTAAGTAAAATATGGTATGTCTACTCAATATAAGAAAAAATACAAGAGGCCAGGTGTGGTGGCTCACGCCTGTAATCCCAGCCCTTTGGGAGGCCGAGGTGGGTAGGTCACCTGAGGTCAGCAGTTCGAGACCAGCCTGGCCAACATGGAGAAAACCCGTCTCTACTAAAAATACAAAAAATTAGCCAGACGTGGTGGGGGACACCTGTAATCCCAGCTACTCAGGAGGCTGAGGCAGGAGAATCGCTTGAACCCAGGAGGCAGAGGTGGTAGGAAGCCGAGATTGCGCTATTGGGCTCCAACCTGGGCAACAAGAATGAAACTCCGTCTAAAAAAAAGAAAGAATACAAGAACTTCTTTGTTACTGATTTAGAAGGATTGCTGAGATACATTAAATGAAAAGAACAAGGAGTAGGATTGTGTATAGTGTGCTACCATTTATGTAAAAAGGGGGAAGGGGAAGATGTATTTCTGTTTTTAAAAAATACATACAATACCTCTGGGAGTTACACAAGAAAAAATAAAGGTTGCCTGTGGGGAGAGGAAATGGGGGGCTGGGAGGCAGAAGATAGGGAGAAGTTTTCCTGTACAGTCTTGTATACTCTGAGTTTTGAACCAACTGAATGTGTTATCTCTTTAAATAATAAAATACAAATACATAGATACAGTCATACACGTTTCAAAAGCAACATGGTGGTAGGAGCAGTAGGAGGCCTGGTGACTGATTCGATGTGGGATGTGAGAGAAGACATGGGAGATGACTCTGAACTTTGCAGCTTGAGTGACTGGCAAGAGGGCAGCCTTCTGCTAACAGAGTCAGGAATGCAGGCGTGGCAGTAAGTCTGATTAGGGGCACATGATATTTTGGGGGCTACTGGGGTATCCATGGAGCCATGTCCAGTATTTTGAAGTCTGAGTTTGCAGTTGGGGAGAAAGATTCGAGTTGGAGATTTGGTTTGGAGAGTCATTAGAACAGAGCTAATATGTGAAGACTCAGGCACAGTCGAGATTTTCAGGGAGGGAGGTGGATTGAGTAGAAGGGAGAGGGATGTGGATCTTCACCGTTCAAGGTGACACAGAGTTAAGGATGCTGCTCATAGACTGCAAGCACAGAACAGAACTCGTTTGTTGCTGCTCCTTGTGCCCTAAGAACAGGGAGGAGGATGGTCTCACTCCCTGCCAGGACGTCCTGGCCCTTTTCTGGATGCCGTGCTCAGTGTTGAGCTCAGCATCGCCTGCAGGAATAACTGGTAAAAGTAATCATTTTTCCTCAAGGAGGTTATGCCATTACTAAGAATTCTATTCCTTTGACTATTTCGGTCTTCGCTTCTTTCAACTTTCATATTCCTCAAGGACCAGTAACCCATTTTTGGTGCTAACCTCATCTCAAAGTACAGTACAGCACACCATAAGGGCACACTATAAATAGGGATTAGATAGTATTACTATTTTTAATCAGTGCTTTTAAGAGGCAGAAGGCAATTGTTTGGGCTGTCCTGCCCTAAATTCACCTTAGCCAGCACTCATTTTTATAAATCTAATTTTGCCCTTAGAAACAGGCTGGTTATTTTCTTGTCATCTCCTATAGTACTAAATGTTCTTAGTTTAAATACTTTTGCTTCCTGTGTTTCCATAAGTTTGGCTTATCTATTATTTTGCTTTCTGTGAAGAACATCCCCCCTTCCCTCATCATTCTCAATCAGCATTGATTTCATAGTTTTTTTTTTTTTTTTTCGGGAGACTATCTCAGGATCAGAGCAGCTTAGTGAAGTAAATATTTTAGAAAATCTTTCAAAAATATAGTTTGACCTTAAAAGCACAGAGTAAGCTGCTTTTCTTCCACTACGTGGTCTGAATGTGTCTGAAGAAAAATAGAGCACAGATAACATGGAGTGGACCTAAATTGGTCCAGAAATTTGGAATACAATACGGAGACCATTTGAAAAGTAGCTCCATGCCCCCCAATCCCTTAATGCAAAATTCATGTCAGTTCCACAGCATTTATTTTTATGTTTGAGACTAAGAATTTCTCACATATTGGTATTGGCAATGAAAGGGATCAGAATATGCCACCCCAAAATACACCACTTTGGCAGAAGGATTATTTTGAGCTGAAGGCAGTTGAAAAAAAGCAGACACAGGAAGAACTCTCTGCCCTTTTTCTATCTGCCTAAAAGCAGGGCATAAATTTCCCCTTGTGAAGATGCCTCCTCCCCTTGCCTGCACCAAGAGGAGAACAACGCTTATCACCAGAGATGGAGATAGAGATGAGACACATGCTACTAAATAACCTTTAACTACCATTAGTTTCCCCCACATATACCTTCTAACAAGTTACCAGCCCTAGAAACCCCAAACCCTTTTTCCTTTGTCTAGTCACTTCTCCACAATTTATCACCCTTTGTCAAAATAGTATATAAGCCCCCCAGTGTAAGTGCCTTTTTGGATTTTTATTTGTTTTTTGTGGAACTTCCCTGCATGTAAAATTAAACATAAAACTTGTATACTTTTTCTCCTGTCAATCTGTCTTTTTCCAGTTAAATTTGCAGGCCTCAGGGAGAAAACTAAGAGGGTAGAGGAAAAGTTTTTCTTCCCTGATGGTTATGTTCCTAAAGCAAGAAAATTGTAGACTACAGCAAATTCTGGCTTGCCCCTAGCCGTCTACAGAGAACTTTTTTCTTCTCTGTTGATGAGAAGCATGGATACACAGCCTGTTTATTCAAATATTTATTGTGTAAGCTGGACACCACAGTAAGTGCTTCATATGTCTTTTTTCATTAAATCCAATGGGAAGGCACTATGATGATAAGTATTTGTTGAGTTAACTCATTAATCAAACCATCAAACCCCATTATATAGTTGTAGGAACTGAGGTCCATGAAGGCGATGTTTATTGCCTAAGATCAGGCAGTGAGTTAGTGGTGAGTCAGACAGGGCTAAGTAGATACCAAGCGACATTTATACACATATAATTTGTTTACACATGTAGATATTTTTTAAGTTTAAGTGCAGAGTTCTATATTTTCTGTATATGATCTTTGTTTTGGAATTTTTTGTTAAGCTATAATTTACATGCAATAAAATGCAGATATCTTAAATATACAGTGGGATGAATTTTGACAGTTGTAACTGATTGATTTTTTAATGTTATGGTGTCAGTCAGTTCCTCTTAATTGCATTATCTATGTATTGAGAAACATCAATATCTAGACATGGGGAAAGTCATCATGAACTGACAGCTAGTGAGCCATGTCACAATTTATTCACTGTGATTGCTCCCACAGTATTTTCTTTGTTCACTTATATTAGTAGCATCGTATTAACCCCTGAAACAAAATTTTTTGGATGAACCTGAGGCAATATTTATAGCATTTTTATGTCTGACTCAAAAACAAATTTCATGAATATGCTGTATAAGGCAGTTCACTTCAGCTGTTAGTGGAATTGTGAGCCGAGGGATTGTCTCATGGGCCTGACCCTACAGAAAGTTATGAACTGGTCGGTGTATTTGCCCCGTCCCTTCTTTATTTTTTTTTAATTTTTTTATTATTTTTTTATTTATTATTATTATTATTATACTTTAAGTTCTAGGGTACATGTGCATAATGTGCAGGTTTGTTACATATGTATACTTGTGCCATGTTGGTGTGCTGCACCCATCAACTCGTCAGCACCCATCAACTCGTCATTTACATCAGGTATAACTCCCAGTGCAATCCCTCCCCCCTCCCCCCTCCCCATGATAGGCCCCAGTGTGTGATGTTCCCCTTCCCGAGTCCAAGTGATCTCATTGTTCAGTTCCCACCTATGAGTGAGAACATGCGGTGTTTGGTTTTCTGTTCTTGTGATAGTTTGCTAAGAATGATGGTTTCCAGCTGCATCCATGTCCCTACAAAGGACTCAAACTCATCCTTTTTTATGGTTGCATAGTATTCCATAGTGTATATGTGCCACATTTTCTTAATCTAGTCTGTCACTGATGGACATTTGGGTTGATTCCAAGTCTTTGCTATTGTGAATAGTGCCGCAATAAACCTACGTGTGCATGTGTCTTTATAGCAGCCTGATTTATGATCCTTTGGGTCCCTTCTTTAGACACTTCCTCAATATAGCTGGCCTCACCCTCCCCTGTTACTCCCAGCCTGCTTTACAGAAGGAAAAAAACTGAGGGGACATGATGGCTCTCCTCAGATATTTGAGATATTTGAAGGGCTTTCCTATACAAGTGATTTTAACTTGTTTTATATGGCCCCAAAGGACTGGCTGGCTTGCTTGCATTCATTCACTCTTTCATTTAACAAAACCCCACCAAGTACTAAGTCTGTACCAGATAGTATGTTAGGTGTTTAGGCTCAGTACTGAAAAAAACCAACAGGGAACCCATTGTGAAGCTTAAATTGTAGGTGGGGAGGCGGGTGTTAATCAGATACCCTCTTTGTAATTCCTAGTTTGGGAGGGAGAGTCAGGAAGAAGGAGGAGTTTGGAGGGGGCATTCTAGGAGCTAAGGGCAGCTCAGCAAATGGAAGGGAATAGGAGAAAGGCAGTATGGCTGGAGTGCTGAGCGGGGAGTGGTGCCAGACTAGGCAGGTGGTTGGGGGTGTGGGAGTGATGGTGAAGAAGTTAAGAAAAGATGAAGGATGTAGGTGTAGGACCAGCTGGTGGAGATAAAGGTGTGATGGATTTCAACTCAATATAGAAAAAAGCTGTTTAACAGGAAGAAGGGAGGACCTGGGTTGTGGGGGTGTTTCTTATCACTGAGAGTGTGCAAGTAGACACTGGATGGCTATTTTTCAAGTATCTGGTAAAGCCTTCACAATTGCAGATAAAAGATTAGACACTAGAAGGTCCTTAAGTCTCTGGACTTGGAAGTCTCTGAAGTCTCTTCTAACCCAGTGAAAGAAACAGAGATGAGATGGCTTCCTGGGATTTTGTAGAGAAGATGCCTTTCATTGGCATCTAGTGGGTGGGAAATGAGTTGATCAGCATCTCTTAGGGTGACTGTAACAGAATCACCTATTAAATGTATTTCAGTTTAAAATTTAGGTGCTTGGATCCTATTCCTGAAGATTCTGATTGAGGAGCTCTAGGGTAGGAACTGGACATTTGCTTATTTAGATGAAAAAAATTATAAAGCAAACTTTAAAACTTTTGCATGGAACAATAGAGACTATCTTTAGGAAATCATGATAGTGAAGGATTTCTTAAGTCAGAAAAGCAAAGACCATAAAGGAAAAGATTGAAAATGTCTACATTAGAATTTGAAAACTTAATGCTTAATCAAAGATATCAGAAACAAAATTTGAAGAGAAAAACAACTATCTGGAAGTTGTAACAGAAAAAGGTTGGTAATTTGTTAACCAAAAAGGGTTGTATTCAGAATATACAAATAATATCTACCAATTCTCACGCCTGTAATCCCAGCACTTTGGGAGGCTGAGGCAGGCAGATCACTCGAGATCAGGAGTTTGAGATCAGCCTGGCCGACATGGTGAAACCCCATCTCTACTAAAAATACAAAAATTAACCAGATGTGGTGGCATGTGCCTATAATCCCAGCCACTTGGGAGGCTGAGGCAGGAGAATCGCTTGAACCCAGGAGGGAGAGGTTACAATGAGCCAAGATCACGCCACTGCACTCCAGTTCCAGCATGGGTGCCACAGCGAGATTCTGTCTCAGAAAAAAAAAAAAAAAAAAAAATCTACCAATTAATTGGAAAAACACCAACAACATACAAAAAAGGAAGAGGCAAAAGATTTGGAAGAGGCAAACCATGAAAAACGTAGCCCAAAAGGCCGATAAGCAAAGAAAAAGATGTTCAAGCTCTTGAGCTATCAGAGGAATGCAAATTAAAGCCATACCTCAGTGAGACATTGTTTCATATTCCTCAGACTGGCAAAAACTAATGTCCGACAATCCCAAGTGTTAGCTAGACTGTGGAGCAACTAGAATGCATATGCTGCTCATGAGAGGGTAAAGTGGCACACTCACTTTGGAAAGCAAATGTGACACTATGTAGAAAAAATAACAGTGCACACATCATGACCTTGCAACTTCTCTCCCGGGTATGGAATCTAGGGATATGATTGCACTGGTATTCAAGGTGGTGTGTAAAAGGATGTTCTTTACAGCGTTATTTAAACATTGGAAACAACCAAAATGTCCAACAATAGGAGAATGGAGGACATTGATGCAGCAGGGTATCATACAGCAGTTAAAGTGGGTGGGTTAGAGCTACAGGCATCACCATGAACAAATCTCAAGAGCAACTTGTTCAGCCAGGGGAGTTAGTTGCAGGAAGATATGCATGCTATATGGTATTTACTTATGTAAATTTTTAAAACATGCTAAACAGTGCAGTATATTGGAAGTGAGTAAGTACATAGTATAAATATAAAACTATGAGCAGGAAGTATAAGCCCAATTAGTGATTGTTTCAGGGGAGGGAGAGATGAAAACGGGGTCAGGGAGAGGTACACAGGAGTTTTATATCTGTAATGTTCATTATATTATTCTTCATTATACTGTATCTTGAAATATTTCATAATAAAACAAGTTAGGGACAAAATTCCAGGTGATTCTGATACATAGCTAGGTTTGAGAACCAAGAGCTAGAATCAGTGCTTCTCAGATTTCAATGTGCATATGAATCCCAGGGAAATCTTGTTAAAATGCTGATTCTATTTCTTAGGTCTGGGATGGGTCCTGGGACACTGTATTTCTCACCAGCTCATATCAAAAGACCACACTGAGCAGCAAAATCACAATGACCTTGGTGTTCTCTAGGAATCTTGCTACCTAGGGACTGTGCAGAAACACCTGTTCCAAATAGTAGGCATCCCTTCAGGGTCTGGGCACAGCTGGGGGTAGATCTTGTGAATCCCAGTGGGGAAACCTTATGAACCTGGAGAGACAGATTTTCGAGGGATTTCCCCAAAGAAGTAGATCTGCAGGTGGTTAAGGGAGGTATGCCACAACATATGTTGTCTACTGAATTATTTTCCTTATATTAAGTTTCCGTTTAATACAATTTGGTCATGCATTTATAGATCCCATGTGGAGTGATGTTTCCCAAACTAAATTATACTCTGGACTGGAAAATCCTCAAGTCTTGACCTTACAGGAAAAGAGAAGCCAAGGTCGCTGTCACTGAAGAGTTAAGAAAGGAGGGAGCAGGTGTGCAGACATCGTACTTCACAGGAACCACTTAGTTGGTAATGTTTCCCAGGTTTCTGGATGATGGGTCTTGAGCTGAGAAGAGTGTGACAGACCTCCCCGGCTTCTGCTGTGGGCACCCACACCCGAAGACTGCATATGCTACTGACGAAGGGGATAAAAAGAGGCTGTTTTACAGTTTGCCAGATTTGCTATATACATATTGTGCTTTGCTTGCACAATATTTTTGTTCCTGTGAAGTCCTGTGTACTTTGTATCTTTCTTTCCCACTGCACTGTAAGCTGTATGAGAGCAGGGACCACATATCTCAGGTTTAGCACCTGGCACAGTGCCTGGTACCTTGTAGGTATTCAGTAACCTTTTTTTTAAGTGAGTGAAACTCAGATACAGTATTTTAAATTAAACTTTTTATTTTGAGATAATTATAGATTCGTATGCAGTGGCAAGAAATAACACAGAGACATCTCATGTACCCTTTACCAGGTTTCCCCCAGGGGCAGCATCTTGTGTAACTATAGTAACTACAGTACTGTATTGCAAGCAGGAAATTGACATTGATACCTTCCACTGATGTTTAGATTTGCCCAGTTTTACATGCAGTTTAATTGCATGTGTAGGTTTCTGTATCTACCTGTATTCACAGACAAATACAGAACAGTTCCATCCCCAAAGGCTATCTTATGTTGTCCTTTTATAACCACACCTCCCTCCAACCTCCCTCTATAACTCAGTCATTTCAAGAATGAATCATACAATTTGTAACCTTTTGGGATTGACATTTTCCATTCAGCATGATTCCATGGAGATTCATCCAAGTTGTTGCATACATCAGTAGTTTGTTCCTTTTAATTGCTCAGTAATATTCTGCGGTGTGGAGGTACCACAGTTTGTTTGACTGTTTGCCCTTTGAAGGACATCTAGGTGGTTTCCAGTTTTTGGCTGTTATCAGTAAAGCTGCTTTGAACATTTTTGTGCAGGGTGTTGACCATACATTTTCATTTTTCTGGGATAAATGCCCAAGAGTGCAATTGCTGGGTCACATGGTAACTGCATATTTCACTTATAAGAAACTGCCAAACTGTTCCGAAGAGGCTTAGCTTAAAATTTTATAGTCCCACCTGCCATGGATGACTGGTCCAGCTCCTCTATTTCCTTGCCAGCATTTGGTATGGTTACTATTTTTTATTTTAGAGATACAATAGTAAAGGCACTGATAGAGATCATTATTGAAAGGAATCTTGCAGTGAATTGCCACACGACTTTATTAATGTTAGTGAACCACATAAATTTCAGGGGCACATGTCTGCCTCAGAAACTTAGTGGACACACTGATTCTGTAGGAGGTGTGCTTTCCAAAATTAGAGAACAGAGAAGTAGAAAGAGAAGGATGGCTGAAAAACAGTAAACAATAACTTCAAATGTACTTGAAAGTATGTCTGAGAATGTGTACTGGCAGTTGGTGGGGGTGCAGGGAGAACAGAAAGGGAAAGGAACCCACCTGTGTTCAAGTAGAGCAAATGTAGTAATTTATTCAGAATTAATTTATTCAACAAATATTTATCAAGTGCCCTGTTATGAACCAGGAACTCTATAAGGTACATCAGAGCATGGTGATGGCCAAGACAGGTAAGATTCATGACAGTTAGAATAACTAGCATTTATTTAACGACTACTGTGTGCCATATGATCTCTTTCAGTCCTCCCATGGAGACAGATACTGTTTTAACCCCCCGCTGCAATAAGGAAACAGGCTCAGAGAGGATAAGTAACTTGTCTGAGGTCACAGTGGTCGTGTGTGATGGAGCTGAAATTCAAATCCAGGAGTATCTAACCACTTTATGGTTGGTGGATCTTGCTAAGGGATGGTAAACTTAAGATCCTGGTACAAGGAACACATGGTATTGTACCCCCAGAAACACAACAGGGGAGCAGGGAACTGTCTGGAGAGTTAGAAGAATCAAAGTGCCCTGATTTCCTGGGTCCCCTTTTGCTTTGGAAATCTTTCTGCTTACTTCCTACTTCCTATGTCTCAAAGGCCTTCAAGAGGACAGAATTGTTCCATTTCATTATTAGAAGTTAATGTGGGCCAGGTGCAGTGGCTCACACTTGTAATCCCAACACTTTGGGAGGCCGAGGCAGATGGATTGCTTGAGGCCAGGAGTTTGAGAGCAACCTGGACAGCATGGCGAAATCCTATCTCTACAAAAATATGAAAATTAGCCAGGTGTGGTGGTGCGTGCCTGTAGTCCCAGCTACTTGAGAGGCTAAGGTGGGAGGTTTGCTTGAACCTGGGAGTTCGAGCCTGCACTGAGCTGTCATGCTGCCACTGCACTCCAGCCTGGGCAACAGAGTGAGACCCTGTCTCAAAAGAAAAAAAGAAAAGAAATTAATGTCATCACATCCCTGCTTTTCTGTGGCACTTATCTTCAGGAGGAGAGACAGCTGGTCCCTTCTGTGCAAGAAGCTATTCTAGCACCTGTTGTTAGGAGGCCCTGGGTTCCCTACAAGCCTAAACCTACAGTCTGGCACATGGTTTAGCTTCTCTGTCCCTCAGTAAGGAGAATCCCTTCCATCTGTTTTTTACTGTCTGCCTATTGTGGGGCAGTGGCTGAGGCCTTTTCCTAGAGCTCCTGACTGTTGGTAGGCTTCTGAACAACTGCCTGTTACTTCTCACAAATTCTCTTCACTGATCTAGAAGAGTCTCCCTTGTCGCTGTTGGCCTTAACTCTTCCACCAGGCCTGGACACTGCTGAGGCCTGGCCTTGTGGGGTCTGTTGTGAGGTCAGCACTAATCTCAGGGTCAGTTGAGTGATGACCTGGATCACTGAGTTTGGCTTCCCCTTGGGGGCTGGCTGACTCCCTTTTCTTTCCTTATCAGTTTTAACAACTCTTGACTCTTTGGAGGAGGTTGTCCTGCTTTCCAGGAATGTGACTTACATCGTTTCTACGTGGAGCTGGAAATCTTTGCTCTCATCCCAGGCCATATTTAGAGATTTAACATGGAGGTCCTCAGCTCTGTTCATGCCTGCGAAGTGTGATTCAGCATCCTCACACGTTAAATTGCCAAAGCAGGAGGGTTTATATTTAGAGCCTGGACCACGTTGCCTGTGAGAAACTTGAAGTTCTTTTTGGTACTTCAGGTCACTTCCTCTAGCCAGGTTTCAAAGTCTCTTCCCCCGTCATGGCAACAGTGGGTCCCAGGTATTTTCTAGGTGAGGTCAAACTGTTAGGCCAACGCTTTTAGGGAGGAGATGTAGTGCCGAAGCATGATGCCACCCTCAGCGCTGCCCAGGGAAGCCTGCTGCTTGGCCCTGGGTCTCCCTTACTGCTACCTAGGGATAAGAGGCAAAGCATTTTATTTAAAATTATTTTAAAAGTTAGTAACCACTTATGCCAACTTTCTAAAAACCTGAGAGGCATTCATATTACTAATAAGAGCTGGCTGGATGTGGTGGCTCATAGCTGTAATCCCAGCACTTTGGGAAACTGAAGTGGGAGGATCACTCGAGGCCAGAGTTTGAGACCAGCCCTGGAAACATTGTGAGACTCCCCCCCACCCATCTCTACAAAAAAATATTTTAAAAATTAACCAAGCATGTAGTCCCATCTACTCAAGAGGCTAAGGTAGGAGGATCGCTTGAACCCAGGAGTTCAAGCCTGCAGTGAGCTATAATTAAACCACTGCACTCAAGCCTGGCAACAAACATTGTGCTTAGAACCTTGTCTGCTTTTTCTTGTTTATTCTTTATAACCTTGCTAAGTAGATGATATTTTCAATTGCATTGTGCAGATGAAGGAACTAATGCCTGGAGAGGTTGAGAACCCATATCTGTGACCGAAGTGCATGCTTTGAGGGACTACATTGCATCTCCTCCCATGGATAGAAACCTGGATTAAGGCCTTATCCTTCCTTATAAAGAGTGCTGCAGAATGGTTAACAGGTTTCCCAGGATTCCTGAGTCATCTGGAAAAGGAGTATGTTTCAAAGCATTGTTTGTGGACCACCTATATTAGGATTCCCCTGGCTGTTGTTAAAATCACAGATTAACTGACTTACAACCTCTCAGAATAGGGCCAGGGAATCTGCATTTTTGCAAAGCTCAGACTCTAGTCTGAGCAACATGTCCTCTGACATGGTGTCAGAATTTTTTTCACTGACACACTAATCAGTTTCTGGGTAGGCCTAAAACGAACAGTAGGGATTTGGGAGACTATACTACAGGGGTTGGCAAACTTTTTCTTTAAAGGGTCAGTTTGTAAATAGTTTGGGCTTTGTGGGCCGTATGGGTCACTGTTGGAGCAATTCAACTTGGCGCTGTTGTAATCCAAAAGTAACCACAGACAGTTCATAACCATTGGGCATGGCTATGTTCCAATAAAACTTTGTTTTCAAAAACAAGCGGTGGGCTGAATTGGGCTGTAGTTTGCCAACCCCTGATCTAGAGTCATCCTGGCCCACCAGCCCTCTGACAAACCCTGTTTGTGGACCTTATTCTTACACTACTTTCTATTAGAGCTGTATAAACTAAGATAAAATTACCTAATGTAACAGGTAAACCCTGACTCTTAGTGACTTAAGGCAATAAAAGTTATTGCTCACTCATATCAGAGTCCAGTGAAGCTACTCCTGGTTAGAATCTTCTATGTGGTCATTTAAGACCCAGGCACCTTCATATTGTGGCTGTATCCCTCTTGGGCCCCAGAGTCCTCTCTGTGAAGCTAGCAGATAAGGAAAGAGACCAAGGATTATTCATGGGAAGGTTTTTTGGTTTTTGGTTTTTGGTTTTTGGTTTTTTTTTTTGAGATGGAGTTTTGCTCTTGTTGCCCAGGCTGGAGTGCAATGGTGCAATCTCAGCTCATCGCAACCTCCGCCTCCTGGGTTCAAGTGATTCTCCTGCTTCAGCCTCCCAAGTAGCTGGGATTACAGGCATGCACCACCATGCCTGGCTAATTTTGTAATTTTTTTTTTAGTAGAGACAGGGTTTCTCCATGTTGGTCAGGCTGGTCTCGAACTCCTGACCTCAGGTAATCCTCCCCCTTCAGCCTTCCAAAGTGCTGGAATTACAGGCATGAGCCACGGTGCCTGGCCCTTATGGGAAGTTTTTATGGGCTGGGTCTGGTAGAGGTGCCCTTCATTTCTACCCATATTTCTTTGGCCAGAGCTGTTATTGTTTGGGATCCAGAAACTGATTTCTCAAGTCCATGAGGCGCTTGGTCTCTCGATTCATTCTGTTTTCGTCTATTTGCTTGAAACCCCTCCAGTTTTTTCCTGGGCTTGTCTCTTCGTTGTGAAGAACCTTGTTAAGTTCTCCAAGAGGAGCCAGTGCTCAACTTCACTCTGATTGTTTCTAGCCACTTTCCCTAGAGCTGCAGGCTTGCTGAGTACATGGTCCACCTTCTGAATGACTGCAGGTATAAGTTTTACCAAATATTTTGCTACCATCTAATACAGATTTCTATCTCTTCAGCCTCTGAGATCCGTTTCCTCACTGGCTGCTGCCTGCCTACTACTTTAGGTTGTTGTTATTGTGGCACTTCTGTATTAGTTCAGGTAAAACGGCAGCTTTAACAGGTAGACTCAAATTCTACCTGATTAACACAACTAAGTGTTTACATTTTGCTCACATCATATTCTAGTACAGATGTTTTTCGTGGTGTAGCCTTCCATACAGACATTCTTCATGGTGTGGCCTTCCTTGTGGTCAATCAGAGACCCACGTTTTTCCATATTGAAGCTCTGCCCTCCTGCAGGTCTCTACAGCCTCTCTGTCCAGCTGGCCACAGGCTAGGAGATCAGGCACATTTCAGAGGATGTGCTGGAAGTAATGCATATCCATCACTTCAGCCTATATTGTCTTGGCCAGAGCTCAGTCACATGGCCACACATCCTGCAAGAGGGACTGGAAAATGTAATCCAAGCCCAAGACAAAAGGAGGACAGGTTTTGGCATGCACGTAACGGTGGCTGCCTTATAGGCCAGGACTCTGGATTGACGGAATAATGACCAGCAGAGAATAATAATGGCTCATTAGTGGGGGTGGCAGTGGGCAGCCTGCCCTGGTAGAAGAGGTGCTGTCGGTCTTTAGCTAGTATGATTCAAAAGATATACAAATACCTTCATTAATGCAATAAGCATTTACTGCATGTCCACTATGTGCCAGGCAGTAGGCCAGACACTGGGCCTTGGGAGGAGAACAAAGCTCCCCTTGGAGCTCTGGGTGAGCCACTCTACTCATAACTCTTGTGCTGGAGGCCTAGAGGCCAGAGAGCGTAGGAAGGGAAGAGGGAAGTGGCTAGGTCTTTTTAACCTGGCTGGTTTGAGTGCCTCCTACAACCCAAGAAATGTAGCCCGTATAGGTCAGCTTGGTTCCCACTATTAGCAAGCATCCCTCTGCGGTATATTGAATGAAATGTAATATGGGGGAAGGGAGGGCAACACACAGTGGACATTCTCTTTATAGCTCACTCCCTGGTTGTTTTCATAGGACATTGTTTTCCTTCTGTGAGGCATCTAAGGAAGGTGGTGGGTCTGGGATGTAGGGTTATGTGTTTGTGTCTGGCTGCTGGTAAAGTTAGGGAATTGGCACCATGTTTCAGAACCCCCTCAGCAGAGCTGATGGCAGCACAGGGAGGACCCAGTGCTCCATATCCTTACTTTTTTCGTGTTCTTGGCTATTCATGTTAGAAGCTGTTGCTGTTGTTGATTTCCTAGTGGGCCTGGCTGAAATTGAAGCGTCGAGTTGAACTCTGGGCAGACAGAGCATTTAGTCAACAGCCATTGGGCATCCGCTCTGTGCCCGATCTCTGTCCAAGTCCACCAGCACTCCTCTCACTGGAGCGGCCAGTAATGCGGGCTTGGTGACTGATATGTAGGGCAATGGCAGTAGCTTCCAGGAAGGTTTTCAAAATGGGCTAAGAAAATGGGCATAGAGGACATATTTAATACAGACTGGAATCGACCGTGGAGGGAAGGTTTTTATTCTTTTTTGGAGATCTTTGGGTAGAAAATCTTATCACTAGAAGCAAGAATGTAGCCTGGGTAATTTCTGGAACACTCTTTCAAACTGCATGCATTGATTTGTTGCCCATTTTCAGCTAAGAGAGAGAGGACTACAAAAGGTTAAATTTCTCATATAAGATTAATTCAGCCATCTCTGTGAGATGGTGGAAGCAGAATACCATTAGACTCTCTAATCTCATTTCTCTCATGCTGTCTTTCTTGGAGCCTGTCAAACAGTGTCCTGGCAGAGAGTCAGTTCTCTGCTTGCTAAACATCAGAGTCAGTCTCTTTCTGCATGTGCCAAGAGGGCTGTAATTTAGAAAATGTAACCTACCGTTTAAGGAAGGATGAAAAGGTACTAAATGCACCTTTCTTTGCATGTTAGATCCCAAATATTTTGAATCTAGTAAACATGTTATTCCTATGTAATTTTATTTTCTATGTTATCATAGAGTTATTTGCATGACATATTAGAACCAAACTTATTAAAACTGTTTATATTTTGTGGATCTCATGTGGTTTCATGAGTATTGCTTGGGTGCTAAATATACTAACTAATAAGATATGTGCCTTTTGAGTGTGCAACTGTGCATTCAGGATGAAAACGTAGTAACAATTTTGCCCTTGTTTTAATTGCTCTTCAACAACATGTGATTTTTGAAATCTGATGTAAGCCTTTTTTGGGGGTGGGTAGCTGCTGCTATGTAAAAAGCTGAAAATACTTGGACACTAGATTTTCTGTTAGTTCTGGTTTTTTTTCATATTGCCACATAAAAATCCTAAATTAAAGGGGGATAGGGGGTGGAGCCTACCAGGATTGTGAAGTTTCTTTCTCTTACTTAAAATATAGCATTAAATAATGCTAGTTATTTTTATGTTGCATATTTGGGACAAAGAGGCTCTCTTAAACGAAAGATAATTGCAAGATCCGGTTCAGCAGCTTTGTCCCTTTCCTCAAGTTTACTGCAGGGCTTCTTTCCTCTCTGGTTATACAGAAATGAAATTATAAACCACCAGTAGCCTTGGAAATTTCAATCGATTGCAAATGACTAAATATTTAATTCAATCATTGCCTATACTTCCAGGGATGACTCTGACATCTGCTTTTTATTGAGGGCTTCATGAAAGCCAGGCTCTGCAATGGCTGCTGGGGACTGTGTCTGTTGCAAGGAGGCTCCCCTGCAGTGAGGAGCCGGGGCACTGCAAGTCTATTCCATAGCAGCCCTTTTTGCAAATGGTAGTTGATTTTTGCAGAAGATTTGTGGCCAGATCGCTATGTATAATACTGATGAAGCATTTTTGTTCCAGCTCTGTCTCGGAAGACCTAGGCTGTAGACGTGGGGATTTCAGTAGGAAACATTATGGATCTGTGGAGCTGGTAAGTTTATGCTGTCTGTACAGTGGTAGTACATTGATTTAGATTTAGAGACGATCGCCAAGCTCATCAGATCTTTTGTTGTATATTTACTGTTAGACCATGTGGGTACAGTGTAAGGATTGGATTGGAATAAATAACTACACAAAGGCTATGATAATTTGATCATCTTTATTTATTTGTTTTGATTGTTACATACTTTTAATCTTGTCTTCCAGTTTGTTAAAAATATGTTATGGCTTGGTATTTTTCTCTGTGTATATAATTAAGTAAAACAATTTATGAATTAAGAAAGGTGGCATTTGGCTTATATATGATCTTTTTCCTAAAAGTTTATAAATCTAGTTTTCAAGGTTTAAATATTATTGAAATACATATTCTGATTTTCTGTATCTTTGCTTTCTGGGTATGTGGTAGGCGTTAGAATATTTATGAGAGCTATTTTTCCTGTTAAAAGCATATTGGTTGGACTAGATAAATGACTGTTATAGATGATCAATATTTGGAATGAAAATATCTACATTTTCCTTAATGAGAGACATTGGGGTTTGTGCTATGATTTTTAAAAATTGTATGTTTTCATTTTAAAAGAGCCATAATGAAAGCATATAATAGTCTCAATATTTTTTAAAGATAGAATGTGATTTTTTCCAATTATATGGAAATCTGAACAAATTTTCAGAAAACAAATGTGCTCATAAAATTGTATCGATTATTATTTAACACTATTAATGATGTTGTCTACTATTTCTATTTATTAAAAATGAGTTGCTTGTATCTATTTCTGTAGTACCCAATTTTCCCCTATAAATATAAGCTGCATCCTTGCAGAGTTTAAGTAGTAGAAAAATTTATTCCAGAGTTGTGTACCAGTGGCGTTCTACTTGAACTCAAGCATATATTATAGACTTGACTGTACCTAGCCTGGAGCTGGGTGTTCTTGAAAAGATAAAATTAGTAAAAGATTTGGTCCTTGTTCTTAAGGAGCTTACTCTCCTCTGGCTGGGCAGATAAGACATGTAAAATATCTGAAGAATGAATTTAGCCACATAAAAGATACTTCAGTTGATTCAGTCAACACCTGTTCTGTCTGTCACTGGTGGCACCACACCACTTAGACCACCACCTCCCCTGAAGGAGCAGGTGCATAGCTATAAGTCAGAGTAGGAATTGATACTGTGAAAAAGATGCATGTAGAGCACCACGGGGGTTCAGAGAAGGGAGGAAGCATCCTTTCTGGCCAGGGATCTCAGAGACACACCATGGAAGACCTTGTGGAGAGCTGTGGGATGTGGGTTGGTGGCAGAGAGGATAGACAGTGGGTATGAGCCAACAGCATGATTCCTGGCAATGCCATGTTCCAAGACAGTGAGCAAATGGTCCTGCCTAGCAAAGAGCTTTGTGATTACAAAGCAAGCAAGCTTTGGAATCAGGTAGGCCTGGGTTCCTATACCAGGTCTATTGCTTATCTTTGTGACCAATTAGGTTACTTCTCTGAACCTCAGTAATGCTGAAGAACATGTGCTCTGAAGTCATTCTTGTTTCATCATTCACTAATTGTATGATCTTGGACTTCCTTGGCATCAGTTTTCTCATCTATAAAATGGGGATATTTCTATTATCTACCTTAGAGGGTTGTTATGAGGATGAAATGAGATCATGTACATAAAGTACTTCGCACATAAGCACAGTTTATGTTAACTAGCTGCAGACATAAAGACAAAATTCAGGCCGGGTGCGGTGGCTCAAGCCTGTAATCCCAGCACTTTGGGAGGCCGAGACGGGCGGATCACGAGGTCGGGAGATGGAGACCATCCTGGCTAATGCGGTGAAACCCCGTCTCTACTAAAAATACGAAGAAAAACTAGCCGGGCGAGGTGGTGGGCGCCTGTAGTCCCAGCTACTCGGGAGGCTGAGGCAGGAGAATGGCATAAACCCGGGAGGCGGAGCTGGCAGTGAGCTGAGATCCGGTCACTGCACTCCAGCCTGGGCGACAGAGCGAGACTCCGTCTCAAAAAAAACAAAAAACAAAACAAAAAAAAGACAAAATTCAGCAGCAAAAGTAGAGCCTTGACTGTCAGGTGAACACTTTGGACTTGGCCTAGTAAGTAATATGGAACTCTTATAAACAGTGACGATACTACTTGGGAGAGATAACATGGGTGTGAAAGATGGACTCTTTAAAGATGTGGGGAAATCACAGAATATCGGAATGGAAAAGTACTTGAGAGCAGTGGTTCTCAAACTTGAGCAGACATCAGAACTCTCTGGAAGGCTGATTAAAACGTAGATTGCTGGGCCCTAGTCCCAGAGTTTCAAATTCAGTAGATCCGAGGTTAACCTACAATTTCCAATTCTAACAAGTTCCCAGGTTGATATTGATATTGCTGGTCCCAGGATCACACTTTAAAAAGCTCTGCCCTAGAGGACCTCAGCTAGGTCATCAGTTATCCTCGGCCTGATGAGGTATCCAATCGACCAAACATTGTTCAATCCATTTGTTCACATTTTTCCTCTGGGGCCGTGACTGTGTGTATGTGTATTTGTAGTTGACTTTTTAGAATATTATAAAATAAAATATAAATATATTTTAAAATTCCATGTATAATCTTACCTTTCAGCAACTGTTTTCATCTCCTTTTGGTACCTTCCAGTCCTTATAGCCACAAACTTCATTTTTACATTGTTATAATGAAATTATATAATTAATTTTGCATTCCTCTTTTTCCATTTATACTGTATTTTCTAAATATCTTCTCATATAGTCTTCAGAGTCATATTTTAATGGGTATATGATAGGCCAACAGAGTGATAAATTATTATCTGTGTAAATTTTGTAAAATTAGGTCGTTTCTCGTTTTCCCATATTAAAAATGACGTGTGCTGGTGGTTGGAAAAGTTGGGAAAAGTGAAATGAGCAGAGCTCCACTCTTGTTATCTGAGGATCTCTTGAAGTTCTGACTGCAGTGTTTTAAAAGGAGAGTGATGTTTCCTCTCACTTCTGAACAACAGAGTATTATTAAGTTACAAACCATTATGTGTCGTAGGTTTATGAAAAAGTGAGTTTGACTTTTCTTATGCCTGGTGTGATGAAAATTGTTGGGAACCCAATAAGTGTTGGGCGTCTTGGAACTCAGACTTTTCAGAAAGGCACCTAAGATTATATAAAATTGAAATGTTAATATGAACTTCTCCTGACCTTGAACAAGTCACAAGTCTTGTGAAGAATGAAGCTCGGCCATTCATATCAGTAATGAGAGAAGACTTAGGGCTTAGTTCTCTAGGTTTCCATCCTGCCTTAGTTTGGTGATGAGAAGATGGAAACCCAGATTTTGACAGACTCGTGGGAGAGCTACTTAGCATTCTTTCAACACATGGTCGTCCATGTGTCAGGCACTGTGCAAGTCACTGAGAGTGAGGGGAGAGAAGCAAAACCATTTTTCTGCTCTCACGGAGCCTTCGCTTTAGAAACCAGTAGCCTCACACTGTGTCCCCAGGCTGTGTTGTATCTGGATCTCAGCTGTGTCCCTGCCTTAACCAGGGATTGTTTCCTGAACAGAGATCTGTTCACTCTAGGTCAAGTATAAAGCAATTCACTGAAAGGATATGGGTGAATCTCACGGAAGGGAAGTGCAGCTGCGCCTCATGTGATGGAAAGCCAGCAAGCCACTCTTTTCTTTCTCTCTGGTCCATATGCTTTCATGTCTTTACATTTCTCTGTGTCTGCATCATTCTCCTCTCTGCAGAACAGCTTCCTCTGATGGCACAGTTGCCTCTCTCCAGCTCACTTTTCCCAGCAGCCAAAGTGGTGTTTTCTTTTTTAGTTTATTTTTTATTGTGGTAAAACAGACACAACATAAACTTTTCCATTTTAACTATTCTTAAGTGTACAGTTCAGGGGGCATTAAATACATTCATTTTGGTGTACAACCGTCACTGCTATGCACTTTCAGAATGTTTTCCGTCATCCCAAAATGAAACTCTTTATCAATTAAACACTGTATTCCTATTTGGCAGTTCCTCAAAAAACTAAAAACAGAGGTTTCCAGCCCCAGGTAACCTCTATTCTACTTTCTGTCTCTGTGAATTTGCCTATTCTAGATACCTCCTGTAAGTGAAATCATGAAATATTTGTTCTTTTGTATCTGGTTTTATTTCTCTTAGCATAATATTTTCAGGGTTCATCCACGTGATAGTGTGTATCAGAATTTCATTCCTTTTTATAGCTGAATAATATTCCATTGTATGGGTACACCATATTTTGTTTATCCATTTATCTGTTTTGTTTGTTTGGTTGTGAGACAGGATCTCACCTTGTCACACAGGCTGGGGTGCAGTGGCACAGTCATGGCTCACTGCAGCCTAGACCTCTTGGACTCAAGTAATCCTCCTTCCTCAGCCTCCCAAGTAGCTGGTATTACAGACACATGCCACCACACCTGGCTAATTTTTTTTATTTTTAGTGGAGACAAGGTCTCTCTATGTTATCCAGGCTGGTCTTGAAATCCTGGACTCAAGCAAGCCTCCTGCCTTGGCCTCCCAAAGTGCTGGAATTACAGGCATGAGCCACCGCACCCAGCGTGTTTACTGATTCATCTGTTAATGAGTTGTTTCTGCATTTTAGCTATTAAGATTAACGCTGCTATGAAAATGGTGTACAGATATCTGTTGGAATCCTGCTTTTGATTCTTTGGAGTATATTAACTAGGAGTGGAATTGCTGGATCATAAGGTGATTCTGTTTTTAGCTTTTTGAGGAACTGCCAAACTTGTTTCCACCATGGCTGTACCATTTTACATTTCCACCAGTAATGCACAAAGTTTCTAATTTCTCCACAATCTTGCCAACATCTGTTATTTTCCATTTCTAAAATAATAGTCATTGTAATAGTGCAAAGTGGTTTCTCATTGTGGCTTTGATTTGCATTTCCCTAGTGATTAGTGATGTTGAGCATCGTTTCATGTGCTTACTGGCCGTTTGTATGTCTTCTTTGGCGTAATGACTATTCAAATTATTTGTTCATTCTTGAATTGGGTTTTTGTTTTGTTTTGTTTTGCTGTCAATTTTTAGGAGTTCTTTTTATATTCTGGTTATTTGTCCCTTATCAGATGATTTGCAAAAATTTTCTTCCATTCTGTGGCTTTTTTTTTTTTTTTTTACTCTGTTGACAGTGCCTTTGATGCACAAAAGTTTTTAATTTTGATGAAATAAAATTTATTATTTATTGTGTTGTCTATGCTTTTAGCGTTATATCCAAGAAATTATTGCTAAATTCAATGTCCAGAAGATTCTCCCCTATGTTTTCTTCTAAGACTTTTATGGTTTTAGCTGTTACATTTATGTCTTTCAGCCATTTTGAGTTCATTTTTTCTATGTGGTGTGAGGTAAGAGTCCAGCTATATTCTCTTGCATGTGGACATCCAGCTTTCCCAGCACCACTGGTTGAAGAGAATGTCCTTTCCCTATTGAATGGCCTGATACCCTTGTCAGAAATCAATTGACTATAGATGTGAGGGTTAGTTTCTGGGCTTCCCTTCTATCTCATTGGTCCATATGTCTGTCCTTATGACAGAATGATGTTTTAAAATGTTGACAGCACAATGTCTTTTCCTTCTTAAAATGTTTCTTCAGCTGTTCATTGTACTTCAAGGTCAGACCATGTACCAAGCCCTACAAGAACCTATGTGATCCCTACCCTGCCTTTCTCTTTCACCTTCTTTCATGCCGTTTCCTCACTGTGCCTCAAATGTCTGGCCTTTATCCTGGTCTCTAGAACATGCTGAGCTCTTCCCTAGCCCAGGATCCCTGTGCTTTCTAGTCATTCTTACTGATGGATTCTTGGGGCTTCTCACGGTTGATCTCAGCTTAAATACCATCTTCTCAGAGGGGCCTCCCCTGACCATCCCATGAACGTTAGTTCCCTCCTCTGCTATTCTCTAACTCAGCATCCTATTTGTTTTCTTAGCAGTGCTTATCACAATCTATATTCATTTCATTTACCACTTACTACTCTGTCTTCTTCATTGTTTTATTTCTAGAACCTGGCACAGGGCCTGGCACATACTATGTTCTTATAAATTTTTTTTATTACTGAAGTGATTTCTGCCCCCCCCCCGCCCCGCCCAGTCCCCATGGTTTACATGGGTTACAGCCGTATTGGCCACTATGGTCTCTTCATTCTTGGATCCTAATTTCAAATTCCAAATAGAGTACTATGGATTGTTTCCTCTTTGTTCAGTTATCTATCCCTGATTCAAACACTTGTGCTCAGGGTAGTGGGGTCATGGACTATAAACATGGCTTTTGAGGCCCATTCCCTCAGCAATGCTTGTGGACAGGGCAGGTTTTCTCTGGAGATGATACAGACAAGTCAGTTTCAAAGAAGAGCATGAACTGAGCTGCAACTCCCAAACGTGTTCATTAACATTCCTTCATATAGCGATAATTTAAAAGCTCAAACTAAAGGCACTTAGTGAAAATTTCTTCCTCTGCTGGTGGACTCCCTTATCTCTGAACTTTTTGAAATACCATAAATAAAGGTATAGATTATGAACTCCCTAAAAACAGGAATAATGTTTATTTGCCACTGTATCTCTAGAACCAAGCACAATGCTTAGCATTAGTTACTTAGTTACTATTGATTGAATGAGTGAATGATCCAGTTTGATTGAAATTAGAGAGTGGCCTAACTCATGAAAAATAAATCAAGGAAAGAGAAAACAAGCCTCCTTGATTCCCCTCTCAACCAGTATACTTAGACTCATTAGCTCGCAGTGCATTTCATCTAAAGCGTATACCATTTTTCTTCCTGATGAATTGCAAGTCATGTCTCTCGTGGCGGCATTCGGGGCAATACCCAGCTATCACACCATCAACCATTCTTCATCACTTTATATTGAAATCTGTCAGAAAAAGCACAAGATTGTTTGTAGCTTTTATTGATCTTTTTTTTGGCCTTTAAACTGGATGGCTAGGAAATTGATACAGTATCAATGATAAATGGTATCGGCAGGATATAGACCTCTCCCCTCCCCAGCCCAGCTGCTGACTCTCATAAAACCCCGTATCTTAATACTTCTGGGTAAGTAATGATCTGCTGGTGATTTCAAGTCAGGATAAAACATGGTAGTATATTGTCCATTCCTTTTTAAGCTTGTTTCTTAATGACTCAAACCTGCATTTAGATGAACTGCGTGCATGCTCCCCTGCTATATAGGAAATAAATATATCAGTGCTTCTCTATACAGATAGCGTAATTTCATTGTCGTGAACTCAGGGTAGCCTCAAAAGGTATCTGGCTATACTGTCTAATAACTACCAAAAGAATGGTTGATGATGAACTTGCTTGGCATCTGCAGATTTTAACATTTGAGGTTTTGACTGAGGACTCTTGGAGTCTGATATGTAGTAAGTTGTATTTTTGTTCAGGCATGGATTGGAATTATACCTGTGGGACTGTTGTACAGAAAGACGATGCTTTGCTAATGAGTGATTTAACTGCCTGTCCAGCATCCCTAACACAACTCAGTTTTGTGCTCTACTCGAAGTTAAGTAGGGTTTTTGCTTTCAAAGGCATTTTATGGGAGAAATTATATTCTATCTAGTATTACCAAACTGAGAGATTAGTGAGGGTACCAGCATATTTCCCTCAGGAACATCAAAACATCAAGACTTCGGCATTCTATAGCTAAAATCATAATTTTGACAGATGTTCTTTAAAATTTATCTGGTTTGTATCTTTGTCTCACATAGCAGGTCAACCCTTTGTGTGTGTGTGTGTGTGTGTGTGTGTGTGTGAAGGAGTCTTCTTGCTCTGTCCCCTAGGCTGGAGTACAGTGGCTCGATCTTGGCTCCCTGCAACCTCCGCCTCCCAGGTTCAAGTGATTCTCCTGCCTCAGCCTCCTGAGTAGCTGGGACTACAGGCACACACCACAATACTTAACTAATTTTTGTATTTTTAGTAGAGATAGGTTTCACCATGTTGGCCAGGATGGTCTCAATCTCCTGACCTTGTGATCCACCCGCCTCGGCCTCCCAGTCAACTCTTGTGGATACCTCCAGATACAATATATATCTTAGAACATTCACCCACGAGTTAACATGTTTTAAATCTATGGCTGGTGCTTTTTTGATATTTTTACTGCCTCTGTTAGTGATTGGTAGTGCTCACTTTTAAACTCTTTCAGGCCAAAATTATTGTAACCATTTTCTGTGATGTAGAATTTTGAGACCTTAATCGTTACTTTTTATACATTAGAATTTAATCAGAAATCTTATATTCTGGTTATTATTTTATTATTTTTATTATTCGTTTTAACATTTTATTCAACGCTTACCATGTACCAGTCTCTGTTGAATACTTTAGATGTATTTATTTATTTAATCCCCACAAAAAACCATATGAGGTAGGCATTATTTGATTAGGCCACACACTGTGGATGCTCAGAAGACATTTGTGAATATTAAATGGATTCCCATTTAACTGATGATATCAGAGCGGTCCCACAGCTAGGAAGGAGCAGGAGTGACATTGAAACCCAGGTCTGTCTACCTCCAAGAGCCCCTGCGCTTGATCTCTTCGCCTGTAAGCCCATGCTCTTAAAGCCCTGCTGTGTATAGAGTGTTTCCTAAGAAAATTAGGTTGATCGCTAGAACAAATACCGCTGTCCTTAATCAAAAGCATAAAGTAGCTCTGCTTTAAGTTTCCATTCCAACATATAATTTCAAACTGTTTTTCGTCCAAATCTTAACAAAACCTTGCTGTTAAGAATGTCCATAAGGAGTTATCCAAAGATATGCCCATGCCTTAAATGGTTTAAATTTAATTCCTAGATCAAGCCCAACCATAAGTTAGCCACAAACACTCAGCCTAGCTTTGTTGGCCCCTCTCAGACTTGCTTTTCTTGACTTGTACCATGGCATTATGCCTTTAACCTGCATTGATGGACAGAGTGGGAAGCAGCCAGACAGATCTTGGTGGTGTGTTGCTTGTAGGATGCTGCTAAGAATTTTATGTTTGTCATATACAGAGTCTCCTTTAAAAAGACCTATGAGAACAAATTTTTCTCAGGACCAAAAAGTGCCATGCTTCTCCTGAGAAGCTGGTTTGTTGTTAACCTTGTAAGCAGTGGGAATCCTGTAAATGAAAGGGCTTTTCCTCTTTGCATTGGCTCCTAGGAAGCTCAGAACTCCATTTGTGGCTTACCTCTAACAGTCTTAAAGGACTTTGTAACATACATCCTCACCCCATTCTCTTGTTTTCAGTTTATTTACCTACACTTGATTTTTCCTTGTTCTGAGGGTGCTCAGTGTCTCATTTTATCCTTTAAGTAAGATATATGTAAGTAAGCTGCTTTTAAATCCTTTCTAAAAAATAAAGTGGAGCATAAACATGAAAGTGTTTCTGTATCTAGCCCTTAACAGCATAATCCTTCTGTCCTCCATTGACAGAATTTTGGTTTGTAGAATAGCTTTGACGCTTGTCTCCTCCCTACCCTACTTTTTGATACAGTATGATTTTATGACCTATTTTTCTAGGATCAACAAAACTTGGGGAGAATTAACACCACCTGACCAGCCATTTGGTGACCATCTTGAGCTCCGAGTGCTGTGTTAATGACATGCATAGCTGGGGCACAAACTGTAACAAATCCACCAGCTGAACACATGCTGTAATAAGAGTACCAGACAACTTCTCCAAATTTTCCCAGACAAAATCAACCTTGGGAAGAGCCACCTCAGTGATACCAGACATCAGCATGCTCTCCAGTTTCAAAACCAGAGTTACAGGCACTCCATTCCCTCCTTTCTGAGTCCTGACTTCCTCATGCTCTCCCTAGAGGCCACAGGAGTCTCCCATTCCTGTGCCACTCAAGGCTCTCCTCCTCAGGGCAAGTCTCTCTGCACCTCTGTGCTGCTCTCCTGCAGCCACCTTGGCTTGGCTCACAATCTGAGGCTCCTCAACCTTATGCTGGTATTCTGGGAGTCGCTGTTCTTTGACTCCAGTAGTCTTCAACTGATGGGATATGGTCCCCTGATGTATATAAAAACACTTCCAAATTTTGATCACTGTATAATAGTTTATTTTTCATATAACCAGAAATACAAACTGTGAACACACCACTTACCTGGCTAACTCTTCAGCAAAGGAAATTGAGTGGAGCAGTTTTCTACCTTGATTGTGGTTTCATACACTCAGGAGGCAAAATTCACTTAAGTTTCTAAACACGCAGACTTTCTTGGTGTCTGTTTGGTAACAGCCATTGCCTTGCACACCTTACTTGTACCAGATCATTCTCTGCCCTGCATCATGGCTTGTCATGTGCCCGCCTCAACTTTCAGATAAGCAAGACCAGGCTCAGCAATATACGTCATCTGTTGTAACAGGAATAAATTTTAAACTTGATTAAAATATATAATGTAATATACCTTTATGTACTGCTCTTGGCAATAGAATATATTTTGTTTTCTCAAAGTTACTTTTTTCAGAACCTATGTTTTCTTCTGAACTTATGCAGGCCTTCCCTCAAAATTGTAGTATTCATGTGTCATGAACATGCATAGAGTTTGAAAACCACTCTTTTACCTCTTTGGGGCTGTTGAAGAGGAATTTGGTGTTTTTGCCAACCTTTCCCCACATGGGCTGTGGACTTTAAGAGCTCTCTTTGTGGCCAGGCATGGTGGCTCACGCCTGTAATCCCAGCACTTTGAGAGGCCAAGGCGGGCAGATCATGAGGTCAGGAGATTGAGACCATCCTGGCTAACACAGTAAAACCCCGTCTCTACTAAAAATACAAAAATTAGCCAGGCACGGTGGCATGCGCCTGTTGTCCTAGCTACTCAGGAGGCTGAGGTGGGAGAATCACTTGAACCCGGGAGGCTGAGATTGCAGTGAGCTGAGATCTCACCACTGCACTTCAGGCTGGACAACAGAGCGGACTCACTCTCAAAAAAAAAAAAAAAAGAGCTCTCTTCTTTGAGGCCCTCAGAGGAAAGTCTAGCCTATTTAACTTATTAACTGCCCCTTGGCAGGCAACTTGGAACAAGTTTCCCTGGGGTGCAGGATCCAAGATAATTTGAGGCTTCATCAACCTCTCTCTTGGTGCCCTTAAGATGGAACCCTTGTCTTTCAGCTTTCTCCTGTCTCAGGACAAGTTTCTGTTTTCTTAGGGCATATATCCATTCCACAGGTTAGAACAGCTTTTGGCCCTGTTTGTTAAAGAGGGGAACATCCATGGGTTCTGAAATTTGCTTCCTTTTTATTTCACTAATCAAATTTAGGGAAAGTCATGCAAAAAAATCCAGCGTAGCTTGCCACGATTGACTTACCATAAATGGCTGGCTCATGGTGTCACACTGCCACTGTCAGTTGAGCTATAAGCAATATTATTATGTTGAACATTTTACCCATGTAATTAAAGCAGTCACTTTGGGTTCTTCTATGTGTAAGAAAAGGATTGTATGCTTTTTGGCCTCAACTTTTTAATTGGTCTATTGTAGTTATCATAGTGTGGCAGTCTTTTAAAATATAATCTCAAACTGTGTGTGCATAATAGATGTGAAGGCCTTTTAATTACTTTGGGAGTACATTTCAGCCATTCTCTAAATTCTCTTTTTGCTCCTCCTAATGGTTCCACAGTTTCCCTTCTTACTTTCTCCGTTTGATGCTTCCCTTCCTTGCACTCCACTGAAACTGCTCTTGCCAAGGTCACCAAAGATCTCCTTGCTACCACATCCAGTTGGCATTCCTCAACTCTGCCTTTTTTTTTTTTTTTTTAACATTTTGAATTGATTGATTGATTGTATAGATGGGGTCTCACTATGTTATCCAGGCTATTCTCAGACTCCTGGCCTCAAGTGATCCTCCCAAGGCAAGGCTGGGATTGCAGGTCAGTCTTTATCTTACATGACAACTCTGTAGGCTTGTTAAAACTTTCTCCTCTCTTGACATCTCCATACTGTCGGGTTTTCCTCCTGCCTCCCTTCTTTACCTTCTCAGCCTTTTTTTTTTTTTTTTTGGATCCCTTCTTTTCTGCCTGGCCCTTAAATGTTGGTGTTCTTCCAGGTTCTGCCTCAGGCACTGTTCTTACTCTACAAGCTCTTTCTGGGTAATCTTTCCCTGTCTTAAAACTAGTGCCTCCCAGATCCATATATTGAGTCCAGATTTCTATCCACAGATTTCTATGCATGGGCCCATTTGCCTAAATGCCCACTGGCAATCTCTCGTGGGGTGACCCACAGGCGACTAAACTGCAACATACCCCACACTGAACTCACCCTGTCTCTCTTGTGCCAAACCGCTGAGTGAATGGCCCCATCTTCCTTTCAGTTGCTAATTCCAGAAACCAGGAAATCGCACATAGCCATGTTCCGGTCTCTTACCAAATCCCATTGGTTCTATTCTATATTCTCAATGGATTTCACGGCCAGTTGCTCTTTATTCATGTCACTGTGTACAGCCAGTGTTGGACAGCCTTTTGAGTGCTTTGCATGTGTAAACTACGTTTCACAATAACCTAATGAGGTGGGAGTACTGTTATCATCCCCATCTTACAGATGAGTTCACTGAGATTCAGAGAGGTGAATTAACTTGTCCAAGGTCACACACCTGGTAAGTTGTAGGGGGTGTCCCCCAACCCCCATCCACAATAGGTTGTATTTGCTTGAAAGATCCATGATCTTGCTGCTGTTACAGGCCGCTCCAGTGCCCCTCAAACTTGATTATGCATAAAAATCACTTGAGCAGTTTGTTTAAAACCCATGTTCTGATTTGGCATATCTGGAGTGGGCTGAGTAGTGTGCATTTTTTACAAGCTTATATTTTAAAAGTGACTTTTAATTCCTTATGTGTTTCTTATTTAGACTCTTGAAGAAATACAAGTAAGAAAAGAACAGGGATGTTTGCTTCTATGTAGTCTTTCTTTTGTGTGACATTGGTATCTTTTCCTCTTTCCCTGAGCGTCTGGCACTTTCTCTTGCTCTCCCTGACTTCTCAAAAATTCAGTTTAACAAATTCTTGATAAGATTACATCTAGTTTGTCCATGTCCTCAGATGTAATTAACCTAATCCTGGGAGCTTTGATTTCCTTAATGCTGTAAAGAGTACTTTCCCTAATGTACAGCTCTGGCAACGTCATCTTTATGCATTCAGACAAATTCCTGCTGTAATAACAACAGCAAACCTTCAGCATCTCTTTTTTGCTTATGAAATAAAGTAGGCAGTCTTTAGCTTGACATTCAAGGCTTTCTGAAGTCTTGCTCCAACCTATTTCTGAGCCTTACTTAACTCGTGTGGCCCATGATCCAGCAAACGGGCCTTTACCCAACATTGCCCAGGCCTGAGACTTCCTTATACCTTTTCATCATTCTAGAATGCCCTCTTAAAATATGCCTCTGTTGAGTCTCATTTTTTCCATGCAGCCTTACCTGATTCCCCTATGGGAAAGTCATCTTTCACTATATAGAACCTTACAATTGTTTGCATTTCTCTATGGTACCTGCCATATTTTACATTGTCTTTATTTGTGGGCATTTCTTACCTGTCCTAATAGGCAGAGATTTTGGTGCTTTTCTTATTGTATCCCCAGCAGTACTTAGCTCATTGCCAGACATCCACAAATCAGCTAGAAGATCAGCTTTGCCAAAAATCTATCTAATAAATTTTTTTTCTTAAATTTTTTATGTTACTTCATAGTATTTGTGTGTGTATGTGCATGTGATGCTGATATACTTTTTAATATATTTTTCTGATTATGAAAGGAATACATAGTCATTATAGAAAATTTGAAATATACTGAAAAGCACAGAGAAGAAAATTAAATTCATATGTAATCCTACAAATAATCACTATTAAGATTTAGTACACATTGATTTAGTAATTAAATTTGTATACAAAATGGGTTTATGTATTTTACTGGGCTTCTTTACTTAAAAACAAAGTATAGTCTTTTTAGGCATAAAGTTGTCTTCCGTAAATGACTTCATCTCCTTATATCCAAATCTCTTTTTTCTTTTTCACGTGTAATTGCATTGGCTATGACCTCCAAAGCAATCATAAATAGCAATGGTTGCAGGTGTCCTTGTCCTGGAGTTTCAGGTAAGTTTTTAAGGCTGTACATGAGGGTATCTTTTCTTAATCATTACATATCTGAGCATGTCTCTGATTCATCGCTTTCACAAGAACAACTTTACCTGCTTTTAAGTGTCTGAGTCATCACCTTTTTCCTTTAAAACTTCACAAATTTTGAACTGTTATTGTGTTCGTTTCCTAGGCCTGCTGTAAGAGTTTATCACAAACTGGTGGCTGGGTCACTTAAGACAACAGAAGTCTATTCTCTTATAGTTCTGGAGGCTAGAAGTTCAAAATGAAGATGTAGCAGGGCCATCTTCCCTCTGAGGGCCCTGGGGAGGAATCCTTCCTTGCCCCTTCTAGTTTCTGGGGTTGCAGCAATCCTTAGCCCCCTTTGGCTTGTAACTGCATCACTCCGGTCTCTGCCTCCGTTATCACATCATCTTCTCTCTGTGTCTCTGTATCTGAATGACCCTCTCTTTTTGTCTTATAAAGACATCAGTCATGGATTTAAGTCCTACCAGAATCCAGTAGGACCTTATATCAACAAATTACATCTGCAAAGTCCCCATTTGCAAATAAGGTCATATTCTGAGGTTCCAGGTGGACCTGAATTTGGTGGGGACACTTAACCAGTACAGTTACCTTTTGCCCTTTAGTGTTCTGAAGAGAAATCTGAGCCAGTTCCAATTCAATTTCAGAAAGACATGTTTCAGAAAGTTTCACATGACCTTTCCTGGCGGGGTTTTTCTTACATTTTTTTTTCTTCTCATCTTTCATTTTTTACATGTTTCCCATAATTTCTCCGCACCTTTCTATTTTCATTAATTTTCCTTAAAACGTTGTGCCTCTGGGATTCTTAGACCCAGTCCTTTAATCAAGGATGAATGTTTTCTTCCATTGTATATTTGATTATTGTTTATTTTTTCCCCTAAAACAGTAAAGACCTTTTTATCTGTCCTCCGTGACTGTCTTTTCTTTCTTTTTGTTTTCATTTTGTTTTGTTCCTTTCCATTCTATAATCAGCATCTAAAATGATGGAGATATTACTGTTTTAGTTCCTTCAAATTAACATTTTGTTTTCCTCCTCCAGTGAAGATTTTAATCCTACATTTGCATTTTTTCATCCTCTTTTATCTCACCCACTTGCACAAGGTTTCAACACTATTGCAAAGAGCTCATGTCTTCTGTCTCCCTGAGGACAGCAATGGCTATTCTAAAATTTTATTTTGGTTTCATAGTAAAGATGGTTAGAGCTATGCTTCCCTCTTTTAGTTTTCAGGATTATGTGTAGCATTTTTTCATAGCCCCCATTTTTTTTGTTTGTTTTCGTTTTTGTTTTACTTCAAACAAAAACAAAGAGCTATTCAGACCTTCTGTTTTTCAACATTCGGAATGTATAACTGGCTCTCAGCTGTCATTGTTCATTAGGGACTGTAGCTTCTCTGAGCTAAACAACTGGATGGCTGGAGATTATACAAAGTTCCTTGATCAATTTCCAGGGTCTAGTTGGTGTTTATCTTATAAACCTCTGCTGGAGTGAGATAGGATGTTCTCCTGTGCTTGGCTTTTTGCTGCTCTGAACCAGTGGCTCTAGAATTTATACATGACAGGGGCTTAGGAACTACCAGTAGCAGTCTGGTTAAAAGAGGCATATTGAAGTAATGTTTGCTTAGCTCTTTACATAAGCTTGATAAAATGCCAGCTATCTAGATCAAAAAACAAGATGCAGATTGTGAAGAGGTTAAATATCCCCCAGCTCCTTGGCATGTTGGGGAAACTGAACTCCCCAGGATACTCTGCCTTCAGGACTCTCCATGTCTCGCTCCCTACCTGGGACACTTGGTTTATGAGAACTGCATTCTCTAAGATGGACTCGCTCTCCCTCCCTCCTTCTTGCCCAGTGTTTTCTTGTCGTGAAAAAGAGGTGCTTGTACGAGTGAGGCTACCTCAAAATGCAGTGCCCATGCAGTAAAAAGATGATTCCTAGTGTTTTATTCTTACTCTTCTGAAAGACCCAGTGTCTCTTAGCTAAAATGAGATGGTGTGGGGAAGATTAAAGTGCCTTCCAACCTTCCATAATTATCACAGATTTGTTCTGTTCCAGGCAACAAAGCCAGTCACCAAATATGTTTCTTGATTCTTCTCCATTGGCCAAATAGTAAGTAGAAAGTGTCCTGATATTTTGGACATAGGATTGCCAATCATTCCTTCTTAATATTCAAAGGAGTTGTCATAATTTGTGGTGAATTTTCACAAGTCTTTTACCGGGAAGTGGAGTATCAGGAACTACTGTTCAGATATGATTTTAATTAGGAAACCAAGACAGGTATATTTTGAGCTGGAAAGCTACATGACAGTGCTCATCCTGAACTGCCTCACGTTTCTCAGTAAAATAGCAGAAACGTCATCTGTTAGGAGAAAGGGTGTTTCTGCAGTGGAAACCTGTGACAGATAAGGTGAAGGATGTGATGTGATGGGAAGTAAAAAAAATAATGGATCAAAAGATTGGATGGTGGTGAGGATCTAGCTGTAGTCAAATAGCATGAGCATGTTGTAGGCCTGATCAGATGGGAACTCTTCTGAGTGAGAGTTCAGTCGGCAGGGGTGAGCGAGTGACTTGACTTGGTGGCATGAGGAGGAATGAGCAGCATGCAAGATCTGTGGGGTGGTAAGTGCAGCCTGATTAACCACAGATTCCTGGATAGAACCCATGCCAAAAGGAGCTCAAGTGGGTTATGAGGTAGGTCCTGTGATGCCACAGCTGTGCCAGTGGGAAGGAGAGGATGCTGTTGGAGTTAGGAATGGGTGGCAGAGCCATGGAGTTGGGAGGTATTCGATTTGAAAAGGCAGAAGAACACGAGCTCAGGTTGTCAGATCAATCATAGTGATGGGTGTTGAGTTTGCTGAGGACAGGGGCCAGGGACAAGGATGGTAAGAAAAGTCTGAGTCCAGATCCAGGGCCTTGGTGGCTCTCGTCCAGCCACCGTTGATCCTTCTGGCTGGGGAATCTGCTTACCAACCTGGTTGGTTCTATATGCGCCTTGGTGCTCTCAGCACCCCAGCTGCGCAGCTGCCCAGTCACCCAGATCTCCCTATCTCCCGGCACAGGCAGAATAGGATCAAGGTGAAGAGTGGGAGGAGGAGAAAAAAAAACACCCCTTCTCCCTACTCTGGTCCCCACACTGGCTCCTTCTCCCTTGCCTTTCCCTGCAGGCACGGATGTGGCCTAAAAGAGACCAGGAGACAGGCCCCAGGGTAGCACTCAGCAGAGAGAGGATGGCTCATTCTACCCTTGTTTATGTCTTTTCTCACCTCCTCTTTTTGATGCAGACATTTAAACTTTTCTTTCTTCCTTTCTGAATAGTAGTACTTTCTAAGTCAGGAATGTGTCTGTGTCTGTGTCTGTCTGTAATTTGCATGTGCAGGGTCAAATGGATCTGCTTTCTTGACCAGTATTTGCAGTTTAAATAAACCTGCTTATGTTGGAAATCATTTCTCAAAGGTCCTCTACATCTTCCAGAACAAATTGCATTATAGCAATGCAACCTTCCCCAGTTCCCCCAGGCAGAGTTGGTCTCTCCAGTGTCTGTCCCCTGTTCTTTTGTCTGTCGTTATGGCATTTAACCAGGTTGTATTGTGATTTATCTGATTATATGTATGTGTGTCTCTCACTCCCCCTGGGATTTGCAGTCCTCTAGGGCAGGGATCATGTTGGATTTATCTTTGTCCAGCAGTTAGTACAGGCCCTGAAAAAAATAGTTTCAGTAATGTTTGCTAGATGGACAAATATTTAAACAGATCTTCCAAGAGTTTAAATGTAGCATTAAAGTGACTTAATCATGCTAATCAAAGCATTTTATATTAATCACTATCATATTATAATATATATTATAGCATCATAACATTTATTGAGCACTTATTATGTCCAAGTACTATTCTAGGCTAATTATATATTTTACATTATTAAATCCTCACCACAAGCCTAGAAGTAGTTACAGTCACTGTCCCCATTTTAGACATAAGGAAACTAAAATTTAGAGAGGAAAAATTAAGTGATTTTCCCAAGGTCACACGGCTAACAAGTATGGAACTGAGATTTGAACCTGGTCAGTTGAACCCCAAAACCCATACTCATAACCACTCATTTTAAAGAAAGGGGATCTAGGAGAAAATGTTACATATTATGCTTAAAGATGTGCTTTACATAACCTTTTTTAGTTTTTTTCTCAGTAAAAATAATGTTCCTGTGATTTATATACCTGAATGCCAAGTACACAGTGCATACTGAACAGAGATCATAGGGAATCCCAGCACTAATTTAGAATGGAAACAAGCACCAGCCCAATGAAACAAAGCAGTGAAATAGACGAGGAAGTGCTTTTTGTTTTTGAAAAATTACGTATTTGTATTAATCTAAGAAAGATCCTCATTTAATAATAATTGCTTACAATTTGAAACTAATAATGTTTTTATTTATAGTTAATGAGTAACATTTTATGCCTTCTATTTTTAAAAAATTAATTTGTTAAATTCTGCAAACAAGTATTCTTGCTTGGATCTTATTTTTTTTCCTGAGATAGAACATCTAATATATTGAACACTGTTCAGTGTTAAATGGAACAGTTAGTTTTGCTGAGATTAGACCAAGGCCTGTACTCAGGATGTTAAGTCACATGAATTTTCACTATTTAACTAACTGAGTGGCAAACCAATTTGATTCTGGTCACCCAGAGCTTCATGAATGTCCACCATGTCACAACCCTGTCGAATAGAACTTTCTGGAATTATGGAAATATTTTTGTCTATGCTGTCCAGTGTAGTAGTCACAAATAGCCACTGAGCACTTGAAATGTGACTAATGCACTCAGGAACTGAATGTTTTTTATTTTAATTAAAATTAAATCTGGGCTGGGCACAGTGGCTCACACCTGTAATCCCAGCAGTTTGGGAGACCTTAGCAGGAGGATCACTTGAGACTAAGAGTTCGAGACTAGTCTAGCCAACATAACGAGACCATGTCTTTACGAAAAATGAAAAAGTAGCCAGGTGCGGTGGCATGTGCCTGTGGTCCCAGCTACTTGGGAGGCTGAGGCAGGAAGATTGCTTGAGCCCAGGAGGTCAAAGCTGCAGTGAGCCATAATTGTGCCACTACACTCCAGCTTGGGAGACAGAGAAAGACCCTGTCTCAAAAAATAAAAAATAAAATTTAATTTAATTTAAATAAGACTGGTGGCCACGGTATTGGACAGTGCAAGAACTCAGAAGGAATCACTCACAGTCTGGCAGATCCTAGCCGAATGATCATTTAATTTGTTTTTTTGTTTTTTGTGTTTTTTTCCTTTTTCTCCCTCCTGGGCACAGTCTTCCACAGAATCTGATTATTTGGTATATGACCATAGCAGAGATGAAAGACCACATAAAGTTAAAAAAAAATCCTGTCCTCTTTTCTTAACATTAGTGATGTTACACATATATGTTAATACCCTTTTCCTAAACGGATTCATCAAAATGAATGCAAAAAATCTGGTGCCTCTTCTCAAAGGAAACTGCGCCACTTTTCTGTGACTGTGTGGCTCTCGTGTGGCTCTCGCATAGCTCTGGTGTGGAGCATCAGATCCTTCACCTCCTCAGAAGACACTCTGGGCCAGGGCTGCCTTTGTGGGGCAGTATTCTGACAAGATCTTCAGTTTTGCAACTAGATTTTGGTCTACTCAGATTTCTTTCTTAAAATAATTTTCATTGTGTATGTTTTCCTGGAAAATTTTCCATTTCATTAAACTTATTGATGATATTGGCATAGTTTCATATAGCATTCTCTTAATCTTTTAGAAATCTCTTTCTTCTTAGTGGTTCTGTTTTCTTTATTATCACTATATGTATTCGTCTTTATTCTTTGCTTTTTAAAATCAGACTTGCCTTGAATATCTTGGCTATGTTAGTCAATTGTACTATCTTTCTAATTTTGTAATTTCTGCTCGAATCTTTTATTGATTCCTTTCCCCTGCTTTCCCTGGGTTTATTTCATTGTTCTTTTTTTTATATCTTCAAGTGGTTAATGCTTAGTTCATTGTTTTTATCCTTTTTTGTTTAATAATAAAAACATTGAAAATGTGAATTTTTCTGTAAATATAGCACCTATCGCATTATCTGTTTTGATATGTACTGTTTTTATTGTTGTTCATGTCTGGATAGTATCTAATTTCACTATTCCTATTTGACTCAAGAATTTATATATGTAGATATACATAAATTTATTTATATATGCATATATTTAAAGAGATGGGATCTCATTGTATTGCCCAGGCTGGAGTACAGTTGCTGTTGATAGGTGTGATCATGCACACTGTATCACTTAACTCCTGGTCTCAAGCGATCCTCCTGCTTCAGCCTCCCAAGTAGCTGGGACAATAGGCACAATAGGCTGAGATGTTTACAAAATTAGCTGGACGTGGTGGTGCATGCCTGTAATCCCGGCTACTCGGGAGGCAGAGGTTGCAGTGAGTCGAGATCACGCCATTCCACTGGCAACAAGAGTGAAACTCACTTTTCTTTCTTTTCAATATTAGGTCGGTTTTTTTTAAGTTAACTAGATATTTTTAAAGGTGTGTATTCTCTGTACCTTGATGCAGTCAATATATGTCTATTAAATCGTTTATTAAATTTATTATTTGATTCCTCTATAAATACTTACTAGTTTTTGCCTTGACCTATCAGAGAAAAAGGTACTAAAATTTCCCATTGCAACTATAATTTTATAAACTCTTCTTTCTAGTTATAATAGTTTTTGTTTTATAATTATATGTTATTCATTACATAAATGTTTATAGTTATATTTTGGAGATGGGTGGTTCTAATTATCCATATAAAATAACTTTTTTTATTTGATGTCTTTTTCTCCTAAGTTCTACTTTATGGTTTTATTATTCCCTTACTTTCTTTTTGTCCCAATTTGCCTAGAATATTTTTTATTTTGTCTTTCTTTTTCATGATTGCTTTATTGTATTTAATATATTTCATTTATGTTACCAATCAAGTCTTTTTTGTTTTAGTAGGGAAATGTAACCAATTCATATTTATTAAACATCTGTGCTGTTCTGTTTACCTTTAGGAGGAGTTCCAGGCTCCTCTTTATCCACTTTCTCATTGTATCCCTCCCTCTCACTCCACCCTTCAGGAGTGCAGATCTGGATTGATCAGATTAGAAAACATGTTACTAATTACTAAACTCCTAGGTAGACAGAGCTATATTTACAAAGGTCTGAGCACACATGCAAAAGTCTCTTTTCTGGACCCTTCTCCCAGAAGAATAACAAAGGGCTGGATGCATTCCACTGTGAGAGGAGACCTGAACAACTCCCTCCTCTTTGCTGGCTCTGGAGGGGTAAGATCTCAGACTGCCTTGCTGTCTTCTTTCTTTCCACACCATGTAGGCTGATCTGCCTTCACTAGTAGCTATCCTTTAGTTTTGGTCTCACTCATTAGTAAAGAACCTTGCTAGAGGGGGTGGTTAGTGTAGGAGATAACTTGCTTATCCCTGTGTTCTGTTCTCTGCCCAAGGACCACTTTCATAACCCCCCAGTCCATTCTTTGCACTTTCTCCCAGATATGTTCTCTGTTTTTCATAATCATTTTCCTCTATTTATCTCAAACTGATATTCTTTTTTTTTTTTTTTATTATTATACTTTAAGTTCTAGGGTACATGTGCATAACGTGCAGGTTTGTTACATATGTATACTTATGCCATGTTGGTGTGCTGCACCCATCAACTCGTCAGCACCCATCAATTCATCATTTATATCATGTATACCTCCCCAATGCAATCCCTCCCTCCTCCCCCCTCCCCATGATAGGCCCCAGTGTGTGATGTTCCCCTTCCCAAGTCCGAGTGATCTCATTGTTCAGTTCCCACCTATGAGTGAGAACATGCGGTGTTTGGTTTTCTGTTCTTGTGATAGTTTGCTAAGAATGATGGTTTCCAGCTGCATCCATGTCCCTACAAAGGACGCAAACTCATCCTTTTTTATGGCTGCATAATATTCCATGGTGTATATGTGCCACATTTTCTTAATCCAGTCTGTCACAGATGGACATTTGGGTTGATTCCAGTGTTCCTATTTCTCCACATCCTCTCCAACACCTGTTGTTTCCTGACTTCTTAATGATTGCCATTCTAACTGGTGTGAGATGGTATCTCATTGTGGTTTTGATTTGCATTTCTCTGATGGCGAGTGATGATTGAGCATTTTTTCATGTGTCTGTTGGCTGTATGAATGTCTTCTTTTGAGAAATGTCTGTTCATATCCTTTCCCCACTTTTCAATGGGGTTGTCAAACTGATATTCTTATTTACTCTTTAGGGGCATTTTCTTCTCAGTGTCTAGTTTTTGGTTCACCACGGTCACTACATTTTGAAATTCAGTAATTACACTTTTCATCTGAAAGCTGATTATAGATTGTTCCGTTTTCGTAGATCCAATATGCTCCCAAATTATTACCATAATTAGAAATTTTCAAAAAATTCTTGTACTTTTTGTAGTAAATCTGTTTCATAGAACATTTTCTCTGATATTTCAGGTCACTTTTTACATTTTATATTATGAACTTATCATAGGATCAGTGATTATTCTCTTGATTCTTCCTTATTGGGGATATTAGTTGGCTTAGAATGTCACAATGTGGTAAAAAAACAATAAGTTTATTTCTCTCTCATACGCAGCCAGGAATTCTAAGTGGGTGGTGGGTCTGCACCACACATTCAGGCTCAAGAAAAATCTGCTGTCTTCAACATGAATTTCCAGGATCCCTCTGGTCACTGGGTTTCTAGCCAGTGGAGAAGGCTCTCCTAAAGGGCCTGGGTCCATAAATGTACCCAGGTGAGCTTTGGCCCACCTTCAAGTGGAGCTAATTCAGTCAAATGGCCACCTCTAGGGCAATGGAGTCTAGCTTTATGTCCAGTTACGATTCTGCACTGTGACAAACGGCGAGAGTGGCTTTTGGTGGCAGCTGGAGCTCTGTACCATCTAGATGAATTGAGGGAGAGGGCTTCTAGGTTGTTTTGACATTTAGATGGGTTCTGATAGAGATTGTGTCATTCCTGAGCCAAATCTTCTCCCAAAAAAAGAAAATGTAGATTTTTTATAGTTGTAATTGGCCAGATCAAAGGTTTGTGAGGATAATAGAAAGAAAATGGACAGAGACAGCTACCTGACAGTCAGCTTCTCTACTGTGTTAAAAAGATTTTTTTCCTGAAGTGTTAGTTTTCTCATTCCCTAGTGTGCTGGGACACTTTCTCCTTTCACAGCAGCTGATGTTCTGGTCTTCATGAGGCTCCAGCCACCACAGCCCCCTCTGCTTTAGTTAGCAAGCTATGTGACCCAGCCAGGGTGGGGGGCACTGAGACTGCCACTCTGTGCTGGCCCTGAGTGTGACCAGTAGGATCTCCTGCCCACCTACTGCCCTCCCACCCACCCTCCCCTCAGGCAGGTCCTGCCAGCATAAGCTCAGGGTGTTGGTGTGAACCTGCATGATTTGATTAAGTTACTGCCCAACCGACTTTCCCCAGCCTGTGGTGCTTCCAGTTATTGGCCTGCCCTTCACTTTGGCCTTTCCTTCATGATAGAGCTGGTAGAATTCCTTTGACATTGCTTGCATGATTAATGAACTTTCTCTGGTTTCCAGGGCCAGCATAGGTCTTACCCCTGTTTTTATATCTCTTTGGCCATTTGCAATAGAAATTTGGCATTCATCTATTCACATATTTCTTATTTATGAATATTTAATGAGATGGATACTATGTCAGGTGGTGTGCTTAGCTCTGGAGATGCAGTGGTGAGAACAAATAAATGTAGTTGCTGTCTTTTTGAAGCTTGCTGGAGAACAGAGAGAGCGCCTGAGGAAAGACAGGTGTGAACCAAGTAATCATACAGAGAAATGTCAATCACAACTCTGCAGAGTGTCCCCAGAACTGACAACAGGGTCATCTTCCTAGGCAGTGGGTCAGGGAAGTTATATAGAAGGAGGGGGACTTTGGTGGAACTGAAGGATGAGTAGTAGGGTTTTTTAGGGGAAGGTGAGAAAGGAGGGCCTTCCAAGCCAGGAAGTCCCAAGCATGTGTCCTCTGGTGGGAAGAAGTGAGGGTGCTGGAATAGAGGTGGGATTGTGGCACACAGTCATATTTGCAGTTTGCATAATCACCCGGCTGCAGGCTTCTGTGTGAGGAGCTGCTTGGAGAGGAGCAGTGGTAGATGGGTGTCTAGACTCAGTAGGAGGTGGTTGTGGTCATCCAGGTGACAGATGATGGTGACTTGAATGAAGATGGGGATGGGGATGGGGAAATGGTGAAGGTAGTCAACCCATTAGCATGAGCTCTGTCTTTATGGATTTCATGAGTTCAAAGGGAGCTACATTTCTTTTTACCATCAAATCGTTAAATTTGTTCTTCCTTTTTTTCTTGAACTTTTTAAGCAAGACAAGCAATATGCTTCTTGTTCTAAACTCAACAAATGAAAAAGAGCATTATTGCGTATGCCTGTGTCTAAAATATAGTGTTTTTATGATGTTTAATTTATATTTTTATATGAATGAATGACTATCAGCTCTTCTCTCAAGCCTTCGACTCCTAGATGAGACTAGTTATAGTAAGGACTATCTCTAGCAACCTCTATTTTAGGGGTAACAAGTAAGGGGAGGGTGTGTTTCACGTCTCTATAGACCTATCTATGTCAGACATTATTAATTGATCATAGTGCTCTTTTCTTGCCAAGTCCAGATGTCATCTCAGAATGCTTCTGCCAAAGCCCTTAAGGCAGCCTATACCAATAGTACTCTACCTGAAATCTACTTACTTTTCCCTCTATTTTAACAGTGAGTAGAAACCCACAAAGAAGCTGTTGATGCTGAATCATCTATACTTCCCCTGTGAAAATGGCAGTGATCCTATGATATCTAAATTTGTCTTTCTCTTGTACTTTAAAATTGGCCTCTGTAAAGTTAGAGACAGTCCACCAGATTACTCTCACTTCTGACACCAACTACTGCAGCGTTCAGGAGTCCCCAAGACCACTCTCAGGTTTGATAGTTTGCTAGAAGGACTCACAGAATTCACTAAAAGCTGTTAAGCTCATTTATGGTTTATTGCAACAAAAGGATACACATTAAAATCAGCCAAGGGAAGAGATGCATGGGACAGAGTTCGGAAGAGTTCCGTGGCAGAGCTTCCCGTTGTCCACCCCTGATGGAGTTGTAGACAGCATTAACTCCTTCTGGCAATGATGTGTGACAACATCAGCACGAAATGGAATGTTGCTCATCAAAGAAGCTCACCTGAGTTGTGGTATGCAGAGTTTTTAGCAGGGCTTGATCCCGTAGATGTGGCTGACCACCCACATGGCCGACCTGAGCCTTCAGCCCCTCTGGAGGTAGAGCTGATACTGTGTGACCCAAAGCCCTCACTATAAATCAGTGTAACTCAGAGCCCCTAGGTAATCAGACACTAACGCAGGTCATTCCCAGGTCTTAGAGATTACCTCCCAGAATTTGAGGGCAAAGGCTAGACCGCTGTTTGGACAAGGTGAAATTCATGACTACACAGCCTCTTGGGTTCATCCTCAGTTTAGCGATAGTGTGATGATCTGATGTCATCCAAACATTTGCTTTTAGAAATTATTTTGCAGGAGAAAGAGGAGATATAAAAACTGAACCTAATCACAGACATTTTCTGGAGGATGGTTAGGGAGGGTGGTGGTTAGATGAGGACAATGGGCTTCTGGGGTCTGGCTGCCTCTGTTCACATCCCGGTTCTACCCATACTAACTAGTTAAGTGACTGTAGCCCATTGTTTTACCCTTCTCTGCCTCAGTTTCCTCGTTCATAAATGAGAATAATAATAATGCCTACCTTGTGTTGTTATGAGAATTAAATGAGATAATACATATTAAGAGCAAAAGAATGCATGGCCTTCAACAAATACCAGATACTGTTTTTATATTTATCATAGGAAAAATTTATCAATCTCTTTTAAATAATTTTCCTTGAGAAAATTCATTGGAGTTTTTCCCTAAAATTTTTCTATTAATTTTTATACCATCATATCTCTTAAGCACTAGTGAAAATATGAGGTAACCATCTTTCCTGAGAAATAACATTTCTGTTTTGCTGAGCAAGCCCTGAGTTAGAGAGGTGAGAAGTGCCCCTCAGGGCAGGTGTGTTCTGGTGAGTCTGCTGTTGGCAGATCTTTGTTGCAAATTGTGGGTAGATTTAAAGGCTAAAAAAGATGTGTTGTTTTCCCGAGTCACTACTGAGAAAATCTAGAAGGAGAAAATAAGTTAAATCTTGAGTCAGGAATTTTAGGACTCAAGTGCCAAGCCCCGGTCTGTTCACTCACCTCTTTCGAACATCAGGCCCCTTGGAGGCTGTCTATTTGCAAGCATCACCTTGCCAGAGCTAAAACACAGTCTGTCTGCCTGAGGAGGGACTAATTGGCCTTTTGGAAACTGTTTAAAACTGAATGAAGCACAGGCGCTTTCTCTGGTGGTAGTAGAGCCTTGAGTTCTTGCCAGCCACTAATTGTTCTTCAGGCTTTCCTGTGAAGGCGGCTGAACTTGAGAGCTGGCTTTCGGTCTTGCCATCTGTGAACTGCCACTTGTCCACATGTGGTGTGTATTAAGATTGTTTTTGCTGGGAGCATCAGTATTGGAATGTGTTCAAATTTAAATGTGATGCTCTTGTTTGCCATTCTTGCAGGTTAGCCATTGTTACTCTGGGGTTCCCAAGGACAGTGGGAGCCAACTGTATGAGTACCTGGCTGATAGAGCTTTAAAAAAACTGTTAGCTTCTAGGCTGGGCACTCCAGCCTGTGTCCTTAGATGTGGCTTACTTATAGGATAGCTACATACAAATAGACATTGTAAATACTATCTAATTGAATGCTTTTTCCCCCCTAGCTTATTTCCAGTGATGCTGATGGAGCCATCCAAAGGGCTGGAAGATTCAGAGTGGAAAATGGCTCTTCAGATGAGGTAAGGAAGCCTCCCCACTTCCTGTAATGCCACCAAGCACATGATTGCAGTGCCTGGGATATAGCAGTGAAAGAGTTCTGGAGGAGGTAAATAGAGCTTTTCAGAGCTGTGCTTGAAGCCAATGGAAGGGAAATGTCAGTATTCTGGCATGGAAGGTGCTATTCATAGGGTGACACATACCCTTTAAAAGATCTATGTTAAAACCAGGTAGTCACAGGAAGTTGTTCTGCCAGCAGTGGGGCCAGAGACAATTCTACCACCCTCTGTGAATGGCCCCGAGTCCCAGTACTTCCTCTGCCAGGCTGATCAGCTTGGCATGGCCCTCCGAGCAGTGCCAGGATCCAGGAGGGAGATGCCAAAAATTACTGCAATGACAAAATGTCATCAGGAAAAGAGGCTGGTACTGCCTACCACTCCTTGGGCCACACCCACTTTCTGGGTTCTCGGTCTTCCTTGCTGCAGGCCACAGACACTCTCCTTGCTTTTTTTTTTTTCTTTAAAACTGCCACTACCGTCTCTATCCCACGGGGTCTACCGTTTAAACTGCAGAGTATGGCAAAAACTCTCCAGCCTTTTTCTTCTCTGCTGCCTTTTTGCACAGTAGCTCATCATAGCTCTAGCTCCCCGACCCTGACCCTGGGCAAGGACCCCAGCCTCCCTAAGCCTCAGTTTTTTTCATCTGTAAATTAGAAATTGTCTCAAGATTATTGCAAGAATTCAGTGCGCTATGCTTGTAAAACTCCTAGCACTATGCCTGGCACATAGTAAGCATTCAGAAGTGCTAGTTATGATGCTATTGATGGTTATTGTTATTGTCATCACTGCCACATTGCCAGTTTTCTCCTGACCACCTCCTAATGCAAATTATTGGTGAAGAGCTACGAATTTAACTTGAAAGCCCACAACATTTGGGAAGTGATTGCTCATTTTCACCCTTGGCCTTAGCCATATACATTCACCTGAGCCTTGCCGTTGACATGTTAGCCAAGTTGGGGCTGAATACCCCTGAATAGGTACCCACATACTTCTTGTCCAGAATGATGTCGGCTGACCCACATAGAAGAAGGAACTCATGGAAAATTTTGCTTCTGAACCTTAGAAACAGCCCTCCCCAAATGGCCTGGCCCCTGGGACTAGATAGCCTCACCATCACAAGCTGAGGCAGCCAAGGGTTCTCAGGAGCTAAGCCAGGCACAGAGGCATTGAGTTCTTGCTCTCCAGTGCTTGGAAAGCTAGCAGTCACCATGCTGAGTTTCTACTTTGAGAGCCCATGGAGGCTGTATACCTTGAGATATCTTTCTGTTACCAAAATTTTGCAGAACTTCAGCCCATCCTGAAATGGACAAACCAAACTGGACTTGGCCACCCTGTGTAAGCACAGCTCCGGCCCCTCCACATCCAATGTCTGGAGGAAATACACACCTCCCAGGAAAGACATCAGTGGGGCCTTCATGTGATCCTGTAATCACCATACACTTGGCAGTCAAACACTGCTCAGCTCGCCCTGCTGTACACCAGAGGATAGGTTCTGGGACCCAGTCGGGGGTTAGAAATGACCTGTGCTTGGGCCATGATCAGGAGTGGCTTAAGAGTCAGTCTTCCCAGGGTTCGAATCATGGCCCTACAACTCACCAGCAGTGTGGCCTTGGGCAGTTCAGTCAACATCTTGGGAACAATTTAGGGAGTTACTGATTTCACAAATCATTGCAGTCTGTTGTGTTCAAAACACAGTCCTATCTCAGACTGCTTCTCTGGAAATACAATATCAAGGATCAAATACATTTTTAGGTTTTATTTCCACCAGAACTACTGAGCATGAAGCTCCATTGGAGCACCTTGGCTGTTTTGTATTGATGGTCTTCAGTTAAAAGTTTCTGGCCAATGGTACTTCCTAGCCTGATAAAAGACCTTACGGGCTATTTCCCTTTGACTTCCAAAGGGAAAAAAACAGCTGGCTTGCTCTGAATTAGTTAAAGCTGTTAGTGCAGTAAAGGACTCGCTATATGTAGTTGCTTAAAAATTCTCAAACCTATGAACAAACAAATTGCAAATTTTGTTTTGGGGTTATTTGCGCTTTTATTATTCAATTGTAAGAGTTTTTTATATAGTCTGGATAATTAGACGCTTATCAGATACATGATTTGTAAAAATTTTCTTCCATTCTGTGTTTTTATCTTTCCACTTTCTTGGTTGTGTCCTTTGAAGCACAAAAGCTTTAAGATTAGATCATGTCTAGTTTGTCTGTTTTTTTTCTTTCATTGCTTGCACTTTTGTTGTTATGTCCGAGAAACCGTTGCCTAATCCGAGGTTGCTTGGTCACTTTTTATAGTTTACTGTTCCCTTGAGATAATGTCAAATTTGTCTTTTATTTCTTTAAATGTAGTGTAATGGTTTTATAATCTGCGACTGAGAATTCCAATATGTGAAGTTTTTGTGGCTGTTGTTTAATTGTTTTCCTCTGGCCTGTGCTCCTCATGTCATGTGCTTCTCTGTGTGCTAGGCTGCCTGATTGTGTACTGTTTGTTATTCCTGAATATTACTTTTTTGGAATACTATGAGGCCTAAGATGAGTTGCTTTTTGGTAGGGAGCACTTATGTTTGCTTTTACCAGATAGCTTTAAACCAAATACCCAGCTTGAGACCTTTTAAACTACCCAAGTGCTGCAGATTACCACACCTCAGAGACGCTCCCCCACTCAGCTCTATTACAGCTGCAGATATATGTGAAAGCTGGCATGTGGCCACCACACCTCAGAGCCGCTCCCCGGCTCAGCTCTGCTCGGTGCTGTCACAACTTCTTGTAGTTTTTGGTGGTAGAGGTGGTTTCTTCTGATTCCCTCTTCCTTGAGTGTGTAGCCCTTTGGGATCCTAGCGTAATGTGGGGCTGGGCTCCTATTGGGCTTGCCTACCCAAGTGGGTCTTGGGATTTGAGTCTTTGTCCCCCCACGAGGTCACCAAAACCCAAATTCAATTTTGCTGGGATTGACAAACATCCTCAAGCCAAAAAAGACTTTCATGATGCATTTACCTCTCTAGGTTCCCACTTGCCTTTCAGTTTTAGTTGGCAATTCTTACTATTTGGTAAGCACTCCAGTGCTTTTTTTACCCACCAAGACAGAATCTTGCTCTGTCACCCAGGCTGGAGTGCAGTGACACTATCTCAGCTCACTGTAACCTCTGCCTCCTGGATTCAAGCAATTCTTCTGCCTCAGCCTCCTGAGTAGCTGGGATTACAGGTGCGTGCCACCATGCCTGGCTTATTTTTGTATTTTTAGTAGAGATGGGATTTCATCATGTCGGCTAGGCTGGTCTCGAACTCCTGACCTCATGATCTACCAGTCTTGGCCTGCCAACGTGCTGCGATTACAGGCATGAGCTGCTGCGCCCGGCCTCCAGTGCTTTCAAGGAGATGATTTTAATATTCTTCTAGTACTTTTAGTTTTTTCAGTGGGAGGGGTAGATCTGAATAATCTAGCCTGCCATTACCAAAAATAAGTTATATCGGGAGTGCTTTTCATATAATATGACAAAACATTCATTCAACTGGCATTCATAGGGTCATTTACTAGTGCCAGACAGACTGAGCCCTGGATGCAGGATTGAATAAGCCTGCTGAGGTCCCTGCTCCTAGGGACCTGCAGGTGGCAGGAAGAGCCATCAGTAACCAACAGAAACACATAGAAGTATTGCAAATTTTTGTAACTGCTGTGGCAAAAACAGAGGACCATGGTGCAAAGAAATTGGAGGAGCCCTAGTTAAGATGGGGTCGTCAGAAAGCCCTTACCAGCAACAGCCAATGAGGCTGAGCCTCTGAGCAGTGCTTCTCAGACTGTCTTTTTAATTTCCGGTCAGTTGCAGGAAATTAAATATGTGGTCCTACCTTATGCAACTCATCAAGGAATTGGATATCATCCAGACTGGTCTGGACTGTTTCATGAAATGAATCCACTGAGCATGTACTTTGATGCCACAGGCATGTCAGAACACTATAAAGGTTTCTTGTATACCTTGTCATGGGCTAGTAAACAGTTTGCAGATTGGCATCCATCAGAATAGACCATTCTTTCCTGCCTTAGAGTTCATCTGGGCCAATCTGCTTTCCAATGCATGAGTTCCTACATCAGCTTTGCCAGCAGTCAGCTGATCTCTTCCTGCTTGAGTATATCTCCAGCAGGAAGATACCTCCTTGAAAGGATTTTTTTCCTCCTGACACCAGTTGATTCTGACACTAACTGAGTGTCCTACAATTCAGTTCTCACACCAACTACCTGGAGTTAGTGTCAGACTCCACAGGTTTAAGGGCTCAGTCCCACAAGACTGTCCTCATTTCAGAAGCCAGTCACAAGCATTGGGTCTCCAGGTTACCTACATTCCACATTTCTGACCAACTTGGCTACAAAGTCAGGTAGCCGTTACCACAGCCTCCTCCTCAGCTTCCATAACTCCCTAAAATCACTCACAGAATTCATAAAAGCACTTTTTTTTTTACTATTACTCATATATTATAAAGCAGCAGTCCCCAACCTTTTTGGCACCAGGGGTCAGTTTTGTGGAAGACAGTTTTTCCATGGACTAGGTAGTGGGAGATAGTTTCGGGATGATTCAAGCACATTATGCTTATTGTGCACTTTACTTCTATTATTATGACATTGTAATATATAATGAAATAATTATACAATTCACCATCATGTAGAATCAGTGGGAGACCTGAGCTTGTTTTCCTGCAACTAGATGGTTCCATCTGGGAGTTATAGGAGACGGTGACAAATCATCAGGCATTGGATTCTCATAAGGAGCACACAACCTAGATCCCTGGCATATGCATTTCACAATAGGGTTCATGCTTCTGCGAGAATCTAATGCTGCTGCTGATCTCACAGGAGGCGGAGCTCGGGTGGTAATATAAGCAGTGGGGAGTGGCTGCGAATATAGATGAAGCTTTGCTCACCCACAACTCACCTCTGGCTGTGTAGCCCAGTTCCTAAGAGGCTATGGACCAATACCAGGGGTTGGTCTGTTATAAAGAGTACAATTCAGGAAGAACTAAATGGAAGAGATGCATAGGTCATGGTATGAGGGTGGTGGCACGGAGCTTCCATACCTTCTCCAGTTGTATCCATATTTTCAGTACCGCAATATGTTCCCCAACATGGAAGCTCCCTAAGCCCCATGATTTAGGGGTTTGTACAGATATTTCATCAGGTAGTCATGATTTTTTTTTTTTTTTTTTTTTTGAGATGGAGTTTTGTTCTAGTCACCCAGGCTGGAGTGCAATGGCGCGACCTTGGCTCACTGCAACCTCCGCCTCCTGGGTTCAAATGATTCTCCTGGCCGGGCGCGGTGGCTCACGCCTGTAATCCCAGCACTTTGGGAGGCCGAGACGGGCGGATCACGAGGTCAGGAGATCGAGACCATCCTGGCTAACACAGTGAAACCCTGTCTCTACTAAAAATACAAAAAAATTAGCTGGGTGTAGGTGGCGGGCACCTGTAGTCCCAGCTACTTGGGAGGCTGAGGCAGGAGATTGGTGTGAACCCGAGAGGCAGAGCTTGCAGTGAGCCGAGATGGCGCCACTGCACTCCAGCCTGAGTGACTGAGCAAGACTCTGTCTCAGAAAAAAAAAAAAAAAAAAAAGTGATTCTCCTGCCTCAGCCTCCCAAGTAGCCAGGATTACAGGCACCCACCACTGCATCCAGATACTTTTTATATTTTTAGTAGAGACAGGGTTTCACCATGTTGGCCAGGCTGGTCTCAAACTTCTGACCTCAGGTGATCCGCCCACCTCAGCCTCCCAAAATGCTGGGATTACAGGCATGAGCCACCACACCTGGCCAGGTAGGCATGATTAATTAAATCATTGGCCATGGATGACTGGCTCAATCTTCAAACCCTCTCTCATCCTGGAGGTTGGGATATGGGACTGAAAGTTCCAAGTTTCTAATCAAGGCTTAGTCTTTCTGGCAGCCACCCCCAATCCTGCAGATATCTAGGAACCCCCTGAGAGTCCCCTCCTTAGAACAAAAGATGCTCCTGTCACCCTTATCACTCAGGAGCTCTGTGCTAGGAACCAGCAACAAAGACCAAATACGTATTCCCATTATACCACACCCCTAAAGCAGTTAATTCCATTTTTCAGACTCTCTAATTGCTAGAAAGGTCTTTTTATTGAACATAATTCACTTGTCTACAGTATTTTCTTTTTCTTTTTCTTTTTTGAGACAGGGTCTCCCTCCGTCACCCAGGCTGGAGTGCAGTAGTGCAATGATGGCTCAATGAAGCCTTGACCTCCATGGCTCAGGTGATCCTCCAACCTCAGCCTCCTGTGCAGCTGGGCCTACAGGCACAGGCCACCACGTCTGGCTAATTTTTGTATTTTTTGTTTTTGTTTTTTTGTTTTGTTTTGAGACAGAGTCTCCCTCTGTCACCCAGGCTGGAGTGCAGTGGTGCAATCTCTGCTCACTGCAAGCTCTGCCTCCCGGGTTCACGCCATTCTCCTGCCTCAGCCTCCCGAGTAGCTGGGACTACAGGCGCCTGCCACCATACCCAGCTAATTTTTTTGTATTTTTAGTAGAGATGGGGTTTCACTGTGTTAGCCAGGATGCTCTTGATCTCCTGACCTCGTGATCCGCCCCCCTGGGCCTTCCAAAGTGCTGGGATTACAGGCGTGAGCCACCGCGCCTGGCCAGTTTTTGTATTTTTTGTAGAGATAGGGTTTCGCCATGTTGCCCAGGCTGGTCTTAAACTCCTGGGCTCAAGTGATTCACCCGCCTCAGCCTCCGAAAGTTTTGGGATTTCAGGTGTGAGCCACTTGAGCCCAGGCTATATTTTCTTTTTTTTTTTTTCTTCTTTAACACAAGGACAATTTTAATCCTACATTTTCCTGTAGTATAACAACATCCATTGCTGGCTATCTGTGAACTAAAACTGCATTTGCTAAGAACTGTGAACATTAAGTCACATGTGTTGATATAGGCACATAGACATCTTCTAGCACCAACAGAATACATACATAACACATACCGAATTATCTTGATGGATACATTTGCTTCACCAGGTAATTCTGTTTAGTAAAATTCAGTTAATGCAGAATCTCATTTTTAAAATTTACGTCTTTATTACACATTTTTTATTTTAAAAAAGTCATTCGGCTGGGCGCGGTGGCTCAAGCCTGTAATCCCAGCACTTTGGGAGGCCAAGATGGGCGGATCACGAGGTCAGGAGATCGAGACCATCCTGGCTAACACGGTGAAACCCTGTCTCTACTAAAAATATAAAAAACTAGCCGGGCGAGGTGGTGGGCGCCTGTAGTCCCAGCTACTCAGGAGGCTGAGGCAGGAGAATGGCGTAAACCTGGGAGGTGGAGCTTGCAGTGAGCTGAGATCTGGCCACTGCACTCCAGTCCGGGCGACAGAGCGAGACTCCGCCTCAAAAAAAAAAAAAAAAAGTCATTCAAGATTGTAATTTGCATGGCAATAAACAATGGCTTCATGGATTCTAAGCTTCTTAAAGCTGTCTATAGCAATTTAAAATGTAAGTCTTCTTTTCAATTTGCAGCACCTGACTTAGAGTTTAAATTCATCTAATGTACTCATTAAAACTGTTCAGTTTCTCTTGTGAGAAAGACATGTTTCAATTGCTATTTCCCAAGCTATCTGTTGAGTGTGGGTGTATATTGTTTTTATTTGGTTAGTAGAATTACTCACACAATTTATAGCCAGAACAAGAACCTCTAGCCTCTCTGAATGACCTTCCACTCAAAATAGTGATGGTAATAAATGTCTAAAATGTATCTGGGGTCTGCCCCAACTTGATATCACCAAACATGTTTCCAAGTTTTTATTTTTTGTTTTTTGGTTTTTGTTTTTTTTTTTTTGAGACAGAGTCTTGCTCTTGTTGCCCAGGCTGAAGTGCAATGGCACAATCTCGGCTCACTGCAACCTCTGCCTTCTGGGTTAAAGTGAGTTTCCTGTCTTAGCCTCCCAAATAGCTGGGATTACAGGCACTGCCACCATGCCCAGCTAATTTTTGTATTTTTACTAGAGACGGGGTTCCACCATGTTGGCCAAGCTGGTCTCAAACTCTTGCCGTCAGGTGATCCACCCACCTTGGCCTCCCAAAGTGCCAGGATTACAGGCATGAGCCACCATGCCCAGCCTGCTTCCAAGTTTTCTTAGAAAATATGGTTTTTAACTATACACATGATACTCTACCACATGATGCACCATCACTTCTTTATTTCCCAGTTGTTCATTTCTATCATTTTGTACTTGTAATTTTTTATACTATAAATAATATTGTAACGAACACCTTCATCCATAAGTTTTATGCGAGACAGGTTATTTCTTTAGAATAATATCAAAGAAGTGGCTTACTGGTTCACACAGTACATTTGGTTTTGAGGCTTTTAATATAATTTACCAAAGAATCTCCAGAGTAGCTCAAAAAAGTCCTACCGACAGTATGTTATTGTGCCCACAGAGTCAGCTTGCTAACAATGAAGCACATTCAGCCACAAATGTATTAGAGTCTCACCCATCTCAAGACTATCACATCAAAGAAGCAAGAAGATATATTACTGGTGAGGAAGCCAAATTCAAATTCTTTAAAAAAAGAATCACTCAGGCCGGGCGCGGTGGCTCAAGCCTGTAATCCCAGCACTTTGGGAGGCCGAGATGGGCGGATCACGAGGTCAGGAGATCGAGACCACCCTGGCTAACACAGTGAAACCCCGTCTCTACTAAAAATACAAAAACTAGCCGGGCGAGGTGGCGGGCGCCTGTAGTCCCAGCTACTCGGGAGGCTGAGGCAGGAGAATGGCGTAAACCCGGGAGGCGGAGCTTGCAGTGAGCTGAGATCCGGCCACTGCACTCCAGTCCGGGCGACAGAGCGAGACTCCGCCTCAAAAAAAAAAAAAAAAAAGAATCACTCAACTTTATATCTGTAAAATAGTCAACAGAAATGCTTCCCACAAAAAGTCTACAAGGCTTTTCCAAAAATAAAGGTAAAAAGAGAGAAGGAGAAAAGTCAGGCCAGGCCTGTAATCCTAGCACTTTGGGAGGCCGAGGCGGGCAGATCACAGGGTCAAGAGATTGAGACCATCCTGGCTAATATGATGAAACCCTGTCTCTACTAAGAATGCAAAAAAGTTAGCTGGGCATGGTGGCGGGCGTCTGTAGTCCCAGCTACTTGGGAGACTGATGCAGGAGAATGGCGTGAACCCAGGAGGCAGAGTTTGCAGTGAGCCGAGATTGCGCCACTGCCCTCCAGCCTGGATGACAGTGCGAGACTCCTTCTCAAAAAATAAAAGAAAAAAAAAAGAAAGAAAAGTCAGTCCCAAATGACCAAAATTTTTTATTTGACTAAATTCTATTCCATGCATAAGTGTGACAGTGTCCCATGTTTATCTGACTTTGGCAATAAAAAAACAAGCAGCCTTGTACAGAACAGTGAAAATGCCAAGGACGAGGGTAGTCTACAGTTTTACTGTAGAACATGTATCTTTTTTTTTTTTTTTTTTTGAGACAGAGTTTCACTTTTGTCACCCAGGATGGAGTGCAATGGTGCAATCTCGGCTCACTGCAACCTCCTCCTCCCAGGTTCAAGCGATTCTCCTGCCTCAGCCTCCTGAGTAGCTGGGATTACAGGTGCCAACTACCACACCCGGCTAATTTTTTTGTTTTTGTTTTTGTTTTTTTTAAAATGGAGTCTCGCTGTGTCCCCCAGGCTGGAGTGCAGTGGCACAATCTCTGCTCACTGCAAGCTCTGCCTCCCGGGTTCACGCCATTCTCCTGCCTCAGCCTCCCAAGTAACTGAGACTACAGGCACCAGCCACCACACCTGGCTATTTTTTTGTATTTTTAGTAGAGACTGGTTTTCACTGTAGCCAGGATGATCTCGATCTCCTGACCTTGTGATCTGCCCGCCTTGACCTCCCAAAGTGCTGGGATTATAGGGGTGAGCCACCACGCTCTGCCAATTTTTTTTGTATTTGTGGTAGAGATGGGGTTTCACCATATTGGCTGGGCTGGTATTGAACACCTGACCTCAGGTGATCCACCCGCCTCGGCTTCCCAAAGTTCTGGGATTACAGGCATGAGCCATCATGCCTGGCCATATATACATGTTTTTAAAGGCCTGTCTCCTTTGGCCGTATCAAAATTAAGCTCAGGTCATTAAAAACAGACAAATTTTCGAAACCATTTATTTACTTCTGCAGTATCTTTGATGCTGTCATCATCTACCTCTGGCCAGTTTTCCTGAATAGCATCAATTACATCATCTGTAAAGTCTCCCTGAATGATAATTTCTTCCTTTTCTGTTACTGAGGCACCGCAGAATTTTTGAGCAAAAAATCTTTGTGCTTTTTTAAGATCAATTTCAAAAGTTAGAGGCCACACATTCATGTTACATGTTTCTTCTCTGCTTTGGGAATTTTGGCTGTGTAACCTCTTCTGGTATGGCTTTCTTTTCTTTGTTTTATTTGACCCTTTTCATCTCTCTTGTATTTTCTTCTCCTCTTCTGCCCCTGCTGTTCCTTGACCCTCATTCATTCCAGCTTCTTGTTTGGGTGCATTTTCTTTTTTGTTTTGTTTTTTGAGACATAGTCTCACTCTTGCCCAGACTGGAGCGCAGTGGTGGGGTCTCGGCTCAGTGCAACCTCCACCTCCCAGGTTCAAGTAATTCTCCTGCCTCGGCCTCCTGAGTAGCTGGGTCTACAGGCATGCGCCACCATGGTTGGCTAATTTTTGTATCATTAGTAGAGACGGGGTTTCACCATATTGACCAGGCTGGTCTTGAACTCCTGATCTCAAGTGATCTGTCCGTCTCGGCCTCCCAAAGTGCTGGGATTAGAGGCGGGAGCCATCACGCCCGGCCCTGTTTGGGTGAATTTTCTACAGTAAGTTTTGCAAATTCATTTGGAAAATTCTTCTCTAACCATTGTCTACATTTAGCAACATTAGGCATATACTTACAGTGGCCTATTGGTAATGAACAGACTCCACAATAAAGGACTCACAGTGGGTAATCAGCCTTAACTTGGCACTGTTCCTTAGGTCTCTCTGCACTTGACCCCATGGGATTCAGAAATGTCTGCAGCCATTTCACAGACCCAGGTGGTTCCCTCTGCTATTGCCAGTTGAAGCAACACATGGAACTATCGTCTGTATTTTTCACTCAGAGTTTCTATTTATGTTCTCCATAGCCCCAGAGTGGAAGTCTGAGCCCTCTTCAATGTGACATCTGTTGTTTTCCTCCTAAGACACAGGATCACTTCCATCATTGTCATCCTTATTGCTGTTCTTTGGACACATGTGAGGTTGTTAATGAACATTTTGGACTGAAGTGCTCAGAACTGAACACAGGGTTCTGGGCATGCTCCACACAGTGACAGAGTAGAGCAGGCTCATCACCTTCCTTGCTGTAGACACTCTACCTCTTTTTATGGACCCTGATGACTCATGAATCTACAATATGCTACTTAGCCCACCCCCCATCTTTTTCACATGTGCTGGTGTTTAGCTGTGGAGCAGCACTATGATATAATGAAGACTATTTTGGAGTCAAACAAACCTGGGTTCAGACCTCAGCTCTACCACTCTCTAGTTTACAATTCAGTGTCTCTGTGCCTCAATTTCCTAATGGGTAAAAAGGGAGGGGAATCCTTCCTTATACCACCTGACCTTGTCCTTGAGTAACTTGTATTTTGTATCTAAGTGTAGGATCTTGCATTTAATTAATTGAATTTAATCTCATTAGTGTGTCTCATAATTCCTAATTGTCAAGATTTTTTGGTAACATCTTGATTCTGTTACCTGTCCTGTTAGCTAACCCACTGAGCAGCTTCATTTTACCTTCAGATGTGCTTGTCTTGCCATCTGTGTGCTTATTCAGATTATTAATTAAAATGAGTGTGACCCCTGGGTGATCACTGGGGACCTCCCTTACAGCTCACTTGTGTGTATCAATTAGTAGATGGTGCAGCAGAGGGGACAATCTTTCAGCTTTTTACAAATCTATCTTCCTTAGCATGGGGAGGACTCTCTTATACACTGTTGGAGGATATGTAAATTAGTATAATCTTTTGGGAAGGCAATTAGCAATAATTAAAAATGTGTATACCACTTGGGAAGACCTTCTATTGCTAGGTTGTATATTGTAGCATTATTTAAAATAGGAAAAAAACGGGAAACAACATCAGTTTCTTTCAGTAGAGGAATTATTATGTAAACTATGGTCCATTTACACAATGAAATGGTTAGTAGCTATTAGAATAAAGTAGACACATAGGTACTACTGCAAAAAAAAAGTGTTTAAGATACAGTGTTAGACATAAAGGCAAGTTCCAGAATGACTTTTTTAATATCATGTCATTTTTCTTAAAAACAAAAAATGGTAAATAGGCTTGTCAAGACGCGAGAAAATTTCTAAAAAGACACATAAGAATATAATAGTAATCGTTTCTGGAGAATGGAAATGGGAGCTCGGGGTGGAAACTGGAGGACCTTAACTTTCCACTCGATGCCCTCATATACTGTTTACATATTTTACAAGTCTATATTCATTCAACTGAAGTGTTGAATTTTTTAAAAGAAGAATCTATGTAGTTGTTAAAAAGAACAAAATAGATCTATATGTACTGACACAGAAATATTCTGAAGATATTTTCTTTAGCGGAGAAAAATTTTTCAGTGTAGTGTCTATACTACTGTCCCATTTATGAAAACAAATTATGCATATGTGTATATAGGCTTATGTATGTGTACATATTTTTGTATGTATATATGTGTGTGAATGTGTGATATGTGTGTATGTATGTATAAAGTAAACACATCTTTGTAAATGCATAAAAAGATCTGGGATTATTCAGACCAATCTGGTAGCACGGTTGTTAGAGGGAAAAGAAGTAGGCTGGGTCATGGAGGATGGGGGAAAGAAAAAGATTTTAAGTTTTGTGTGGTTTCACGTTTTTATAATCAGCTTATATTCATGCTTACATTTGTAATTTTTTTAAAAGTTTTAGTTTGTTTTTTAAAAGAATCCATCTTCCCTACTGCTATGTTATCTCAGCAGTTTAACCTAGGAACTGAAGTAAAATCAGTGTAACTTCTTTCATTCATGTATTGAACTCACTCTGGAATAGATTCTATGAAAAATCAAAGGAATTATTTCAAAACTGTGGATACCGTTCGTATTCTGAATGTCTGTGTTTTGTGGATTCCCTGCTTAAAGTCAAGTATTTGAGAACATTCAAATAAAATCAGGGTGTCATATATGGATTTTGATTACATTCTCCTCAAAATATCCTGGCCAGATTCAGTCTTCCTCCATCACATCCCACAAGTATAAGCAGGAGGTAGGGGAAGATAATGAAGGCAATGAGAAGCTTTGGTGGGCTTTGGATCTGATTTGCAGAAATTATTCAGGACTTTTGGGTCTCTGTGGGCATGTACAGGCATGAATTCAGCATGGAGCAACTGGAGTTCATTTCCCTCCACTGTAGCCTTTCACAAATGTTTACCTAAAGGTCATAAAAGAAGCATGAGCGTTTGCAGTGTTAAACTTCAGTTGTCTGGAAAATGTACTCATCAGCTTATTTTCTCCTAACTTTCTAGTTGATGTCAAATAAATAATGTGTTCCTGTTTCATTGTCAACTTAAACTGCTATAGACAGAGCTTCTGTATCTCCAAGATCTTTTGTAAAATAGGTGACACTTAAATTAGTTAGGATTTATTGTAGGTTAAAACCACAATTAGGTACTACTTCACCCACTCCAGAAATGCAAGGACTAAAAAGCTAAAAGTTTGGTCAGAGAATGTGGAACAACTAGAGCTCTCCTATATCTTGCTAATGGGAGTTTCAATTAGCGTGTGTATATCCTCTTTGGAAAATTTTTTGGCAGTATCTACTGAAACTAAACACACGCATCGTCTGTGTCCCTGGATGTATACCCAACAGAAATGAGTGCTTGTATCCACCAAAAGACAGACACAGTAATGGTCATAGTGGCTTTATTCTTTTTTTTTTTTTTTTTTGAGACAGAGTGTTGCTGTGTCACCCAGGCTGGAGTGCGGTGGTGTGATCTTGGCTCACTGCAACCTCTGTCTCCCGGGTTCCAGTGATTCTCGTGCCTCAGCCTCCCAAGTAGCTGGAACTACAGGCATGCGCCACCATACCTGGCTAATTTTTTGTATTTTTTGTATAGACAGGGTTTAGCTCTGTTGGCCAGACTGGTCTCAAACTCCTGACCTCAGATGATCCACCCACCTCGGCCTCCCAAAGTGCTGGGACTACAGGCGTGAGCCACTGAGCCCGGCCAGTGGCTTTATTATTAATAGCCAAAAACCAGAAACAATTCAAATGTCCATCAGTAGAAGAATTAATGCATAAATTGTGGTATTCATCCGGTGGACTACTACATGGCCGTGAGAAAGAGCGAACCACTGCCACACCAGTGACACGGGCGAATGTCGCAGACCAAATGACAAAGGATGAAAAGCCTGACTCGAATACACATCGTATGATTTCATTTCCATAACGCTGAAGAGCAGGTAATCCACCATGATGGAAGTTAGGACAGTGGTTCTCTTTTGACATGTGCTTGAGTAATGACTGGGGAAATGAACAAGGAAGCCTTCTGGAATACTGAAAATATTTTCTGTATTGATCTAGGTAATGGTTATGAGGGTGTATAAATGTAAAAAAAAAATATTCGGCTGTACACTTCTTTGTGCACTTTACTGTCCACTAGTTCTACACATCATCAGAACCTCGAGGTTGTGTTCAGACTTCTTCTTCAGGGTCCTGGGAAAAGCAGGATTTTTTTGTTGTTTTTTTGTTGCCTAGTCGCCATTGCTTTTGTCAGTTCCTGCATGTATTTTTGTCTTTACACCACATCATATGTGGTTTTAGCAAGGGACGGGAAGTGTCTTGCTCTGTGAGACTCACAACATTTTGGGAGTTGGGTTATTTCCCCTGTGTTTTGATTAAGTATTCAGTGAAGAGGAAAGTGAAATAGGTAACTTTTATTTTAATGTATTTTAATTTTTAATTTATTTTTTTTTTTTTTTTAGAAACAGGATCTTGTTCTGTTGCCCAGGCTGGAGTGCAGTATCACTATCATAGCTCACTGCAGCCTCAGCCTTCTGGGTTCAAGTGATCCTCCCACCTCAGCCTTCCAAGTAGCTGGGACTACAGGCGCACACCACCATACCTGGCTACTTTTTATTTTTTTGTAAAGACAGGATCTAACTGTGTTACCCAGGCTAGTATTGAGCTCCTGGCCTCAAGTGATCCTCCGAACTCGGCCTCTCAAAATGCTGGGATTATAGGCATGAGCTACTATGCCCAGCCCAGTGAATTTTCGTCATTAAAGAAAACTCCTCACATTGACAGTTGGTACTCAGCATGCCACTCCCTCTGGAGTCCCACCTCTCCCTCTGAGATGCTGAGCGGCGCCTTGCGCCTCCCTGTGGTGTTCCATTCTGCACTTGGCAGTGTTCTGATCTCTGGGAGGCAAGTGCTTTGGAAGCCTAGAGTTTGTAGGTCATTTTCCATGCCGTTGAATCCCTTTGGAAATCTGGTAAAACCCATAGACCCCTTTTCAGAAAACATGAAATTAAATACATAGAATTACAAAGGAAAACAGTTGTATTGGAATAATTATCAACAGGATTTTTGAAACCTAATTTATGATACAGTAATATATATGATTTTAAAATACATTAAGTAGGCTGGATGTGGTGGCTTATGCCTGTAATCTCAGCACTTTGGGAGGCTGAGGTGTACGGATGACTTGAGGTCAGAAATTCGAGACCAGCCTGGCCAACATGATGAAACCCCGTCTCTACTAAAAATACAAAAATTAGTCAGGTGTGGCCGGGCGCAGGGACTCACGCCTGTAATCCCAGCACTTTGGGAGGCCAAGGCGGGCGGATCACGGGGTCAGGAGATTGAGATCATCCTGGCTAATACGGTGAAACCCCGTCTCTACTAAAAATACAAAAAATTAGCCGGGCGTGGTGGTGGACACCTGTAGTCCCAGCTACTTGGGAGGCTGAGGCAGGAGAATGACGTGAACCCAGGAGGCAGAGCTTGCAGTGAGCCGAGATCAGCCTGGATCACAGAGCAAGACTCTGTCTCAAAAAAAAAAAAAAAAAAATTAGCTGGTGTGGTGACACACATCTGTAATCCTGTCTACTTAGGAGGCTGAGGTAGTAGAATTGCTTGAACCTCGGAAGCAGAGGTTTCAGTGAGCCGAGATCACACCACTGCACTCCAGCCTAGGCAACAAAGCAAGACTCCGTCTCAGTAAAAAATAAATACCTTAATTAATTAAAATACATTAAATAATAAATCTAGCAGCAGGCCTCATAAATACTGTAATTTTGAAGAGTGAAGAGTGTAAACAGTATTTTGAGATAATCTGCAATCACTATAATGAATTTTGAAAATATCTTTGATTTTTTTTTTTTGTCAGCATGGTTACCAGGACTGTCCATTCTATAGTTTTTTTGCATGTATTCATAAGTGAATGAAACATTACATTTTAGTCAGAAGTTAGGGAAAATAAAGTTATATTTGTTTTGCCTCATCCAAGTTTATACCCCCCTTTCTGTGCTGGATTCTTTTAGAACTGGCATAGAGCATTGTTTCTCAAAGTTCAGTTTTCATCAGAACCACTTGTACAACAGACACTGGTGCCCCATTCATAGAGATCTTAAGGAAGAAGTTTACAGTGGGCCCAAGAGTGCACATTTTAACAAATTTGAGAAGCACAGAACTAAGATCTGTTGCTGCTACCTAAAAGAAACTTCTCTGTGCCATCCACGCATCTCTTGGAGGCCCCAGAGGTTTAAATGTCCTGATGACAGCTTAAGAGTTTACTCTCTAGGCAAGAGAGAAAGACGTTCATGACAGTGTTGCTTTTAGTAGAACAAAGAAAAATAACTGATAGGCAACTGATCAAGCACAATAATGTGCAATTATGTGGTAAATGCATGGAATTGTTATGATATAAATACATATTTATTAATAATCATAGTGGGAAAATGTGATACCAAATACGATGCATAGTATGATCTTTATATATGCAAATGAAAATTGTGAAACAATACACAAAAATGTTAATTTGAAAATACAGGTGATTTTTGTTTAATCTTTGCATCTTTGCTTTCTAATAAGGCTAACAAGTTTTTTTTTTAGTGTATCAAGGAAATAAAAGTTTTTTAAAAATCCAAAAAATAAAAAAAATTTTAAAAAAAGGAGTTTACTCCCTAGGCTCTGCTCTAGCTTTCTAGGATCCAAGGCCGTGGGACCATGATACCAACCACTGTGGAGTCTGGCTGAGGCTAGCTTCCTTGGCTGGACTCCCCCGTGTCTGGTCAGCTGATGCCTGAGGCTGGCTGGTGGGTCATGCCATCGCTGCATGCCCTGCAGTGGCATAGTGGAAAGACCTGAAGACTGCCAGTAGTTCATGGTTATAAAGTAAATAACTGTTGATACTGAATCATGCAAAAATCCTACAAGGAACAAAGTCCAATGATATGCTTTCACCAAAAGGTCAAAACGAAGAGGTGATGTCTTGAATACGTGATCAAAATTAACATCACCACTGAGGAACAGATGGGTATTTTGAAATATCATACGCTGAGGACAAACCTCACTTACATGGTATTCCAGCCAAGTCTGCCTACCCTGAATCTAACTGGGGAAACATCAGACAAACCCAGAATGAGGAGGGGAGATGCTGCAATCTTCAAAAATGTCAATATCAGACACAAAGGAGGGAACTACAGACACTGGGGCCTACGGGGGTGGAAGGTAAGGATTGAAAAATTACCTATTGGGTGTTATGCTGATTACCTGGGTGACAAAATTATCTGTTGACCAAACCACTGCAACACACAATTTGCCCATGTACCAAGCCTGCACATGCACCCCCTCCAACCTAAAATACAAATTGGAAAGAAAAAAAAACTAGAGACAGCCAAAAAAATGTCAATGTCATAAAGACAAAAAGTCTGTGGAAATGTTGCAGATGAAGGGAGTCTAAAGAAACACAATGAGGGGCGGAGCAAGATGGCCGAATAGGAACAGCTCCAGTCTCCAGCTCCCAGCGCGAGTGACACAGAAGACCGGTGATTTCTGCATTTTCAACTGAGGTACCGGGGTCATCTCTCTAGGGAGTGCCGGACAATCGGTGCTGGTCAGCTGCTGCAGCCTGACCAGCGTGAGCTGAAGTAGGGCGAGGCATCACCTCACCTGGAAGCGCAAGGGGGAAGGAAATCCGTTTTCCTAGCTGGGGAACTGAGACACATAACACCTGGAAAATCGGGTAACTCCCACCCCAATACTGCGCTTTAAGGAAACAGGCATACCAGGAGAATATATCCCACACCTGGCCGGGAGGGTCCCACGCCCACGGAGCCTCCCTCACTGCTAACACAGCAGTCTGCGGCGATCTATCCGCAAGGTAACAACGAGGCTGGGGGAGGGGCGCCCGCCATTGCTGAGGCTTAAGTAGGTAAACAAAGCCGCTGGGAAGCTCGAACTGGGTGGAGCTCACAGCAGCTCAAGGAAACCTGCCTGTCTCTGTAGACTTCACCTCTGGGGACAGCCCACAGCTGAGGTCCAATAGGGAAAGCAGCGGGGGCCGGTGCAGAGGCGAACAACTCTGTCTGACAGCTTTGGGGAGAGCCATGGATCTCCCAACGCGGAGGTTGAGATCCGAGAACGGACAGACTGCCTGCTCAGGTGGGTCCCTGACCCCTGAGTAGCCTAGCTGGGAGACATCCCCCACTAGGGGCAGTCTGACACCCCACACCTCACAGGGTGGAGTCATCCCTGAGAGGAAACTTCCAAAGAAAGAATCAGACAGGTACACTCGCTGTTCAGCAATATTCTATCTTCGGCAACCTCTGCTGCCGATACCCAGGCAAACAGGGTCTGGAGTGGACCTCAAGCAATCTCCAACAGACCAACAGACAGTCCTTCTGACTGTCAGACGGAAAACTATCAAACAGGAAGGACACCTATACCAAAACCCCATCAGTACGTCACCATCATCAAAGACCAGAGACAGATAAAACCACAAAGATGGGGAAGAAGCAGGGCAGAAAAGCTGGAAATTCAAAAAATAAGAGCGCATCTCCCCCTGCAAAGGAGCGCAGCCCATCGCCAGCAACGGATCAAACCTGGTCAGAGAATGACTTTGACGAGATGAGAGAAGAAGGCTTCAGCCCATCAAACTTCTCAGAGCTAAAGGAGGAATTACATAGCCAGCGCAAAGAAACTAAAAATCTTGAAAAAAGAGTGGAAGAATTGACAGCTAGACTAATTAATGCAGAGAAGATCAGAAACGAAATGACAGAGATGAAAACCATGACACGAGAAATACGTGACAAATGCACAAGCTTCAGTAACCGACTCGATCAACTGGAAGAAAGAGTATCAGCGATTGAGGATCAAATGAATGAAATGAAACAAGAAGAAAAACCAAAAGAAAAAAGAAGAAAAAGAAATGAACAAAGCCTGCAAGAAGTATGGGATTATGTAAAAAGACCAAATCTACGTCTGATTGGGGTGCCTGAAAGTGAGGGGGAAACCAAGTTGGAAAACACTCTTCAGGATATCATCCAGGAGAACTTCCCCAACCTAGTAGGGCAGGCCAACATTCAAATTCAGGAAATACAGAGAACGCCACAAAGATACTCCTCGAGAAGAGCAACTCCAAGACACATAATTGCCAGATTCACCAAAGTTGAAATGAAGGAAAAAATCTTAAGGGCAGCCAGAGAGAAAGGTCGGGTTACCCACAAAGGGAAGCCCATCAGACTAACAGCAGATCTCTCGGCAGAAACTCTACAAGCCAGAAGAGAGTGGGGGCCAATATTCAACGTTCTTAAAGAAAAGAATTTTCAACCCAGAATTTCATATCCAGCCAAACTAAGTTTCATCAGTGAAGGAGAAATAAAATCCTTTACAGATAAGCAAGTGCTTAGAGATTTTGTCACCACCAGGCCTGCCTTACAAGAGACCCTGAAGGAAGCCCTAAACATGGAAAGGAACAACCGGTACCAGCCGTTGCAAAAACATGCCAAAATGTAAAGACCATCGAGGCTAGGAAGAAACTGCATCAACTAATGAGCAAAATAACCAGTTAATATCATAATGACAGGATCAAGTTCACACATAACAATATTAACCTTAAATGTAAATGGACTAAATGCTCCAATTAAAAGACACAGACTGGCAAACTGGATAAAGAGTCAAGACCCATCAGTCTGCTGTATTCAGGAGACCCATCTCACATGCAGAGACATACATAGGCTCAAAATAAAGGGATGGAGGAAGATCTACCAAGCAAATGGAGAACAAAAAAAAGCAGGGGTTGCAATCCTAGTCTCTGATAAAACAGACTTTAAACCATCAAAGATCAAAAGAGACAAAGAAGGCCATTACATAATGGTAAAGGGATCAATTCAACAGGAAGAGCTAACTATCCTAAATATATATGCACCCAATACAGGAGCACCCAGATTCATAAAGCAAGTCCTTAGAGACCTACAAAGAGACTTAGACTCCCATACAATAATAATGGGAGATTTCAACACTCCACTGTCAACATTAGACAGATCAACGAGACAGAAAGTTAACAAGGATATCCAGGAATTGAACTCATCTCTGCACCAAGCGGACCTAATAGACATCTATAGAACTCTCCACCCCAAATCAACAGAATATACATTCTTCTCAGCACCACATCGCCCTTATTCCAAAATTGACCACATAATTGGAAGTAAAGCACTCCTCAGCAAATGTACAAGAACAGAAATTATAACAAACTGTCTCTCAGACCACAGTGCAATCAAACTAGAACTCAGGACTAAGAAACTCAATCAAAACCGCTCAACTACATGGAAACTGAACAACCTGCTCCTGAATGACTACTGGGTACATAACGAAATGAAAGCAGAAATAAAGATGTTCTTTGAAACCAATGAGAACAAAGATACAACATACCAGAATCTCTGGGACACATTTAAAGCAGTGTGTAGAGGGAAATTTATAGCACTAAATGCCCACAAGAGAAAGCAGGAAAGATCTAAAATTGACACTTTAACATCACAATTAAAAGAACTAGAGAGGCAAGAGCAAACACATTCAAAAGCTAGCAGAAGGCAAGAAATAACTAAGATCAGAGCAGAACTGAAGGAGATAGAATCACAAAAAACCCTCCAAAAAATCAATGAATCCAGGAGTTGGTTTTTTGAAAAGATCAACAAAATTGACAGACCGCTAGCAAGACTAATAAAGAAGAAAAGAGAGAGGAATCAAATAGACGCAATAAAAAATGATAAAGGGGATATCACCACCGACCCCACAGAAATACAAACAACCATCAGAGAATACTATAAATGCCTCTACGCAAATCAACTAGAAAATCTAGAAGAAATGGATAATTTCCTGGACACTTACACTCTCCCAAGACTGAACCAGGAAGAAGTTGAATCCCTGAATAGACCAATAACAGGCTCTGAAATTGAGGCAACAATTAATAGCCTACCCACGAAAAAAAGTCCAGGACCAGATGGATTCACAGCTGAATTCTACCAGAGGTACAAGGAGGAGCTGGTACCATTCCTTCTGAAACTATTCCAATCAATAGAAAAAGAGGGAATCCTCCCTAACTCATTTTATGAGGCCAACATCATCCTGATACCAAAGCCTGGCAGAGACACAACAAAAAAGAGAATTTTAGACCAATATCCCTGATGAACATCGATGCAAAAATTCTCAATAAAATACTGGCAAACCGGATTCAGCAGCACATCAAAAGGCTTATCCACCATGATCAAGTGGGCTTCATCCCTGGGATGCAAGGCTGGTTCAACATTCGCAAATCAATAAACGTAATCCAGCATATAAACAGAACCAAAGACAAGAACCACATGATTATCTCAATAGATGCAGAAAAGGCTTTTGACAAAATTCAACAGCCCTTTATGCTAAAAACGCTCAATAAATTCGGTATTGATGGAACGTACCTCAAAATAATAAGAGCTATTTACGACAAACCCACAGCTAACATCATACTGAATGGGCAAAAACTGGAAAAATTCCCTTTGAAAACTGGCACAAGACAGGGATGCCCTCTCTCACCACTCCTATTCAACATAGTGTTGGAAGTTCTGGCTAGGGCAATCAGGCAAGAGAAAGAAATCAAGGGTATCCAGTTAGGAAAAGAAGAAGTCAAATTGTCCCTGTTTGCAGATGACATGATTGTATATTTAGAAAACCCCATCGTCTCAGCCCAAAATCTCCTTAAGCTGATAAGCAACTTCAGCAAAGTCTCAGGATACAAAATTAATGTGCAAAAATCCCAAGCATTCTTATACACCAGTAACAGACAAGCAGAGAGCCAAATCAGGAATGAACTTCCATTCACAATTGCTTCAAAGAGAATAAAATACCTAGGAATCCAGCTTACAAGGGATGTAAAGGACCTCTTCAAGGAGAACTACAAACCACTGCTCAGTGAAATCAAAGAGGACACAAACAAATGGAAGAACATACCATGCTCATGGATAGGAAGAATCAATATTGTGAAAATGGCCATACTGCCCAAGGTGATTTATAGATTCAATGCCATCCCCATCAAGCTACCAATGACTTTCTTCACAGAATTGGAAAAAACTGCTTTAAAGTTCATATGGAACCAAAAAAGAGCCCGCATTGCCAAAACAATCCTAGGTCAAAAGGACAAAGCTGGAGGCGTCACGCCACCTGACTTCAAACTATACTACAAGGCTACAGTAACCAAAACAGCATGGTACTGGTACCACAACAGAGATATAGACCAATGGAACAGAACAGAGTCCTCAGAAATAATACCACACATCTACAGCCATCTGATCTTTGACAAACCTGAGAGAAACAAGAAATGGGGAAAGGATTCCCTATTTAATAAATGGTGCTGGGAAAATTGGCTAGCCATAAGTAGAAAGCTGAAACTGGATCCTTTCCTTACCCCTTATACGAAGATTAATTCAAGATGGATTAGAGACTTAAATGTTAGACCTAATACCATAAAAACCCTAGAAGAAAATCTAGGTAGTACCATTCAGGACATAGGCATGGGCAAGGACTTCATGTCTAAAACACCAAAAGCAACGGCAGCAAAAGCCAAAATTGACAAATGGGATCTAATTAAACTAAAGAGCTTTTGCACAGCAAAAGAAACTACCATCAGAGTGAACAGGCAACCTACAGAATGGGAGAAAATTTTTGCAACCTACTCATCTGACAAAGGGCTAATATCCAGAATCTACAAAGAACTCAAACAAATATACAAGAAAAAAACAAACAACCCCATCAAAAAGTGGGGAAAGGATATGAACAGACATTTCTCAAAAGAAGACATCCATACAGCCAACAGACACATGAAAAAATGCTCGTCATCACTCGCCATCAGAGAAATGCAAATCAAAACCACAATGAGATACCATCTCACACCAGTTAGAATGGCAATCATTAAGAAGTCAGGAAACAATAGATGTTGGAGAGGATGTGGAGAAATAGGAACACTTTTACACTGTTGGTGGGATTGTAAACTAGTTCAACCATTATGGAAAACAGTATGGCGATTCCTCAAGGATCTAGAACTAGATGTACCATATGACCCAGCCATCCCACTACTGGGTATATACCCAAAGGATTATAAATTACTCTACTACAAAGACACATGCACACGTATGTTTATTGCGGCACTATTCACAATAGCAAAGACTTGGAATCAACCCAAATGTCCATCTGTGACAGACTGGATTAAGAAAATGTGGCACATGTACACCATGGAATACTATGCAGCCATCAAAAAGGATGAGTTTGTGTCCTTTGTAGGGACATGGATGCAGCTGGAAACCATCATTCTTAGCAAACTATCACAAGAAGAGAAAACCAAACACCGCATGTTCTCACTCATAGGTGGGAACTGAACAATGAGATCACTTGGACTCGGGAAGGGGAACATCACACACTGGGGCCTATCAGGGGGAGGGGGGAGGAGGGAGGGATTGCATTGGGGAGTTATACATGATATAAACGTTATGCACATGTACCCTAGAACTTAAAGTATAAAAAAAAAAAAAAAAAAGAAACACAATGAAATGATCCTGTACTGAAGAGAGAAAATGCTTAAAATGACATTGTTGACTCAATTGACAACATTGGAATACAGATGGTATCAATGTTAAACTTAGAAAAGTTGATAAAGCTCTACTGTGGTTATGTAAGAACATAGCCCTACTCTTGCGAAATACACACTGAAGTATTTAGGGATGAAGGCTATTATTTTACAAATGGTTCAGAAAAAATATTGTATATGTGTGTATGTTTGTATGTGGGGGGTGGTGTGAACAAATGAGCCAGTGGGGTAAAACATTAACTGTAGACAAATATGATAAGTAAAAGGTAAACATGCTTTTTTACACTGCTCTTATTCTTTCAGCTTTTATATGAATTTAAAATTATTTCCAAATAAAAATGTATATGTATGTAGCACTAGCTGGTTTTTTTAAATTCCAGAAAATCTGATAAAAGCAAAATAATACTAAAATTTTCACCTACGTTTTTACTCCTTAATAGGCTTAAAAGGCAGGACATAAAAAAGGACACAGAAGAAGACATAATGGTTAAGATAAAAAAAGAAAACAGAAGAAACCTCTGGAATTGGAACTGGTTTCGGTTCCAGCTCCACTACTTATTATCTCTGTAACCTTGAGCAACATGTTTAAACTCTCTCAGTCTCAATTTCCTCATCTGAAAGTAGGGGGATAAAATAGAATCTATCTCATAAAGTTGATGGATGGTTCTGGAGAGAATGCATATAAAATACTTAGCCTAATACTTGGCATTTAGCACTCTCTCAACGCATGTCAGTATTTCCAGAGCAATGACAAGGACAGAAAGCTTCCCATTTCATTTTGTAAGGTAATGTAACCCTGAAAGCATGACAGAAAAACAAATAGAAAGGAAGCCTATAGATCTATCACACAAACAAATATGATACATAAATCATTTGTTAATGTCAAACAGTCTATTAAAAGAATAATATACCATGACCTAGTAGGGTGCATTCCAGAAATTAAGAACTTTTCAATGCCAGAAGAGCTATTACTATATTTGTTATTCATTCATTACATTATATACTATGATTCCCCCCATTTAACCTGTTCTCTCAGTAGTTGCCCCCGAAAAAAGCTTTTGGTAAATTTAATTTTCGTTCCTGAGAAAAGCCTCTTTGTAAAGTTCTAATTGAAGGAAACATCTTCAGCATGATAAAGAAACTGACCACAGACATCTAGTAAATCACTAGAGGCATGTCAAAGTCAGAGAGCATGTTCCAGTAGTCTGTCTTACATATGTGGCACAATGGAGATGTCAACAAAGCTGCAATAGAGTGACATCAGTCATGCGGGAAAACTGACATCTAACACAGTCTCAGCCAAGACCATGCAAGCTTCAGACATTAATTGTAAACAGTAATTTAATGCCTTATAAGGATTGAGAATGATAGAGTGTTCAATAAGTCGAACTGAGTTAATTGATAAATGATTTGGGGAAAATTGATCCTTACCTCAGAGCATACATCAAAATAAATGATAAGGAATGAACTATAAAAATGAAACATCTAAAAGAATATAGAGGTAAACAGTTTCATTAATGCTGGGATGGAGGACTTTTTGATACTAATTAGGCAAAAGCCATAAAGGGAAAAAAATGAAAAATTTGCTTATGCAAACATTTTAAAACATCTATGTGGCCAAAAATAGCATAGAACAAGTTTAAAAGCAAAAATTTGATCGGAAGAAATTATTTGCAATCTGTTTCAAATATTTCACAAAAGAATACAATAATCAGAAAACTGGCAAGGACATAAACAGGTAACCCACAAAATAATTGTAAATGACCAATAAAAATATGAAGAAAAGCTACAATCTAAATGGCATACAGGCCAGGCATGGTGGCTCATGCCTGTAATCCCAGCACTTTTCAGAGGTCAAGGATCACTTGAGGCCAGGAGTTAGAGACCAGCCTGGCCAACATGGTGAAACTCCATCTCTATTAAAAATACAAAAATTAGCCAGGCTACTCAGGAGGCTGAGACAGGCAAATCACTTGAACCCAGGAGGCTGAGGTTGCACTGAGCCAAAATGGCACCACTGCACTCCAGCCTAGGCAACAGAGTTAGACTCCATCTCAAAAAATAAAATAAAAATAAGTATACAAAGAAACACAAAAAACAACGTTGAGATTACATTTTGCCATTAAATTGTAAAGAGGCAATGTTGACAATATAGGGAAGATGGCACCCTCAGCCATTGCTGGTGAAACTATAATTTTGTGTCAGTCCTTCTAGATGTCAGATTGGCATTGTGTTGCAGACCCTCGACAATGTACATACCCTTTGACAAAGCAATTTAACTTCTAAGAATTATCCTAAAGAAATAATTGAACAAGTAAGTATGCAAACGTGGAATTAGAAGATGATAAATGTTATTTACAATAACAAAAAATTGGAAGCAGCCTAATTGTCCAGTATTATTAGTTATGTCTATATAAATAAAAGGGTATAGAGCCAATAACATAGGATTATATTTATTGACATATAAAAAAGTTATTGTCAAAGCAAGCCACAAAATATATTCAATGTATTCAAATATAATTTCATCTTATTAAGAAAAATACATATGTATATGCATGGGGAAAAAAAAAAAATACCAAAACGTGGATGGATTCTAGATGAATTGTGCCTGTTACAGGAGTAACAAAAAGAAGGGGGTTCCTCTAGGGGGCACCAACTCCCAAATATTGTAGAAGTTTCAGCCCAGAAAGGAGAGGTACTTGGTACCCGTTTTAGGAACAGCTGAACTCACTGGTTCACTGGTTATTTTTCCTACACCCCAAAGGCTTCCTGGATGCTTCCACGATGTGAATTTAGACAGCGTGTCTTTTCGAATGAGAACATGCAGCCACAGCCCTTGGGTGTATGCTTTTAACAATGATTTTTCTGGTTCTTTGGCCTCTGGTTCATTGCCAGCTTCATGTTTTCTTTCTGAATAAGCCTCTTAATGTCACAACTTTGTTCTATTACAGAATGCAACTGCTCTGCCTGGTACTTGGCGAAGAACAGACGTGCACTTAGAGAACCCGGAATACCATACCAGATGGTATTTCAAATATTTTTTGGGACAAGGTAATTATGCTATTGTGGTGGTAGGGAAGAAAGGGTATTCAAAATGGAAGTTAGTGTTAGTATAATTTCTGGTATCGTATATGAGTGAAACTAGCCATTTTAGAAACACTAACATCAGGGCATTTCACTTCAAGGCCAGTAGTAAGCTTTGTAGGTTAAAGGATCCAATTCAGAGTCTCAGCCCTGTTCAGAGTCTCAGCCCTAAGAGTTTTTGCTCATAGTTTCCTTTTTTTATGGACAGTCATTTTTATTCCTGGAGAGCTAAAGGAGATGAGATCATCTGAAAAAGTGATCTGAGAGATAAGACGGATTTTCCAGGGTGGAAAAACAACTTTAGACTTAACAAGGCCATTGCCCTGTCTATATTGGGTTTTAAATACTTAGTTCAAGGCAATTAGGGAGATAACTGGTTCCCTGAGCTCCAGGGCCTGTATAGAACTAGAGAGACATTAGACTGTAGACTCTGGCGTCATTCATACATTCAACCATGACAAGTATTTATCACCTACTACATGCCAGGCAATGTGCAGAGCAATGGGGATACAGTGGCAAAGACACTCATGATATGGGTTTGGATCCTGATCCTGCCGTTATTAATCAAAGGACCTTACACTAGCTACTCTCCATTTCTCTGAGACTCGGTTTTCCTTTCTGTAAAGTGGAGATATTACGAGTGCATATCTAATAGGTTTGAATGGAAGTTTCAATGAGATATGCAGGAATAACACTTAGCCCAGTGCCTGACACATACTAACAGCTCAGTCATTAATAGCTGTGTACATTTAAAGTGAAGGGCTCAAGTGAAAATATACGGAAAGGTGGAAAACAGGAGTGTGGCTAATTACAAAAGATTTGGGGAATGGAAGAATAATCACTACTTTGGGATTCAAAGTGAGTTAGAGAAATTTTTTCTCAGGCTAATGTATTCATTTGTAGATATGATGCTTGAACGACAAAATGAGAGTGAGCAGACCTAAATGATGCCTTTAAAGAAATCTGACTATGTATTATTGTAAGAAGTTCCTCTTTTTGGCCAGGCAAAATTTATTGGTGTGTGGGGGATATAGAAGCATTTATTTAAAAAAGGAAATCAGCAGGAAAGCCGTCATCTTCCCAAATGCTTGCAAGTAGTGCTCAGACCAGTGAGGACTTTAGAGAAAAATGGTGCCATGACTTTGGATGCCTTCAGGTGCAGTAACAGAAAACCTGACTCAAACTGGCACAAATAGTAAAGGATATAACAAAAAACCCAGAGGCAGGGCAAGCCCCGGGGTTGGGTGATTCAGAGGCCCAGTAATGTCAAGGACCCAGGCCTTTTCCCTTTTTCTGCATCCTTAGTGTGGCAACTTGGCACTTGGGCTGGCCCTGTTCAGGGTCACAAGATGGTTTCAGCAATTCCAGGCATCACTTCTAGACTCCACCAGTCCAGAGGAAGAAGAAGGCAGTATTTAGAAGTGAGGAAGCCTCTCTAAAAGCCCCTTGGCAGATTTCTCCTCCCGTCTCATTGGCCAGAATCTGATCACATGTTCATTCCTGAACCAGTCACAAGCAAGGGGAAGAAGAATGCATGATCCCCCGAGAGAGATCAGGTCCATCCCAAGCTGGCTTTGGGATTATTGTTCCCTGAGCATGTGGGAAGGGCTGGACACCACCTGCAGTGTCCTCTACCATCTGTGACTGGCAGGATCAGTTGCATTCTCACTGTTCTAAACCTTTCTTTTCCAGTCCATCAGAACTACATTGGAAATGATGCAGAGAAGAGCCCTTTCTTCTTGTCTGTGACCCTTTCTGACCAAAATAATCAACGTGTTCCTCAATACCGTGCAATTCTTTGGAGAAAAACAGTAAGTATATGGCTCATACTTGATGCAAAATGTATGCATCAGTTTCAGGAGATAACCCCTGTGATGGGGAACTGTGTGCCCGTTTCTTCCAGGGCATGCCTCATAGTCTTCTTGTGATTCACCTCTGAGAAGCTGACAGTGCCTTTGCCCAAAGCACCTTATTTTCTGCACCAGGAGACTGTTTCCTGGCCTTAAAAAAAAAAAAAAAAACTTATTTATTTTATGCTTGCCAATTACAGCATTCTAGTCTCTTCTGGTTTAAATATTTTCTTTGAGATGACTCTGTCTCTTTTGGGCAAAGAATCAAGCCTTTCCAATTTTTTTGCCACCTCCTGCTCCTCTTGCAGTTGGTATTTGTGCACATGGGGAGGGGGCTTATGAGACCTAATGGTCACAGAAGAGAACCGTGGATCCACATGGGCGCTCTGAGTTCTGTCTGATTTCCATTGTGGAGTGACTAATCCAACCTCTGAACTCGTGACCACGGAAATATAATTGATTCCTCTGGCTCTTTTGGGTCATTGGAAAGCATATGCCCCTGAAACCCATGGTGCCACCTATTTGCCTCTTGTTGTAAAGTCACTCCTTGTCCTGATCCCAGGTCTCTGCTAGTCTCTGAACCTCTCAGAAGCTCTCCATCCCCTCCTGGGGCACATCCTCTGTGAACCATAGGTCAGATGTGAGGAGGCAGGACGATTGCCATAGGCCTGCATGTGTCATACCTCTGGTCATTAGCACTTGCAGCCACTGAGTTGCTACCCTTCACCAAGTTCAAACCAGGTGCTGCCTGGACTTAACATTCCTGTGCAAGGCCATGCCCGGGAAGGGGCCTCTGATTCAAATGCTCTCAAGTGCCTCCAGGTCTTCCCTTGACAGATTTACAGCATCCCACAATGCCTTCAAAGCCTGTCCTTGGCATGGGGGTATCAAGGACCCTGGCATCCACCTCTTGGCCGGCCTTCCTTCCTTCCATCCTTCTTCCTTCCCCTCATCCTTCCTCCCTCCCACCCCTCCTTCGCCCTCCCTCTCCCTCCCTCCCTTCAAGGCAGGAGAGGGTGGGTTTCCCCCTTCTTCCACCTTCCTGGAGTGGACTTTCTCAATGTCTATCTTCTTCCTTCAGGAAGTAGCAATCACATCCTCACTGAGATGACTGCCATGTATGAGGGGAGACAGAATGAGACAAATACAGGGGGAACATTTGCTTATTTTAATTTCCAAAGATACTGTCTGTATGACATTATAAGTTGTGATAAGCACTCTGAAGACAGAGAATGACAGAGCGTGCTGCAGGAGCCCTGCTTAGATGAGACAGTTTAGGGAAAGCCTCCTGAGGCGGCGCCCAGCAAACAGAAGCCTGAAGGATGGAAGGAAACCAGTCATTTGACGAGTAGAAGGGGAGTCAGGGAGTGTTCGAGGTAGAAGTAGCAACAAATGCGAGACAAACAAGGGTTACTCGTACCTGGTATTAGAGAAGTCAAGGATGTGGAATTTAAACCCCAGGACCGCTGTGAAGGCAGCATAGGGGCAGGGCATGATGAAAAGTGCCAGTGCCTTCACCCAACACCTCTTCCCTTGGCCTTCAGTTATGTGTCAAAGACAGTGAGAGGGTTCCCAGCCGTTGATGGAAGTACTGAAGG